>NW_027362764.1:72109670-73491337 GCF_046119375.1 Phyllobates terribilis
TGACCCTGACAGAGTCGCCTTGGCTGAGTCTAGGCTACGTTGCCTTCAACAGGGAAATCGGTCAGTGGAAACGTACAGTTCGGAATTCCATAGATGGACACCGGACTCCAAATGGAATGACTCAGCCCTTAGAAGTCAATTTTGTGAGGGGCTTACTGAAAGGTTGAAAGATGCCTTGGCAGTATATAAAACCCCTCAGTCCTTGGAGGCTGCCATGTCGTTGGCTATACGTCTTGATAGACGCCTTCGGGATAGACGGGTGAGACCACCTTCTCTGGGGCCTTCTTGTCGGGGTTGTGTACCTCTGCCGGGGGAGCGGTCTCGGGGTGTCTGGGGGTGAACCAGTACTGGGGCAGGTGGAGGAGCCCATGCAGTTAGGGGGTGTCTCTGCATCATACATCTCCTCGGAGTTTCGCAAGAGAAAAGGTGTATGTTTTTTTTTTAGAAAAAAGGACATTTTGTTGGGACCTGTCCTTCAATTCCTAAACAAAAGGAGACTCAATTAACTCTTGGTAGTCTGGAGTTGGATAAAAAAGGGGTGCATTTGTGGCCAAACTTCAGTTTTCGCTTTGTCCTAAAAAAATATGGAGTAGCCAAATAGAAAAGGATCTCAAACAATATGTCCATATAGTTACCACACAGTATGATGGTTCAATTTCAAAATAACATCAAATGCAGACATCACATTTCATGGTCTGGTTATGGACTGCGTCTTCTGGACTGATTGTGGCACTCCTGACTTGATCTTAACAGCCTCATATACAGTCCTGCTCATCGTTATTGGCACCCATGAAGTTTAAGTACATAATGTGGAATATCTCCTAAAAGAAATTAATCAAGTGAAATAGTTTTTTGTATAGAGCCCTCACGTTAAATACAAAAGAGCAAATGATAAATAATAATTTAAAACCAAAAACAATGGAAGGGAAAAATAGAAAAACCTAAAGCTGTGATACTGGTATTGGCACCCTTTATATTAATTTAATATGGAAACACATTTTGTCTCACCTGTGGTAAATCACAAAAGTGATTCTCCAGTGATTAATTGTCTGAGCCCATGTGACATGAATTAGCCAATGAATGATGACTTCACTGTTTTAAAAAGCCACATGCTAGGCCCTGTTCCTTTGTCACAATGGTGAAGGCAAAGGAGCTGTCTGAGGACATCAGAACTGCTATCATTAGTAAACACAAGACTTCCAAAGGGTATAAGGCCTTCTCCAAATACCTTGGTATCCCAGATTCAATGCAATTTGCGCAAAGTTATTACGAAGTTTGCCAAGAGTGTAACGATCAAGAACCTCCCTGGACGTGGGGGAAAGAGGGAAATTGACAAGAGATGTCTTCGAAGGTTGGTGCGAATGGTGGAAAAAACACCATGTTAAACATCCATAGACCTGAAGGCTAACTTAGAAAAGTCTGGGATCATGGTTTCAACAAGTACCATACGCCGCACACTAAACCAAGCAGAGCTTTATGGGCGAAGTCCAAGGAAGAAACCATTGCTGAAGAAAATACATAAAAATGAATGAAAAAATAAAAAAAACACAATCCTTCCGGGAAAATGTTCTGTGGACAGATGAAGCAAAAATAGTGTTATGATCTGCTACAAGAACTAAGGAAAGATAGGAAAACTGTCCCTACAATAGGACTAAGCTGATTCCCTACGATGCAGCGGGCAACCTGTTCCTTGTGAACAGACCCGCCTTCGTCCTCAGCTAGTCTGAACGCAGACCTATAGATATAAGGGAGGGGTCCCTAAAAGTACTAAGGACTGGGACAAAATTGGACACCTCCTAGCAGAAGTTATAGCGGAGCAAAAAGACAAACAGACAAAAATACTTAGAGGTCCAAGGACCAAGCAAACTATAGAGATAGGTACAAAGCACCTGGCTAGATTAAGAGTCAAAGTAACACTGAAGTCCAGCAAAGCCAGAAGGGCGGAGCTGGAATAAATAGGCAACAGGTCACGTGACCACAAAATAGAAAAAAAACTTACAGGAGGGTTCTAACAAATAGAGCTTTTTAGCAATGCAAAACAACAGTTTGTTTACAAAGCAATGAAGCTTATAAGTAAAAAGAACACCTTACCAACAGTTAAGCATGGTTGAGGATCCATAATGCTTTGCTGCGTCTGGTACTGGAGACCTTGACTGTATCACAGGAATAATGAAATCAGAGAATTATCAAGAGATTTTAGAGCGAAATGTCCAACACAAGGTGAGAAAACTTGGTTTGAGTTGAAGATCAAGACAATATCTCCAGCAAGACAATAACCCAAAGCACACATCCAAAAGTACAGAGTAATTGTTGAAAAATAAAAATGGACTGTTTTAAAATGGCCAGCAATGAGTCCTGACCTCGATCCTATTGAAAATCTTTGGGGTGAGCTGAAATCTGCCATTGGGAAAAAGAACCCTGCAAACATTCAAGAGCTTGAACAAACTGCAAAGGAAGTGGGAGAAAATTCCAGCTGAGAAGTGCAAGAAGCTTATAGATGACTATAAGAAACGCTTGCAGGCTGTCATCAATGCCAAAGGGTGTGCAACCAAGTATTAATATGGGGTGCCTTTATTGCTGCACATGCTGTTTATTCTGTTTGTTTGTTTTTAAATTGCAACATGGAAGTTGAAAAACAATGTTTTATTGTATTACTTTTGGACCACTAATTAAAAAATCCTGAGGATATAACTTTGGCACATTTCCATTTATTTCTGAAGATATTGTACAGTCTACGAAAAAATTGAAGGGGTGCGAATAATGGTGAGCAGCACTGTATCCAAGTGAGACCTGCAGGAATGGAGTCAATACAAGTATGGTATTGAAATAAATTATATTATTAGCATTCCCTAATCTAAAAAATAAGATAGTCCTTTTGAATTTTACAGAACTGCAAACTACTGTGAAATTTCCAAAGATCAAAAGCAGCAAATTTAGTATATACAACTCATTAGGAAATTCAACTTATTAAAAAAAAGGGTAAGATTCATCAAGTAATGTTTGGCAGTTTTCTGGCATAAGAAAACTGTTTAATATGTTGCAAAATGTTTGTCCAACTCATAATTGTGCACAAATGATATTTCTATGCCACTACCTGCCAGACCCTGCAACTTGGGAAGAGGTGAAGGAACTTAGCTAAGGGGGGATGTGGTTGAGCGTGGCTTACAAACTCATCATAAAAAAAAGAGTTGGAGACTCCAACGTACATTTCTGGTGGTGGTGCACGGCAGATGAAAGATGTGCCAAATTTATTTAGAGGTGCAGGCCTCTGAATGAATTTGGCACATCTTACTCTAGCGTACTCTTTCGCATGACAGGCATAGAAAACAACAATCTTGATAACTCAGGGCCATAGTATTTATTATAGGAAGGCTACCAAATTGCTGTATTTATCTAAACATTTTATCCTGGGCTTTCTTTTTAAAGTTTCTCTACCCTTTCAAGTAAGTTTTGCTTATTTTTCAATAACTGTTCTAGAGCTTCTTTCCCTTGTGCGGTCAAAACAGCTCTGCCCGGTGAAGCCTGGACTCTAGAAGACCTCTGACTATCAGCAGCCTATATGTCCTGTTGTGAGGTGCAGCCATCATGGATTGGACTAGTACTTCCAGCACATCACATAGATGATCGGTTTGAGGTCTGGGAAGTTTAGAGGCCAAGTCATCACCTTAAACTCCTCTTCATGTTGTTTCAACCATTCTTGAAAAATGTTGCAGTATGGGAGAAGAAATTTCCTACTGATAGAGGTCATTGTCCATAGAGAATGACTCTGCCAGGAAGGGTGGTACTTGACCTGTACAATGTTAGGTAGGTGGTATGTGCCACATGAATGCCAAGATACCAAGTGTTTCAAGTAGAACATTGCCCACAACATCATACAGTGACTCCACTGTCTCGTCTTCTTCCAATAATGCAAGCTTTTCCTGGTTAACTGATGCACATACACCCAGCCATTTACATTATACCATGACCCAGGTTTCCTAGCATGACATTGTCCTATCTCACTGCCTCTTCTGGCTTATCTTCTTCCCATAATTTTCTGACGCAAATGCAACCTGCCATCCAAATGGTGTAGAACAAAGGATGCTTTACCGGACCAGGCTGCCTTCTTCCAATGCACCATATTCCAGTACTACAGCTCACATGCCCATTATTGGCATTTTCAGCAGTAGATAAAAGGGCACATTGGCCATCAGCAGTTAGTGCTATGGTAGCTCTTCTGTAGATTGGACTGGATGGGTTAGTCTTTGCATACAATGCACATCAATGAAACTTGAGCACCAATGACCTAGTCATCTGTTCACCGGTTGCCTTTTCTTGGACCACTTAAGAGAGGTACTAGTCACTGCACATTGGGAAACCTCACAACACCTGGTGATCTGGACATGCTCAGGCCCAGTCAGTTATATCTCAATATGGCTATTGTCAGAGACGCTCATGTGTGTCACCCAGGGGGAATATAGGGGACTCGGTACCCGGGCCTTTTACCTTGTTTAGGAGGTCACGGCAGTCGGCTCCCGGGCCCGTACTCTGGGTCTCTCTTTAAAAAGGGGTTTTAGTGTACAGTTTGTCTCGTGACGCCACCTGTGGTTTCCGGTAATGGTTACCGGCGCTCCTGCAGACCTCCGGGGGTGATGGGATGGCAGCTGGGATGTTCCTGCCTCCTGTTCCTGCCCCGCACAGGAGGAGCGGGCCCCCGGGCAGTGTAGGTGCAGATGGTGGTGATGCTGGGGCTTGTAGTGCAGGAGAGATGGCGCAGCCGGAGTAACTGACAGAGACAGGGGATTCACTTCAGTACCTTTACTGGTGCGGATGTCAGGTACGGTCCAGGGTACTCGGTAGGAAGGGTGCACTTCAGGACTTCTCCCCAGTGAGTGGGTATAAGGCCTCCTGGTCCGTGTCTCCCTCTTTCTAAGCTCCTGGCCTGCCTGCAACTGGGCCTAGCTTCTGTGTCGAGATGTTCCTTCACCTGTCGCTTGGTAGTAGGACCTTTTTCTGGCAACCACTATCCCTGGACGCCGGGGCCTTCGTGGTTCCTAGTCCTGTCAAGGGTTTAGCTTCAGGTCGACCAGGGACTTGTAGTCCTCCTGGTATGCCAGTGATCCCTACTGGGTATAAAGGACCCTGTAGGCGCGGACCCGGTGTCCGGTTCATGTCTTGGGGTGAGCTTATGATGCTCCTCTGCCCCCTCAACTCCTTTATCCTCTCCTCTTTGCCTCCGGCCACACTCGGGGCCCTCAATACAGCAGAAGATGTGCTGCGTCTTCACTGCTCTCAGTGGCAGCACACTCTCTGACCTCTCTCTCAGACTAAAACTGAACTGCCTGGCTCCACCCTCCATATATATATCCCTAACCGGGCTCCCTCTGGTGGTATGAGGTGGGAGGGTGGAGGTGTTTGTTTGTAATGAGGGCCTCTTGTGGAGAAGTCCATCCATGCACCCTTTTGGGTCCTGTGGTACCTGTGAACAGCAGGGTGCCACATTCCCACCTAGTACAATTCAGTACTCCTGGACTGAAGCATTTTGTAACAGGTTACAACAATAACAATAATTATAATAATAATAACAATAATAAAGTTACAGTATGTCCCGTAACCAGGTGTCCATTTCACCGAAGAAAGTGCAAAAATGAGTAACATGAGGGACCCGCCTGAAAACCCTCAATGTAGGCCGTGGGCGTGGCTACAGGGCATAAGTGATCCAGGTGTTGGACCACGTCTTCGGCCACGCCAAACGGGTTTTTGTTCAGTGGTCAAATAAGGGGGGCACTTTTGATGAGTGCAACTATTTACAGGGACAGTTTTTGGCTGCTCACAGTCCTCAGCCTACAAGTCTTTGTACCCTTATGGGTAACTAAAGGCACACATTAATTTCAGTTTACACAATAAACAATAGGCAATACCCAACTGGGTAACTATTTATAATGTAGGCACTTTGTGCTTATTCCCTAAACCTGGCAGGGATTTGTCCTTGTGTGCTGCGTTTGGACCTTCGTAGCACTGGGGTTATACTGGTATCTGTGCATGTACTCTCTGCTAACCTATCAGGTGTACATGCTGGTAGATTATAAAACTGCCTCAATCTCTCTATGGGACTGGCAAGTACACTGATTACTGGGCCTTCAGGCTCTGCTTCAATGGGTGATCCTCCTCTGACTGGGGACTCTTCCTGTTCCTGAGCAGGTTCCTCTAGGGCACTCACAGGTTCTTCTTGTGGTTGATAGAAGTGTATTACTGGTATAACTGCTCCATCAACTTGAGGCCAGTCCGTGGGGAAATCTCCTAGAACTGTGTGAAGCACATCTTCCTTGGGTTCTTCCGGTGCTATAGGAGGTACTTCTTCCTCCATTGTCTTCAGTAGACCTGGGCACTAGTGTTGAGCCACCCCCGTAGTGTTCAAGTTCAGTTCGGTTCGTCGAACACCCGTATGTTCGCCGAACTGTTCGTCGAACTGTTCGTCAAACACCTTCGAACACCGTTAAAACCAATGGCAGGCAAACAAAAACACATAGAAACACATAGAAAACACCTTCAAAGGTGTCCAAAAGCTGACAAACTGCTCAGAAGACATAACTAACACATGGAAAAGTGACAAGTACATATAGTCATGCGAAAATAAAAGAGGTGGAGGAGTAAAAGGAGGGGGAGACACAGATATAGGCATGTCATGCCCTTCTAAAATCCAAAAAGTGAGAAGCCGACACGGCCAGTCCGCTCCTGCCCGTGCCACCTCCGTGTCGCCGGGTTTGTGCCAGAGCCGCGGTGAACCCTGACGGCCAGCCCCCCTCTCCCAATACTGGTGCCTGTCCGCTGGTGGGTCGAGCGAGCCCCCCTGTGGTGGAGGCAGCTCTAAGCTTTTTAATTTAAATTGTCTCTCTAATTTGAATGAATACACTTTAAATCCATTTACAAGGATCTATTGGAGGGCAAGTCTCATGCCAGCAGCCGCGGTAATTCCAGCTCCAGTAGCGTCCACTAAAGCTGCTGCAGTTAAAAAGCTTTTATAAGGATCGAGCTCGGCTGTCCACCGCAAGGCATCCTACTGCCAGTCCCAGCCCCTATGCCTTGGGGTGCCTCCTGATGCTCTTCACTAAGTATCCCATGGTCCCGAAGCATTTCCTTTGAAAAAATTAAGTGTCTAAACTACAGGTGGTGCAGCTTGCTTAACAGCCGGGATAATCCGCTCACTAGCAGACACTGCTACTAGGCACAAAGTATTTCCTGGGCTAGATGCAGTTAAAAATTTGTAATTAGGTACTCTCGTTGGATGCTGAGAAAGCATTCCATAGAGTCTCCTGGCACGCCATATATGATTCTCTTAAAAAGCTTGGGGTAGGGGTCTAGGGGACCCTTTTATAGCCAAAATCACGGCCCTGTATCGCAATACGTCACCTAGGCTGAAGATAAATGGAACTGTAGCACCCTGAGGGCTCGGTTGCTACAGACGTATTGCACCTCACCCAGAGGTGTGATATCTCACTCTCAGGTAAGGATGGAGTGTGGATCAGGACCCGACACCTGCATGCATTACACCACATTGCCGTGGGGCAGGGCGACCAATATGCCCCTGAGATGGGCACGACAGTCCCTGTCCCTGGCTGGAGTGGGGGGAGGGAACACTGAGGAAGGGGAACCCTGTAGTGCAGGAGCAGGGAGGAAGCAGTTCCTGGGTGCATTGAGAAGGGAGTATAAAAGGTGGGCACCATCTTAGTTCAGTGCAGAGAAGTCTGAGCAGAAGTGGCAGGGAGCAGGGGCTCTGCATGAGCTCTGCTCCGGAGGCGGGCCTAGTAACAGAGGCCCAGGCCTGGAAGAGGGAGAAGGAAGGAAGAGGAGCGGAGAAGGCTCCAGGAACGAGGAATGAAGGGATCCCAGGGGTGCGGACGGGCGAGTCGCCACCGCACGCCCGAATCCACCTGCGTGGAGGGGTCAGGCCAAAGGGGGAGACCGGTCCCCGAACTAGTGGAGGCAGGAAACGACCCTCAGCTAGAAACCGGAGGCTCTGACATTTTATGTGGCGCAGCCCCTCGCTACACCCGCTAGGAAGGCACCACATAGGGTCAGGGAAACTGGCGCCAAGTTTACCAAGAGGAGGCCCGAGGCAGCCGGACAGAAGTGTTGGTAAGAAAGGCCAGACAAAGGACACACAAAGGGGGTCCTGTGAAGTGCTCCAAAGTTATCTGGGAGTTGTCTGAGCCCCTCACCTGGTGAGCACAGTACGACGTGGGCAGCCGTTACCTGCAGACGTGGTCTGGATAATAAGAACTGTGAGTAAAGGCCCTGAACTGCATCACTGACTCCGTGTCGTTACTGCTGCTGCCCTGCACCATCACCCCCATCCTCCGCATACACTGCCCTGAGGCTATACTCCTCAGTTGGGGAGTTATGCTACGCTCTGCTGCACCCACAACACCAGCCTCAGTGGTCTGCCCTGTAGCGGCGGTTCACTCTGACCGCAATCCACGGGTGGCGTAGTCGGACATTTAAACATGAAAACCACATAAATAGTTCCGCCACTGGTTTGACCGCCCTGAGCCACGGAACTGGGTCGCCGCCACGAAGACTACAACCACCAGCATCCACCAAAAAGGGTCCGGCTCCGGGTGTCCCAAGGCCCAGGGGGTGCGTCAGAACATTTTCATCACCTTTCACAATCACCAATGGGACAAGGCAGTGATGTCCTCTGTCCCCTCTCTTATACATCCTAGTGACGGAGCACCTGCTCTCATCAATTCGCCATAACCCCAATATTAGGTGGATTGAGGTGGGAGGCACCGAGTACAAGTGCTCTCTATTTGCTGATGATGTCCTAGTATATATCACTCAATCACATATATCCATCCATGCTGTTATGGCTGAAATAGATCACTTTGTTACATGGTAAAATTTTAAAATCAATGCAGCGAAGTCTGAGGCCCTCGATGTCTCCATCCCCAAATCCATATAGGATTCCATCCAGTCCAACTTTCCCTTTGCCTGGCCCTCACAGGGTATCAAATACTTAGGAATTCCTATTCATAGAGACCTCTCCCATCTATGTTATCTTAATTTTGGGCCCTTTATTGAACAACTCCATACAGACCACGGTTGGCAAGTTAGAACTGTAAGATTCACTACGTGAACCACTGGTGTTTTGTGGAAAAGCACATGTACACTGCGTTCCAAATTATTATACAAAAAGTGTTTAGGAGTGATAAGGGAAGAATTTGTTTGTTTGTCAGTTAAACTCATTGATGGTGATGTGTGTCAGGGCTCTTTATATCACTGTAAGCAATTGCAGACACCTGTGCTAATTAGTTTGGCAGGTGTGTCCAATGAAAGGCAAGACTACTTAAGAAGGCTCTCTCACATTATTAAGCAGCCTACATTTTCTGCCAAAATGGGAAAGAAAAAGGATGTGTCGGCTGCTGAGAAGCAACAAATTGTGGAGTGTTTAGGTCAAGGCATGACTACAATCAACATTGTGCGATGATCAGGATGAAGTGTCTTGGCAATCAAGAAGTATGTAGCTGATTCACAGTACACACGTGTGCGTGCTGATAAGGGCAAATTGAGGACTCTTTCCTACAGGCAATTACGTCAGGTTGAAAGAGCAGCGGCAAAAAAGCCTTGTCATAGCAGCAGACAAGTTTTTGAAGCTGCTTGTGCCTCCAACGTCCCCCGAACAACAAGATGCAGGGTCCTTCAGAGGTTTGCAGCTGTGCATGCGCCATCCTGTCGACCTCCTCTATCCACTTCACACAAGCAGAAACGGCTCCAGTGGGCCAAACATTACATGAAGACTGATTTCAAAACTGTTTTGTTCACGGATGAGTGCCGTGCAGCGCTCGATGGTCCAGATGGATGGAGTGGAGGATGGCTGGTTGATGGACACCCCACGCAAACACGGCTACAGCGCCAACAAGGAGGAGGTGGAGTAATGTTTTGGGCTGGAATCATGGGGAGAGAGATTGTCGGCCCCTTTAGGATCCCTGAAGGCGCTAAAGATGAACTCCATAATGTATGTGGATTTTCTCAAACAGCACTTCCTGCCATGGTTCAAGAAGAAGAACCGTGTATTTCACAGCAAGATCATTTTTCTGCATGATAATGCACCATCTCATGCTGCACATAAAACATCTGCATCTCTGGCTGATATGGGCATAAAAGGGGACAAACTTATGGTGTGACCCCCATGCTCCCCTGACCTCTACCCCATTCAGAACCTTTGGAGCATCATTAAAAGGAGTGTCTATGATGGCGGGAGGCAGTTCACATCTAAGCAACAGCTCTGGGAGGGTATTCTGTCCTCATGCAAAACAATTGAAGCAGAAACCATCCAAAACCTGACAAATTCAATGGACGAGAGAGTTCAGAAGCTCCTTTCGAACAAGGGGTCCTATGTGAAAATGTAACATCACCTAGAATAAAGTTTTGAGTTGAAAACTGTTTGATTTCAGTTTCTAACAACCTGCTAATGCTTATAATTTCAAAAATGACCATTTTTTTGGTCTTTATTAAAATGAAAAGGTTGATCGAAAAGTTTGGGGGATCTAAGAGTGTGGCAACCCAGTAGTCATGATTACTTCGAATTCTGACAATATGAGGGTCATGCTGCAGGTAGTGCAGCAAGAAGGCACTTATGTGCCTTGCGCATCTCGGAGCCCCAAAATTATTTTCCGGGCTAGATGCAGCTAAAAATTATTTTTAATTTTAAATCTGGTGAAGCTTTAGTATAGATGGCCTAATAGGATCAGTGCTGCACACTGCTACAAAGCCCAAATTATTTTCCAGTCAAGATACAGATAAACATGATTAGTAATTTGAAAGCTTAAAACGGTTGGTAGGGTGATTTTAACCAATCATCAAGCTTTTACTCTCCCCAGGATGACACAGGGGTAGAAAAGTCGTTTCGGATCCATGATTTGTTCATCTTTATGAACGTGAGTCTGTCTACATTATCAGTGGAGAGCCGCGTGCGCTTATCTGTCAGCACACCACCAGCAGCGCTGAACACACGTTCAGACAGAACGCTGGCTGCGGGGCATGACAAGATCTCCAAGGCGTAAGTGGCTAGCTCCGGCCATTTATCCAGATTGGAAGCCCAAAAAGAGCAAGGGTCCAGTGACACAGTCGTGGCTTCAATGTTTACTTGGAGATACTCCTGTACCATCGTCTCTAGGCGTTGACTATGTGTCAGACTTCTTGTCTCCTGTGGCCTTGCAAAGGATGGGCTAAAAAAGTAGTGAAATGATTCCGCAAAATTGATGTTACCAGCAGATACTGTGGTTCTGTTACGGTTTGAGTGCTGAACACTTGACGGTCCCACGGTTGGCAAGTTGGAACTGTGAGATTCACTACGTGCACCACTGGTATTTTGTGGAAAAGCACATGTAAGATTCTGCAACAGTCTCTGCTGATACTCCTGCATGCGTGCATCCCTTTCTATGGCAGGAATAATTTCTGCAAATTTACTTTTGTACCGGGGATCTAACAGTGTGGCAACCCAGTAGTCAGGATTATTTCTAATTCTCACAATTCGAGGGTCATGTTGCAGGTAGTGCAGCAAGAAGGCACTCATGTGTGTTGCGCATCCAGGAGCACCAAGTCCCTGTTGTGTTGGTGGCGAGGTAACAATCATGCTTCCTTCCTCTGTCCTCTCCCCCCAACCTCGCACAACAGAAATGTGATCAAGGTCTCCCTCATCTGATGAGTCTTACATCAGTTCGTCCTCCACTTCTTCCTGGGCTCCTGCACCTTCCTCACTAGTTTGGCTGCTACCATGCGCCCTGGTAAAACCATCTCCCCCACCCTCACATGCCTGCCGCCTTGGTGCTGCCGACCGTCTGGACCTTGCAGATGTTAGCCCTTCCGCATACAACTCCTCCTCCTCTACTTCCTCCACCTCCTCTTGTGCCACCACCTGACTCCGAATTCTGTTTAACATGTGCTCCAGCATGTAAATCACCGGAATAGTCATGCTGATAATGGCATCGTCAGCACTAAACATCTTCGTCGCCATTTCAAAACTGTGCAGAAGGGTGCATAGGTCCCTGATCTGAGACCACTCCTCCAGCGTGATTTGCCCCACCTCTGAATCTCGTTGGCCCAGGCTATACGTCAGAACGTATTGCACCAGGGCTTGTCGGTGCTGCCACCTTCGCTGCAACATGTGCAGAGTTGAATTCCACCGGGTAGGCACATCGCATTTTAGCCGGTGAAGTGGCAGGCCCAACGACTTCTGTAGAGATGTAAGTCGCTGAGCTGCGGGATGCGAACGGCGGAAGTGAGCACACAGCGACCGTGCCCTCTGCAGAAGGCCATCTAGTCTGGGATAGTGGGCTAAAAATTGCTGGACAACCAGGTTCAACACGTGAGCCATACAAGGCACGTGTGTGACATTGCCCCGGCGAAGGGCCGCACCCAGGTTTGCAGCATTGTCGCACACGGCCTTCCCTGGTTTCAGGTCCAGTGGAGACAACCATTCATGAAATTGGTTCTCCAGAGCTGACCACAACTCCTCAGCTGTGTGACTCACATTTCCCAGACATTTCAATGTAAAAACAACCTGATGACGTTGAGCCCTACTGCCAGCATAGTAAGGAGGTGTGCAGGATCCCTTCTGCGCAGTTAGAAAGCTTGTGGCATGACCAGACAGGCTTTGGGTGCAGGTGGAAGACCGAGAGGAGGTTGAGGAGGCAGAAGCAGTGGAGGAACTTTGACATAAAGAGGATTGACGCACAACTCGTGGGGACGGCAAGACTTGGACAGCAGCCCCTTGTCCTGCTGTCACCATAGTTACCCAGTGCCCAGTCAGCGACATGTAACGCCCCTGTCCATGCCTACTCGTCCAAGTGTCTGTGGTGAAATGCACCCTGTCACACACAGAGTTTCTCAAAGAAGCGGTGATGTTGTGTGCGACATGCTGGTGGAGCGCAGGCACACCTTTCTTTGAGAAGTAGTGCCGACTGGGCATCTGGTACTGGGGCACTGCGACGGACATAAGGTCTCGAAAATCCTCTGTGTCCAGCAGGCGGAAAGGCAGCATTTCTGTAGCCAAGAGCTTGCAGATGGTGAAATTCAACCTCTTAGCTTTCTCATGGCTAGGAGGAAATGGTCTTTTACTTGTCCACATCTGAGGGACCGAGGGCTGGCTATTGTGCTTAGACGGGGTTGATAAGGGTGTCCCCGGCAAACTGCCGGTCTGTGAGGAAGATGCAGGCGGACATGTTAGGTTGCCTTGATCCAAAGGTGGTGCTATCGATGTCGGACAGCGCTCAACACCAGCTGGTGTTCCCACCTCCAAAGAAAATGATGACCTGCCAATCACGCTGGCTGTTGCGGGTAAAGAGGTGGCAGGTCTGCGCCCCAAAACAGGTGTGACTGCTGTCCCCCCAGTCACAGAGGATGAAGAGGCCGCGGATGCACAAGATATGGCAGACGGTGATTGGCCCGGCCGGCTAGGCCGCATTGTAGCACACTGAGCTTCCCACTGCAACTTATGCTTCATGTCCATGTGCCGGTTCATGCATGAAGTACTCAAACTATGTATTTTTTGGCCTCTACTTAGCTTTTGCTGACAAATGTTACAGATAACACGAGTTGGGTCATCTTTATCGATCTGAAAAAATTCCCAGGCTATGCAAGGCTTAGCACCCATGCGACCTGAAGAGCCACCACGACTTGTGGTGAGAGGCAGAGTTGTGTTTGAGGATGCAGTTGTTGACGTGCTTCCAGTACTACGTCTCTGTCCAGGAAGGCGCAACCTGACCTCGTCGTCACTAGCATCTTCCTCCACCTCCTCTGCTGGCCTCATCTCTTGGCTGACTGTGGGTTGACAGTAAGTGGGATCTCCGACCTCATCATCATCACCCTGTGCGTTATCACACCCGTCGTCCTCAGAGCCAACCTGTTCCTGCCCTGACAAAAAACTAAAGTTGTCGCTCCAATCAGGTATTTGAGTCTTATCATCGTCTTCCTCATTGTCTCCACCAACAGGAGTTACAGTTTGGGAATGAGGGTCTACATTATGGTCAGAACCTTCTGCGTCTGGTCCTGGATCCGACTCATAAAGATTCTGGGCATCAGTGCAGATCATTTCCTCGTCTGGATTCACAGAAGCGCTGGAGTCGACCTCTGATTCCCAGGCTATAGTATGAGTAAACAGCTCTGCAGACTCAACCATCTGTTCTACCTCATACTCAGATGGGCAGCTGCAGATTTGGGAGCTGTGAGGAAGCAAGTGCGATTTGGGTGACACCTTTGAGGACTGGAGTATTTGTGATGTTGAAGTTGATGTGGAGGAGAGCCCACTTAAAGGAGCACTTGATATCCGTTGAAGCACCTGCTGTTTTTGTGCCTCATCTGGAATTTGTAGCGATTGGCGTGGCCGTAAGAAAGGGATCTTATCACATTGTCCGCTAAAAGAAGTAGACATTTTAGTTTGGCTGGAAGATGGTCTTTCTTCTGCAGATGTTACTGTTGCTTTAACACCTACCCCACGGACACAACCTTTTTTCCCCTTCCCAACACGCCTATTCCCCTTTCCACCAGCAGCAGGCCTTTCTCCACTCATTTTGGTGGTTAACTAATTCACAACTCTGGAGTTGTTTGCACAAAAAAACAATGGATGGTAACCGAGCAGAGCTGAGTGGCCAAACTGTGGTATTAGGCCAAAACTATTGGCTGGGTTAGATGCAGAAAAAAATTATTTTGAATTTGCAACCTGATGGAGGTCAGTATAGAAGGACTAATACAAATAGTCCCACACACTGCTAGAAGCCCAAATATTTTTTCAGAGGTACTGTAGATGCAGATAAAAATTATTTTTAATTTGCAACCTGATGGAGGTCAGTATAGATGGACTAATAGACCAAGTCCCACACACTGCTAGAAGCCCAAATATTTTTTCAGAGCTAGATGCAGAAAAAAATTATTTTTAATTTGCAACCTGATGGAGGTCAGTATAGATGGACTAATAGACCAAGTCCCACACACCGCTAGAAGCCCAACTATTTTTTCAGAGCTAGATGCAAAAAAAAATTATATTCAATTTGCAACCTGCTGGAGGTCAGTATAGAAGGACTAATAGAACAAGTCCCACACACTGCTAGAAGCCCAAATATTTTTTCAGAGCTAAATGAAGAAAAAAATTATTTTTAATTTGCAACCTGATGGAGGTCAGTATAGATGGACTAATAGACCAAGTCCCACACACTGCTAGAAGCCCAAATATTTTTTCAGAGCTAGATGCAGAAAAAAATTATATTCAGTTTGCAACCTGATGGAGGTCAGTATAGATGGACTAATAGAATGATGCTATGCCCAAAAGATTTTACTTCACTAGGTGCAGTAAAAAAATTGGTATTCTATACACAGGTGTTATATCTTGCAACACAGATAGGCTACTCCACTGACTAACACACTCTGCAATAGGCCAAAAAGGATTAGCTTTGCTAGATTCAGCCAAATGCTGTGAAAAAAACTTGCACAGCACTGGCACAGACCTGCCTGGCAAAAACTGATAGGAACTCATGTAACCTAGTCCTGAAAAGGACTCCAATTACAATTAGTCTTTACTCCCACAACCTATCTATTTAAGAGCACAGACCTCCCTGATAAAAGTCGTAGGAAATGCTGTAACCTAGTCCTTAAAAGGACTGCAATCACAACTATTCCCTACTCCCAAGCTATCTGTATATTTGTGCGAAAATTGGCTTGAAATTAACAAGGTATAGCGCACACAGCAACAGCGGTGCCGTCTAACACGCAGCTGCAGCAGTGAGAAAATGGTGGCGACGGGGAAAATGGCTTGGTCTTATAGGGCAAGGACATGTGACATACACTGCCAATGACACATGCCCTTGCTTGTGTGAAAAAAAGCACTTCGCTCCGTGTGTGCGCTGCTGATAGGGTGACAGATTGCACCTCCCCACTGCAAATGCGGGAAAGAGAAAAAAAAATGGAGATCTTCATTGTTCCTGCAGAGATCCATCCCCTGCCCCTCCCCCCACCCCGCTGTACACTCAAACTGCGTATTAACATTAATTTTCATCATTACTGAGAAAAAATCCAGTTATGATTTTGGTGCACGAACAGTTATCGAACATAACCTCGAACAGCCGAATTTTTCTCAAATTGTTCGTGTTCGCCGAACGGCTCAAACACCGCCCAAAACAGCTCGAATTTGAGATTGGCGAACAGTTCGAGTAGAACAATGCTCATCTCTAGTTATCACACCCGTCATCCTCAGAGCCAACCTGTTCCTGCCCTGACAAAAAACTAAAGTTGTCGCTCCAATCAGGTATTTGAGTCTTATCATCGTCTTCCTCATTGTCTCCACCAACAGGAGTTACAGTTTGGGAATGAGGGTCTACATTATGGTCAGAACCTTCTGCGTCTGGTCCTGGATCCGACTCATAAAGATTCTGGGCATCAGTGCAGATCATTTCCTCGTCTGGATTCACAGAAGCGCTGGAGTCGACCTCTGATTCCCAGGCTATAGTATGAGTAAACAGCTCTGCAGACTCAACCATCTGTTCTACCTCATACTCAGACGGGCAGCTGGAGTTTTGGGAGCTGTGAGGAAGCAAGTGCGATTGGGGTGACACCTTTGAGGACTGGAGTATTTGTGATGTTGAAGTTGATGTGGAGGAGAGCCCACTTAAAGGAGCACTTGATATCCGTTGAAGCACCTGCTGTTTTTGTGCCTCATCTGGAATTTGTAGCGATTGGCGTGGCCGTAAGAAAGGGATCTTATCACATTGTCTGCTAAAAGAAGTAGACATTTTAGTTTGGCTGGAAGATGGTCTTTCTTCTGCAGATGTTACTGTTGCTTTAACACCTACCCCACGGACACAACCTTTTTTCCCCTTCCCAACACGCCTATTCCCCTTTCCACCAGCAGCAGGCCTTTCTCCACTCATTTTGGTGGTTAACTAATTCACAACTCTGGAGTTGTTTGCACAAAAAAACAATGGATGGTAACCGAGCAGAGCTGAGTGGCCAAACTGTGGTATTAGGCCAAAACTATTGGCTGGGTTAGATGCAGAAAAAAATTATTTTGAATTTGCAACCTGATGGAGGTCAGTATAGATGGACTAATACAAATAGTCCCACACACTGCTAGAAGCCCAAATATTTTTTCAGAGGTACTGTAGATGCAGATAAAAATTATTTTTAATTTGCAACCTGATGGAGGTCAGTATAGATGGACTAATAGACCAAGTCCCACACACTGCTAGAAGCCCAAATATTTTTTCAGAGCTAGATGCAGAAAAAAATTATTTTTAATTTGCAACCTGATGGAGGTCAGTATAGATGGACTAATAGACCAAGTCCCACACACCGCTAGAAGCCCAACTATTTTTTCAGAGCTAGATGCAGAAAAAAATGATATTCAATTTGCAACCTGCTGGAGGTCAGTATAGAAGGACTAATAGAACAAGTCCCACACACTGCTAGAAGCCCAAATATTTTTTCAGAGCTAAATGAAGAAAAAAATTATTTTTAATTTGCAACCTGATGGAGGTCAGTATAGATGGACTAATAGACCAAGTCCCACACACTGCTAGAAGCCCAAATATTTTTTCAGAGCTAGATGCAGAAAAAAATTATATTCAGTTTGCAACCTGATGGAGGTCAGTATAGATGGACTAATAGAATGATGCTATGCCCAAAAGATTTTACTTCACTAGGTGCAGTAAAAAAATTGGTATTCTATACACAGGTGTTATATCTTGCAACACAGATAGGCTACTCCACTGACTAACACACTCTGTAATAGGCCAAAAAGGATTAGCTTTGCTAGATTCAGCCAAATGCTGTGAAAAAAACTTGCACAGCACTGACACAGACCTGCCTGGCAAAAACTGATAGGAACTCATGTAACCTAGTCCTGAAAAGGACTCCAATTACAATTAGTCTTTACTCCCACAACCTATCTATTTAAGAGCACAGACCTCCCTGATAAAAGTCGTAGGAAATGCTGTAACCTAGTCCTTAAAAGGACGGCAATCACAACTATTCCCTACTCCCAAGCTATCTGTATATTTGTGCGAAAATTGGCTTGAAATTAACAAGGTATAGCGCACACAGCAACAGCGGTGCCGTCTAACACGCAGCTGCAGCAGTGAGAAAATGGTGGCGACGGGGAAAATGGCTTGGTCTTATAGGGCAAGGACATGTGACATACACTGCCAATGACACATGCCCTTGCTTGTGTGAAAAAAAGCACTTCGCTCCGTGTGTGCGCTGCTGATAGGCTGACAGATTGCACCTCCCCACTGCAAATGCGGGAAAGAGAAAAAAAAATGGAGATCTTCATTGTTCCTGCAGAGATCCATCCCCTGCCCCTCCCCCCACCCCGCTGTACACTCAAACTGCGTATTAACATTAATTTTCATCATTACTGAGAAAAAATCCAGTTATGATTTTGGTGCACGAACAGTTATCGAACATAACCTCGAACAGCCGAATTTTTCTCAAATTGTTCGTGTTCGCCGAACGGCTCAAACACCGCCCAAAACAGCTCGAATTTGAGATTGGCGAACAGTTCGAGTAGAACAACGCTCATCTCTAGTTATCACACCCGTCGTCCTCAGAGCCAACCTGTTCCTGCCCTGACAAAAAACTAAAGTTGTCGCTCCAATCAGGTATTTGAGTCTTATCATCGTCTTCCTCATTGTCTCCACCAACAGGAGTTACAGTTTGGGAATGAGGGTCTACATTATGGTCAGAACCTTCTGCGTCTGGTCCTGGATCCGACTCATAAAGATTCTGGGCATCAGTGCAGATCATTTCCTCGTCTGGATTCACAGAAGCGCTGGAGTCGACCTCTGATTCCCAGGCTATAGTATGAGTAAACAGCTCTGCAGACTCAACCATCTGTTCTACCTCATACTCAGACGGGCAGCTGGAGTTTTGGGAGCTGTGAGGAAGCAAGTGCGATTGGGGTGACACCTTTGAGGACTGGAGTATTTGTGATGTTGAAGTTGATGTGGAGGAGAGCCCACTTAAAGGAGCACTTGATATCCGTTGAAGCACCTGCTGTTTTTGTGCCTCATCTGGAATTTGTAGCGATTGGCGTGGCCGTAAGAAAGGGATCTTATCACATTGTCCGCTAAAAGAAGTAGACATTTTAGTTTGGCTGGAAGATGGTCTTTCTTCTGCAGATGTTACTGTTGCTTTAACACCTACCCCACGGACACAACCTTTTTTCCCCTTCCCAACACGCCTATTCCCCTTTCCACCAGCAGCAGGCCTTTCTCCACTCATTTTGGTGGTTAACTAATTCACAACTCTGGAGTTGTTTGCACAAAAAAACAATGGATGGTAACCGAGCAGAGCTGAGTGGCCAAACTGTGGTATTAGGCCAAAACTATTGGCTGGGTTAGATGCAGAAAAAAATTATTTTGAATTTGCAACCTGATGGAGGTCAGTATAGATGGACTAATACAAATAGTCCCACACACTGCTAGAAGCCCAAATATTTTTTCAGAGGTACTGTAGATGCAGATAAAAATTATTTTTAATTTGCAACCTGATGGAGGTCAGTATAGATGGACTAATAGACCAAGTCCCACACACTGCTAGAAGCCCAAATATTTTTTCAGAGCTAGATGCAGAAAAAAATTATTTTTAATTTGCAACCTGATGGAGGTCAGTATAGATGGACTAATAGACCAAGTCCCACACACCACTAGAAGCCCAACTATTTTTTCAGAGCTAGATGCAGAAAAAAATGATATTCAATTTGCAACCTGCTGGAGGTCAGTATAGAAGGACTAATAGAACAAGTCCCACACACTGCTAGAAGCCCAAATATTTTTTCAGAGCTAAATGAAGAAAAAAATTATTTTTAATTTGCAACCTGATGGAGGTCAGTATAGATGGACTAATAGACCAAGTCCCACACACTGCTAGAAGCCCAAATATTTTTTCAGAGCTAGATGCAGAAAAAAATTATATTCAGTTTGCAACCTGATGGAGGTCAGTATAGATGGACTAATAGAATGATGCTATGCCCAAAAGATTTTACTTCACTAGGTGCAGTAAAAAAATTGGTATTCTATACACAGGTGTTATATCTTGCAACACAGATAGGCTACTCCACTGACTAACACACTCTGCAATAGGCCAAAAAGGATTAGCTTTGCTAGATTCAGCCAAATGCTGTGAAAAAAACTTGCACAGCACTGGCACAGACCTGCCTGGCAAAAACTGATAGGAACTCATGTAACCTAGTCCTGAAAAGGACTCCAATTACAATTAGTCTTTACTCCCACAACCTATCTATTTAAGAGCACAGACCTCCCTGATAAAAGTCGTAGGAAATGCTGTAACCTAGTCCTTAAAAGGACTGCAATCACAACTATTCCCTACTCCCAAGTTATCTGTATATTTGTGCGAAAATTGGCTTGAAATTAACAAGGTATAGCGCACACAGCAACAGCGGTGCCGTCTAACACGCAGCTGCAGCAGTGAGAAAATGGTGGCGACGGGGAAAATGGCTTGGTCTTATAGGGCAAGGACATGTGACATACACTGCCAATGACACATGCCCTTGCTTGTGTGAAAAAAAGCACTTCGCTCCGTGTGTGCGCTGCTGATAGGCTGACAGATTGCACCTCCCCACTGCAAATGCGGGAAAGAGAAAAAAAAATGGAGATCTTCATTGTTCCTGCAGAGATCCATCCCCTGCCCCTCCCCCCACCCCGCTGTACACTCAAACTGCGTATTAACATTAATTTTCATCATTACTGAGAAAAAATCCAGTTATGATTTTGGTGCACGAACAGTTATCGAACATAACCTCGAACAGCCGAATTTTTCTCAAATTGTTCGTGTTCGCCGAACGGCTCAAACACCGCCCAAAACAGCTCGAATTTGAGATTGGCGAACAGTTCGAGTAGAACAACGCTCATCTCTAGTTATCACACCCGTCGTCCTCAGAGCCAACCTGTTCCTGCCCTGACAAAAAACTAAAGTTGTCGCTCCAATCAGGTATTTGAGTCTTATCATCGTCTTCCTCATTGTCTCCACCAACAGGAGTTACAGTTTGGGAATGAGGGTCTACATTATGGTCAGAACCTTCTGCGTCTGGTCCTGGATCCGACTCATAAAGATTCTGGGCATCAGTGCAGATCATTTCCTCGTCTGGATTCACAGAAGCGCTGGAGTCGACCTCTGATTCCCAGGCTATAGTATGAGTAAACAGCTCTGCAGACTCAACCATCTGTTCTACCTCATACTCAGACGGGCAGCTGGAGATTTGGGAGCTGTGAGGAAGCAAGTGCGATTGGGGTGACACCTTTGAGGACTGGAGTATTTGTGATGTTGAAGTTGATGTGGAGGAGAGCCCACTTAAAGGAGCACTTGATATCCGTTGAAGCACCTGCTGTTTTTGTGCCTCATCTGGAATTTGTAGCGATTGGCATGGCCGTAAGAAAGGGATCTTATCACATTGTCCGCTAAAAGAAGTAGACATTTTAGTTTGGCTGGAAGATGGTCTTTCTTCTGCAGATGTTACTGTTGCTTTTACACCTACCCCACGGACACAACCTTTTTTCCCCTTCCCAACACGCCTATTCCCCTTTCCACCAGCAGCAGGCCTTTTTCCACTCATTTTGGTGGTTAACTAATTCACAACTCTGGAGTTGTTTGCACAAAAAAACAATGGATGGGAACCGAGCAGAGCTGAGTGGCCAAACTGTGGTATTAGGCCAAAACTATTGGCTGGGTTAGATGCAGAAAAAAATTATATTCAATTTGCAACCTGATGGAGGTCAGTATAGATGGACTAATAGAACAAGTCCCACACACAGCTAGAAGCCCAAATATTTTTTCAGAGGTAGATGCAGAAAAATTTTTTATTCAGTTTGCAACCTGATGGAGGTCTGTATAGATGGATTAATAGAACAAGTCCCACACACAGCTAGAAGCCCAATATTTTTTCAGAGGTAGATGCAGAAAAAAATATATTCAGTTTGCAACCTGATGGAGGTCTGTATAGATGGATTAATAGAACAAGTCCCACACACAGCTATAAGCCCAATATTTTTTCAGAGCTAGATGCAAAAAAAAATTATATTCAATTTGCAACCTGATGGAGGTCAGTATAGATGGACTAATAGAATGATGCTATGCCCAAAAGATTTTACTTCACTAGGTGTAGTAAAAAAATTGGTATTCTATACACAGGTGGTATATCTTGCAACACAGATAGGCTACTCCACTGACTAACACACTCTGCAATAGGCCAAAAAGGATTAGCTTTGCTAGATTCAGCCAAATGCTGTGAAAAAAACTTGCACAGCACTGGCACAGACCTGCCTGGCAAAAACTGATAGGAACTGATGTAACCTAGTCCTGAAAAGGACTCCAATTACAATTAGTCTTTACTCCCACAATCTATCTATTTAAGAGCACAGACCTGCCTGATAAAAGTCGTAGGAAATGCTGTAACCTAGTCCTTAAAAGGACTGCAATCACAACTATTCCCTACTCCCAAGCTATCTGTAGATTTGTGCGAAAATTGGCTTGAAATTAACAAGGTATAGCGCACACAGCAACAGCGGTGCCGTCTAACACGCAGCTGCAGCAGTGAGAAAATGGTGGCGACGGGGAAAATGGCTTGGTCTTATAGGGCAAGGACATGTGACATACACTGCCAATGACACATGCCCTTGCTTGTGTGAAAAAAAGCACTTCGCTCCGTGTGTGCGCTGCTGATAGGCTGACAGATTGCACCTCCCCACTGCAAATGCGGGAAAGAGAAAAAAAAATGGAGATCTTCATTGTTCCTGCAGAGATCCATCCCCTGCCCCTCCCCCCACCCCGCTGTACACTCAAACTGCGTATTAACATTAATTTTCATCATTACTGAGAAAAAATCCAGTTATGATTTTGGTGCACGAACAGTTATCGAACATAACCTCGAACAGCCGAATTTTTCTCAAATTGTTCGTGTTCGCCGAACGGCTCAAACACCGCCCAAAACAGCTCGAATTTGAGATTGGCGAACAGTTCGAGTAGAACAACGCTCATCTCTAGTTATCACACCCGTCGTCCTCAGAGCCAACCTGTTCCTGCCCTGACAAAAAACTAAAGTTGTCGCTCCAATCAGGTATTTGAGTCTTATCATCGTCTTCCTCATTGTCTCCACCAACAGGAGTTACAGTTTGGGAATGAGGGTCTACATTATGGTCAGAACCTTCTGCGTCTGGTCCTGGATCCGACTCATAAAGATTCTGGGCATCAGTGCAGATCATTTCCTCGTCTGGATTCACAGAAGCGCTGGAGTCGACCTCTGATTCCCAGGCTATAGTATGAGTAAACAGCTCTGCAGACTCAACCATCTGTTCTACCTCATACTCAGACGGGCAGCTGGAGATTTGGGAGCTGTGAGGAAGCAAGTGCGATTGGGGTGACACCTTTGAGGACTGGAGTATTTGTGATGTTGAAGTTGATGTGGAGGAGAGCCCACTTAAAGGAGCACTTGATATCCGTTGAAGCACCTGCTGTTTTTGTGCCTCATCTGGAATTTGTAGCGATTGGCGTGGCCGTAAGAAAGGGATCTTATCACATTGTCCGCTAAAAGAAGTAGACATTTTAGTTTGGCTGGAAGATGGTCTTTCTTCTGCAGATGTTACTGTTGCTTTAACACCTACCCCACGGACACAACCTTTTTTCCCCTTCCCAACACGCCTATTCCCCTTTCCACCAGCAGCAGGCCTTTCTCCACTCATTTTGGTGGTTAACTAATTCACAACTCTGGAGTTGTTTGCACAAAAAAACAATGGATGGTAACCGAGCAGAGCTGAGTGGCCAAACTGTGGTATTAGGCCAAAACTATTGGCTGGGTTAGATGCAGAAAAAAAATATTTTGAATTTGCAACCTGATGGAGGTCAGTATAGATGGACTAATACAAATAGTCCCACACACTGCTAGAAGCCCAAATATTTTTTCAGAGGTACTGTAGATGCAGATAAAAATTATTTTTAATTTGCAACCTGATGGAGGTCAGTATAGATGGACTAATAGACCAAGTCCCACACACTGCTAGAAGCCCAAATATTTTTTCAGAGCTAGATGCAGAAAAAAATTATTTTTAATTTGCAACCTGATGGAGGTCAGTATAGATGGACTAATAGACCAAGTCCCACACACCACTAGAAGCCCAACTATTTTTTCAGAGCTAGATGCAGAAAAAAATGATATTCAATTTGCAACCTGCTGGAGGTCAGTATAGAAGGACTAATAGAACAAGTCCCACACACTGCTAGAAGCCCAAATATTTTTTCAGAGCTAAATGAAGAAAAAAATTATTTTTAATTTGCAACCTGATGGAGGTCAGTATAGATGGACTAATAGACCAAGTCCCACACACTGCTAGAAGCCCAAATATTTTTTCAGAGCTAGATGCAGAAAAAAATTATATTCAGTTTGCAACCTGATGGAGGTCAGTATAGATGGACTAATAGAATGATGCTATGCCCAAAAGATTTTACTTCACTAGGTGCAGTAAAAAAATTGGTATTCTATACACAGGTGTTATATCTTGCAACACAGATAGGCTACTCCACTGACTAACACACTCTTCAATAGGCCAAAAAGGATTAGCTTTGCTAGATTCAGCCAAATGCTGTGAAAAAAACTTGCACAGCACTGGCACAGACCTGCCTGGCAAAAACTGATAGGAACTCATGTAACCTAGTCCTGAAAAGGACTCCAATTACAATTAGTCTTTACTCCCACAACCTATCTATTTAAGAGCACAGACCTCCCTGATAAAAGTCGTAGGAAATGCTGTAACCTAGTCCTTAAAAGGACTGCAATCACAACTATTCCCTACTCCCAAGCTATCTGTATATTTGTGCGAAAATTGGCTTGAAATTAACAAGGTATAGCGCACACAGCAACAGCGGTGCCGTCTAACACGCAGCTGCAGCAGTGAGAAAATGGTGGCGACGGGGAAAATGGCTTGGTCTTATAGGGCAAGGACATGTGACATACACTGCCAATGACACATGCCCTTGCTTGTGTGAATAAAAGCACTTCGCTCCGTGTGTGCGCTGCTGATAGGCTGACAGATTGCACCTCCCCACTGCAAATGCGGGAAAGAGAAAAAAAAATGGAGATCTTCATTGTTCCTGCAGAGATCCATCCCCTGCCCCTCCCCCCACCCCGCTGTACACTCAAACTGCGTATTAACATTAATTTTCATCATTACTGAGAAAAAATCCAGTTATGATTTTGGTGCACGAACAGTTATCGAACATAACCTCGAACAGCCGAATTTTTCTCAAATTGTTCGTGTTCGCCGAACGGCTCAAACACCGCCCAAAACAGCTCGAATTTGAGATTGGCGAACAGTTCGAGTAGAACAACGCTCATCTCTAGTTATCACACCCGTCGTCCTCAGAGCCAACCTGTTCCTGCCCTGACAAAAAACTAAAGTTGTCGCTCCAATCAGGTATTTGAGTCTTATCATCGTCTTCCTCATTGTCTCCACCAACAGGAGTTACAGTTTGGGAATGAGGGTCTACATTATGGTCAGAACCTTCTGCGTCTGGTCCTGGATCCGACTCATAAAGATTCTGGGCATCAGTGCAGATCATTTCCTCGTCTGGATTCACAGAAGCGCTGGAGTCGACCTCTGATTCCCAGGCTACAGTATGAGTAAACAGCTCTGCAGACTCAACCATCTGTTCTACCTCATACTCAGACGGGCAGCTGGAGATTTGGGAGCTGTGAGGAAGCAAGTGCGATTGGGGTGACACTTTTGAGGACTGGAGTATTTGTGATGTTGAAGTTGATGTGGAGGAGAGCCCACTTAAAGGAGCACTTGATATCCGTTGAAGCACCTGCTGTTTTTGTGCCTCATCTGGAATTTGTAGCGATTGGCATGGCCGTAAGAAAGGGATCTTATCACATTGTCCGCTAAAAGAAGTAGACATTTTAGTTTGGCTGCAAGATGGTCTTTCTTCTGCAGATGTTACTGTTGCTTTTACACCTACCCCACGGACACAACCTTTTTTCCCCTTCCCAACACGCCTATTCCCCTTTCCACCAGCAGCAGGCCTTTTTCCACTCATTTTGGTGGTTAACTAATTCACAACTCTGGAGTTGTTTGCACAAAAAAACAATGGATGGGAACCGAGCAGAGCTGAGTGGCCAAACTGTGGTATTAGGCCAAAACTATTGGCTGGGTTAGATGCAGAAAAAAATTATATTCAATTTGCAACCTGATGGAGGTCAGTATAGATGGACTAATAGAACAAGTCCCACACACAGCTAGAAGCCCAAATATTTTTTCAGAGGTAGATGCAGAAAAATTTTTTATTCAGTTTGCAACCTGATGGAGGTCTGTATAGATGGATTAATAGAACAAGTCCCACACACAGCTAGAAGCCCAATATTTTTTCAGAGGTAGATGCAGAAAAAAATATATTCAGTTTGCAACCTGATGGAGGTCTGTATAGATGGATTAATAGAACAAGTCCCACACACAGCTATAAGCCCAATATTTTTTCAGAGCTAGATGCAAAAAAAAATTATATTCAATTTGCAACCTGATGGAGGTCAGTATAGATGGACTAATAGAATGATGCTATGCCCAAAAGATTTTACTTCACTAGGTGTAGTAAAAAAATTGGTATTCTATACACAGGTGGTATATCTTGCAACACAGATAGGCTACTCCACTGACTAACACACTCTGCAATAGGCCAAAAAGGATTAGCTTTGCTAGATTCAGCCAAATGCTGTGAAAAAAACTTGCACAGCACTGGCACAGACCTGCCTGGCAAAAACTGATAGGAACTGATGTAACCTAGTCCTGAAAAGGACTCCAATTACAATTAGTCTTTACTCCCACAATCTATCTATTTAAGAGCACAGACCTGCCTGATAAAAGTCGTAGGAAATGCTGTAACCTAGTCCTTAAAAGGACTGCAATCACAACTATTCCCTACTCCCAAGCTATCTGTAGATTTGTGCGAAAATTGGCTTGAAATTAACAAGGTATAGCGCACACAGCAACAGCGGTGCCGTCTAACATGCAGCTGCAGCAGTGAGAAAATGGTGGCGACGGGGAAAATGGCTTGGTCTTATAGGGCAAGGACATGTGACATACACTGCCAATGACACATGCCCTTGCTTGTGTGAAAAAAAGCACTTCGCTCCGTGTGTGCACTGCTGATAGGCTGACAGATTGCACCTCCCCACTGTAAATGCGGGAAAGAGAAAAAAAAAATGGAGATCTTCATTGTTCCTGCAGAGATCCATCCCCTGCCCCTCCCCCCAACCTGCTGTACACTCAAACTGCGTATTAACATTAATTTTCATCATTACTGAGAAAAAATCCAGTTATGATTTTGGTGCACGAACAGTTATCGAACATAACCTCGAACAGCCGAATTTTTCTCAAATTGTTCGTGTTCGCCGAACGGCTCGAACACCGCCCAAAACAGCTCGAATTTGAGATTGGCGAACAGTTCGAGTAGAACAACGCTCATCTCTACTCCTGTTGGTGGAGACAATGATGAAGACGATGATAAGACTCAAATACCTGATTGGAGCGACAACTTGACTTTTCGGTCAGGGCAGGAAGAGGTTGGCTCTGAGGACGATGGGTGTGAGAACACACAGGGTGATGATGACGAGGTTAGAGATCCCACTTATTGGCAACCCACAGTCAGCCAGTTGATGAGGTCAACAGAGGAGGTGGAGGAGGATGTGACTAGCCCAGGGGATGGGGATGACTCGGTACCCGGGCCTTTTCCTGGCCTTGGGGATGTCGTGGTGGTCGGCTCCCGGGCCCGTACCCTGGGGTCACTCTTTTTAAAAGGGTGGATAATTGTTAATTTTATAAGAGTTCGTGACGCCACCTGTGGTATCTGGTGAGAAGCACCATCGCTGCAGCAGTCCACTGAGGCCGGTGATAAGGCAGCTCGATGGTATAGCTCCCTACAGGTGGAGCTAGGCCTCAGAAAAGCGTATGCAGGGGGAATGCAGGACAGGCGAGACCCAGCTGGGTCAGAGCAAGAACGGGAACGGACACGGTAGTCACTTCAGTACCTTTTACTGGTGGAAATTCAGGCACATCCCGGAGCACTGTAGGGTGAAGGGTGCATATCAGGATCCTCCCCAATGAGCGGGTGTAGGGCCTCCTGTTTCTTGCCTCTGCATAGTAAGTTTCTGACCTGCCTGGAGCTAGGCCTAACTTTGTCTCTGTCTTGCGCTGGCTGACCTTATGGTATGGCCTTGTCTTGGAGTTCACGCTCCCAGTATGCGGGGCCTAAGCGACTCCTGGCTCTGTTACGTATCAGCACCTTAGCGATCCTGGGACTTGTAGTTCTCCAGGGATTCCGGTTATGTCTTACTGGGTCATAGAGATCCCGGTAAGTTCAGATCCGGTGTCCGGTAAATGCTTTGGGGTGATCTGGTTAAGCTCCTCTGCCACTTATGTACTAACTCGCCACTCGCCTTCGGCCTACTCGGGCCCTCACTAGGCTATACACACTAACGGTAGCTTGCCGTGCTTCACCAATCTTATGGCGCCGGCACACCTTAAGCTGTAACTGGTCTCCCTGAATCTAGCTAGCAGGAGTCTCGTGCTCCACTGCTGAACTATTAACTGAGTTCTCTAGACTAGACTGAGCTCCACTGCAGACTGACCTCTCTTAGGCTTCTCTACTGCAGGAACTCTTCAGAGGAACTGAACTGCCTAGCTCCACCTTCCCTATTTATATCCCTAACTGGCTCCCTCTGCTGGTCTGAGGTGGAAGGTGGAGATGTGTGAATGTTTATGGGGGCCTCTTGTGGAGGATTCCATCAATGCACTCTTCTAGGATCTGTGATACCAAGCGCAGTGGGGCGTCACAGATGCTATTGACGACGAGGTTAGGTTGCGCCTTCCTGGACAGAGACGTAGTACTGGAAGCACATCAACAACTGCATCCTCAACCACAACTCTGCCTCTGACCACAAGTCGTAGTGGCTCTTCAGGTCGCATGGGCTCTAAGCCTTGCATAGCCGGGCCATTTTTTCAGATCGATAAGGATGACCCAACTCGTGTTATCTGTAATATTTGTCACCAAAAGCTAAGTAGAGGCCAAAAAATCCATAGTTTGAGTACTTCATGCATGAACCGTGACATGGATATGAAGCATAAGTTGCAGTGGGAAGCTCACCCTTGCTACAATGCGGCCTAGCGGGCCGGGCCAACCACCGTCTGCCCCATCTTGTGCATCCGCGGCCTCTTCATCCTCTGTGACTGGGGGGACAGCAGTCACACATGTTTTTGGACGCAGACCTGCCACCTCTTTACCCGCAACAGCCAGTTTGATTGGCAGGTCGTCAGTTCATTTGGAAGTGGAAACACCTGCTGGTGTTGAGCGCTCTCTAACATCGAGAGCACCACCTTTGGATCAAGGCAACCTAACATGTCTGCCTGCATCTTCCTCACAGACCGGCAGTTTGCCGGGGACACCCTACTCAACCCCGTCTAAGCACAACAGCCAGCCCTCGGTCCCTCAGATGTGGACCAGTAAAAGACCATTTCCTCCTAGCCATGACAAAGCTAAGAGGTTGAATTGCACCAACTGCAAGCTCTTGGCTACAGAAATGCTGCCTTTCCGCCTGCTGGACACAGAGGATTTTCGAGACCTTATGTCCGTCGCAGTGCCCCAGTACCAGATGCCCATTCGGCACTACTTCTCAAAGAAAGGTATGCCTGCGCTCCACCAGCATGTCGCACACATCACCGCTTCTTTGAGAAACTCTGTGTGTGACAGGGTGCATTTCACCACAGACACTTGGACGAGTAGGCATGGACAGGGGCGTTACATGTCGCTGACTGGGCACTGGGTAACTATGGTGACAGCAGGACAAGGGGCTGCTGTCCAAGTCTTACCGTCCCCACGAGTTGTGCGTCAATCCTCTTTATCTCGAAGTTCCTCCACGGCTTCTGCCTCCTCAACCTCCTCTCGGTCCTCCACCTGCACCCAAAGCCTGTCTGGTAATGCCACCTGCTTTCTAACTGCACAGAAGGAATCCTGCCTGGGCCAACGAGATCCAGAGGTGGGGAAAATCACGCTGGAGGAGTGGTCTCACATCAGGGACCTATGAAGTTGACGCGCCCCCTGGGCCGTGGGGTACCCGGTGCCGGGCCGGTAGACGCTGGGGGTTGTAGTCACTGGGCGGTGACCCGGTCCGTGACCCAGGGCGGTCAATCCAAGGGTAATTTGTATATATGGGTTTTATAATGTCCGACTACGCCACCTGTGGAGTGCGGCCAAAGGGGCCGCCGCTGCGCAACAGTCCTCTGAAGCTGGTGGTTTTGCAGCAATGGTATTATTACTCCCCGCAGGAAGAGCGTAGCTTCAGGGCAGTGTGGGTGGATGATGGTGGTTGTAGTGCAGGGAGTCAGTAATGAACACAGGGTCCGTGTGATGCAGTCCCAAGATCTTTACTCACAGTTGTTGCAATCCAGATTACAGGTACCAGAGCAATCTCCCCCATCGTGCTGTGCGTACTCAGTGAGGGGCTCAGTCCACCCCCAGATAGCTCCGGAGTACTTAGCAGGACCCCCTTCTTTGTGTCCTTTCTCTGGCCTTCTCCCTGCACCTCACACCCAGTGACACTTCTATCCGGTATCCTCGGGCCTTAGCGGGCGACGTGTGTTCCGTCCCCTGGGTCCTATGTGGCTACCTTCTTAGTGAGACTGGTGTGGACTTTGGCCTGCAGTACATGAAATGCTGCAGCCTCCGGTTTCTAGTTGAGCCTTGCTGTTTCTCCGCTAGTTGAGGGACCGGTTCCCCTTATCTGGCCTGACCCCTCTACCTCCTGGTAGCAGCGGGCGTACGGGTGGCCTTCTGCATGGCCCGTACCCCTAGGGTCCCTTCGGTTCCTGGAGCCTTCCTTCTCCCACTCCTCTCTTCTCTCCTTCAGTCCTGGGCCTCCCAGGCTAGGCCCGCCTCCGGAGCAGAGCTCATGCAGAGCCTCTGCTCCTGTCACTTCTCCTCCTCTGACTGGCTTGCTCTTTATAAGATGGCTTCCTATTTATACACTCCCTGTTATGTGCTCCCCTAAGCTGCTCCCCTAAGCACCCACTACATAGGACTCTCCCGCCAGCTAGGGACCTGGGACTGTGTTCTCCCTTAGGAGCAATCTCGCCCTACCCCCACTGCGGGTATGTGTTGGATGCAGGTGTTAGGGTCCCAAGCCATACTCCTTCCTTACCTGAGGGTGAGATACCACACCTCTGGGTGAGATGCACTAACTCTGTGGTGACTGAACCCTCAGGCGCGCCACACACCCTTCTGCACAGTTTTGAAATGGTGACGAAGATGTTTAGTGCTGACGACGATGCCATTATCAGCATGACTATTCTGGTGATTTACATGCTGGAGCACACATTAAACAGAATTCAGAGTCAGGTGGTGGGACAAGAGGAGGTGGAGGAAGTAGAGGAGGAGTAGTATGCAGAAGGGATAACATCTCCAAAGTCCAGACGGTCGGCAGCACCAAGGCAGCAGGCATGGGAGGGTGGGGGAGAGGGATTAACCAGGGCGCATGGTAGAAGCCAAACTGTTGAGGAAGGTGCAGGAGCCGAGGAAGAAGTGGAGGACGAACTGGCGATGGGCATGTAAGACTCATCAGATGAGGGAGACCTTGATCACATTTCTGTTGTGCGAGGTTGGGGGGAGAGGGCAGAGGAAGGAAGCATGATTCTTACCTCGCTACCAACACAACAAGGACTTGGTCCTCCTGGATGCGCAAGACACATGAGTGCCTTCTTGCTGCACTACCTGCAACATGACCCTCGGATTGTCAGAATTCGAAGTAATCCCGACTACTGGGTTGCCACACTCTTAGATCCCCGGTACAAAAGTAAATTTGCCAAAATAATTCCTGCCATAGAAAGGGATTCACACATGCAGGAGTATCTGCAGACGCTGTTGCAGAATCTTACATGTGCTTTACCACAAAACACCAGTGGTGCACGTAGTGAATTTCACAGTTCTAACTTGCAAACCGTGTGACTGTCGAGTCTTCATCAATCAAACCGTAACAGTAACAAAGTATCTGCTGGTAACAGCAATTTTGTGCAATCGTTTCACCACTTTTTTAGACCATCCTTTGCAAGGCCACAGGAGACAAGAAGTCTGACACATAGTCAACGCCTAGAGAGGATGGTACAGGAGTATCTCCAAGTGAACATCGAAGCCATGACTGTGTCACTGGACCCTTGCTCATTTTGGGATTCCAGTCTGGAAAAATGGCCGGAGCTCGCCACTCACGCCTTGGAGATCTTGTCATGCCCTGCAGCCAGCGTTCTCTCTGAACGTGTGTTCAGCGCTGCTGGTGGTGTGCTGACAGATAAGCGCACGCGGCTGTCCACTGAGAATATAGACAGACTCACGTTCATAAAGATGAACAAATCATGGATTCGCAAGGACTTTTCTACCCCTGTGTCATCCTGGGGAGACTAAAAGCTTGAGGATTTGGTAAAATCACCTCACCAACCGTTTTAAGCAACTGTGGGGCAATTTATGCCACTTAACCCTAGAACGCATGACCATAAAAATCTACACTTTCACATACCTGGGGCCTTTTATTTTGTGCAAATAACATGGAATAACTCAGAGTCAAATGACAAACAACTATATAAATGAAGAATACCTAGAATTTCAAAATTCTAACTAAAGTAATCTTGCAGAAAATAGAAAACAATTAACAGGGCGGGCCTGCGAGGCCCCAGGTATGCGTTCTAGGGTTAAGTGGTGTCTGTGCCACAATTTTGGGAAAAAATGGAGACTCTTTTTGGAGTCCCCTTGCTGTGTCTTACGTGACGTTGGCATCGTCAATTTCAGGTGAGCTGGGTCGCTCCCCCTCCCTTTTAACTGTAAGAAACTACATACACTATGGCTTTGGGTAACACAGATGGTTGAATCTGAAGAGCTGTTTACTCAGAGGTCTGCTCCAAAGCTTCAGTGTCTGCTAGTCAGCGTAGAATTTTTAACTGCATCTAGCCTAGGCAATACTTTGGGCGTAGTAGCCCAGCTGCGAAGCCTGTGTATCTAATAAGAATAAGAATAAGAAATTTTAAATGCATCTAGCCTAGGCAGACTGTGGGGACCCCCAACCAAACCCAGACGCTCAGCCCCCCTACCGCCCCCCTTTCTTTGACAATACAATATTGTAACTCTTACAACTGGATGGGTGAGGATTGGTCACAGCTTTATTAACTCTTTATACTCATTCCATTAGAAAGGCATTTTATTTCTAAAATAATTTAGCATGTTGCAGCATGCCCTGGGTCTCCACTCTGGCAAGTTGGTCAACAAGTGTAACTCTCCAACATGTCCTTTCTATTTCCAGGCCACGGAGGATCCTGCGTACTCGTATGCAGGACTCTGACCCCCACCCATCACTCTTAACGCTTGTTCCACTCCATCCTGGAGTCCTGACAGGAATATGTCCAGTCCAATATCCATTAAGTGAACACCGTCGGGCCGTATGAGGCCTGCTTTATCTCCTTCCAGTTGTCGGTGTCATATCACTACACCGCCTCTGTCTCTTCTAAATTTTGCCATCCGAATATTTATTACCCGCCTTGTCCGTTCGATGTCTCGCGCACCTTGCCATACCGCTATCGGCACAATCTCTGACCATACTATAGTTAGTTTTGTGAAAAATTCTCTGAAGCGCTCAGTGTCTAGTTTCATTATTGCCATTAGTTATGCGCTCTTGTGATGACCTAGGTTGTTTCCCCCGGCCTGTATAACTAAGATGACCAGACCTCTTGCCTCTCTCCCTACCTTGATTACCTCCATTAGTATCTGTGGCCATAGCAGGCCTCTAATACCTCTCCAGTTGAAATATGTGTTATGAAACTCTAATTTCCTCCCGCCTGGGCGGACTTTCGCCCTTTTTTCTGCCCAATATATATACGAGTGGCCAATCACCCACACTGTTGGCTTAGCGTCACCTGTAAAAGAAACAAACCACGTTAGGATAACAAGTCCGGTCTTATGTATCTCGCCAAACATGTGGATCGCCATCTCCCTATCCTCTGAACTTCCGTTTCTGACAGTCCTGCTCTTGCTGCTTCCGTGGCCGCACCTATGCGGAATGAGTGTGTCCCATAATCTTTGGGGTGGTTCCCTGCCGATGTTATGCATTTATTAAACATAGCTTGGAACTGGTATCTTGATAATGGCGTTCCATCAATGTGTGATAGGAAGAAATTAATTTGTGATCTGATGGTTATATATGTTTTTACTATTGTTACCCGACTCAGTGCACCGTTTGTGGGTTGTAGAAGTACCCAAGTGCCCCTGCCCGCTGGAACCGTTTTCGATTGGCGTATGCGTAGATGTATTGCATTATTGGCTATGACTACGTTCTGGTGTAATAAGCCTCCACTGGTGGTAATTTTGGATTGAGGGACTAATTTGCTTATGCATAGCGCCCCGAAGAAGGCGATCGCAAATGCAGTAGACAGTAGTGTTGCTTCAAATTGTGAGTGTCATGTTAATGGTGTTAGGGATATGATGTGAGAAATCAGTTTTAGTGACACGGGACGGGACGCCTACACTCCTGACTTTGCTGACCCCTTTTCCACCCTTTTATGGATTGTCTCATGATGAATCTTTGTCACATCTCCCCAATTCAGTAGTTGGAAGTGAAATGCTACTCCGGTCAGACACCGCTGCGCTGACGCCCCTGATATGCCCCTCATCATTAGCTGGTGGAGAAATTCTATGGTGACTTGTGATCTGGCTTGTTCACATTGGTCAACTCGTCTGCCTGCTACTAGTCGAGTCCACTCTTCCCATGCCTTACCGTTTGCTTGCCACATCGACGGAGCAACTGACGCTCTGATTAATGGCATCAACTATTCGCCACTAGATCCCATAGGGAGGGTGGGCAACTGTTGCCCGATGGGTGGGCGTTGGGGAAGAGCTCTGTGAAAATCTGCCAATTGAATTGTGATAAAGAGTTAGCAGCAGCTTTAGACCCCTCAGCATCGTGGCTAGCGCGGATGCATACATTGTGTTTTAGGCACAGGAATGCTAGCTGGCGTAGTAGGCCTAGCACTGGGAGAGACAATGATGCCATCTTATTAATGCAGTGCGCTAGGCAGTTGTTTTTTGTTATAAAGCGTATATTTTTGTGAGCCAGGCGCGCGTCCCATATTTCTATTGCTACCACTATTGGGAAGAAAAATAATTTTCAGGGCTAGAAGCAGCTAAAAATTATTGTTAATTTCAAAGCTGGTGGAGCTTGGTATAGATGGCCTAATACAATGAGTACCACACACTGCTACAAGCCGAAATATTTTTTCAGAGCTAGATGCAGAAAAAAATTATATTGAATTTGCAACCTGATGGAGGTTAGTATATATGGACTAATAGAACAAGTCCCACACACTGCTAGAAGCTGAAATATTTTTTCAGAGCTAAATGCAGAAAAAAATTATATTGAATTTGCAACCTGATGGAGGTCAGTATAGATGGACTAATAGAACAAGTCCCACTCACTGCTAGAAGCTGAAATATTTTTTCAGAGCTAGATGTAGAAAAAAATTATATTGAATTTGCAACCTGATGGAGATTAGTATAGATGTACTAATAGAACAAGTCCCACACACTGCTGGAAGCCTAAATATTTTTTCAGAGCTAGATGCAGAAAAAATCATATTGAATTTGCAACCTGATGGAGGTCAGTATAGATGGACTAATAGAAGAAGTCCCACACACTGCTAGAAGCCTAAATATTTTTTCAGAGCTAGATGCAGAAAAAAATTATATTGAATTTGCAACCTGATGGAGGTCAGTATAGATGGACTAATAGAACAAGTCCCACTCACTGCTAGAAGCTGAAATATTTTTTCAGAGCTAGATGCAGAAAAAAATTATATTGAATTTGCAACCTGTTGGAGGTTAGTATAGATGGACTAATAGAACAAGTCCCACACACTGCTAGAAGCCTAAATATTTTTTCAGAGCTAGATGCAGAAAAAAATTATATTGAATTTGCAACCTGATGGAGGTCAGTATAGATGGACTAATAGAACAAGTCCCACACACTGCTAGAAGCTGAAATATTTTTTCAGAGCTAGATGCAGAAAAAAATTATATTGAATTTGCAACCTGATGGCGGTTAGTATAGATGGACTAATAGAACAAGTCCCACACACTGCTAGAAGCCTAAATATTTTTTCAGAGCTAGATGCAGAAAAAAATTATATTGAATTTGCAACCTGATGGAGGTCAGTATAGATGGACTAATAGAACAAGTCCCACACACTGCTAGAAGCTGAAATATTTTTTCAGAGCTAGATGCAGAAAAAAATTATATTGAATTTGCAACCTGATTGAGGTTAGTATAGATGGACTAATAGAACAAGCCCCACACACTGCTAGAAGCCTAGATATTTTTTCAGAGCTAGATGCAGAAAAAAATTATATTGAATTTGCAACCTGATGGAGGTCAGTATAGATGGACTAATAGAACAAGTCCCACACACTGCTAGAAGCCTAAATATTTTTTCAGAGCTAGATGCAGAAAAAAATTATATTGAATTTGCAACCTGATGGAGGTTAGTATAGATGGACTAATAGAACAAGTCCCACACATTGCTAGAAGCCTAAATATTTTTTCAGAGCTAGATGCAGAAAAAAATGATATTCAATTTGCAACCTGATGGAGGTCAGCATAGATGGACTAATATAACAAGTCCGACACACTGCTAGAAGCTGAAATATTTTTTCAGAGCTAGATGCAGAAAAAAATTATATTGAATTTGCAATCTGATGGAGATCAGTATAGATGGACTAATAGAACAAGTCCCACACACTGCTAGAAGCCTAAATATTTTTTCAGAGCTAGATGCAGATAAAAATTATTTTGAATTTGCAACCTGATGTATGTCAGTATAGATGGACTAATAGAACAAGTCCCACACACTGCTAGAAGCTGAAATATTTTTTCAGAGCTAGATGCAGAAAAAAACTATATTGAATTTGCAACCTGATGGAGGTTAGTATAGATGGACTAATAGAACAAGTCCCACACATTGCTAGAAGCCTAAATATTTTTTCAGAGCTAGATGCAGAAAAAAATTATATTGAATTTTCAACCTGATGGAGGTCAGTATAGATGGACTAATAGAACAAGTCCCACGCACTGCTAGAAGCTGAAAATTTTTTTCAGAGCTAGAGGCAGAAAAAAATTATATTGAATTTGCAATCTGATGGAGGTTAGTATAGATGGACTAATAGAACAAGTCCCACACACTGCTAGAAGCCTAAATATTTTTTCAGAGCTAGATGCAGAAAAAAATTATATTGAATTTGCAACCTGATGGAGGTCAGTATAGATGGACTAATAGAACATGTCCCACACACTGCTACAAGCCGAAATATTTTTTCAGAGCTAGATGCAGAAAAAAATTATATTGAATTTGCAACCTGATGGAGGTCAGTACAGATGGACTAATAGAACAAGTCCCACTCACTGCTAGAAGCTGAAATATTTTTTCAGAGCTAGATGCAGAAAAAAATTATATTGAATTTGCAACCTGTTGGAGGTTAGTATAGATGGACTAATAGAACAAGTCCCACACACTGCTAGAAGCCTAAATATTTTTTCAGAGCTAGATGCAGAAAAAAATTATATTGAATTTGCAACCTGATGGAGGTCAGTATAGATGGACTAATAGAACAAGTCCCACACACTGCTAGAAGCCTAAATATTTTTTCAGAGCTAGATGCAGAAAAAAATTATATTGAATTTGCAACCTGATGGAGGTTAGTATAGATGGACTAATAGAACAAGTCCCACACATTGCTTGAAGCCTAAATATTTTTTCAGAGCTAGATGCAGAAAAAAATTATATTCAATTTGCAACCTGATGGAGGTCAGCATAGATGGACTAATATAACAAGTCCCACACACTGCTAGAAGCTGAAATATTTTTTCAGAGCTAGATGCAGAAAAAAATTATATTGAATTTGCAATCTGATGGAGGTCAGTATAGATGGACTAATAGAACAAGTCCCACACACTGCTAGAAGCCTAAATATTTTTTCAGAGCTAGATGCAGAAAAAAATTATTTTGAAATTGCAACCTCATGTATGTCAGTATAGATGGACTAATAGAACAAGTCCCACCCACTGCTAGAAGCTGAAATATTTTTTCAGAGCTAGATGCAGAAAAAAACTATATTGAATTTGCAACCTGATGGAGGTTAGTATAGATGGACTAATAGAACAAGTCCCACACATTGCTAGAAGCCTAAATATTTTTTCAGAGCTAGATGCAGAAAAAAATTATATTGAATTTTCAACCTGATGGAGGTCAGTATAGATGGACTAATAGAACAAGTCCCACAAACTGCTAGAAGCTGAAATATTTTTTCAGAGCTAGAGGCAGAAAAAAATTATATTGAATTTGCAATCTGATGGAGGTTAGTATAGATGGACTAATAGAACAAGTCCCACACATTGCTAGAAGCCTAAATATTTTTTCAGAGCTAGATGCAGAAAAAAATTATATTCAATTTGCAACCTGATGGAGGTCAGCATAGATGGACTAATATAACAAGTCCCACACACTGCTAGAAGCTGAAATATTTTTTCAGAGCTAGATGCAGAAAAAAATTATATTGAATTTGCAATCTGATGGAGGTCAGTATAGATGGACTAATAGAACAAGTCCCACACACTGCTAGAAGCCTAAATAATTTTTCAGAGCTAGATGCAGAAAAAAATTATTTTGAATTTGCAACCTGATGTATGTCAGTATAGATGGACTAATAGAACAAGTCCCACACACTGCTAGTGTTAGAACCTTGCTGTTAGGTTTTTTTTCCTTTGCTGGTCACATGACCTTGTTGGCCTATTTAGTCCTGCTCCGCCCTTCTGGCTTTGCTGGACTTCATTGTATATCTACTTTCTAGCTAGCCTGTGCTCTGTATCTAACTCTGTTAGTTTGCTTGGTCTACGGACCTCTATGTTCTATCTATTTTGTTTGTTCGTCTGTCTGCTACTATTTCTGTTAGGAGGTGTCCCATATTCCTCCCAGTCCTTAGTACTTGTAGGGATTCCCTCCCCACATCTATAGGTCTCCGTACAGACTAGATTAGGACTTTAGCAGGTCTGATCGCAGGATCAGGTTCCCTGTTACATCGTAGGGATTCAGCTGAGTCCTATAGTAGGGACAGATCTCCTCTCTTTCCTTAGCTTTGGTAGCAGAACATAACAGTAAGTCCAGCCAGCAAATTCTCTAAGGAAAGATTTTTCTGTTCCATCATGGTGTCGGTTCAGTATTTGGCTCATCGCCTGCAGGGACTCTCTCTGGAGGTGGCCGAGCTCCGTCAGCACGTGAGTAACTGTCCTGGAGCACATTTCTTGGAGCCTAAGGTATGTTTGCCGGATTTATTTTTTGGTGAACACCGAGAATTTTTTTCATTTAAAAATGCTTGCTTATTGTATTTTCGTTTGAGACCTAAGTCCTCTGGGGATGAATCCCAGCGCGTAGGGTTCATAATGTCACTTTTGCGCAAAGAGCCTCAGGAGTGGGCCTTTTCTTTGCAACCTAGTGATTCATGCTTCAGATCAGTGGATAGTTTTTTTTCTGCTTTGGGACTATTATATGATGATCCTGACCGTGTCGCATCAGCTGAGACTGAGTTGAGACGTTTAAAACAAGGATCGGGTAATGTGGAAAAATATTGTACACATTTTCGTCGTTGGTCCACTCAAACAGGGTGGAACGATTCTGCTCTGAAAAGTCTATTTCTTGCTGGGCTCAGTGAAAGGGTTAAAGACCTGCTAATTGCTTATCCTACACCTGAGGATTTGCAACAGGCTATGCAATTAGCTATACGGGTGGATAGAAGACTGCGTGCTAGGGTTAATGAGAGCAAATCCTCTGCTATGTCAGTTTCTGGTTATGATAATGTGTGTATTAACAGTGGTAAACCGATGGAGATTGGATCGGTGGCACCTCGCTCTCAAGAAAAAGACCGTCGTTTTTCGGAAGGCTTGTGTTTCTATTGCGGAAAATCTGGTCATTTGATTAAAGGCTGTGAGCTTCGTATGAAGAAAGAAAAAAAAATGGTCAGTCACGCCCGTATTGCCTGTTTAAATTCCAAGGGTGTATTTTTAGCTGCTTCCACGATTGCTCAGAAAAAATTGATGGAATTTCAGGTGTTTGTTGATTGCGGGTCTACACTGAATGTAATTGATGGGGAATTCGTGGAAAAACTCAATTTAAAACCTGAACCTTTATCATCCCCCATTGCTGTGGTTTCTGTGGATGGCTCCCCTTTGAAGAATATTACTCTCAAGGTCAGTGAATTTCCTCTCACTATTAATGGTGTTCACCATGAGAAATTGGATTTGGTAGTGTTGAATAACTTGCCTTCTCCAGTAATATTGGGTTTGCCCTGGTTAAAATTTCACAATCCTGTACTGGATTGGTCTACCAGTGAAATTAAATCCTGGAGCCATAAATGTTATGACAAGTGTTGTAACGGGCGTATTGCAGCTTTGGATAGGGGAGAATTGCCTGTTCCTATTCAGGATTTTTGGAGAGTTTTTTCTGAGAAAGAATCGCAGGTTTTGCCTCCCTATAGAGACTATGATTGTTCTATTGAATTTGTCCCTGGAGCGACTCTTCCTAAGAGTCGTTTATTTAACCTTACTATTCCTGAGAGGAAGGCTTTGGAGGAATACATACAGACAAGCTTGGCCGCCGGTCACATTAGGCCCTCTAAGTCTCCTGTGGCGGTTGGATTTTTTTTTGTAAAAAAAAAGGACGGCGGTTTACGTCCTTGTCTGGATTTTCGTGAGATTAACAAAATTACGGTACGCAATCCTTACCCACTGCCATTGATTCCTGATCTGTTTAACCAGTTATTGGGGGCCAAGTGGTTCTCTAAAATTGACCTTAAGGGGGCATACAATCTGTTGCGCATGAAGGAGGGTGATGAATGGAAGACTGCTTTTAACACTCCTGTGGGTCATTTTGAGAATCTGGTTATGCCTTTTGGTCTTACTAATGCTCCTGCATTTTTTCAGAATCTGATTAATGACATCCTTAGACCTTTGATCGGTAAAAATGTGGTTGTGTATTTGGATGACATTTTGATTTATTCGCCAGATCTGGAGTCTCATTGGCGGAGCGTGCGTGAGGTATTACAGTTATTAATGGACAATTCGCTTTTTGCTAAGCTGGAGAAATGTGAGTTCGCTGTACAGAGAATTAGTTTTTTGGGCTACATTATCTCCAGCAAAGGTTTTGAGATGGATCCGGTTAAGGTTCAGGCTGTGCAGGAATGGCCTAGGCCTATTGGTTTGAAATCGATACAGAGGTTTTTGGGTTTCGCCAATTACTATAGAAAGTTCATAAAAAATTTTTCTAGTATTGTCAAACCTCTGACTGATCTCACCAGGAAAGGTACTGATGCGGTTCAGTGGTCTTCTGAGGCCATTGAAGCTTTTGTGTATCTCAAGGAGAGGTTCACCTCTGCTCCCATCCTTATGCAGCCTGATGTTACTAGGCCGTTTTTGGTTGAGGTTGATGCTTCCTCTGTGGGGGTTGGCGCAGTATTGTCTCAGGATAACGGGGATGGATTACATCCCTGTGCCTTTTTTTCAAAAAAATTTTCGGAGACTGAATTGAATTACGATATTGGTAATCGGGAATTATTGGCTATTAAACTCGCATTTGAACACTGGCGCCACTTCTTGGAAGGTGCGGAATTTCCCGTTCAGGTTCTTACGGATCATAAAAATCTGATATATCTTGATGCTGCCAAGCGCCTGAATGCCCGTCAGGCTAGGTGGGCACTGTTTTTCTCGCGGTTTAATTTCTCCGTTACTTACATCCCTGGTACTAAGAATGTTAAGGCGGATGCCTTGTCTCGCAGTTTTTCTCCCATAGTCGGTGCTGAGAAAGAGGAGAACATTTTACAAGAAGGTGTTGTGATAGCTGCTTTAGACTCCGTTTTGGAAGATGAGATTCTTAAAGCTCAGGAGAATGCCCCATCTAACACTCCTCATGGGAGGTTGTTTGTGCCTGGGACCTTTAGGAGAGATTTGTTTGTTGAGTGTCACGAATCTCGGTTGGCAGGTCATCCCGGAATCTCTGAGACCAAGAGACTGGTGGGTCGCAGTTTTTGGTGGCCTGGATGGCAGAAGGAAGTCATTAAGTGGGTGCGCCAATGTACTATATGTGCTAGATCTAAGTCCTCACATACTCCTGCTGCGGGGTTGCTTTGTCCTTTGGAGGTCCCCAGTGCTCCTTGGACACATTTGGCTATGGACTTTATAACTGACCTTCCCCCCTCTGAGGGTTTTACTGTCATCTGGGTGGTCGTGGACCGTTTTAGCAAGATGTGTCACTTGGTTCCCTTCGTCAAACTGCCCTGCGCTAAAACTCTCGCTAAGGCCTTTGTCAAGGAAATTGTCAGACTTCATGGCGTTCCTACTGACATTGTTTCTGATAGGGGTCCTCAGTTCGTGGCTCGTTTTTGGCGTGCCTTTTGTGACAGGTTGGGAATTCATTTGTCGTTTTCGTCCGGATATCATCCTGAATCTAATGGCCAGACAGAAAGGAAAAACCAGGATGTTGAGTAGTTCTTGCGTTGTTTTGTGGCAGACAATCAAGAGGGGTGGTCTGAGTTTCTGCCACTTGCCGAATTTGCTCTGAACAATCATACATCTTCTTCTGCTGGTTGTTCGCCTTTTTTTTGTTGTTCTGGGAGACATCCGTCGTTTGGGTCGTTCTCCAAGTTGGGATCTGCCGTGCCTGAGGAGGAGAATTTTTCCGGTGATTTGGAAAGAGTTTGGACGGATGTGCGTGGTAATCTTCAGGAGGCCAACAGAAAATCTAAAGACTACTTTGATAGGAAACGACAGGAGGTTTTGTTCGCTGTTGGTGACATGGTTTGGTTGTCCTCTAGGAATCTGCGGTTGAGGATTCCTTCTAAGAAATTGGGTCCCAAGTTTGTAGGGCCCTTTAAGGTGCTTCAGGTTGTCAACCAATCTGCTGTTAGGTTGGAGGTTCCTACCTCCTGGAGAATTAATCCGGTCTTTCATGTCTCTCTGTTAAAAAAAGCTGTTGTGTCGGATGGTGACGCCTCTGCCTCTGTTCCTCCGGTGGTGGAGGACGGGGAATATGAAATTTCTCGCATCCTTGACTCTAGACGGTATAGAGGTAGTTTGCAGTATCTTGTGGCCTGGAAAGGTTTCGGACCCGAGGATAACTCTTGGGTGAGGTCAGATGATGTTTCCGCGTCCAGACTTATCAGAGCGTTTCACAGGAGATTTCCTGATAAGCCTGGTCCTAGGGGATCCGGAGGATCCTCTTAGAAGGGGGGGTACTGTTAGAACCTTGCTGTTAGGTTTTTTTTCCTTTGCTGGTCACATGACCTTGTTGGCCTATTTAGTCCTGCTCCGCCCTTCTGGCTTTGCTGGACTTCATTGTATATCTACTTTCTAGCTAGCCTGTGCTCTGTATCTAACTCTGTTAGTTTGCTTGGTCTACGGACCTCTATGTTCTATCTATTTTGTTTGTTCGTCTGTCTGCTATTATTTCTGTTAGGAGGTGTCCCATATTCCTCCCAGTCCTTAGTACTTGTAGGGATTCCCTCCCCACATCTATAGGTCTCCGTACAGACTAGATTAGGACTTTAGCAGGTCTGATCGCAGGATCAGGTTCCCTGTTACATCGTAGGGATTCAGCTGAGTCCTATAGTAGGGACAGATCTCCTCTCTTTCCTTAGCTTTGGTAGCAGAACATAACAGCTAGAAGCTGAAATATTTTTTCAGAGCTAGATGCAGAAAAAAACTATATTGAATTTGCAACCTGATGGAGGTTAGTATAGATGGACTAATAGAACAAGTCCCACACATTGCTAGAAGCCTAAATATTTTTTCAGAGCTAGATGCAGAAAAAAATTATATTGAATTTTCAACCTGATGGAGGTCAGTATAGATGGACTAATAGAACAAGTCCCACACACTGCTAGAAGCTGAAATATTTTTTCAGAGCTAGAGGCAGAAAAAAATTATATTGAATTTGCAATCTGATGAAGGTTAGTATATATGGACTAATAGAACAAGTCCCACACACTGCTAGAAGCCTAAATATTTTTTCAGAGCTAGATGCAGAAAAAAATTATATTGAATTTGCAACCTGATGGAGGTCAGTATAGATGGACTAATAGAACATGTCCCACACACTGCTACAAGCCGAAATATTTTTTCAGAGCTAGATGCAGAAAAAAATTATATTGAATTTGCAACCTGTTGGAGGTTAGTATAGATGGACTAATAGAACAAGTCCCACACACTGCTAGAAGCCTAAATATTTTTTCAGAGCTAGATGCAGAAAAAAATTATATTGAATTTGCAACCTGATGGAGGTCAGTATAGATGGACTAATAGAACAAGTCCCACACACTGCTAGAAGCCTAAATATTTTTTCAGAGCTAGATGCAGAAAAAAATTATATTGAATTTGCAACCTGATGGAGGTTAGTATAGATGGACTAATAGAACAAGTCCCACACATTGCTAGAAGCCTAAATATTTTTTCAGAGCTAGATGCAGAAAAAAATTATATTCAATTTGCAACCTGATGGAGGTCAGCATAGATGGACTAATATAACAAGTCCCACCCACTGCTAGAAGCTGAAATATTTTTTCAGAGCTAGATGCAGAAAAAAATTATATTGAATTTGCAATCTGATGGAGGTCAGTATAGATGGACTAATAGAACAAGTCCCACACACTGCTAGAAGCCTAAATATTTTTTCAGAGCTAGATGCAGAAAAAAATTATTTTGAATTTGCAACCTGATGTATGTCAGTATAGATGGACTAATAGAACAAGTCCCACATACTGCTAGAAGCTGAAATATTTTTTCAGAGCTAGATGCAGAAAAAAACTATATTGAATTTGCAACCTCATGGAGGTTAGTATAGATGGACTAATAGAACAAGTCCCACACATTGCTAGAAGCCTAAATATTTTTTCAGAGCTAGATGCAGAAAAAAATTATGTCGAATTTTCAACCTGATGGAGGTCAGTATAGATGGACTAATAGAACAAGTCCCACACACTGCTATAAGCTGAAATATTTTTTCAGAGCTAGATGCAGAAAAAGATTATATTGAATTTGCAACCTGATGGAGGTCAGTATAGATGGACTAATAGAACACGTCCCACACACTGCTAGAAGCTGAAATATTTTTTCAGAGCTAGATGCAGAAAAAAATTATATTGAATTTGCAACCTGATGGAGGTCTGTATAGATGGACTAATAGAACAAGTCCCACACACTGCTAGAAGCCTAAATATTTTTTCAGAGCTAGATGCAGAAAAAAATTAAATTGAATTTGCAACCTGATGGAGGTCAGTATAGATGCACTAATAGAACAAGTCCCACACACTGCTAGAAGCTGAAATATTTTTTCAGAGGTAGATGCAGAAAAAAATTATATTGAATTTGCAACCTGATGGAGGTTAGTATAGATGGACTAATTAAACAAGTCCCACACACTGCTAGAAGCCTAAATATTTTTTTCGAGCTAGATGCAGACAAAATTTATATTGAATTTGCAACCTGATGGAGGTCAGTATAGATGGACTAATAGAACATGTCCCACACACTGCTAGAAGCTGAAATATTTATTCAGAGGTAGATGCAGAAAAAAATTGTATTGAATTTGCAACCTGATGGAGGTTAGTATAGATGGACTAATAGAACAAGTCCCACACACTGCTAGAAGCCTAAATATTTTTTCAGAGCTAGATGCAGAAAAAAATTATATTGAATTTGCAACCTGATGGAGGTCAGTATGGATGGACTAAAAGAACAAGTCCCACACACTGCTAGAAGCTGAAATATTTTTCAGAGCTAGATGCAGAAAAAAATTATATTGAATTTGCAACCTGATGGAGATTAGTATACATGGACTAATAGAACAAGTCCCACACACTGCTAGAAGCCTAAGTATTTTTTCAGAGCTAGATGCAGAAAAAAATTATATTAAATTTGCAACCTGATGGAGGTCAGTATAGATGGACTAATAGAACAAGTCCCACACACTGCTAGAAGCCTAAATATTTTTTCAGAGCTAGATGCAGAAAAAAATTATATTGAATTTGCAACCAGATGGAGGTCAGTATAGATGGACTAATAGAACAAGTCCCACACATTGCTAGAAGCCTAAATATTTTTTCAGAGCTAGATGCAGAAAAAAATTCTATTGAATTTGCAACCTGATGGAGGTTAGTATAGATGGACTAATAGAACAAGTCCCACACACTGCTAGAAGCCTAAATATTTTTTTAGAGCTAGATGCAGAAAAAAATTATACTGAATTTGCAATCTGATGGAGGTCAGTATAGATGGACTAATAGAACAAGTCCCACACACTGCTAGAAGCCTAAATATTTTTTCAGAGCTAGATGCAGAAAAAAATTCTATTGAATTTGCAACCTGATGGAGGTTAGTATAGATGGACTAATAGAACAAGTCCAACACACTGCTAGAAGCTGAAATATTTTTTCAGAGCTAGATGCAGAAAAAAATTATATTGAATTTGCAACCTGATGGTGGTTAGAATAGATGGACTAATAGAACAAGTCCCACAAACTGCTAGAAGCTGAAATATTTTTTCAGAGCTAGATGCAGAAAAAAATTCTATTGAATTTGCAACCTGATGGAGGTCAGTATAAATGGACTAATAGAACAAGCCCCACACACTGCTAGAAGCCTAAATATTTTTTCAGAGATAGATGCAGAAAAAAATTATATTGAATTTGTAACCTGATGGAGGTCAGTATAGATGGACTAATAGAACAAGTCCCACACACTGCTAGAAGGCTAAATATTTTTTCAGAGCTAGATGCAGAAAAAAATTATATTGAATTTGCAACCTGATGGAGGTCAGTATAGATGGACTAATAGAACACGTCCTACACATTGCTAGAAGCTGAAATATTTTTTCAGAGCTAGATGCAGAAAAAAATTATATTGAATTTGCAACCTGATGGAGGTTAGTATAGATGGACTAATAGAACAAGTCCCACACACTGCTAGAAGCCTAAATATTTTTTCAGAGCTAGATGCAGAAAAAAATGAAATTGAATTTGCAACCTGATGGAGGTCAGTATAGATGGACTAATAGAACAAGTCCCACACACTGCTAGAAACTGAAACATTTTTTCAGAGCTAGATGCAGAAAAAAATTATATTGAATTTGCATCCTGATGGAGGTTAGTATAGATGGACTAATAAAACAAATCCCACACACTGCTAGAAGCCTAAATATTTTTTCAGAGCTAGATGCAGAAAAAAATTATATTGAATTTGCAATCTGATGGAGGTCAGTATGGATGGACTAATAGATCAAGTCCCACACACTGCTAGAAGCTGAAATATTTTTCAGAGCTAGATGCAGAAAAAAAAAATTATATTGAATTTGCAACCTGATGGAGGTCAGTATAGATGGACTAATAGAACATGTCCCACACACTGCTAGAAGCTGAAATATTTTTTCAGAGCTAGATGCAGGAAAAAATTGTATTGAATTTGCAACCTGATGGAGTTTAGTATAGTTGGACTAATAGAACAAGTCCCACACACTGCTAGAAGCCTAAATATTTTTTCAGAGCTAGATGCAGAAAAGAATTATATTGAATTTGCAACCTGATGGAGGTCAGTATAGATGGACTAATAGAACAAGTCCCACACACTGCTAGAAGGCTAAATATTTTTTCAGAGCTAGATTCAGAAAAAAATTATATTGAATTTGCAACCTGATGGAGGTCAGTATAGATGGACTAATAAAACACGTCCTACACACTGCTAGAAGCTGAAATATTTTTTCAGAGCTAGATGCAGAAAAAAATTATATTGAATTTGCAACGTGATGGAGGTTAGTATAGATGGACTAATAGAACAAGTCCCACACACCGCTAGAAGCCTAAATATTTTTTCAGAGCTAGATGCAGAAAAAATTAAATTGAATTTGCAACCTGATGGAGGTCAGTATAGATGGACTAATAGAACAAGTCCCACACACTGCTAGAAACTGAAACATTTTTTCAGAGCTAGATGCAGAAAAAAATTATATTGAATTTGCCTCCTGATGGAGGTTAGTATAGATGGACTAATAAAACAAATCCCACACACTGCTAGAAGCCTAAATATTTTTTCAGAGCTAGATGCAGAAAAAAATTATATTGAATTTGCAACCTGATGGAGGTCAGTATGGATGGACTAATAGATCAAGTCCCACACACTGCTAGAAGCTGAAATATTTTTCAGAGCTAGATGCAGAAAAAAATTATATTGAATTTGCAACCTGATGGAGGTCAGTATAGATGGACTAATAGAACATGTCCCACACACTGCTAGAAGCTGAAATATTTTTTCAGAGCTAGATGCAGAAAAAAATTATATTGAATTTGAAACCTGATGGAGGTTAGTATAGATGGACTAAGAGAACAAGTCCCACGCACTGCTAGAAGCCTAAATATTATTTCAGGGCTAGATGCAGAAAAAAATTATATTGAATTTGCAACCTGATGGAGGTAAGTATAAGTGGACTAATAGAACAAGTCCCACACACTGCTAGAAGCCTAAATATTTTTTCAGAGCTAAATGCAGAAAAAAATTATATTGAATTTGCAACCTGATGGAGGTCAGTATAGATGGACTAATAGAACAAGTCCAACACACTGCTAGAAGCTGAAATATTTTTCAGAGCTAGATGCAGAAAAAAATTATATTGAATTTGCAACCTGATGGAGGTTGGTATAGATGGACTAATAGAACAAGTCCCACACAATGCTAGAAGCCTAAATATTTTATCAGCGCTAGATGCAGAAAAAAATTATATTGAATTTGCAACCTGATGGAGGTCAGTATAGATGGACTAATAGAACAAGTCCCACACACTGCTAGAAGCCTAAATATTTTTTCAGAGCTAGATGCAGAAAAAAAATATATTGAATTTGCAACCAGATGGAGGTCAGTATAGATGGACTAATAGAACCAGTCCCACCAACTGCTAGAAGCCTAAATATTTTTTCAGAGCTAGATGCAGAAAAAAATTCTATTGAATTTGCAACCTGATGGAGGTCAGTATAGATGGACTAATAGAACAAGTCCAACACACTGCTAGAAGCTGAAATATTTTTTCAGAGCTAGATGCAGAAAAAAATTATATTGAATTTGCAACCTGATGGAGGTTAGAATAGATGGACTAATAGAACAAGTCCCACACACTGCTAGAAGCTGAAATATTTTTCAGAGCTAGATGCAGAAAAAAATTCTATTGAATTTGCAACCTGATGGAGGTCAGTATAAATGGACTAATAGAACAAGTCCCACACACTGCTAGAAGCCTAAATATTTTTTCAGAGACAGATGCAGAAAAAAATGATATTGAATTTGCAACCTGATGGAGGTCAGTATAGATGGACTAATAGAAAAAGTCCCACACACTGTTGGAAACCTAAATATTTTTTCAGAGCTAGATGCAGAAAAAAATTATATTGAATTTGCAACCTGATGGAGGTCAGTATAGATGGACAAATAGAACAAGTCCCACACACTGCTATAAGCTGAAATATTTTTTCAGAGCTAGATGCAGAAAAAAATTATATTGAATTTGCAACTTGATGGAGGTTAGTATAGATGGACTAATAAAACAAGTCCCACACACTGCTAGAAGCTTAATATTTTTTCCGAGCTAGATGCAGAAAAAAATTATACTGAATTTGCAACCTGATGGAGGTCAGTATAGATGGACTAATAGAACATGTCCCACCCACTGCTAGAAACTGAAATATTTTTTCAGAGCTGGATGCAGAAAAAAATTGTATTAAATTTGCAACCTGATGGAGGTTAGTATAGATGGACTAATAGATCAAGTCCCACACACTGCTAGAAGCCTAAATATTTTTTTAGAGCTAGATGCAGAAAAAATTATATTGAATTTGCAACCTGATGGAGGTAAGTATGGATGGACTAATAGAACAAGTCCCACACACTGCTAGAAGCTGAAATATTTTTCAGAGCTAGATGCAGAAAAAAATTATATTGAATTTGCAACCTGATGGAGGTTAGTATAGATGGACTAAGAGAACAAGTCCCACGCACTGCTAGAAGCCTAAATATTTTTTCAGAGCTAGAAGCAGAAAAAATTATATTGAATTTGTAACCTGATGGAGGTTAGTATAAGTGGACTAATAGAACAAGTCCCACACACTGCTAGAAGCCTAAATATTTTTTCAGAGCTAGATGCAGAAAAAAATTAAATTGAATTTGCAACCTGATGGAGGTCAGTATAGATGGACTAATAGAACAAGTCCCACACACTGCTAGAAGCCTAAATATTTTTTCAGAGCTAGATGCAGAAAAAAATTAAATTGAATTTGCAACCTGATGGAGGTCTGTATAGATGGACTAATAGAACAAGTCCCACACACTGCTAGACGCTGAAATATTTTTTCAGAGCTAGATGCTGAAAAAAAATATATTGAATTTGCAACCTGATGGAGGTTAGTATAGATGGACTAATAAAATAAGTCCCACACACTGCTAGAAGCCTAAATATTTTTTCTGAGCTAGATGCAGAAAAAAATTATATTGAATTTGCAACCTGATGGAGGTCAATATAGATGGACTAATAGAACATGTCCCACACACTGGTAGAAGCTGAAATATTTTTTCAGAGCTAGATGCAGAAAAAAATTGTATTGAATTTGCAACCTGATGGAGGTTAGTATAGATGGACTAATAGAACAAGTCCCACACACTGCTAGAAGCCTAAATATTTTTTTAGAGCTAGATGCAGAAAAAAATTATATTGAATTTGCAACCTGATGGAGGTCAGTATGGATGGACTAATAGAACAAGTCCCACACACTGCTAGAAGCTGAAATATTTTTCAGAGCTAGATGCAGAAAAAAATTTAATGGAATTTGCAACCTGATGGAGGTCAGTATAGATGGACTAATAGAAAAAGTCCCACGCACTGTTAGAAACCTAAATATTTTTTCAGAGCTAGATGCAGAAAAAAATTATATTGAATTTGCAACCTGATGGAGGTCAGTATAGATGGACTAATAGAACACGTCCCACACACTGCTAGAAGCTGAAATATTTTTTCAGAGCTAGATGCAGAAAAAAATTATATTGAATTTGCAACCTGATGGAAGTTAGTATAGATGGACTAATAGAACAAGTCCCACACACTGCTATAAGCCTAAATATTTTTTCCGAGCTAGATGCAGAAAAAAATTATATTGAATTTGCAACCTGATGGAGGTTAGTATAGATGGACTTATAGAACATGTCCCACACACTGCTAGAAGCCTAAATATTTTTTCAGAGCTAGATGCAGAAAAAAATTAAATTGAATTTGCAACCTGATGGATGTCAGTATAGATGGACTAATAGAACAAGTCCCACACACTGCTAGAAGCTGATATATTTTTTCAGAGCTAGATGCAGAAAAAAATTATATTGAATTTGCAACCTGATGGAGGTTAGTATAGATGGACTAATAAAACAAGTCCCACACACTGCTAGAAGCCTAAATATTTTTTCCGAGCTAGATGCAGAAAAAAATTATATTGAATTTGCAACCTGATGGAGGTCAGTATAGATGGACTAATAGAACATGTCCCACACACTGCTAGAAGCTGAAATATTTTTTCAGAGCTAGATGCAGAAAAAAATTGTATTGAATTGGCAACCTGTTGGAGGTTAGTATAGATGGACTAATAGAAAAAGTCCCACACACTGCTAGAAGCCTAAATATTTTTTCAGAACTAGATGCAGAAAAAAATTAAATTGAATTTGCAACCTGATGGAGGTCAGTATAGATGGACTAATAGAACAAGTCCCACACACTGCTAGAAGCTGAAATATTTTTTTCAGAGCTAGATGCAGAAAAAAATTATTTTGAATTTGCAACCTGATGGAGGTTAGTATAGATGGACTAATAAAACAAGTCCCACACACTGCTAGAAACTGAAATATTTTTTCAGAGCTAGATGCAGAAAAAAATTGTATTAAATTTGCAACCTGATGGAGGTTAGTATAGATGGACTAATAGATCAAGTCCCACACACTGCTAGAAGCCTAAATATTTTTTTAGAGCTAGATGCAGAAAAAATTATATTGAATTTGCAACCTGATGGAGGTAAGTATGGATGGACTAATAGAACAAGTCCCACACACTGCTAGAAGCTGAAATATTTTTCAGAGCTAGATGCAGAAAAAAATTATATTGAATTTGCAACCTGATGGAGGTTAGTATAGATGGACTAAGAGAACAAGTCCCACGCACTGCTAGAAGCCTAAATATTTTTTCAGAGCTAGAAGCAGAAAAAATTATATTGAATTTGTAACCTGATGGAGGTTAGTATAAGTGGACTAATAGAACAAGTCCCACACACTGCTAGAAGCCTAAATATTTTTTCAGAGCTAGATGCAGAAAAAAATTAAATTGAATTTGCAACCTGATGGAGGTCAGTATAGATGGACTAATAGAACAAGTCCCACACACTGCTAGAAGCCTAAATATTTTTTCAGAGCTAGATGCAGAAAAAAATTAAATTGAATTTGCAACCTGATGGAGGTCTGTATAGATGGACTAATAGAACAAGTCCCACACACTGCTAGACGCTGAAATATTTTTTCAGAGCTAGATGCTGAAAAAAAATATATTGAATTTGCAACCTGATGGAGGTTAGTATAGATGGACTAATAAAATAAGTCCCACACACTGCTAGAAGCCTAAATATTTTTTCTGAGCTAGATGCAGAAAAAAATTATATTGAATTTGCAACCTGATGGAGGTCAATATAGATGGACTAATAGAACATGTCCCACACACTGGTAGAAGCTGAAATATTTTTTCAGAGCTAGATGCAGAAAAAAATTGTATTGAATTTGCAACCTGATGGAGGTTAGTATAGATGGACTAATAGAACAAGTCCCACACACTGCTAGAAGCCTAAATATTTTTTTAGAGCTAGATGCAGAAAAAAATTATATTGAATTTGCAACCTGATGGAGGTCAGTATGGATGGACTAATAGAACAAGTCCCACACACTGCTAGAAGCTGAAATATTTTTCAGAGCTAGATGCAGAAAAAAATTTAATTGAATTTGCAACCTGATGGAGGTCAGTATAGATGGACTAATAGAAAAAGTCCCACGCACTGTTAGAAACCTAAATATTTTTTCAGAGCTAGATGCAGAAAAAAATTATATTGAATTTGCAACCTGATGGAGGTCAGTATAGATGGACTAATAGAACACGTCCCACACACTGCTAGAAGCTGAAATATTTTTTCAGAGCTAGATGCAGAAAAAAATTATATTGAATTTGCAACCTGATGGAAGTTAGTATAGATGGACTAATAGAACAAGTCCCACACACTGCTATAAGCCTAAATATTTTTTCCGAGCTAGATGCAGAAAAAAATTATATTGAATTTGCAACCTGATGGAGGTTAGTATAGATGGACTTATAGAACATGTCCCACACACTGCTAGAAGCCTAAATATTTTTTCAGAGCTAGATGCAGAAAAAAATTAAATTGAATTTGCAACCTGATGGATGTCAGTATAGATGGACTAATAGAACAAGTCCCACACACTGCTAGAAGCTGATATATTTTTTCAGAGCTAGATGCAGAAAAAAATTATATTGAATTTGCAACCTGATGGAGGTTAGTATAGATGGACTAATAAAACAAGTCCCACACACTGCTAGAAGCCTAAATATTTTTTCCGAGCTAGATGCAGAAAAAAATTATATTGAATTTGCAACCTGATGGAGGTCAGTATAGATGGACTAATAGAACATGTCCCACACACTGCTAGAAGCTGAAATATTTTTTCAGAGCTAGATGCAGAAAAAAATTGTATTGAATTGGCAACCTGTTGGAGGTTAGTATAGATGGACTAATAGAAAAAGTCCCACACACTGCTAGAAGCCTAAATATTTTTTCAGAACTAGATGCAGAAAAAAATTAAATTGAATTTGCAACCTGATGGAGGTCAGTATAGATGGACTAATAGAACAAGTCCCACACACTGCTAGAAGCTGAAATATTTTTTTCAGAGCTAGATGCAGAAAAAAATTATATTGAATTTGCAACCTGATGGAGGTTAGTATAGATGGACTAATAAAACAAGTCCCACACACTGCTAGAAGCCTAAATATTTTTTCCGAGCTAGATGCAGAAAAAAATTATATTGAATTTGCAACCTGATGGAGGTCAGTATAGATGGACTAATAGAACAAGTCCCACACACTGCTAGAAGGCTAAATATTTTTTCAGAGCTAGATGCAGAAAAAAATTATATTGAATTTGCAACCTGATGGAGGTCAGTATAGATGGACTAATAGAACACGTCCTACACACTGCTAGAAGCTGAAATATTTTTTCAGAGGTAGATGCAGAAAAAATTATATTGAATTTGCAACCTGATGGAGGTTAGTATAGATGGACTAATAGAACATGTCCCACACACTGCTAGAAGCCTAAATATTTTTTCAGAGCTAGATGCAGAAAAAAATTAAATTGAATTTGCAACCTGATGGATGTCAGTATAGATGGACTAATAGAACAAGTCCCACACACTGCTAGAAGCTGATATATTTTTTCAGAGCTAGATGCAGAAAAAAATTATATTGAATTTGCAACCTGATGGAGGTTAGTATAGATGGACTAATAAAACAAGTCCCACACACTGCTAGAAGCCTAAATATTTTTTCCGAGCTAGATGCAGAAAAAAATTATATTGAATTTGCAACCTGATGGAGGTCAGTATAGATGGACTAATAGAACATGTCCCACACACTGCTAGAAGCTGAAATATTTTTTCAGAGCTAGATGCAGAAAAAAATTGTATTGAATTGGCAACCTGTTGGAGGTTAGTATAGATGGACTAATAGAACAAGTCCCACACACTGCTAGAAGCCTAAATATTTTTTCAGAACTAGATGCAGAAAAAAATTAAATTGAATTTGCAACCTGATGGAGGTCAGTATAGATGGACTAATAGAACAAGTCCCACACACTGCTAGAAGCTGAAATATTTTTTTCAGAGCTAGATGCAGAAAAAAATTATATTGAATTTGCAACCTGATGGAGGTTAGTATAGATGGACTAATAAAACAAGTCCCACACACTGCTAGAAGCCTAAATATTTTTTCCGAGCTAGATGCAGAAAAAAATTATATTGAATTTGCAACCTGATGGAGGTCAGTATAGATGGACTAATAGAACAAGTCCCACACACTGCTAGAAGGCTAAATATTTTTTCAGAGCTAGATGCAGAAAAAAATTATATTGAATTTGCAACCTGATGGAGGTCAGTATAGATGGACTAATAGAACACGTCCTACACACTGCTAGAAGCTGAAATATTTTTTCAGAGCTAGATGCAGAAAAAAATTATATTGAATTTGCAACCTGATGGAGGTCAGTATAGATGGACTAATAGAACAAGTCCCACACACTGCTAGAAGGCTAAATATTTTTTCAGAGCTAGATGCAGAAAAAAATTATATTGAATTTGCAACCTGATGGAGGTCAGTATAGATGGACTAATAGAACAAGTCCCACACACTGCTAGAAGCTGAAATATTTTTTCAGAGCTAGATGCAGAAAAAAATTATATTGAATTTGCAACCTGATGGAGGTTAGTATAGATGGACTAATAAAACAAGTCCCACACACTGCTAGAAGCTTAATATTTTTTCCGAGCTAGATGCAGAAAAAAATTATACTGAATTTGCAACCTGATGGAGGTCAGTATAGATGGACTAATAGAACATGTCCCACCCACTGCTAGAAACTGAAATATTTTTTCAGAGCTAGATGCAGAAAAAAATTGTATTGAATTTGCAAACTGATGGAGGTTAGTATAGATGGACTAATAGAACAAGTCCCACACACTGCTAGAAGCCTAAATATTTTTTTAAAGCTAGATGCAGAAAAAAATTATATTGAACTTGCAACCTGATGGAGGTAAGTATGGATGGACTAATAGAACAAGTCCCACACACTGCTAGAAGCTGAAATATTTTTCAGAGCTAGATGCAGAAAAAAATTATATTGAATTTGCAACCTGATGGAGGTTAGTATAGATGGACTAAGAGAACAAGTCCCACGCACTGCTAGAAGCCTAAATATTTTTTCAGAGCTAGAAGCAGAAAAAAATTATATTGAATTTGCAACCTGATGGAGGTCAGTATAGATGGACTAATAGAACAAGTCCCACACACTGCTAGACGCTGAAATATTTTTTCAGAGCTAGATGCTGAAAAAAAATATATTGAATTTGCAACCTGATGGAGGTTAGTATAGATGGACTAATAAAATAAGTCCCACACACTGCTAGAAGCCTAAATATTTTTTCCGAGCTAGATGCAGAAAAAAATTATATTGAATTTGCAACCTGATGGAGGTCAATATAGATGGACTAATAGAACATGTCCCACACACTGCTAGAAGCTGAAATATTTTTTCAGAGCTAGATGTAGAAATAAATTGTATTGAATTTGCAACCTGATGGAGGTTAGTATAGATGGACTAATAGAACAAGTCCCACACACTGCTAGAAGCCTAAATATTTTTTTAGAGCTAGATGCAGAAAAAAATTATATTGAATTTGCAACCTGATGGAGGTCAGTATGGATGGACTAATAGAACAAGTCCCACACACTGCTAGAAGCTGAAATATTTTTCAGAGCTAGATGCAGAAAAAAATTTAATTGAATTTGCAACCTGATGGAGGTCAGTATAGATGGACTAATAGAAAAAGTCCCACGCACTGTTAGAAACCTAAATATTTTTTCAGAGCTAGATGCAGAAAAAAATTATATTGAATTTGCAACCTGATGGAGGTCAGTATAGATGGACTAATAGAACAAGTCCCACACACTGCTAGAAGCCTAAATATTTTTTCAGAGCTATATGCAGAAAAAAATTATATTGAATTTGCAACCTGATGGAGGTCAGTATAGATGGACTAATAGAACACATCCCACACACTGCTAGAAGCTGAAATATTTTTTCAGAGCTAGATGCAGAAAAAAATTATATTGAATTTGCAACCTGATGGAAGATAGTATAGATGGACTAATAGAACAAGTCCCACACACTGCTATAAGCCTAAATATTTTTTCCGAGCTAGATGCAGAAAAAAATTAAATTGAATTTGCAACCTGATGGAGGTCAGTATAGATGGACTAATAGAACAAGTCCCACACACTGCTAGAAGCTGAAATATTTTTTCAGAGCTAGATGCAGAAAAAAATTATATTGAATTTGCAACCTGATGGAGGTTAGTATAGATGGACTAATAGAACATGTCCCACACACTGCTAGAAGCCTAAATATTTTTTCAGAGCTAGATGCAGAAAAAAATTAAATTGAATTTGCAACCTGATGGATGTCAGTATAGATGGACTAATAGAACAAGTCCCACACACTGCTAGAAGATGAAATATTTTTTCAGAGCTAGATGCAGAAAAAAATTATATTGAATTTGCAACCTGATGGAGGTTAGTATAGATGGACTAATAAAACAAGTCCCACACACTGCTAGAAGCCTAAATATTTTTTCCGAGCTAGATGCAGAAAAAAATTATATTGAATTTGCAACCTGATGGAGGTCAGTATAGATGGACTAATAGAACATGTCCCACACACTGCTAGAAGCTGAAATATTTTTTCAGAGCTAGATGCAGAAAAAAATTGTATTGAATTGGCAACCTGATGGAGGTTAGTATAGATGGACTAATAGAACAAGTCCCACACACTGCTAGAAGCCTAAATATTTTTTCAGAACTAGATGCAGAAAAAAATTAAATTGAATTTGCAACCTGATGGAGGTCAGTATGGATGGACTAAAAGAACAAGTCCTACACACTGCTAGAAGCTGAAATATTTTTCAGAGCTAGATGCAGAAAAAAATTATATTGAATTTGCAACCTGATGGAGGTTGGTATAGATGGACTAATAGAACAAGTCCCACACACTGCTAGAAGCCTAAATATTTTATCAGAGCTAGATGCAGAAAAAAATTATATTGAATTTGCAACCTGATGGAGGTCAGTATAGATGGACTAATAGAACAAGTCCCACACACTGCTAGAAGCCTAAATATTTTTTCAGAGCTAGATGCAGAAAAAAAATATATTGAATTTGCAACCAGATGGAGGTCAGTATAGATGGACTAATAGAACCAGTCCCACCTACTGCTAGAAGCCTAAATATTTTTTCAGAGCTAGATGCAGAAAAAAATTCTATTAAATTTGTAACCTGATGGAGGTCAGTATAGATGGACTAATAGAACAAGTCCAACACACTGCTAGAAGCTGAAATATTTTTTCAGATCTAGATGCAGAAAAAAATTATATTGAATTTGCAACCTGATGGAGGTTAGAATAGATGGACTAATAGAACAAGTCCCACACACTGCTAGAAGCTGAAATATTTTTCAGAGCTAGATGCAGAAAAAAATTCTATTGAATTTGCAACCTGATGGAGGTCAGTATAAATGGACTAATAGAACAAGTCCCACACACTGCTAGAAGCCTAAATATTTTTTCAGAGATAGATGCAGAAAAAAATGATATTGAATTTGCAACCTGATGGAGGTCAGTATAGATGGACTAATAGAAAAAGTCCCACACACTGTTGGAAACCTAAATATTTTTTCAGAGCTAGATGCAGAAAAAAATTATATTGAATTTGCAACCTGATGGAGGTCAGTATAGATGGACTAATAGAACAAGTCCCACACACTGCTATAAGCTGAAATATTTTTTCAGAGCTAGATGCAGAAAAAAATTATATTGAATTTGCAACTTGATGGAGGTTAGTATAGATGGACTAATAAAACAAGTCCCACACACTGCTAGAAGCTTAATATTTTTTCCGAGGTAGATGCAGAAAAAAATTATACTGAATTTGCAACCTGATGGAGGTCAGTATAGATGGACTAATAGAACATGTCCCACCCACTGCTAGAAACTGAAATATTTTTTCAGAGCTAGATGCAGAAAAAAATTGTATTGAATTTGCAACCTGATGGAGGTTAGTATAGATGGACTAATAGATCAAGTCCCACACACTGCTAGAAGCCTAAATATTTTTTTAGAGCTAGATGCAGAAAAAAATTATATTGAATTTGCAACCTGATGGAGGTAAGTATGGATGGACTAATAGAACAAGTCCCACACACTGCTAGAAGCTGAAATATTTTTCAGAGCTAGATGCAGAAAAAAATTATATTGAATTTGCAACCTGATGGAGGTTAGTATAGATGGACTAAGAGAACAAGTCCCACGCACTGCTAGAAGCCTAAATATTTTTTCAGAGCTAGAAGCAGAAAAAATTATATTGAATTTGCAACCTGATGGAGGTTAGTATAAGTGGACTAATAGAACAAGTCCCACACACTGCTAGAAGCCTAAATATTTTTTCAGAGCTAGATGCAGAAAAAAATTAAATTGAATTTGCAACCTGATGGAGGTCAGTATAGATGGACTAATAGAACAAGTCCCACACACTGCTAGAAGCCTAAATATTTTTTCAGAGCTAGATGCATAAAAAAATTAAATTGAATTTGCAACCTGATGGAGGTCAGTATAGATGGACTAATAGAACAAGTCCCACAAACTGCTAGACGCTGAAATATTTTTTCAGAGCTAGATGCTGAAAAAAAATATATTGAATTTGCAACCTGATGGAGGTTAGTATAGATGGACTAATAAAATAAGTCCCACACACTGCTAGAAGCCTAAATATTTTTTCTGAGCTAGATGCAGAAAAAAATTATATTGAATTTGCAACCTGATGGAGGTCAATATAGATGGACTAATAGAACATGTCCCACACACTGGTAGAAGCTGAAATATTTTTTCAGAGCTAGATGCAGAAAAAAATTGTATTGAATTTGCAACCTGATGGAGGTTAGTATAGATGGACTAATAGAACATGTCCCACACACTGCTAGAAGCCTAAATATTTTTTTAGAGCTAGATGCAGAAAAAAATTATATTGAATTTGCAACCTGATGGAGGTCAGTATGGATGGACTAATAGAACAAGTCCCACACACTGCTAGAAGCTGAAATATTTTTCAGAGCTAGATGCAGAAAAAAATTTAATTGAATTTGCAACCTGATGGAGGTCAGTATAGATGGACTAATAGAAAAAGTCCAACGCACTGTTAGAAACCTAAATATTTTTTCAGAGCTAGATGCAGAAAAAAATTATATTGAATTTGCAACCTGATGGAGGTCAGTATAGATGGACTAATAGAACACGTCCCACACACTGCTAGAAGCTGAAATATTTTTTCAGAGCTAGATGCAGAAAAAAATTATATTGAATTTGCAACCTGATGGAAGTTAGTATAGATGGACTAATAGAACAAGTCCCACACACTGCTATAAGCCTAGATATTTTTTCCGAGCTAGATGCAGAAAAAAATTATATTGAATTTGCAACCTGATGGAGGTTAGTATAGATGGACTAATAGAACATGTCCCACACACTGCTAGAAGCCTAAATATTTTTTCAGAGCTAGATGCAGAAAAAATTTAAATTGAATTTGCAACCTGATGGATGTCAGTATAGATGGACTAATAGAACAAGTCCCACACACTGCTAGAAGCTGATATATTTTTTCAGAGCTAGATGCAGAAAAAAATTATATTGAATTTACAACCTGATGGAGGTTAGTATAGATGGACAAATAAAACAAGTCCCACACACTGCTAGAAGCCTAAATATTTTTTCCGAGCTAGATGCAGAAAAAAATTATATTGAATTTGCAACCTGATGGAGGTCAGTATAGATGGACTAATAGAACATGTCCCACACACTGCTAGAAGCTGAAATATTTTTTCAGAGCTGGATGCAGAAAAAAATTGTATTGAATTGGCAACCTGTTGGAGGTTAGTATAGATGGACTAATAGAAAAAGTCCCACACACTGCTAGAAGCCTAAATATTTTTTCAGGACTAGATGCAGAAAAAAATTAAATTGAATTTGCAACCTGATGGAGGTCAGTATAGATGGACTAATAGAACAAGTCCCACACACTGCTAGAAGCTGAAATATTTTTTTCAGAGCTAGATGCAGAAAAAAATTATATTGAATTTGCAACCTGATGGAGGTTAGTATAGATGGACTAATAAAACAAGTCCCACACACTGCTAGAAGCCTAAATATTTTTTCCGAGCTAGATGCAGAAAAAAATTATATTGAATTTGCAACCTGATGGAGGTCAGTATAGATGGACTAATAGAACAAGTCCCACACACTGCTAGAAGGCTAAATATTTTTTCAGAGCTAGATGCAGAAAAAAATTATATTGAATTTGCAACCTGATGGAGGTCAGTATAGATGGACTAATAGAACACGTCCTACACACTGCTAGAAGCTGAAATATTTTTTCAGAGCTAGATGCAGAAAAAAATTATATTGAATTTGCAACCTGATGGAGGTTAGTATAGATGGACTAATAGAACATGTCCCACACACTGCTAGAAGCCTAAATATTTTTTCAGAGCTAGATGCAGAAAAAAATTAAATTGAATTTGCAACCTGATGGATGTCAGTATAGATGGACTAATAGAACAAGTCCCACACACTGCTAGAAGCTGATATATTTTTTCAGAGCTAGATGCAGAAAAAAATTATATTGAATTTGCAACCTGATGGAGGTTAGTATAGATGGACTAATAGAACAAGTCCCACACACTGCTAGAAGCCTAAATATTTTTTTAGAGCTAGATGCAGAAAAAATTATATTGAATTTGCAACCTGATGGAGGTAAGTATGGATGGACTAATAGAACAAGTCCCACACACTGCTAGAAGCTGAAATATTTTTCAGAGCTAGATGCAGAAAAAAATTATATTGAATTTGCAACCTGATGGAGGTTAGTATAGATGGACTAAGAGAACAAGTCCCACGCACTGCTAGAAGCCTAAATATTTTTTCAGAGCTAGAAGCAGAAAAAATTATATTGAATTTGCAACCTGATGGAGGTTAGTATAAGTGGACTAATAGAACAAGTCCCACACACTGCTAGAAGCCTAAATATTTTTTCAGAGCTAGATGCAGAAAAAAATTAAATTGAATTTGCAACCTGATGGAGGTCAGTATAGATGGACTAATAGAACAAGTCCCACACACTGCTAGAAGCCTAAATATTTTTTCAGAGCTAGATGCATAAAAAAATTAAATTGAATTTGCAACCTGATGGAGGTCAGTATAGATGGACTAATAGAACAAGTACCACACACTGCTAGACGCTGAAATATTTTTTCAGAGCTAGATGCTGAAAAAAAATATATTGAATTTGCAACCTGATGGAGGTTAGTATAGATGGACTAATAAAATAAGTCCCACACACTGCTAGAAGCCTAAATATTTTTTCCGAGCTAGATGCAGAAAAAAATTATATTGAATTTGCAACCTGATGGAGGTCAATATAGATGGACTAATAGAACATGTCCCACACACTGCTAGAAGCTGAAATATTTTTTCAGAGCTAGATGTAGAAAAAAATTGTATTGAATTTGCAACCTGATGGAGGTTAGTATAGATGGACTAATAGAACAAGTCCCACACACTGCTAGAAGCCTAAATATTTTTTTAGAGCTAGATGCAGAAAAAAATTATATTGAATTTGCAACCTGATGGAGGTCAGTATGGATGGACTAATAGAACAAGTCCCACACACTGCTAGAAGCTGAAATATTTTTCAGAGCTAGATGCAGAAAAAAATTTAATTGAATTTGCAACCTGATGGAGGTCAGTATAGATGGACTAATAGAAAAAGTCCCACGCACTGTTAGAAACCTAAATATTTTTTCAGAGCTAGATGCAGAAAAAAATTATATTGAATTTGCAACCTGATGGAGGTCAGTATAGATGGACTAATAGAACAAGTCCCACACACTGCTAGAAGCCTAAATATTTTTTCAGAGCTATATGCAGAAAAAAATTATATTGAATTTGCAACCTGATGGAGGTCAGTATAGATGGACTAATAGAACACATCCCACACACTGCTAGAAGCTGAAATATTTTTTCAGAGCTAGATGCAGAAAAAAATTATATTGAATTTGCAACCTGATGGAAGATAGTATAGATGGACTAATAGAACAAGTCCCACACACTGCTATAAGCCTAAATATTTTTTCCGAGCTAGATGCAGAAAAAAATTAAATTGAATTTGCAACCTGATGGAGTTCAGTATAGATGGACTAATAGAACAAGTCCCACACACTGCTAGAAGCTGAAATATTTTTTCAGAGCTAGATGCAGAAAAAAATTATATTGAATTTGCAACCTGATGGAGGTTAGTATAGATGGACTAATAGAACATGTCCCACACACTGCTAGAAGCCTAAATATTTTTTCAGAGCTAGATGCAGAAAAAAATTAAATTGAATTTGCAACCTGATGGATGTCAGTATAGATGGACTAATAGAACAAGTCCCACACACTGCTAGAAGATGAAATATTTTTTCAGAGCTAGATGCAGAAAAAAATTATATTGAATTTGCAACCTGATGGAGGTTAGTATAGATGGACTAATAAAACAAGTCCCACACACTGCTAGAAGCCTAAATATTTTTTCCGAGCTAGATGCAGGAAAAAAATTATATTGAATTTGCAACCTGATGGAGGTCAGTATAGATGGACTAATAGAACAAGTCCCACACACTGCTAGAAGGCTAAATATTTTTTCAGAGCTAGATGCAGAAAAAAATTATATTGAATTTGCAACCTGATGGAGGTCAGTATAGATGGACTAATAGAACACGTCCTACACACTGCTAGAAGCTGAAATATTTTTTCAGAGCTAGATGCAGAAAAAAATTATATTGAATTTGCAACCTGATGGAGGTTGGTATAGATGGACTAATAGAACATGTCCCACACACTGCTAGAAGCCTAAATATTTTTTCAGAGCTAGATGCAGAAAAAAATTAAATTGAATTTGCAACCTGATGGATGTCAGTATAGATGGACTAATAGAACAAGTCCCACACACTGCTAGAAGCTGATATATTTTTTCAGAGCTAGATGCAGAAAAAAATTATATTGAATTTGCAACCTGATGGAGGTTAGTATAGATGGACTAATAAAACAAGTCCCACACACTGCTAGAAGCCTAAATATTTTTTCCGAGCTAGATGCAGAAAAAAATTATATTGAATTTGCAACCTGATGGAGGTCAGTATAGATGGACTAATAGAACATGTCCCACACACTGCTAGAAGCTGAAATATTTTTTCAGAGCTAGATGCAGAAAAAAATTGTATTGAATCGGCAACCTGTTGGAGGTTAGTATAGATGGACTAATAGAACAAGTCCCACACACTGCTAGAAGCCTAAATATTTTTTCAGAACTAGATGCAGAAAAAAATTAAATTGAATTTGCAACCTGATGGAGGTCAGTATAGATGGACTAATAGAACAAGTCCCACACACTGCTAGAAGCTGAAATATTTTTTCAGAGCTAGATGCAGAAAAAAATTATATTGAATTTGCAACCTGATGGAGGTTAGTATAGATGGACTAATAAAACAAGTCCCACACACTGCTAGAAGCTTAATATTTTTTCCGAGCTAGATGCAGAAAAAAATTATACTGAATTTGCAACCTGATGGAGGTCAGTATAGATGGACTAATAGAACATGTCCCACCCACTGCTAGAAACTGAAATATTTTTTCAGAGCTAGATGCAGAAAAAAATTGTATTGAATTTGCAACCTGATGGAGGTTAGTATAGATGGACTAATAGAACAAGTCCCACACACTGCTAGAAGCCTAACTATTTTTTTAAAGCTAGATGCAGAAAAAAATTATATTGAACTTGCATCCTGATGGAGGTAAGTATGGATGGACTAATAGAACAAGTCCCACACACTGCTAGAAGCTGAAATATTTTTCAGAGCTAGATGCAGAAAAAAATTATATTGAATTTGCAACCTGATGGAGGTTAGTATAGATGGACTAAGAGAACAAGTCCCACGCACTGCTAGAAGCCTAAATATTTTTTCAGAGCTAGAAGCAGAAAAAAATTATATTGAATTTGCAACCTGATGGAGGTTAGTATAAGTGGACTAATAGAACAAGTCCCACACACTGCTAGAAGCCTAAATATTTTTTCAGAGCTAGATGCAGAAAAAAATTAAATTGAATTTGCAACCTGATGGAGGTCAGTATAGATGGACTAATAGAACAAGTCCCACACACTGCTAGAAGCCTAAATATTTTTTCAGAGCTAGATGCAGAAAAAAATTAAATTGAATTTGCAACCTGATGGAGGTCAGTATAGATGGACTAATAGAACAAGTCCCACACACTGCTAGACGCTGAAATATTTTTTCAGAGCTAGATGCTGAAAAAAAATATATTGAATTTGCAACCTGATGGAGGTTAGTATAGATGGACTAATAAAATAAGTCCCACACACTGCTAGAAGCCTAAATATTTTTTCCGAGCTAGATGCAGAAAAAAATTATATTGAATTTGCAACCTGATGGAGGTCAATATAGATGGACTAATAGAACATGTCCCACACACTGCTAGAAGCTGAAATATTTTTTCAGAGCTAGATGTAGAAAAAAATTGTATTGAATTTGCAACCTGATGGAGGTTAGTATAGATGGACTAATAGAACAAGGCCCACACACTGCTAGAAGCCTAAATATTTTTTTAGAGCTAGATGCAGAAAAAAATTATATTGAATTTGCAACCTGATGGAGGTCAGTATGGATGGACTAATAGAACAAGTCCCACACACTGCTAGAAGCTGAAATATTTTTCAGAGCTAGATGCAGAAAAAAATTTAATTGAATTTGCAACCTGATGGAGGTCAGTATAGATGGACTAATAGAAAAAGTCCCACGCACTGTTAGAAACCTAAATATTTTTTCAGAGCTAGATGCAGAAAAAAATTATATTGAATTTGCAACCTGATGGAGGTCAGTATAGATGGACTAATAGAACAAGTCCCACACACTGCTAGAAGCCTAAATATTTTTTCAGAGCTATATGCAGAAAAAAATTATATTGAATTTGCAACCTGATGGAGGTCAGTATAGATGGACTAATAGAACACATCCCACACACTGCTAGAAGCTGAAATATTTTTTCAGAGCTAGATGCAGAAAAAAATTATATTGAATTTGCAACCTGATGGAAGATAGTATAGATGGACTAATAGAACAAGTCCCACACACTGCTATAAGCCTAAATATTTTTTCCGAGCTAGATGCAGAAAAAAATTAAATTGAATTTGCAACCTGATGGATTTCAGTATAGATGGACTAATAGAACAAGTCCCACACACTGCTAGAAGCTGAAATATTTTTTCAGAGCTAGATGCAGAAAAAAATTATATTGAATTTGCAACCTGATGGAGGTTAGTATAGATGGACTAATAGAACATGTCCCACACACTGCTAGAAGCCTAAATATTTTTTCAGAGCTAGATGCAGAAAAAAATTATATTGAATTTGCAACCTGATGGAGGTCAGTATGGATGGACTAATAGAACAAGTCCCACACACTGCTAGAAGCTGAAATATTTTTCAGAGCTAGATGCAGAAAAAAATTTAATTGAATTTGCAACCTGATGGAGGTCAGTATAGATGGACTAATAGAAAAAGTCCCACGCACTGTTAGAAACCTAAATATTTTTTCAGAGCTAGATGCAGAAAAAAATTATATTGAATTTGCAACCTGATGGAGGTCAGTATAGATGGACTAATAGAACAAGTCCCACACACTGCTAGAAGCCTAAATATTTTTTCAGAGCTATATGCAGAAAAAAATTATATTGAATTTGCAACCTGATGGAGGTCAGTATAGATGGACTAATAGAACACATCCCACACACTGCTAGAAGCTGAAATATTTTTTCAGAGCTAGATGCAGAAAAAAATTATATTGAATTTGCAACCTGATGGAAGATAGTATAGATGGACTAATAGAACAAGTCCCACACACTGCTATAAGCCTAAATATTTTTTCCGAGCTAGATGCAGAAAAAAATTAAATTGAATTTGCAACCTGATGGAGGTCAGTATAGATGGACTAATAGAACAAGTCCCACACACTGCTAGAAGCTGAAATATTTTTTCAGAGCTAGATGCAGAAAAAAATTATATTGAATTTGCAACCTGATGGAGGTTAGTATAGATGGACTAATAGAACATGTCCCACACACTGCTAGAAGCCTAAATATTTTTTCAGAGCTAGATGCAGAAAAAAATTAAATTGAATTTGCAACCTGATGGATGTCAGTATAGATGGACTAATAGAACAAGTCCCACACACTGCTAGAAGATGAAATATTTTTTCAGAGCTAGATGCAGAAAAAAATTATATTGAATTTGCAACCTGATGGAGGTTAGTATAGATGGACTAATAAAACAAGTCCCACACACTGCTAGAAGCCTAAATATTTTTTCCGAGCTAGATGCAGAAAAAAATTATATTGAATTTGCAACCTGATGGAGGTCAGTATAGATGGACTAATAGAACATGTCCCACACACTGCTAGAAGCTGAAATATTTTTTCAGAGCTAGATGCAGAAAAAAATTGTATTGAATTGGCAACCTGATGGAGGTTAGTATAGATGGACTAATAGAACAAGTCCCACACACTGCTAGAAGCCTAAATATTTTTTCAGAACTAGATGCAGAAAAAAATTAAATTGAATTTGCAACCTGATGGAGGTCAGTATGGATGGACTAAAAGAACAAGTCCTACACACTGCTAGAAGCTGAAATATTTTTCAGAGCTAGATGCAGAAAAAAATTATATTGAATTTGCAACCTGATGGAGGTTGGTATAGATGGACTAATAGAACAAGTCCCACACACTGCTAGAAGCCTAAATATTTTATCAGAGCTAGATGCAGAAAAAAATTATATTGAATTTGCAACCTGATGGAGGTCAGTATAGATGGACTAATAGAACAAGTCCCACACACTGCTAGAAGCCTAAATATTTTTTCAGAGCTAGATGCAGAAAAAAAATATATTGAATTTGCAACCAGATGGAGGTCAGTATAGATGGACTAATAGAACCAGTCCCACCAACTGCTAGAAGCCTAAATATTTTTTCAGAGCTAGATGCAGAAAAAAATTCTATTGAATTTGTAACCTGATGGAGGTCAGTATAGATGGACTAATAGAACAAGTCCAACACACTGCTAGAAGCTGAAATATTTTTTCAGAGCTAGATGCAGAAAAAAATTATATTGAATTTGCAACCTGATGGAGGTTAGAATAGATGGACTAATAGAACAAGTCCCACACACTGCTAGAAGCTGAAATATTTTTCAGAGCTAGATGCAGAAAAAAATTCTATTGAATTTGCAACCTGATGGAGGTCAGTATAAATGGACTAATAGAACAAGTCCCACACACTGCTAGAAGCCTAAATATTTTTTCAGAGATAGATGCAGAAAAAAATGATATTGAATTTGCAACCTGATGGAGGTCAGTATAGATGGACTAATAGAAAAAGTCCCACACACTGTTGGAAACCTAAATATTTTTTCAGAGCTAGATGCAGAAAAAAATTATATTGAATTTGCAACCTGATGGAGGTCAGTATAGATGGACTAATAGAACAAGTCCCACACACTGCTATAAGCTGAAATATTTTTTCAGAGCTAGATGCAGAAAAAAATTATATTGAATTTGCAACTTGATGGAGGTTAGTATAGATTGACTAATAAAACAAGTCCCACACACTGCTAGAAGCTTAATATTTTTTCCGAGCTAGATGCAGAAAAAAATTATACTGAATTTGCAACCTGATGGAGGTCAGTATAGATGGACTAATAGAACATGTCCCACCCACTGCTAGAAACTGAAATATTTTTTCAGAGCTAGATGCAGAAAAAAATTGTATTGAATTTGCAACCTGATGGAGGTTAGTATAAGTGGACTAATAGAACAAGTCCCACACACTGCTAGAAGCCTAAATATTTTTTCAGAGCTAGATGCAGAAAAAAATTAAATTGAATTTGCAACCTGATGGAGGTCAGTATAGATGGACTAATAGAACAAGTCCCACACACTGCTAGAAGCCTAAATATTTTTTCAGAGCTAGATGCAGAAAAAAATTAAATTGAATTTGCAACCTGATGGAGGTCAGTATAGATGGACTAATAGAACAAGTCCCACACACTGCTAGACGCTGAAATATTTTTTCAGAGCTAGATGCTGAAAAAAAATATATTGAATTTGCAACCTGATGGAGGTTAGTATAGATGGACTAATAAAATAAGTCCCACACACTGCTAGAAGCCTAAATATTTTTTCCGAGCTAGATGCAGAAAAAAATTATATTGAATTTGCAACCTGATGGAGGTCAATATAGATGGACTAATAGAACATGTCCCACACACTGCTAGAAGCTGAAATATTTTTTCAGAGCTAGATGTAGAAAAAAATTGTATTGAATTTGCAACCTGATGGAGGTTAGTATAGATGGACTAATAGAACAAGTCCCACACACTGCTAGAAGCCTAAATATTTTTTTAGAGCTAGATGCAGAAAAAAATTATATTGAATTTGCAACCTGATGGAGGTCAGTATGGATGGACTAATAGAACAAGTCCCACACACTGCTAGAAGCTGAAATATTTTTCAGAGCTAGATGCAGAAAAAAATTTAATTGAATTTGCAACCTGATGGAGGTCAGTATAGATGGACTAATAGAAAAAGTCCCACGCACTGTTAGAAACCTAAATATTTTTTCAGAGCTAGATGCAGAAAAAAATTATATTGAATTTGCAACCTGATGGAGGTCAGTATAGATGGACTAATAGAACAAGTCCCACACACTGCTAGAAGCCTAAATATTTTTTCAGAGCTATATGCAGAAAAAAATTATATTGAATTTGCAACCTGATGGAGGTCAGTATAGATGGACTAATAGAACACATCCCACACACTGCTAGAAGCTGAAATATTTTTTCAGAGCTAGATGCAGAAAAAAATTATATTGAATTTGCAACCTGATGGAAGATAGTATAGATGGACTAATAGAACAAGTCCCACACACTGCTATAAGCCTAAATATTTTTTCCGAGCTAGATGCAGAAAAAAATTAAATTGAATTTGCAACCTGATGGAGGTCAGTATAGATGGACTAATAGAACAAGTCCCACACACTGCTAGAAGCTGAAATATTTTTTCAGAGCTAGATGCAGAAAAAAATGATATTGAATTTGCAACCTGATGGAGGTTAGTATAGATGGACTAATAGAACATGTCCCACACACTGCTAGAAGCCTAAATATTTTTTCAGAGCTAGATGCAGAAAAAAATTAAATTGAATTTGCAACCTGATGGATGTCAGTATAGATGGACTAATAGAACAAGTCCCACACACTGCTAGAAGATGAAATATTTTTTCAGAGCTAGATGCAGAAAAAAATTATATTGAATTTGCAACCTGATGGAGGTTAGTATAGATGGACTAATAAAACAAGTCCCACACACTGCTAGAAGCCTAAATATTTTTTCCGAGCTAGATGCAGAAAAAAATTATATTGAATTTGCAACCTGATGGAGGTCAGTATAGATGGACTAATAGAACATGTCCCACACACTGCTAGAAGCTGAAATATTTTTTCAGAGCTAGATGCAGAAAAAAATTGTATTGAATTGGCAACCTGATGGAGGTTAGTATAGATGGACTAATAGAACAAGTCCCACACACTGCTAGAAGCCTAAATATTTTTTCAGAACTAGATGCAGAAAAAAATTAAATTGAATTTGCAACCTGATGGAGGTCAGTATGGATGGACTAAAAGAACAAGTCCTACACACTGCTAGAAGCTGAAATATTTTTCAGAGCTAGATGCAGAAAAAAATTATATTGAATTTGCAACCTGATGGAGGTTGGTATAGATGGACTAATAGAACAAGTCCCACACACTGCTAGAAGCCTAAATATTTTATCAGAGCTAGATGCAGAAAAAAATTATATTGAATTTGCAACCTGATGGAGGTCAGTATAGATGGACTAATAGAACCAGTCCCACCAACTGCTAGAAGCCTAAATATTTTTTCAGAGCTAGATGCAGAAAAAAATTCTATTGAATTTGTAACCTGATGGAGGTCAGTATAGATGGACTAATAGAACAAGTCCAACACACTGCTAGAAGCTGAAATATTTTTTCAGAGCTAGATGCAGAAAAAAATTATATTGAATTTGCAACCTGATGGAGGTTAGAATAGATGGACTAATAGAACAAGTCCCACACACTGCTAGAAGCTGAAATATTTTTCAGAGCTAGATGCAGAAAAAAATTCTATTGAATTTGCAACCTGATGGAGGTCAGTATAAATGGACTAATAGAACAAGTCCCACACACTGCTAGAAGCCTAAATATTTTTTCAGAGATAGATGCAGAAAAAAATGATATTGAATTTGCAACCTGATGGAGGTCAGTATAGATGGACTAATAGAAAAAGTCCCACACACTGTTGGAAACCTAAATATTTTTTCAGAGCTAGATGCAGAAAAAAATTATATTGAATTTGCAACCTGATGGAGGTCAGTATAGATGGACTAATAGAACAAGTCCCACACACTGCTATAAGCTGAAATATTTTTTCAGAGCTAGATGCAGAAAAAAATTATATTGAATTTGCAACTTGATGGAGGTTAGTATAGATTGACTAATAAAACAAGTCCCACTCACTGCTAGAAGCTTAATATTTTTTCCGAGCTAGATGCAGAAAAAAATTATACTGAATTTGCAACCTGATGGAGGTCAGTATAGATGGACTAATAGAACATGTCCCACCCACTGCTAGAAACTGAAATATTTTTTCAGAGCTAGATGCAGAAAAAAATTGTATTGAATTTGAAACCTGATGGAGGTTAGTATAGATGGACTAATAGATCAAGTCCCACACACTGCTAGAAGCCTAAATATTTTTTTAGAGCTAGATGCAGAAAAAATTATATTGAATTTGCAACCTGATGGAGGTAAGTATGGATGGACTAATAGAACAAGTCCCACACACTGCTAGAAGCTGAAATATTTTTCAGAGCTAGATGCAGAAAAAAATTATATTGAATTTGCAACCTGATGGAGGTTAGTATAGATGGACTAAGAGAACAAGTCCCACGCACTGCTAGAAGCCTAAATATTTTTTCAGAGCTAGAAGCAGAAAAAATTATATTGAATTTGCAACCTGATGGAGGTTAGTATAAGTGGACTAATAGAACAAGTCCCACACACTGCTAGAAGCCTAAATATTTTTTCAGAGCTAGATGCAGAAAAAAATTAAATTGAATTTGCAACCTGATGGAGGTCAGTATAGATGGACTAATAGAACAAGTCCCACACACTGCTAGAAGCCTAAATATTTTTTCAGAGCTAGATGCAGAAAAAAATTAAATTGAATTTGCAACCTGATGGAGGTCAGTATAGATGGACTAATAGAACAAGTCCCACACACTGCTAGACGCTGAAATATTTTTTCAGAGCTAGATGCTGAAAAAAAATATATTGAATTTGCAACCTGATGGAGGTTAGTATAGATGGACTAATAAAATAAGTCCCACACACTGCTAGAAGCCTAAATATTTTTTCCGAGCTAGATGCAGAAAAAAATTATATTGAATTTGCAACCTGATGGAGGTCAATATAGATGGACTAATAGAACATGTCCCACACACTGGTAGAAGCTGAAATATTTTTTCAGAGCTAGATGCAGAAAAAAATTGTATTGAATTTGCAACCTGATGGAGGTTAGTATAGATGGACTAATAGAACAAGTCCCACACACTGCTAGAAGCCTAAATATTTTTTTAGAGCTAGATGCAGAAAAAAATTATATTGAATTTGCAACCTGATGGAGGTCAGTATGGATGGACTAATAGAACAAGTCCCACACACTGCTAGAAGCTGAAATATTTTTCAGAGCTAGATGCAGAAAAAAATTTAATTGAATTTGCAACCTGATGGAGGTCAGTATAGATGGACTAATAGAAAAAGTCCCACGCACTGTTAGAAACCTAAACATTTTTTCAGAGCTAGATGCAGAAAAAAATTATATTGAATTTGCAACCTGATGGAGGTCAGTATAGATGGACTAATAGAACACGTCCCACACACTGCTAGAAGCTGAAATATTTTTTCAGAGCTAGATGCAGAAAAAAATTATATTGAATTTGCAACCTGATGGAAGTTAGTATAGATGGACTAATAGAGCATGTCCCACACACTGCTATAAGCCTAAATATTTTTTCCGAGCTAGATGCAGAAAAAAATTATATTGAATTTGCAACCTGATGGAGGTTAGTATAGATGGACTAATAGAACATGTCCCACACACTGCTAGAAGCCTAAATATTTTTTCAGAGCTAGATGCAGAAAAAAATTAAATTGAATTTGCAACCTGATGGATGTCAGTATAGATGGACTAATAGAACAATTCCCACACACTGCTAGAAGCTGATATATTTTTTCAGAGCTAGATGCAGAAAAAAATTATATTGAATTTGCAACCTGATGGAGGTTAGTATAGATGGACTAATAAAACAAGTCCCACACACTGCTAGAAGCCTAAATATTTTTTCCGAGCTAGATGCAGAAAAAAATTATATTGAATTTGCAACCTGATGGAGGTCAGTATAGATGGACTAATAGAACATGTCCCACACACTGTTAGAAGCTGAAATATTTTTTCAGAGCTAGATACAGAAAAAAATTGTATTGAATTGGCAACCTGTTGGAGGTTAGTATGGATGGACTAATAGAACAAGTCCCACACACTGCTAGAAGCCTAAATATTTTTTCCGAGCTAGATGCAGAAAAAAATTATATTGAATTTGCAACCTGATGGAGGTCAGTATAGATGGACTAATAGAACAAGTCCCACACACTGCTAGAAGGCTAAATATTTTTTCAGAGTTAGATGCAGAAAAAAATTATATTGAATTTGCAACCTGATGGAGGTCAGTATAGATGGACTAATAGAACAAGTCCCACACACTGCTAGAATGCTAAATATTTTTTCAGAGCTAGATGCATAAAAAAATTATATTGAATTTGCAACCTGATGGAGGTCAGTATAGATGGACTAATAGAACAAGTCCCACACACTGCTAGAAGCTGAATTTTTTTTTCAGAGCTAGATGCAGAAAAAAATTATATTGAATTTGCAACCTGATGGAGGTTAGTATAGATGGACTAATAAAACAAGTCCCACACACTGCTAGAAGCTTAATATTTTTTCCAAGCTAGATGCAGAAAAAAATTATACTGAATTTGCAACCTGATGGAGGTCAGTATAGATGGACTAATAGAACATGTCCCACCCACTGCTAGAAACTGAAATATTTTTTCAGAGCTAGATGCAGAAAAAAATTGTATTGAATTTGCAACCTGATGGAGGTTAGTATAGATGGACTAATAGAACAAGTCCCACACACTGCTAGAAGCCTAAATATTTTTTTAAAGCTAGATGCAGAAAAAAATTATATTGAATTTGCAACCTGATGGAGGTAAGTATGGATGGACTAATAGAACAAGTCCCACACACTGCTAGAAGCTGAAATATTTTTCAGAGCTAGATGCAGAAAAAAATTATATTGAATTTGCAACCTGATGGAGGTTAGTATAGATGGACTAAGAGAACAAGTCCCACGCACTGCTAGAAGCCTAAATATTTATTCAGAGCTAGAAGCAGAAAAAAATTATATTGAATTTGCAACCTGATGGAGGTTAGTATAAGTGGACTAATAGAACAAGTCCCACACACTGCTAGAAGCCTAAATATTTTTTCAGAGCTAGATGCAGAAAAAAATTAAATTGAATTTGCAACCTGATGGAGGTCAGTATAGATGGACTAATAGAACAAGTCCCACACACTGCTAGAAGCCTAAATATTTTTTCAGAGCTAGATGCAGAAAAAAATTAAATTGAATTTGCAACCTGATGGAGGTCAGTATAGATGGACTAATAGAACAAGTCCCACACACTGCTAGACGCTGAAATATTTTTTCAGAGCTAGATGCTGAAAAAAAATATATTGAATTTGCAACCTGATGGAGGTTAGTATAGATGGACTAATAAAATAAGTCCCACACACTGCTAGAAGCCTAAATATTTTTTCCGAGCTAGATGCAGAAAAAAATTATATTGAATTTGCAACCTGATGGAGGTCAATATAGATGGACTAATAGAACATGTCCCACACACTGCTAGAAGCTGAAATATTTTTTCAGAGCTAGATGCAGAAAAAAATTGTATTGAATTGGCAACCTGTTGGAGGTTAGTATAGATGGACTAATAGAACAAGTCCCACACACTGCTAGAAGCCTAAATATTTTTTCAGAACTAGATGCAGAAAAAAATTAAATTGAATTTGCAACCTGATGGAGGTCAGTATAGATGGACTAATAGAACAAGTCCCACACACTGCTAGAAGCTGAAATATTTTTTTCAGAGCTAGATGCAGAAAAAAATTATATTGAATTTGCAACCTGATGGAGGTTAGTATAGATGGACTAATAAAACAAGTCCCACACACTGCTAGAAGCCTAAATATTTTTTCCGAGCTAGATGCAGAAAAAAATTATATTGAATTTGCAACCTGATGGAGGTCAGTATAGATGGACTAATAGAACAAGTCCCACACACTGCTAGAAGGCTAAATATTTTTTCAGAGCTAGATGCAGAAAAAAATTATATTGAATTTGCAACCTGATGGAGGTCAGTATAGATGGACTAATAGAACACGTCCTACACACTGCTAGAAGCTGAAATATTTTTTCAGAGCTAGATGCAGAAAAAAATAAATTGAATTTGCAACCTGATGGAGGTCAGTATAGATGGACTAATAGAACAAGTCCCACACACTGCTAGAATGCTAAATATTTTTTCAGAGCTAGATGCAGAAAAAAATTATATTGAATTTGCAACCTGATGGAGGTCAGTATAGATGGACTAATAGAACAAGTCCCACACACTGCTAGAAGCTGAAATATTTTTTCAGAGCTAGATGCAGAAAAAAATTATATTGAATTTGCAACCTGATGGAGGTTAGTATAGATGGACTAATAAAACAAGTCCCACACACTGCTAGAAGCTTAATATTTTTTCCAAGCTAGATGCAGAAAAAAATTATACTGAATTTGCAACCTGATAGAGGTCAGTATAGATGGACTAATAGAACATGTCCCACCCACTGCTAGAAACTGAAATATTTTTTCAGAGCTAGATGCAGAAAAAAATTGTATTGAATTTGCAACCTGATGGAGGTTAGTATAGATGGACTAATAGAACAAGTCCCACACACTGCTAGAAGCCTAAATATTTTTTTAAAGCTAGATGCAGAAAAAAATTATATTGAATTTGCAACCTGATGGAGGTAAGTATGGATGGACTAATAGAACAAGTCCCACACACTGCTAGAAGCTGAAATATTTTTCAGAGCTAGATGCAGAAAAAAATTATATTGAATTTGCAACCTGATGGAGGTTAGTATAGATGGACTAAGAGAACAAGTCCCACGCACTGCTAGAAGCCTAAATATTTATTCAGAGCTAGAAGCAGAAAAAAATTATATTGAATTTGCAACCTGATGGAGGTTAGTATAAGTGGACTAATAGAACAAGTCCCACACACTGCTAGAAGCCTAAATATTTTTTCAGAGCTAGATGCAGAAAAAAATTAAATTGAATTTGCAACCTGATGGAGGTCAGTATAGATGGACTAATAGAACAAGTCCCACACACTGCTAGAAGCCTAAATATTTTTTCAGAGCTAGATGCAGAAAAAAATTAAATTGAATTTGCAACCTGATGGAGGTCAGTATAGATGGACTAATAGAACAAGTCCCACACACTGCTAGACGCTGAAATATTTTTTCAGAGCTAGATGCTGAAAAAAAATATATTGAATTTGCAACCTGATGGAGGTTAGTATAGATGGACTAATAAAATAAGTCCCACACACTGCTAGAAGCCTAAATATTTTTTCCGAGCTAGATGCAGAAAAAAATTATATTGAATTTGCAACCTGATGGAGGTCAATATAGATGGACTAATAGAACATGTCCCACACACTGCTAGAAGCTGAAATATTTTTTCAGAGCTAGATGTAGAAAAAAATTGTATTGAATTTGCAACCTGATGGAGGTTAGTATAGATGGACTAATAGAACAAGTCCCACACACTGCTAGAAGCCTAAATATTTTTTTAGAGCTAGATGCAGAAAAAAATTATATTGAATTTGCAACCTGATGGAGGTCAGTATGGATGGACTAATAGAACAAGTCCCACACACTGCTAGAAGCTGAAATATTTTTTTCAGAGCTAGATGCAGAAAAAAATTATATTGAATTTGCAACCTGATGGAGGTTAGTATAGATGGACTAATAAAACAAGTCCCACACACTGCTAGAAGCCTAAATATTTTTTCCGAGCTAGATGCAGAAAAAAATTATATTGAATTTGCAACCTGATGGAGGTCAGTATAGATGGACTAATAGAACAAGTCCCACACACTGCTAGAAGGCTAAATATTTTTTCAGAGCTAGATGCAGAAAAAAATTATATTGAATTTGCAACCTGATGGAGGTCAGTATAGATGGACTAATAGAACACGTCCTACACACTGCTAGAAGCTGAAATATTTTTTCAGAGCTAGATGCAGAAAAAAATTAAATTGAATTTGCAACCTGATGGAGGTCAGTATAGATGGACTAATAGAACAAGTCCCACACACTGCTAGAAGGCTAAATATTTTTCAGAGCTAGATGCAGAAAAAAATTATATTGAATTTGCAACCTGATGGAGGTCAGTATAGATGGACTAATAGAACAAGTCCCACACACTGCTAGAAGCTGAAATATTTTTTCAGAGCTAGATGCAGAAAAAAATTATATTGAATTTGCAACCTGATGGAGGTTAGTATAGATGGACTAATAAAACAAGTCCCACACACTGCTAGAAGCTTAATATTTTTTCCGAGCTAGATGCAGAAAAAAATTATACTGAATTTGCAACCTGATGGAGGTCAGTATAGATGGACTAATAGAACATGTCCCACCCACTGCTTGAAACTGAAATATTTTTTCAGAGCTAGATGCAGAAAAAAATTGTATTAAATTTGCAACCTGATGGAGGTTAGTATAGATGGACTAATAGAACAAGTCCCACACACTGCTAGAAGCCTAAATATTTTTTTAAAGCTAGATGCAGAAAAAAATTATATTGAATTTGCAACCTGATGGAGGTAAGTATGGATGGACTAATAGAACAAGTCCCACACACTGCTAGAAGCTGAAATATTTTTCAGAGCTAGATGCAGAAAAAAATTATATTGAATTTGCAACCTGATGGAGGTTAGTATAGATGGACTAAGAGAACAAGTCCCACGCACTGCTAGAAGCCTAAATATTTTTTCAGAGCTAGAAGCAGAAAAAAATTATATTGAATTTGCAACCTGTGGACTAATAGAACAAGTCCCACACACTGCTAGAAGCCTAAATATTTTTTCAGAGCTAGATGCAGAAAAAAATTAAATTGAATTTGCAACCTGATGGAGGTCAGTATAGATGGACTAATAGAACAAGTCCCACACACTGCTAGAAGCCTAAATATTTTTTCAGAGCTAGATGCAGAAAAAAATTAAATTGAATTTGCAACCTGATGGAGGTCAGTATAGATGGACTAATAGAACAAGTCCCACACACTGCTAGACGCTGAAATATTTTTTCAGAGCTAGATGCTGAAAAAAAATATATTGAATTTGCAACCTGATGGAGGTTAGTATAGATGGACTAATAAAATAAGTCCCACACACTGCTAGAAGCCTAAATGTTTTTTCCGAGCTAGATGCAGAAAAAAATTATATTGAATTTGCAACCTGATGGAGGTCAATATAGATGGACTAATAGAACATGTCCCACACACTGCTAGAAGCTGAAATATTTTTTCAGAGCTAGATGTAGAAAAAAATTGTATTGAATTTGCAACCTGATGGAGGTTAGTATAGATGGACTAATAGAACAAGTCCCACACACTGCTAGAAGCCTAAATATTTTTTTAGAGCTAGATGCAGAAAAAAATTATATTGAATTTGCAACCTGATGGAGGTCAGTATGGATGGACTAATAGAACAAGTCCCACACACTGCTAGAAGCTGAAATATTTTTCAGAGCTAGATGCAGAAAAAAATTTAATTGAATTTGCAACCTGATGGAGGTCAGTATAGATGGACTAATAGAAAAAGTCCCACGCACTGTTAGAAACCTAAATATTTTTTCAGAGCTAGATGCAGAAAAAAATTATATTGAATTTGCAACCTGATGGAGGTCAGTATAGATGGACTAATAGAACAAGTCCCACACACTGCTAGAAGCCTAAATATTTTTTCAGAGCTATATGCAGAAAAAAATTATATTGAATTTGCAACCTGATAGAGGTCAGTATAGATGGACTAATAGAACACATCCCACACACTGCTAGAAGCTGAAATATTTTTTCAGAGCTAGATGCAGAAAAAAATTATATTGAATTTGCAACCTGATGGAGGTTAGTATAGATGGACTAATAAAACAAGTCCCACACACTGCTAGAAGCTTAATATTTTTTCCGAGCTAGATGCAGAAAAAAATTATACTGAATTTGCAACCTGATGGAGGTCAGTATAGATGGACTAATAGAACATGTCCCACCCACTGCTAGAAACTGAAATATTTTTTCAGAGCTAGATGCAGAAAAAAATTGTATTGAATTTGCAACCTGATGGAGGTTAGTATAGATGGACTAATAGAACAAGTCCCACACACTGCTAGAAGCCTAAATATTTTTTTAAAGCTAGATGCAGAAAAAAATTATATTGAATTTGCAACCTGATGGAGGTAAGTATGGATGGACTAATAGAACAAGTCCCACACACTGCTAGAAGCTGAAATATTTTTCAGAGCTAGATGCAGAAAAAAATTATATTGAATTTGCAACCTGATGGAGGTTAGTATAAGTGGACTAATAGAACAAGTCCCACACACTGCTAGAAGCCTAAATATTTTTTCAGAGCTAGATGCAGAAAAAAATTAAATTGAATTTGCAACCTGATGGAGGTCAGTATAGATGGACTAATAGAACAAGTCCCACACACTGCTAGAAGCCTAAATATTTTTTCAGAGCTAGATGCAGAAAAAAATTAAATTGAATTTGCAACCTGATGGAGGTCAGTATAGATGGACTAATAGAACAAGTCCCACACACTGCTAGACGCTGAAATATTTTTTCAGAGCTAGATGCTGAAAAAAAATATATTGAATTTGCAACCTGATGGAGGTTAGTATAGATGGACTAATAAAATAAGTCCCACACACTGCTAGAAGCCTAAATATTTTTTCCGAGCTAGATGCAGAAAAAAATTATATTGAATTTGCAACCTGATGGAGGTCAATATAGATGGACTAATAGAACATGTCCCACACACTGCTAGAAGCTGAAATATTTTTTCAGAGCTAGATGTAGAAAAAAATTGTATTGAATTTGCAACCTGATGGAGGTTAGTATAGATGGACTAATAGAACAAGTCCCACACACTGCTAGAAGCCTAAATATTTTTTTAGAGCTAGATGCAGAAAAAAATTATATTGAATTTGCAACCTGATGGAGGTCAGTATGGATGGACTAATAGAACAAGTCCCACACACTGCTAGAAGCTGAAATATTTTTTTCAGAGCTAGATGCAGAAAAAAATTATATTGAATTTGCAACCTGATGGAGGTTAGTATAGATGGACTAATAAAACAAGTCCCACACACTGCTAGAAGCCTAAATATTTTTTCCGAGCTAGATGCAGAAAAAAATTATATTGAATTTGCAACCTGATGGAGGTCAGTATAGATGGACTAATAGAACAAGTCCCACACACTGCTAGAAGGCTAAATATTTTTTCAGAGCTAGATGCAGAAAAAAATTATATTGAATTTGCAACCTGATGGAGGTCAGTATAGATGGACTAATAGAACACGTCCTACACACTGCTAGAAGCTGAAATATTTTTTCAGAGCTAGATGCAGAAAAAAATTAAATTGAATTTGCAACCTGATGGAGGTCAGTATAGATGGACTAATAGAACAAGTCCCACACACTGCTAGAAGGCTAAATATTTTTCAGAGCTAGATGCAGAAAAAAATTATATTGAATTTGCAACCTGATGGAGGTCAGTATAGATGGACTAATAGAACAAGTCCCACACACTGCTAGAAGCTGAAATATTTTTTCAGAGCTAGATGCAGAAAAAAATTATATTGAATTTGCAACCTGATGGAGGTTAGTATAGATGGACTAATAAAACAAGTCCCACACACTGCTAGAAGCTTAATATTTTTTCCGAGCTAGATGCAGAAAAAAATTATACTGAATTTGCAACCTGATGGAGGTCAGTATAGATGGACTAATAGAACATGTCCCACCCACTGCTTGAAACTGAAATATTTTTTCAGAGCTAGATGCAGAAAAAAATTGTATTAAATTTGCAACCTGATGGAGGTTAGTATAGATGGACTAATAGAACAAGTCCCACACACTGCTAGAAGCCTAAATATTTTTTTAAAGCTAGATGCAGAAAAAAATTATATTGAATTTGCAACCTGATGGAGGTAAGTATGGATGGACTAATAGAACAAGTCCCACACACTGCTAGAAGCTGAAATATTTTTCAGAGCTAGATGCAGAAAAAAATTATATTGAATTTGCAACCTGATGGAGGTTAGTATAGATGGACTAAGAGAACAAGTCCCACGCACTGCTAGAAGCCTAAATATTTTTTCAGAGCTAGAAGCAGAAAAAAATTATATTGAATTTGCAACCTGTGGACTAATAGAACAAGTCCCACACACTGCTAGAAGCCTAAATATTTTTTCAGAGCTAGATGCAGAAAAAAATTAAATTGAATTTGCAACCTGATGGAGGTCAGTATAGATGGACTAATAGAACAAGTCCCACACACTGCTAGAAGCCTAAATATTTTTTCAGAGCTAGATGCAGAAAAAAATTAAATTGAATTTGCAACCTGATGGAGGTCAGTATAGATGGACTAATAGAACAAGTCCCACACACTGCTAGACGCTGAAATATTTTTTCAGAGCTAGATGCTGAAAAAAAATATATTGAATTTGCAACCTGATGGAGGTTAGTATAGATGGACTAATAAAATAAGTCCCACACACTGCTAGAAGCCTAAATGTTTTTTCCGAGCTAGATGCAGAAAAAAATTATATTGAATTTGCAACCTGATGGAGGTCAATATAGATGGACTAATAGAACATGTCCCACACACTGCTAGAAGCTGAAATATTTTTTCAGAGCTAGATGTAGAAAAAAATTGTATTGAATTTGCAACCTGATGGAGGTCAGTATAGATGGACTAATAGAACAAGTCCCACACACTGCTAGAAGCCTAAATATTTTTTCAGAGCTATATGCAGAAAAAAATTATATTGAATTTGCAACCTGATAGAGGTCAGTATAGATGGACTAATAGAACACATCCCACACACTGCTAGAAGCTGAAATATTTTTTCAGAGCTAGATGCAGAAAAAAATTATATTGAATTTGCAACCTGATGGAGGTTAGTATAGATGGACTAATAAAACAAGTCCCACACACTGCTAGAAGCTTAATATTTTTTCCGAGCTAGATGCAGAAAAAAATTATACTGAATTTGCAACCTGATGGAGGTCAGTATAGATGGACTAATAGAACATGTCCCACCCACTGCTAGAAACTGAAATATTTTTTCAGAGCTAGATGCAGAAAAAAATTGTATTGAATTTGCAACCTGATGGAGGTTAGTATAGATGGACTAAAAGAACAAGTCCCACACACTGCTAGAAGCCTAAATATTTTTTTAAAGCTAGATGCAGAAAAAAATTATATTGAATTTGCAACCTGATGGAGGTAAGTATGGATGGACTAATAGAACAAGTCCCACACACTGCTAGAAGCTGAAATATTTTTCAGAGCTAGATGCAGAAAAAAATTATATTGAATTTGCAACCTGATGGAGGTTAGTATAGATGGACTAAGAGAACAAGTCCCACGCACTGCTAGAAGCCTAAATATTTTTTCAGAGCTAGAAGCAGAAAAAAATTATATTGAATTTGCAACCTGATGGAGGTTAGTATAAGTGGACTAATAGAACAAGTCCCACACACTGCTAGAAGCCTAAATATTTTTTCAGAGCTAGATGCAGAAAAAAATTAAATTGAATTTGCAACCTGATGGAGGTCAGTATAGATGGACTAATAGAACAAGTCCCACACACTGCTAGAAGCCTAAATATTTTTTCAGAGCTAGATGCAGAAAGAAATTAAATTGAATTTGCAACCTGATGGAGGTCAGTATAGATGGACTAATAGAACAAGTCCCACACACTGCTAGACGCTGAAATATTTTTTCAGAGCTAGATGCTGAAAAAAAATATATTGAATTTGCAACCTGATGGAGGTTAGTATAGATGGAATAATAAAATAAGTCCCACACACTGCTAGAAGCCTAAATATTTTTTCCGAGCTAGATGCAGAAAAAAATTATATTGAATTTGCAACCTGATGGAGGTCAATATAGATGGACTAATAGAATATGTCCCACACACTGCTAGAAGCTGAAATATTTTTTCAGAGCTAGATGTAGAAAAAAATTGTATTGAATTTGCAACCTGATGGAGGTTAGTATAGATGGACTAATAGAACAAGTCCCACACACTGCTAGAAGCCTAAATATTTTTTTAGAGCTAGATGCAGAAAAAAATTATATTGAATTTGCAACCTGATGGAGGTCAGTATGGATGGACTAATAGAACAAGTCCCACACACTGCTAGAAGCTGAAATATTTTTTTCAGAGCTAGATGCAGAAAAAAATTATATTGAATTTGCAACCTGATGGAGGTTAGTATAGATGGACTAATAAAACAAGTCCCACACACTGCTAGAAGCCTAAATATTTTTTCCGAGCTAGATGCAGAAAAAAATTATATTGAATTTGCAACCTGATGGAGGTCAGTATAGATGGACTAATAGAACAAGTCCCACACACTGCTAGAAGGCTAAATATTTTTTCAGAGCTAAATGCAGAAAAAAATTATATTGAATTTGCAACCTGATGGAGGTCAGTATAGATGGACTAATAGAACACGTCCTACACACTGCTAGAAGCTGAAATATTTTTTCAGAGCTAGATGCAGAAAAAAATTAAATTGAATTTGCAACCTGATGGAGGTTAGTATAGATGGACTAATAGAACAAGTCCCACACACTGCTAGAAGCTGAAATATTTTTTCAGAGCTAGATGCAGAAAAAAATTATATTGAATTTGCAACCTGATGGAGGTTAGTATAGATGGACTAATAAAACAAGTCCCACACACTGCTAGAAGCTTAATATTTTTTCCGAGCTAGATGCAGAAAAAAATTATACTGAATTTGCAACCTGATGGAGGTCAGTATAGATGGACTAATAGAACATGTCCCACCCACTGCTAGAAACTGAAATATTTTTTCAGAGCTAGATGCAGAAAAAAATTGTATTGAATTTGCAACCTGATGGAGGTTAGTATAGATGGACTAATAGAACAAGTCCCACACACTGCTAGAAGCCTAAATATTTTTTTAAAGCTAGATGCAGAAAAAAATTATATTGAATTTGCAACCTGATGGAGGTAAGTATGGATGGACTAATAGAACAAGTCCCACACACTGCTAGAAGCTGAAATATTTTTCAGAGCTAGATGCAGAAAAAAATTATATTGAATTTGCAACCTGATGGAGGTTAGTATAGATGGACTAAGAGAACAAGTCCCACGCACTGCTAGAAGCCTAAATATTTTTTCAGAGCTAGAAGCAGAAAAAAATTATATTGAATTTGCAACCTGTGGACTAATAGAACAAGTCCCACACACTGCTAGAAGCCTAAATATTTTTTCAGAGCTAGATGCAGAAAAAAATTAAATTGAATTTGCAACCTGATGGAGTTCAGTATGGATGGACTAATAGAACAAGTCCCACACACTGCTAGAAGCCTAAATATTTTTTCAGAGCTAGATGCAGAAAAAAATTAAATTGAATTTGCAACCTGATGGAGGTCAGTATAGATGGACTAATAGAACAAGTCCCACACACTGCTAGACGCTGAAATATTTTTTCAGAGCTAGATGCTGAAAAAAAATATATTGAATTTGCAACCTGATGGAGGTTAGTATAGATGGACTAATAAAATAAGTCCCACACACTGCTAGAAGCCTAAATATTTTTTCCGAGCTAGATGCAGAAAAAAATTATATTGAATTTGCAACCTGATGGAGGTCAATATAGATGGACTAATAGAACATGTCCCACACACTGCTAGAAGCTGAAATATTTTTTCAGAGCTAGATGTAGAAAAAAATTGTATTGAATTTGCAACCTGATGGAGGTTAGTATAGATGGACTAATAGAACAAGTCCCACACACTGCTAGAAGCCTAAATATTTTTTTAGAGCTAGATGCAGAAAAAATTATATTGAATTTGCAACCTGATGGAGGTCAGTATGGATGGACTAATAGAACAAGTCCCACACACTGCTAGAAGCTGAAATATTTTTCAGAGCTAGATGCAGAAAAAAATTTAATTGAATTTGCAACCTGATGGAGGTCAGTATAGATGGACTAATAGAAAAAGTCCCACGCACTGTTAGAAACCTAAATATTTTTTCAGAGCTAGATGCAGAAAAAAATTATATTGAATTTGCAACCTGATGGAGGTCAGTATAGATGGACTAATAGAACAAGTCCCACACACTGCTAGAAGCCTAAATATTTTTTCAGAGCTATATGCAGAAAAAAATTATATTGAATTTGCAACCTGATGGAGGTCAGTATAGATGGACTAATAGAACACATCCCACACACTGCTAGAAGCTGAAATATTTTTTCAGAGCTAGATGCAGAAAAAAATTATATTGAATTTGCAACCTGATGGAAGATAGTATAGATGGACTAATAGAACAAGTCCCACACACTGCTATAAGCCTAAATATTTTTTCCGAGCTAGATGCAGAAAAAAATTAAATTGAATTTGCAACCTGATGGAGGTCAGTATAGATGGACTAATAGAACAAGTCCCACACACTGCTAGAAGCTGAAATATTTTTTCAGAGCTAGATGCAGAAAAAAATTATATTGAATTTGCAACCTGATGGAGGTTAGTATAGATGGACTAATAGAACATGTCCCACACACTGCTAGAAGCCTAAATATTTTTTCAGAGCTAGATGCAGAAAAAAATTAAATTGAATTTGCAACCTGATGAATGTCAGTATAGATGGACTAATAGAACAAGTCCCACACACTGCTAGAAGATGAAATATTTTTTCAGAGCTAGATGCAGAAAAAAATTATATTGAATTTGCAACCTGATGGAGGTTAGTATAGATGGACTAATAAAACAAGTCCCACACACTGCTAGAAGCCTAAATATTTTTTCCGAGCTAGATGCAGAAAAAAATTATATTGAATTTGCAACCTGATGGAGGTCAGTATAGATGGACTAATAGAACATGTCCCACACACTGCTAGAAGCTGAAATATTTTTTCAGAGCTAGATGCAGAAAAAAATTGTATTGAATTGGCAACCTGATGGAGGTTAGTATAGATGGACTAATAGAACAAGTCCCACACACTGCTAGAAGCCTAAATATTTTTTCAGAGCTAGATGCAGAAAAAAATTAAATTGAATTTGCAACCTGATGGAGGTCAGTATAGATGGACTAATAGAACAAGTCCCACAAACTGCTCGACGCTGAAATATTTTTTCAGAGCTAGTTGCAGAAAAAAAATATATTGAATTTGCAACCTGATGGAGGTTAGTATAGATGGACTAATAAAACAAGTCCCACACACTGCTAGAAGCCTAAATATTTTTTCCGAGCTAGATGCAGAAAAAAATTATATTGAATTTGCAACCTGATGGAGGTCAATATAGATGGATTAATAGAACATGTCCCACACACTGCTAGAAGCTGAAATATTTTTTCAGAGCTAGATGCAGAAAAAAATTGTATTGAATTTGCAACCTGATGCAGGTTAGTATAGATGGACTAATAGAACAAGTCCCACACACTGCTAGAAGCCTAAATATTTTTTTAGAGCTAGATGCAGAAAAAAATTATATTGAATTTGCAACCTGATGGAGGTCAGTATGGATGGACTAATAGAACAAGTCCCACACACTGCTAGAAGCTGAAATATTTTTCAGAGCTAGATGCAGAAAAAAATTATATTGAATTTGCAACCTGATGGAGGTTAGTATAGATGGACTAAGAGAACAAGTCCCACGCACTGCTAGAAGCCTAAATATTTTTTCAGAGCTAGAAGCAGAAAAAAATTATATTGAATTTGCAACCTGATGGAGGTTAGTATAAGTGGACTAATAGAACAAGTCCCACACACTGGTAGAAGCCTAAATATTTTTTCAGAGCTAGATGCAGAAAAAAATTTAATTGAATTTGCAACCTGATGGAGGTCAGTATAGATGGACTAATAGAAAAAGTCCCACACACTGCTAGAAACCTAAATATTTTTTCAGAGCTAGATGCAGAAAAAAATTATATTGAATTTGCAACCTGATGGAGGTCAGTATAGATGGAATAATAGAATAAGTCCCACACACTGCTAGAAGCCTAAATATTTTTTCAGAGCTAGATGCAGAAAAAAATTATATTGAATTTGCAACCAGATGGAGGTCAGTATAGATGGACTAATAGAACACGTCCCACACACTGCTAGAAGCTGAAATATTTTTTCAGAGCTAGATGCAGAAAAAAATTATATTGAATTTGCAACCTGATGGAGGTTAGTATAGATGGACTAATAGAACAAGTCCCAGACACTGCTATAAGCCTAAATATTTTTTCAGAGCTAGATGCAGAAAAAAATTAAATTGAATTTGCAACCTGATGGAGGTCAGTATAGATGGACTAATAGAACAAGTCCCACACACTGCTAGAAGCTGAAATATTTTTTCAGAGCTAGATGCAGAAAAAAATTATATTGAATTTGCAACCTGATGGAGGTTAGTATAGATGGACTAATAGAACATGTCCCACACACTGCTAGAAGCCTAAATATTTTTTCAGAGCTAGATGCAGAAAAAAATTAAATTGAATTTGCAACCTGATGGATGTCAGTATAGATGGACTAATAGAACAAGTCCCACACACTGCTAGAAGCTGATATATTTTTTCAGAGCTAGATGCAGAAAAAAATTATATTGAATTTGCAACCTGATGGAGGTTAGTATAGATGGACTAATAAAACAAGTCCCACACACTGCTAGAAGCCTAAATATTTTTTCAGAGCTAGATGCAGAAAAAAATTATATTGAATTTGCAACCTGATGGATTTCAGTATAGATGGACTAATAGAACATGTCCCACACACTGCTAGAAGCTGAAATATTTTTTCAGAGCTAGATGCAGAAAAAAATTGTATTGATTTGGCAACCTGATGGAGGTTAGTATAGATGGACTAATAGAACAAGTCCCACACACTGCTAGAAGCCTAAATATGTTTTCAGAACTAGATGCAGAAAAAAATTAAATTGAATTTGCAACCTGATGGAGGTCAGTATAGATGGACTAATAGAACAAGTCCCACACACTGCTAGAAGCTGAAATATTTTTTTCAGAGCTAGATGCAGAAAAAAATTATATTGAATTTGCAACCTGATGGAGGTTAGTATAGATGGACTAATAGATCAAGTCCCACACACTGCTAGAAGCCTAAATATTTTTTCCGAGCTAGATGCAGAAAAAAATTATATTGAATTTGCAACCTGATGGAGGTCAGTATAGATGGACTAATAGAACAAGTCCCACACACTGCTAGAAGGCTAAATATTTTTTCAGAGCTAGATGCAGAAAAAAATTATATTGAATTTGCAACCTGATGGAGGTCAGTATAGATGGACTAATAGAACACGTCCTACACACTGCTAGAAGCTGAAATATTTTTTCAGAGCTAGATGCAGAAAAAAATTAAATTGAATTTGCAACCTGATGGAGGTCAGTATAGATGGACTAATAGAACAAGTCCCGCACACTGCTAGAAGGCTAAATATTTTTTCAGAGCTAGATGCAGAAAAAAATTATATTGAATTTGCAACCTGATGGAGGTTAGTATTGGTTGACTAATAGAACAAGTCCCACACACTGCTAGAAGCCTAAATATTTTTTCAGAGCTAGATGCAGAAAAAAATGAAATTGAATTTGCAACCTGATGGAGGTCAGTATAGATGGACTAATAGAACAAGTCCCACACACTGCTAGAAGCTGAAACATTTTTTCAGAGCTAGATGCAGAAAAAAATTATATTGAATTTGCATCCTGATGGAGGTTAGTATAGATGGACTAAGAAAACAAGTCCCACACACTGCTAGAAGCCTAAATATTTTTTCAGAGCTAGATGCAGAAAAAAATTATATTGAATTTGCAACCTGATGGAGGTCAGTATAGATGGACTAATAGAACACGTCCCACACACTGCTAGAAGCTGAAATATTTTTTCAGAGCTAGATGCAGAAAAAAATTATATTGAATTTGCAACCTGATGGAGGTTAGTATAGATGGACTAATAGAACAAGTCCCACACACTGCTAGAAGCCTAAATATTTTTTCAGAGCTAGATGCAGAAAAAAATTAAATTGAATTTGCAACCTGATGGAGGTCAGTATAGATGGACTAATAGAACAAGTCCCACACACTGCTAGAAGCTGAAATATTTTTTCAGAGCTAGATGCAGAAAAAAATTATATTGAATTTGCAACCTGATGGAGGTTAGTATAGATGGACTAATAAAACAAGTCCCACACACTGCTAGAAGCTTAATATTTTTTCCGAGCTAGATGCAGAAAAAAATTATACTGAATTTGCAACCTGATGGAGGTCAGTATAGATGGACTAATAGAACATGTCCCACCCACTGCTAGAAACTGAAATTTTTTTTCAGAGCTAGATGCAGAAAAAAATTGTATTGAATTTGCAACCTGATGGAGGTTAGTATAGATGGACTAATAGATCAAGTCCCACACACTGCTAGAAGCCTAAATATTTTTTTAGAGCTAGATGCAGAAAAAAATTATATTGAATTTGCAACCTGATGGAGGTAAGTATGGATGGACTAACAGAACAAGTCCCACACACTGCTAGAAGCTGAAATATTTTTCAGAGCTAGATGCAGAAAAAAATTATATTGAATTTGCAACCTGATGGAGGTTAGTATAGATGGACTAAGAGAACAAGTCCCATGCACTGCTAGAAGCCTAAATATTTTTTCAGAGCTAGAAGCAGAAAAAAATTATATTGAATTTGCAACCTGATGGAGGTTAGTATAAGTGGACTAATAGAACAAGTCCCACACACTGCTAGAAGCCTAAATATTTTTTCAGAGCTAGATGCAGAAAAAAATTAAATTGAATTTGCAACCTGATGGAGGTCAGTATAGATGGACTAATAGAACAAGTCCCACACACTGCTAGAAGCCTAAATATTTTTTCAGAGCTAGATGCAGAAAAAAATTAAATTGAATTTGCAACCTGATGGAGGTCAGTATAGATGGACTAATAGAACAAGTCCCACACACTGCTAGACGCTGAAATATTTTTTCAGAGCTAGATGCTGAAAAAAAATATATTGAATTTGCAACCTGATGGAGGTTAGTATAGATGGACTAATAAAATAAGTCCCACACACTGCTAGAAGCCTAAATATTTTTTCCGAGCTAGATGCAGAAAAAAATTATATTGAATTTGCAACCTGATGGAGGTCAATATAGATGGACTAATAGAACATGTCCCACACACTTCTAGAAGCTGAAATATTTTTTCAGAGCTAGATGCAGAAAAAAATTGTATTGAATTTGCAACCTGATGGAGGTTAGTATAGATGGACTAATAGAACAAGTCCCACACACTGCTAGAAGCCTAAATATTTTTTTAGAGCTAGATGCAGAAAAAAATTATATTGAATTTGCAACCTGATGGAGGTCAGTATGGATGGACTAATAGAACAAGTCCCACACACTGCTAGAAGCTGAAATATTTTTCAGAGCTAGATGCAGAAAAAAATTTAATTGAATTTGCAACCTGATGGAGGTCAGAATAGATGGACTAATAGAAAAAGTCCCACGCACTGTTAGAAACCTAAATATTTTTTCAGAGCTAGATGCAGAAAAAAATTATATTGAATTTGCAACCTGATGGAGGTCAGTATAGATGGACTAATAGAACAAGTCCCACACACTGCTAGAAGCCTAAATATTTTTTCAGAGCTAGATGCAGAAAAAAATTATATTGAATTTGCAACCTGATGGAGGTCAGTATAGATGGACTAATAGAACACGTCCCACACACTGCTAGAAGCTGAAATATTTTTTCAGAGCTAGATGCAGAAAAAAATTATATTGAATTTGCAACCTGATGGAAGATAGTATAGATGGACTAATAGAACAAGTCCCACACACTGCTATAAGCCTAAATATTTTTTCCGAGCTAGATGCAGAAAAAAATTAAATTGAATTTGCAACCTGATGGAGGTCAGTATAGATGGACTAATAGAACAAGTCCCACACACTGCTAGAAGCTGAAATATTTTTTCAGAGCTAGATGCAGAAAAAAATTATATTGAATTTGCAACCTGATGGAGGTTAGTATAGATGGACTAATAGAACATGTCCCACACACTGCTAGAAGCCTAAATATTTTTTCAGAGCTAGATGCAGAAAAAAATTAAATTGAATTTGCAACCTGATGGATGTCATTATAGATGGACTAATAGAACATGTCCCACACACTGCTAGAAGCTGAAATATTTTTTCAGAGCTAGATGCAGAAAAAAATTGTATTGAATTGGCAACCTGATGGAGGTTAGTATAGATGGACTAATAGAACAAGTCCCACACACTGCTAGAAGCCTAAATATTTTTTCAGAACTAGATGCAGAAAAAAATTAAATTGAATTTGCAACCTGATGGAGGTCAGTATAGATGGACTAATAGAACAAGTCCCACACACTGCTAGAAGCTGAAATATTTTTTTCAGAGCTAGATGCAGAAAAAAATTATATTGAATTTGCAACCTGATGGAGGTTAGTATAGATGGACTAATAAAACAAGTCCCACACACTGCTAGAAGCCTAAATATTTTTTCCGAGCTAGATGCAGAAAAAAATTATATTGAATTTGCAACCTGATGGAGGTCAATATAGAGGGATTAATAGAACATGTCCCACACACTGCTAGAAGCTGAAATATTTTTTCAGAGCTAGATGCAGAAAAAAATTGTATTGAATTTGCAACCTGATGGAGGTTAGTATAGATGGACTAATAGAACAAGTCCCACACACTGCTAGAAGCCTAAATATTTTTTTAGAGCTAGATGCAGAAAAAAATTATATTGAATTTGCAACCTGATGGAGGTCAGTATGGATGGACTAATAGAACAAGTCCCACACACTGCTAGAAGCTGAAATATTTTTCAGAGCTAGATGCAGAAAAAAATTATATTGAATTTGCAACCTGATGGAGGTTAGTATAGATGGACTAAGAGAACAAGTCCCACGCACTGCTAGAAGCCTAAATATTTTTTCAGAGCTAGAAGCAGAAAAAAATTATATTGAATTTGCAACCTGATGGAGGTTAGTATAAGTGGACTAATAGAACAAGTCCCACACACTGGTAGAAGCCTAAATATTTTTTCAGAGCTAGATGCAGAAAAAAATTTAATTGAATTTGCAACCTGATGGAGGTCAGTATAGATGGACTAATAGAAAAAGTCCCACACACTGCTAGAAACCTAAATATTTTTTCAGAGCTAGATGCAGAAAAAAATTATATTGAATTTGCAACCTGATGGAGGTCAGTATAGATGGAATAATAGAACAAGTCCCACACACTGCTAGAAGCCTAAATATTTTTTCAGAGCTAGATGCAGAAAAAAATTATATTGAATTTGCAACCAGATGGAGGTCAGTATAGATGGACTAATAGAACACGTCCCACACACTGCTAGAAGCTGAAATATTTTTTCAGAGCTAGATGCAGAAAAAAATTATATTGAATTTGCAACCTGATGGAGGTTAGTATAGATGGACTAATAGAACAAGTCCCAGACACTGCTATAAGCCTAAATATTTTTTCAGAGCTAGATGCAGAAAAAAATTAAATTGAATTTGCAACCTGATGGAGGTCAGTATAGATGGACTAATAGAACAAGTCCCACACACTGCTAGAAGCTGAAATATTTTTTCAGAGCTAGATGCAGAAAAAAATTATATTGAATTTGCAACCTGATGGAGGTTAGTATAGATGGACTAATAGAACATGTCCCACACACTGCTAGAAGCCTAAATATTTTTTCAGAGCTAGATGCAGAAAAAAATTAAATTGAGTTTGCAACCTGATGGATGTCAGTATAGATGGACTAATAGAACAATTCCCACACACTGCTAGAAGCTGATATATTTTTTCAGAGCTAGATGCAGAAAAAAATTATATTGAATTTGCAACCTGATGGAGGTTAGTATAGATGGACTAATAAAACAAGTCCCACACACTGCTAGAAGCCTAAATATTTTTTCAGAGCTAGATGCAGAAAAAAATTATATTGAATTTGCAACCTGATGGAGGTCAGTATAGATGGACTAATAGAACATGTCCCACACACTGCTAGAAGCTGAAATATTTTTTCAGAGCTAGATGCAGAAAAAAATTGTATTGATTTGGCAACCTGATGGAGGTTAGTATAGATGGACTAATAGAACAAGTCCCACACACTGCTAGAAGCCTAAATATGTTTTCAGAACTAGATGCAGAAAAAAATTAAATTGAATTTGCAACCTGATGGAGGTCAGTATAGATGGACTAATAGAACAAGTCCCACACACTGCTAGAAGCTGAAATATTTTTTTCAGAGCTAGATGCAGAAAAAAATTATATTGAATTTGCAACCTGATGGAGGTTAGTATAGATGGACTAATAAAACAAGTCCCACACACTGCTAGAAGCCTAAATATTTTTTCCGAGCTAGATGCAGAAAAAAATTATATTGAATTTGCAACCTGATGGAGGTCAGTATAGATGGACTAATAGAACAAGTCCCACACACTGCTAGAAGGCTAAATATTTTTTCAGAGCTAGATGCAGAAAAAAATTATATTGAATTTGCAACCTGATGGAGGTCAGTATAGATGGACTAATAGAACACGTCCTACACACTGCTAGAAGCTGAAATATTTTTTCAGAGCTAGATGCAGAAAAAAATTAAATTGAATTTGCAACCTGATGGAGGTCAGTATAGATGGACTAATAGAACAAGTCCCGCACACTGCTAGAAGGCTAAATATTTTTTCAGAGCTAGATGCAGAAAAAAATTATATTGAATTTGCAACCTGATGGAGGTTAGTATTGGTTGACTAATAGAACAAGTCCCACACACTGCTAGAAGCCTAAATATTTTTTCAGAGCTAGATGCAGAAAAAAATGAAATTGAATTTGCAACCTGATGGAGGTCAGTATAGATGGACTAATAGAACAAGTCCCACACACTGCTAGAAGCTGAAACATTTTTTCAGAGCTAGATGCAGAAAAAAATTATATTGAATTTGCATCCTGATGGAGGTTAGTATAGATGGACTAAGAAAACAAGTCCCACACACTGCTAGAAGCCTAAATATTTTTTCAGAGCTAGATGCAGAAAAAAATTATATTGAATTTGCAACCTGATGGAGGTCAGTATAGATGGACTAATAGAACACGTCCCACACACTGCTAGAAGCTGAAATATTTTTTCAGAGCTAGATGCAGAAAAAAATTATATTGAATTTGCAACCTGATGGAGGTTAGTATAGATGGACTAATAGAACAAGTCCCACACACTGCTAGAAGCCTAAATATTTTTTCAGAGCTAGATGCAGAAAAAAATTAAATTGAATTTGCAACCTGATGGAGGTCAGTATAGATGGACTAATAGAACAAGTCCCACACACTGCTAGAAGCTGAAATATTTTTTCAGAGCTAGATGCAGAAAAAAATTATATTGAATTTGCAACCTGATGGAGGTTAGTATAGATGGACTAATAAAACAAGTCCCACACACTGCTAGATACTTAATATTTTTTCCGAGATAGATGCAGAAAAAAATTATACTGAATTTGCAACCTGATGGAGGTCAGTATAGATGGACTAATAGAACATGTCCCACCCACTGCTAGAAACTGAAATTTTTTTTCAGAGCTAGATGCAGAAAAAAATTGTATTGAATTTGCAACCTGATGGAGGTTAGTATAGATGGACTAATAGATCAAGTCCCACACACTGCTAGAAGCCTAAATATTTTTTTAGAGCTAGATGCAGAAAAAAATTATATTGAATTTGCAACCTGATGGAGGTAAGTATGGATGGACTAACAGAACAAGTCCCACACACTGCTAGAAGCTGAAATATTTTTCAGAGCTAGATGCAGAAAAAAATTATATTCAATTTGCAACCTGATGGAGGTTAGTATAGATGGACTAAGAGAACAAGTCCCACGCACTGCTAGAAGCCTAAATATTTTTTCAGAGCTAGAAGCAGAAAAAAATTATATTGAATTTGCAACCTGATGGAGGTTACTATAAGTGGACTAATAGAACAAGTCCCACACACTGCTAGAAGCCTAAATATTTTTTCAGAGCTAGATGCAGAAAAAAATTAAATTGAATTTGCAACCTGATGGAGGTCAGTATAGATGGGCTAATAGAACAAGTCCCACACACTGCTAGAAGCCTAAATATTTTTTCAGAGCTAGATGCAGAAAAAAATTAAATTGAATTTGCAACCTGATGGAGGTCAGTATAGATGGACTAATAGAACAAGTCCCACACACTGCTAGACGCTGAAATATTTTTTCAGAGCTAGATGCTGAAAAAAAATATATTGAATTTGCAACCTGATGGAGGTTAGTATAGATGGACTAATAAAATAAGTCCCACACACTGCTAGAAGCCTAAATATTTTTTCCGAGCTAGATGCAGAAAAAAATTATATTGAATTTGCAACCTGATGGAGGTCAATATAGATGGACTAATAGAACATGTCCCACACACTGCTAGAAGCTGAAATATTTTTTCAGAGCTAGATGCAGAAAAAAATTGTATTGAATTTGCAACCTGATGGAGGTTAGTATAGATGGACTAATAGAACAAGTCCCACACACTGCTAGAAGCCTAAATATTTTTTTAGAGCTAGATGCAGAAAAAAATTATATTGAATTTGCAACCTGATGGAGGTCAGTATGGATGGACTAATAGAAAAAGTCCCACACACTGCTAGAAGCTGAAATATTTTTCAGAGCTAGATGCAGAAAAAAATTTAATTGAATTTGCAACCTGATGGAGGTCAGAATAGATGGACTAATAGAAAAAGTCCCACGCACTGTTAGAAACCTAAATATTTTTTCAGAGCTAGATGCAGAAAAAAATTATATTGAATTTGCAACCTGATGGAGGTCAGTATAGATGGACTAATAGAACAAGTCCCACACACTGCTAGAAGCCTAAATATTTTTTCAGAGCTAGATGCAGGAAAAAATTATATTGAATTTGCAACCTGATGGAGGTCAGTATAGATGGACTAATAGAACACGTCCCACACACTGCTAGAAGCTGAAATATTTTTTCAGAGCTAGATGCAGAAAAAAATTATATTGAATTTGCAACCTGATGGAAGATAGTATAGATGGACTAATAGAACAAGTCCCACACACTGCTATAAGCCTAAATATTTTTTCCGAGCTAGATGCAGAAAAAAATTAAATTGAATTTGCAACCTGATGGAGGTCAGTATAGATGGACTAATAGAACAAGTCCCACACACTGCTAGAAGCTGAAATATTTTTTCAGAGCTAGATGCAGAAAAAAATTATATTGAATTTGCAACCTGATGGAGGTTAGTATAGATGGACTAATAGAACATGTCCCACACACTGCTAGAAGCCTAAATATTTTTTCAGAGCTAGATGCAGAAAAAAATTAAATTGAATTTGCAACCTGATGGATGTCATTATAGATGGACTAATAGAACATGTCCCACACACTGCTAGAAGCTGAAATATTTTTTCAGAGCTAGATGCAGAAAAAAATTGTATTGAATTGGCAACCTGATGGAGGTTAGTATAGATGGACTAATAGAACAAGTCCCACACACTGCTAGAAGCCTAAATATTTTTTCAGAACTAGATGCAGAAAAAAATTAAATTGAATTTGCAACCTGATGGAGGTCAGTATAGATGGACTAATAGAACAAGTCCCACACACTGCTAGAAGCTGAAATATTTTTTTCAGAGCTAGATGCAGAAAAAAATTATATTGAATTTGCAACCTGATGGAGGTTAGTATAGATGGACTAATAAAACAAGTCCCACACACTGCTAGAAGCCTAAATATTTTTTCCGAGCTAGATGCAGAAAAAAATTATATTGAATTTGCAACCTGATGGAGGTCAGTATAGATGGACTAATAGAACATGTCCCACACACTGCTAGAAGCTGAAATATTTTTTCAGAGCTAGATGCAGAAAAAAATTGTATTGAATTTGCAACCTGATGGAGGTTAGTATAGATGGACTAATAGAACAAGTCCCACACACTGCTAGAAGCCTAAATATTTTTTCAGAGCTAGATGCAGAAAAAAATTAAATTGAATTTGCAACCTGATGGAGGTCAGTATAGATGGACTAATAGAACAAGTCCCACAAACTGCTAGACGCTGAAATATTTTTTCAGAGCTAGATGCAGAAAAAAAATATATTGAATTTGCAACCTGATGGAGGTTAGTATAGATGGACTAATAAAACAAGTCCCACACACTGCTAGAAGCCTAAATATTTTTTCCGAGCTACATGCAGAAAAAAATTATATTGAATTTGCAACCTGATGGAGGTCAATATAGATGGATTAATAGAACATGTCCCACACACTGCTAGAAGCTGAAATATTTTTTCAGAGCTAGATGCAGAAAAAAATTGTATTGAATTTGCAACCTGATGGAGGTTAGTATAGATGGACTAATAGAACAAGTCCCACACACTGCTAGAAGCCTAAATATTTTTTTAGAGCTAGATGCAGAAAAAAGTTATATTGAATTTGCAACCTGATGGAGGTCAGTATAGATGGACTAATAGAACAAGTCCCACACACTGCTAGAAGCTGATATATTTTTTCAGAGCTAGATGCAGAAAAAAATTATATTGAATTTGCAACCTGATGGAGGTTAGTATAGATGGACTAATAAAACAATTCCCACACACTGCTAGAAGCCTAAATATTTTTACCGAGCTAGATGCAGAAAAAAATTATATTGAATTTGCAACCTGATGGAGGTCAGTATAGATGGACTAATAGAACATGTCCCACACACTGCTAGAAGCTGAAATATTTTTTCAGAGCTAGATGCAGAAAAAAATTGTATTGATTTGGCAACCTGATGGAGGTTAGTATAGATGGACTAATAGAACAAGTCCCACACACTGCTAGAAGCCTAAATATGTTTTCAGAACTAGATGCAGAAAAAAATTAAATTGAATTTGCAACCTGATGGAGGTCAGCATAGATGGACTAATAGAACAAGTCCCACACACTGCTAGAAGCTGAAATATTTTTTTCAGAGCTAGATGCAGAAAAAAATTATATTGAATTTGCAACCTGATGGAGGTTAGTATAGATGGACTAATAAAACAAGTCCCACACACTGCTAGAAGCCTAAATATTTTTTCCGAGCTAGATGCAGAAAAAAATTATATTGAATTTGCAACCTGATGGAGGTCAGTATAGATGGACTAATAGAACAAGTCCCACACACTGCTAGAAGGCTAAATATTTTTTCAGAGCTAGATGCAGAAAAAAATTATATTGAATTTGCAACCTGATGGAGGTCAGTATAGATGGACTAATAGAACACGTCCTACACACTGCTAGAAGCTGAAATATTTTTTCAGAGCTAGATGCAGAAAAAAATTAAATTGAATTTGCAACCTGATGGAGGTCAGTATAGATGGACTAATAGAACAAGTCCCGCACACTGCTAGAAGGCTAAATATTTTTTCAGAGCTAGATGCAGAAAAAAATTATATTGAATTTGCAACCTGATGGAGGTTAGTATTGGTTGACTAATAGAACAAGTCCCACACACTGCTAGAAGCCTAAATATTTTTTCAGAGCTAGATGCAGAAAAAAATGAAATTGAATTTGCAACCTGATGGAGGTCAGTATAGATGGACTAATAGAACAAGTCCCACACACTGCTAGAAGCTGAAACATTTTTTCAGAGCTAGATGCAGAAAAAAATTATATTGAATTTGCATCCTGATGGAGGTTAGTATAGATGGACTAAGAAAACAAGTCCCACACACTGCTAGAAGCCTAAATATTTTTTCAGAGCTAGATGCAGAAAAAAATTATATTGAATTTGCAACCTGATGGAGGTCAGTATAGATGGACTAATAGAACACGTCCCACACACTGCTAGAAGCTGAAATATTTTTTCAGAGCTAGATGCAGAAAAAAATTATATTGAATTTGCAACCTGATGGAGGTTAGTATAGATGGACTAATAGAACAAGTCCCACACACTGCTAGAAGCCTAAATATTTTTTCAGAGCTAGATGCAGAAAAAAATTATATTGAATTTGCAACCTGATGGAGGTTAGTATAGATGGACTAATAAAACAAGTCCCACACACTGCTAGAAGCTTAATATTTTTTCCGAGCTAGATGCAGAAAAAAATTATACTGAATTTGCAACCTGATGGAGGTCAGTATAGATGGACTAATAGAACATGTCCCACCCACTGCTAGAAACTGAAATTTTTTTTCAGAGCTAGATGCAGAAAAAAATTGTATTGAATTTGCAACCTGATGGAGGTTAGTATAGATGGACTAATAGATCAAGTCCCACACACTGCTAGAAGCCTAAATATTTTTTTAGAGCTAGATGCAGAAAAAAATTATATTGAATTTGCAAACTGATGGAGGTAAGTATGGATGGACTAATAGAACAAGTCCCACACACTGCTAGAAGCTGAAATATTTTTCAGAGCTAGATGCAGAAAAAAATTATATTGAATTTGCAACCTGATGGAGGTTAGTATAGATGGACTAAGAGAACAAGTCCCACGCACTGCTAGAAGCCTAAATATTTTTTCAGAGCTAGAAGCAGAAAAAAATTATATTGAATTTGCAACCTGATGGAGGTTAGTATAAGTGGACTAATAGAACAAGTCCCACACACTGCTAGAAGCCTAAATATTTTTTCAGAGCTAGATGCAGAAAAAAATTTAATTGAATTTGCAACCTGATGGAGGTCAGTATAGATGGACTAATAGAACAAGTCCCACACACTGCTAGAAGCCTAAATATTTTTTCAGAGCTAGATGCAGAAAAAAATTAAATTGAATTTGCAACCTGATGGAGGTCAGTATAGATGGACTAATAGAACAAGTCCCACACACTGCTAGACGCTGAAATATTTTTTCAGAGCTAGATGCTGAAAAAAAATATATTGAATTTGCAACCTGATGGAGGTTAGTATAGATGGACTAATAAAATAAGTCCCACACACTGCTAGAAGCCTAAATATTTTTTCCGAGCTAGATGCAGAAAAAAATTATATTGAATTTGCAACCTGATGGAGGTCAATATAGATGGACTAATAGAACATGTCCCACACACTGCTAGAAGCTGAAATATTTTTACAGAGCTAGATGCAGAAAAAAATTGTATTGAATTTGCAACCTGATGGAGGTTAGTATAGATGGACTAATAGAACAAGTCGCACACACTGCTAGAAGCCTAAATATTTTTTTAGAGCTAGATGTAGAAAAAAATTATATTGAATTTGCAACCTGATGGAGGTCAGTATGGATGGACTAATAGAACAAGTCCCACACACTGCTAGAAGCTGAAATATTTTTCAGAGCTAGATGCAGAAAAAAATTATATTGAATTTGCAACCTGATGGAGGTCAGTATAGATGGACTAATAGAACACGTCCCACACACTGCTAGAAGCTGAAATATTTTTTCAGAGCTAGATGCAGAAAAAAATTATATTGAATTTGCAACCTGATGGAAGATAGTATAGATGGACTAATAGAACAAGTCCCACACACTGCTATAAGCCTAAATATTTTTTCCGAGCTAGATGCAGAAAAAAATTAAATTGAATTTGCAACCTGATGGAGGTCAGTATAGATGGACTAATAGAACAAGTCCCACACACTGCTAGAAGCTGAAATATTTTTTCAGAGCTAGATGCAGAAAAAAATTATATTGAATTTGCAACCTGATGGAGGTTAGTATAGATGGACTAATAGAACATGTCCCACACACTGCTAGAAGCCTAAATATTTTTTCAGAGCTAGATGCAGAAAAAAATTAAATTGAATTTGCAACCTGATGGATGTCATTATAGATGGACTAATAGAACAAGTCCCACACACTGCTAGAAGCTGAAATATTTTTTCAGAGCTAGATGCAGAAAAAAATTATATTGAATTTGCAACCTGATGGAGGTTAGTATAGATGGACTAATAAAACAAGTCCCACACACTGCTAGAAGCCTAAATATTTTTTCCGAGCTAGATGCAGAAAAAAATTATATTGAATTTGCAACCTGATGGAGGTCAGTATAGATGGACTAATAGAACATGTCCCACACACTGCTAGAAGCTGAAATATTTTTTCAGAGCTAGATGCAGAAAAAAATTGTATTTAATTGGCAACCTGATGGAGGTTAGTATAGATGGACTAATAGAACAAGTCCCACACACTGCTAGAAGCCTAAATATTTTTTCAGAACTAGATGCAGAAAAAAATTAAATTGAATTTGCAACCTGATGGAGGTCAGTATAGATGGACTAATAGAACAAGTCCCACACACTGCTAGAAGCTGAAATATTTTTTTCAGAGCTAGATGCAGAAAAAAATTATATTGAATTTGCAACCTGATGGAGGTTAGTATAGATGGACTAATAAAACAAGTCCCACACACTGCTAGAAGCCTAAATATTTTTTCCGAGCTAGATGCAGAAAAAAATTATATTGAATTTGCAACCTGATGGAGGTCAGTATAGATGGACTAATAGAACATGTCCCACACACTGCTAGAAGCTGAAATATTTTTTCAGAGCTAGATGCAGAAAAAAATTGTATTGAATTTGCAACCTGATGGAGGTTAGTATAGATGGACTAATAGAACAAGTCCCACACACTGCTAGAAGCCTAAATATTTTTTTAGAGCTAGATGCAGAAAAAAATTATATTGAATTTGCAACCTGATGGAGGTCAGTATGGATGGACTAATAGAACAAGTCCCACACACTGCTAGAAGCTGAAATATTTTTCAGAGCTAGATGCAGAAAAAAATTATATTGAATTTGCAACCTGATGGAGGTTAGTATAGATGGACTAAGAGAACAAGTCCCACGCACTGCTAGAAGCCTAAATATTTTTTCAGAGCTAGATGCAGAAAAAAATTATATTGAATTTGCAACCTGATGGAGGTTAGTATAAGTGGACTAATAGAACAAGTCCCACACACTGCTAGAAGCCTAAATATTTTTTCAGAGCTAGATGCAGAAAAAAATTTAATTGAATTTGCAACCTGATGGAGGTCAGTATAGATGGACTAATAGAAAAAGTCCCACACACTGCTAGAAACCTAAATATTTTTTCAGAGCTAGATGCAGAAAAAAATTATATTGAATTGGCAACCAGATGGAGGTCAGTATAGATGGACTAATAGAACAAGTCCCAGACACTGCTATAAGCCTAAATATTTTTTCAGAGCTAGATGCAGAAAAAAATTAAATTGAATTTGCAACCTGATGGAGGTCAGTATAGATGGACTAATAGAACATGTCCCACACACTGCTAGAAGCTGAAATATTTTTCAGAGCTAGATGCAGAAAAAAATTATATTGAATTTGCAACATGATGGAGGTTAGTATAGATGGACTAATAGAACAAGTCCCACACACTGCTAGAAGCCTAAATATTTTTTCAGAGCTAGATGCAGAAAAAAATTATATTGAATTTGCAACCTGATGGAGGTCAGTATAGATGGACTAATAGAACAAGTTCCACACACTGCTAGAAGCCTAAATATTTTTTCAGAGCTAGATGCAGAAAAAAATTATATTGCATTTGCAACCTGATGGAGGTCAGTATAGATGGACTAATAGAACAAGTCCCACCCACTGCTAGAAGCCTAAATATTTTTTCAGAGCTAGATGCAGAAATTTTTTTTATTGAATTTGCAACCTGATGGAGGTCAGTATAGATGGACTAATAGAACAAGTCCCACACACTGCTAGAAGCTGAAATATTTTTTCACAGCTAGATGCAGAAAAAAATTATATTGACTTTGCAATCTGATAGAGGTGAGTATAGATAAACTAATAGAACAAGTCCCACACACTGCTAGAAGCCTAAATATTTTTTCAGAGCTAGATGTAGAAAAAAATTATTTTGAATGTGCAACCGGATGGAGGTCTGTATAGATAGACTAATAGAACAAGTCCCTCACACTGCTACAAGCCGAAATATTTTTTCCGAGCTAGATGCAGAAAAAAATTAAATTGAATTTTCAACCTGATGGAGGTCAGTATAGATGGACTAATAGAACAAGTCCCACACACTGCTAGAAGCTGAAATATTTTTTCAGAGCTAGATGCAGAAAAAAATTATATTGAATTTGCAATCTGAGGGAGGTTAGTATAGATGGACTATAAGAACAAGTCCCACACACTGCTAGAAGCTGAAATATTTTTTCAGAGCTAGATGCAGAAAAAAAATTATATTGAATTTGCAACCTGATGGAGGTCAGTATAGATGGACTAATAGAACATGTCCCACACACTGCTAGAAGCCTAAATATTTTTTCAGAGATAGATGCAGAAAAAATGATATTGAATTTGCAACCTGATGGAGGTCAGTATAGATGGACTAATAGAAAAAGTCCCACACACTGCTGGAAGCCTAAATATTTTTTCAGAGCTAGATGCAGAAAAAAATTATATTGAATTTGCAACCTGATGGAGGTCAGTATAGATGGACTAATAGAACAAGTCCCACACACTGCTAGAAGCCTAAATATTTTTTCAGAGCTAGGTGCAGAAAAAAATTATATTGAATTTGCAACCTGATGGAGGTCAGTATAGATGGCCTAATAGAACACGTCCCACACACTGCTAGAAGCTGAAATATTTTTTCAGAGCTAGATGCAGAAAAAAATGATATTGAATTTGCAACCTGATGGAGGTTAGTATAGATGGACTAATAGAACAAGTCCCACACACTTGTAGAAGCCTAAATATTTTTTCAGAGCTAGATGCAGAAAAAAAATATTTTGAATTTGTCACCTGATGGAGGTCAGTATAGATGGACTAATAGAACAAGTCCCACACACTGCTAGAAGCTGAAATATTTTTCAGAGCTAGATGCAGAAAAAAATTTAATTGAATTTGCAACCTGATGGAGGTCAGTATAGATGGACTAATAGAAAAAGTCCCACGCACTGTTAGAAACCTAAATATTTTTTCAGAGCTAGATGCAGAAAAAAATTATATTGAATTTGCAACCTGATGGAGGTCAGTATAGATGGACTAATAGAACAAGTCCCACACACTGCTAGAAGCCTAAATATTTTTTCAGAGCTAGATGCAGAAAAAAATTATATTGAATTTGCAACCTGATGGAGGTCAGTATAGATGGACTAATAGAACACGTCCCACACACTGCTAGAAGCTGAAATATTTTTTCAGAGCTAGATGCAGAAAAAAATTATATTGAATTTGCAACCTGATGGAAGATAGTATAGATGGACTAATAGAACAAGTCCCACACACTGCTATAAGCCTAAATATTTTTTCCGAACTAGATGCAGAAAAAAATTAAATTGAATTTGCAACCTGATGGAGGTCAGTATAGATGGACTAATAGAACAAGTCCCACACACTGCTAGAAGCTGAAATATTTTTTCAGAGCTAGATGCAGAAAAAAATTATATTGAATTTGCAACCTGATGGAGGTTAGTATAGATGGACTAATAGAACATGTCCCACACACTGCTAGAAGCCTAAATATTTTTTCAGAGCTAGATGCAGAAAAAAATTAAATTGAATTTGCAACCTGATGGATGTCATTATAGATGGACTAATAGAACATGTCCCACACACTGCTAGAAGCTGAAATATTTTTTCAGAGCTAGATGCAGAAAAAAATTGTATTGAATTGGCAACCTGATGGAGGTTAGTATAGATGGACTAATAGAACAAGTCCCACACACTGCTAGAAGCCTAAATATTTTTTCAGAACTAGATGCAGAAAAAAATTAAATTGAATTTGCAACCTGATGGAGGTCAGTATAGATGGACTAATAGAACAAGTCCCACACACTGCTAGAAGCTGAAATATTTTTTTCAGAGCTAGATGCAGAAAAAAATTATATTGAATTTGCAACCTGATGGAGGTTAGTATAGATGGACTAATAAAACAAGTCCCACACACTGCTAGAAGCCTAAATATTTTTTCCGAGCTAGATGCAGAAAAAAATTATATTGAATTTGCAACCTGATGGAGGTCAGTATAGATGGACTAATAGAACATGTCTCACACACTGCTAGAAGCTGAAATATTTTTTCAGAGCTAGATGCAGAAAAAAATTGTATTGAATTTGCAACCTGATGGAGGTTAGTATAGATGGACTAATAGAACAAGTCCCACACACTGCTAGAAGCCTAAATATTTTTTCAGAGCTAGATGCAGAAAAAAATTAAATTGAATTTGCAACCTGATGGAGGTCAGTATAGATGGACTAATAGAACAAGTCCCACAAACTGCTAGACGCTGAAATATTTTTTCAGAGCTAGATGCAGAAAAAAAATATATTGAATTTGCAACCTGATGGAGGTTAGTATAGATGGACTAATAAAACAAGTCCCACACACTGCTAGAAGCCTAAATATTTTTTCCGAGCTAGATGCAGAAAAAAATTATATTGAATTTGCAACCTGATGGAGGTCAATATAGATGGATTAATAGAACATGTCCCACACACTGCTAGAAGCTGAAATATTTTTTCAGAGCTAGATGCAGAAAAAAATTGTATTGAATTTGCAACCTGATGGAGGTTAGTATAGATGGACTAATAGAACAAGTCCCACACACTGCTAGAAGCCTAAATATTTTTTTAGAGCTAGATGCAGAAAAAAATTATATTGAATTTGCAACCTGATGGAGGTCAGTATAGATGGACTAATAGAACAAGTCCCACACACACTGCTAGAAGCTGATATATTTTTTCAGAGCTAGATGCAGAAAAAAATTATATTGAATTTGCAACCTGATGGAGGTTAGTATAGATGGACTAATAAAACAAGTCCCACACACTGCTAGAAGCTTAAATATTTTTACCGAGCTAGATGCAGAAAAAAATTATATTGAATTTGCAACCTGATGGAGGTCAGTATAGATGGACTAATAGAACATGTCCCACACACTGCTAGAAGCTGAAATATTTTTTCAGAGCTAGATGCAGAAAAAAATTGTATTGATTTGGCAACCTGATGTAGGTTAGTATAGATGGACTAATAGAACAAGTCCCACACACTGCTAGAAGCCTAAATATGTTTTCAGAACTAGATGCAGAAAAAAATTAAATTGAATTTGCAACCTGATGGAGGTCAGTATAGATGGACTAATAGAACAAGTCCCACACACTGCTAGAAGCTGAAATATTTTTTTCAGAGCTAGATGCAGAAAAAAATTATATTGAATTTGCAACCTGATGGAGGTTAGTATAGATGGACTAATAAAACAAGTCCCACACACTGCTAGAAGCCTAAATATTTTTTCCGAGCTAGATGCAGAAAAAAATTATATTGAATTTGCAACCTGATGGAGGTCAGTATAGATGGACTAATAGAACATGTCTCACACACTGCTAGAAGCTGAAATATTTTTTCAGAGCTAGATGCAGAAAAAAATTGTATTGAATTTGCAACCTGATGGAGGTTAGTATAGATGGACTAATAGAACAAGTCCCACACACTGCTAGAAGCCTAAATATTTTTTCAGAGCTAGATGCAGAAAAAAATTAAATTGAATTTGCAACCTGATGGAGGTCAGTATAGATGGACTAATAGAACAAGTCCCACAAACTGCTAGACGCTGAAATATTTTTTCAGAGCTAGATGCAGAAAAAAAATATATTGAATTTGCAACCTGATGGAGGTTAGTATAGATGGACTAATAAAACAAGTCCCACACACTGCTAGAAGCCTAAATATTTTTTCCGAGCTAGATGCAGAAAAAAATTATATTGAATTTGCAACCTGATGGAGGTCAATATAGATGGATTAATAGAACATGTCCCACACACTGCTAGAAGCTGAAATATTTTTTCAGAGCTAGATGCAGAAAAAAATTGTATTGAATTTGCAACCTGATGGAGGTTAGTATAGATGGACTAATAGAACAAGTCCCACACACTGCTAGAAGCCTAAATATTTTTTTAGAGCTAGATGCAGAAAAAAATTATATTGAATTTGCAACCTGATGGAGGTCAGTATAGATGGACTAATAGAACAAGTCCCACACACACTGCTAGAAGCTGATATATTTTTTCAGAGCTAGATGCAGAAAAAAATTATATTGAATTTGCAACCTGATGGAGGTTAGTATAGATGGACTAATAAAACAAGTCCCACACACTGCTAGAAGCTTAAATATTTTTACCGAGCTAGATGCAGAAAAAAATTATATTGAATTTGCAACCTGATGGAGGTCAGTATAGATGGACTAATAGAACATGTCCCACACACTGCTAGAAGCTGAAATATTTTTTCAGAGCTAGATGCAGAAAAAAATTGTATTGATTTGGCAACCTGATGTAGGTTAGTATAGATGGACTAATAGAACAAGTCCCACACACTGCTAGAAGCCTAAATATGTTTTCAGAACTAGATGCAGAAAAAAATTAAATTGAATTTGCAACCTGATGGAGGTCAGTAGAGATGGACTAATAGAACAAGTCCCACACACTGCTAGAAGCTGAAATATTTTTTTCAGAGCTAGATGCAGAAAAAAATTATATTGAATTTGCAACCTGATGGAGGTTAGTATAGATGGACTAGTAAAACAAGTCCCACACACTGCTAGAAGCCTAAATATTTTTTCCGAGCTAGATGCAGAAAAAAATTATATTGAATTTGCAACCTGATGGAGGTCAGTATAGATGGACTAATAGAACAAGTCCCACACACTGCTAGAAGGCTAAATATTTTTTCAGAGCTAGATGCAGAAAAAAATTATATTGAATTTGCAACCTGATGGAGGTCAGTATAGATGGACTAATAGAACACGTCCTACACACTGCTAGAAGCTGAAATATTTTTTCAGAGCTAGATGCAGAAAAAAATTTAATTGAATTTGCAACCTGATGGAGGTCAGTATAGATGGACTAATAGAACAAGTCCCGCACACTGCTAGAAGGCTAAATATTTTTTCAGAGCTAGATGCAGAAAAAAATTATATTGAATTTGCAACCTGATGGAGGTTAGTATTGGTTGACTAATAGAACAAGTCCCACACACTGCTAGAAGCCTAAATATTTTTTCAGAGCTAGATGCAGAAAAAAATGAAATTGAATTTGCAACCTGATGGAGGTCAGTATAGATGGACTAATAGAACAAGTCCCACACACTGCTAGAAGCTGAAACATTTTTTCAGAGCTAGATGCAGAAAAAAATTATATTGAATTTGCATCCTGATGGAGGTTAGTATAGATGGACTAAGAAAACAAGTCCCACACACTGCTAGAAGCCTAAATATTTTTTCAGAGCTAGATGCAGAAAAAAATTATATTGAATTTGCAACCTGATGGAGGTCAGTATAGATGGACTAATAGAACACGTCCCACACACTGCTAGAAGCTGAAATATTTTTTCAGAGCTAGATGCAGAAAAAAATTGTATTGAATTTGCAACCTGATGGAGGTTAGTATAGATGGACTAATAGATCAAGTCCCACACACTGCTAGAAGCCTAAATATTTTTTTAGAACTAGATGCAGAAAAAAATTATATTGAATTTGCAACCTGATGGAGGTAAGTATGGATGGACTAATAGAACAAGTCCCACACACTGCTAGAAGCTGAAATATTTTTCAGAGCTAGATGCAGAAAAAAATTATATTGAATTTGCAACCTGATGGAGGTTAGTATAGATGGACTAAGAGAACAAGTCCCACGCACTGCTAGAAGCCTAAATATTTTTTCAGAGCTAGAAGCAGAAAAAAATTATATTGAATTTGCAACCTGATGGAGGTTAGTATAAGTGGACTAATAGAACAAGTCCCACACACTGCTAGAAGCCTAAATATTTTTTCAGAGCTAGATGCAGAAAAAAATTAAATTGAATTTGCAACCTGATGGAGGTCAGTATAGATGGACTAATAGAACAAGTCCCACACACTGCTAGAAGCCTAAATATTTTTTCAGAGCTAGATGCAGAAAAAAAATAAATTGAATTTGCAACCTGATGGAGGTCAGTATAGATGGACTAATAGAACAAGTCCCACACACTGCTAGACGCTGAAATATTTTTTCAGAGCTAGATGCTGAAAAAAAATATATTGAATTTGCAACCTGATGGAGGTTAGTATAGATGGACTAATAAAATAAGTCCCACACACTGCTAGAAGCCTAAATATTTTTTCCGAGCTAGATGCAAAAAAAAATTATATTGAATTTGCAACCTGATGGAGGTCAATATAGATGGACTAATAGAACATGTCCCACACACTGCTAGAAGCTGAAATATTTTTTCAGAACTAGATGCAGAAAAAAATTGTATTGAATTTGCAACCTGATGGAGGTTAGTATAGATGGACTAATAGAACAAGTCCCACACACTGCTAGAAGCCTAAATATTTTTTTAGAGCTAGATGCAGAAAAAAATTATATTGAATTTGCAACCTGATGGAGGTCAGTATGGATGGACTAATAGAACAAGTCCCACACACTGCTAGAAGCTGAAATATTTTTCAGAGCTAGATGCAGAAAAAAATTATATTGAATTTGCAACCTGATGGAGGTCAGTATAGATGGACTAATAGAACACGTCCCACACACTGCTAGAAGCTGAAATATTTTTTCAGAGCTAGATGCAGAAAAAAATTATATTGAATTTGCAACCTGATGGAAGATAGTATAGATGGACTAATAGAACAAGTCCCACACACTGCTATAAGCCTAAATATTTTTTCCGAGCTAGATGCAGAAAAAAATTAAACTGAATTTGCAACCTGATGGAGGTCAGTATAGATGGACTAATAGAACAAGTCCCACACACTGCTAGAAGCTGAAATATTTTTTCAGAGCTAGATGCAGAAAAAAATTATATTGAATTTGCAACCTGATGGAGGTTAGTATAGATGGACTAATAGAACATGTCCCACACACTGCTAGAAGCCTAAATATTTTTTCAGAGCTAGATGCAGAAAAAAATTAAATTGAATTTGCAACCTGATGGATGTCATTATAGATGGACTAATAGAACAAGTCCCACACACTGCTAGAAGCTGAAATATTTTTTCAGAGCTAGATGCAGAAAAAAATTATATTGAATTTGCAACCTGATGGAGGTTAGTATAGATGGACTAATAAAACAAGTCCCACACACTGCTAGAAGCCTAAATATTTTTTCCGAGCTAGATGCAGAAAAAAATTATATTGAATTTGCAACCTGATGGAGGTCAGTATAGATGGACTAATAGAACAAGTCCCACACATTGCTAGAAGCTGAAATATTTTTTCAGAGCTAGATGCAGAAAAAAATTGTATTGAATTGGCAACCTGATGGAGGTTAGTATAGATGGACTAATAGAACAAGTCCCACACACTGCTAGAAGCCTAAATATTTTTTCAGAACTAGATGCAGAAAAAAATTAAATTGAATTTGCAACCTGATGGAGGTCAGTATAGATGGACTAATAGAACAAGTCCCACACACTGCTAGAAGCTGAAATATTTTTTTCAGAGCTAGATGCAGAAAAAAATTATATTGAATTTGCAACCTGATGGAGGTTAGTATAGATGGACTAATAAAACAAGTCCCACACACTGCTAGAAGCCTAAATATTTTTTCCGAGCTAGATGCAGACAAAAATTATATTGAATTTGCAACCTGATGGAGGTCAGTATAGATGGACTAATAGAACATGTCCCACACACTGCTAGAAGCTGAAATATTTTTTCAGAGCTAGATGCAGAAAAAAATTGTATTGAATTTGCAACCTGATGGAGGTTAGTATAGATGGACTAATAGAACAAGTCCCACACACTGCTAGAAGCCTAAATATTTTTTTAGAGCTAGATGCAGAAAAAAATTATATTGAATTTGCAACCTGATGGAGGTCAGTATGGATGGACTAATAGAACAAGTCCCACACACTGCTAGAAGCTGAAATATTTTTCAGAGCTAGATGCAGAAAAAAATTATATTGAATTTGCAACCTGATGGAGGTTAGTATAGATGGACTAAGAGAACAAGTCCCACGCACTGCTAGAAGCCTAAATATTTTTTCAGAGCTAGAAGCAGAAAAAAATTATATTGAATTTGCAACCTGATGGAGGTTAGTATAAGTGGACTAATAGAACAAGTCCCACACACTGCTAGAAGCCTAAATATTTTTTCAGAGCTAGATGCAGAAAAAAATTTAATTGAATTTGCAACCTGATGGAGGTCAGTATAGATGGACTAATAGAAAAAGTCCCACACACTGCTAGAAACATAAATATTTTTTCAGAGCTAGATGCAGAAAAAAATTATATTGAATTGGCAACCAGATGGAGGTCAGTATAGATGGACTAATAGAACAAGTCCCAGACACTGCTATAAGCCTAAATATTTTTTCAGAGCTAGATGCAGAAAAAAATTAAATTGAATTTGCAACCTGATGGAGGTCAGTATAGATGGACTAATAGAACATGTCCCACACACTGCTAGAAGCTGAAATATTTTTTCAGAGCTAGATGCAGAATAAAATTGTATTGAATTTGCAACCTGATGGAGGTTAGTATAGATGGACTAATAGAACAAGTCCCACACACTGCTAGAAGCTGAAATATTTTTCAGAGCTAGATGCAGAAAAAAATTATATTGAATTTGCAACCTGATGGAGGTTAGTATAGATGGACTAATAGAACAAGTCCCACACACTGCTAGAAGCCTAAATATTTTTTCAGAGCTAGATGCAGAAAAAAATTATATTGAATTTGCAACCTGATGGAGGTCAGTATAGATGGACTAATAGAACAAGTTCCACACACTGCTAGAAGCCTAAATATTTTTTCAGAGCTAGATGCAGAAAAAAATTATATTGCATTTGCATACTGATGGAGGTCAGTATAGATGGACTAATAGAACAAGTCCCACCCACTGCTAGAAGCCTAAATATTTTTTCAGAGCTAGATGCAGAAAAAAATTATATTGAATTTGCAACCTGATGGAGGTCAGTATGAATGGACTAACAGAACAAGTCCCACACACTGCTAGAAGCCTAAATATTTTTTCAGAGCTAGATGCAGAAAAAAATTATATTGAATTTGCAACCTCATGGAAGTCAGTATAGATGGACTAATAGAACAAGTCCCACACACTGCTAGAAGCTGAAATATTTTTTCAGAGCTAGATGCAGAAAAAAATTATATTAAATTTGCAACCTGATGGAGGTTAATATAGTTGGACTATTAGTACATGTCCCACACATTGCTAGAAGCCTAAATATTTTTTCAGAGCTAGATGCAGAAAAAAATTATATTGAATTTGCAACCTGATGGAGGTCAGTATAGATGGACTAATAGAAAAAGTCCCACACACTGCTAGAAGCTGAAATATTTTTTCAGAGCTAGATGCAGAAAAAAATTATATTGAATTTGCAATCTGATGGAGGTTAGTATAGATGGACTAATAGAACAAGTCCCACACACTGCTAGAAGCCTAAATATTTTTTCAGAGCTAGATGTAGAAAAAAATTATTTTGAATTTGCAACCGGATGGAGGTCAGTATAGATGGACTAATAGAACAAGTCCCACATACTGCTAGAAGCTGAAATATTTTTTCAGAGCTAGATGCAGAAAAAAATGATATTGAATTTGCAACCTGATGGAGGTCAGTATGAATGGACTAACAGAACAAGTCCCACACACTGCTAGAAGCTGAAATATTTTTTCAGAGCTAGATGCAGAAATTTTTTTTATTGAATTTGCAACCTGATGGAGGTCAGTATAGATGGACTAATAGAACAAGTCCCACACACTGCTAGAAGCTGAAATATTTTTTCACAGCTAGATGCAGAAAAAAATTATATTGACTTTGCAATCTGATAGAGGTGAGTATAGATGGACTAATAGAACAAGTCCCACACACTGCTAGAAGCCTAAATATTTTTTCAGAGCTAGATGTAGAAAAAAATTATTTTGAATGTGCAACCGGATGGAGGTCTGTATAGATGGACTAATAGAACAAGTCCCATACACTGCTAGAAGCCTAAATATTTTTTCAGAGCTAGATGCAGAAAAAAATTATATTGAATTTGCAACCTGATGGAGGTCAGTATAGATAGACTAATAGAACAAGTCCCTCACACTGCTACAAGCCGAAATATTTTTTCCGAGCTAGATGCAGAAAAAAATTAAATTGAATTTGCAACCTGATGGAGGTCAGTATAGATGGACTAATAGAACAAGTCCCACACACTGCTAGAAGCTGAAATATTTTTTCAGAGCTAGATGCAGAAAAAAATTATATTGAATTTGCAATCTGAGGGAGGTTAGTATAGATGGACTATAAGAACAAGTCCCACACACTGCTAGAAGCTGAAATAATTTTTCAGAGCTAGATGCAGAAAAAAAATTATATTGAATTTGCAACCTGATGGAGGTCAGTATAGATGGACTAATAGAACATGTCCCACACACTGCTAGAAGCCTAAATATTTTTTCAGAGATAGATGCAGAAAAAATGATATTGAATTTGCAACCTGATGGAGGTCAGTATAGATGGACTAATAGAAAAAGTCCCACACACTGCTGGAAGCCTAAATATTTTTTCAGAGCTAGATGCAGAAAAAAATTATATTGAATTTGCAACCTGATGGAGGTCAGTATAGATGGACTAATAGAACAAGTCCCACACACTGCTAGAAGCCTAAATATTTTTTCAGAGCTAGGTGCAGAAAAAAATTATATTGAATTTGCAACCTGATGGAGGTCAGTATAGATGGCCTAATAGAACACGTCCCACACACTGCTAGAAGCTGAAATATTTTTTCAGAGCTAGATGCAGAAAAAAATTATATTGAATTTGCAACCTGATGGAGGTTAGTATAGATGGACTAATAAAACAAGTCCCACACACTGCTAGAAGCCTAAATATTTTTTCCGAGCTAGATGCAGAAAAAAATTATATTGAATTTGCAACCTGATGGAGGTCAGTATAGATGGACTAATAGAACAAGTCCCACACATTGCTAGAAGCTGAAATATTTTTTCAGAGCTAGATGCAGAAAAAAATTGTATTGAATTGGCAACCTGATGGAGGTTAGTATAGATGGACTAATAGAACAAGTCCCACACACTGCTAGAAGCCTAAATATTTTTTCAGAACTAGATGCAGAAAAAAATTAAATTGAATTTGCAACCTGATGGAGGTCAGTATAGATGGACTAATAGAACAAGTCCCACACACTGCTAGAAGCTGAAATATTTTTTTCAGAGCTAGATGCAGAAAAAAATTATATTGAATTTGCAACCTGATGGAGGTTAGTATAGATGGACTAATAAAACAAGTCCCACACACTGCTAGAAGCCTAAATATTTTTTCCGAGCTAGATGCAGACAAAAATTATATTGAATTTGCAACCTGATGGAGGTCAGTATAGATGGACTAATAGAACATGTCCCACACACTGCTAGAAGCTGAAATATTTTTTCAGAGCTAGATGCAGAAAAAAATTGTATTGAATTTGCAACCTGATGGAGGTTAGTATAGATGGACTAATAGAACAAGTCCCACACACTGCTAGAAGCCTAAATATTTTTTTAGAGCTAGATGCAGAAAAAAATTATATTGAATTTGCAACCTGATGGAGGTCAGTATGGATGGACTAATAGAACAAGTCCCACACACTGCTAGAAGCTGAAATATTTTTCAGAGCTAGATGCAGAAAAAAATTATATTGAATTTGCAACCTGATGGAGGTTAGTATAGATGGACTAAGAGAACAAGTCCCACGCACTGCTAGAAGCCTAAATATTTTTTCAGAGCTAGAAGCAGAAAAAAATTATATTGAATTTGCAACCTGATGGAGGTTAGTATAAGTGGACTAATAGAACAAGTCCCACACACTGCTAGAAGCCTAAATATTTTTTCAGAGCTAGATGCAGAAAAAAATTTAATTGAATTTGCAACCTGATGGAGGTCAGTATAGATGGACTAATAGAAAAAGTCCCACACACTGCTAGAAACATAAATATTTTTTCAGAGCTAGATGCAGAAAAAAATTATATTGAATTGGCAACCAGATGGAGGTCAGTATAGATGGACTAATAGAACAAGTCCCAGACACTGCTCTAAGCCTAAATATTTTTTCAGAGCTAGATGCAGAAAAAAATTAAATTGAATTTGCAACCTGATGGAGGTCAGTATAGATGGACTAATAGAACATGTCCCACACACTGCTAGAAGCTGAAATATTTTTTCAGAGCTAGATGCAGAATAAAATTGTATTGAATTTGCAACCTGATGGAGGTTAGTATAGATGGACTAATAGAACAAGTCCCACACACTGCTAGAAGCTGAAATATTTTTCAGAGCTAGATGCAGAAAAAAATTATATTGAATTTGCAACCTGATGGAGGTTAGTATAGATGGACTAATAGAACAAGTCCCACACACTGCTAGAAGCCTAAATATTTTTTCAGAGCTAGATGCAGAAAAAAATTATATTGAATTTGCAACCTGATGGAGGTCAGTATAGATGGACTAATAGAACAAGTTCCACACACTGCTAGAAGCCTAAATATTTTTTCAGAGCTAGATGCAGAAAAAAATTATATTGCATTTGCATCCTGATGGAGGTCAGTATAGATGGACTAATAGAACAAGTCCCACCCACTGCTAGAAGCCTAAATATTTTTTCAGAGCTAGATGCAGAAAAAAATTATATTGAATTTGCAACCTGATGGAGGTCAGTATGAATGGACTAACAGAACAAGTCCCACACACTGCTAGAAGCCTAAATATTTTTTCAGAGCTAGATGCAGAAAAAAATTATATTGAATTTGCAACCTCATGGAAGTCAGTATAGATGGACGAATAGAACAAGTCCCACACACTGCTAGAAGCTGAAATATTTTTTCAGAGCTAGATGCAGAAAAAAATTATATTAAATTTGCAACCTGATGGAGGTTAATATAGTTGGACTAATAGTACATGTCCCACACATTGCTAGAAGCCTAAATATTTTTTCAGAGCTAGATGCAGAAAAAAATTATATTGAATTTGCAACCTGATGGAGGTCAGTATAGATGGACTAATAGAAAAAGTCCCACACACTGCTAGAAGCTGAAATATTTTTTCAGAGCTAGATGCAGAAAAAAATTATATTGAATTTGCAATCTGATGGAGGTTAGTATAGATGGACTAATAGAACAAGTCCCACACACTGCTAGAAGCCTAAATATTTTTTCAGAGCTAGATGTAGAAAAAAATTATTTTGAATTTGCAACCGGATGGAGGTCAGTATAGATGGACTAATAGAACAAGTCCCACATACTGCTAGAAGCTGAAATATTTTTTCAGAGCTAGATGCAGAAAAAAATTATATTGAATTTGCAACCTGATGGAGGTCAGTATGAATGGACTAACAGAACAAGTCCCACACACTGCTAGAAGCTGAAATATTTTTTCAGAGCTAGATGCAGAAATTTTTTTTATTGAATTTGCAACCTGATGGAGGTCAGTATAGATGGACTAATAGAACAAGTCCCACACACTGCTAGAAGCTGAAATATTTTTTCACAGCTAGATGCAGAAAAAAATTATATTGACTTTGCAATCTGATAGAGGTGAGTATAGATGGACTAATAGAACAAGTCCCACACACTGCTAGAAGCCTAAATATTTTTTCAGAGCTAGATGCAGAAAAAAATTATATTGAATTTGCAACCTGATGGAGGTCAGTATAGATGGACTAATAGAACAAGTCCCACACACTGCTAGAAGCTGAAATATTTTTTCAGAGCTAGATGCAGAAAAAAATTATATTGAATCTGCAACCTGATGGAGGTTAGTATAGATGGACTAATAGAAAAAGTCCCACACACTGCTAGAAGCCTAAATATTTTTTCAGAGCTAGTTGCAGAAAAAAATTATATTGAATTTGCAACCTAATGGAGGTCAGTATAGGTGGACTAATAGAACAAGTCCCACACACTGCTAGAAGCCTAAATATTTTTTCAGAGCTAGATGCAGAAAAAAATTATATTGAATTTGCAACCTGATGGAGGTCAGTATAGATGGACTAATAGAACAAGTCCCACACACTGCTAGAAGCTGAAATATTTTTTCAGAGCTAGATGCAGAAAAAAATTATATTGAATCTGCAACCTGATGGAGGTTAGTATAGATGGACAAATAGAAAAAGTCCCACACACTGCTAGAAGCCTAAATATTTTTTCAGAGCTAGATGCAGAAATTTTTTTTATTGAATTTGCAACCTGATGGAGGTTAGTATAGATGGACTAATAGAACAAGTCCCACACACTGCTAGAAGCTGAAATATTTTTTCAGAGCTAGATGCAGAAAAAAATTATATTGAATTTGCACCCTGATGGAAGTTAGTATAGATGGACTAATAGAACAAGTCCCACACACTGCTAGAAGCCTAAATATTTTTTCAGAGCTCGATGCAGAAAAAAATTATATTGAATTTGCAACCTGATGGAGGTCAGTATAGATGGATTAATAGAACAAGTCCCACACACTGCTAGAAGCCTAAATATTTTTTCAGAGCTAAATGCAGAAAAAAATTATATTGAATTTGCAAAATGATGGAGGTCAGTTTAGATGGACTAATAGAACAAATCCCACACACTGCTAGAAGCCTAAATATTTTTTCAGAGCTAGATGCAGAAAAAAATTTAATTGAATTTGCAACCTAATGGAGGTCAGTATAGATGGACTAAAAGAACAAGTCCCACACACTGCTAGAAGCTGAAATATTTTTTCAGAGCTAGATGCAGACAAAAATTATATTGAATTTGCAACCTGATGGAGGTTAGTATAGATGGACTAATAGAAAAAGTCCCACACAGTGCTAGAAGCCTAAATATTTGTTCAGAGCTAGATGCAGAAAAAAATTATATTGAATTTGCAACCTGATGGAGGTCAGTATAGATGGACTAATAGAACAAGTCACACACACTGCTAGAAGCCTAAATATTTTTTTCAGAGCTAGTTGCAGAAAAAAATTATATTGAATTTGCAACCTAATGGAGGTCAGTATAGATGGACTAAAAGAACAAGTCCCACACACTGCTAGAAGCTGAAATATTTTTTCAGAGCTAGATGCAGAAAAAAATTGTATTGAATTTGCAACCTGATGGAGGTTAGTATAGATGGACTAATAGAACAAGTCCCACACACTGCTAGAAGCCTAAATATTTTTTCAGAGCTAGATGCAGAAAAAAATTATTTTGAATTTTCAACCTGATGGAGGTCAGTATGGATGGACTAATAGAACAAGTCCCTCACACTGCTAGAAGCTGAAATATTTTTTCAGAGCTAGATGCAGAAAAAAATTATATTGAATTTGCAACCTGATGGAGGTTAGTATAGATGGACTAATAGAACAAGTCCCACACACTGCTAGAAGCCTAAATATTTTTCAGAGCTAGATGCAGAAAAAAATTATATTGAATTTGCAACCTGATGGAGGTCAGTATAGATTGACTAATAGAACAAGTCTCACACACTGCTAGAAGCTGAAATTTTTTTTCAGAGCTAGATGCAGAAAAAAATTATATTGAATTTGCAACCTGATGGAAGTTAGTATAGATGGACTAATAGAACAAGTCCCACACACTGCTAGAAGCCTAAATATTTTTTCAGAGCTAGATGCAGAAAAAAATTATATTGAATTTGCAACCTGATGGAGGTCAGTATAGATGGACTAATAGAACAAGTCCCACACACTGCTGGAAGCCTAAATATTTTTTGAGAGCTAGATGCAGAAAAAAATTATATTGAATTTGCAACCTGATGGAGGTCAGTATAGATGGACTAATAGAACAAGTCCCACACACTTCTAGAAGCTGAAATATTTTTTCAGAGCTAGATGCAGAAAAAAATTATCTTGAATTTGCAATCTGATGGAGGTTAGTATAGATGGACTAATAGAACAAGTCCCACACACTGCTAGAAACCTAAATATTTTTTCAGAGCTAGTTGCAGAAAAAAATTATATTGAATTTGCAACCTGATGGAGGTCAGTATAGATGGTCTAATAGAACAAGTCCTACACACTGCTAGAAGCCTAAATATTTTTTCAGAGCTAGATGCAGAAAAAAATTACATTGAATTTGCATCCTGATGGAGGTCAGTATAGATGGACTAATAGAACAAGTCACACACACTGCTAGAAGCTGAAATATTTTTTCAGAGCTAGATGCAGAAAAAAATTAAATTGAATTTGCAACCTGATGGAGGTCAGTATAGATGGACTAATAGAACAAGTCCCACACACTGCTAGAAGCTGAAATATTTTTTCAGAGCTAGATGCAGAAAAAAATTATATTGAATTTGCAATCTGAGGGAGGTTAGTATAGATGGACTATAAGAACAAGTCCCACACACTGCTAGAAGCTGAAATATTTTTTCAGAGCTAGATGCAGAAAAAAAATTATATTGAATTTGCAACCTGATGGAGGTCAGTATAGATGGACTAATAGAACATGTCCCACACACTGCTAGAAGCCTAAATATTTTTTCAGAGATAGATGCAGAAAAAATGATATTGAATTTGCAACCTGATGGAGGTCAGTATAGATGGACTAATAGAAAAAGTCCCACACACTGCTGGAAGCCTAAATATTTTTTCAGAGCTAGATGCAGAAAAAAATTATATTGAATTTGCAACCTGATGGAGGTCAGTATAGATGGACTAATAGAACAAGTCCCACACACTGCTAGAAGCCTAAATATTTTTTCAGAGCTAGGTGCAGAAAAAAATTATATTGAATTTGCAACCTGATGGAGGTCAGTATAGATGGCCTAATAGAACACGTCCCACACACTGCTAGAAGCTGAAATATTTTTTCAGAGCTAGATGCAGAAAAAAAATATATTGAATTTGCAAGCTGATGGAGGTTAGTATAGATGGACTAATAGAACAAGTCCCACACACTGCTAGAAGCCTAAATATTTTTTCAGAGCTAGATGCAGAAAAAAAATATATTGAATTTGCAACCTGATGGAGGTCAGTATAGATGGACTAATAGAACAAGTTCATCACACTGCTACAAGCCGAAATATTTTTTCAGAGCTAGATGCAGAAAAAAATTATATTGAATTTGCAACCTGATGGAGGTTAGTATAGATGGACTAATAGAACAAGTCCCACACACTGCTAGAAGCCTAAATATTTTTTCAGAGCTAGATGCAGAAAAAAATTATATTGAATTTGCAACCTGATGGAGGTCAGTATAGATGGACTAATAGAACAAGTCCCACACACTGCTAGAAGCTGAAATATTTTTTCAGAGCTAGATGCAGAAAAAAATTATATTGAATCTGCAACCTGATGGAGGTTAGTATAGATGGACTAATAGAAAAAGTCCCACACACTGCTAGAAGCCTAAATATTTTTTCAGAGCTAGTTGCAGAAAAAAATTATATTGAATTTGCAACCTAATGGAGGTCAGTATAGGTGGACTAATAGAACAAGTCCCACACACTGCTAGAAGCCTAAATATTTTTTCAGAGCTAGATGCAGAAAAAAATTATATTGAATTTGCAACCTGATGGAGGTCAGTATAGATGGACTAATAGAACAAGTCCCACACACTGCTAGAAGCTGAAATATTTTTTCAGAGCTAGATGCAGAAAAAAATTATATTGAATCTGCAACCTGATGGAGGTTAGTATAGATGGACAAATAGAAAAAGTCCCACACACTGCTAGAAGCCTAAATATTTTTTCAGAGCTAGATGCAGAAATTTTTTTTATTGAATTTGCAACCTGATGGAGGTTAGTATAGATGGACTAATAGAACAAGTCCCACACACTGCTAGAAGCTGAAATATTTTTTCAGAGCTAGATGCAGAAAAAAATTATATTGAATTTGCACCCTGATGGAAGTTAGTATAGATGGACTAATAGAACAAGTCCCACACACTGCTAGAAGCCTAAATATTTTTTCAGAGCTCGATGCAGAAAAAAATTATATTGAATTTGCAACCTGATGGAGGTCAGTATAGATGGATTAATAGAACAAGTCCCACACACTGCTAGAAGCCTAAATATTTTTTCAGAGCTAAATGCAGAAAAAAATTATATTGAATTTGCAAAATGATGGAGGTCAGTTTAGATGGACTAATAGAACAAATCCCACACACTGCTAGAAGCCTAAATATTTTTTCAGAGCTAGATGCAGAAAAAAATTTAATTGAATTTGCAACCTGATGGAGGTCAGTATAGATGGACTAATAGAACAAGTCCCACACACTGCTAGAAGCTGAAATATATTTTCAGAGCTAGATGCAGAAAAAAATTATATTGAATTTGCAACCTGATGGAGGTTAGTATAGATGGACTAATAAAACAAGTCCCACACACTGCTAGAAGCCTAAATATTTTTTCAGAGCTAGATGCAGAAAAAAAATATATTGAATTTGCAACCTGATGGAGGTCAGTATAGATGGACTAATAGAACAAGTCCCACACACTGCTAGAAGCTGAAATATTTTTTCAGAGCTAGATGCAGACAAAAATTATATTGAATTTGCAACCTGATGGAGGTTAGTATAGATGGACTAATAGAAAAAGTCCCACACAGTGCTAGAAGCCTAAATATTTGTTCAGAGCTAGATGCAGAAAAAAATTATATTGAATTTGCAACCTGATGGAGGTCAGTATAGATGGACTAATAGAACAAGTCACACACACTGCTAGAAGCCTAAATATTTTTTTCAGAGCTAGTTGCAGAAAAAAATTATATTGAATTTGCAACCTAATGGAGGTCAGTATAGATGGACTAAAAGAACAAGTCCCACACACTGCTAGAAGCTGAAATATTTTTTCAGAGCTAGATGCAGAAAAAAATTGTATTGAATTTGCAACCTGATGGAGGTTAGTATAGATGGACTAATAGAACAAGTCCCACACACTGCTAGAAGCCTAAATATTTTTTCAGAGCTAGATGCAGAAAAAAATTATTTTGAATTTTCAACCTGATGGAGGTCAGTATGGATGGACTAATAGAACAAGTCCCTCACACTGCTAGAAGCTGAAATATTTTTTCAGAGCTAGATGCAGAAAAAAATTATATTGAATTTGCAACCTGATGGAGGTTAGTATAGATGGACTAATAGAACAAGTCCCACACACTGCTAGAAGCCTAAATATTTTTCAGAGCTAGATGCAGAAAAAAATTATATTGAATTTGCAACCTGATGGAGGTCAGTATAGATTGACTAATAGAACAAGTCTCACACACTGCTAGAAGCTGAAATTTTTTTTCAGAGCTAGATGCAGAAAAAAATTATATTGAATTTGCAACCTGATGGAAGTTAGTATAGATGGACTAATAGAACAAGTCCCACACACTGCTAGAAGCCTAAATATTTTTTCAGAGCTAGATGCAGAAAAAAATTATATTGAATTTGCAACCTGATGGAGGTCAGTATAGATGGACTAATAGAACAAATCCCACACACTGCTGGAAGCCTAAATATTTTTTTGAGAGCTAGATGCAGAAAAAAATTATATTGAATTTGCAACCTGATGGAGGTCAGTATAGATGGACTAATAGAACAAGTCCCACACACTTCTAGAAGCTGAAATATTTTTTCAGAGCTAGATGCAGAAAAAAATTATCTTGAATTTGCAATCTGATGGAGGTTAGTATAGATGGACTAATAGAACAAGTCCCACACACTGCTAGAAACCTAAATATTTTTTCAGAGCTAGTTGCAGAAAAAAATTATATTGAATTTGCAACCTGATGGAGGTCAGTATAGATGGTCTAATAGAACAAGTCCTACACACTGCTAGAAGCCTAAATATTTTTTCAGAGCTAGATGCAGAAAAAAATTATATTGAATTTGCATCCTGATGGAGGTCAGTATAGATGGACTAATAGAACAAGTCACACACACTGCTAGAAGCTGAAATATTTTTTCAGAGCTAGATGCAGAAAAAAATTATATTGAATTTGCAACCTGATGGAGGTTAGTATAGATGGACTAATAGAACAAGTCCAGGGTCGGTCTGGGCTGGCAGGATACCGGGAATTTTCCCGGTGGGCCCCGCCCCCTGCTGCAGAGTAGAGGGGGAGAAGAGAACAAAAAAAAAATCCTGCGGTTTTAAAGGGCACGGGCCCTTTAAAAGCGCAGGCACAGTGTATGCAGGGACGCGCGCACGCAGCGTTCATTACCTGAACCACCGCGGCGCACGTCCCAGTGAAGCAGCTGAAGCTGCGCGTCTCCCTTCGCCGGCCGGCGTATGACGTCATCGTCATGCGTCTGCTGTGAAGGAGGCGCGTAACTCAGGAGAAGGAGGACACCACACGGGAGCGCAGGAAGGTAAGAGGTGTGTGTGTGTGTGTGTGTGTAATGGTCTGGACCCGCTGGCTGGACACACAAGGCGGGGGCCAGCAGGACACACAAGGGGGGGCCCAGCTGGACACACAAGGGGGGCCCAGCTGGACACACAAGGGGGGGCCCAGCTGGACACACAAGGGGGGGCCCAGCTGGACACACAAGGGGGGGCCCAGCTGGACAGACACAGAAAGGGGTAGCCTGGCTGGACACACAGGGGGGGAACCCTGGTTGGACACACAAGGGGCAACCCTGGCTGGACACACAAGGGGAGCCCAGCTGGACACACAAGGGGGTAGGCTGGCTGGACACACAAGGGGGGAGCCAACTGGAATCAAAAGGGGGGGGTCCTGGAGGGACACACAAGGGGGGAACCCTGGCTGGACACACAAGGGGGGGCCCAGCTGGACACACAAGGGGGGGGCCCTGGCTGTACACACAAGGGGGAAGCCTGGATGGACACACAAGGGGGGCCCAGCTGGACATCACAAGGAGGGGCCTAGCTGGACACACAAGGGGGGGCCCAGCTGGACACACAAGGGGGGCCCAGCTGGACACACAAGGGGGGCCCCAGCTGGACAGACACACAAGGGGGTAGCCAGGCTGGACACACAAAGGGGTAGCCTGGCTGGACAGACACACAAGGGGGTAGCCAGGCTGGACACACAAAGGGGTAGCCTGGCTGGACACACAAGGGGGAACCCTGGCGGGACACACAAGGGGGGAACCCTGGCGGGACACACAAGGGGGGAACCCTGGCGGGACACACAAGGGGAGAACCCTGGCGGGACACACAAGGAGGGAACCCTGGCAGGACACACAAGGGGGGAACCCTGGCAGGACACACAAGCGGGGGCCCTGGCTGGACACAAGGAGGAGCCCTGGTTGGACACATAAGGGGGAGCCCTGGATGGACACACAAGGGGGAGCCCTGGCTGGACACACAAGGGGGAGCCCTGGCTGGACACACAAGGGGGGCCCTGGCTGGACACACAAGGGGGAACCCTGGCTGGATCCAGGCAAAGGGGGGTGGGCAGGATGGGTATATGGGGGGGCAGGCTGGACACATGGAGGCCAGGATGGATATATGGGGGGCAGCCTGGACACTTGGAGGCCAGGATGGATATATGGGGGGGCAGGCTGGACTCATGGAGGCCAGGATGGATATATGGGGGGGCAGGCTGGACTCATGGAGGCCAGGATGGATATATGGGGGGCAGGCTGAATACATGGAGGCCAGGATGGATATATGGGGGGGGCAGGCTGGACACATGGATATATGGGGGGTGTCAGGATGGATATATGCAGGGGGTAAGGGCAGTATGGATATATGAAGGGGGAGGCTGGACACATGGAGGCCAGGATGGATATGTAGAGGGCAGGCTGGACACATGGAGGATATATTGTGGGGGATATATGGGGGCGCAGGCTGGAAACATGGAGGCAAGGATGGATATGTGGGGGGGGCAGACTGGCCACATGGGGGGGCTAGGATGGGTATATGGGAGGGGGCAGGCTCGATACACGTGTGCTAGGATAAATATATGGAGGGGTCACACTAGACTAGAGATGAGCGTTGTTCTACTCGAACTGTTCGCCAATCTCAAATTCGAGCTGTTTTGGGCGGTGTTCGAGCCGTTCGGCGAACACGAACAATTTGAGAAAAATTCGGCTGTTCGAGGTTATGTTCGATAACTGTTCATGCACCAAAATCATAACTGGATTTTTTCTCAGTAATGATGAAAATTAATGTTAATACGCAGTTTGAGTGTACAGCGGGGTGGGGGGAGGGGCAGGGGATGGATCTCTGCAGGAACAATGAAGATCTCCATTTTTTTTTTCTCTTTCCCGCATTTACAGTGGGGAGGTGCAATCTGTCAGCCTATCAGCAGCGCACACACGGAGCGAAGTGCTTTTTTTCACACAAGCAAGGGCATATGTCATTGGCAGTGTATGTCACATGTCCTTGCCCTATAAGACCAAGCCATTTTCCCCGTCGCCACCATTTTCTCACTGCTGCAGCTGCGTGTTAGACGGCACTGCTGTTGCTGTGTGCGCTATACCTTGTTAATTTCAAGCCAATTTTCGCACAAATCTACAGATAGCTTGGGAGTAGGGAATAGTTGTGATTGCAGTCCTTTTAAGGACTAGGTTACAGCATTTCCTACGACTTTTATCAGGCAGGTCTGTGCTCTTAAATAGATAGATTGTGGGAGTAAAGACTAATTGTAATTGCAGTCCTTTTCAGGACTAGGTTACATCAGTTCCTATCAGTTTTTGCCAGGCAGGTCTGTGCCAGTGCTGTGCAAGTTTTTTTCACAGCATTTGGCTGAATCTAGCAAAGCTAATCCTTTTTGGCCTATTGCAGAGTGTGTTAGTCAGTGGAGTAGCCTATCTGTGTTGCAAGATATAACACCTGTGTATAGAATACCAATTTTTTTACTGCACCTAGTGAAGTAAAATCTTTTGGGCATAGCATCATTCTATTAGTCCATCTATACTGACCTCCATCAGGTTGCAAATTGAATATAATTTTTTTCTGCATCTAGCTCTGAAAAAATGTTGGGCTTCTAGCTGTGTGTGGGACTTGTTGTATAAGTCCATCTATACTGACCTCCATCAGGTTGCAAACTGCATATATTTTTTTCTTCATCTACCTCTGAAAAAATATTGGGCTTCTAGCTGTGTGTTGGACTTGTTGTATTAGTCCATCTATACTGACCTCCATCAGGTTGCAAACTGAATATATTTTTTTCTGCATCTACCTCTGAAAAAATATTGGGCTTCTAGCTGTGTGTGGGACTTGTTGTATTAGTCCATCTATACAGACCTCCATCAGGTTGCAAACTGAATATATTTTTTTCTGCATCTACCTCTGAAAAAATATTGGGCTTCTAGCTGTGTGTGGGACTTGTTGTATTAGTCCATCTATACTGACCTCCATCAGGTTGCAAACTGAATATATTTTTTTCTGCATCTACCTCTGAAAAAATATTGGGCTTCTAGCTGTGTGTGGGACTTGTTCTATTAATCCATCTATACAGACCTCCATCAGGTTGCAAACTGAATATATTTGTTTCTGCATCTACTTCTGAAAAAATATTGGGCTTCTAGCTGTGTGTGGGACTTGTTCTATTAATCCATCTATACAGACCTCCATCAGGTTGCAAACTGAATATATTTTTTTCTGCATCTACCTCTGAAAAAATATTGGGCTTCTAGCTGTGTGTGGGACTAGTTGTATTAGTCCATCTATACTGACCTCCATCAGGTTGCAAACTGAATATATTTTTTTCTGCATCTACCTCTGAAAAAATATTGGGCTTCTAGCTGTGTGTGGGACTTGTTCTATTAATCCATCTATACAGACCTCCATCAGGTTGCAAACTGAATATATTTTTTTCTGCATCTAGCTCTGAAAAAATATTTGGCGTTCTAGCAGTGTGTGGGACTTTCTCTATTAGTCCATCTATACTGACCTCCATCAGGTTGCAAATTGAATATAATTTTTTTCTGCATCTAACCCAGCCAATAGTTTTGGCCTAATACCACAGTTTGGCCACTCAGCTCTGCTCGGTTCCCATCCATTGTTTTTTGTGCAAACAACTCCAGAGTTGTTAATTAGTTAACCACCAAAATGAGTGGAAAAAGGCCTGCTGCTGGTGGAAAGGGGAATAGGCGTGTTGGGAAGGGGAAAAAAGGTTGTGTCCGTGGGGTAGGTGTTAAAGCAACAGTAACATCTGCAGAAGAAAGACCATCTTCCAGCCAAACTAAAATGTCTACTTCTTTTAGCGGACAATGTGATAAGATCCCTTTCTTACGGCCACGCCAATCGCTACAAATTCCAGATGAGGCACAAAAACAGCAGGTGCTTCAATGGATATCAAGTGCTCCTTTAAGTGGGCTCTCCTCCACATCAACTTCAACATCACAAATACTCCAGTCCTCAAAGGTGTCACCCCAATCGCACTTGCTTCCTCACAGGTCCCAAATCTCCAGCTGCCCGTCTGAGTATGAGGTAGAACAGATGGTTGAGTCTGCAGAGCTGTTTACTCATACTATAGCCTGGGAATCAGAGGTCGACTCCAGCGCTTCTGTGAATTCAGACGAGGAAATGATCTGCACTGATGCCCAGAATCTTTATGAGTCGGATCCAGGACCAGACGCAGAAGGTTCTGACCATAATGTAGACCCTCATTCCCAAACTGTAACTCCTGTTGGTGGAGACAATGAGGAAGACGATGATAAGACTCAAATACCTGATTGGAGCGACAACTTTAGTTTTTTGTCAGGGCAGGAACAGGTTGGCTCTGAGGACGACGGGTGTGATAACGCACAGGGTGATGATGATGAGGTTGGAGATCCCACTTACTGTCAACCCACAGTCAGCCAAGAGATGAGGTCAGCAGAGGAGGTGGAGGAAGATGCTAGTGACGACGAGGTCAGGTTGCGCCTTCCTGGACAGAGACGTAGTACTGGAAGCACGTCAACAACTGCATCCTCAAACACAACTCTGCCTCTCACCACAAGTCGTGGTGGCTCTTCAGGTCGCATGGGTGCTAAGCCTTGCATAGCCTGGGCATTTTTTCAGATCGATAAAGATGACCCAACTCATGTTATCTGTAACATTTGTTAGCAAAAGCTAAGTAGAGGCCAAAAAATACATAGTTTGAGTACTTCATGCATGAACCGGCACATGGACATGAAGCATAAGTTGCAGTGGGAAGCTCAGTGTGCTACAATGCGGCCTAGCCGGCCGGGCCAACCACCATCTGCCATATCTTGTGCATCCGCGGCCTCTTCATCCTCTGTGACTGGGGGGACAGCAGTCACACTTGTTTTGGGGCGCAGACCTGCCACCTCTTTACCCGCAACAGCCAGCGTGATTGGCAGGTCATCATTTTCTTTGGAGGTGGTAACACCAGCTGGTGTTGAGCGCTGTCTGACATCGATAGCACCACCTTTGGATCAAGGCAACCTAACATGTCCGCCTGCATCTTCCTCACAGACCGGCAGTTTGCCGGGGACACCCTTATCAACCCCGTCTAAGCACAATAGCCAGCCCTCGGTCCCTCAGATGTGGACAAGTAAAAGACCATTTCCTCCTAGCCATGAGAAAGCTAAGAGGTTGAATTTCACCATCTGCAAGTTCTTGGCTACAGAAATGCTGCCTTTCCGCCTGGTGGACACAGAGGATTTTCGAGACCTTATGTCCGTCGCAGTGCCCCAGTACCAGATGCCCAGTCGGCACTACTTCTCAAAGAAAGGTGTGCCTGCGCTCCACCAGCATGTCGCACACAACATCACCGCTTCTTTGAGAAACTCTGTGTGTGACAGGGTGCATTTCACCACAGACACTTGGACGAGTAGGCATGGACAGGGGCGTTACATGTCGCTGACTGGGCACTGGGTAACTATGGTGACAGCAGGACAAGGGGCTGCTGTCCAAGTCTTGCCGTCCCCACGAGTTGTGCGTCAATCCTCTTTATGTCAAAGTTCCTCCACTGCTTCTGCCTCCTCAACCTCCTCTCGGTCTTCCACCTGCACCCAAAGCCTGTCTGGTCATGCCACAAGCTTTCTAACTGCGCAGAAGGGATCCTGCACACCTCCTTACTACGCTGGCAGTAGGGCTCAACGTCATCAGGCGGTTTTTACATTGAAATGTCTGGGAAATGTGAGTCACACAGCTGAGGAGTTGTGGTCAGCTCTGGAGAACCAATTTCATGAATGGTTGTCTCCACTGGACTTGAAACCAGGGAAGGCCGTGTGCGACAATGCTGCAAACCTGGGTGCGGCCCTTCGCCGGGGCAATGTCACACACGTGCCTTGTATGGCTCACGTGTTGAACCTGGTTGTCCAGCAATTTTTAGCCCACTATCCCAGACTAGATGGCCTTCTGCAGAGGGCACGGTCGCTGTGTGCTCACTTTCGCCGTTCGCATCCCGCAGCTCAGTGACTTACATCTCTACAGAAGTCGTTGGGCCTGCCACTTCACCGGCTAAAATGCGATGTGCCTACCCGGTGGAATTCAACTCTGCACATGTTGCAGCGACTGTGGCAGCACCGACAAGCCCTGGTGCAATACGTTCTGACGTATAGCCTGGGCCAACGAGATCCAGAGGTGGGGCAAATCACGCTGGAGGAGTGGTCTCAGATCAGGGACCTATGCACCCTTCTGCACAGTTTTGAAATGGCGACGAAGATGTTTAGTGCTGACGATGCCATTATCAGCATGACTATTCCGGTGATTTACATGCTGGAGCACATGTTAAACAGAATTCGGAGTCAGGTGGTGGCACAAGAGGAGGTGGAGGAAGTAGAGGAGGAGGAGTTGTATGCGGAAGGGCTAACATCTGCAAGGTCCAGACGGTCGGCAGCACCAAGGCGGCAGGCATGTGAGGGTGGGGGAGATGGTTTTACCAGGGCGCATGGTAGCAGCCAAACTAGTGAGGAAGGTGCAGGAGCCCAGGAAGAAGTGGAGGATGAACTGATGGAAGACTCATCAGATGAGGGAGACCTTGATCACATTTCTGTTGTGCGAACTTGGGGGGAGAGGACAGAGGAAGGAAGCATGATTGTTACCTCGCCACCAACACAACAGGGACTTGGTGCTCCTGGATGCGCAACACACATGAGTGCCTTCTTGCTGCACTACCTGCAACATGACCCTCGAATTGTGAGAATTAGAAATAATCCTGACTACTGGGTTGCCACACTGTTAGATCCCCGGTACAAAAGTAAATTTGCAGAAATTATTCCTGCCATAGAAAGTGATGCACGCATGCAGGAGTATCAGCAGAGACTGTTGCAGAATCTTACATGTGCTTTTCCACAAAATACCAGTGGTGCACGTAGTGAATCTCACAGTTCCAACTTGCCAACCGTGGGACCGTCAAGTGTTCAGCACTCAAACCGTAACAGAACCACAGTATCTGCTGGTAACATCAATTTTGCGGAATCATTTCACCACTTTTTTAGCCCATCCTTTGCAAGGCCACAGGAGACAAGAAGTCTGACACATAGTCAACGCCTAGAGACGATGGTACAGGAGTATCTCCAAGTAAACATTGAAGCCACGACTGTGTCACTGGACCCCTGCTCTTTTTGGGCTTCCAATCTGGATAAATGGCCGGAGCTAGCCACTTACGCCTTGGAGATCTTGTCATGCCCGCATCCAGCGTTCTGTCTGAACGTGTGTTCAGCGCTGCTGGTGGTGTGCTGACAGATAAGCGCACGCGGCTCTCCACTGATAATGTAGACAGACTCACGTTCATAAAGATGAACAAATCATGGATCCGAAATGACTTTTCTACCCCTGTGTCATCCTGGGGAGAGTAAAAGCTTGATGATTGGTTAAAATCACCCTACCAACAATTTTAAGCTTTCAAATTACTAATCATGTTTATCTGTATCTTGGCTGGAAAATAATTTGGGCTTTGTAGCAGTGTGCAGCACTGATTCTATTAGGCCATCTATAATAAGCTCCACCAGATTTAAAATTACTAATCATGTTTATCTGTATCTTGACTGGAAAATAATTTGGGCTTTGTAGCAGTGTGCAGCACTGATCCTATTAGGCCATCTATAATAAAGCTTCACCAGATTTAAAATTAATAATAATTTTTAGCTGCATCTAGCCTGGAAAATAATTTTGGGGCTCCGAGATGCGCAAGACACATAAGTGCCTTCTTGCTGCACTACCTGCAGCATGACCCTCATATTGTCAGAATTCGAAGTAATCATGACTACTGGGTTGCCACACTCTTAGATCCCCCAAACTTTTCGATCAACCTTTTCATTTTAATAAAGACCAAAAAAATGGTCATTTTTGAAATTATAAGCATTAGCAGGTTGTTAGAAACTGAAATCAAACAGTTTTCAACTCAAAACTTTATTCTAGGTGATGTTACATTTTCACATAGGACCCCTTGTTCAAAAGGAGCTTCTGAACTCTCTCGTCCATTGAATTTGTCAGGTTTTGGATGGTTTCTGCTTCAATTGTTTTGCATGAGGACAGAATACCCTCCCAGAGCTATTGCTTAGATGTGAACTGCCTCCCGCCATCATAGACACTCCTTTTAATGATGCTCCAAAGGTTCTGAATGGGGTAGAGGTCAGGGGAGCATGGGGGTCACACCATAAGTTTGTCCCCTTTTATGCCCATATCAGCCAGAGATGCAGATGTTTTATGTGCAGCATGAGATGGTGCATTATCATGCAGAAAAATGATCTTGCTGTGAAATACACGGTTCTTCTTCTTGAACCATGGCAGGAAGTGCTGTTTGAGAAAATCCACATACATTATGGAGTTCATCTTTAGCGCCTTCAGGGATACTAAAGGGGCCGACAATCTCTCTCCCCATGATTCCAGCCCAAAACATTACTCCACCTCCTCCTTGTTGGCGCTGTAGCCGTGTTTGCGTGGGGTGTCCATCAACCAGCCATCCTCCACTCCATCCATCTGGACCATCGAGCGCTGCATGGCACTCATCCGTGAACAAAACAGTTTTGAAATCAGCCTTCATGTAATGTTTGGCCCACTGGAGCCATTTCTGCTTGTGTGAAGTGGATAGAGGAGGTCGACAGGATGGCGTATGCACAGCTGCAAACCTCTGAAGGACCCTGCATCTTGTTGTTCGGGGGACGTTGGAGGCACAAGCAGCTTCAAAAACTTGTCTGCTGCTATGACAAGGCTTTTTTGCCGCTGCTCTTTCAACCTGACGTAATTGCCTGTAGGAAAGAGTCCTCAATTTGCCCTTATCAGCACGCACACGTGTGTACTGTGAATCAGCTACATACTTCTTGATTGCCAAGACACTTCATCCTGATCATCGCACAATGTTGATTGTAGTCATGCCTTGACCTAAACACTCCACAATTTGTTGCTTCTCAGCAGCCGACACATCCTTTTTCTTTCCCATTTTGGCAGAAAATGTAGGCTGCTTAATAATGTGAGACAGCCTTCTTAAGTAGTCTTGCCTTTCATTGGACACACCTGCCAAACTAATTAGCACAGGTGTCTGCAATTGCTTACAGTGATATAAAGAGCCCTGACACACATCACCATCAATGAGTTTAACTGACAAACAAACAAATTCTTCCCTTATCACTCCTAAACACTTTTTGCATAATAATTTGGAACACAGTGTACATGTGCTTTTCCACAAAACACCAGTGGTTCACGTAGTGAATCTTACAGTTCTAACTTGCCAACCGTGGTCTGTATGGAGTTGTTCAATAAAGGGCCCAAAATTAAGATAACATAGATGGGAGAGGTCTCTATGAATAGGAATTCCTAAGTATTTGATACCCTGTGAGGGCCAGGCAAAGGGAAAGTTGGACTGGATGGAATCCTATATGGATTTGGGGAGGGAGACATCGAGGGCCTCAGACTTCGCTGCATTGATTTTAAAATTTGACCATGTAACAAAGTGATCTATTTCAGCCATAACAGCATGGATGGATATATGTGATTGAGTGATATATACTAGGACATCATCAGCAAATAGAGAGCACTTGTACTCGGTGCCTCCCACCTCAATCCACCTAATATTGTGGTTATGGCGAATTGATGAGAGCAGGTGCTCCGTCACTAGGATGTATAAGAGAGGGGACAGAGAACATCCCTGCCTTGTCCCATTGGTGATTGTGAAAGGTGATGAAAATGTTCTGACGCGCCCCCTGGGCCTTGGGACACCCGGAGCCGGACCCTTTTTGGTGGATGCTGGTGGTTGTAGTCTCCGTGGCGGCAACCCGGTTCTGTGGCTCAGGGCGGTCAAACCAGTGGCGGAACTATTTATGTGATTTTGATGTTTAAATGTCCGACTACGCCACCCGTGGATTGCGGTCAGAGTGAACCGCCGCTCCAGGGCAGACCGCTGAGGCTGGTGTTGTGGGTGCAGCAGAGCGTAGCATAACTCCCCACGGGAGGAGTATAGCCTCAGGGCAGTGTATGCGGAGGATGGGGGTGATGGTGCAGGGCAGCAGCAGTAATGACACGGAGTCAGTGATGCAGTCCAGGGCCTTTACTCACAGTTCTTATTATCCAGACCACGTCTGCAGGTAACGGCTGCCCACGTCGTACTGTGCTCACCAGGTGAGGGGCTCAGACAACTCCCAGATAACTTTGGAGTGCTTCACAGGACCCCCTTTGTGTGTCCTTTGTCTGGCCTTTCTTACCAACCCTTCTGTCCGGCTGCCTCGGGCCTCCTCTTGGTAAACTTGGCGCCAGTTTTCCTGACCCTATGTGGTGCCTTCCTAGCGGGTGTAGCGAGGGTCTGCGCCACATAAAATGTCACAGCCTCCTGTTTCTAGCTGAGGGTCGTTTCCTGCCTCCACTAGTTTCTGGGACCGGTCTCCCCCTTTGGCCTGACCCCTCCACGCAGGTGGATTCGGGCGTGCGGTGGCGACTCGCCCGTCCGCACCCCTGAGATCCCTTTGTTCCTCGTTCCTGGAGCCTTCTCCGCTCCTCTTCCTTCTCCCTCTTCCAGGCCTGGGCCTCTGTTACTAGGCCCGCCTCCGGAGCAGAGCTCATGCAGAGCCCCTGCTCCCTGCCACTTCTGCTCAGACTTCTCTGCACTGAACTAAGATGGTGCCCACCTTTTATACTCGCTTCTCAATGCACCCAGGAACTGCTTCCTCCCTGCTCCTGCACTACAGGGTTCCCCTTCCTCAGTGTTCCCTCCCCCCACTCCAGCCAGGGACAGGGACTGTCGTGCCCATCTCAGGGGCATATTGGTCGCCCTGCCCCACGGCAATGTGGTGTAATGCATGCAGGTGTCGGGTCCTGATCCACACTACATCCTTACCTGAGAGTGAGATATCACACCTCTGGGTGAGGTGCAATACCTCTGTAGCAACCAAGCCCTCAGGGTGCTACAGTTCCATTTATCTTCAGCCTAGGTGACGTATTGCGATACAGGGCCGTGATTTTGGCTATAAAAGGGTCCCCTAGACCCCTACCCCAAGCTTTTTAAGAGAATCATGTATGGCGTGCCAGGAGACTGTATGGAATGCTTTCTCAGCATCCAACGAGAGTATCTAATTACAAATTTTTAACTGCATCTAGCCCAGGAAATACTTTGTGCCTAGTAGCAGTGTCTGCTAGTCAGCGGATTATCCCGGCTGTTAAGCAAGCTACACCACCTGTAGTTTGGACACTTCATTTTTTCAAAGGAAATGCTTCGGGACCACGGGATACTCAGTGAAGAGCATCAGGAGGCACCCCAAGGCATAGGGGCTCGGACTGGCAGTAGGATGCCTTGCGGTGGACAGCCGAGCTCGATCCTTATAAAAGCTTTTTAACTGCAGCAGCTTTAGTGGATGCTACAGGAGCTGGAATTACGCGGCTGCTGGCATGAGACTTGCCCTCCAATAGATCCTTGTAAATGGATTTAAAGTGTATTTATTCAAATTAGAGAGACAATTTAAATTAAAAAGCTTAGAGCTGCCTCCACCACAGGGGGGCTCGCTCGACCCACCAGCGGACAGGCACCAGTATTGGGAGAGGGGGGCTGGCCGTCAGGGTTCACCGTGGCTCTGGCACAAACCCAGCGACACGGAGGTGGCACGGGCAGGAGCGGACTGAACGTGTCGGCTTCTCACTTTTTGGATTTTAGAAGGGCATGACATGCCTATATCTGTGTCTCCCCCTCCTTTTACTCCTCCACCTCTTTTCTTTTCGCATGACTATATGTACTTGTCACTTTTCCATGTGTTAGTTGTGTCTTCTGAGCAGTTTGTCAGCTTTTGGACACCTTTGAAGGTGTTTTCTATGTGTTTCTATGTGTTTTTGTTTGCCTGCCATTGGTTTTAACGGTGTTCGAAGGTGTTCGACGAACAGTTCGACGAACAGTTCGGCGAACACACGGGTGTTCGACGAACCGAACTCGAACACTACGGGGGTGGCTCAACACTACACTAGACAAATGGGGGCCAGAAGGGACATATGGGGGTGCCTGGCTAGACAAGGGACTTAATTACTGTTTGGGGGCCAGATTGAGGAACATACTTTATTAGTTTATGGTGACCAGTGGGGAACATTATTACTTTAGATTACAATTATTATTATATTATTACTTTTGTAATATAATTGACTTTTTAGGAAATTGTTTTCCATGGGATGGGACAAAAGAGGAGTCCTGTTACTGTGCAGTGCACTATGTCGCTTTTTTTCTTCAACTGGTGTAGTGTAGAAGTTGGGGGGGAAAAGTGGGAATATTCTCTAGAAGAGATCAGTTATTGATAACTGTGTTATTTTCTGCAGAGATGATTCCTGGCTGGAAGAAGTGATGGCGGACTGTGCCAGATGAAGAAGAAAAGCGAAGATGAAGGACTTCACCTAGAGACGTCACTGGTGAGTCAGTGTATTACATGTACACTTACACTACACACGTGGTCAAAATTGTTGGTACCCCTCGTTTAATGAAAGAAAAACCCACAATGGTCACACAAATAACTTGAATCTGACAAATTACAAATTTTTGAAAATGAACAAATGAAAGTCAGACATTGCTTTTCTGCTTCCACAGAATTTAAAAAAAAATTAAACTCATGAAATCGACCTGGACAGAAATGATGGTTCTTCTTAACTTAATATTTTGTTGAACAACCTTTTGAGGCAATCACTGCAATCAAACGATTCCTGTAACTGTCAATGAGACTTCTGCACCTCTCGACAGGTAATTTGGCCACTCCTCATGAGCAAACTGCTCCAGTTGTCTCGTGTTTGAAGGTTGCCTTTTCCAGACGGCATGTTTCAGCTCTTTCCAAAGATGCTCCATAGGATTTAGGTCAGGGCTCATAGAAGCCACTTCAGAATAGTCTAATGTTTTCCTCTTAGCCATTATTGGGTGTTTTTAGCTGTGTGTTTTGGGTCATTATCCTGTTGCAAGACCCATGACCTGCGACTGAGACCAAGCTTTCTGACACTGGGCTGCACATTTCTCTCTAGAATCCCTTGATAATCTTGAGATTTCATTGTACCCTGCACAGATTCAATACACCCTGTACCAGATGCAGCAAAGCAGCCCCAGAACATAACAGCCTCCCCCATGTTTCACAGTAGGGACAGTGTTCTTTTCTTGATATGCTTCATTTTTCCGTCTGTGAACATAGAGCTGATGTGCCTTGCCAAAAACTTCCATTTTTGTCTCATCTGTCCATAGTACATTCTCCCAGAAGCTTTGTGGCTTGTCAACATGTAGTTTGGCAAATTCCAGTCTGGCTTTTTTATTATTTTTTTTTTTCAACAATGGTGTTCTCCTTGGTCGTCTTACATGAAGTTCACTTTGGATCAAATAACGGTGGATAGTACGATCTGACACTGATGTTCCTTGAGCTTGAAGTTCACCTTTAATCTCTTTAGAAGTTTTCCTGGACTCTTTTGTTACCATTCATATTATCCGTCTCTTTGATTTGTCATCAATTTTCCTCCTGCGGCCACGTCCAGGGAGGTTGGCTACAGTCCCATGGATCTTAAATTTCTGAATAATATGTGCACCTGTAGTCACAGGAACATCAAGCTGCTTGGAGATGGTCTTATAACCTTTACCTTTAACATGCTTGTCTATAATTTTCTTTCTAATCTCCTGAGACAACTCTTTCCTTTGCTTCCTCTGGTCCATGTTGAGTGTGGTAGACACCATGTCACCAAACAGCACAGTGAGTATCTGTAGCCCTATATACAGGCCCACTGACTGATTACAAGATTGTAAACACCTGTGATGCTAATTAGTGGACACAACTTGATTTAACATGTCCCTGTTGTCACATTATTTTCAGGGGTACCATCATTTCTGTCCAGGCCTATTTCATGAGTTTAATTTTTTTTAAAATTCAGTGGAAGCAGAAAAGCAATGTCTGACTTTCATTTGTTCATTTTCATAGATTTTTAATTTATTATTACTTTTATCAGATTCAAGTTATTTCTGTGACCATTGTGGGTTTTTCTTTCATTAAACGAGGGGTACCAACAATTCTGACCACGTGTGTATATAGTATATACAGAACTCCTGTGTATGTCACTGGTGATCACTGTATTATGTATACACTATATACAGAGCTTCTGTGTATAATGTCACTGGTGACCACTGTATTACCTATACACTATATACAGAGCTCCAGTGTATAATGTCACTGGTGATCACTGTATTACCTGTACACTATACACTGTATACAGAGCTCCTGTGTATAATGACACTGGTGATCCATGTATTACCTTTACTTTATATACAGAACTCCTGTGTATAATGTCACTGGTGACCACTGTATTACCTGTGCACTATATACAGAGCTCCAGTGTATAATGTCACTGGTGATCACTGTATTACCTGTACACTATACACTATGTACAGAGCTCCTGTGTATAATGTCACTGGTGACCACTGTATTACCTGTACACTATATCCACAGCTCCTGTGTATAATGTCACTGGTGACCACTGTATTACCTGTACACTATATACAGAGCTCCTGTGTATAATGTCACTGGTTACCACTGTATTACCTGTACACTATATACAGAGCTCCTGTGTATAATGTCACTGGTGACCACTGTATTACTTGTACACTATATACAGAGCTCCTGTGTATAATGTCACTGGTGATCACTGTATTACCTGTACACTATACACTATGTACAGAGCTCCTGTGTATAATGTCACTGGTGACCACTGTAATACCTGTACACTATATACAGAGCTCCAGTGTATAATGTCACTGGTGATCACTGTATTACCTGTACACTGACACTATATACAGAGCTCCTGTGTATAATGTCACTGGTGAACCCTGTATTACCTGTACACTGACACTATATACTGAGCTCCAGTGTATAATGTCACTGGTGGTCACTGTATTACCTGTATACTGTACACTATATACAGAGCTCCTGTGTATAATGTCACTGGTGATTCTTGTATTACCTGTACACTGACACTATATACAGAGCTCCTGTGTATAATGTCTCTGGTGGTAATGACAGTGTTGTTAGTATTGTGGTTCGTATTCATGATCAGTATTGTAGTATTTGGTCACTTTGGGGTGGTAATATGTGGTCTGGTCATGGTGTGGCCGTATTTTTTCTTTGTATGTGGTATTATTCGGTCACTATGTGGTGGTAATATGTGATCTAGTCATGGTGTGGCAATATTTGTCCCTTTTGTATGTGGTATTATTGGTGTTGATATAGTGGACTGTGTTGTGCACAGCAGTCATTTTGTTCTTGCTGATATTAACTAGGAAAAGATTTTTTTCCATTAGGCCACAGACCCACCATTAGTATTTGGTTAGTATTTTTTCTCAGGAGTCGCTGCCAAAACCAGGAGTGGGTGATAAATGCAGAATTGGTGACTTGTTTCTATTATACCTTTTCTCTGATTGTTCCTTACCTGGTTTTGGCTCCCACTCCTGAAAAAAAATACTGACCGGATACTGACCAAATACTGATAGTGGGGCCGTGGCTTTAGAGATTAAATACTTGGACCAGAGCAGCAGAGATGCACTTACAGGGGTTCTCTGGTGAAAACAAGTAATCACCTCTCCACAGGATCAGTGATAATATTGATTGGTGGGGGTCCGACTGCTGGGACACAATCTACAGAATGTGAAGCTTTTCTCCCCAGTAGACTGGAGCGGCTTGTGAGATGCGACCACTGATCCATTCATTCCCTCAGTGGCTGTGAGCGCTGCTCTTTTTTGGAAGCTGCATTTTAAAATGGGGATAAGTGTGCTGTCAGGGATGAAACTTCCCCATTCTTCCGATAGGTGCGTTTTCCAATGTTCGGAACCAAACGATCAATAAGTGATCACCTATACTGTGGAGCCCATGGATCGGTGATAACTTGTTTTAACCAAAGAACCCCTTTAATGCAAACTACCGTAATTGTAGATCCCAGTTAGTGTCGCACAGTAGATGTGCAGGAGCCGCCAGTCAATGCTCCACTATAACAGGGATAGCGGATAACAGATATTTGCATATGGCTGTAGGTGGGCCCCTAGAGTCAGTTCTCCCTGTGGGCCCCAGACACCCCAGTCCGACCCTGAACAAGTCCCACACACTGCTAGAAGCCTAAATATTTTTTCAGAGCTAGATGCAGAAAAAAATGATATTGAATTTGCAACCTGATGGAGGTCAGTATAGATGGACTAATAGAACAAGTCCCACACACTGCTAGAAGCTGAAATATTTTTTCAGAGCTAGATGCAGAAAAAAATTATATTGAATTTGCAACCTGATGGAGGTTAGTATAGATGGACTAATAGAAAAAGTCGCACACACTGCTAGAAGCCTAAATATTTTTTCAGAGCTAGATGCAGAAAAAAATTATATTGAATTTGCAACCTGATGGAGGTTAGTATAGATGGAATAATAGAACAAGTCCCACACACTGCTAGAAGCCTAAATATTTTTTCAGAGCTAGATGCAGAAAAAAATTCTATTGAATTTGCAACCTGATGGAGGTCAGTATAGATGGACTTATAGAACAAGTCCCACACACTGCTAGAAGCTGAAATATTTTTTCAGAGCTAGATGCAGAAAAAAATTATATTGAATTTGCAACCTGATGGAAGTTAGTATAGATGGACTAATAGAACAAGTCCCACACACTGCTAGAAGCCTAAATATTTTTCCAGACCTAGATGCAGAAAAAAATTATATTGAATTTGCAATCTGATGGAGGTCAGTATAGATGGACTAATAGAACAAGTCCCACACACTGCTAGAAGCCTAAATATTTTTTCAGAGCTAGATGCAGAAAAAAATTATATTGAATTTGCAACCTGATGGAGGTCAGTATAGATGGACTAATAGAACAAGTCCCACACACTGCTAGAAGCCTAAATATTTTTTGAAGAGCTAGATGCAGAAAAAAATTATATTGAATTTGCAACCTGATGGAGGTCAGTATGGATGGACTAATAGAACAAGTCCCACACACTGCTAGAAGCCTAAATATTTTTTCAGCGCTAGATGCAGAAAAAAATTATATTGAATTTGCAACCTGATGGAGGTTAGTATAGGTGGACTAATAGAACAAGTCCCACACACTGCTAGAAGCCTAAATATTTTTTCAGAGCTAGATGCAGAAAAAAATTATATTGAATTTGCAACCTGATGGAGGTCAGTATAGATTGACTAATAGAACAAGTCCCACACACTGCTAGAAGCTGAAATATTTTTTCAGAGCTAGATGCAGAAAAAAATTATATTGAATTTGCAACCTGATGGAGGTTAGTATAGATGGACTAATAGAACAATTCCCACACACTGCTAGAAGCCTAAATATTTTTTCAGAGCTAGATGCAGAAAAAAATTATATTGAATTTGCAACCTGATGGAGGTCAGTATAGATGGACTAATAGAACAAGTCCCGCACACTGCTAGAAGCCTAAATATTTTTTCAGAGCGAGATGCAGAAAAAAATTATATTGAATTTGCAACCTGATGGAGGTCAATATAGATGGACTAATAGAACAAGTCACACACACTGCTAGAAGCCTAAATATTTTTTCAGAGCTAGATGCAGAAAAAAATTTAATTGAATTTGCAACCTGATGGAGGTCAGTATAGATGGACTAATAGAACAAGTCCCACACACTGCTAGAAGCTGAAATATATTTTCAGAGCTAGATGCAGAAAAAAATTATATTGAATTTGCAACCTGATGGAGGTTAGTATAGATGGACTAATAAAACAAGTCCCACACACTGCTAGAAGCCTAAATATTTTTCCAGAGCTAGATGCAGAAAAAAAATATATTGAATTTGCAACCTGATGGAGGTCAGTATAGATAGACTAATAGAACAAGTCCCACACACTGCTAGAGGCTGAAATATTTTTTCAGAGCTAGATGCAGAAAAAAATTATATTGAATTTGCAACCTGATGGAGGTTAGTATAGATGGACTAATAGAAAAAGTCCCACACAGTGTTAGAAGCCTAAATATTTTTTTAAAGCTAGATGCAGAAAAAAATTATATTGAATTTGCAACCTGATGGAGGTCAGTATAGATGGACTAATAGAACAAGTCCCACACACTGCTAGAAGCTGAAATATTTTTTCAGAGCTAGATGCAGAAAAAAATTGTATTGAATTTGCAACCTGATGGAGGTTAGTATAGATGGACTAATAGAACAAGCCCAACACACTGCTAGAAGCCTAAATATTTTTTCAGAGCTAGATGCAGAAAAAAATTATATTGAATTTGCAACCTGATGGAGGTCAGTATGGATGGACTAATAGAACAAGTCCCACACACTGCTAGAAGCCTAAATATTTTTTCAGAGCTAGATGCAGAAAAAAATTATATTGAATTTGCAACCTGATGGAGGTTAGTATAGATGGACTAATAGAACAAGTCCCACACACTGCTAGAAGCCTAAATATTTTTTCAGAGCTAGATGCAGAAAAAAATTATATTGAATTTGCAACCTGATGGAGGTCAGTATAGATTGACTAATAGAACAAGTCCCACACACTGCTAGAAGCCTAAATATTTTTTCAGAGCTAGATGCAGAAAAAAATTATATTGAATTTGCAACCTGATGGAGGTCAGTATAGATGGACTAATAGAACAAGTCCCACACACTGCTAGAAGCCTAAATATTTTTTCAGAGCTAGTTGCAGAAAAAAATTATATTGAATTTGCAAACTAATAGAGGTCAGTATAGATGGACTAATAGAACAAGTCCCACACACTGCTAGAAGCTGAAATATTTTTTCAGTGCTAGATGCAGAAAAAAATTATATCGAATTTGCAATCTGATGGAGGTTAGTATAGATGGACTAATAGAACAAGTCCCACACACTGCTAGAAGCCTAAATATTTTTTCAGAGCTAGATGCAGAAAAAAATTATATTGAATTTGCAACCTGATGGAGGTCAGTATAACTGGACTAATAGAACAAGTCCCACACACTGCTAGAAGCCTAAATATTTTTTCAGAGCTAGATGCAGAAAAAAATTATACTGAATTTGCAACCTGATGGAGGTCAGTATAGATGGACTAATAGAACAAGTCCCACACACTGCTGGAAGCCTAAATATTTTTTCAGAGCTAGATGCAGAAAAAAATTATATTGAATTTGCAACCTGATGGAGGTCAGCATAGATGGACTAATAGAACAAGTCCCACACACTGCTAGAAGCTGAAATATTTTTTCAGAGCTAGATGCAGAAAAAAATTATATTGAATTTGCAACCTGATGGAGGTTAGTATAGATGGACTAATAGAAAAAGTCCCACACACTACTAGAAGCCTAAATATTTTTTCAGAGCTAGATGCAGAAAAAAATTATATTGAATTTGCAACCTGATGGAGGTTAGTATAGATGGACTAATAGAACAAGTCCCACACACTGCTAGAAGCTGAAATATTTTTTCAGAGCTAGATGCAGAAGAAAATTATATTGAATTTGCAACCTGATGGAAGTTAGTATAGATGGACTAATAGAACAAGTCCCACACACTGTTAGAAGCCTAATTATTTTTTCAGAGCTAGATGCAGAAAAAAATTATATTGAATTTGCAACCTGATGGAGGTCAGTATAGATGGATTAATAGAACAAGTCCCACACACTGCTAGAAGCCTAAATATTTTTTCAGAGCTAGATGCAGAAAAAAATTATATTGAATTTGCAACCTGATGGAGGTCAATATAGATGGACTAATAGAACAAGTCCCACACACTGCTAGAAGCCTAAATATTTTTTCAGAGCTAGATGCAGAAAAAAATTATATTGAATTTGCAACCTGATGGAGGTCAGTATAGATGGACTAATAGAACGAATCCCACACACTGCTAGAAGCCTAAATATTTTTTCAGAGCTGGATGCAGAAAAAAATTATATTGAATTTGCAACCTGATGGAGGTCAGTATATATGGACTAATAGAACAAGTCCCACACACTGCTAGAAGCTGAAATATTTTTTCAGAGCTAGATGCAGAAAAAAATTATATTGAATTTGCAACCTGATGGAGGTCAGTATAGATGGACTTATAGAACAAGTCCCACATACTGCTAGAAGCTGAAATATTTTTTCAGAGCTAGATGCAGAAAAAAATTATATTGAATTTGCAACCTGATGGAGGTTAGTATAGATGGACTAATAGAAAAAGTCCCACACAGTGCTAGAAGCCTAAATTTTTTTTCAGAGCTAGATGCAGAAAAAAATTATATTGAATTTGCAACCTGATGGAGGTCAGTATAGATGGACTAATAGAACAAGTCCCACACACTGCTAGAAGCTGAAATATTTTTTCAGAGCTAGATGCAGAAAAAAATTGTATTGAATTTGCATCCTAATGGAGGTTAGTATAGATGGACTAATAGAACAAGTCCCACACACTGCTAGAAGCTGAAATATTTTTTCAGAGCTAGATGCAGAAAAAAATTATATTGAATTTGCAACCTGATGGAGGTCAGTATGGATGGACTAATAGAACAAGTCCCACACACTGCTAGAAGCTGAAATATTTTTTCAGAGCTAGATGCAGAAAAAATTATATTGAATTTGCAACCTGATGGAAGTTAGTATAGATGGACTAATAGAACAAGTCCCACACACTGCTAGAAGCCTAAATATTTTTCCAGACCTAGATGCAGAAAAAAATTATATTGAATTTGCAATCTGATGGAGGTCAGTATAGATGGACTAATAGAACAAGTCCCACACACTGCTAGAAGCCTAAATATTTTTTCAGAGCTAGATGCAGAAAAAAATTATATTGAATTTGCAACCTGATGGAGGTCAGTATAGATGGACTAATAGAACAAGTCCCACACACTGCTAGAAGCCTAAATATTTTTTGAAGAGCTAGATGCAGAAAAAAATTATATTGAATTTGCAACCTGATGGAGGTCAGTATGGATGGACTAATAGAACAAGTCCCACACACTGCTAGAAGCCTAAATATTTTTTCAGCGCTAGATGCAGAAAAAAATTATATTGAATTTGCAACCTGATGGAGGTTAGTATAGGTGGACTAATAGAACAAGTCCCACACACTGCTAGAAGCCTAAATATTTTTTCAGAGCTAGATGCAGAAAAAAATTATATTGAATTTGCAACCTGATGGAGGTCAGTATAGATTGACTAATAGAACAAGTCCCACACACTGCTAGAAGCTGAAATATTTTTTCAGAGCTAGATGCAGAAAAAAATTATATTGAATTTGCAACCTGATGGAGGTTAGTATAGATGGACTAATAGAACAATTCCCACACACTGCTAGAAGCCTAAATATTTTTTCAGAGCTAGATGCAGAAAAAAATTATATTGAATTTGCAACCTGATGGAGGTCAGTATAGATGGACTAATAGAACAAGTCCCACACACTGCTAGAAGCCTAAATATTTTTCCAGAGCTAGATGCAGAAAAAAATATATTGAATTTGCAACCTGATGGAGGTCATTATAGATAGACTAATAGAACAAGTCCCACACACTGCTAGAGGCTGAAATATTTTTTCAGAGCTAGATGCAGAAAAAAATTATATTGAATTTGCAACCTGATGGAGGTTAGTATAGATGGACTAATAGAAAAAGTCCCACACAGTGTTAGAAGCCTAAATATTTTTTTAAAGCTAGATGCAGAAAAAAATTATATTGAATTTGCAACCTGATGGAGGTCAGTATAGATGGACTAATAGAACAAGTCCCACACACTGCTAGAAGCTGAAATATTTTTTCAGAGCTAGATGCAGAAAAAAATTGTATTGAATTTGCAACCTGATGGAGGTTAGTATAGATGGACTAATAGAACAAGCCCCACACACTGCTAGAAGCCTAAATATTTTTTCAGAGCTAGATGCAGAAAAAAATTATATTGAATTTGCAACCTGATGGAGGTCAGTATGGATGGACTAATAGAACAAGTCCCACACACTGCTAGAAGCCTAAATATTTTTTCAGAGCTAGATGCAGAAAAAAATTATATTGAATTTGCAACCTTATGGAGGTTAGTATAGATGGACTAATAGAACAAGTCCCACACACTGCTAGAAGCCTAAATATTTTTTCAGAGCTAGATGCAGAAAAAAATTATATTGAATTTGCAACCTGATGGAGGTCAGTATAGATTGACTAATAGAAAAAGTCCCACAAACTGCTAGAAGCTGAAATATTTTTTCAGAGCTAGATGCAGAAAAAAATTATATTGAATTTGCAACCTGATGGAGATTAGTATAGATGGACTAATAGAACAAGTCCCACACACTGCTAGAAGCCTAAATATTTTTCAGAGCTAGATGCAGAAAAAAATTATATTGAATTTGCAACCTGAAGGAGGTCAGTATAGATGGACTAATAGAACAAGTCCCACACACTGCTAGAAGCCTAAATATTTTTTCAGAGCTAGATGCAGAAAAAAATTATATTGAATTTGCAACCTGATGGAGGTCAGTATAGATGGACTAATAGAACAAGTCACACACACTGCTAGAAGCCTAAATATTTTTTCAGAGCTAGTTGCAGAAAAAAATTATATTGAATTTGCAAACTAATAGAGGTCAGTATAGATGGACTAATAGAACAAGTCCAACACACTGCTAGAAGCTGAAATATTTTTTCAGTGCTAGATGCAGAAAAAAATTATATCGAATTTGCAATCTGATGGAGGTTAGTATAGATGGACTAATAGAACAAGTCCCACACACTGCTAGAAGCCTAAATATTTTTTCAGAGATAGCTGCAGAAAAAAATGATATTGAATTTGCAACCTGATGGAGGTCAGTATAACTGGACTAATAGAACAAGTCCCACACACTGCTAGAAGCCTAAATATTTTTTCAGAGCTAGATGCAGAAAAAAATCATACTGAATTTGCAACCTGATGGAGGTCAGTATAGATGGACTAATAGAACAAGTCCCACACACTGCTGGAAGCCTAAATATTTTTTCAGAGCTAGATGCAGAAAAAAATTATATTGAATTTGCAACCTGATGGAGGTCAGCATAGATGGACTAATAGAACAAGTCCCACACACTGCTAGAAGCTGAAATATTTTTTCAGAGCTAGATGCAGAAAAAAATTATATTGAATTTGCAACCTGATGGAGGTTAGTATAGATGGACTAATAGAAAAAGTCCCACACACTACTAGAAGCCTAAATATTTTTTCAGAGCTAGATGCAGAAAAAAATTATATTGAATTTGCAACCTGATGGAGGTTAGTATAGATGGACTAATAGAACAAGTCCCACACACTGCTAGAAGCTGAAATATTTTTTCAGAGCTAGATGCAGAAGAAAATTATATTGAATTTGCAACCTGATGGAAGTTAGTATAGATGGACTAATAGAACAAGTCCCACACACTGTTAGAAGCCTAATTATTTTTTCAGAGCTAGATGCAGAAAAAAATTATATTGAATTTGCAACCTGATGGAGGTCAGTATAGATGGATTAATAGAACAAGTCCCACACACTGCTAGAAGCCTAAATATTTTTTCAGAGCTAGATGCAGAAAAAAATTATATTGAATTTGCAACCTGATGGAGGTCAATATAGATGGACTAATAGAACAAGTCCCACACACTGCTAGAAGCCTAAATATTTTTTCAGAGCTAGATGCAGAAAAAAATTATATTGAATTTGCAACCTGATGGAGGTCAGTATAGATGGACTAATAGAACGAATCCCACACACTGCTAGAAGCCTAAATATTTTTTCAGAGCTGGATGCAGAAAAAAATTATATTGAATTTGCAACCTGATGGAGGTCAGTATATATGGACTAATAGAACAAGTCCCACACACTGCTAGAAGCTGAAATATTTTTTCAGAGCTAGATGCAGAAAAAAATTATATTGAATTTGCAACCTGATGGAGGTCAGTATAGATGGACTTATAGAACAAGTCCCACACACTGCTAGAAGCTGAAATATTTTTTCAGAGCTAGATGCAGAAAAAAATTATATTGAATTTGCAACCTGATGGAGGTTAGTATAGATGGACTAATAGAAAAAGTCCCACACAGTGCTAGAAGCCTAAATTTTTTTTCAGAGCTAGATGCAGAAAAAAATTATATTGAATTTGCAACCTGATGGAGGTCAGTATAGATGGACTAATAGAACAAGTCCCACACACTGCTAGAAGCTGAAATATTTTTTCAGAGCTAGATGCAGAAAAAAATTGTATTGAATTTGCATCCTAATGGAGGTTAGTATAGATGGACTAATAGAACAAGTCCCACACACTGCTAGAAGCTGAAATATTTTTTCAGAGCTAGATGCAGAAAAAAATTATATTGAATTTGCAACCTGATGGAGGTCAGTATGGATGGACTAATAGAACAAGTCCCACACACTGCTAGAACCTGAAATATTTTTTCAGAGCTAGATGCAGAAAAAACTTATATTGAATTTGCAACCTGATGGAGGTCAGTATAGATTGACTAATAGAACAAGTCCCACACACTGCTAGAAGCTGAAATATTTTTTCAGAGCGAGATGCAGAAAAAAATTATATTGAATTTGCAACCTGATGGAGGTCAGTATAGATGGACTAATAGAACAAGTCACACACACTGCTAGAAGCCTAAATATTTTTTCAGAGCTAGATGCAGAAAAAAATTTAATTGAATTTGCAACCTGATGGAGGTCAGTATAGATGGACTAATAGAACAAGTCCCACACACTGCTAGAAGCTGAAATATACTTTCAGAGCTAGATGCAGAAAAAAATTATATTAAATTTGCAACCTGATGGAGGTTAGTATAGATGGACTAATAAAACAAGTCCCACACACTGCTAGAAGCCTAAATATTTTTCCAGAGCTAGATGCAGAAAAAAAATATATTGAATTTGCAACCTGATGGAGGTCAGTATAGATAGACTAATAGAACAAGTCCCACACACTGCTAGAAGCTGAAATATTTTTTCAGAGCTAGATGCAGAAAAAAATTATATTGAATTTGCAACCTGATGGAGGTTAGTATAGATGGACTAATAGAAAAAGTCCCACACAGTGTTAGAAGCCTAAATATTTTTTTAAAGCTAGATGCAGAAAAAAATTATATTGAATTTGCAACCTGATGGAGGTCAGTATAGATGGACTAATAGAACAAGTCCCACACACTGCTAGAAGCCTAAATATTTTTTCAGAGCTAGATGCAGAAAAAAATTATATTGAATATGCAACCTGATGGAGGTCAGTATAGATTGACTAATAGAACAAGTCCCACACACTGCTAGAAGCTGAAATATTTTTTCAGAGCTAGATGCAGAAAAAAATTATATTGAATTTGCAACCTGATGGAGATTAGTATAGATGGACTAATAGAACAAGTCCCACACACTGTTAGAAGCCTAATTATTTTTTCAGAGCTAGATGCAGAAAAAAAATTATATTGAATTTGCAACCTGATGGAGGTCAGTATAGATGGATTAATAGAACAAGTCCCACACACTGCTAGAAGCCTAAATATTTTTTCAGAGCTAGATGCAGAAAAAAATTATATTGAATTTGCAACCTGATGGAGGTCAGTATAGATTGACTAATAGAACAAGTCCCACACACTGCTAGAAGCTGAAATATTTTTTCAGAGCTAGATGCAGAAAAAAATTATATTGAATTTGCAACCTGATGGAGATTAGTATAGATGGACTAATAGAACAAGTCCCACACACTGCTAGAAGCCTAAATATTGTTTCAGAGTTAGATGCAGAAAAAAATTATATTGAATTTGCAACCTGAAGGAGGTCAGTATAGATGGACTAATAGAACAAGTCCCACACACTGCTAGAAGCCTAAATATTTTTTCAGAGCTAGATGCAGAAAAAAATTATACTGAATTTGCAACCTGATGGAGGTCAGTATAGATGGACTAATAGAACAAGTCCCACACACTGCTGGAAGCCTAAATATTTTTTCAGAGCTAGATGCAGAAAAAAATTATATTGAATTTGCAACCTGATGGAGGTCAGCATAGATGGACTAATAGAACAAGTCCCACACACTGCTAGAAGCTGAAATATTTTTTCAGAGCTAGATGCAGAAAAAAATTATATTGAATTTGCAACCTGATGGAGGTTAGTATAGATGGACTAATAGAAAAAGTCCCACACACTACTAGAAGCCTAAATATTTTTTCAGAGCTAGATGCAGAAAAAAATTATATTGAATTTGCAACCTGATGGAGGTTAGTATAGATGGACTAATAGAACAAGTCCCACACACTGCTAGAAGCTGAAATATTTTTTCAGAGCGAGATGCAGAAAAAAATTATATTGAATTTGCAACCTGATGGAGGTCAGTATAGATGGACTAATAGAACAAGTCACACACACTGCTAGAAGCCTAAATATTTTTTCAGAGCTAGATGCAGAAAAAAATTTAATTGAATTTGCAACCTGATGGAGGTCAGTATAGATGGACTAATAGAACAAGTCCCACACACTGCTAGAAGCTGAAATATACTTTCAGAGCTAGATGCAGAAAAAAATTATATTAAATTTGCAACCTGATGGAGGTTAGTATAGATGGACTAATAAAACAAGTCCCACACACTGCTAGAAGCCTAAATATTTTTCCAGAGCTAGATGCAGAAAAAAAATATATTGAATTTGCAACCTGATGGAGGTCAGTATAGATAGACTAATAGAACAAGTCCCACACACTGCTAGAAGCTGAAATATTTTTTCAGAGCTAGATGCAGAAAAAAATTATATTGAATTTGCAACCTGATGGAGGTTAGTATAGATGGACTAATAGAAAAAGTCCCACACAGTGTTAGAAGCCTAAATATTTTTTTAAAGCTAGATGCAGAAAAAAATTATATTGAATTTGCAACCTGATGGAGGTCAGTATAGATGGACTAATAGAACAAGTCCCACACACTGCTAGAAGCCTAAATATTTTTTCAGAGCTAGATGCAGAAAAAAATTATATTGAATATGCAACCTGATGGAGGTCAGTATAGATTGACTAATAGAACAAGTCCCACACACTGCTAGAAGCTGAAATATTTTTTCAGAGCTAGATGCAGAAAAAAATTATATTGAATTTGCAACCTGATGGAGATTAGTATAGATGGACTAATAGAACAAGTCCCACACACTGTTAGAAGCCTAATTATTTTTTCAGAGCTAGATGCAGAAAAAAATTATATTGAATTTGCAACCTGATGGAGGTCAGTATAGATGGATTAATAGAACAAGTCCCACACACTGCTAGAAGCCTAAATATTTTTTCAGAGCTAGATGCAGAAAAAAATTATATTGAATTTGCAACCTGATGGAGGTCAGTATAGATTGACTAATAGAACAAGTCCCACACACTGCTAGAAGCTGAAATATTTTTTCAGAGCTAGATGCAGAAAAAAATTATATTGAATTTGCAACCTGATGGAGATTAGTATAGATGGACTAATAGAACAAGTCCCACACACTGCTAGAAGCCTAAATATTGTTTCAGAGTTAGATGCAGAAAAAAATTATATTGAATTTGCAACCTGAAGGAGGTCAGTATAGATGGACTAATAGAACAAGTCCCACACACTGCTAGAAGCCTAAATATTTTTTCAGAGCTAGATGCAAAAAAAAATTATACTGAATTTGCAACCTGATGGAGGTCAGTATAGATGGACTAATAGAACAAGTCCCACACACTGCTGGAAGCCTAAATATTTTTTCAGAGCTAGATGCAGAAAAAATTATATTGAATTTGCAACCTGAAGGAGGTCAGCATAGATGGACTAATAGAACAAGTCCCACACACTGCTAGAAGCTGAAATATTTTTTCAGAGCTAGATGCAGAAATAAATTATATTGAATTTGCAACCTGATGGAGGTTAGTATAGATGGACTAATAGAAAAAGTCCCACACACTACTAGAAGCCTAAATATTTTTTCAGAGCTAGATGCAGAAAAAAATTATATTGAATTTGCAACCTGATGGAGGTTAGTATAGATGGACTAATAGAACAAGTCCCACACACTGCTAGAAGCTGAAATATTTTTTCAGAGCTAGATGCAGAAGAAAATTATATTGAATTTGCAACCTGATGGAAGTTAGTATAGATGGACTAATAGAACAAGTCCCACACACTGCTAGAAGCCTAATTATTTTTTCAGAGCTAGATGCAGAAAAAAATTCTATTGAATTTGCAACCTGATGGAGGTCAGTATAGATTGACTAATAGAACAAGTCCCACACACTGCTAGAAGCTGAAATATTTTTTCAGAGCTAGATGCAGAAAAAAATTATATTGAATTTGCAACCTGATGGAGGTTAGTATAGATGGACTAATAGAACAATTCCCACACACTGCTAGAAGCCTAAATATTTTTTCAGAGCTAGATGCAGAAAAAAATTATATTGAATTTGCAACCTGATGGAGGTCAGTATAGATGGACTAATAGAACAAGTCCCGCACACTGCTAGAAGCCTAAATATTTTTTCAGAGCGAGATGCGGAAAAAAATTATATTGAATTTGCAACCTGATGGAGGTCAATATAGATGGACTAATAGAACAAGTCACACACACTGCTAGAAGCCTAAATATTTTTTCAGAGCTAGATGCAGAAAAAAATTTAATTGAATTTGCAACCTGATGGAGGTCAGTATAGATGGACTAATAGAACAAGTCCCACACACTGCTAGAAGCTGAAATATATTTTCAGAGCTAGATGCAGAAAAAAATTATATTGAATTTGCAACCTGATGGAGGTTAGTATAGATGGACTAATAAAACAAGTCCCACACACTGCTAGAAGCCTAAATATTTTTCCAGAGCTAGATGCAGAAAAAAAATATATTGAATTTGCAACCTGATGGAGATTAGTATAGATGGACTAATAGAACAAGTCCCACACACTGTTAGAAGCCTAATTATTTTTTCAGAGCTAGATGCAGAAAAAAATTATATTGAATTTGCAACCTGATGGAGGTCAGTATAGATGGATTAATAGAACAAGTCCCACACACTGCTAGAAGCCTAAATATTTTTTCAGAGCTAGATGCAGAAAAAAATTATATTGAATTTGCAACCTGATGGAGGTCAGTATAGATTGACTAATAGAACAAGTCCCACACACTGCTAGAAGCTGAAATATTTTTTCAGAGCTAGATGCAGAAAAAAATTATATTGAATTTGCAACCTGATGGAGATTAGTATAGATGGACTAATAGAACAAGTCCCACACACTGCTAGAAGCCTAAATATTGTTTCAGAGTTAGATGCAGAAAAAAATTATATTGAATTTGCAACCTGAAGGAGGTCAGTATAGATGGACTAATAGAACAAGTCCCACACACTGCTAGAAGCCTAAATATTTTTTCAGAGCTAGATGCAGAAAAAAATTATACTGAATTTGCAACCTGATGGAGGTCAGTATAGATGGACTAATAGAACAAGTCCCACACACTGCTGGAAGCCTAAATATTTTTTCAGAGCTAGATGCAGAAAAAATTATATTGAATTTGCAACCTGAAGGAGGTCAGCATAGATGGACTAATAGAACAAGTCCCACACACTGCTAGAAGCTGAAATATTTTTTCAGAGCTAGATGCAGAAATAAATTATATTGAATTTGCAACCTGATGGAGGTTAGTATAGATGGACTAATAGAAAAAGTCCCACACACTACTAGAAGCCTAAATATTTTTTCAGAGCTAGATGCAGAAAAAAATTATATTGAATTTGCAACCTGATGGAGGTTAGTATAGATGGACTAATAGAACAAGTCCCACACACTGCTAGAAGCTGAAATATTTTTTCAGAGCTAGATGCAGAAGAAAATTATATTGAATTTGCAACCTGATGGAAGTTAGTATAGATGGACTAATAGAACAAGTCCCACACACTGCTAGAAGCCTAATTATTTTTTCAGAGCTAGATGCAGAAAAAAATTCTATTGAATTTGCAACCTGATGGAGGTCAGTATAGATTGACTAATAGAACAAGTCCCACACACTGCTAGAAGCTGAAATATTTTTTCAGAGCTAGATGCAGAAAAAAATTATATTGAATTTGCAACCTGATGGAGGTTAGTATAGATGGACTAATAGAACAATTCCCACACACTGCTAGAAGCCTAAATATTTTTTCAGAGCTAGATGCAGAAAAAAATTATATTGAATTTGCAACCTGATGGAGGTCAGTATAGATGGACTAATAGAACAAGTCCCGCACACTGCTAGAAGCCTAAATATTTTTTCAGAGCGAGATGCGGAAAAAAATTATATTGAATTTGCAACCTGATGGAGGTCAATATAGATGGACTAATAGAACAAGTCACACACACTGCTAGAAGCCTAAATATTTTTTCAGAGCTAGATGCAGAAAAAAATTTAATTGAATTTGCAACCTGATGGAGGTCAGTATAGATGGACTAATAGAACAAGTCCCACACACTGCTAGAAGCTGAAATATATTTTCAGAGCTAGATGCAGAAAAAAATTATATTGAATTTGCAACCTGATGGAGGTTAGTATAGATGGACTAATAAAACAAGTCCCACACACTGCTAGAAGCCTAAATATTTTTCCAGAGCTAGATGCAGAAAAAAAATATATTGAATTTGCAACCTGATGGAGGTCAGTATAGATAGACTAATAGAACAAGTCCCACACACTGCTAGAGGCTGAAATATTTTTTCAGAGCTAGATGCAGAAAAAAATTATATTGAATTTGCAACCTGATGGAGGTTAGTATAGATGGACTAATAGAAAAAGTCCCACACAGTGTTAGAAGCCTAAATATTTTTTTAAAGCTAGATGCAGAAAAAAATTATATTGAATTTGCAACTTGATGGAGGTCAGTATAGATGGACTAATAGAACAAGTCCCACACACTGCTAGAAGCTGAAATATTTTTTCAGAGCTAGATGCAGAAAAAAATTGTATTGAATTTGCAACCTGATGGAGGTTAGTATAGATGGACTAATAGAACAAGCCCCACACACTGCTAGAAGCCTAAATATTTTTTCAGAGCTAGATGCAGAAAAAAATTATATTGAATTTGCAACCTGATGGAGGTCAGTATGGATGGACTAATAGAACAAGTCCCACACACTGCTAGAAGCCTAAATATTTTTTCAGAGCTAGATGCAGAAAAAAATTATATTGAATTTGCAACCTGATGGAGGTTAGTATAGATGGACTAATAGAACAAGTCCCACACACTGCTAGAAGCCTAAATATTTTTTCAGAGCTAGATGCAGAAAAAAATTATATTGAATTTGCAACCTGATGGAGGTCAGTATAGATTGACTAATAGAAAAAGTCCCACAAACTGATAGAAGCTGAAATATTTTTTCAGAGCTAGATGCAGAAAAAAATTATATTGAATTTGCAACCTGATGGAGATTAGTATAAATGGACTAATAGAACAAGTCCCACACACTGCTAGAAGCCTAAATATTTTTCAGAGCTAGATGCAGAAAAAAATTATATTGAATTTGCAACCTGAAGGAGGTCAGTATAGATGGACTAATAGAACAAGTCCCACACACTGCTAGAAGCCTAAATATTTTTTCAGAGCTAGATGCAGAAAAAAATTATATTGAATTTGCAACCTGATGGAGGTCAGTATAGATGGACTAATAGAACAAGTCACACACACTGCTAGAAGCCTAAATATTTTTTCAGAGCTAGTTGCAGAAAAAAATTATATTGAATTTGCAAACTAATAGAGGTCAGTATAGATGGACTAATAGAACAAGTCCAACACACTGCTAGAAGCTGAAATATTTTTTCAGTGCTAGATGCAGAAAAAAATTATATCGAATTTGCAATCTGATGGAGGTTAGTATAGATGGACTAATAGAACAAGTCCCACACACTGCTAGAGGCCTAAATATTTTTTCAGAGCTAGATGCAGAAAAAAATGATATTGAATTTGCAACCTGATGGAGGTCAGTATAACTGGACTAATAGAACAAGTCCCACACACTGCTAGAAGCCTAAATATTTTTTCAGAGCTAGATGCAGAAAAAAATCATACTGAATTTGCAACCTGATGGAGGTCAGTATAGATGGACTAATAGAACAAGTCCCACACACTGCTGGAAGCCTAAATATTTTTTCAGAGCTAGATGCAGAAAAAAATTATATTGAATTTGCAACCTGATGGAGGTCAGCATAGATGGACTAATAGAACAAGTCCCACACACTGCTAGAAGCTGAAATATTTTTTCAGAGATAGATGCAGAAAAAAATTATATTGAATTTGCAACCTGATGGAGGTTAGTATAGATGGACTAATAGAAAAAGTCCCACACACTACTAGAAGCCTAAATATTTTTTCAGAGCTAGATGCAGAAAAAAATTATATTGAATTTGCAACCTGATGGAGGTTAGTATAGATGGACTAATAGAACAAGTCCCACACACTGCTAGAAGCTGAAATATTTTTTCAGAGCTAGATGCAGAAGAAAATTATATTGAATTTGCAACCTGATGGAAGTTAGTATAGATGGACTAATAGAACAAGTCCCACACACTGTTAGAAGCCTAATTATTTTTTCAGAGCTAGATGCAGAAAAAAATTATATTGAATTTGCAACCTGATGGAGGTCAGTATAGATGGATTAATAGAACAAGTCCCACACACTGCTAGAAGCCTAAATATTTTTTCAGAGCTAGATGCAGAAAAAAATTATATTGAATTTGCAACCTGATGGAGGTCAATATAGATGGACTAATAGAACAAGTCCCACACACTGCTAGAAGCCTAAATATTTTTTCAGAGCTAGATGCAGAAAAAAATTATATTGAATTTGCAACCTGATGGAGGTCAGTATAGATGGACTAATAGAACGAATCCCACACACTGCTAGAAGCCTAAATATTTTTTCAGAGCTGGATGCAGAAAAAAATTATATTGAATTTGCAACCTGATGGAGGTCAGTATATATGGACTAATAGAACAAGTCCCACACACTGCTAGAAGCTGAAATATTTTTTCAGAGCTAGATGCAGAAAAAAATTATATTGAATTTGCAACCTGATGGAGGTCAGTATAGATGGACTTATAGAACAAGTCCCACACACTGCTAGAAGCTGAAATATTTTTTCAGAGCTAGATGCAGAAAAAAATTATATTGAATTTGCAACCTGATGGAGGTTAGTATAGATGGACTAACAGAAAAAGTCCCACACAGTGCTAGAAGCCTAAATTTTTTTTCAGAGCTAGATGCAGAAAAAAATTATATTGAATTTGCAACCTGATGGAGGTCAGTATAGATGGACTAATAGAACAAGTCCCACACACTGCTAGAAGCTGAAATATTTTTTCAGAGCTAGATGCAGAAAAAAATTGTATTGAATTTGCATCCTAATGGAGGTTAGTATAGATGGACTAATAGAACAAGTCCCACACACTGCTAGAAGCTGAAATATTTTTTCAGAGCTAGATGAAGAAAAAAATTATATTGAATTTGCAACCTGATGGAGGTCAGTATGGATGGACTAATAGAACAAGTCCCACACACTGCTAGAAGCTGAAATATTTTTTCAGAGCTAGATGCAGAAAAAACTTATATTGAATTTGCAACCTGATGGAGGTCAGTATAGATTGACTAATAGAACAAGTCCCACACACTGCTAGAAGCTGAAATATTTTTTCAGAGCGAGATGCAGAAAAAAATTATATTGAATTTGCAACCTGATGGAGGTCAGTATAGATGGACTAATAGAACAAGTCACACACACTGCTAGAAGCCTAAATATTTTTTCACAGCTAGATGCAGAAAAAAATTTAATTGAATTTGCAACCTGATGGAGGTCAGTATAGATGGACTAATAGAACAAGTCCCACACACTGCTAGAAGCTGAAATATACTTTCAGAGCTAGATGCAGAAAAAAATTATATTAAATTTGCAACCTGATGGAGGTTAGTATAGATGGACTAATAAAACAAGTCCCACACACTGCTAGAAGCCTAAATATTTTTTCAGAGCTAGATGCAGAAAAAAAATATATTGAATTTGCAACCTGATGGAGGTCAGTTTAGATAGACTAATAGAACAAGTCCCACACACTGCTAGAAGCTGAAATATTTTTTCAGAGCTAGATGCAGAAAAAAATTATGTTGAATTTGCAACCTGATGGAGGTTAGTATAGATGGACTAATAGAAAAAGTCCCACACAGTGTTAGAAGCCTAAATATTTTTTTAAAGCTAGATGCAGAAAAAAATTATATTGAATTTGCAACCTGATGGAGGTCAGTATAGATGGACTAATAGAACAAGTCCCACACACTGCTAGAAGCCTAAATATTTTTTCAGAGCTAGATGCAGAAAAAAATTATATTGAATTTGCAACCTGATGGAGGTCAGTATAGATTGACTAATAGAACAAGTCCCACACACTGCTAGAAGCTGAAATATTTTTTCAGAGCTAGATGCAGAAAAAAATTATATTGAATTTGCAACCTGATGGAGATTAGTATAGATGGACTAATAGAACAAGTCCCACACACTGTTAGAAGCCGAATTATTTTTTCAGAGCTAGATGCAGAAAAAAATTATATTGAATTTGCAACCTGATGGAGGTCAGTATTGATGGATTAATAGAACAAGTCCCACACACTGCTAGAAGCCTAAATATTTTTTCAGAGCTAGATGCAGAAAAAAATTATATTGAATTTGCAACCTGATGGAGGTCAGTATAGATTGACTAATAGAACAAGTCCCACACACTGCTAGAAGCTGAAATATTTTTTCAGAGCTAGATGCAGAAAAAAATTATATTGAATTTGCAACCTGATGGAGATTAGTATAGATGGACTAATAGAACAAGTCCCACACACTGCTAGAAGCCTAAATATTGTTTCAGAGCTAGATGCAGAAAAAAATTATATTGAATTTGCAACCTGAAGGAGGTCAGTATAGATGGACTAATAGAACAAGTCCCACACACTGCTAGAAGCCTATATATTTTTTCAGAGCTAGATGCAGAAAAAAATTATACTGAATTTGCAACCTGATGGAGGTCAGTATAGATGGACTAATAGAACAAGTCCCACGCACTGCTGGAAGCCTAAATATTTTTTCAGAGCTAGATGCAGAAAAAAATTATATTGAATTTGCAACCTGAAGGAGGTCAGCATAGATGGACTAATAGAACAAGTCCCACACACTGCTAGAAGCTGAAATATTTTTTCAGAGCTAGATGCAGAAAAAAAATATATTGAATTTGCAACCTGATGGAGGTTAGTATAGATGGACTAATAGAAAAAGTCCCACACACTACTAGAAGCCTAAATATTTTTTCAGAGCTAGATGCAGAAAAAAATTATATTGAATTTGCAACCTGATGGAGGTTAGTATAGATGGACTAATAGAACAAGTCCCACACACTGCTAGAAGCTGAAATATTTTTTCAGAGCTAGATGCAGAAGAAAATTATATTGAATTTGCAACCTGATGGAAGTTAGTATAGATGGACTAATATAACAAGTCCCACACACTGCTAGAAGCCTAATTATTTTTTCAGAGCTAGATGCAGAAAAAAATTATATTGAATTTGCAACCTGATGGAGGTTAGTATAGATGGACTAATAGAAAAAGTCCCACACAGTGTTAGAAGCCTAAATATTTTTTTAAAGCTAGATGCAGAAAAAAATTATATTGAATTTGCAACCTGATGGAGGTCAGTATAGATGGACTAATAGAACAAGTCCCACACACTGCTAGAAGCCTAAATATTTTTTCAGAGCTAGATGCAGAAAAAAATTATATTGAATTTGCAACCTGATGGAGGTCAGTATAGATTGACTAATAGAACAAGTCCCACACACTGCTAGAAGCTGAAATATTTTTTCAGAGCTAGATGCAGAAAAAAATTATATTGAATTTGCAACCTGATGGAGATTAGTATAGATGGACTAATAGAACAAGTCCCACACACTGTTAGAAGCCGAATTATTTTTTCAGAGCTAGATGCAGAAAAAAATTATATTGAATTTGCAACCTGATGGAGGTCAGTATTGATGGATTAATAGAACAAGTCCCACACACTGCTAGAAGCCTAAATATTTTTTCAGAGCTAGATGCAGAAAAAAATTATATTGAATTTGCAACCTGATGGAGGTCAGTATAGATTGACTAATAGAACAAGTCCCACACACTGCTAGAAGCTGAAATATTTTTTCAGAGCTAGATGCAGAAAAAAATTATATTGAATTTGCAACCTGATGGAGATTAGTATAGATGGACTAATAGAACAAGTCCCACACACTGCTAGAAGCCTAAATATTGTTTCAGAGCTAGATGCAGAAAAAAATTATATTGAATTTGCAACCTGAAGGAGGTCAGTATAGATGGACTAATAGAACAAGTCCCACACACTGCTAGAAGCCTATATATTTTTTCAGAGCTAGATGCAGAAAAAAATTATACTGAATTTGCAACCTGATGGAGGTCAGTATAGATGGACTAATAGAACAAGTCCCACACACTGCTAGAAGCTGAAATATTTTTTCAGAGCTAGATGCAGAAAAAAAATATATTGAATTTGCAACCTGATGGAGGTTAGTATAGATGGACTAATAGAAAAAGTCCCACACACTACTAGAAGCCTAAATATTTTTTCAGAGCTAGATGCAGAAAAAAATTATATTGAATTTGCAACCTGATGGAGGTTAGTATAGATGGACTAATAGAACAAGTCCCACACACTGCTAGAAGCTGAAATATTTTTTCAGAGCTAGATGCAGAAGAAAATTATATTGAATTTGCAACCTGATGGAAGTTAGTATAGATGGACTAATATAACAAGTCCCACACACTGCTAGAAGCCTAATTATTTTTTCAGAGCTAGATGCAGAAAAAAATTATATTGAATTTGCAACCTGATGGAGGTCAGTATAGATGGATTAATAGAACAAGTCCCACACACTGCTAGAAGCCTAAATATTTTTTCAGAGCTAGATGCAGAAAAAAATTATATTGAATTTGCAACCTGATGGAGGTCAATATAGATGGACTAATAGAACAAGTCCCACACACTGCTAGAAGCCTAAATATTTTTTCAGAGCTAGATGCAGAAAAAAATTATATTGAATTTGCAACCTGATGGAGTTCAGTATAGATGGATTAATAGAACAAGTCCCACACACTGCTAGAAGCCTAAATATTTTTTCAGAGCTAGATGCAGAAAAAAATTATATTGAATTTGCAACCTGATGGAGGTCAATATAGATGGACTAATAGAACAAGTCCCACACACTGCTAGAAGCCTAAATATTTTTTCAGAGCTAGATGCAGAAAAAAATTATATTGAATTTGCAACCTGATGGAGGTCAGTATAGATGGACTAATAGAACGAATCCCACACACTGCTAGAAGCCTAAATATTTTTTCAGAGCTGGATACAGAAAAAAATTATATTGAATTTGCAACCTGATGGAGGTCAGTATATATGGACTAATAGAACAAGTCCCACACACTGCTAGAAGCTGAAATATTTTTTCAGAGCTAGATGCAGAAAAAAATTATATTGAATTTGCAACCTGATGGAGGTTAGTATAGATGGACTAATAGAACAAGTCCCACACACTGCTAGAAGCCTAAATATTTTTTCAGAGCTAGATGCAGGAAAAAATTATATTGAATTTGCAACCTGATGGAGGTCAGTATAGATGGACTTATAGAACAAGTCCCACACACTGCTAGAAGCTGAAATATTTTTTCAGAGCTAGATGCAGAAAAAAATTATATTGAATTTGCAACCTGATGGAGGTCAATATAGATGGACTAATAGAACAAGTCCCACACACTGCTAGAAGCCTAAATATTTTTACAGAGCTAGATGCAGAAAAAAATTATATTGAATTTGCAACCTGATGGAGGTCAGTATAGATGGATTAATAGAACAAGTCCCACACACTGCTAGAAGCCTAAATATTTTTTCAGAGCTAGATGCAGAAAAAAATTATATTGAATTTGCAACCTGATGGAGTTCAATATAGATGGACTAATAGAACAAGTCCCACACACTGCTAGAGGCCTAAATATTTTTTCAGAGCTAGATGCAGAAAAAAATTATATTGAATTTGCAACCTGATGGAGGTCAGTATAGATGGACTAATAGAACGAATCCCACACACTGCTAGAAGCCTAAATATTTTTTCAGAGCTGGATGCAGAAAAAAATTATATTGAATTTGCAACCTGATGGAGGTCAGTATATATGGACTAATAGAACAAGTCCCACACACTGCTAGAAGCTGAAATATTTTTTCAGAGCTAGATGCAGAAAAAAATTATATTGAATTTGCAACCTGATGGAGGTTAGTATAGATGGACTAATAGAACAAGTCCCACACACTGCTAGAAGCCTAAATATTTTTTCAGAGCTAGATGCAGGAAAAAATTATATTGAATTTGCAACCTGATGGAGGTCAGTATAGATGGACTTATAGAACAAGTCCCACACACTGCTAGAAGCTGAAATATTTTTTCAGAGCTAGATGCAGAAAAAAATTATATTGAATTTGCAACCTCATGGAGGTTAGTATAGATGGACTAATAGAAAAAGTCCCACACAGTGCTAGAAGCCTAAATTTTTTTTCAGAGCTAGATGCAGAAAAAAATTATATTGAATTTGCAACCTGATGGAGGTCAGTATAGATGGACTAATAGAACAAGTCCCACACACTGCTAGAAGCTGAAATATTTTTTCAGAGCTAGATGCAGAAAAAAATTGTATTGAATTTGCATCCTAATGGAGGTTAGTATAGATGGACTAATAGAACAATTCCCACACACTGCTAGAAGCTGAAATATTTTTTCAGAGCTAGATGCAGAAAAAAATTATATTGAATTTGCAACCTGATGGAGGTCAATATGGATGGACTAATAGAACAAGTCCCACACACTGCTAGAAGCTGAAATATTTTTTCAGAGCTAGATGCAGAAAAAAATTATATTGAATTTGCAACCTGATGGAGGTTAGTATAGATGGACTAATAGAACAAGTCCCACACACTGCTAGAAGCTGAAATATTTTTTCAGAGCTAGATGCAGAAAAAAATTATATTGAATTTGCAACCTGATGGAGGTTAGTATAGATGGACTAATAGAACAAGTCCCACACACTGCTTGAAGCCTAAATATTTTTTCAGAGCTAGATGCAGAAAAAAATTATATTGAATTTGCAACCTGATGGAGGTTAGTATAGATGGACTAATAGAACAAGTCCCACACACTGCTAGAAGCCTAAATATTTTTTCAGAGCTAGATGCAGAAAAAAATTATATTGAATTTGCAACCTGATGGAGGTCAGTATAGATTGACTAATAGAACAAGTCCCACACACTGCTAGAAGCTGAAATATTTTTTCAGAGCTAGATGCAGAAAAAAATTATATTGAATTTGCAACCTGATGGAGGTTAGTATAGATGGACTAATAGAACAAGTCCCACACACTGCTAGAAGCCTAAATATTGTTTCAGAGCTAGATGCAGAAAAAAAATATTTTGAATTTGCAACCTGAAGGAGGTCAGTATAGATGGACTAATAGAACAAGTCCCACACACTGCTAGAAGCCTAAATATTGTTTCAGAGCTAGATGCAGAACAAAATTATATTGAATTTGCAACCTGAAGGAGGTCAGTATAGATGGATTAATAGAACAAGTCCCACACACTGCTAGAAGCCTAAATATTTTTTCAGAGCTAGATGCAGAAAAAAATTATATTGAATTTGCAACCTGATGGAGGTCAGTATAGATGGACTAATAGAAAAAGTCCCACACAGTGCTAGAAGCCTAAATTTTTTTTCAGAGCTAGATGCAGAAAAAAATTATATTGAATTTGCAACCTGATGGAGGTCAGTATAGATGGACTAATAGAACAAGTCCCACACACTGCTAGAAGCTGAAATATTTTTTCAGAGCTAGATGCAGAAAAAAATTGTATTGAATTTGCATCCTAATGGAGGTTAGTATAGATGGACTAATAGAACAAGTCCCACACACTGCTAGAAGCTGAAATATTTTTTCAGAGCTAGATGCAGAAAAAAATTATATTGAATTTGCAACCTGATGGAGGTCAATATGGATGGACTAATAGAACAAGTCCCACACACTGCTAGAAGCTGAAATATTTTTTCAGAGCTAGATGCAGAAAAAAATTATATTGAATTTGCAACCTGATGGAGGTTAGTATAGATGGACTAATAGAACAAGTCCCACACACTGCTAGAAGCTGAAATATTTTTTCAGAGCGAGATGCAGAAAAAAATTATATTGAATTTGCAACCTGATGGAGGTCAGTATAGATGGACTAATAGAACAAGTCCCACACACTGCTAGAAGCCTAAATATTTTTTCAGAGCTAGATGCAGAAAAAAATTATATTGAATTTGCAACCTGATGGAGGTCAGTATAGATTGACTAATAGAACAAGTCCCACACACTGCTAGAAGCTGAAATATTTTTTCAGAGCTAGATGCAGAAAAAAATTATATTGAATTTGCAACCTGATGGAGGTTAGTATAGATGGACTAATAGAACAAGTCCCACACACTGCTAGAAGCCTAAATATTGTTTCAGAGCTAGATGCAGAAAAAAAATATTTTGAATTTGCAACCTGAAGGAGGTCAGTATAGATGGACTAAAAGAACAAGTCCCACACACTGCTAGAAGCCTAAATATTGTTTCAGAGCTAGATGCAGAACAAAATTATATTGAATTTGCAACCTGAAGGAGGTCAGTATAGATGGATTAATAGAACAAGTCCCACACACTGCTAGAAGCCTAAATATTTTTTCAGAGCTAGATGCAGAAAAAAATTATATTGAATTTGCAACCTGATGGAGGTCAGTATAGATGGACTAATAGAACAAGTCCCACACACTGCTAGAAGCTGAAATATTTTTTCAGCGCTAGATGCAGAAAAAAATTATATTGAATTTGCAATCTGATGGAGGTTAGTATAGATGGACTAATAGAACAAGTCCCACACACTGCTAGAAGCCTAAATATTTTTTCAGAGCTAGATGCAGAAAAAAATTATATTGAATTTGCAACCTGATGGAGGTCAGTATAACTGGACTAATAGAACAAGTCCCACACACTGCTAGAAGCTGAAATATTTTTTCAGAGCTAGATGCAGAAAAAAATTATATTGAATTTGCAACCTCATGGAGGTTAGTATAGATGGACTAATAGAAAAAGTCCCACACAGTGCTAGAAGCCTAAATTTTTTTTCAGAGCTAGATGCAGAAAAAAATTATATTGAATTTGCAACCTGATGGAGGTCAGTATAGATGGACTAATAGAACAAGTCCCACACACTGCTAGAAGCTGAAATATTTTTTCAGAGCTAGATGCAGAAAAAAATTGTATTGAATTTGCATCCTAATGGAGGTTAGTATAGATGGACTAATAGAACAATTCCCACACACTGCTAGAAGCTGAAATATTTTTTCAGAGCTAGATGCAGAAAAAAATTATATTGAATTTGCAACCTGATGGAGGTCAATATGGATGGACTAATAGAACAAGTCCCACACACTGCTAGAAGCTGAAATATTTTTTCAGAGCTAGATGCAGAAAAAAATTATATTGAATTTGCAACCTGATGGAGGTTAGTATAGATGGACTAATAGAACAAGTCCCACACACTGCTAGAAGCTGAAATATTTTTTCAGAGCTAGATGCAGAAAAAAATTATATTGAATTTGCAACCTGATGGAGGTTAGTATAGATGGACTAATAGTACAAGTCCCACACACTGCTTGAAGCCTAAATATTTTTTCAGAGCTAGATGCAGAAAAAAATTATATTGAATTTGCAACCTGATGGATGTTAGTATAGATGGACTAATAGAACAAGTCCCACACACTGCTAGAAGCCTAAATATTTTTTCAGAGCTAGATGCAGAAAAAAATTATATTGAATTTGCAACCTGATGGAGGTCAGTATAGATTGACTAATAGAACAAGTCCCACACACTGCTAGAAGCTGAAATATTTTTTCAGAGCTAGATGCAGAAAAAAATTATATTGAATTTGCAACCTGATGGAGGTTAGTATAGATGGACTAATAGAACAAGTCCCACACACTGCTAGAAGCCTAAATATTGTTTCAGAGCTAGATGCAGAAAAAAAATATTTTGAATTTGCAACCTGAAGGAGGTCAGTATAGATGGACTAATAGAACAAGTCCCACACACTGCTAGAAGCCTAAATATTGTTTCAGAGCTAGATGCAGAACAAAATTATATTGAATTTGCAACCTGAAGGAGGTCAGTATAGATGGATTAATAGAACAAGTCCCACACACTGCTAGAAGCCTAAATATTTTTTCAGAGCTAGATGCAGAAAAAAATTATATTGAATTTGCAACCTGATGGAGGTCAGTATAGATGGACTAATAGAAAAAGTCCCACACAGTGCTAGAAGCCTAAATTTTTTTTCAGAGCTAGATGCAGAAAAAAATTATATTGAATTTGCAACCTGATGGAGGTCAGTATAGATGGACTAATAGAACAAGTCCCACACACTGCTAGAAGCTGAAATATTTTTTCAGAGCTAGATGCAGAAAAAAATTGTATTGAATTTGCATCCTAATGGAGGTTAGTATAGATGGACTAATAGAACAAGTCCCACACACTGCTAGAAGCTGAAATATTTTTTCAGAGCTAGATGCAGAAAAAAATTATATTGAATTTGCAACCTGATGGAGGTCAATATGGATGGACTAATAGAACAAGTCCCACACACTGCTAGAAGCTGAAATATTTTTTCAGAGCTAGATGCAGAAAAAAATTATATTGAATTTGCAACCTGATGGAGGTTAGTATAGATGGACTAATAGAACAAGTCCCACACACTGCTAGAAGCTGAAATATTTTTTCAGAGCGAGATGCAGAAAAAAATTATATTGAATTTGCAACCTGATGGAGGTCAGTATAGATGGACTAATAGAACAAGTCCCACACACTGCTAGAAGCCTAAATATTTTTTCAGAGCTAGATGCAGAAAAAAATTATATTGAATTTGCAACCTGATGGAGGTCAGTATAGATTGACTAATAGAACAAGTCCCACACACTGCTAGAAGCTGAAATATTTTTTCAGAGCTAGATGCAGAAAAAAATTATATTGAATTTGCAACCTGATGGAGGTTAGTATAGATGGACTAATAGAACAAGTCCCACACACTGCTAGAAGCCTAAATATTGTTTCAGAGCTAGATGCAGAAAAAAAATATTTTGAATTTGCAACCTGAAGGAGGTCAGTATAGATGGACTAATAGAACAAGTCCCACACACTGCTAGAAGCCTAAATATTGTTTCAGAGCTAGATGCAGAACAAAATTATATTGAATTTGCAACCTGAAGGAGGTCAGTATAGATGGATTAATAGAACAAGTCCCACACACTGCTAGAAGCCTAAATATTTTTTCAGAGCTAGATGCAGAAAAAAATTATATTGAATTTGCAACCTGATGGAGGTCAGTATAGATGGACTAATAGAACAAGTCCCACACACTGCTAGAAGCTGAAATATTTTTTCAGCGCTAGATGCAGAAAAAAATTATATTGAATTTGCAATCTGATGGAGGTTAGTATAGATGGACTAATAGAACAAGTCCCACACACTGCTAGAAGCCTAAATATTTTTTCAGAGCTAGATGCAGAAAAAAATTATATTGAATTTGCAACCTGATGGAGGTCAGTATAACTGGACTAATAGAACAAGTCCCACACACTGCTAGAAGCCTAAATATTTTTTCAGAGCTAGATGCAGAAAAAAATTATATTGAATTTGCAACCTGATGGAGGTCAGTATAGATGGACTATTAGAACAAGTCCCACACACTGCTAGAAGCCTAAATATTTTTTCAGAGCTAGATGCAGGAAAAAATTATATTGAATTTGCAACCTGATGGAGGTCAGTATAGATGGACTAATAGAACAAGTCCCACACACTGCTAGAAGCTGAAATATTTTTTCAGAGCTAGATGCAGAAAAAAATTATATTGAATTTGCAACCTGATGGAGGTTAGTATAGATGGACTAATAAAACAAGTCCCACACACTGCTAGAAGCTGAAATATTTTTTCAGAGCTAGATGCAGAAAAAAATTATATTGAATTTGCAACCTGATGGAGGTTAGTATAGATGGACTAATAGAACAAGTCCCACACACTGCTTGAAGCCTAAATATTTTTTCAGAGCTAAATGCAGAAAAAAATTATATTGAATTTGCAACCTGATGGAGGTTAGTATAGATGGACTAATAGAACAAGTCCCACACACTGCTAGAAGCCTAAATATTTTTTCAGAGCTAGATGCAGAAAAAAATTATATTGAATTTGCAACCTGATGGAGGTCAGTATAGATGGAATAATAGAACAAGTCCCACACATTGCTAGAAGCTGAAATATTTTTTCAGCGCTAGATGCAGAAAAAAATTATATTGAATTTGCAATCTGATGGAGGTTAGTATAGATGGACTAATAGAACAAGTCCCACACACTGCTAGAAGCTGAAATATTTTTTCAGAGCTAGATGCAGAAAAAAATTATATTGAATTTGCAACCTGATGGAGGTTAGTATAGATGGACTAATAGAACAAGTCCCACACACTGCTTGAAGCCTAAATATTTTTTCAGAGCTAGATGCAGAAAAAAAGTATATTGAATTTGCAACCTGATGGAGGTTAGTATAGATGGACTAATAGAACAAGTCCCACACACTGCTAGAAGCCTAAATATTGTTTCAGAGCTAGATGCAGAAAAAAATTATATTGAATTTGCAACCTGAAGGATGTCAGTATAGATGGACTAATAGAACAAGTCCCACACACTGCTAGAAGCCTAAATATTGTTTCAGAGCTAGATGCAGAACAAAATTATATTGAATTTGCAACCTGAAGGAGGTCAGTATAGATGGATTAATAGAACAAGTCCCACACACTGCTACAAGCCTAAATATTTTTTCAGAGCTAGATGCAGAAAAAAATTATATTGAATTTGCAACCTGATGGAGGTCAGTATAGATGGACTAATAGAACAAGTCCCACACACTGCTAGAAGCTGAAATATTTTTTCAGCGCTAGATGCAGAAAAAAATTATATTGAATTTGCAATCTGATGGAGGTTAGTATAGATGGACTAATAGAACAAGTCCCACACACTGCTAGAAGCCTAAATATTTTTTCAGAGCTAGATGCAGAAAAAAATTATATTGAATTTGCAACCTGATGGAGGTCAGTATAGATGGACTATTAGAACAAGTCCCACACACTGCTAGAAGCCTAAATATTTTTTCAGAGCTAGATGCAGGAAAAAATTATATTGAATTTGCAACCTGATGGAGGTCAGTATAGATGGACTAATAGAACAAGTCCCACACACTGCTAGAAGCTGAAATATTTTTTCAGAGCTAGATGCAGAAAAAAATTATATTGAATTTGCAACCTGATGGAGGTCAATATGGATGGACTAATAGAACAAGTCCCACACACTGCTAGAAGCTGAAATATTTTTTCAGAGCTAGATGCAGAAAAAAATTATATTGAATTTGCAACCTGATGGAGGTTAGTATAGATGGACTAATAGAACAAGTCCCACACACTGCTAGAAGCTGAAATATTTTTTCAGAGCGAGATGCAGAAAAAAATTATATTGAATTTGCAACCTGATGGAGGTCAGTATAGATGGACTAATAGAACAAGTCCCACACACTGCTAGAAGCCTAAATATTTTTTCAGAGCTAGATGCAGAAAAAAATTATATTGAATTTGCAACCTGATGGAGGTCAGTATAGATTGACTAATAGAACAAGTCCCACACACTGCTAGAAGCTGAAATATTTTTTCAGAGCTAGATGCAGAAAAAAATTATATTGAATTTGCAACCTGATGGAGGTTAGTATAGATGGACTAATAGAACAAGTCCCACACACTGCTAGAAGCCTAAATATTGTTTCAGAGCTAGATGCAGAAAAAAAATATTTTGAATTTGCAACCTGAAGGAGGTCAGTATAGATGGACTAATAGAACAAGTCCCACACACTGCTAGAAGCCTAAATATTGTTTCAGAGCTAGATGCAGAACAAAATTATATTGAATTTGCAACCTGAAGGAGGTCAGTATAGATGGATTAATAGAACAAGTCCCACACACTGCTAGAAGCCTAAATATTTTTTCAGAGCTAGATGCAGAAAAAAATTATATTGAATTTGCAACCTGATGGAGGTCAGTATAGATGGACTAATAGAACAAGTCCCACACACTGCTAGAAGCTGAAATATTTTTTCAGCGCTAGATGCAGAAAAAAATTATATTGAATTTGCAATCTGATGGAGGTTAGTATAGATGGACTAATAGAACAAGTCCCACACACTGCTAGAAGCCTAAATATTTTTTCAGAGCTAGATGCAGAAAAAAATTATATTGAATTTGCAACCTGATGGAGGTCAGTATAACTGGACTAATAGAACAAGTCCCACACACTGCTAGAAGCCTAAATATTTTTTCAGAGCTAGATGCAGAAAAAAATTATATTGAATTTGCAACCTGATGGAGGTCAGTATAGATGGACTATTAGAACAAGTCCCACACACTGCTAGAAGCCTAAATATTTTTTCAGAGCTAGATGCAGGAAAAAATTATATTGAATTTGCAACCTGATGGAGGTCAGTATAGATGGACTAATAGAACAAGTCCCACACACTGCTAGAAGCTGAAATATTTTTTCAGAGCTAGATGCAGAAAAAAATTATATTGAATTTGCAACCTGATGGAGGTTAGTATAGATGGACTAATAAAACAAGTCCCACACACTGCTAGAAGCTGAAATATTTTTTCAGAGCTAGATGCAGAAAAAAATTATATTGAATTTGCAACCTGATGGAGGTTAGTATAGATGGACTAATAGAACAAGTCCCACACACTGCTTGAAGCCTAAATATTTTTTCAGAGCTAAATGCAGAAAAAAATTATATTGAATTTGCAACCTGATGGAGGTTAGTATAGATGGACTAATAGAACAAGTCCCACACACTGCTAGAAGCCTAAATATTTTTTCAGAGCTAGATGCAGAAAAAAATTATATTGAATTTGCAACCTGATGGAGGTCAGTATAGATGGAATAATAGAACAAGTCCCACACATTGCTAGAAGCTGAAATATTTTTTCAGCGCTAGATGCAGAAAAAAATTATATTGAATTTGCAATCTGATGGAGGTTAGTATAGATGGACTAATAGAACAAGTCCCACACACTGCTAGAAGCTGAAATATTTTTTCAGAGCTAGATGCAGAAAAAAATTATATTGAATTTGCAACCTGATGGAGGTTAGTATAGATGGACTAATAGAACAAGTCCCACACACTGCTTGAAGCCTAAATATTTTTTCAGAGCTAGATGCAGAAAAAAAGTATATTGAATTTGCAACCTGATGGAGGTTAGTATAGATGGACTAATAGAACAAGTCCCACACACTGCTAGAAGCCTAAATATTGTTTCAGAGCTAGATGCAGAAAAAAATTATATTGAATTTGCAACCTGAAGGATGTCAGTATAGATGGACTAATAGAACAAGTCCCACACACTGCTAGAAGCCTAAATATTGTTTCAGAGCTAGATGCAGAACAAAATTATATTGAATTTGCAACCTGAAGGAGGTCAGTATAGATGGATTAATAGAACAAGTCCCACACACTGCTACAAGCCTAAATATTTTTTCAGAGCTAGATGCAGAAAAAAATTATATTGAATTTGCAACCTGATGGAGGTCAGTATAGATGGACTAATAGAACAAGTCCCACACACTGCTAGAAGCTGAAATATTTTTTCAGCGCTAGATGCAGAAAAAAATTATATTGAATTTGCAATCTGATGGAGGTTAGTATAGATGGACTAATAGAACAAGTCCCACACACTGCTAGAAGCCTAAATATTTTTTCAGAGCTAGATGCAGAAAAAAATTATATTGAATTTGCAACCTGATGGAGGTCAGTATAGATGGACTATTAGAACAAGTCCCACACACTGCTAGAAGCCTAAATATTTTTTCAGAGCTAGATGCAGGAAAAAATTATATTGAATTTGCAACCTGATGGAGGTCAGTATAGATGGACTAATAGAACAAGTCCCACACACTGCTAGAAGCTGAAATATTTTTTCAGAGCTAGATGCAGAAAAAAATTATATTGAATTTGCAACCTGATGGAGGTTAGTATAGATGGACTAATAAAAATAGTCCCACACACTGCTAGAAGCTGAAATATTTTTTCAGAGCTAGATGCAGAAAAAAATTATATTGAATTTGCAACCTGATGGAGGTTAGTATAGATGGACTAAAAGAACAAGTCCCACACACTGCTTGAAGCCTAAATATTTTTTCAGAGCTAGATGCAGAAAAAAATTATATTGAATTTGCAACCTGATGGAGGTTAGTATAGATGGACTAATAGAACAAGTCCCACACACTGCTAGAAGCCTAAATATTTTTTCAGAGCTATATGCAGAAAAAAATTATATTGAATTTGCAACCTGATGGAGGTCAGTATAGATGGACTAATAGAACAAGTCCCACACATTGCTAGAAGCTGAAATATTTTTTCAGAGCTAGATGCAGAAAAAAATTATATTGAATTTGCAACCTGATGGAGGTTAGTATAGATGGACTAATAAAACAAGTCCCACACACTGCTAGAAGCTGAAATATTTTTTCAGAGCTAGATGCAGAAAAAAATTATATTGAATTTGCAACCTGATGGAGGTTAGTATAGATGGACTAATAGAACAAGTCCCACACACTGCTTGAAGCCTAAATATTTTTTCAGAGCTAGATGCAGAAAAAAATTATATTGAATTTGCAACCTGATGGAGGTTAGTATAGATGGACTAATAGAACAAGTCCCACACACTGCTAGAAGCCTAAATATTTTTTCAGAGCTAGATGCAGAAAAAAATTATATTGAATTTGCAACCTGATGGAGGTCAGTATAGATTGACTAATAGAACAAGTCCCACACACTGCTAGAAGCTGAAATATTTTTTCAGAGCTAGATGCAGAAAAAAATTATATTGAATTTTCAACCTGATGGAGGTTAGTATAGATGGACTAATAGAACAAGTCCCACACACTGCTAGAAGCCTAAATATTGTTTCAGAGCTAGATGCAGAAAAAAATTATATTGAATTTGCAACCTGAAGTAGGTCAGTATAGATGGACTAATAGAACAAGTCCCTCACACTGCTAGAAGCCTAAATATTGTTTCAGAGCTAGATGCAGAACAAAATTATATTGAATTTGCAACTTGAAGGAGGTCAGTATAGATGGATTAATAGAACAAGTCCCACACACTGCTAGAAGCCTAAATATTTTTTCAGAGCTAGATGCAGAAAAAAATTATATTGAATTTGCAACCTGATGGAGGTCAGTATAGATGGACTAATAGAACAAGTCCCACACACTGCTAGAAACTGAAATATTTTTTCAGAGCTAGATGCAGAAAAAAATTATATTGAATTTGCAACCTGATGGAGGTTAGTATAGATGGACTAATAGAAAATGTCCCACACACTGCTAGAAGCCTAAATATTTTTTCAGAGCTAGATGCAGAAAAAAATTATATTGAATTTGCAACCTGATGGAGGTTAGTATAGAAGGACTAATAGAACAAGTCCCACACACTGCTAGAAGCTGAAATATTTTTTCAGAGCTAGATGCAGAAAAAAATTGTATTGAATTTGCAACCTGATGGAAGTTAGTATAGATGGACTAATAGAACAAGTCCCACACACTGCTAGAAGCCTAAATATTTTTTCAGAGCTAGATGCAGAAAAAAATTATATTGAATTTGCAACCTGATGGAGGTCAGTATAGATGGACTAATAGAACAAGTCCCACACACTGCTAGAAGCTGAAATATTTTTTCAGAGCTAGATGCAGAAAAAAATTATATTGAATTTGCAACCTGATCGAAGTTAGTATAGATGGACTAATAGAACAAGTCCCACACACTGCTAGAAGCCTAAATATTTTTTCAGAGCTAGATGCAGAAAAAAATTATATTGAATTTGCAACCTGATGGAGGTCAGTATAGATGGACTAATAGAACAAGTCCCACACACTGCTAGAAGCCTAAATATTTTTTCAGAGCTAGATGCAGAAAAAAATTATATTGAATTTGCAACCTGATGGAGGTCAGTATAGATGGACTAATAGAACGAGTCCCACACACTGCTAGAAGCCTAAATATTTTTTCAGAGCTAGATGCAGAAAAAAATTATATTGAATTTGCAACCTGATGGAGGTCAGTATAGATGGACTAATAGAACAAGTCCCACACACTGCTAGAAGCTGAAATATTTTTTCAGAGCTAGATGCAGAAAAAAATTATATTGAATTTGCAACCTGATGGAGGTTAGTATAGATGGACTAATAGAACAAGTCCCACACACTGCTAGAAGCCTAAATATTTTTTCAGAGCTCGATGCAGGAAAAAATTATATTGAATTTGCAACCTGGTGGAGGTTAGTATAGATGGACTAGTAGAATGATGCTATGCCCAAAAGGTTTTACTTCACTAGGTGCAGTAAAAAAAATTGTATTCTATACACAGGTGGTGTAGCTTGCAACACAGATAGGCTACTTAACTTACTAACACACTCTGTAATAGGCCAAAAAGGATTTGCTTTGCTAGATTTAGCCAAATGCTGTGAAAAAAACTTCCACAGCACTGGCACAGACCTGCCTGGCAAAAAGTGATAGGAACTGATGTAACCTAGCCCTGAAAAGGACTGCAATTACAATTAGTCTTTACTCCCAACCTATCGATTCAAGAGCACAGACCTGCCTGATAAAAGTTGTAGGAAATGATGTAACCTAGTCCTTAAAAGGACTGCAATCACAACTATTCCCTACTCCCAAGCTATCTGTAGATTTGTGCGAAAATTGGCTTCAAATTAACAAAGTATAGCGCACACAGCAACAGATGTGCCGTCTAACACGCAGCTGCAGCAGTGAGAAAATGGTGGCGACGGGGAAAATGGCTGGGTCTTATAGGGCATAGGGCAAGGACATGTGACATACACTGCCAATGACACATGCCCTTGCTTGTGTGAAAAAAAGCAGTTTGCTCCGTGTGTGTGCTGCTGATAGGCTGACAGATTGCACCTCCCCACTGTAAATGCGGGAAAGAGAAAAAAAAATGGAGATCTTCATTATTTCTGCAGAGATCCATCCCCTGCCCCTCCCCCCGCCCCGCTGTACACTCAAACTGCGTATTAACATTAATTTTCAGCATTACTGAGAAAAAATCCAGTTATAATTTTGGTGCATGAACAGTTATCGAACATAACCTCGAACAGCCGAATTTTTTTCAAATCGTTCGTGTTCGCCGAACGGCTCGAACACTGCCCAAAACAGCTCGAATTTGAGATTGTTCGAGTCGAACAGCGCTCATCTCTACTGGGCACACCTTCAAGTGGTCTCTTGAGACTGTTGCGGTTGTCTTACCCTCATCCTTACTAATCAGTCAGGTTTTACTGTTGTCAAATCTGGAGTTTAGCACAGTGTAGGGCTCGCTTTCCCACTGGTCATCGAGCTTGTGACCTCTTCTTTTCCACTTTAGCACTATCTCACCAGGTGCCAAGGGTTCTGCTGGTGCATGTTTATTGTACTGCTCTTCCTGTCTTTCCCTCAATTTGTTTAGACTGTCTTCGACACAGGCCTGTACCTTCCTGTACTGCTCTTGCCGACTTGTGTCCCAGTCTTCAGTGCACGTATCTGCAGCAGGTTCTACCACTCCGAGCTCCAGGTCCATGGGCAATTTTCCAGGTCTTGCTCTCATAAGGTACGCTGGGGTACAATTTGTAGAACTCACGGGTATGTGGTTATACAAGTCCACCAGGTCAGGTAGCTTTTCTGGCCACTGGTTCCTTTCTTCCAAAGGTAGGGTTTTCAACAGGTCTATAACGATGTTGTTCATTTTCTCGCACATACCGTTGGTTTGCGGATGATATGGCGTAGTCCGGATCTTCTTGCATCCATACAGGTGGCAGAATTCCTTGACTAGCTCAGCTTCGAAAGCAGGGCCTTGATCTGTCAGCACCTTTTCCGGATATCCATGGGGTCTGCAGAAGTAGGCTTGGAACGTTCTTGTTGCAGTTTCTGCTGTCAGGTCCTTGACAGGGGCTACCACCAGGAATCGGGAATAGTGATCCACCATGGTCAGGGCATAGGAGTAGCCTGATCTGCTGGGTGACAGTTTGACGTGATCCAGAGCTACAATCTCCAGGGGTTGGGTTGTTTTGATGGACTGCAAAGGTGCTTTCTGGCTGCCGTAGTCTTTCCTTCTGAGGCTACAGGGTCCACAATTCTGGCACCACCTTTCTATGGAACTCCGCATTCCAACCCAATAGAACCGGTCCTTCAGCAGGGTTTCCAGCTTCTTCCAGCCAAAGTGACCTGCTTGGTCGTGGTAGGCCTCTAACACCATCTGGATATCCGTCCTGGATACAACAATCTGCCACACCATTTCATGGGTCTTGGGGTTGACATACCTTCTGCACAGCTTCTCTCTGTAGATGAACAGCCGGCTTCTCTCATTCCACAGGTGTTTGGCTTGTGGAGGAGCATCCTTCTCCAGGTGAGAACCTTCTTGGGTTATCAGTCTTTTGATGAGGCTGACAACCGGGTCACTGTCCTGGGTCTCCTTCCAGCTGTGATGAGGTAGAGGGTTTGGCGTCCTACCATGACATCTTCTGGAGGCGTGCTGCTCTTGGACCATTCCATTTCTGTGGAAAGCAGGTAGTTCAATTTCTTCGAGATCATCCTCGGTGTCTGACTGGTGGGTCATCCTTGACAAGGCATCAGCATTGGTATTCTTGTGACCTGCCCGATACTTGTTTGTGAACTGATAATTCGACAGTCTGGCCACCCAACGCTGTTCCCAACCTGGCTGTCTCCAGGTATGTCAAAGGATTATTGTCGGTAAAGGCTGTGAATTTAGTTGAGGCTAGGTAATGCTTGAATCTTTCAGTGATAGCCCAGACCAAGGCCAGGAACTCCAGCTTGAAGGAACTGTAATTCTCCGGGTTCCTCTCAGTAGGGCGTAGCTTCCTACTGGCATAGGCATTTACCTTCTCTCTGCCGTTTTGCTTCTGGGACAATACAGCTCCCAGTCCCTCGTTGCTGGCGTCGGTATACAACAGGAAAGGCTGGCTGTAGTCAGGGTAAGCCAGGATTTCTTCACCAGTTAGGACTTCCTTCATTGATGCAAAGGACTCAGTCTGCTCTTTGCCCCACTGGAATGGGGGACTTTTTCCTCTTTTGCACTGTCCTACCAGGAGATCTTGTAGAGGTGCTACCTTTTTGGGATAGTCCTTTATGAACCTCCTGTAGTACCCGACCAGTCCCAGGAATTGCCGTACTCCTTTGATGCTTCTCGGTTCAGGCCACTTCTGGATGGCAATGACCTTTTTCGGGTCTGGTGCTACTCCCTCTGAGCTGACTACGTGTCCCAGGTACTGACCCTTCTGCTTGAGCAGGTGGCACTTAGAAGGTTTTAGTTTCATCCCATACCGGGACAATGCTTCAAATACCTCTGCCAGGAGCTTCAGATGGTCTTCATACGTCCTTCAGTACACGATAACGTCATCCAGGTACAGCAGCACTGTCTCAAAGTTCCGGTGTCCCAAGCAACACTCCATCAACCCTTGGAAAGTTCCTGGTGCGTTTCAGAGTCCAAACGGCATGCTGTTGAATTCGCACAGTCCCATCGGGGTGGTGAAGGCTGTCTTCTCCCGGTCTTCCTCACCAACAGAGACTTGCCAGTACCCGCTAGTGAGATCCAATGTAGAGAAGTAATTGGCAGATTTTAGTGCAGCCAGGGATTCCTCTATATAGGGCAAAGGGTATGCATCTTTATGTGTTATTCGATTAATTTGTCTGTAATCTACACACATCCTCAGGCTACTGTCCTTCTTTCTGACCAGGACCAGGGGAGCTGCCCAGGGGCTACAGCTATCCCTTACTACCCCGGCCTTTTTCATGTCATGCAACATTTCCTTGGCTTTTTGGTAATGTGCTGGTGGTACGGGTCTATAATGCTCCTTAATGGGTGGATGATTACCGGTGGGTATGTGGTGTTGCACCCCTTTAACCCTTCCAAAATCAAGTGGGTGCTTACTAAACACTTGTTCATATTCCTGAACCACTCTGTAAACACCATGTTTCTGATGGACAGGGGTGGCGTCAGTCCCAACATGGAGCTGTTGACACCAATCCTCCAGCTGAGCTTCGGAGTCATTGTCCTCCACTGTATCTGGTGGGGTCAAGGATTCCACTGTGTGTATGGCATCATTATTCACAGTATACAATCTGGCAACAGTGGCGTATCTTGGCAATTTAACTTCCTCCTCCCCACAATTTAGGAGACGTACAGGTACCCTCCCATTGCGTACATCAACTACCCCTCTAGTAGTTAGGAGTGTAGGTCTGTGCTCTGAGCTAATGGGCTCCACTACCACCTGGTAGTTCTGTCCCTTGAGACCTATTGCTGCCCTACACCAAATCAGCATTTCACTCATTAGGGGAATCACAATGGGTATCGGGTCTGTCACCCGTACATTACCAATCTCACCACCTATTAGCTTTACCTGTTGCTGGTACAGGAGGGCTCGAATTTCCTTCTGGAGCACCTTCCTCTGCCCGGTTTGGCAGTGTCAGCCATCTGTTGGAGTAAGAACAACACTTCCTCCAAACAGTTACCAACTACATTTGTACCAAGTATCATATACGGATTGGTATCACCAGGGTTAGATTCTATGACAATTAGTCCTTGGTCTTTTAGTTCCACTCTCCCCACCTTCACTGTCACTTCCTTAACCACTACTAAGTTAAGAGGAAGGCCGTTAGAGGCATACACAGAGAGGTTCGGGGCTGGCGGGTGAAGTTCATCTATGGACCAGTACCTTTTGTAGAGGACATCAGGTATGATGGTTACCTGTGAGCCGGTGTCCAGTAATGCTGATGTTGCTATTCCGTCCAGCACGATGGACAGGAAAGGCCTTCCTCCTACAAACCGGTGGTACCAGCTTGATGGCCTGGTTGGTATACTCCTGGGTGTCGGCCCTCGGCCCCAGGGTTTGCCCGTTTAAAGGACAGTTCCGCGCGGTGTGGCCGGCCTTGTGGCAATGGTAGCAGATGTATTCTCCTGGAGGGCGACGTTGGTCGTTGGTCCTCCCACGGGGTAGTGTTGTCCTCCTTCGGGGTGGCGCTGTCCTCCTTCTTCTCCTCATCCAGGGGACATCCTCAGGACTGTCGGCGAGTAGGATCCTTCCCTCCGGCTCGGGCTCCGCCTGTAGCAGCAGGGCGCTCAGGACAGTGGTCAGGGTTTTACTTAGCTGATGCACTTCAGAGCGCAGGCTGTCCAGCTCGCTAGGGGGCACTGTTTGCATCTTTGTTTCAGCCGTTAATGAAGGAGCAGTTGGTGCTGCGGACACTGGGGTGGCCCCACCCTGGTAACGCTGGATAGCAGTATCTGATGGTTCCAGGGGCTGCAGACCCTTAATAGCCATGTCCTTCAGGGCGTCAAAGGTGGCATTTGGATGATCTAAGGCCCACCACCATACAGTTCTGCTCTCCTCCTTGGACTTCAACCCCCGGATGAACTGTTCTGTCAGCATTTTGTCCTCACAATGTATGCTGGCTGGACTAACCTGTTTCAGGGCCCGCAGGGCTTCCTGTAAGCGCCAGGCATAGTCCCGGATACTGTCCTCAGGTTTCTGGGCACAGTGGTAGAACCTCATCCGGAGATCTGTCTCAGTGCGGTTTTCAAAGACAGTTTGCAGTCTCTTAAAGATAATGGATACTGATTCCTGGTCTGCGGCTGGCCAGGTTTCAACTTCCCGCTCTTCCCAGCACAGCAGTAGCTCTCTGCTTACCAGTCATTGAGTACATATCCAGTACACCGCATATTTTCCTTGTGAATCCAGACAGGGTGTCTGGTTTGCCGTCATACTGGGGAAGCTACTTTGCTCCAGGGATATACGGCAGGGCTATGGGTATTAACGGAGTCACGACCCCTGCTGGTGGGGCGACCGCCCTGGCCTGAGCAGCGCCGGGCGCGAGTTGAGCAACAGGAGCGTTAACCGGTGCTCCGGCGTTTTGCTAGTCGTCGGCCATGGTTGCGCCCCCCTAGTAAACCGTAACCTACCTCCTTTACTTTAATCGGGTAGGCCGCAGCTCCGCAGACGACGGTCTCCTTCCAGGACCTGACGCTTCCTGGTGCTGCGTCAGAGCGTGAGAAGGGGCTTGAGGTTCGCGCGCTTCCAGCAGTCACGCCTCTCCGATTCCCGCGGTTACGCCCCTCTTCTTCCCGCGCGGCGACGCGGTAATGGCTGCGATGTTCACCACAGTTAAAACACAGTTCAAATACGGCACACAGTACCCGGTAGCAATGGGCACGAAATCCTGTTTGTGACGCCAGGAAAGAGAGCTGTGTCACCCAGGGGGAATATAGGGGACTCGGTACCCGGGCCTTTTACCTTGTTTAGGAGGTCACGGCAGTCGGCTCCCGGGCCCGTACTCTGGGTCTCTCTTTAAAAAGGGGTTTTAGTGTACAGTTTGTCTCGTGACGCCACCTGTGGTTTCCGGTAATGGTTACCGGCGCTGCTGCAGACCTCCGGGGGTGATGGGATGGCAGCTGGGATGTTCCTGCTCCCCACAGGAGGAGCGGGCCCCCGGGGCAGTGGTGGTGATGCTGGGGCTTGTAGTGCAGGAGAGATGGCACAGCAGGAGTAACTGACAGAGACAGGGGATTCACTTCATAATGCTCCTCTGCCCCCTCAACTCCATTATTCTCTCCTCTTTGCCTCCGGCCACACTCGGGGCCCTCCATACAGCAGAAGACTTGCTGCGTCTTCACTGCTCTCAGTGGCAGCACACTCTCTGACCTCTCTCTCAGACTAAAACTGAACTGACTGGCTCCACCCTCCATATATATATCCCTAACTGGGCTCCCTCTGGTGGTATGAGGTGGAAGGGTGGAGGTGTTTGTTTGTAACGAGGGCCTCTTGTGGAGAAGTCCATCCATGCACCCTTTTGGGTCCTGTGGTACCTGTAAAGAGCAGGGTGCCACACATGTCCTTACACTTGTCCATTTTTGTTGTACTCAGCACATCAACCTCAAGCCCTGCCATTCCTCTCCCTCCCTAAAGTATCCCACCCTATGACAGGCACCATTGTCATGATTTAATAAATGTTAATCATTACACTTGTCAGTGGTTTTAATTTTATACATATATTATAAAGTTTGAGCGTCATTATTGCTTTGTTATTTGAGCTTTAAAACTGATAAAATATGTATCCTTGTTTGCGTACTCGTATAAAACATAAAACACCATTTGATTCACTTTTGGGCATAATTACATAAAGTTTGCATTATTTTGTCATGAGACAGCTATAAAGATTGATATTACACATTAATTTCTGTTGATAAAACTGTGGTATGGTGCAATTTGTTTTATATATTGTTACGCCTTTATGGCGGAGCTGATTACTTTCATTTGTTTGTTGCAAAGTTTTTGTTTATTTATGTGGGGATTATTACCAACACTTTACGAAGACATTAATCATGTCCTGATAATGAATATTGTGAAAAATGCCTTTAATTCCCAGATAAACCTACATAAGTAGGGATGTGCCATTGACTACTTCTATACAATAAAGGACTGTACATCCATACAAGTAAAGGTCATGACTAAAGATGAGCAAATTGATGTGCGTCACACCGTGATGTCACATGTACACCATGACGCAACAATGACATTGTGCTAGTTTGGTTAATCAGACGAGGAGCCAGAGATACCGTCAGGTAAGAGGAGCTTCTCAGGGGTCCCCGTCTTGTGGCCACAGATTACTGACATGGCGGCTCGACAAGGTCCTATGAATCGATTCACACCAACTCTACACATGACAAAAAGCAGAGTTATCATTAACTTCATAGAGCAAAATGACATATATGTACGTCAGCATTTGTCACAGAGAGTGGAGGGGGCTCAGAAGCTGAGCTCCCTCTATACCATACATATCAATCTCTGGCCTGTGGGCCAAATCTGGCCCGCATGGTGATTAGATTTGGCCCGCGACACCAAAACCACCACCTCTATGTGGGGCCATTATTCTGTATAGACGACTATGTGGGGCCGATTATACTGTATGGAGGACTATGTGGGGCCATTATACTGTATGGAGGACTATATGGGGCCGATTATACTTTATGGAGGACTATGTGGGGCTATTATACTGTATGGAGGAGTATGTTGGTCCCATTATACTGTATAGAGGACTATGTGGGGCCATTATTCTGTATGGAGGACTATGAGGGGCCATTATTCTGTATAGATGACTATGTGGGGCCGATTATACTGTATGGAGGACTATGTGGGGCCATTATACTGTATGGAGGACTATATGGGGCCGATTATACTTTATGGAGGACTATGTGGGGCTATTATACTGTATGGAGGACTATGTTGGTCCCATTATACTGTATAGAGGACTGTGTGGGGCCATTATTCTGTATGGAGGACTATGAGGGGCCATTATTCTGTATGGAGGACTATGTGGGGCCATTATTCTGTATGGAGGACTGTGTGGGGCCCATTATTCTGTATGGAGGACTATGTGGGGCCATTATACTGTATGGAGGACTATGTGGGGCCGATTATACTGTATGGAGGACTATGTGGGGCCCATTATACTGTATGGAGGACTATGTGGGGCCATTATTCTGTATGGAGGACTATGTGGGGCCATTATACTGTATGGAGGACTATGTGGGGCCGATTATACTGTATGGAGGACTATGTGGGGCCCATTATACTGTATGGAGGACTATGTGGAGCCATTATTCTGTATGGAGGACTATGTGGGGCCATTATTCTGTATGGAGGACTATGTGGGGCCCATTATACTGTATGGAGGACTATGTTGGTCCCATTATTCTGTATGGAGGATTATGTGGGGCCCATTATTCTGTATGGAGGACTATATGGGGCCCATTATTCTGTATGGAGGACTATGTGGTGCCCATTATACTGTATGGAGAGCTATGTGGGGCCCATTATTCTGTATGGAGTACTATGTGGACCATTATTCTGTATGGAGTATTATGTGGAGCCATTATTCTGTATGGAGGACTATGTGGGGCCCAGTATACTGTATGGAGGACTATGTGGAGCCATTATTCTGTTTGGAGGACTATGTGGGTCCATTATACTGTATGGAGGACTATGTGGGACCCATTATTCTGTATGGAGGACAATGTGGGGCCCATTATTCTGTATGGAGGATTATGTGAGGCCCATTATTCTGTATGGAGGACTATGTGAGCCCATTATACTGTATGGAGGACTATGTGGGGCCAATTATACTGTATGGAGGACTATTTGAGGCCATTATTCTGTATGCAGGATTATGTGGGGCACATTATTCTGTATGGAGGATTATGTGGGGCCCATTATTCTGTATGAACGACTATGTGGGGCCAATTCTACTGTATGGAGGACTATGTGGGGCCATTATTCTGTATGGAGGACTATGTGGGGCCCATTATTCTGTATGAAGGACTATGTGGGGCCATTATTCTGTATAGAGGACAATGTGGGGACAATTATTCTGTATGGAGGATTATGTGGGGCCCATTATTCTGTATGGAGGACTATATGGGGCCCATTATTCTGTATGGAGGACTATGTGGGGCCCATTATTCTGTATGGAGGACTATGTGGGGCCCATTATACTGTATGGAGGACTATGTGGGGCCCATTATTCTGTATGGAGTACTATGTGGACCATTATTCTCTATGGAGTATTATGTGGAGCCATTATTCTGTTTGGAGGACTATGTGGGTCCATTATACTGTATGGAGGACTATGTGGGGCCCATTATTCTGTATGGAGGACAATGTGGGGCCCATTCTGTATGGAGGATTATGTGGGGCCCATTATTCTGTATGGAGGATTATGTGGGCCCATTATACTGTATGGAGGACTATGTGGGGCCAATTATACTGTATGGAGCACTATGTGGGGCCAATTATACTGTATGGAGGACTATGTGGGGCCATTATTCTGTATGGAGGATTATGTGGGGCCCATTATTCTGTATGGAGGATTATGTGGGGCTCATTATTCTGTATGGACGACTATGTGGGGCCAATTCTACTGTATGGAGGACTATGTGGGGCCATTATTCTGTATGGAGGACTATGTGGGGCCCATTATTCTGTATGGAGGATTATGTGGGTCCCATTATTCTGTATGGATGACTATGTGGGGCCGATTATTCTTTATAGAGGACTATGTGAGGCCCATTATCCTGTATGGAGGACTGTGTGGGCCTATTATACTATATGGAGGATTATGTGAGGCCATTATACTGTATGGAGGACTATGTGGGGTCACTATACTGTATGGAGGACTATGCGGGCCCCATGATACTGTTTGGAGAACTATGTGGGGCCCATTATTCTGTATGGAGGACTATGTGGGGCCCATTTTACTGTATGGAGGACTATGTGGGGCCCATTATACTGTATGGAGGACTATGTGGGGCCCATTATACTGTATAGTGGTTGGACCGCGACTTTGTCCAAGTTTTTCATTTTGGCTCTCTGTATGTTTGAGTTTGACATCCCTGCTCTATATGGAATAGATGCCAGCTATGCTACATAGGCGGCCTCTGTCTTTAAAAACTTGTAGGAACTTTCCTCTGGTTCCTATCAAATGCATGCAATAAGGCACAAGATGGAGATTGATGGACATGAGACTGTATGACTATATGGGGCCCAGATATGTGTGATGGCAAGAAAAGTAATACAAATAGTGCTGATCGAGTATGTATCATTAATAGTGTTGAGTGAGTATGTTCTGTTCCGAGTATGCTTGGGCCAAGCACGGAGTATTTACAGTTGTTCGGTGATATGTTTGAATCGCTCCCATGTTCATGATTTGCAACTGTTTGACAGCTTTATTACATGTGAGGAATGTGTAAGAAATAGACATTGCTCACATGTATTAAAACTGTCAAACAGTCGCAAATCATGCACACAGGAGCGATTCAAACATATCACCAAGCAGCTGTAAATACTCGGTGCTCGACCCGAGCATACTCGGCGAAAGGGTTAACAGAACATACTCGCTCAACACTAATCATTAACCCTTTCCTATCAGACAGGCAATCTCTGCATGTGTAACAGCTGTCTAACAGCGGTGACACTTGCAGGCGCTGCGACAGTGAATGAAATGCTGAGCACGCCAAAATACTTGGCGAGCACCCAAGCGTGCTCACTGGAAAGGGTTAATGATACATACTTGATCAACACTAAACACAAACTTTTTTTCCATAGCTGATCATCTTGTGCCACTGTTCTCGGAATATCTTGAGCCAAGAGGAAAGATAAGGAGAGGCACATCAATATTATAACATTATGACTGATGACAATGTGAACTATCGGACATCTGCAATTTCTGAGAATGATTGGGCAAAAGGTCCCTTGGCTTTTTGTCTCATACAACAGCACCATCGGAAACACAAAGTGCGGGAGACTGCAAAGATGCTCCATTCAACTGATTGGGGTGGGTGGTTGGAATTGGGTGGCCATTGTGCAGGAATAAAATTTGAAAAAATGTCAGTGCTTAAAAGGGTTGTCAAGGTTTTTCACGAAAGTCCGCAGTCACTCTATGTGACTGCAGACTTGTAATGCTCACATTGCACACTGTGCATTGTGAGGATTCTCCGGTGCCGGCGGCAAGACTGAGCAGTCAAGTGGCTACAAGTATGTGATATATTTACCTCCGGTCACATTCCGACTAGACGCACGCAACCTCGCTCAGCATACTGTAAGTGAATTGTGTGCATATCATGTACTTGTGGTAACATGACCACTCGGTCTCTCCATCGGCACCTGAGATTTCTCACAGCATGCAGTTTGCGCGATGTGAGGATTCACAAGTCTGCAGTCACTTGTAGTGACTTCAGACTTTTGTGATAAACCTGGCAACCCTTTTAAAGAGTAAATCCCAAGACTACAAGTTACCCCCTATGCATTGGATAGGGGATAACTTGCTGGGAGTTTGACTGTTGGACAGGACTTTAGATTAGGGTTCTGTGCAACATGATAGGATCTCTACTTTAGGCACTTAGAAGAATTTCATTTTTTAATATTGGGGGTGTATTAATTTCAATTGCACCCCAAAATTTGTGGTGGTTTTTAATTAGTTTTAAATGTCAGTCACCTCTAGCAGGATGAATCTTGGAGACGAGGAAATACAGCGAGTTTATGCCACAGCAAAACATATTTTTCACACCTTACATTACTGCATGTTCTAAAACTGCTGAGATAATAATGTCGAGTCATTTATAATTCAGACTGAAATAGAAAGTACATTTCTGCTGAAGTCATTGAAACTCCATTCACTGGGCTGATTTACATAATTACTTAGGATAAACTGTTGCAGAATTCACTCCTCACATATTAATAGTACTTTCTAGAGCTTCCCGAGGAAATAGATGTGATAGCAAAAGCCCTAGGCTTAATCCAATAATAAAAGTGCAAGTCCTGATGTGGACGATGGCTTACAGAGAGATGCATTGACTTTACAGACCTCAAAAATAAAGACTTCCCTGGGGCCCTGTGCTGTAAATCCAGGCGGCCTCTCCACGCTTGGTACTGTGGTAATGAAGTGCAGTTTAGAAATGAAAAAGTCTCTGGCACTGAATATCAGGTGATTTAAGTAAAGTATAGAAAATTATAGCTAAAATGTAAGTATAGAAAAGTTATTTTGGCTGGTAGAAATAGGTTCTTAGATCAAGATAAAAAATAGCCAATGCATAATTCAAGAGGCCAAATGCTATTATCTAGAAGAGTAAAAAAAATGGATTTCAGGGTAAATGTGTAATTTTTTATAAAATTATATTTTATAACCTGTGTTAGGTTGGTTACACTAAATTTCAGCCTGCAAATGTCATTCCTTCATTCATTTTTGAGCTCCTGATATGCAGTTTGAATTTTGGTAGAATTTTCAGATTTTTCTCTTGTGGAAGTGTCTCTCCCAGTAATACAGGCTGGATGACTTTTCTGTGTGTATCCAGGGTAGCAGCAAGAGCAAGATAGGATGAGAACATATAAAGAGAAAAATAAGTGCAGGATAGAAGCTGTGCTGATACATGATCAACTGAAGACAGCAGAGTCTTCAGTTGCTCATATATGAGCACAGCTTCTAACCTGCACTTATTTTTCTCTTCATGCGTTCTCCTATCTGTAGCTTGTTTTCTCTACCCTCTTTGAAACTGTAAAGACTGTAAAGACTTTCTCTCCTTTGTACTCTTAAATTCTGTATATAACACCCTCCCCCACTCTCCTACTGTCTTTAGCAATGAAAGAAGGGGCCAGGATTGGGAACTGTCCAGAAATTCCAGGATGCTCCATAAAATAGGGCACTTTTTTGCCCTGTCCATAAAAAAAATTGAGGCATTCATGATTTTTTTGAGGCTGAAGAAACTTATACAGATTCTTTTTACTGTAATTATCATTATTTTACAGTTAACAGAGAATGCACCTCATGTCTGCATATCAGAATTATGGGCTCTAGATGTGTATAACTTATAATCATAATAATTTATTATGGTTTTATAATGTCTGTATGTGATTTTTTGATAAGCTGTCCAAAAAAAAAAGGTCAAATTGGCGACCCTGGCAGGGGCGATGCATAGAGAGCCATCAGAGCCATAAGCAGGAGATTTAACAGGTTGGTTTGACATTTTTGCAGATCAATCAGCAATCGACAGACACACTGTCGCTAGTGATGAGCGAGCATGCTCGCTACTGCTTGGTGCTCGCCCGAGCATCTCACTGCTCGACACGCTCGGCGCTCGCAGAGTATTTCCGGGTTGCTCGGGCGGGAACTCGGGTCCCCTCCCTGCATGTTTGGCCCTCTTTAGAGAGCCAATGAACATCCAGGGATTGCCTGCCATGTACTGTAATGCCGTAGCCATGTTAGTTGTGGGCATTACAGTGATTGGCTGGCCGCACAGCGTCATCAGGTCTATATCAGAGAGGGAGAGATTTGATCGTGTATTAGGTAGTGTAAGGTTAAAAACCATACATTACACATATCCATCTTAACAAACAGTCCTTCTGAGGACTAATCCATCTGCAGAGATATCAGGCAGGCAGGGTGTATAGGCAGGCAGTGTATACAGCAGACTGCAGTGCATATAGCACAAGAGGCTCCATTCCAATTCTGCCTTCTGTTGCTGTTAGATATTTCTATACAAAGGCCCAGGTCTCAGGGGCCAGGAATACTTTTCTTTGGATCTTAATCCTCATTATTTGCTTGAAAAGCAATCCAGAGAACACCGTTTTTCTGCGCCATTTGCTTGTTGGCACTGCAGAATACAGCCAGGTCCTTTTCATATTACAGCGCTAGAAATCCAGCTATTTAAAACTGTGTTTTCTCCATCAAACGGATCACATATACGTTGTCAGAAAATACTGCCATTTCTGGCCTCCATTTAAAATTTCCTTTAGTGTGTCAGTGAAGCAATTCTCCGCAGTTTGCTGTTCAAGCTACTTACCTACAGGCCAGGTATTTAAAACTCTGTTTTCTCCATCACACGGATCACATATAAGCTTGCTCCAAACTCAGTCATTTGTAGTGAGCGTGGAAGATACTGTCCTCTATTTAAAATGGGCAAGGCACGTGGCAAGGGACAGGGAATTGGACATGATGTTAATGGTGCATGCAAAGGCCGAGGACAAGGCTGTGGGCAAGCCGAAATTGTGCCACAACAAACACCCACATCTTCTCGCCTGACCTTCCTGTCCCAATTTCTAGGGGACCGCAGCACACCACTATTGAACCCAGAGCAGTGTCAAAAGGTTGTTGGTTGGATAGCGAATAATGCTTCCAGTCACTTAGCCACCACCACCACCACACTGTCTTCTACACGGTCAAGTCTCAGTAGCCGTGAGTCTGGATTGCATATTCCTCACCCTGATCCTCCTTCCTCCCACCATGCCGAGTACCCAGAGACAAATGGTCCCACACTTGGACACTCTGAAGAGCTGTTCACTTTTCCATTTATAGATTCGGGCCTCTCGCCCGGTCCACTTGAAGCGGGACAAGAGGTGATCGCATGTAGCAATGCCCAAATATTTGAGCAGCCACGGTCACACGAAGGCGACGGTGGGAAAGTGTCACAAGAGGTGGACGATGATGAGACACAATTGCCAGAAAGTCAGGAGGAGGACCAGGGTGCAGAAGTGGAAGACGAGGTGGTGGATGATATAGTAACTGACCCAACCTGGCAGGAGGACATGCAGAGCGAGGACAGCAGCACACAGGGAGAGGGAGGCAGAGCACTCCAACAGGCAGGAAGAAACTGTGTGGTGGCTGCAGACAGAAGGCAGGCAACCGTTCCCCGTAACACCAACATAAAGAAAGTTGCCAGTACAACTGTTAGGTCTTCCCGAGTCTGGTTGCTTTTTAAAGACTCTGCCGATAACCCCAAAAAGGCCATTTGCACCACCTCCCAGGCCAGCATCAGCAGAGGTGGCAAAACTACCAGCCTGACCACCACCAGCATGATCAGGCACGTGGCAGCAAAGCACCCGACTTTGTGGGCCGAACCCCAGGGTCCAGGACCAGTGTCTGCGGGTGGCACCATTGCTTCTTCCACTGTTGTGCATGCAAGCCAATCCCCTGTCCATGATGCATGCGAAGATGCCTCCTGCTCTGCATCTGTCGTTGCACACTCTCAAGTAGCAGCATCAGGAAGCATCTCCATGTCCTTGTCCCAGCGCAGCGTTCAGTTGTCCATACCCCAGTCCTTGGAACGCAAGAGCAAATATGCAGCCAACGCCCCAAAGGCCACACTACTAAATTTTCACTTTTCACCACTGCTTGCGCTTGAAATGTTGCCTTTTAGGCTCGTGGAGACGGAAGCATTCCGCAACCTGATGTCAGCGGCCGTCCCTCGGTACTCGGTCCCCAGCCGCCACTATTTCTCCCGGTGTGCACACTGGATTAACATAGTGGAAGCCGGGACCCAGTCGGACCTTGGGACGGAACACATCCTCCCGACGCCAAGGATTGCGAGCCCTAGGTCAATCAGGGTTGCCCCCACGGTCTACAGCTCCTGCACCTCATCCTCCTCAGCCTCCTCCTCCTCTTCAGCCTCCATCTCTGAAATGACCACATCAGTCACAAGCTGGAAGCACTGCAGCACTGCCTCGGCCAAGCGGCAACAGGCTGTGCTGAAGCTAATATGCTTAGGTGAAAAACTGCACAATGCTGAAGAGTTGTGGACAGCTCTGAAAGAGCAGGCAGATCTGTGGCTCACACCGCTGAACCTACAGCCAGGCATGGTCGTGTGTGACAATGGCCGGAACCTGGTGGCGGCTCTGAGGCGAGGCGAGCTCACACACGTACCATGCCTGGCCCATGTGCTTAACCTCGTGGTTCAGCAGTTTCTCAAATCCTACCCGGAGCTGCCGGATCTGCTTGTTAAAGTACGCTGCCTGTGTGCCCATTTTAGAAAGTCAGCTACAGCTTCCGCCGCCCTTGCAGTGTTTCAGCAGCGTTTGCAGCTTCCGGCTCACAGACTGGTGTGTGATGTCCCCACACGTTGGAACTCTACACTTCAGATGTTGGGAAGGATTTGTGAGCAGAAGAGGGCAGTTGTTGAGTACCAGCATCAACAAGGCCGTTGGTATTCAGTTCAGACTCCACACATAAGACCTCAGGAGTGGACATGGATGTCAGACATATGTACCATCCTCCAAAACTTTGAGGACTCCACCAAGATGGTGAGCGGCGATGACGCCATAATTAGCATCAGCATCCTGCTTCTCTGTCTTCTGAAACGCTCTCTGCTCACAATAAAAGAGGATGCATTGCAGGCGGAGCAAGATTAGATGGAGCAAGGAACCATACAGGGTGATTATACGCAGCCAAGCCTCATCTCATCCCAACGTGGATTGGGTGACAATGAGGAAGAGGAGGAGGAGGAGGAGGAAGGACAGGAGCTAGTTTCATGCACTATCAACGGTACTACCTGCACAGCTGTCATACTGTCTGTTCAGCGTGGATGGCCAGAGGACAGAGAGGAGGAGGAGGAGGAGGAGAGCATGGTCAGTCATCCTCTTGGTGAGGACACGGAAGTCTTGCCTGTTAGTAGTCTGGCACTCATGGCTGAGTTTATGTTACGCTGCCTTTCCCATGAACCTCGCGTTCTCAAAATTTTGGGTGACAGTCATTACTGGTTGGTGACAATTCTAGACCCACGCTACAAGGAGAACTTTATATCTCTTATTCCTGAGGCGGACAGCTCTACAAAAATGGGGCAGTACCAGAAGGTCCTTGTTGCAGAACTATTAAAAAAATTCCCATCTGAAAACGCTGGCGGCAGAGGGCACACTTCCTTGGACAACCAAGGAGTACAGGCGAGAGAGACACAACTTCAATCCAGCAGAGGCAGAGGAAGACTGTCAAAGTTCTTGGAGAGTTTTCTCAGACCCTCCCATCGCACAGGCCCTGAGGCGTGGGGTACAAGGAGTGCAAAGTTTGGGAAGATGCTGAGGGAGTACCTTGACGACTGTACCAACATCCTCCGTGATTCCGCTGTACCTTATAATTATGGAATGAACTGGCTCTCTATGCTTTGGAGGTCCTGGCCTGCCCTGCCGCCAGCGTTTTATCAGAGCGGGTTTTTAGTGCCGCTGGTGGAATTGTAACTGATAAGCGCATCCGCCTGTCAACTGAAAATGCTGACAGGCTGACTCTTATAAAAATAAACAAGGGCTGGATTGGGCCAGACTTCTCAACACCACTGAATGATAGCAGCGTAACATAAACTCCAATCCAGTGTCTTTTCTTGGGAGGTGTATTCCCATGCACCTTTTCACACCCAAACATTGGTATATGCTTCCTGATTTTGTTTATTTGCTCTTGTCCTCCTCCTTCTCCTCATCCTCCACCACCATATCACCAGGGTGACCGTGGTCCGGGATGCAACACCCACATAATTTTTTTAAAGGGTGTTTATGATGCCCGTAAAAGAAAAAAAATTTATACAGTATGTTCATGTATATCCCCCAGGGGTAAATGTTTGTCAGCCCATACATTTAGTGCATGGGCATTACAAGAATAGGAGGCCCGCTCCTTTCTAATGAGAACATTTTTTTTTATGAGGCCCTCCTCCACGTCTCTTCCAAGGGGCATTGAAGTGCCTCCAAATTTTTGGCAGCGCTTGCATTCACTGCATAGGCCAACACTATGGGAGACTCCTTTCTAATGGGAATTTGTCGTTACTGTGGCCCTGCTCTATGTGTCTTTAAATTCTTAGTGGTGTTTTTCCTAAAATTGGTCAGCCGTTGGACTCACTGCATACCCTATAACTGTATAGCAGACCCTCTCCTTTCTAATGGGAACATGTCGTACCTTGTTACTGTGGCCTTGTTCCATGTGTCTTTAAATTCTTAGTGGTGTTTTTCCTAAAATTGGTCAGCCCTTGGACTCACTGCATACCCTATAACTGTATAGCAGACCCTCTCCTTTCTAATGGGAACATGTCGTCCCTTGTTACTGTGGCCCTGCTCTATGTGTCTTTAAATTCTTAGTGGCGTTTTTCCCAAATTTTGGCAGCCCTTGCAGTCACAGCATGGGCATTACCACTATAGGAGACCCGCTCCTTTATAATGGGAACATTTTTTTTTGATGGCTCTCTATTATAGCTGTGGCCGACTACTGGCCTTTTAAGAATAGTAAGCGCCGTCTGATGTCCCCATAAAAATAGGCTTTATGACTTTCAGAGTCCCTCGATCATAAATAAAACAGGATGTGTCTGATGATGTGTCACACACCACATTGCCAGATAAGGTTGAAAAATGTTAAAATTACATTTCCCGGTGAATGCATTTGTCTTAAAAAATAACGTAGAAAAACCAAAACAATAGGATCTTTCTTTAATATAAAAAACAGCGTCACCAATTTAACCTCAATGTTATCACATTGTTCAGCTCATGCACCTCCCCCTCCATCTCCAAAATGACCACATCAGTCACAAGCTGACAGCACTGCAGCACTGCCTTGGCCAAGCAGCAACAGGCTGTGCTGAAGATAACATGCTTAATGCTTAATTGAAAAACCGCCCAGCGCTGCAGAGTTGTTGAAAGCTGTAACACAGCAGCCTGATCTGTGGCTCTCACCCCTGAACATACAGCCAAGCATGGTCGTGTGTGACAATGAGCGGAACCTGGTGACAGAGAAATGACAGCCGGGGTAGATACGGTTTCCCTCTATGCCAGTCCTTTCACCGAGCTAAAGAATATGGCTGTGGTGAAATACAACTCCCACTGAGAAGCTGTTTCAGATTGAAAAAAATTGTGCCGACCAGAGGATTTGATTCTGAGGGCTAACCTTTCTCACCCGCTCAAGAGCCCCATAGCAGCTGCAAAGTTAGCGCTATCATGAACTCTCTTGAGGTAGAAGCCAAGGCACACCAGAGGATTCTCTGGTGGGACCGTCCAACCCTGCCGAGAAGCAGTCCTGGAAAGGTTCCCGGACTCTCTATGGCTTCTTTTTTACTGAGGAGGAAGCACACGCAAACACAGGGAGAAAATACAAAGTCCTTGCAGATGTTGTCCTTGCTGGGATTTGAACCCAGGATCCCAGCGCTGCAAGGCTTCAGTGCTAACCACTGATCCAATGTGCTGCCGTTCACCCTCTAATATCTAACAGGTTGGAGAAATTTGCACCTGCTGCCACTCTATCTTCAGCTCCTTTGTGAGAAAATGTATTTGGGCAGCCACTCAGTCTACCAAATAAAATTCCTGAGAAGGAAATTGGGGATGGCTTCGCTACTGGTACTGGGGCAGTGCTAATACCATGGCGTCGTACCATAGTTTGCTGGAAATATTCCAGGCTGGTAGGAGGCAAGCAAATTCCCACAGAAAAGTACCAGCAGTAATGTTCAGGCCACATTTCAAGTGCAAGCAGCTTTAGAGGATTTCCTGGGAGAAATGACACGCAGGGTAGATATGGTTTCCCTCTATGCCAGTATTTTCACCCGAGCTAAATACAACTCTCAGCAAAAAAAGTTATAGACTGGCTCCGTACCGTCCCTTGCCACATTCACCTGTCCATGTGTTTGTGGTTAGGCGGTCCTTCCCAGTAAGTGCACTGGGGAGGGCACGGGTAATGTTGTGGGACCCTTGCTTGTGGAAGGCGGAGGTGATACCGGGAAATATAGTGGCGGCTGGGGACCGAGTATGGACAACCGGCCGCTGCCGGCATGAGGTTGTGAACAGCTTCCGCCTCCACGAGCTTAAAAGCCCATATTTCAAGTGCAAAGAGCTGCCCAGAAATCTGGCAGTTTAGTGTTGCGGCCTGTGGGTGGGTGGGTGGCTGGCTGCATATTTGCACTTGCATTCCAAGTAACAGAAAACTAAGCAGATGGTGGCCTTTATCATCATCATGGCCTCACCTCGGCACTATGAACTTTCCTGAAGGAGAAGCCCAGGCCCATCGGAGGAGTCTCCGGTTCTCTGGTGGGCCCGTCCAACCCTGCCGAAAATCAGCCCTGGCTAAGAAAAGTGTGGGGGAAGGTTCCCAGACACTCTATGGCTGCTTTTTTAATGTGGATCGGCCATGCTTATGCATGTTATTTCTCAAAACACATTACAGATCAGGCCATTGTCCAACTCTGTATTCAAGAAATTAAATGCGCAAAGAAAGATGTGTGTGTGTCAAAGTGTGACGCCTCAATTCTCGAAGGAGCCCTTTTAGTTTTGAGTTTACCCTGGGTGTTGGGGGACTCGGTGTCGGGTCCTGTAATGAAGAGATGGGATGTAGCCGTGGCCAGGATTCGACCTGTGCTCAGGGCCGTCACATGAAAAGGAAGATGTTGTGGGCTCGTCCGGGTTTGAGTGGCTTATTTAACGACTACGCCACCTGTGGTGCCTGGTGAAGGGTTACCAGCACCGCTACAGTCCGCTGAGGCCCGGTGTCATGGCGGCCAAAGTTCTCACTGCTCCCCACAGGCGGAGCAAGGCCTCAGGGCAGGCAGACAGGATGGAGGGGGGGTAGTAGTGCGAGGAGTACGGGCACCGCGTCGCATGGTATGGCGCGTAATGAACAGTCTGGAGACCATAGGGGTGAACTTCCAAGGCTTTACTCACTTAGAGGTGACAACAGGAAGGCGACTCCCTGCTCCCCGCGGAGTCCTGCGGCCACCAGGGACGGGGGTCCGAGTACCTCCGAGAAAGTCCAGTGTTCGGTAACGACCCTACACCAGAGTGTTCCTGCACTACAGAGTTCACCCTCTCCCGTCTGTGCGTGTGTAGATAGGCAAGGTCTCCCTCTGAGCTCCTCTCAGGACTAGGGCACGGGTGGCAATTCCTCTCCATCCGCTGCCCGGTGGGATCCTCAGGGCCTAACCGGGCTTTCCCATCCAGGACATAGAGTACAAGGTCGGGTGTCGGGGGCCGGTACCCCTGTTGCAGCCGGAATCCCTCTGAATAGATCAGGTAGACGAGGACAGGTGGCGTACTCCGCTCCGTCTGCATCCTCCCTGGGACCCATTTGCTGGGGAGCCACACTCTAAAGCTCCCGGGCCTTCTTGCTCATGGTCCTCGACCGGGCTGAGATAGTCCTTATCTCCTGCCTGCCCATCATCCCAAGGCTTAGGGACTAGGGCCGTGTCTCCCTCCCCTGCAGGCCCACACAGGATCCACTTTCAGGGTAGGAGATCACGTTCTGACACCAGTCATGGTACGGCCATAATTCAGCCGAGTACTGACAGACATCAGTCAAGAACAGTCAGAGAACTGAGAACCAAGAACCAAGATGGCCTTAAACTAAATATTTGATTTTTAGCGCAACTAACTTGTAAGTCCTCCACCCTCACCAACTAACTGGTTCCTACCACTTTGTGTTCCCCAGTCTCCCTGTAACCAGGGGAGCAGCACCTAGTGCATACTAGCTCCCTCTGGTGGAGAAGTGTGGTGTTGGATGCAAAAGGTTAGGTCACGACTATCACACCGGCCTTACCTCAGAGGAGGAACACTACACTCCATTAGAGAAGTGCAGCATTCCTGTGGCGGTCGGACCCTCAGGGGCGCCACAAAAGCACCACCAACAAGTGCGAGTTGATGTTGGACGGGCTGCCATTGCTTCTGCAACAAGCTCAATTACAGGACTTCCTGGGAGAAATGACAACACAGGGTAGATACGGTTTCCCTCTATGCCAGTCCTTTCACCGAGCTAAATACAACTCTTAACAAAAAAAAGTTGTGGACTGGCTCCGTACTGTCCCTGGCCACATTCACCTGTTCACGTGTTTGTGGTTAGGCGGTCCTTCCCAGTAAGTGCACTGGGGAGGGCACGGGTAATGTTGTGGGACCCATGCTTGTGGAAGGAGGAGGCGATACCGGGAAATATAGTGGCGGCTGGGGACCGAGTATGGACACCCGGCCGCTGCCGGCATGAGGTTATGAAAAGCTTCCGCCTCCACGAGCCTAAAAGGCCACATTTTAAGTGCAAGCAGCTGTCAGAAAATTTGGCAGTATAGTATTGCAGCCTGTGGGTTAGTGGGTGGCTGCCTGCATACTTGCGATTGCATTCCAAGGAATGGGGTAGGGACAACTGAACGCTGCACTGGGACAAGAACCTGGACGGTGATTGTTGCAAGTCTGCAACGACAGGTGCATGGTGGGAGGCATCTTCGCATGCGCCACCAAGGATCACTTATGATGGGCACACTTTTAGGCAGTGACCTGGGAGTCAGAGATGCTTCCAGAGGTCTTCCCCATACTGTTCCAATGTCTATTCAGCACTGTATGCATGTGTCTGATGATGTGTCACACACCACATGGCCAGATAAGGTTGTAAAATGTTAAAATGACATTTCCCGGTGAATGCATTTGTCTTGGTTGAAAGCAATTCAAAAGTGCAAAAACGCATCAAAAACGCTACGTGTGAACATAGCCCAAGGTCTGGAGGAGTATTTTTGTTTTTGGTTATTTATTTTGCCTTATATACAAGTCATTACCCTGGAAAGGATGTTCCTTAACATATTTCCCAGGAAAATCCATTTTGGTTTTGTTTTTGTATGTTTTATTGTGAGTCCGTAAAAGTGGCGTAATACTCTGACTACGTTGCTGACAGCAGTGATCTGGGAGTCAGAAATGCTTCCAGGGGTCTTCCCCATGCTGTTCCCATGTCATTTGAGCACTGTTCCCATTGATTTGGGCAATTTTTAGGCCCTCTGCAGACCGCCTGGGGGAGCCGCCTGAAAAATGCTCGAGTTTCCTATAGACTTACATTGGGCTTGTTGCTCGGGTCGAGCACCCGAGTATTCCAATTTGCTCGACCCGAGCAACCAGTAACCGAGCATTTTAGTGCTCGCTTATCACTAACTGCCGCATTAACAAGACAGAAAACTTTTAATGAAGACTATTTAGAAAGAATATAATAAAAAATGTTCGATTTGCATCAAATAACTTCATTACAAATCTTGCTTATCACTAATATATATACATAATATAACCTACAAAAGAAGCAAATACTCCACTATAATAAGCCAATCTCCCATTGGTTGAATTAGGCATGACAACACCGACATGTTTAAAATGAAAAATAATACATAGACAAAGCAAGTTTAAATACATTAAAAGACGGAGGTGGAGGAGCACAAAATAAATGATCATGTAATGAAAGTGGAAATATAGCTATTGTATGACACCTATTAACTTCAATGAAACATGAGATAATTGACCATATAGGCCTAGTGTTAAATAATGATAAAATGGCCTAATTCACAAAGAAAGTGATGACTCCCTGAGGAAGCACGAGTGAAACGCTGTTTGGAGTGTGAGGCAGTAGGAGCTCAGTAAAATGAGTTCAGGTCAGTATCTTCTTTCCCATACATATTTCTTTACTACCATATTGTTGGTTAGGACCCTTACTATACTATAATGAACGTGTAAATATAGTTACTGTATGACATAGGGGTGGACATACCATTTGTGCAACCTATGCCCAAGAGGTAAGGGGCCCACTTTTACCTCCAAAGCTGCAAGTAGCTTCAATCACAAATGCATTAATAGAAAGCAAACGGCCCATATACTGTTTTAACACTGGGGCCATCTACAGTCTCTGTCTGCCACTGGTATGATGCCTATTCATTTTTATGAAATAATTGGCCTTATAGGCCTAGTAGTAAATAATGGTACAATGGCCTAATTCATACAAGAGATATACAACCAGAAGGAACTCCTTCCAATAAGGAATTAAAAAGATAACCGATAGAACCCACAGATGTTTATTAGTAGAAGCAGCTCTTTACAATAGGAATTAGAAAACTCACAAAAACCCACAAATGTCTGTTAGTAGAACTGACTCCTTCCAGCAAGAAATTAGAAGAAAACACAAATGCCTATTATGGAGTAACCAGCTTCTTCCAATAAGAAATTAGAGGATATAGGGTCGAGAGTAATTTATCCCAATAATCACATAGATGTCAGACCTTAGCATCACCCGTACCACGATATAATGAGAGCCTAGTCCTTACAATGACGGATTAGAGAAAATATTAGAAGAGGCCAAAACTATTCAACATTGTGTTGAAAGCATATACAATGCCTATGTATTCATATTCCATAGTATAAAAAAGGGGCGAGATCTGTTCCTCATAATGGGGTAATAAGGTATTAGTAGAAATAGCCAGGAGCAGGATAGGATAAGAGTAATGATAGATAATTGCATAGATCATTCCTGGAATACAAGGGCAAAGATGATGAACATGGAAGAACATGATTTAATAAGGTAACCAATGATGTGATGGTAAAGAAAAATATATGGCATAGAAGTTACTGACACAAATTCATTGTGCTGCTCTCCTACTGCCTCACACTCCAATGCACGTTTCACACATGCTTCCTCAGGGAGTCATCACTCTGTTATGTGAACTAGACCATTGTATCATTATTTACATATACAATTGTTTTACCCATTTATGTGGTTTATTTATTTAAATATGGATTTATTAATTTATGCACATGACTAGTTCAGCCAATGGGAGAGTGGAGCTATCTACTCCCAGTGTCCTCTGGCCTTGATTTTCCTTCCATTGAAACAATGAATGGGACATGTTAACGATTTCCTTTTTCGGGTCTTCTTTCCTCCCACCCCCGACATCTGCAATCAGGGAAGAGTTGGAAATTTTCTATTTACATTACAAAATCGTCCAATTCTTCAAAAATGAGAAGATTCTGTTCTGCCTAGTATGTCTGTCCAGCTTTAGTGCCACACAAAATACAATAACCTTATTTTCAGTGTAAGTGTACGTAAAAGGATAATTTGAAGTTCCAGGGTCCCAATAAAAATATAGAACACAACTTCGACAGTACCAGTTGCATTTTCTATTACTGGAGTGTTGTAATTACTTTTTTGCTCTCTTAGGCACCATGGACTTGGGTCAATAGCTACAGTACCTCTGCCCACCAACAGTAGAAACTTAATGTCCATATTGACTGTTAGGCTACCTCTTACCTATCAGCTATTATACAAAACTTGTATACTAGTGTACATTTTGAGGGGCTACTGGGGGGATTTTATGTTCAATAAAGGTAAAATCTTCGCACAAAAAAACTTATTTCCACAAAATTGTACTTATGTTCTTTATAGCAGGAGACAGCAACAAACATATTAGGATGAATTGGGAAATGATTATAGAAGTCGTTGGACTGCTATGCCGCGTAACACTGAGACGCCCTACAGCAAAACAATATTTCCTAAATCGTGACCTCTCTACACGAAATCCAGAACCGCTGAGAACTTCTGTCCTGCAGGAATCCGAGAACTACATTACACTTCACTTTATGAACTCCCTAACATGATTTGAAGGCAAGAACGAGAACAATAGTCTGCAGACAAATCTGCTTCAGACTAATAAAACGACGGAATGAAAGGAAAATAAAATTTCATCCTGCTCGGATTTAATCTTCTATGTTCGGCTCAGTCAAGGGTGCGAATAGATTTTTTCCTTAAAACAGAAGAAAATAATTTATAAATGTATACAAATAACGTAGAGCAATATTTGCTTGTAATATACTACTAATGTTCTATTACTATAATAGAGGGTTTAGAAGCTATTGCAACAACTGAGATTTTTTACCTGTATAAAGGGCAAGAATATAATGACAGGGAAAGGGGCACTTGCCTACAGGGCTTTATCAACAAAGATCGGGGCTTGAATGAGGGGCTGCCTGGAGCATAATTACAGCCGATCTATCACCAGATATCACAATGCACGCAAAGCCACAGCCAGAAGCTGGTGCTTGACTATGTATCGTGTTTACAGCAGGTCATAACAGCCCAAGAGTTCTCTAAAATTGTGTCCTCAAAGTCATCGGTCCACAATAGTTGATGGTTTGCAACATGGAATAAAGACATGGGTGCAACACGATGATACTTTGAAACTTTGGAGATGGTAAAGACTGGATGTCCACTGGAAAGATCAGAGCTTAGTATGTGCTAAAGCAAACATGAACAAGGTAGCAGAGTCCAGCAGCATAGCAGAGCTTGGTATGTCAAAAGGTTTGCTCTGGCTGAATAGCAGAGCGAGAGCGGTATATCTCAGTTGGCACACAGAAGCAGATGAAGAGGGTGGTATATGTCCGGCTACCCACTGAAGTTGATGAGCAAAATTTTAGTTGTCAGGAGACTCGTTGAAGCTGATGAACAGAGCTGTAGATGTCGGGAGGTACACTGATGCAAAAGAGCGATACTGTATTTGCATAGTGGCTCACCAATGTTGTAAAACAGGGCTGAACGAGACTGGCAACTGTTGGTGATTAAGATCCAGCAACGGTAGCAACACATGGCAACTTCCTGAATTTTCGGACAGTATCTCATCGCCAAATATGGTCTACATAGTCCGAGAGAATGTAAACACAAGAGTGCACCAGGTTGACATTGCAACCTGGCGTGCAGAAGTGTACTGAGAGATGGCTGCTGCAGAAGGAACACAGTCCTTGATCCGAAATATCAGATTTTATAATATAATATATATCTGCCTTACCCTTATTAAGAATTAAGGACATTTTGATAGAAAAAGAAAGTAATGAAACGGTACAAAAAGTAATGGAGAATGGAAAAACGGAGTGCTGAAATAGAATATATATACACTGCTCAAAAAAATAAAGGGAACACTTAACACAATGTAACTCCAAGTCAATAACACTTCTGTGAAATCTACCTGTCCAGTTATGAAGCAACACTGATTGTGAATCAATTTCTCCTGCTGTTGTGCAAATGGAACAGACAACAGGTAGAAATTATCGGCAATTAGCAAGACAACCCCTATCAAGGAATGGTTCTGCATGTGGTGACCACAGACAATTTCTTTGTTCTCATCCTTTTTGGCTGTTGTTTTGGTCACTCTTGCATTTTGTTATTGCTCTCACCCCTAGAGGTACAGTAGCATGAGGCGGTGTCTACAGTACAACCCACAGAAGTTGCTCAGGTAGTGCAGCTCATCCAGGATTGCAAACCAATGCGAGCTGTGGAAAGAAGGGTAGCTTTATCTGTCAGCACAGTGTAGAGAGCACGGAGCAGATACCAGGAGAGCCGCTGTGGTGCTGGGACAATTGACTGGTGCCGCAGAGCGGGAAGTTGAAACCTGGCCAGCCGCAGACCAGGAATCAGTATCCACTATATTTAAGAGACTGCAAACTGTCTTTGAAAACCGCACTGAGACAGATCTTCGGATGAGGTTCTACCACTGTACCCAGAAACCTGAGCACGGTATCCGGGACTATGCCTGGTGTCTACAAGAGGCACTGCGGGCCGTGAAACAGGTTAGTCCAGCCATGAGAACAAAATGCTGACAGAACAATTCATCCTCTGGTTGAGGTCCCAGGAGGAGAGCAGAACTGTACGGTGATGGGCCTTAGATCATCCAAATGCCCCCTTTGACACCCTGAAGGACATGGCTATTAAGGGCCTTCAGCCCCTGGAAACATCAGATACTGCTATCTAGTGTTACCAGGGTGGGGCCACCCCAATGGCCACAGCACTCACTGCCCCTTCATTAGCGGCTGAGACAAAAGTGCAAACAGCGCCCCCTAGCGAGCTGGACAGCCTGCGCTCTGAAGTGCATCAGCTAAGTAAAACCCTGACCACTGTCCTGAGTGCCCTGCAGCTGCAGGCGGAGCCCGAGCCGGAGGGAAGGATCCTATTCGCCGACAGTCCTGAAGATGTCCCCTGGATGAGGAGAAGAAGGAGGACAACACCACCCCGTGGGAGGACCAGCGACCGGCCTCGCCCTCCAGGTGAACTCATTTGTTACCGTTGCCACAAGGCAGGCCACATCGCATGGACCTGTCCTTTAAAAGGGCAAACCCTGGGGCCAAGGGCCGACACCCAGGAGTAGATCAACCAGGCCCATCAAGCTGGTACCACCGGTTTGTAGGAGGAAGGCCTTTCCTGTCCATCGTGCTGGACGGCATAGCAACACCTGCACTACTGGACACCGGCTCACAGGTAACCATCATACCTGATGTCCTCTACAAAAGGTACTGGTCCATAGATGAGCTCCACCTGCCAGACCCGAATCTCTCTGTGTATGCCTCCAATGGCCTTCCTCTTAACCTGGTAGGGGTTAAAGACGTGACAGTGAAGGTGGGGAGAGTGGAACTAAAGGACCAAGGACTGATTGTCATAGAATCTAACCCTGGTGATACAAATCCATATATGATACTTGGTACAAATGTTGTTGGTAACTGTTTGGGAGAAGTGTTGTTTTTACTCCAACAGATTGCTGACACTGCCAAACCAGGGCAGAGGAAGGTGCTCCAGAAGGAAATTCGAGCCCTCCTGTACCAGCAGCAGGTAAAGCTAACAGGTGGTGAGATTGGTAATGTACGGGTGACAGACCCGATACCCATTGTGATTCCCCCAATGAGTGAAATGCTGATTTGGTGTAGGGCAGCAATAGGTCTCAAGGGACAGAACTACCAGGCGATAGTAGACCCCATCAACTCAGAGCACAGACCTACACTCCTAACTGCTAGAGGGGTAGTTGATGTACGCAATGGAAGGGTACTCCTAAATTGTGGGGAGGAGGAAGTTAAATTGCCACGCTACGCCACTGTTGCCAGACTATATACTGTGAATAATGATGCCATACACACAGTGGAATCCTTGACCCCACCGGATACAGTGGAGGACAATGACTCCGAAGCTCAGCTGGAGGAATGGTGTCAACAGCTCCATGTTGGGACTGACGCCACTCCTGTCCATCAGAAACACGGTGTTTACAGAGTGGTTCAGGAATATGAGCAGGTGTTTAGTAAACACCCACTTGATTTTGGAAGGGTTAAAGGGGTACAACACCACATACCCACCGGTAACCATCCACCCATTAAGGAGCGTTACAGACCCATACCACCAGTGCATTACCAAAAAGCCAAAGAAATGTTGCATGACATGAAAAAGGCAGGGGTAGTAAGGGATAGCTGTAGCCCCTGGGCAGCTCCCCTGGTCCTGGTCAGAAAGAAGGACGGTAGCATGAGGATGTGTGTAAATTACAGACAAATTAATCGAATAGCACATAAAGATGCATGCCCTTTGCCCCGTATAGAGGAATCCCTGGCTGCACTCAAATCTGCCAATTATTTCTCTACATTGGATCTCACTAGCGGGTACTGGCAAGTCTCTGTTGCTGAAGAAGACCGGGAGAAGACAGCCTTCACCACCCCGATGGGATTATGCGAATTCAACAGCATTCCATTTGGACTCTGCAACGCAACCGGAACGTTCCAGAGGTTGATGGAGTGCTGCTTGGGACACCGGAACTTTGAGACAGTGCTGCTATACCTGGATGACGTTATCGTGTACTCGAGGAAGTATGAAGACCATCTAAAGCACCTGGCGGAGGTATTTGAGGCATTGTCCCAGTATGGGATGAAACTAAAACCTTCCAAGTGCCACCTGCTCAAACAGAAGGTTCAGTACCTGGGACACGTGGTCAGCTCAGAGGGAGTAGCACCAGACCCGGAAAAGGTCACTGCAATCCAGAAGTGGCCTGAACCAAGGAACATCAAAGAAGTACGTCAGTTTCTGGGACTGGTCGGGTACTACAGGAGGTTCATGAAGGACTATACCAAAAAGGCAGCACCTTTACAAGATCTCCTAGTAGGACAGTCCAAAAGAGGTAAAAGTCCCCCATTCCAGTGGGGCCAAGAGCGGACTGAGTCCTTTGCGTCAATGAAGGAAGTCCTAACCGGTGAGGAAATCCTGGCTTACCCCGACTACGGCCAACCTTTCCTGTTGTACACCGAGGCCAGCAACGAGGGACTGGGAGCTGTGTGGTCCCAGAAGCAAAACGGCAGAAAAAAGATAATTGCCTATGCCAGTAGGAAGCTTCGCCCTACTGAACGGAACCCGGAGAATTACAGTTCCTTCAAGCTGGAGTTCCTGGCTTTGGTCTGGGCTATCACTGAAAGATTCAAGCATTACCTAGCCTCAACTAAATTCACAGCCTTTACCGACAATAACCCCTTGACAGACCTGGAGGCAGCCAGGTTGGGAGCCATGGAACAACGTTGGGTGGCCAGATTGTCGAATTACCAGTTCGCAATCAAGTACCGGACAGGTCACAAGAACACCAATTCTGATGCCCTGTCAAGAATGCCCCACCAGTCGGACACCGAGGATGAAGTGGATGACCTAGAAGAAATTGAATTACCTGCTTTCCACAGAAGCGGAATGGTTCACGAACAACACGCCTCCAGAAGGCGTCATGGTAAGACGCTAAATCTTTTACCTCATCACAGTTGGAAGGAGACCCAGGACAGTGACCCGGTTGTCAGCCTCATCAAAGGACTGATAACCCAAGAAGTTTCTCACCTGGAGAAGGATGCTCCTCCACAAGCCAAACACCTGTGGAATGAGAGAAGCCGGCTGTTCATCTACAGAGAAAAGCTGTGCAGAAGGTATGTCAACCCCAGAACCCATGAAATGGTGTGGCAGATTGTTATACCCAGGACTGATATCCAGATGGTGTTAGAGGCCAACCACGACCAAGCAGGTCACTTTGGCTGGAAGAAGCTGGAAACCCTGCTGAAGGACCGATTCTATTGGGTTGGAATGCGGAGTTCCATAGAAAAGTGGTGCTGGAATTGTGGGCCCTGTAGCCTCAGAAGGAAAGACTGTGGCAGCCAGAAAGCACCCTTGCAGTCCATCACGACAACCCAACCCCTGGAGATTGTCGCTCTGGATCACGTCAAACTGTCGCCCAGCAGATCAGGCTATTCCTATGCCCTGACCATGGTGATCACTATTCCCAGTTCCTGGTGGTAGCCCCCATCAAGGATCTGATAGCAGAAACTGCAGCAAGAACGTTTCAAGCCTACTTCTGCAGACCCCATGGATATCCGGACAAGGTGCTACCAGATCAAGGCCCTGCTTTTGAAGCTGAGCTATTCAAGGAATTCTGTCACCTGTATGGATGCAAGAAGATCCGGACTACGCCATATCATGCGCAAACCAACGGTATGTGCGAGAAAATGAATAACATCATTATAGACCTGCTAAAAACCCTACCTTTGGAAGAGAGGAACCAGTGGCCAGACAAGCTACCTGACCTAGTGGACCTGTATAACCATATACCTGTGATTTCTACAAATTGTACCCCAGCGTACCTCATGAGAGCAAGACCTGGAAAATTGCCCATGGACCTGGAGCTCGGAGTTGTAGAACCTGCTGCAGATACATCCACTGAAGATTGGGACACAAGTCGGCAAGAGCAGTACAGGAAAGTACAGGCCTGTGTCGAAGACAGTCTAAACAAGGTGAGGGAAAGACAAGAAGAGCAGTATAACAAACATGCACCTGCAGAACCCTTGGCACCAGGAGAAATAGTGCTCAAGCAAAAAAGAAGAGGTCACAAGCTCGATGACCAGTGGGAAAGAGAGCCCTACACAGTGTTGAATTCTAAATTTGACAACACCAAAACCTGCCTGATCAGCAAGGATGGGGGTAAAACAACCGCAACAGTCTCAGGAGACCACTTGAAATTGTGCCCAGGTCTACTGAAGACACCGGAGGAAGAAGCACCTCTTGTAATACCGGAGAAACCCAAGGAAGATGTACTTCATACAGTTCTAGGAGACTTCCCTGCGGACTGGCCTCAACTTGATGGAGCAGTTATTATACCAGTAATACACTTCTGTCAACCACCGGAAGAACCTCCACCACAAGAAGAACCTGTGAGCGCCCTAGAAGAACCTGCTCAGGAACAGGAAGAGTACCCAGTAAACAGTGTACTTGCCAGTCCCATAGAGAGATTGAGGCAGTTTTATAATCTACCCGCACGTAGATCTGATAGGTTAACAGAGAGTACATGCACAGACACCAGTATTACCCCAGTGCTACGAAGGTCCACACGCAGCACACAAGGCCAAATCCCTGCCAGGTATAGGGAATAAGTACAAAGTACCTGCATTGTAAAGAGTTACCCAGTTGGGTATTGCCTACTGTTATTTAATTGTGTGAACTGAAAATAATGTGCTCATTTAGTTACCCGTAAGGGTATAAAGACTTGTAGGCTGAGGACTGTGAGCAGCCAAAAACTGTCCATTGTAAATAGTTGCACTTATCAAAGTGCCTCCTTAACTTCATAAAAAGACCACAGAACAAAAATCCGTTTGGCGTGGCCGAAGACGTGGTCCAGCACCTGGATCACTTATGCCCTGTAGCCACGCCCAGGGCCTACATTGAGGGTTTTCAGGCGGGTCCCTTATGCTCCTTATGTTACACCTTCATCCGTGAAATGGACAGCTGGTGACGGGACTTACTGTAACATTGTTATTGTTATTACTATTGTTACCTGTTTTAAAATGCTTCAGTCAAGGAGAACTGAATTGTACTAGGGGGGAATGTGGCACCCTGCTACTACAGGTACCACAGGACCCAAAAGGGTGCATGGATGGACTTCTCCACAAGAGGACTACAAACAGACACCTCCACCCTTCCACCTCAGACCACCAGAGGGAGCCCTGTTAGGGATATACATATGGAGGGTGGAGTTAGGCAGAGAGAGTTCTTAATCAGAGAACAGTCTGAGAGCAGCACGTGAGCTGCTGTGTGTATTGAGGGCCCCGAGTGTGGCCGAGGCAAGAGGAGAGGAGAGAGGAGTTGAAGGGGCAGAGGCTCACCCCAAGACACAATCCGGACACCGGGTCCGCGCCTACAGGGTTCTCTACACCCAGTAGGGACAACCGGCATACCAGGAGGCTTCCAGACCCCTGGTCATCCTGAAGCTACCATCAGTAACAGGACTAAGAACCACGAAGGCCCCAGCGTCCAGGGATAGTGGTTGCCAAGGAAAAGTCCTACTACCAAGCGGTCAGGTGAGAGAGCAACACAACATAGAAGCTAGGCCAAGTTCCAGGCGGGCCAGAAGCTTAGAGAGGGGAAGAAACGGATCAGGAGGCCTTATACTCGCTCACTGGGGAGAGTCCTGTAGTGCACCCTTCCTAGCAAGTACCCTGGACCATACCTGCCGTTACACCAGTAAAGGTACTGAAGCGAATCCCCTGTGTGCATGTCCGTCATTCCCCCTGACCCGACCGGGCCATCTCTCACCTGCATCCCATCTATCAACTCTGCCCCGGGGGCCCGCTCCGCCTGTGGGGAGCAGAAACATCCCAGCTGCCATTCCATCACCCCCGGAGGCCTGCAGCAGCGCTGGTAACTATTACCAGAAACCACAGGTGGCGTCACGAGACAAACTGTTAACAAAAACACAAAAACCCCTTTTAAAGAGTGACTCAGAGGACGGGCCCGGGAGTCGACTGCCGTGATATCCCAAGGAGGTAAAGGCCCGGGTACCGACTTTCCCCCATATATCCCCCCCTGGGCGAGTCACAGGCGTTGTAAGGAGGTCATACAGCCACACACAATACTGAGCATCATTTCCTTGTCTTGAGGCATTTCCATTGAAAGTGGATCAGCTTGTAATTTGATTTTCCACTTTGACTTTGGGTATCAATCCAAATCCAGACCTCCATGGGATATTAATTTTGATTTACATTGATAATTTTTATGTTTTATTGTTCTCAATGCATTCCACTATGTAATGAATAAAGATTTGCAATTGGAATATTTCATTCAGGAATATCTATGATGTGGTATTTTAATGTTCCCTTTATTTTTTTGAGCAGTGTATATATATACCACGGATACACAATGGGATTTTATTATAAACTCAATGAAAAAGTGAAAAAGTGGCAGAGGAGTATGGACCGAGTCATACTCTTTGAATCTGTACATAATGAGAAAGATACAAAGGTATAGAATAACTGGCCAGAAAAGGTTAATTGAACATTTAAGGGAAAGAAATGAAAATTAGTTATTCCCTCTATTATGTGGGGATAAGTGTTGGGTTAGAGCATGTGTAAATAGAAAAAAGTATATAAAGGAATTTTATTGAAAATTAGAAATTGCATTGTAAACCCCAGAGGAAAAAGGGACTAAGCAATCATAGCCCATGTACAGTACTTAGGAGTACATTAGCACTAGATATGTGATTGGACCTAAATAAATTAATAGACCAATATTGAAATTTAGTAAAAAAATATATAAAATATTCAACTAAAACCCTAATTAGTTTTAATCAGTGTTTTCTATGAAGCCAAACATGTAGCTCCATTTATTTGAAATAACCTTTCACTATTAACTTAGAAATGCGGGGTTGCAAATTAGCGAAAACATTTACGATTAATGTTCAACTTCACGAACCTGAGTGAAATGTTTTCTTTACTCTGGCTAATTTTATGTTTGCATTCTTAGTTTACTTGTTTCTTTGAATTAGTTAATGGCAATATTTGCTGAATTCCACTGAAATAATATTTTCCCAGCTGTTTGCTCCTCTTTTCTCCCAGTTAATATTTATTTTGCTTTCCTTTTGTTCGTCTCTTCTTTTCCCTATAGTGTGTGTTGTCGGACCTGTTAGCTTTTTAGTTCTGATGTTAGCATGCCAGATCAATTACAATCCAGCAGATGCGAGTAAACAAAAAGCCAGAACCAAATAACTTTATTTTATATATGGCAAAAAAAGAGGAAATGGTATTTTGTAAGGCACAGCTGTTTAGGATCTTAGTAAAGAAAGTTTATCTTGAATTAAAGATTGGTGGAGCTGTAAGGCTTAAAGGGAACTTGCCACCAGTTTTGTCATATATCAACTAAAACTATCACCTTATTCAGCGCCTGTGCTGCATTTCATAAATGGTTATATAACCCCCTGACTCCTCCTGCATACCCCCCAAAAACCTTCTGAAGTTCTCCAGCGCTGTATGTTAATCCTGTCGGAGTGGTCCCAAGGGTGTCCATTCTGTGCTCTCTATCCCTCCTCCGGGCTGCTGCTCGTCATCCTCCTGTCTTGATTGACGTGGATGACGCCTTCTGCATCATTCACATTGCCTGGCGAAATCTTGCACCTGCGCAGATAAATCGTGCCTTGCGCCTGCGCACTATGCTTTGTCCTACCGCGGGCACAGGTGAAAACATAAGTGAGCATGTACGCAGTAGGGCAAAGCATAGTGCGCAGGCGCGAGGCACGATTTCTCTGTACAGGCACAAGATTTCGCCCTGGCAATGTGGATGATCAGGAGGCGTCATCCACGTCAGTCAAGGCAGGAGGATGGCAAGTAGAGGTCAGGAGGATGGATAGAGAACAGAGAATGGACGCCCTTCAGACCGCACCGACAGGATTAACACACAGCACGGGAGAACCATTTATGGATCGCAGCACAGGCGTTGAATACGGTGATAGTTTTAGTTAATTTATTAGAAAACTGGTGACAGGTTCCCTTAAAATAAGTTAGGGTAAGACCAGATTTGCAGTTGGCCACACATCCAAAACTCCAGTCTCCCATGGTGGCCAATGGTCATAAATGAAAATCTAAGCATCTGGTATCATACTAAGTGCTATCTGTCTGCACATCCATCCAACTATTTATCTATCTATCCCTCTATCTAGCTCTCTGTCTCCCTATCAATCAATTAAATAATAGTAATGATGATTGTGAACATCAATTAAGTGCTGAAATAATAAAGATGATTAAGTCGATTCGCTGCAAATCTATTTAGAGTCCAATTTCCTGAAATTCACAGGTCCCGGTAAATTAGAACAATTTCCAATTGGATTTGATTGTGTGCCTGCTTAGCAACATAGCTTTTTAGGGTTACAGAATTTTTGTCAAGGAGGGTGGACATGTAAATATACATACAATACAAGAAAAGTTTTCATTTTGCATAATTGTTTTTAAGCCCAATTTGGCAAGCATATACCCCACAACTATACTGTGGGCTGTTGTTGCATTTTTGAAAGCCTCCTGGCATTTGTTACATTTTGGGCAGGCGGAATTAATCAACTTAAACAAAGAAAAGAAAGTATTACATTAAACTGAGACATTTAACTGTGCAGATCTGTTTTGGCACACTTATTTAAGTAGTCAAAATCGGGGACATGTACCCACTACACTGATACATAATATCAGTAGTAGTACCAATTGCCTGTCACAATTGCCTTCCTTTGCCTCAAGCAAGTGTATTAGCAGGGAGGAAGGGGAAAGCATAATGGAATATACTGTATGTCCCATCACTCATCTCAATCCCATAAGGGGGATGTAACCTCTGACAGCAACATCATCAGCTTGAGTGTTCTGCTCAGTCCACATTAGTCCGCTTCACCATAACAACTTTTTCCAGCTGATTTATTGGAAGAGATGATCAATCAGCCTTTGTACTCAGATGACATGGGACCAATGAAGATGGAAAGATGCTTCAAACACCTAGCTGTGGTGGTAGGAGCACTTACATTGGTAGTAGCACTCTGAACCAGGGCAAATCTATTTGGAGGAATCTAAAAGGTGGGTGGGGGGAAGCAAGGAGTTGAGGCCATTTCCCACACAAAGGCAACTGTCAACTGAGTCAGGGATAACGATGATTCTGTAGTGGACAAAACCTGGAAACCAGACATTGCTGAGGAGGTGAAGTCATCAGAGGAGGAGGATGAGTGCCTTATCGATACACAGCAGAGGCTACGTGCTGCTAAAAGATAGTCTGCGACAAAATCTGCTTCTTCTGCAGATGGCTTTGGATCAGGTGATGCCACATGTGCTGTCGGTAGAGGAAACTCAATAGCACCTGAAAGCTCTGGTCGTGGTGGTGGCGAGTTGTACATGCAGGCATCTTGTGTGTGTGGGAGTTCTTTCACATGTTGCCGTCAGATAATTCTGTAGCACTCTGCTGGCTCTGCAAGAGGAAAATAAGCCATAGATGTCCCGGCTCAAATAGGCTAGAAACTACAGCTCTAAATTAGCACATGAAGAGACAATGCCTGCTCATTTGAGAAAATGAAGCCCGCCAGCAATCAGCGTAAGCCTAAAGTTTTCCTCCAACCACTTCTTCCCGATTGTCTTTCTGTCAGCCATCTCAAGCAGTACCTGGTTGGTGTCATCATCACCATCATAGTTATCCACCACTACTGCTTGTCATAATCCAAGTATGCCTCCTCACCTGTCACACCAGCAGATATCCATCCCTGATTGTGTGTCGAGGAAATAGTCATTTGCTTGTGAGGCAACTAAACTCTCACTTGGTCAATTCGCTGGTGCTGGTGGTGCAGTAACTGCAGGGACAATATTGTATATGAGTTTAATGGCCCACCAATTGATGCTCCATTACAACCGAGCGAGGTGGTGAAGCCTGTGCAATTGGGAGCTAGGTCTGTTTCCACCACCAGGTAGCGCTTATCTGTCTCCTACGTCGCCTCTGCATCCAACTCAATTTGACATGACCCCATTCCCAACAACAACAAGGCACAATATTGAGTCCGCACACGGCCCTCATCATTCCTTTTATTTAAGCAAAGTAAAACACTGCCAAGCGGTTTTACAGGTAAAAGCAGAGTCCCTTCTCCTTTGTAACCAAAAGCCATATAGCGGATGAGTAGCTGCTGTGCATCAAGTGGCAAATCTCAAGCTGGATAGCTCTCTATCAACTGCAGGCATCGCATACCCACCAATCAGACATCTTTGACCTATCCTAAGGCTAGGACATCAATGTTAAAGTAGTGGACAACCTCTTTAGGCCCCGCCACCAATTCCTATAATGCATTTCAGCATTTGTACTGCTAGAGACGGGTTACACTTGCCAACAGGCAGTGGATAGCACTTTTTGGCTTTTTCGAGTGAAGACTCCTGGTGCCTGGCACGTTTTAGTGATTTTTTTTTGGGGGGGAGTCAACATAATTTATCAATCAAGCAATACAGCACCATGGAATCAATAAAGCTATATAAATAATAATAATAATTTGTAGATTGTCTGTTTTTCACATTATCTATCAAACAAGATCGAGTTTCTTGAAAGTACATTGACCATTAACCCGTTCCCGACCGCCCACTGTAGATAAACGTCGGCGCTTGCCGGGCTCTGTGCAGTGCCGACGTTTAAAAACTGTGGGTGGTCTCGCAGTGCTCAGGACCCCCAGGGTCCTGCTAGCACTGCGATTCCGGTGCAGAGCGTTAGCTCTGACAGGGTACATCATCGGGACCTGATTAGATCAGGTCCCAGTGATGTTAACCCTTTGCTGTCTTCTATATGCTGTGATCTATAGTGATCGCGGCATATAGGAGACAGCAGGAAGAGAGGGGGTCGTCTTACTTACCTCCGAAGACCTCCGTTTCGTTTGAGGACCTGGGGTTGCTATGGCAGCTGGAGGTCACATGACCGCCTCCAGCTCTGCCATATATGGTGTCCTTCCTGTCTGGCTTCAGCTTGTATGTAGCTGAAGTCAGACAGGAGACTCTGACTGAAACAGTCAGTGAAGATCTCATATAATGTAATATATGTGTATTACATTACATGAGATCAGTGATCAGAAAAATAAAAATTAATGTCCCATACAGGGACTAAGTAAAAATGTAAAAAAAAGTAAAAAAAAAGTTTTCAAACTATTAAAAAAAAAATCACAAAATAAATAAAAATAAATAAATAAAATATTAAACCAATAAATCCGTAAATTATTACAAAACCAAAAAAAGTACACATATTTGGTATCGCCGCGTCCGAAACAACCCGAGCTATAAAACTGTCACACTAATTAACTCCTTCTGTGCACACCGTAATAAAAATAAATAATAAACGGAGCAAAAAAATATGCTTTTTCATCATATCGCCAAACAAAAAGTGGAAAAAAATGCGATCAAAAAGCAGAATAGAAATAAAAATGGTACCACTGAAAACGTCATCTTGTTCCGCAAAAAAAAGCCGCCATACAGCTCCATCAGCCAAAAAATAAAAAAGTTATAGCGCTCAGAATAAAGCAATGCAAAAAAAATATTTTTTTTTCTATAAAATTGTTTTATTGTGTAAAAGCGCCAAAACATAAAAAAAATACAGTAAGTGTAGTATCGCTGTAAACGTACTGACCCGAAGAATAACGCTGCCTGATCACTTTTACCACACGCAGAACGGCATAAAAAAAAACTCAAAAAACAATTCCTGAAGTGTTTGTTTTTGTTAACTTTACCTCCCAAAAAACGGAATAGAAGGCGATCAAAAAATGTCACGTGCCCAAAAATGGTTCCAATAAAAATTTCAACTCGTCCCGCAAAAACCAAGCTGTCACATGACTCTATCGGCCGAAATATGGAAAAATTATAGCTCTCAAAATATGGTGATGCAAAAACTAGATTTTGCAAAAAAAGCGTATTTTAGTGTGTGACAGCTGTCAGTCATAAAAACCCGATATAAATCTGGTATCTCTGTAATCGCACCGACCCGAAGAATAAAGTAATCTAATCAGTTATATCACACTAGGAACGGCATAAAAAATAAATAAAACAAATTTTATTCACCTGCTACTGATTTGTTTATTATGTCTCCCAAAGATCCCAGTAAGGCTCTGCTCACATTTATCCTGTGCTCTGCGCTGAGCACTTACACCAGAGTTTCCGTGTAAATCTCTGAAATACGTGATTCAGCCAGAACCCATGATGGAAGATTCCCTGTAATGAGGCAGATATAGGCCACTGTGGATGCCGTCTAGCCTGGGATCCCACGGTGTCATTTGTTTTAGGCGTGTGTAGCACCCTGAGGATTCGGCTGCTACAGGGGTATTGCACCTCAACCCAGAGGTGTGATATTCCACTCCCGGGTAAGGATGGAGTGTGGAACTGAGTTCGGTAGGCTGCATGCACTACACACATCCCATTTCCGAGGAGCAGGCCGACGGTACTCCCACTTAGAAATGTGCAGGTACGACCGAGTCTGTTCCTGGCTGGAGTGGGAGGGGGGGTGGTACATCCCAAGTAGTGTAGGGGCAGATAGGGGGAGCAGCCTGGGTAAAGATAGGAGCTCATTGGGTGCTGGTCACCTGAGCTCACACATAGAGGGTGTATATAAGGTGGGCACCATCAGAGAACAGGGTCAGTCTGTCAGCCTTTTGCAGAGAGAAGTCAGAGGAGGAAGAGGAGCAGAGCAGTCCCAGAGAGAGAGAGAGGAGAAAGAAGGAAAGACCCAGAGAGGGGACAAAGAGAGGACTCTAAGACCCCAAATTCAAGCTACGGGTGAAGAGTCGGCATCAGGGTACCGGAACCCAAGCTGGTGGGGGCAAAAACACACCCCAGCCAGAGACCGGAGGCCGTGGGCAGCGTCTGTCACGGCCACCCACCACATCCACCACGAAGGCATACCACGTGGAGGGTCAGGGAACCCAAGGCCAAGGGTCACCCAACAGAAGGCCCGAGGGAGCTGGACCTGGGTGGATCACTAGTGGGGACGGCCAGAGAAAGGACAGAAGGAGAGCTCAGGGTCACGCTCCGGACTCGCTTGGGGGTTGGCTGGATCCAGGACCTGGTGGACGCAGCACGGCTCGGGAGGTCACTTGAAGCTGGAGTGACCGGAACATCAGCAGTGAGTAAATACCCTAAACTGCATAACCCGACTCTGTCTTCCTTTAACACCTATGCTGCACCACCACAACCCCCATCCTCTGCATCTGACCCCCTGAGGCTATACCCCACCCGTTGGGGGTTATACCATCACAAGCTGCACCTACACCATCAGCCTCAGCGGACCCTGCTGCAGCGGCGGCCATAGTGACCGCAACACAACGGGTGGCGTAGTCGACAATAAAGAACTTATAACATCTGTAGGACTGCCACATACAACTGAGTTTGACACCCTGGGCACGGACCGGGTCACAGCCACTCGGAAGACTACAACTCCCATCTGATCCGGCTCCGGATATTCCCCCTAAAGAATATGGCCCAGGGGGCGCGTCACGTGCATAAAAGTGCAGTTGGCCACAGTTTTGTGCACTTCTGAAAAAAAGGACACCACTAAACAGAGGCTAGACAGAGTCCAGAGTAACTCTGCTGCCTCATTATAGTGAATGGATCCTGCAGGGGTTTCATCTGAATTACATCACTTGGAAAATTAGATGGAAACCCCGATGTAAGTGCTCAGCCTAGAGCGCCGGATAAATGTTACGTAAAATGTTCCCAATAAAAGCTTCAACTCAGTCCTCAAAAAAAGCTAGTCCCCACTCAGGTCCATCATCTGTTAAAAATATAAGGGACTTCCAAGTTACTGGTAGCAGAAAGGCTCTGGAAAAGCAAAATGGTCCTTGCCCCCCAAAAGAAATTCAGAAAATTTTGTGCTCCCAAATCCAAATGCCTATTCTACAATAATTTGTTCTCCAATTGTCAAATAGCGCTCCTTCCCCCTCAAATCTCACCGTATGGCTAAGTGGTACGATACAGCCACATATGGGGTATTGACACTTTTAGAAGAAATTGTGTGACACATTTCGGCACCATTTTTACCCATTGCCCTGTGTGAAAATGTAAAATCTGAGGGTAAAACATTTTTTTGTAGTAAAAATATAATTATGCTTTATTCACTGCCCAATGGTATAAATTTAAAAATAAAAAAATGCTCACTACTTCCCTAGATGAATTCCTTGAGAGGTGTAGTTTACAAAATGGGGTCACTTGTGGGGGTTTCTGCTGTTTTGGCATGTCAGCGACTCTTCAAATGTGACATGGTGTCTGCTGCCTATCCCAGCCAACATAGCGCTTCTTTCTCTTCCGAACCCTGCCGTACACCAAAGCAGTGGTTTTCCCCCACATATGGGGTATCGGCGTACTCAGGAGAAATTGTACAACAAATTTCATGGTGCAATTTATCCTGTTACCCTTATGATAATGCAAAATTAGGGAATGAAAAACATTTTTTATGGGAAAAATGTGAAAATTTTATTTTTACGGCTCAATATTATAAACTTCTGTGAAGCAGCTGGGGGTGCAAGGTGCTCACCACACATCTAGATAAGTTCCCTAAGGGGTATAGTTTCCAAAATGGTGGCACTTGTGTGGGGTTTCCACTGTTTAGGCACATTAGGGGCTCCCCAAATGTGACATGGCGTCCGCTAATTATTCAAACAAATTTTACATTCAAAAAGTCAAATGGCGCTCCTTCCCTTTCAAACCCTGCCATGTGCCCAAACAATAATTTGCCTCCACATATGGGGTATCGGCGTGTTCAGGAGAAATTGCACAACAAATTTCATGGTGCAATTTATCCTGTTACCCTTATGATAATACAAAATTAGGGAATGAAAAACATTTTTTGAGGGAAAAATGTGAAAATTTTATTTTTACGGCTCAATATTATAAACTTCTGTGAAGCAGCTGGGGGTGCAAGGTGCTCACCACACATCTAGATAAGTTCCCTAAGGGGTCTAGTTTCCAAAATGGTGGCACTTGTGGGGGGTTTCCGCTGTTTAGGCACATTAGGGGCTCCCCAAATGTGACATGGCGTCCGCTAATTATTCAAACAAATTTTACATTCAAAAAGTCAAATGGCGCTCCTTCCCTTTCAAACCCTGCCATGTGCCCAAACAGTAATTTGCCTCCACATATGGGGTATTGGCGTGTTCAGGAGAAATTGCACAACAAATTTCATGGTGCAATTTATCCTATTACCCTTATGATAATGCAAAATTAAGGGATGAAAAACGGTTTTGTGGGAAAATGTGAAAATTTTATTTTTACAGCTCAATATTATAAACTTCTGTGAAGCACCTTGGGGTTCAAGGTGCTCACCACACATCTAGATAAGTTCCCTAAGGAGTCTAGTTTCCAAAATGGTGTCACTTGTGGGGGGTTTCCACTGTTAAGGCACATCAGGAGCTCTCCAAACGCAACATGGCGTCCGCTAATTATTCAGACAAATTTTACATTCAAAAAGTCTAATGGCGCTCCTTCCCTTCCAAACCCTGCTGTGCGCCCAAACAGTGGTTTTCCCTCACATATGGGGTATCAGCACGCTCAAGAGAAATTGCACAAAAAAATTTGTGGTCCATTTTTTCATGTTACCCCTGTGAAAATAAAAAAATTGGGTCTAAAGTAACATTTTTGTGAAAAAAGTTAAATGTTAATTTTTTTCTTCCACATTCCAAAAATTCCTGTGAAGCACCTGAAGGGTTAATAAAGTTCTTGAATGTGGTTTTGAGCACCTTGAGGGGTGCAGTTTTTAGAATGGTGTCACTTTTGGGTATTTTCTGTCATAAAGACCCCTCAAAGTGACTTCAAATATGATGTGGTCCCTAAAAAAATGTTTTTGTAAATTTTGTTGGAAAAATGAGAAATCGCTGGTCAACTTTTAACCCTTATAGCTCCCTAACAAAAAAAAATTTGGGTTCCAAAATTGTGCTGATGTAAAGTAGACATGTGGGAAATGTTATTTATTAACTATTTTGTGTGACATATCTCTCTGATTTAAGGGCATAAAAATTCAAAGTTTGAAAATTGCAAAATTTTCAAAATTTTCGCCAAATTTCTGATTTTTTCACAAATAAACGCTAGTGATATCGAAGAAATTTTACCACTATCATGAAGTACAATATGTCACGAAAAAACAATCTCAGAATCAGGGGAATACGTTGAAGCGTTCCAGGGTAATTACTTCATAAACTGGCAGTGGTCAGAATTGAAAAAATTGGCCCGGTCACGAAGGCAAAAACATGCTCTGGCGCGAAGTGGTTAAAGACAATTTGCAAAGTTGCTTCATTTTAATTTTAAATGCATTAGAGCAATAAAAATTGTGTTGCAAAAGTGTACTTACCATTTACCATATATTAAGTAAATCATATCTAAGGTATATTACTCTTTACATTTACATTCCAGCATATCATATAATCAATATATTATCTTGTGCTAAAAATCTCCATTATCTTAAATGGGCTTTAGATTGTTTTATAATTGCAATTAAAATTATTATTCTAATTGTGTATTTGAGATGTGAACATCACCTCGGACCTCGCCCATAAACCCTATGTCATACCATGCAGCATTTCAGCTCTATCATTACTCATGTCATAGGAGGGTGAATAGACTGCACAACCTTCTACCTTTGAATTTCTTAATTAATGATTCATTGGTACATAGCAACTTGTAGCGAGAGTCTATGCAAATTTTTAGGTCACAGCACAAAAGTAGTTAAGGATTTATTTCTAACGCGTTCCTCTGTGATTTTCCACAAACCATGAATGTTCCAAAATTTGGCAAGAATAGATGCTGCCCTTAATGGGCACTTATGGCATTCAGCAAATGAAGGATTTTAGCATTGCAGCATACATAAAGCATATTAATTGCTCGCTACAGTTTTTTTTAAAGAGCGGCAATGTTTCATGATGGTTTTGTGTTGACAATATAAGTACATTGACACGTAAAGTCAGAGAGGTTACCAGTAATGAATCTCTGTGTTATTACTTAACCACTTTATCATTTTGTTCCTTTGTGACCATTTTGGGGTTAGGATCGATGCATACTGTAGATGCCAATTTCTCACGTACAGTAACTTCAAGAATGTACTGCTTGAGAGGATGTAGCAACTCCCTCAACACCCCGATATATACGCCTCTGCTCATGATCATTGTAAATTACTTCCACTAAAGTACGACAATATATTTGGTATTCATGTTTTTTGCATGGAAATTATTTAGAGATGATCGATCAATTCTCAGAAAATCGAATTTGTTTCAAATTTTAGGAAATTCAAAGGTCCAAGCAAATTTGAACAATGTGTGATTTACAGTGGGTACGGAAAGTATTCAGAGCCCTTTAAATTTTTCACTCTTTGTTTTATTGCAGCCATTTGGTAAATTCTAAAAAGTTCATCTTTTTTTCTCACTAAAGTACACTCTGCACCCCATCTTGACTGAGAAAAACAGAAATGTAGAAATTTTTGCAAATTTATTAAAAAAGAAAAACTCAAATATCACATGGTCATAAGTATTCAGACCCTTTGCTCAGTATTGAGTAGAAGCACCCTTTTAAGCTAGTACAGCCATAAGTCTTTTTGGGAATGATGCAACAAGTTTTTCACACCTGGATTTGGGGATCCTCTGCCATTCTTCCTTGCAGATCCTCTCCAGTTCCGTCAGGTTGGATGGTGAACTTTAGTGGACAGCCATTTTCAGGTCTCACCAGAGATGCTCAATTGGGTTTAGATCAGGGCTGTGGCTGGGCCAGTCAAGAATGGTCACAGAGTTGTTCTGAGGCCACTCCTTTGTTATTTTAGCTGTGTGCTCAGGGTCATTGTCTTGTTAGAAGGTGAACCTTCGGCCAAGTCTGAGGTCCAGAGCACTCTGGAAGAGGTTTTCAACCAGGATATCTCAGTACTTGGCCGCATTCATGTTTCCTTCAATTGGAACCAGTCGTCCTGTTCCTGTAGCTGAAAAACACCCCCATTGCATGATGCTGCCACCACCATGTTTCACTGTTGGGATTGTATTAGGTAGGTGATGAGCAGTGCCTGGTTTTCTCCACACATACCACTTAGAAATATCATCAAAAAGTTCTATCCTCATCTCATCAGACCAGAGAATCTTATTTCTCATTGTCTCATAGTTTCTCATAGTTCATGTGTTTTTGAGCAACCTCTATGCGGGCTATCATATGTCTTGCACTGAGGAGAGGCTTCCGTCAGGCCACTCTGCCATAAAGGCCCGACTGGTGGAGGGCTGCAGTGATAGTTGACTTTGTAGAACTTTCCCCCATCTCCCTACTGCATCTCTGAAGCTCAGCCACAATGATTTTGGGGTTCTTCTTTACCTCTCTCACCAAGGCTCTTCTCCCACGATTGCTCAGTTTGGCTGGACGGCCAGGTCTAGGAAGACTTCTAGTGGTCCCAACTTTTTCATTTAAGGATTATGGAGGCCACTGTGCTCTTAGGAACCTTTAGTAATGTAGAAATTCTTTTGTAACCTTGGCCAGAACTGTGCCTTGCCACAATTCTGTCACTGAGCTCCTTGGGCAGTTCATTTGAGCTCCTGATTCTCATTTGGTCTGACATGCACTGTGAGCTGTGAGGTCTTATATAGACAGGTGTGTGCCTTTCCAAATCAAGTCCTATCAGTTTAATTAAACACAGGTGGACTCCAATGAAGGAGTAGAACCATCTCAAGGAGGATCACAAGGAAATGGACAGCATGTGACTTAAATATGAGTGTCTGAGCGAAGGGTCTGAATACTTATGACCACGTGATATTTCAGTTTTTCTTTTTTAACAAATTTGTAAAAATTTCTACATTTCTGCTTTTTTCAGTCAATATGGGGTGCAGAGTGTACTTTAATGAGAAAAAAATGAACTTTTTAGAATTTACCAAATGGCTGCAATGAAACAAAGAGTGAAAAATTTAAAGGGGTCTGAATACTTTACATACCCACTGTATTTCATGTTAATCACCAAAAAAATGCCCTCGTCCATTGTAGACATTTCAGAGGGTTTCATCAACCACAGAAGGATTACTTGACTTAGGTGCGGTTGTACAGGCTTCTTCATAATGTATTGCAGCTGTAAAACACTGAATAAACATTACAGATAGTGGGTAACAGCACAGCAGTGAAGGACAGTTACCATCTGTTTCCCTATAGCCATATATGTTGTCACGCATGTGTGGCACCCCAGGGGTCTGGTTTCCACAGTAACAGCAATGTTATGTCTGAGAGCAGGTGGGAGGTCTCTTGGTCAGGAATCCTATGCATGCCACACCTCCTGCCCAGTCCTGGGAGGGGAAGGACTTCCCCTATATAAACCTAGGGCTGAGGCAGGGTTAGTGAGTAGAGAAGAAGTAGAGACAGAGAAGAGAAGCAGATATAGGAAAAGAACATCAGGAGCTCTGTGGGAGCAGTGCTATAAGGAGTCAGGGGCTGGCAGCTGCAGAGCTCGCCCTGACTGAGAAGCTATCACCGGACCCGGAGTCCGAGGCTGTGGGGACTAATCTTTACCCAGCAGCAGAAACCGCCCAGCAGGGGATTTCAGGTCCTCTGGCCAAGGAACCCGAAGGCACGGTCACACGCGTGGGACCAGCACCGCCGTCGTGGAGCGGACGCCACTAGAAGGCCCCGAGTCACTGGCCATACGGGTGAGCACCACACGGTACACTCAGGGACGTGGGCTACTTATACCCGCCTCTAGCAAGGTAGCCAGAAGAGTACAGTCAGTTTGGGAGGCCTACAACTCCGCCTGGCCAGGGGAGATCCCATCTGCTCAAGGACTGACCAGGCCCTGATCGCTAGCCAGTACTCCGGGAGGGTCTATCTTTGTCACCAGTAAAGACCCTGAATTACACCGCATCGTCTCTGAGTGATTCCTGCTACCCCATCATCCACGTCGGCTGCCCTGAGGCCATACCCCTCCCGTTGGGGGTGATACTATCACGCTGCACAATCCTACCACCGGCCTCAGCGGTCTGCCCTGCAGCGGCAGCTCCTTCGCTGCATTCAACGGGTGGCGTAGTCGTCCAACATCTACCGCTAATACAGCGCCACTTAGTCTGACTCCCTGGGCACGGACCGGGTCACCGCCACGAGACTACAACCCTCAACAGATCCGGCTCCGGGTAAGCTCCCGCATGCGCAACGCTGCGCGACACAGGCCCAGGGGTGCGTCACATGCAGGTGGCACACGTAGTTCATTGACCCACTGTGCCACGAGGTAGGGCTTGCCTAGGAGGGGTGCAGCTACGCAGCTACCTGGTCTTCACTGGAGCTCCTGATGGTGGAGTCAGGGTTGGGCTGCAGGTAGCCACCAGGTACCACTCCTAGGCAGTCCCCAGTACTGCAGCTGCTGACCTCAGGGGTCAGGTACGCAGACACGGATACATACTCGGGCTCCGTTCAGACTACTAGGTTCAGGATCCACTGCAGAATGGGTACTCACACGGAGGCTCAGACAGGGCTGATTCAGAGACTGGCTTTAGCAGTCCAGATACATGGAGTACACGAATAGGCACACGTTCAGCCACAAAGATCTCAGATATAGATTCAGGTACTGCCAGAGCGGCTTGAGGGTTCAGACACTTGCCACGCAAGGACCAGGGACTATGGGTTCAGAATTGACCACACAAGGACCAGGGACTTCAACTTCAGGACATTGGCCACACAAGGACTAGGGGGAGTGCATGAATAAGCACACGTTCAGCCACACGAGTCTCAGATATAGATTCAGGTACCCAGGTACCGCCAAAGCGAGTTCAGGGTTCAGGCACTGGCCATTCAAGGATCAGGGACTTTAGGCTCAGGACTGACCACACATGGACCAGGGACTTCAACTTCAGGACATTGGCCACACAAGGAACAGGGGACCTCACAACTCACTAGTTACACTAAACAATCCCTTGAAGCTATTGGCTAGGGGCCATCTTGCAGGTTCTCAAGCTGGCTCTTTAAGAACAGGGCAGCACGTGTACACTAGATGCGCTGCCAGTAACTAGACCAGGAAGCAGGGAGCATGCCAAGGGACACGCTAAATGACGGGGAGGTAATAACGCTGCAGCGGCGGTGAGTCTGTCGGCGTCCCTGCATGGAAGGGGAAGGGGAGCCAGTATCTCATCATGTCTCTCACTCCTCTCTCCCTTCTCCTCACTCCTTCCCCTAAGATTATGCTAACAACAATATATATTAGATGTACTATTAGGGGATTGCAGAATGTTATACACACCTTTCCAAGGCAATTGGTCTACTTAAGATTCATCACAAATCACATTTTGGGAACAACTTGCCAAACCTGGCAAACTCAAATTTCAGAAGGTTCAGTTATCTCTATTTATAATTCTATATATGAACATTTGAATACAATAAAGCATATTCATCAAAAAGGTGCAAACATAGAAAAGACAGTCCTAAAATGTACCAAATTTATCAATGTGGATCATGCTGTTTAATAAATAAGTTTAATTTTAACATTTTGTAGTCCAAGTTTACACCATTAGTTTGTTTACTTTGTGTCAGAAATGTGTGCCACAATTTTTGCACTTTTTGGCACTTTGCACTGCATTTTATAAGTCATGCCGTTTCCCCTTTTTTTTTTTCTTTTTTTTTTTTTATAGCTATAAGCATTTTAGCTTTGCTACACCCCCTCATTTGGACAGGTCATAAACTAAATCTAAAACACAACTTACTAAATGGTGCAGGTCATGAGAAAACGTTTTCTGGTGCAAATTGTGTGAGAATTCTAGCACATTTAGCTTGCTAAACATGCCCTAATGTGTTTTCAATTTTTTAAAAAGGTAAATCAATTGCTCAGGAGTCTGATGTTCAAAACACATTTCAAGATGCATTTTCTCATTCAGAACGCTCATCCATTAGCCAAACTAGTGTTCTTGTCTGTGGACAACCCAGCTCATACGTGCATAAGTTAAACCAGGGATGTCAAACTCAAACACACTGAGGGACAAAATGAAAAACTTGGACAAGCAGTATACAGTATAATGGGCCCCACAAAAGTCCTCCATACAGTATAATGGGCCCCACATAGTCCTCCATACAGAGTAATGGCCCCACATACTCCTCCATACAGAATAATGGGCCCCACAAAGTCCTCCATACAGTATAATGGTCCCACATAGTCTTCCATATAGTATAATGGGCCCCACAAAGTCCTCCATACAGTATAATGGTCTCACGTAGTCCTCCATACAGTATAATGGACCCAATATAGTCCTCCATACAGAATAATGGGCAACTCATAGTCCTCCATACAGAATAATGAGCCCCACATAGTCCTCCATACAGAATTATGTGCCCCACATAGTCCTCCATACAGAATAATGGGCCCCACATAGTACTCCATACAGAATAATGGGCCTCACATAGCCCTCCATACAGTATAATGACCCCACATAATCCTCCACATAGGGGTGGTGGTTCTGGTGTCACGAGCCACATAAAACCACCTAGATTTGGCCCACGGGCCAGAGTTTGACATGTATGACTTAAACCATTGATTTCAATGTGCACCATAGAATGCATAGGTTTCCCCGAGTTGATGCTACAGGATCATTACATTTTTACTACCAGGCTTAGATTCAGATTTCAATTGATTGCTAAAAAGTCCTGACAGCAGAATACTATGTAATCAGCATATTGTCAGGGAACCTTTCTAAAAGAATTGTGAAAAGTGGACAACCCTTTAACATACTGAGGTCCTGGATTCTTAATACAACCAGGATGTATTCAATTTGTATATATTACTTTACTCAATCCAAAAATATACTGGTTAGAGATGATCAAATCTATTAGATGCAGATCTAATTCTTGTAGAATTTTTAATAAGTCCATGAACTGAGCAAATTCACAAAAATTGGCTACAATGCCTTCCGCCATCTTGCACATAGAAGAAGATTGCATCCATGAGAGAAGGATCACATGACCTCAGGAGTGTGCAGGAGGTATATGGTACATGATATATCACAGCCAATAAGGTGGAACTATTATAGCCTGTATGAAAGCAGAAGCAAGAAATGCAGCAGCAATTTTGAAGTGAATCTGGATAGTGAGAGAACGTCAAAACTCAGTCATTGAGATAGGAAAAGAAAGATATAATTCACTGAAGAAACTGTACAGATAGTGTGTATCAGACAACAGTGAAGACGATTTGTGTGTGAGGAAAGGAGAATGCAACAGATTTAATTGGATGAGAAAGAGAGGTAGAAGTGTCGTGCCCAAGGGATGGGGATGACTCGGCGCCCGGGCCTTGTTGCCTGCTCTTGGGGATGTCGCGGTGGCCGGCTCCCGGGCCCGTACCCAGGGCCTCTCTTTAAAAGGGGGTGGAAAATTATATAAAAGTTTGTGACGCCACCTGTGGTGTCTGGTGAGGATCACCAGTGCTGCGGCAGCCCACTGAGGCCGGTGTTAAGGCAGCTTGCGTGGTATAGTTCCCCACAGGTGGAGCTAGGCCTCAGGGCAGCGGGGATGCAAGGATACAGGACAGATGGGACCCAGCCGGGTCAGAGCAAGAACCGGGACAGACACGATAGTCACTTCAGTACATTTTACTGATGGTATTCAAGGCACAATCCGGAGCACTGTAGGGTGAAGGGTGCATATCAGGATCCTCCCCAGTGAGCGGGTGTAGGGCCTCCTGTTTCTTGCCTTTGTGTAGTAAGTTTCTGACCTGCCTGGAGCTAGGCCTAACTTTGTCTCTGTCCTGCACTGGCTGACTTTGTGGTAGGGCCTTCTCTTGGAGTACACACAACCAGCTTGCGGGGCCTCTGTGACTCCTGGCTCTGTTACGTATCAGCTCTTGGGTGATCCTGGGACTTGAAGTCTTCCAGGGGTCTCCGGTTGTCTCTACAGGGTGATATATGGCCCTGCAGACGTGGATCCGGTGTCCGGTATATGTTTTCTGGGGTGAGCTTGTACAGCTCCTTTGCCCCCAATGCTACTCACTCCTCTAGCCTTCGGCCTCGCTCGAGGCCCTCACTAGGCTATGCACACTAGTGGCAGCTTGCCGCGCTTCACCGCTCTTATGGCGTCGGCACGCCTTAAGCTCATTATTCTGAGCTACAACTGAGTCTGACTAAACTGACTGAGCTCCACTGCAGTATCACTTCTGCAAGGGCTCTCCTCAGACTGAACTGCCTAGCTCCACCTTCCCTATTTATATCCCTATCGGGCTCCCTCTGGTGGTCTGAGGTGGAAGGTGGAGGTGTGTGTATGCTGTGAGGGCCTCTTGTGGAGGAATCCGTTCATGCACCACTCTAGGATCTGTGGCACTCATGCGCAGCAGCGGCGCCACATTCCCGCCTAGCAAAGCTCAGCACTCCCGGGCTGAAGTACATTTTGAAACAACAATATAACATGAACTACAACAATCTTCCCTTTATGGAAGGCACATTCTTAAACGTTGCATATAACATTATAAATAACAAATATATACATATATACCATAAGCAACCTCAGAATCTAAGTCTCTTCTGGTGAGGTTCCCCGAAAGGATGTCCATCTCACAGGGCAGAGTACTTGGTAGCTTGAGGGACCTGTCCCAACCCTTAACGTAGGCCCTGGGGTGGCTGCAGGGCATGAAGATCCCGAGTCGGACCTCCGTTAGAGCCACTCCAGACAGGTTTTTCTTCTGAGGTCACCTAAAGGGGCACTCCAGGGAGTGCAATTATTTACAAGAAATAGTTTTTGGGCTGCTCATAGTCCTCAGCCACAGAGTTCTTTATGCAACTAGGGAAGTGTCCATATCACTTAGATTGTCCATTAGAAGGCAAAACACAAGTTAACACATATTCATAAAAATATACAATACTATTCAATATTATACAATACCCCAGGGGCAACTATCTACACTTGTCAGAAGTTTAACTATTTTACTCAGTGTATTTGACAGGGGGTTGACCTCTCGTAGTACGTGTAGATCTGCCTAGTACGGGGGTCTGGGTAGTATCAATGTCTGCATTTTCAGTTACCCTACCAGTTCTACGTGTGATTAAGTTGTAAAACTGCCTTAACCTCTCTCTAGGACTGTCAAGTTCACCATTGGCTGGGCCTTCTTGCTCTTCTGCCGGGGATCCTTCGTCCGGGGATTCTTCTTGAGCTGTCTCTTCTGCAGCACTTACAGGTTCAACTTGCTGTGGAGGGTCCTCTGGCTGTTGAAAGAAGTAGATCACAGGTATTATTACTGCTCCTGCTAGTTGAGGCCAATCAGCCGGGAAGTCTCCTAAATCAGTATGGATTACTGCTTCTTTAGGTTCCTCCGGGATAATGAGAGGCACTTCTTCTTGGGGCTTTAGCAGATCTGAACACAACTTCAGGTGGTCCCTAGATACCATAGCAGTTGTTCTTCCCCCGTCTTTGCTAATCAAACAGGTTTTCTTATTATCAAATCTTGAATTCAACACAGTGTAGGGTTCTCTCTCCCACTGGTCATCAAGTTTGTGGTTTCTTCTCTTCCTTTTTAACACTACTGCACCAGGTGTGAAGGGTTCTGCTGGGGCACCTCTGTTGTATTGAGCTTCCTGCTTGTCCCTCACCTGAGTGAGACTGTCTTCGACACAGGCTTGTACTCTTCTGTACTTCTCTTGTCTGGTCGTGTCCCAGTCCTCAGTGGTCACATCTGCTTCTGGTTCTACAACACTGAGCTCCAGGTCCATGGGCAACTTTCCTGGTCTTGCTCGCATGAGATATGGTGGAGTGAAATTGGTGGAACTTACAGGTATGTGATTGTACAGATCTACCAGGTCAGGTAGTAGGTATGGCCACTGGTTTCTCTCCTCAAGTGGTAAGGTCTTCAGCAGGTCGATGACAATGTTGGTCATCTTTTCACAGAGACCATTGGTTTGTGGGTGGTACAGTGTAGTTCTTATCTTCTTACACCTGTAGAGATGGCAGAACTCTTTGAACAACTCAGCCTCAAAGGCCGGGCCTTGGTCCGTCAGCACCTGCTCAGGGTATCCATGGGGTCTGCAGAAACACGCCTGGAACGTTTTTGCTGCTGTCTCTGCCGTCAGGTCTTTGACGGGGGCGACCACCAGGAACCTGGAGTAGTGATCCACCATGGTCAGGGCATAGGAGTACCCTGACCTTCTGGGTGACAGCTTGACATGGTCCAGGGCCACGATCTCCAGGGGTCGAGTCGTCTTGATGGGTTGCAGGGGTGCCTTCTGGCTGCTGTAGTCTTTTCTTCGGAGGCTACAGGGTCCACAGTTTCGGCACCACCGCTCAATGGAGCTGCGCATTCCTACCCAGTAGAATCGACACTTCAGCAGGGTCTCCAGCTTCTTCCAGCCAAAGGGCCCCGCCTGATCATGGTAGGCCTCCAACACCATTTGGATGTCTGTCTTGGGGACCACTATCTGCCATACCATCTCATGGGTTTTTGGATTGACGTACCTCCAGCACATCTTCTCACGGTAGATAAACAGCCGGCTCCTCTCGTTCCACAGCTGCTTTGCTTGCAGAGACGCATCCTTCTCCAGGGAGGAACCTTTTTGGGTTATCAGCTCCTTGATACAGCTGACAACCGGGTCACTGTCCTGGGTCTCTTTCCAGCTGTGGTGAGGCAAAGGGTTTAACGTCTTCCCACGCTGCCTCCTGGAGGGTCGTTGCTCGTGGATCATCCCATTCCGGTGAAAGGCAGGTAGCTCAATCTCCTCCAGGTCATCCACTTCTTCTTCTGTGTCTGACTGGTGAGGCATCCTGGACAGGGCATCGGCATTGACGTTCTTGCGGCCCGCCCGGTATTTAATTGTGAATTGGTAGTTTGACAGCCGAGCCATCCATTGTTGCTCCAAGGCTCCTAACTTGGCTGTTTCAAGATGGGTCAAGGGGTTATTGTCTGTGTAGGCAGTGAACTTGCTGGATGTTAGGTAGTGCTTGAACCGCTCGGTGATGGCCCAGACCAAGGCCAGGAACTCTAACATGAAGCTGCTATAGCTCTCTGCATTCCTCTCAGTCGGGCGGAGTTTCCTGCTTGCGTATGCGATCACTTTCTCTTGGCCATTCTGCTTCTGACTTAGGACAGCTCCCAGTCCTTCGTTGCTGACATCAGTATACAGCAGGAACGGTTGGCTGTAGTCAGGGTAGGCTAGGATCTCATCGCCTGTCTTGCAGAGGGGCTGCTTTCTTAGTGTAGTCTTTTACAAACCTCCGGTAGTATCCTACTAGTCCCAGGAACTGACGCACCTCCTTGAGGTTCTTCGGCTCCGGCCACTTCTGGATGGCAGTGACCTTCTCCGGGTCTGGCGCCACTCCTTCTGGGCTGACAATGTGCCCCAGGTACTGTACCTTTCTCTTGAGCAGGTGGCACTTTGAGGGCTTCAGCTTCATCCCATACCGGGACAGTGACTCAAATACCTCCGCCAGGTGCTTCAAGTGGTCCTCATAGGTCTTGGAGTACACTATCACGTCATCCAGGTATAGTAACACAGTCTCGAAGTTGCGTTGTCCCAGGCAGCACTCCATCAATCTCTGGAACGTTCCAGGGGCATTGCAGAGTCCAAACGGCATACTGTTGAACTCGCAGAGTCCCATCGGGGTGGTGAAGGCCGTCTTCTCCCGATCCTCCTCAGCCACAGCTACTTGCCAGTACCCACTAGTGAGGTCAAGGGTGGAAAAGTAATTTGCAGACTTTAAGGCAGCCAGGGATTCCTCAATACGTGGTAAAGGGTATGCATCTTTATGTGTAATGCGATTTACTTGTCTGTAATCTACACACATTCTCATGCTTCCATCCTTTTTCCTGACTAGCAATAGGGGAGCTGCCCAGGGACCACAACTATCCCTTACTGCCCCTGCCTTCTTCATGTCATGCAACATCTCCTTCGCCTTTTGGTAGTGTTCTGGTGGTATAGGCCTGTAACCTTCTTTGATGGGTGGATGGTCACCTGTGGGATATGGTGTTGAACCCTCTTAATCCTCCCAAAGTCAAGTGGATGCTTACTGAATACCTGTGCGTATTCCTGAACCACCCGGTGTACACCCTGCTTCTGTTGTCTGTCCCAACATGGAGCTGTTGACACCAATCCTCCACCTGGGTTGCCGGGTCATTATCCTCCACTTCGTCTGGTGAGGTTAAGGACTCCGCTGTGTGAATGAAGTTGTAATTTACAGCATGTAACTTGGCAACAGTGGCATAGAGCGGTAACCTGACCTCATTTTCCCCATAATTGAGAATACGGACGGGCACCCTCCCATTGCGTACATCCACTACCCCTCTGGCAGTTAAGAGTGTAGGTCTGTGCTCTGAGCTAAGGGGTTCTACTACCGCCTGCTAGCTCTGTCCTTTAAGACCTATTGCAGCTCTACACCAGATAAGCATTTCACTCATTGGGGGAATCACAATGGGTATGGGGTCTGTTACCCGCACATTACCAATCTCACCACCAGATAGCTTTACTTGCTGCTGGTCCACTCCCCAATAATGGGAATAATGTTTGTAATATGCTGTACTGCATGGCTATTGTAAGGGGCATTGCAAGTTCCTCCATCCTAATTTTTGGAAGCTTTTGCTTGGAAGGCATAGGCAAAGACTATGGGCTCGGATCTCCTTCTGGATCGCTCTTCTCTGCCCCGGTCTGGCGGCGTTAGCAAGCTGTTGGTGCAAAAACACCACTTCCTCCAAACAGTTACCAACAATGTTAGTGCCTAGAACCATATTCTGTCCTGAGTCATCAGAGACAGTCTCTGCTACAATGAGTCTCTGGTCCTTCAGCTCCACTCTCCCCACCTTTACCGTCACATCCTTAACCCCGACTAGGTTAAGAGGGAGGCAGTTAGAGGCATAAACCGAAAAATCTGGGTTCGGGGTCTGGAGACTGTCCGTGGACCAGTATCTCTTGTAAAGGACATCAGGCATAATTGTTACCTGAGATCCAGTGTCCAGCAGGGCAGGCATCGCAATGCCATCCAGGATTATGGACAGGAAAGGTCTTCCTCCCACGTACCTGCTGTGCCAGTCTGAGGGGCCTGCTGAGTCTATTCCTGGGTGTTGGCCCTCGGACCCAGGGTTTACTCGTTTAAAGGACAGCTCTGGATGGTGTGACCTGACTTGTGGCAGCGGTGGCAGACAGGTTCCCTCGGTGGACGGTGTTGGTCGCTGTTCCTCCCAAGGGGTGGCGTTGTCCTCTTCCTCCTTCTCATCCAGGGGACTCCCTCAGGGCTGTCGGCTAGCAGGATCCTTCCTTCCTCCTCTGGCTCCGTCCGCAGCTGCAGGGCACTCAGTACAATGCTCAGGGTTTTGCTCAACTGACGCACTTCAGAGCGCAGGCTGTCCAGCTCACTAGGGGATGTTGCTTGCATCTTGGCTTCAGCAGCCACTGGGGAAAAGGTGGATGCTGCAGGCACTGGGGTGACCCCACCCTGGTAACATTGGATAGCAGTTGTTTCCAGGGGCTGAAGTCCTTTTATAGCCAAGTCCTTAAGGGTGTCAAAGGTGGTATCTGGATGGTCCAGGGACCACCAACGCACAGTCCTGCTCTCCTCTTGGGACCTCAGTCCCCGGATAAACTGCACTTTCAGCATTTTATTTTCATCATTGATGCTGGTCGGACTAACCTGTTTCAGAGCCTGCAGGGCCCCTGGTAAACGCCAGGCATAGTCCCGAACACTGTCCTCCGGTTGCTGAGAGCAGTTGTAGAACCTCATCCGGAGGTCTGTCTCAGTACGATTCTCAAATACAGTCTGTAATTTTTTAAAGATGGCGGACACTGACTCCTGGTCTGCGGCCGATCAGGTTTCTACTTCTCGTTCCGCAGCACCAGTCAATTGTCCTAATACAACAGCAGCTCTTTGCTTGCCTGTCATAGAGTACATGTCCAGTATACCGCATATTTTCCACTTAAATCCAGACAGGGTATCTGGTTTGCCGCTGTACTGGGGGAGCCACTTCGCTCCCGGGATGGACGGAAGGGCCATGGGTATGACAGGGGTTACAGGCCCTGCTGGTGGAGTGGCTGCTCCGGCCTGCTCGGCGTCGAGCTCGGGTTGAACATCAGGGCGGTTAACCAGTACTCCGGAGTTGTGCTGCTCTTCGGACATGCTGGCGCCCCCCTAGCGAACTGTGGCCTACCTTCTTTTCTTTTCTTCTGGTAGGCCGCAGCTCCGCAGGTGACGGTCTTCTTCAGGACCTTGCGTCGCTTGCGTCCTACGTCAGAGCGTTCTGCGACGCTCCTTCCAGGACCTGGCGCGTCCTGGTTTGACGTCGAGGCGTGGGGCGTGTCCGGGGCTTTTCGCGCTTTTGCAGGTACGCCTCTCAGTTTCCCGCGGTTACGCCCTTCTTCCCGCTTGGCGGCCCAACAATGGCGGCAATCTTCGCCACAGTTTAATACACAGTTTTTATTAAAGGCGCATAGTACCCGGTGGCAACGGGCATAACACTCCGTCGTTGCAGCGGGCACGGAATCCTGTTCGTGAAGCCAGGAAAGAGATGTCGCGCCCAAGGCATGGGGATGACTCGGCGCCCAGGCCTTGTTGCCTGCTCTTGGGGATGTCGCGGAGGCTGGCTCCCGGGCCCGTACCCTGGGCCTCTCTTTAAAAGGGGGTGGAAAATTATATAAAAGTTCGTGACGTCACCTGTGTTGTCTGGTGAGGATCACCAGCGCTGCAGCAGCCCACTGATTCCGGTGTTAAGGCAGCTTGCGTGGTATAGCTCCCCACAGGTGGAGCTAGGCCTCAGGGCAGCGGGGATGCAAGGATGCAGGACAGATGGGACCCAGCCGGGTCAGAGCAAGAACCGGGACAGACACGATAGTCACTTCAGTACCTTTTACTGATGGTATTCAAGGCACAATCCGGAGCACTGTAGGGTGAAGGGTGTATATCAGGATTCTCCCCAGTGAGCGGGTGTAGGGCCTCCTGTTTCTTGCCTTTGTGTAGTAAGTTTCTGACCTGCCTGGAGCTAGGCCTAACTTTGTCTCTGTCCTGCACTGGCTGACTTTGTGGTAGGGCCTTCTCTTGGAGTACACACTCCCAGCTTGCGGGGCCTCCGTGACTCCTGGCTCTGTTACGTATCAGCTCTTGGGTGATCCTGGGACTTGAAGTCTTCCAGGGGTCTCCGGTTGTCTCTACAGGGGGATATACGGCCCTGTAGACGCGGATCCGGTGTCCGGTATATGTTTTCTGGGGTGAGCTTGTACAGCTTCTCTGCCCCCAATGCTACTCACTCCTCTAGCCTTCGGCCTCGCTCGAGGCCCTCACTAGGCTATACACACTAGCGGCAGCTTGCCGCGCTTCACCTCTCTTATGGCGTTGGCACGCCTTAAGCTCACTATTCTGAGCTATAACTGAGTCTGACTAAACTGACTGAGCTCCACTGCAGTATCACTTCTGCAAGGGCTCTCCTCAGACTGAACTGCCTAGCTCCACCTTCCCTATTTATATCCCTATCGGGCTCCCTCTGGTGGTCTGAGGTGGAAGGTGGAGGTGTGTGTATGCTGTGAGGGCCTCTTGTGGAGGAATCCGTTCATTCACCCCTCTAGGATCGGTGGCACTCATGCGCAGCAGGGGCGCCACAGGAGAGTCACTATGTCTATGAGGCAGGATCATGGAGGGACACCTAGCTGGCAGATGTTGCTTGCTTGATAGTGCTGAAGCAATTTAATCACACATAGGCATTTTTTAAGGGCAATTGGTGGCTTTGGAGTACTTTTGATTTGCAGCTAATTGACTATTTATTTATCAAATTTCCAAGGAAAGTTGGCTAAGCTGGTGAATTCGAATTCAAATGATAGGTAAATTAGTTTCCCTTCATATTGGATTGGACCAGTGTATGTGACACCATCAAAAAGTCAGGGTATCTTGTATCTAGTTATAGAATTGGAACAAAATTTATTTTTAAAACAACAACAAAAAAACTAAATGTCCCCGGAGAGATGGGTGAAGGGGGATGGGAGAGGGTTTATTATGAATGATTCCAAATTGCATACAAGGCTTCAGAATATGTTGGCGCTCTATAGATACAGAAGGTAAAGAAATCTGACGTCTAGATCTATTATGTCACTGTGGGTAGAAATGAACTTTATGCTTTCTTTCAGAGTCATGCAGCTTAAATAACTTTCCGTATTGATTGCTGCTTTCTGCTGCTGATGGGACAGTAATCAGGGAAGCTATTAAATTACATCACCTGTCATTGTAGACAAACTATCAGTTCATTAAGGCATTGACTTTTCATATGTAATGTCGGAAAAAGCAGCTCATATTATATCTATATGTTTTATTTTCAGAACGTAATAGTAAAATATAGATTTTACTTAAAAACAAAATCTTAAACTTTTTTTGCAATTATATATACATATATACAGTATATAAATATATATATATATATATATATATATATATACATATGTAGCACCCTGAGGATTCGGCTGCTACAGGGGTATTGCACCTCAACCCAGAGGTGTGATATTCCACTCCCGGGTAAGGAAGGAGCGTGGAACTGAGCTCGGTAGGCTGCATGCACTACACACATCCCATTTCCGAGGAGCAGACCGACGGTACTCCCACTTAGAAATGTGCAGGTACGACCGAGTCTGTTCCTGGCTGGAGTGGGAGGGGGGTGGTACATCCCAAGTAGTGTAGGGGCAGATAGGGGGAGCAGCCTGGGTAAAGATAGGAGCTCATTGGGTGCTGGTCACCTGAGCTCACACATAGAGGGTGTATATAAGGTGGGCACCAACTAAGAACAGGGTCAGTTGCAGAGAGAAAGTCAGGAGCAGAGGAGAAGAAAGACCCAGAGTGAGAGAGGAGAAGAGAGAGAGACCCAGAGGGGGAAACAGCAGAAAAGGACTCCAAGATCCCAACTTAAATCCCCGGGTGAAGAGTCGGCACAGGGTACCGGAACCCAAGCTGGTGGGGGTAAAAACACTCCCCAGCCAGAGACCGGAGACCGTGGGCAGCGTTTGCCACGGTCACCCACCACATCCACCACGAAGGCATACCACGAGGAGGGTCAGGGAACCCAAGGCCAAGGGTGTCCCAACAGAAGGCCCGAGGGAGCTGGACCTGGGTGGATCAATAGTGGGGACGGCCAGAGAAAGAACTGAAGGAGAGCTCAGGGTCACGCTCCGGACTTATTTGGGAGTTGGCTGGATCCAGAACCTGGTGGACACAGCACGGCTCGGGAGGTCACTCGAAGCTGGAGTGACCAGAACATCAGCAGTGAGTAAAACATCCTAAACTGCATAACCCGACTCTGTCTCTGATTGCCGTCTACACTGCATCACCACAACTCCCATCCTCTGCACCTGATCCCCCTGAGGCTATACCCCACCCGTTGGGGGTTATATCACCAAAGCTGCACCTACACCAACAGCCTCAGCGGACCCTGCTGCAGCGGCGGCCACAGTGACCGCAACACAACGGGTGGCGTAGTCGACAATAAAGAACTTATAACATCTGTAGGACTGCCACATACAACTCAGTTTGACACCCTGGGCACGGACCGGGTCACAGCCACTCGGAAGACTACAACTCCCATCTGATCCGGCTCCGGATATTCCCACTAACGAATATGGCCCAGGGGGCGCGTCACATACAGTACAGACCAAAAGTTTGGACACACCTTCTCATTTAAAGATTTTTCTGTATTTTCATGACTTTGAAAATTGTACATTCACACTGAAGGCATCAAAACTATGAATTAACACATGTGGAATTATATACTTAACAAAAAAGTGTGAAACAACTGAAAATATGTCTTATATTCTTGGTTCTTCAAAGTAGCCACCTTTTGCTTTAATGACTGCTTTGCACACTCTTGGCATTCTCTTGATGAGCTTCAAGAGGTAGTCACCGGAAATGGTTTTCACTTCACAGGTGTGCCCTGTCAGGTTTAATAAGTGGGATTTCTTGCCTTATAAATGGGGTTGGGACTATCAGTTGTGTTGTGCAGAAGTCTGGTGGATACACAGCTGATAGTCCTACTGAATATACTGTTAGAATTTGTATTATGGAAAGAAAAAAGCAGCTAAGTAAAGAAAAATGAAGGTCAGTCAGTCCGAAAAATTGGGCAAACTTTGAAAGTGTCCCCAAGTGCAGTTGCAAAAACAATCAAGTGCTACAAACAAACTGGCTAACATGAGGACCGCCCCAGGAAAAGAAGACCAAGAGTCACCTCTGCTTCTGAGGATAAGTTTATCCGAGTCTCCAGCCTCAGAAATCGTAGGTTAATAGCAGCTCAGATTAGAGACCAGGTCAATGCCACACAGAGTTCTAGCAGCAGACACATCTCTACAACAACGGTTAAGAAGAGACTTTGTGCAGCAGGCCTTCATGGTAAAATAGCTGCTAGGAAACCACTGCTAAGGACAGGCAACAAGCAGAAGAGACTTGTTTGGGCTAAAGAACACAAGGAATGGACATTAGACCAGTGGAAATCTGTGCTTTGGTCTGATGAGTCCAAATTTGAGATCTTTCGTTCCAACCACCGTGTCTTTGTGCGACACAGAAAAGGTGAACGGATGGACTGTACATGCCTGGTTCCCACCGTGAAGCATGGAGGAGGAGGTGTGATGGTGTGGGGGTACTTTGCTGGTTACACTGTTGGGGATTTATTCAAAATTGAAAGCATACTGAACCAGCATGGCTACCACAGCATCTTGCAGTGACATGCTATTCCATCCGGTTTGCTTTTAGTTGGACCATCATTTATTTTTTAACAGGACAATGACCCCAAACACACCTCCAGGCTGTGTAAGGGCTATTTGACCAAGAAGATAGTGATGGGGTGCTACGCCAGATGACCTGGCCTCCACAGTCACCAGACCTGAACCCAATTGAAATGGTTTGCGGTGAGCTGGACAGCAGAGTGAAGGCAAAAGGGCCAACAAGTGCTAAGCGTCTCTGGGAACTCCTTCAAGATTGTTGGAAGACCATTTCCGGTGACTACCTCTTGAAGCTCATCAAGAGAATGCCAAGAGTGTGCAAAGCAGTCATCAAAGCAAAAGGTGGCTACTTTGAAGAACCTAGAATATAAGACATATTTTCAGTTGTTTCACACTTTTTTGTTAAGTATATAATTCCACATGTGTTAATTCATAGTTTGATGCCTTCAGTGTGAATGTGCAATTTTCATAGTCATGAAAATACAGAAAAATCTTTAAATGAGAAGGTGTGTCCAAACTTTTTGCATCCGCAACCAATCAGCGAATCTTATTAGTGAGGACCAGGGAGCGGCGCTGTCTGTGCAGGTACTTCCGCTGCGAGCAGTCGGGAGATGACTGGCTGCTCACAGCAGAAGTATCCCGACCGGCGGCGCCGCTCCCCGGTCCTCCCTTCACATTTGTCGTCGGGAGATCAGCGGCCCTAGCCGCTGATCTCCCGACGGTACCCGTCTGGAGGTCAGTGGCGCTGCCGGTCGGGGTACTTCTGCTGCGAGCAGCCGGGAGATGTCCCGGCTGCATCGTCGCTGACCTCTGTGCAGAGCGGTGTTTACATTTGGCGCCAATAATGCTGATTGGTCGCGGCTGGCGGTCGCGACCAATCAACAGAGCGGTGTTTAAATTTGGCGCCAATACTGCTGATTTTTCGTGGCTGGCGACGAATCGTATTAGTGAGGACTGGGGAGCGGCGCTGCCTGTGCGGGTACTTCCGCTGCGAGCAGCCGGGAGATGACCGGCTGCTCGCAGCAGAAGTATCCCGACTGGCGGCGCCGCTTCCCGGTCCTCCCTTCACACTTGCCGTCGGGAGATCAGCGGCCCTAGGCGCTGATCTCCCGACGGTAGCCGCATGGAGGTCAGCGGCGCCGCCGGTCGGGGTCCTTCTGCTGCGAGCCGCTCATCTCCCGGCTGCATCGCCGCTGACCTCCGTGCGGCAGATGAGCCGCTAACGGCCGCCATCTTTTCTGAAATCCCACGTCGCTGATTGGCCGCGGCCGGACCAATCAGCGACGCGGGATTTCCTGGACAGAAGGACAGACAGACGGGATAAGACGATTATATATATTAGATATATACATATATATACATATATATATACAGTTAGGTCCATATATATTTGGACAGAGACAACATTTTTCGAATTTTGGTTCGAGACATTACCACAATGAATTTTAAACAAATCAATTCAGATGCAGTTGAAGTTCAGACTTTCAGCTTTCATTTGAGGGTATCCACATTAAAATTAGATGAAGGGTTTAGGAGTTTCAGCTCCTTAACATGTGCCACGCTGTTTTTAAAGGGACCAAAAGTAATTGGACAGATTAAATAATTGTAAATAAAATGTTCATTTCTAGTACTTGGTTGAAAACCCTTTGTTGGCAATGACTGCCTGAAGTCTTGAACTCATGGACATCACCAGACATTGTGTTTCCTCCTTTTTGATGCTCTGCCAGGCCTTCACTGCGGTGGTTTTCAGTTGCTGTTTGTTTGTGGGCCTTTCTGTCTGAAGTCTAGACTTTAACAAGTGAAATGCATGCTCAATTGGGTAGAGATCAGGTGACTGACTTGGCCATTCCAGAATATTCCACTACTTTGCTTTAATAAACTCCTGGGTTGCTTTGGCTTTATGTTTTGGTTCATTGTCCATCTGTAGTATGAAACGACGACCAATCAGTTTGGCTGGATCTGAGCACACAGTATGGCTCTGAATACATCAGAATTCATTCGGCTGCTTCTGTCCTGTGTCACATCATCAATAAACACTAGTGACCCAGTGCCACTGGCAGCCATGCATGCCCGCGCCATCACACTGCCTCCGCCGTGTTTTACAGATGATGTGGTATGCTTTGAATCATAAGCTGTACCACGCCTTCGCCATACTTTTCTCTTTACATCATTCTGGTAGAGGTTGATCTTGGTTTCATCTGTCCAAAGAATGCTCTTCCAGAACTGTGCTGGCTTTTTTAGATTTTTTTTAGCAAAGCCCAGTCTAGCCTTTTTCTTCTTGATGCTTATGAGTGGCTTGCACCGTGCAGTGAACCCACTGTTTTTACTTTCATGCAGTCTTCTCTTTATGGTAGATTTGGATATTGATGTGCCTACCTCCTGGAGAGTGTTGTTCACTTGGTTGGCTGTTGTGAAGGGGTTTCTCTTCACCATGGAGATTATTCTGCGATCATCCACCTCTGTTGTCTTCCATGGGCGCCCAGGTCTTTTTGCATTGATGAGTTCACCAGTTCTTTCTTTCTTTCTCAGGATGTACCAAACTGTAGATTTTGCCACTCCTAATATTGTAGCAATTTCTCGGATGGGTTTTTTCTGTTTTTGCAGCTTAAGGATGGCTTGTTTCACCTGCATGGAGAGCTCCTTTGACCGCATGTTTACTTTACAGCAAAACCTTCCGAATGCAAGCACCACACCTCAAATCAACTCCAGGCCTTTTATCTGCTTAATTGAGAATGACATAACGAAGGGATTGCCCACACCTGTCCATGAAATAGCCTTGGAGTCAATTGTCCAATTACTTTTAGTCCCTTTAAAAACAGGGTGGCACATGTTAAGGAGCTGAAACTCCTAAACCCTTCATCTAATTTTAATGTGGATACCCTCAAATGAAAGCTGAAAGTCTGAACTTCAACTGCATCTGAATTGTTTCGTTTAAAATTCATTGTGGTAATGTCTAGAACCAAAATTCGAAAAATGTTGTCTCTGTCCAAATATATATGGACCTAACTGTATACTAGAGGCTATAGCATAACACTGTGAACCAAGATATATGCAAGAATTGAGTATAGGAATTATTTTAAACAGCATCAATGCCAAATAGACTATACTTATTAAAATTTAGTTACTTAGAGCACAAATTGGCCAATTAGTTTGTACAGTATATTGTGCCGACATAGCAGCTTGAACCTTGTAATCTTATGGCGGTGGCAACCGGGTATCCATACTCGGTCCCCAGCCGCCACTATTTTTCCCGGTATCGTCTCCGCCTTCCACAAGCATGGGTCCCACAACATTACCCGTGCCCTCCCCAGTGCACTTACTCCGTATCTACTCTGGCTGTCATTTCTCCCAGGAAGTCCTCTAAAGCTGCTTTCACTTGAAATGTGGCCTTTTAGGCTCGTGGAGGTGGAAGCTTTTCATAACGTCATGCCGGCGGCGGCCGGGTGTCCATACTCAGTCCTGAGCCGCCACTATTTCTCCCGGTATCGTCTCCACCTTCCACAAGCATGGGTCCTACAACATTACCCGTGCCCTCCCCAGTGCACTTACTGGGAAGGATCGCCTAACCACAAACACGTGGACAGGTGAATGTGGCCAGGGACGGTACAGAGCCAGTCCACAGCTTTTTTTGCAGAGAGTTGTATTCAGCTCGGTGAAAGGACTGGCATAGAGGGAAACCGTATCTACTCTGGGTGTTATTTCTCCCAGGAAGTCCTCTAAAGCTGCTTGCACTTGAAATGTGGCCTTTTAAGCTCGTGGAGGCGGAAGCTTTTCATAACCTTATGCCGGCGGCGGCCGGGTGTCCATAGTCGGTCCCCAGCCGCCACTATTTCTCCCGGTATCGTCTCCGCCTTCCACAAGCACGGGTCCCACAGCATTACCCATGCCCTCCCCAGTGCACTTTCTGGGAAGGACCGCCTAACCACAAACACGTGGACAGGTGAATGTGGCCAGGGACGGTACGGAGCCAGGCCACAGCTTTTTTTGCTGAGAGTTGTATTTAGCTCGGTGAAAGGATTGGCATAGAGGGAAACCGTATCTACTCTGGGTGTCATTTCTCCTAGGAAGTCCTCTAAAGCTGTTTTTTTTTTTCATAACGTCATGCCGGCCACGGCCGGGTGTCCATACTCGGTCCCCAGCCGCCACTATTTCTCCCCGTATCGTCTCCGCCTTCCACAAGCATGGGTCCCACAACAGCTTTTTTTTGCTGAGAGTTGTATTTAGCTCGGAGAAAGGACTGGCATAGAGGGAAACCGTATCTACTTGGGCGTCATTACTCCCAGGAAGTCCTCTAAAGCTGCTTTCACTTAAAATGTGACCTTTTAGGCTCGTGGAGGCGGAAGCTTTTCATAAAGTCATGCCGGCGGCAGCTGGGTGTCCATACTTGGTCCCCAGCCGCCACTATTTCTCCCGGTATCGTCTCCACCTTCCACAAGCATGGGTCCCACAACATTACCCGTGCCCTCCCAAGTGCACTTGCTGGGAAGGACCGCCTAATCACAAACACGTGGACAGGTGAATGCGCCCAGGGACGGTACGGAGCCAGTCCACAGCTTTATTTGCTGAGAGTTATGTTTAGCTTGGTGAAAGGACTGTCATAGAGGGAAACCATATCTACTCTGGGTGTCATTTCTCCCAGGAAGTCCTCTAATGCAGCTTGTTGCATAAGCAATGGCAGCCCGTCCAACATCAACTCGCACTTGTCGGTGGTGGTTTGACACACAAACATCTTTCTTTGCGCATTTAATTTCATGACTATAGAGTTGGGCAATGGCCTGATCTGCAATGCAGTTTGAGAAATAACATGCATAAGCACGTCCGATCAACATTAGCAGCCATAGAGTGTCCGGGAACCTTCCCACACACTTTTCTTAGCCAGGATTGCTTCTCGGCAGGGTTGGACGGTCCCACCAGAGAATGTATGTTCAGCGGTGAGAGCCACAGATCAGGCTGCTGTGTTACAGCTTTCAACAACTGTGCAGCGCTGGGCGGTTTGTCACCTAAGCATTAAGCATGTTATCTTCAGCACAGCCTGTTGCCGCTTGGCCAAGGCAGTGGTGCAGTGCTGTCAGCTTGTGACTGATGTGGTCATTTCGGAGGTGGAGGAGGAGGTGCAGGAGCTGAACAATGTGATTACATTGAGGTTAAATTTGCAACGCTGTTTTTTATACTAAAGAAAGATCCTAATGTTTTGGGTTTTTTTATGTTATTTTTTAAGACAAATGCATTCACCGGGAAATGTCATTTTAACATTTTACAACCTTATCTGGCAATGTGGTGTGTGACACATCATCAGACACATCCTGTTTCATTTATGATGGAGGGACTCTGAAAGTCATAAAGCCTATTTTTATAGGGCCATCAGACGGCCCTTACTATTCTTAAAAGGCCAAAAGTCGGCCCTCGCTATTGTTAGAGAGCCATTAGCCGGCTATGCTTTGTTGTTCCCATTATTAACAAGTGGGTCTCCTATACTGTTATTGCATATGCAGTGACTGCAAGGGCTGCCAAAAATTTGGACGCAAACCAATACCCCTTTGAAGAGACTTAGAGGAGGGTCTCAGTAAAAAAAATGTTCCCATTATAAAGGAGCGGGTCTCCTATAGTGGTAATGCCCATGCTGTGACTGCAAGGGCTGCCAAAATTTGGGAAAAACACCACTAAGAATTTAAAGACACATAGAGAAGGGCCACAGTAACAAGGGACGACATGTTCCCATTAGAAAGGAGAGGGTCTGCTATACAGTTATAGGGTATGCAGTGAGTCCAACGGCTGACCAATTTTAGGAAAAACCCCACTAAGAATTTAAAGACACATAGAGCAGGGCAACAGTAAAGGCATTTTTCTATCAGAAAGGAGGGGGTCTGCTATACAGGTATAGGGTATGCAGTGAGTCCAACGGCTGCCAAAATTTAGGAAAAACACTACTAACAATTTAAAGACACATAGAGCTGGGCCACAGTAACGATATGTTCCCATTAGAATGGAGCTGGTCTGCTACACAGTTATAGGGTATGCAGTGAGTCCAATGGCTGCCAAAATTTAGAAAAAAAAACACTAACAATTTAGAGACACATAGAGCAGGGCCACAGTAACGACATGCTCCCACTAGAAAGAAGAGGGTCTGCTATACAGTTTTAGGGTATGCAGTGAGTCCAATGGCTGCCAAAATTTAGCAAAAACCTGTCTAACAATTTAAGTACACATAGAGCAGGGCCACAGTAACGACATGTTTCTATTAGAAAGAAGAGGGTCTGTTATTTAGTTAAAGGGTATACAGTGAGTCGAACAGCTGCCAAAATTTAAGAAAAACCCTACTAACAATTGAAAGACACATAGAGCAGAGCCTCAGTAACGACATGTTCCCATTAGAAAGGAGCGGATCTGCTATACAGTTATAGGGTATGCAGTGAGTCTAACGGCTGCCAAAATTTAGGAAAAACCCCTCTAACAATTTAATGACACATAGAGCTGAGCCTCAGTAACGAAATGTTCCCATTAGAAAGGAGCGGGTCTGCTAAACAGTTATAGGGTATGCAGTGAGTCCAACAGCTGCCAAAATTTAGAAAAAAAAAAACACAAAAAATTTAAAGACACATAGAGCAGGGCCACAGTTACAAGTACGACATGTTCCCATTAGAAAGGAGAGGGTCTGCTATACAGTTAAAGGGTATGCAGTGAGTCCAACGGCTGCCAAAATTTAGGAAATACCCTACTAACAATTGAAAGACACATAGAGCTGGTCCTCAGTAACGACATGTTCCCATTAGAAAGGAGCGGATCTGCTACACAGTTATAGGGTATGCAGTGAATCCAACGGCTGCCAAAATTTAGGAAAAACCCCACTAAGAATTTAAAGACACATAGAGCTGGGCCTCAGTAACGACATGTTCCCAATAGAAAGGAGTGAATCTGCTATACAGTTATAGATATGCAGTGAGTCCAACGGCTGCCATAATTTTGGAAAAACCCTACTAACAATTTAAAGACACATAGAGCTGAGCCCTAGTAACGACATGTTCCCATTAGAAAGGAGCGGGTCTGCTAAACAGTTATAGGGTATGCAGCGAGTCCAACGGCTGCCAAAATTTAGGATAAACCCTACTAAGAATTTAAAGACACATAGAGCTGAGCCACAGTAACGACATGTTCCCATTAGAAAGAAGCGGTTCTGCTAAACAGTTATAGCGTATTCAGTGAGTCCAACGGCTGACAAAATTTAGAAAAAACCCCACTAAGAATTTAAAGACACATAGAGCAGGGCCACAGTAACAAGTACGACATGTTCCCATTAGAAAGGAGAGGGTCTGCTATACAGTTATAGGGTATGCAGTGAGTCCAATGGCTCAACAATTTTAGGAAAAACACCACTAAGAATTTAAAGACACATAGAGCAGGGCCACAGTTACAAGTACGACATGTTCCCATTAGAAAGGAGAGGGTCTGCTATACAGTTAAAGGGTATGCAGTGAGTCCAACGGCTGCCAAAATTTAGGAAATACCCTACTAACAATTGAAAGACACATAGAGCTGGTCCTCAGTAACGACATGTTCCCATTAGAAAGGAGCGGATCTGCTACACAGTTATAGGGTATGCAACGAATCCAACGGCTGCCAAAATTTAGGAAAAACCCCACTAAGAATTTAAAGACACATAGAGCTGGGCCTCAGTAACGACATGTTCCCATTAGAAAGGAGTGAATCTGCTATACAGTTATAGATATGCAGTGACTCCAACGGCTGCCATAATTTTGGGAAAAACCCTACTAACAATTTAAAGACACATAGAGCTGAGCCATAGTAACGACATGTTCCCATTAGAAAGGAGCGGGTCTGCTAAACAGCTATAGGGTATGCAGTGAGTCCAACGGCTGCCAAAATTTAGGATAAACCCTACTAAGAATTTAAAGACACATAGAGCTGAGCCACAGTAACGACATGTTCCCATTAGAAAGAAGCGGGTCTGCTAAACAGTTATAGCGTATTCAGTGAGTCGAACGGCTGACAAAATTTAGAAAAAACCCCACTAAGAATTTAAAGAGACATAGAGCAGGGCCACAGTAACAAGTACGACATGTTCCCATTAGAAAGGAGAGGGTCTGCTATACAGTTATAGGGTATGCAGTGAGTCCAACAGTTGCCAAAATTTAGGAAAAACCCCACTAAGAATTTAAAGACATGTAGAGCAGGGCCACAGTAACGATTAATTCCCATTAGAAAGCAGAGGGTCTCCTGTAGTGTTGGCCTATGCAGTGAATGCAAGGGCTGCCAAAAATTGGGAGGCACTCCAATGCTCCTTGGAAGTGACGTGGAGGAGGGCCTCATAAAAAAATGTTCCCATTAGAAAGGAGCGGGTCTCCTATACTTGTAATGCCCATGCACTAAGTGTATGGGCTAACAAACATTTACCCCTGGGGGGTATACATGAACATACTGTATAAAAACATTTTGCTTACGGGCATCATAAACACCCTTTAAAAAAATTATGTGGGTGTTGCATCACGGACCACGGTCACCCTGGTGATATTGTGTTGGAGGATGAGGATGAGGAGAAGGAGGAGGACAAGAGCAAATAGGCAAAATCAGGAAGCATATACCCATGCGTGGGTGTGAAGAGGTGCATGGGAATACACCTCCCAAAAAAAGACACTGGATTTGAGTTTATGTTACGCTGCTATCATTCTGTGGTGTTGAGAAGTCTGACCCAATCCAGCCCTTGTTCATTTTTATAAGAGTCAGCCTGTCAGCATTTTCAGTTGACAGGTGGATGCGCTTATCAGTTATAATTCCACCTGCGGCACTAAAAACCCGCTCTGATAAAACGCTAGCGGCAGGGCAGGCCAGGACCTCCAAGGCGTAGAGAGCCAGTTCATTCCACGTATCTGACGCGCCCCCTGGGCCATGGGGTACTCGGCAGCCGGGCCTCTGGTTGCCGGGGGATATCACGGGGGCTGGCCCGGTCCGTGACCCAGGGCAGTCAGTGAAATTTGGGAATGCTTTTATATGGGGATTTTGGTATTTTTCGTGACGCCACCTGTGGATTCTGGTAAGAGGTTACCAGCGCTGTGGCAGTCTACTGAGGCTGATGTTAGGGGCAGCTATGATGGGACTGCTCCCCACAGGTGGAGCAGGCCTCAGGGCAGTGTAGAGTTGTAGAAAGATGGTGGAAGCAGGAGAGAGACAGCAGGACGGTCCCAGAGGAAGTACAGGCACACACACAAGGACAAACTTCAATACCTTTACTGGTGGTGATGCAGGTACGGTCCAGGGCACTCAGGGCGAAGGGTACATTTCTAGACTCTCCCCAGTGAGCGGGTGTAAGGCCTCCTGATCTGTGTCTTTTACTCTCTAAGCTTCGGACCTGCCTGGAGCTAGGCCTGGCTTGCTTACTGCTTCCTTCTTGTACCTACTGACCTGGCGGTAGGGTTTTCTCCTGGTTCCCACTATTCCTGGTCGCTGGAGCCTTAGTGGTACCTAACCCTGTTGCTGTGGTCAGCGGGTGGTTAACCTGGGACTTGTAGTTCTCCAGGGATTCCGGTTGTTCCTACTGGTCATAAAGATCTCTGTAGGAGCGGACCCGGTGTCTGGTATATGGTTCGGGGTGAGCCTGTTATGCTCCTCTGCTCCCTATGCGTTTCTCTTTCTTCTCAGTCTGCAGACTCTCTCATGCAGACTCCCTGAGCAGACTCTCTGAGTTCTGTCCCTGTCTGTGCCTGACAGGAACTCTCACTTGCCTTCTAGCCAGCTCCAGGCTCTCACTGGCCGGACTAGCCCACAGCTTGGGCCTAGCCTGGCCTTCAGCCACACAGACTTCAGCTTGTCTGGAGCTGCAGCATGGTGTCAAACTGTCTGCTTCCCACTGACTGACTTCCTGAACCCCACCTCCCAGTATTTATATACCTGACAGGGCTCCATCTAGTGGACTTGTGTGGAGGTGTCTGCATGTATTGAGGCCACTGGGGAGAATTCCATCCATGCACCACTCTGGGATCTGTGGCACCAGTGCGCAGCAGGGCGCCACATATCCAGCTTAGATACCCAATAATTAAAAGGCACAGAGGAATCACAGAGGACGTTGGTACGGTCGGCAAGGTACTCTCTCAGCATCTTCCCAAACTTTGCACTCCTTGTGAGAGTACCCCGCACCTAAGGGCCTGTGCGATGGGAGGGTCTGAGAAAACTGTGCCAGAATTGCATTTGTGTCTCTCTAGTCTGTACTCCTTGGTTGTTCAATGAACTGTGACCTCTGCGGCCAGCATTTTCAGATGGGATTTTTTTTAATAGTTCCGCAACAAGGGCCTTCTGGTACTGCCCCATTTTTGTACACCTGTCCGCCTCAGGAATAAGAGATATAAAGTTCTCCTTGTAGCGTGGTTCTAGAAGTGTCACCAACCAGTAATGACTGTCACCCAAAATTTTGAGAACGCGAGGGTCATGGGAAAGGCAGCGTAACATAAACTCAGCCATGCATACAAGACTGCTAACAGGCAAGACTTCCATGTCCTCACCAAGAGGATGACTGACCATGCTGTCCTCCTCCTCCTCTCTGTCCTCTGCCCATCCACGCTGAACAGATGGTATGACAGTTGTGCAGGTAGTACCGTCTATAGCGCATGACACTAGCTCCTGTTCTTCCTCCTTCTCCCCCTCTTCCTCATTGTCACCCAATCCACATTGGGATGAGATGAGGCTGGGCTGTGTGTAATCACCCTGTATGGTTCCTTGCTCCATCTCATCGAGCTCTGCCTGCAATGCATCCTCTTTGATTGTGAGCAGAGAGCGTTTCAGAAGACAGAGAAGCAGGATGGTGACATTAATTATGGCGTCATCGCCGCTCACCATCTTGGTGGAATCCTCAAAGTTTTGGAGGATGGTACATATGTCTGACATCCATGTCCACTCCTGAGGTTTTATGTGTGGAGCCTGAACTGAATACCGACGGCCTTGTTGATGCTGGTACTCAACAACTGCCCTCTTCTGCTCACAAATCCTTCCCAACATCTGCAGTGTAGAGTTCCAACGCGTGGGGACATCTCATACCAGTCTGTGAGCCGGAAGCTGCAAACGCTGCTGAAACATGGCAAGAGCGGCGGAAGCTGTAGCTGACTTTCTAAAATGGGCACACAGGCGGCGTACTTTAACAAGCAAATCCGGCAGCTCCGGGTAGGATTTGAGAAATCGCTGAACCACGAGGTTAAGCACATGGGCCAGGTATGGTACGTGTGTGAGCTCTCCTCGCCTCAGAGCCGCCACCAGGTTCTGGCCATTGTCACACACGACCATGCCTGGCTGTAGGTTCAGCTGTGTGAGCCACAGATCTGATTGGTCTTTCAGAGCTGTCCACAACTCTTCAGCATTGTACGGTTTGTCACCTAAGCATATTAGCTTCAGCACAGCCTGTTGCCGCTTGGCCGAGGCAGTGCTGCAGTGCTTCCAGCTTGTGACTGATGTGGTCATTTCGGAGATGGAGGCTGAAGAGGAGGAGGAAGCAGAGGAGGATGAGGTGCAGGAGCTGTAGACTGTGGGGGCAATCCTGATTGACCTAGGGCCTGCAATCCTTGGCGTCGGGAGGACGTGTTCCGTCCCAAGGTCCGACTGGGTCCCGGCATCCACTATGTTAACCCAGTGTGCCATCAGCGAGATGTATCGTCCCTGCCCACAAGCACTTGTCCACGTGTCCATGGTTAGGTGGACTTTCCCGGTAACTGCGTTGTTGAGGGGGTGGCTAATGTTGGGACATGTGCTTGTGTAATGCGGGGACGGCACACCGGGAGAAATAGTGGCGGCTGGGGACCGAGTACCGAGGGACGGCCGCCGCCATCAGGATGCGGAATGCTTCTGCCTCCACGAGCCTAAAAGACAACATTTCGTTCGCAAGCAGTCGTGAAATGTGGGAATTTAGTAGTGTGGCCTGTGGGGCGTTTGCTGCATATTTGCGCTTGCGTTACAAGGACTGGGGTATGGACAACTGAACGCTGCTGGGACAAGGACGTGGACATGCTTCCTGATGCTGCTACTTGAGAGTGTGCAACGACAGGTGCAGGGCAGGAGGCATCTTCTCGTGCACCATGGACAGGGGATTGGCTTGCATGCACAACAGCGGAAGAAGCAATGGTGCCACCCGCAGACACTGTTCCTGGACCCTGGGTATCGGCCCACAAAGTCGGGTGCTTTGCTGCCATGTGCCTGATCATGCTGGTGGTGGTCATGCTGGTGGTGGTCAGGCTGGTCATTTTGCCTGCTGATACTTGCCTGGCAGGTGGTGCAAATGGCCTTTTTGGGGTTATCGGCAGAGTCTTTAAAAAACAACCAGACTTGGGAAGACCTAACAGTTGTACTGGCAACTTCCTTTGTGTTGGTGTTACGGGGAACAGTTGCCTGCCTTCTTTCTGCGGCCACCACACTGCTTCTTCCTGCGTGTTGGGGTGCTCTGCCTCCCTTCCCCTGTTTTCTGCTCTCCTCGCTCTGCATGTCCTAATGCCAGGTTGGGTCAGTTACTATATCATCCACCACCTCGTCTTCCACTTACGCACTCTGGTCCTCCTCCTGACTTTCTGGCAATTGTGTCTCATCATCGTCCACCTCTTGTGACACTTTCCCACCGTCGCCTTCGTGTGACCGTGGCTGCTCAAATATTTGGGCATTGCTACATGCGATCTCCTCTTGCCCCGCTTCAAGTGGACCTAGCCAGAATCTATAAATGGGAAAGGTAACAGCTCTTCGGAGTGTCCAAGTGTGGGATCAGTTGTCTCTGGGCACTCGGCATGGTGGGAGGAAGGAGGTTCAGGGTAAGGAATATGCGGTCCAGACTCACAGCTACTGAGACTTGACCGTGTGGAAGACAAGGTGGTGGTGGTGGCTAAGTGACTGGAAGCATTATCTGCTATCCAACCAATAACCTTTTCACATGGCTCTGTGCTTAATAGTGGTCTTCTGCGTTCCCCTATTAAGTGGCACAGGAAGGTCGAGCGAGAAGATGTGGGTGTTTGTTGTGCACAATTTCATCTTGCCCATGGCCTCGGCCTCTGCATGCACCATCATCACCATCACATCCCTTGCCACGTGCCTTGCCCACTTTAAATGGAGGACAATATCTTCCATGCTCACAACAAATGACTGAATTTGGAGCGAACTTATATGTGATCCGTATGACCAACAAACCACAGTTTTAAATACCTGGCCTGTAGGTAACTATTTTGAACAGCAAACTGGTGTCAATTGCTTCACTGACACACTGAAACTAATTTTTAATGGAGGCCAGAAATGGCAGCATTTTCTGAAAACGTATATGTGATCCGTGTGACGGATAAAACACAGTTTTAAATACCTGGCCTGTAGGTAACTATTTTGAACAGCAATCTGGTGTCAATTGTTTCACTGACACACTGAAACAAATTTTTAATGGAGGCCAGAAATGGCAGTATTTTCTGAAAACGTATATGTGATCCGTGTGACGGAGAAAACACATTTTTAAATGCCTGGCCTGCAGGTAACTATTTTGAACAGCAAGCTGGTGTCAATTGCTTCATTGGCACACTGAAACAAATTTTTAATCGAGGTCAGAAATGGCAGTATTTTCTGAAAACGTATATGTGATCCGTGTGACGGAGAAAACAGAGTTTTAAATACCTGTCCTGTAGGTAACTATTTTGAACAGTAATCTTGTGTAAATTGCTTCACTGACACACTGAAACAAATTTTTAATGGAGGCCAGAAATGGCAGTATTTTCTGAAAATGTATATGAGGACTGTGTGACGGAGAAAACACAGTTTTAAATACCTGGCTGTAGGTAACTATTTTGAATAGCAATCTGGTATCAATTGCTTCACTGACGCACTGAAACAAATTTTTAATGGAGGCCAGAAATGGCAGTATATTCTGAAAACGTATATGTGATCCGTGTGACGGAGAAAACAGAGTTTTAAATACCTGGTCTGTAGGTAACTATTTTGAACAGCAATCTGGTGTAAAATGCTTCACTGACACACTGAAACAAATTTTTAATGGAGGTCAGAAATGGCAGTATTTTCTGAAAACGTATATGTGATCCGTGTGACGGAGAAAGCACAGTGTTAAATACCTGGCCTGTAGGTCTTTTTCCCTCAAGGCATTTTTAAAACTTTTCAAGTAAATACAAAATGCTCAAAAAACTCATAATATGAACAGCAAAGTGGATTTTCCATAGAAATGAATAGAAAATGTTTTCTAAACATCTTGGAAGTGTTTTTTGAAATAGATTTCAAAGCGCACCAGCCCGCATCCCTTTCATAGGAGACATAGATCTCCCGGAAAATCTTCCTCCAAAGCTTATTTTGTATGAAAGGGGGATGATTACAGTGTGAGACATGTAGATCAGGAGAGCAGACTGTTAGTGATTACATGTCTCACATTGGTAGCACCCCCTTTCATTTAAAATAAGCTGTGGAGTCAGATTCTCAGGGAGATCTACTGTCTGTTCGACCCATAAAGCTTAACAGCTCATTTACATATTAAAGAAAACGTTCATTTCTCTGGACTAATACATCGGATCACAAATATCATTGTATCATTTTATTCAGCTTCCTATGACCTTCATGCCCATATAGACGGCTTAGGAAGGTTGATCCTGCTGACAGATTTTCTATAATAGAGGGTACTATTGTTGTGCAGGTCTAAAAGGGGGCATTATTCCTGGTTGTAGCACTATAAATGTTGTGTAGATGTGGGAGAATGTGAGGGTGCTGGGAAATCAATGAGCAAGAAAAATGCCTATGTGTTACACTTTGCAGAGTTAAGGATGGAAGAAGTGTTCATGGCAGTCTGGGCAAAATGGAAAAGAAAAGAAAAAATGAATGACTATGATCATCGAGAACATCACAAGTCAGGGTCGGCTCCAGGTTTTTGTGGGCCCTGGGCGAAAGAGTCTCAGTGGGCCCCTTTAATACATATGATTCATGATGCACAGATACAGCAGAGAAATATAGATATAGTACAATGCCAAAGATTTCACTTCATACATTACATGAGAGATATCTATTGTAAATTCCACAATAGCTCAGAAACCGGTGAATCGCTCCATACAGAATACTGGCCCCCATAAAATGCTCCATACAGGATACTGGCCCCCATATAACGCTTTGTACAGGAGACTGGACCCCTTATAACGTTCCATACAGGATAATGGCCCCCTTATAACGCTCCATACAGAATACTGGGCACCATATAATGTTCCATGCAGGCTGTGCCCCCACATAATGCCCCATGCAGGCTGTTCGCCCCACATAATGCCCCATGCAGACTGTTCCCCCCACATAATGCCCCATGCAGGATGTTCGCCCATTAAAATGCCCTATGCAGGCTGTTCCCCCTTATAATGCCCCATGCAGGAAGTCACTCCCCCTTATGATTCCCCATGCAGGATGTCACCCCACCCCTTATAATGCCCCATGCAAGATGTCATCTCCCCTTATAATGCCCCATGCAGGATGTCACCCTCACCCCCTTATATTTCCCCATGCAGGAAGTCACTTCCCCCCCATATAATGCCCCATGCAGGATGTCACCTCCCCCGTATAATGCCCCATGCAAGATGTCACCCTCCCCTTATAATGCCCCATGCAGGATGTCCCCCCCTTATAATGCCCCATGCAGGATGTCACCCCCTTATAATGCCCCATGCAGGATGTCACCCCCCCTTATAATGCCCCATGCAGGATGTCACTCCCCCCCCTTATAATGCCCCATGCAGGATTTCACTCCCCCCCCATATAATGCCCTATGCAGGATGTCGCCCCCCCCCCCCCCATAATGCCGTGTGCTCCAGGTGCTGATGCCGGGCCTGTCACCAGTGAATCAATGGATTTACCTGTACTGTATACATTTATATTGTCTGCAAAGCACTTGTGTAGAGCTGGGAACGACCACTTTATAGTCACAGTATGGTGGTATTATCAGTTTTAGTACAGTGGTTTTGGTTAATGCTTAGTATGGCGGTATTATCACTACTGTATGCTGATAATATGTGGTTATGATTAAGCAGTACTTGTCTCTTATATCTAGTTCACTAAGTACCCTATATTTATTATGCAACTTTGCTTTACATTTATATATAATGATGGTAGGGTATGAGATATATTTTTGTCTTTTGTAGGTTTTGCTTCTTTTTGCTAGTGTGAACATGCTACTATTTCTTGCATGTCTACCATCTTAGACCTCAGTTCACATTGCTTGGTTTTTTGTCTTGTTTGCATTCTGTGCAATTTAAGGGTGTGGCATCCCCTTTGTTGAGCTGATTAGTATATATGTAGCTTACCACAGGCCTAGGTGGTCTGGAGTTGGGACCCGGTCCTATTTGTCTACCCTTTTATATGCATTACTTCAACTTTGATATACAGTAAGGTTTTTAATATAGGCAGTATAGGTACCGTCCCAATTTAGGGTCACCTTGCCGCTGGTGGGACGGCTTTTATACTTTTTTTGATCAAAAATAGTTCACTAAGTACCCTATATTTATTATGCAACTTTGCTTTACATTTATATATAATGATGGTAGGGTATGAGATATATTTTTGTCTTTTGTAGGTTTTGCTTGTCTCTTATATTGCAGTAATGATGGTAATATTAGTAGTAGTAGTAGGGTACATCGGCGTACCCACCGTGGGGCAGGGGAGGGCAGCTGCCCCCCCACTAGAAGCAGGCAGGCAAGCCGCACACCAGGGCCGGCGTCAGCACCCGGCGCACCCGGGCAAATGCTGGGGCCCTGAGCAGGCGGGGGGGGGCCCTCACCGTCAGCGCCCGCTCCCCCACGCTTGCTCAGGGCCCCGGCACGCGGCACAATACTTACCTTTCCCCGTGCCTCCGCAGCAGCTGCTGCATCCTCCGCGGCTGCTGCACTGTGATGTCTCAGGTCAGAGGGTGCGGTGACGTCTTTACACCGCGCTCTCTCCTGAGCAGTCACAGCGCAGAGCAGGATGAGACCGGCGACGCTGGAGTCTGGAGCAGCGGCAGCAGGTGAGATGTGAGGTGAGTATTTGATTTTTTTTTTTATTGTATGGAGGCCTGTGGCAGTATAAGGGAGGGGGGTGAGGTGGGGGTGTGTGACATCTTGCATGGGGCATTATAAGGGGGGGTGTTACATCCTGCATGGGGCATTATAAGGAGGGGTGACATCCTGCATGGGGCATTATAAAGGGGGGGTGACATCCTGCATGGGGCATTATAAGGGAGGGGAGGTGACATCCTGCATGGGGCATTATAAGGGGGGGTGACATCCTGCATGGGGCATTATAAGGGAGGGGGGTGTGTGACATCCTGCATGGGGCATTATAAGGAGGGGGGCATGTATGTCATCCTGCATGGGGCATTATAAGGTGGGGTTACATCCTACATAGGGCATTATATGGGGGGGAACAGCCTGCATGGGGCATTATGTGGGGGGAACAGCCTGCATGAGGCATTATGTGTGGGGAACAGCCTGCATGGAGTGTTATATGGGGGCCAGTATTCTGTATGGAGCGTTATATGAGGGCCAGTATTCTGTATGGAGCATTATATGGGGGCCAGTATTCTGTATGGAGCATTATATGGGGGCCAGTATCCTGCATGGAGCGTTATATGGGGGCCAGTATCCTGCATGGAGCGTTTTATAGGGGCCAGTATCTTGCATGGAGCGTTATATGGGGGCCAGTATCCAGTATGGAGTGTTATATGGGGGCCAGTATTCCGTATGGAGCGTTATATGGGGGCCAGTATCCTGTGTGGAGTGTTATATGGGGGCCAGTATTTCGTATGGAGCGTTATATGGGGGCCAGTATTCTGTATGGAGCATTTTATGGGGGCCAGTATTCTGTATCGAGCATTATATGGGGGCCAGTATCCTGTATGGAGCGTTATATGGGGGCCAGTATTCTGTATGGAGCGTTATATGGGGGCCAGTATTCTGTATGGAGCATTATATGGGGGCCAGTATCCTGTATGGAGTGTTATATGGGAGCCAGTATTCTGTATGGAGCGTTATATGGGAGCCAGTATTCTGTATGGAGCGTTATATGGGGGCCAGTATTCTGTATGGAGCGTTATATGGGGGCCAGTATCCTGCATGGAGCATTATATGGGGGCCAGTATCCTGCATGGAGCGTTATATGGGGGCCAGTATTCTGTATGGAGCATTATATGGGGGCCAGTATCCTGTATGGAGCGTTATATGGGAGCCAGTATTTTGTATGGAGCGTTATATGGGGGCCAGTATTCTGTATTGAGCGTTATATGGGGGCCAGTATCCTCTATGGAGCATTATATGGGGACCAGTATCCTGCATGGAGCATTATATGGGGGCCAGTATCCTGTATGGAGCGTTATATGGGTACCAGTATCCTGTATGGGGCATTTTATGGGGGCCAGTATACTGTGTTGAGCGATTCGCCGGTTTCTGAGCTATTGTGGAATTTACAATAGATATCTGTCATGTAATGTGAGAAGTGAAATCTTTGCATTGTGCTATATATATATTTCTCTTCGGTATCTGTGACCATGGCTTGCCCCCCCCCCCCCTAGTTTTGATCCTGGGTACGCCCATGGTAGGGTATTATATGGTCATTGCTTAGCTGTATTTTTTACCCATACTTATTTCCTCCAACATCATATTTGCAATAGAAACTCCCATTTTAGGAAGTGAATATAGGGGAGCAGCCAGGGGGTGAATTTCAGTCCGACTACACACGTTATAGTACAACTTGGTTAGACACAACTGTTACAGCACCCAGGGGACCCTACTCTTCTATCGAATATATCCGTTTTAACTTGGAGCTACACTGAAGTTTGGTGTGTCAGATTCAATTATAAAGGTCACAACATCCATCAAATACTATATCACAAAGGTATTTTACCCTAGAAGTATCCAGAGTTTTTGCAATTTTCTGCTACATCATGATTCAACAACCAGACCGATCAATAACCTGCCAGCTGGAAGTGCTATTATAAGTGTGAGCGTCTGGCAATAACAACAGCTCGGCCATCAAAGTACAGATCACTCAAACTCACAAAGAGCTGAATAGTCTGGTGCATAAAAATCATACATCTATTGTTGTATCACTCGCTAGTATACAGAGTTCCAAGCTGCCTCCAAAAGTGTTTTTGAGCATTCACTGACAAACAAATGTGTATTTGGAGGATAAGAACTCTACCTACTGAAACGTTTAGAGCTGCCTACTTTAACATTTGGGGAAGGGAGATGTGAGGCGGTGAGGGGAATCATATATAAGCGTTGCTATGTGTCCCCAAGGTTGTGCATAGAAACATACTAAACCCGCTGGAGAGCATTGTAATTACAGCCACAGCTGTGGTTACAATACAAAATAAAAGAGAGTGTGGACTTGGTCAGGATATTTGATCAAGTCAGATTTAGGAAAACCTGACAGGGGCATTTTTTTGGAGAGATCTGTAGGGAGGTAGTGGGACAGATCTCTTCCTCCACTCCGGGTCTTGGGATTGGCCCATGTCCACTATTCACATTTAAACTTTCAGTTAAGGTTTGGGTGTGCCAATAGTGATTTTGCAAGCATCAGAGAAGGAGCTCTTTGTAGGACAGGTCTGTGTGAGACTGAACACAGGTCAGAGCCAGAGAGCACAAAAGCCATTGTGGCACCCACAAGTTACACAGGGTGCCGTCGCTCACGACAACAGATTGATACGGACTGTTAGGCTGTGTGCCCACGATGCGTTTTTTAAGCGTTTCCGCAGCGGCAAAAACGCTGCAGAAACGCTTAAAAAACGCTTGGTAGAAGGTCTGCCATGTTCCCCAATGATAATCCGCATGTGCTGTGCACATACTGCGGGCATTTCCGCTGAAGATTATCATTGCTGGAAAAAACGCAGCACTACCAATTATTTTGCGGAAGTGCTGCGTTTTCGCCGCCATTGACATGCATTAGACCGCATGGATTACGCATCACTGCATGAGTAGATGCGCATTCCATGTGTTCTGATGTGCGGATGGTACCCAGGTCTAGAGGACAGGAGACTCTCCTCCGGACCTGGGTACCATAGAAAACTGTAAAAAAAAGAATAAAGTAAAAAATAAATATATACTTACCTTCTGGCAGCCAGCAGTGCGCTCCTCCTTGCTTGGCAGCAGTTCGCGATGGAATGAAGGACCTGCGCTGACGTCAAAGTCATGTGACGGGTCACGCGACGCTGACGTCGGCAGGTCCTTCACTCTATCGCTGCCGGCAGCCGGGACGGAGGGAATCAAGACTGCGGGGGCCATCGGAGGGTAAGTATACATTTATTTTTTTATTTTTTCACATTCTCTCGGGTCACAGTATATAAATCCATGCCGTTTGCATGGATTTATATAGTGTGACCAAGTTGACAAGCACTTTCCAAGTGATGCTAAAATCGCTTGGAAAGCGCTTGTCAACCTGCATGCGGAAATGCATGTGAAGAACGCTTCACTTCCGCATGTCCCTGGCAGGAAAAACGCATGTGCAATCCGCATGTACAATCCGCATGTACAATCCGCATGCGTTTTTTTCTGCCAGGGAGATGTAGAAACGGTCAGGAAAAAATCCTGAGCATTTCTGCATCGTGGGCACATAGCCTTACAGATGATCCGACTGAGAACCGGAGGATAACGTTTGAGTTTATTTTTCGAAAGTTGCCAAAATAAAGAAATTTAAGTTGAACTATCTTGGGTCACTGCCTCATTACCACAATATTGTGAAAGCCGCTTCCTTACTGAGGTCATATTTGGCTATTTTTTAGATTTAAAGGGATTTTCCCATGAACAAAAGTTAATTTTAATCAATAGATCTTGGAATAATAATAATTTCTACAATTGGATGTATTTAAATAAAATGTTCCTGTGCTGAGATAATCTTATAAATGTGCCCCTGCTGTGTACTGTGTAATGGTTGTGTGTGACTGTGCAGGAACATGGTCTGATCATACCACATCTCCTGGGCAGGGGAGGAAGCAAAAGAGTATACAGACATTACAGGATGGGATCGCAGCTGATTCACAGCGAGTGAAATGTTTTACCTCACAAAAAGAATCAGCTGAGATCTCCTCCTGCAATGTCTGTATACTTTTTTTTCTCCCTCCCTGCCCAGGAGATGTGGTATGATCAGACCATGTTCCTGCACGGTCAGAGAACAGCCATTACACAGGGGAAAATGTATAAGTTTATCTCAGCTAAGGGACATTTTATTAAAACACATCCAATTGTGGAAGTTATTATTATTCCAAGATCTATTGATTCAAATGTACTTTTGTTTGTGGGAAAACCCCTTTAAGTATCTGATTTCCAGGGTAACTTTAATGCAACTGAATATACGTAAATACAAGAAATCCAAAAATAAACAGCCTATATACTGCTGCACTTCCAACACAAAAACCCAAGAAATAACCAGGAAGCTAATTCAGCTCTGATATAAAAATTGTATTTTTTATTAAATACACTATCAAAACCAACAAAACGATGGGGAAAGGAATTGGCAAAGAGACCCCACCCATATAGGTCATATAACTGAGGTTTTAAATGGTTGATACATAGGACATGTGTGTTATCAGCCAAGAGGTACTATACCATATAATGCATACTAGGGCTAGAAAAATATATCTCATAATGGTGGTCCAAATTCTCAAGTGAGACAATGTACACTACACTGCAAGCAACTTCTCATTATAGAGCTAGCAGTCACCAAATAAGTCGAATAATATGTTAAAGAAATAGTGTACAGAGAATAGCTCCTAAACGGCGTACTATGCTTGGCTAATAAAAAGAACTGGTTCACCTAATAATATAAATATAGATAAATCCTGAAGGTATACGCAGACTTTTGGGATGAAATAAAATGCCATTACCGAGTTAGACATTCTCATTCAACGTTAGCATCTAACCTCACAAATACTCTTTGGACCGAATGGGCAAAAGTTTATAGACACAGCATCCAAAATCTTGGGTAAAGCCTTCCCAAATGACTAGAGACACAAAAGGATGCCCAACTCCTTATTATTTCATTTCCCAGAGGAGCATTGCCCCGCCTATAAGTATTCTTACATACACATGGCAGGCTTGTCACTCTCCACAAAGAGAAACTTTAGACTCCATTCAGAGGCCTATCATACAGCCAAATTAGATCTCTTGCTTTGCACTGAGGAGGGGCAAAAGCCCAAAACACGTGTCTGCAAATCAGGATTATGGTTTGGCCTTTATTCTAGCTCATGTGGTAAGGCTCGTTAAGGGGGTCAATATTGACTTTTAGGATTACTACTTCCAAAAGGTGACACTAGAATTCAAGTCCTCTTCCTCTCTGAAGAAACAATTTGCATACAACTCCTTATTAACACCCATGGTTATGGAATAGGATGCCCAGTTAGCTCATATAGGTCAAGTATGCACATACTTTACCCTATAGTATGGTTTGCAGCCAGGATGTAGCCTTCCTTTCCCCGGCTATAAATGTACTTTGTGAGTATTTTGTCTTTGATTGTAAAAGTAGTTAGGAGTGAAGAAAACAATTCCTTCAATAGATTCTATCTTCAAAAACTTGGACAAAAAAAATTTGTAGAATCCAATTTTGCATCTTTGTTCATGGTTAGAAATCTACATAATCATGTTACAATATATAAGAATGAAAAAGAATCCAATTTAATTGACTAAATTTACTATTTCATGATGAGGTCTACCTGACCCCTTCTAAAGACTTAATACACGATCCTTCATTTCTGGTTTGACTTGAGCGTGGCATTAATATTTATCGCCCATGAGATCTTAAAGTCAGATTGTGCATTAGGACATTTACCAAGACTATTACGAGAATAATATGTGATGTAAGCTTCACATATGTCTACAAAATAGGAATTCAAAATGCTCCATAATAATATAATATAATTTCAATTACAAAGACTTCAACATCATAGACAATAGAAGCTGGCGGAAAGTGCATTGTCTCGTCACATTCTGACATTAATCTTATTAAACTGTAATTTGCTTCAAGACAGGAATGCTGATTTATAATATCTCTCATTGGAGATGGTTCTCGCCGTAGATGATTTCAATAATGGTCTTTGTCTTAACAGGCTTCCCATCATAAAGGTGGAAAAGAGTTGGGTCAGAGCCAATACAGGGAAACCTATAGTCAAAATGCAATGAGAATAAATGAGAAACTAATGAAAAATGTACAAGGCGGGAAATAAATGAAAGAAGAAAGCGAGACCCGGAAAACAAAGGGCAGTAAATAAGATCTGTATCAGGAGTTATTAATAATTATTCTGTGCCGTCCTGTCAGAAGCAACTATATGAATGTTTTGTCTTCTGTTGGAATATGCAGGAGCGTCTAACCCCGATTTACACAAAAATCCTATTGGACGGTTTGTTGGTCAACATAATTTTATGGAGTATTTTTAGAACGTTGTTCTAATTTTTTGCACATCACATAACATTTACACTCAAAAAATAAATGATTAAAGAATGACTGCAGACTTGTATCCTAAGGCCGGACAACCCCTTTAAAGGGAACATGTTGAGAGCACGGCACAGTACAAAGAAGGGGCAGCTGAGCAGAATGATATATTAGTTTGTTGGACAAGATTCATTGTAACTTGTGTTTTATTCATTGATATCCCTGGTGTTTGTATCATTAGTCCACTAGTGACAGCTCAGTTCAGAGGGCAGTCCTAATAGTGACAGCTCAGTCCAGTGGGAGGTCCTACTAGTGACAGCTCAGTCCAGTGGGCGGTCCTACTAGTGACAGCTCAGTCCAGGGGCTCAGTCCAGTGACAGCTAAGTCCAGTGGGAGGTCCTACTAGTGACAGCTCAGTCCAGTGGCCAGTCCTACTAGTGACAGCTCAGTCCAGTGGGCGGTCCTACTAGTGACAGCTCAGTCCAGAGGGCAATCCTATTAGTGACAGCTCAGTCCAGTGGGTGGTCCTACTAGTGACAGCTCAGTCCAATCGGCAGTCCTACTAGTGACAGCTCAGTCCAGTGGGCGGTCCTACTAGTGATAGCTCAGTCCAGTGGGCGGTCCTACTAGTTACAGCTCATTCCAGTGGGCAGTCCTACTAGTGACAGCTCAGTCCAGTGAGCGGTCTTACTAGTGACAGCTCAGTCCAGTGGGCAGTCCTACTAGTGATTGCCTAGTAGTTACCTCTTTATGCAGTCAGAGAGGGAAGACTGTCAATCACTGAATAGGACCACCCAATGAACTCATAAGCAAACAAATCTCAGGGATTTCAATAAATAAAATGTAAGACTTACCAAAACTTTTCCCACAAACATGAATATTGATCTGATCAGCCCCTCCTGCTCTATAACATCCTATCTGCAGATCCGATTCCATTCTAAACAGATTGTATCTATTCAAGTTAATTCAGCTGTCCGCTGGTCCATCCACAAATGGGCGACTGGAGGGCAGGGAAAACTATGATGGAGACGCATCTCTGAAATTATCGTGGTGGTCTCTTCAGTCACAAGATTGGTAGAAGTCCCATAGGTCAAACCACCAGACATTTTTTTTTTTTGCAAAGGAAAGTTTTATAAAAAGAGTTGTACAAGAACAATAAAATTACAAATGCTTACTTACAGCTTGCAAATATCAGAGGAATGAGTTGCACATATTATGTAAACAATGTTACAATCAAGGCATACATTATTCATAACCACCACTGCGTATATCTCTTCTTCTGGTAAGAAGCCTCATCTCATGCAAAAACTGTACTTTCAACAGTCTTATGTTAAATTACCCCAACCGAGGCCAAGAAAATATAACTAAAGAATTAAACAAAAGGGAAAGACAGGGGGGCAACTACAGTTCAGTGTGACCACATGGTGTTCAGAGGTGTAAATGTACCTGCTATGCGCTCCTGCATCAATTTGTTTCCTATCAAATCAATAATATGTATTAGGGCTCATTCAGACTAGCGTATTATATGAAGACGCATTACACGCCGCCAGCCAATCAGAGGCAGTCACCTGATGCTGGCTTGTCATGCATTGGCGTCTCATGGCAGTAACGTCATGTGTGGCCATAGCAGGCACACCGATATCAGCTGTCAGCCTCTGATCGGCCAGCGGCATGTGTTGCAGCACAGGGAGACAAAGGGTCACTGCGCTGCAATACACTTCAGCTGTATGTGCATCATTGTTTCTCACATCCAGATGAAGTAGGTGCTGGAGTCAGTGGCCACCCTCCCGCATGGGCCCGGAAGAGGATGACGAAGAGGACGTCAAACATCGAGGCAGCCGAAGAAGGTGAGAAGAATGGGGTATTTTTGTTTTTCTATGCAGAATGGGCAACATATACAGTGGGGGGAAAAAGTATTTAGTCAGCCACCAATTGTGCAAGTTCTCCCACTTAAAAAGATGAGAGAGGCCTGTAATTGACATCATAGGTAGACCTCAACTATGAGAGACAAAATGAGAAAACAAATCCTGAAAATCACATTGTCTGATTTGGAAAGAATTTTTTTTTTAAATTTTGGTGGAAAATAAGTATTTGGTCAATTACAAAAGTTCGTCTCAATACTTTGTTATATATCCATTGTTGGCAATGACAGAGGTCAAACGTTTTCTGTAAGTCTTCACAAGGTTGGCACACACTGTTGCTGGTATGTTGGCCCTTTCCTCCATGCAGATCTCCTCTAGAGCAGTGATGCTTTGGGGCTGTCGCTGGGCAACACAGATTTTCTTTTTTTTTTAAATCAAATATTTTTTTATTGTTAAAACTTTTTTTGTAACACAACAGCAAAACAAATAAAACAACCAAATAAAGAAGGGACCCAGTCCCTATTCTGTCTCTCCCCCCACAACACTTCGCCCTTTCAAACAAAACATTTTGAGTTAAATGTTCCACAGTTCTGTTCACAGCAAATTAACAATCTTACAGTATGAATAGTCACAATTGTATTAAGGGGTATCTAACTCTTGCTTTGGAGCAGTTGTATACGTGCCTAAAGCAGTCCAATGTAAGATTTTGCACCTGTCAAGTAATCTATACACCAATCATAGCAGACCAAGTCGAAATCTATGCAGTTCTCTGGATGCTAGGCCGGAGCTGTCAATCCATGGAGCCCATATTTTTTCAAATTTAGAGATGGCCTTCCTTTTCAGATATATACTTTTTTTCCAGATTTAATAACCAATTAATCTTATTTATAAATTCTGTCACCGTGGGCGCCTGCTCTGATAACCAATGTTGGGCTATTAGTTTCCTAGCCATGTATAACATGCTTGCCACAGCTATTTTGCCATGTTCGTCAGTGCTCAGATCTTCTATAAATCCCAGTATACATACTAATGGTGAGGGATCTGAATCGACTGAGTATGTTCTATCAATGATCGCTATTACATCCCTCCAGAAGTTTTCCAGAGCAGGGAAGGTCCACATCATATGAAGCATGTTGCCGGGGATGTTTTACATCTAGCACATAAGGAGTCTGGTCGAAGCCCGATATCGTGGAGAAATTGGGGTGTTCTATATGACTGGTGCAGCATCTGTAAGTGGGAGAATCTATGGGACTCACTCAGAGATAACTGGGGAACTCTTTCCAGTATTTCAGACCACAGCCCCTCTTCAATAGGGCCTATCATGCCCTCCCATTTTCTTTTGATCTTATGGGGTGTTTTGCTAATACTAGGTCCAGCAGACCCCTATAAAGCAATGAGATTAGCCCCCCAGAATTATGTGAGCTAGCCATTCTCTGTATTATAGCATTTTGAGGAACTCCGTTACTTAGGACAAGACCCTCTGCCTGATATGCATGTCGTAACTGAAGGTACTTATAAAATTCGGTGTTGGGCAGTCCATATTCATTTTGTATCTGTGAAAACTCCTTGAGTGAATCTCCCGCTAAAACATGAGTGAATCTTTCTAGTCCTTTTAGACTCCAATTTTTAAACCCTTCCAATTTATATAGGTTAGAGAGCCATAGCGTTTCCCACAGTGATGTAAATTGTGAGATCCCTTGTATCCCCTGTAATTTCCTCACTGCCCACCAAAGTTTGTGTATTAACAGCGTAGTTGGGGTTCTACAAGAGGGTGTCTTAAATTTGTGAGCCTCTAATGCTCCATAGAGTCTGAGTGATTTAAAATGTGATTGGAGTAGAAGACGTTGAGCCCCCCCTCCCCCTACAGGGTCGCCCCACCCATGAATGTGCTAGAGCTGAGCTGCCATATAATAAACCCACAGATTTGGGACAGCAAGGCCACCCATTGTTTTATCTCTTTGCAAAGTTTCCAGTTTAATTCTTGGAGCTTGTTTTCCCCAGATTAAGTCCCTGAACATGCTGTTTCCTTTAAGGAAATAACTCTGGGGAAGCAATACTGGAGAATTATGCAATACATATAGCAATTGTGGCATCCAGATCATCTTGACCAAGTTAGTGCGGCCCACCACTGACAGTGGCAATTTAGACGACGTGTCCAGTTTACATTTGAATCTGGGCAGTATTGGGTTGAGGTTTAGTTTGTCATAGTCAGTTACTTTAGATGTTACGTTAATACCCAAATATTTAAATTCATTGACCACTTGTAAGCCCAAGTCAGTATAGTGAGGTGCATTAATGTTCCCATTATCTATTGGAAGCAGTACCGACTTAGTCCAATTAATCACCAAACCCGAAAATTTCCCAAACTTCTCGATTGTCTCCATAGCTACAGATAATATTTTGGAGGCTTCCGCTAAAAATAGTAGTGCATCGTCAGCATAAAGCGCAATTTTCTCCTCTATATTCCCTCTGAGAAATCCCGTTATGCCAGGGTGCATCCTGATAGCCGCAGCTAGTGGTTCAATGGCCAGTGCGAACAGTAAAGGGGACAACGGGCAGCCCTGCCGGGTACCCCTCCCCAGTTCAAAGGCTGAAGTAAGACGCCCATTTACCCTTAATCGTGACAATGGCCTCTCATATAGTAGCTTGATCCATGAAATAAATCCAGCGCCCATACCAAATTTCTCCAAAACTACCCATAGATATTCCCATTCAACAGAGTCAAATGCTTTAGCAGCGTCTAGCGAGCAAATAACCCTGTCTCCTGCATTGTCCACTGACAGCTGAAGATTAAGAAATAGTCTACGGATATTAACGGCTGTAGACCTAGCTGGCATAAAGCCCGATTGATCACTATCTATAACATTAGATATTATGTTATTTAACCTGGAGGCCAGAACTTTTGCTATAATTTTAATGTCCGTAGTTAGCAGGGATATAGACCTATAGGATTCAGGAAGCAATGGATCCTTACCCGGTTTGGGTATCACTACGATAACTGCTTCTCTCATTGAGAGGGGCAGAATGCCTTCCCTGGCTGCCTCCTGGAAGGTGCACAGCAATTGAGGTAGTAATATATCCCCAAATTTCTTGTATATTTCCATAGGGAACCCGTCCAACCCTGGTGATTTATTATTGGCCATTGAAGCTGTGGCCATTTGTAACTCCTCTAATTGCAGGGGACTATTTAAGTATTTTTTATCTGCTTCAGAGATAGATGGAAGATCAATCCCCTCCAAATAAGTCAGGATTTGTTCTCTGCTAAACCCTGTTTTGGTTCTGTATAAGTCCTGATAAAATTCTCTGAAAGTATTTGATATTTGATCTGGCTGATTAACCATTGCACCTTCCTTATTTTTTAAAGCGCCTATAAAGGATGTCCCTATTTGAGCCCTTGCAATCATAGCCAGTAAATGCCCTGCCTTTTCCCCTTCTTCATAAAAATGTGTTTGGGAGAATAGTCTCTTATTCTTGGCCTTCTCCCTAATGTGTGTGGAGTATGCCTCCTGCGCCTCTTTCCAGGTCATTAGGTCCTCCTCTATACCTGATTGGACAAATTTATTTTCCGTGAGTCTAACCCTGTCTTGCAAGAATTCCCCGAATTGGTTAGTTTTAGTCTTGGATCTATTTCTAGCTTGTATCAGGACTCCCCTCAGACAGGCCTTCATACCGTCCCATAGTGAGTTCTGCATCACAGAGCCGTTATTTTCTATAAAATAGTTTTGAAGAGCTGATGTAATTAAATTTGTGTCTATGATTTGCAACCAAAAGGGATTCACAGACCATCTAGTAAGGGTAGCTTCCAATCTGGGCAAAAGACATAGGCTCATCATCAGGGGTGAGTGGTCCGACAGTACTCTAGGTAAATATTCCACCCTTTCCACTAAAGGGAGAATGCGTTCTGTTCCCAGTACTAAATCTATGCGGGAGAGGGTGTTATGTGATTTAGAGTAGCAGGAGAATTGTTGTGTTTTGGGATATTTAAGATGCCATATATCAGTCAAGGATAACTCTGACAGGAGCTCGCCAAACTTAGTTATGGGGGTAGCCTCTGTAGCTGTGTCTGATCTGAATCTATCCCAGTATGGGTGTACAATATTGTTAAAATCTCCCATGCATAGCACAGGGACCCCCGGTACTTTGTCTAGGAGTAACGCAATTTCCTTCATAATGATATTATTATAGGGAGGGGGAATGTAGACTGCCACTAGTAATAATTCTTTGGTGAATATTCTACAATGAATCCCAATGAATCTGCCCTCCTCATCCACCTTAGCGGATATCAATTCAAAAGGGATAGATCTATGTACTAAAATACTGACGCCCCTCGAGTAACTTGAAAAGGTAGAATGAAAACTATGGCTGATCCATGAACGCTTCAGGGCCGCTATATGACTTTTTTCTAGATGCGTTTCCTGCCGACATACCACTGCTGGTGAATTTCCCCGTATATATTCCATGACAGCCGTCCTCTTTAAGGGGTCTCCCAACCCTCTCATGTTCCAGTAAAGGAATTTTACTTGGTTAGCCATTAGGATATAACGCATAGGGGATGGACAGGATATACATGACAAGCATTAACATAACTCCGGTTCTCAAATACAAGGCTATGATAATACCCCCTTTTCCATACAAGATCACTGTAATCCATAGAGGTGGCAGAACTGCGCAGCACAATCTATAAACATACAACTTACAAAAACATACAAGCAGAAAAATACCGATCCATCCAGAAAAATCAGATGGATGGGGGTACCAGTCCAACTCGCATCCGCACATGAAGCAAGCGAGCAACCTGCTAAAAGGGAAAAATAAAGGTTTCTTGGGAGCCTGCCATTTTAGGATAATAGACAAAATATCCATTTTCCACTGGGCCGTGGGTTACTTGGTAAGAATTATGACTCCAACAGTCAATCAGATATCTTCTGATGTCACATGACTTAAGTTATACGTCTTCATTCAGCGTTGTGGGTTCTGGCGAAGTTGCTGTTCATTTAGATCAAACCAGCGGAGTGCTTCCTTAGGATTTTCAAAAAAGGAGGTCGCTCCCAGGGCGGCCACTCTGAGTTTCGCCGGGTAAAGCATGGAATATGGTATTTGTAGCTGGCGTAGCAGGCTTTTCACACCCACAAATTGTGCCCTGCGTTTTGACACTTCAATTCAGTAGTCAGGGAAAAAGGACACCTTTTGGCCGTTGATGGAGATGTCCCCCTTAAGGATGTTGTCACGGTCCTTATAGTGGAGCAGCTTCATTAGGACTGGCCGCGGTGGGGCTCCGGGTAACAGCCGAGTAGGAACTCTGTGCGCCCTTTCCACAGCAAATAGAGGGGTCAGGTGTTCGGCCCCAAACAGGGAGAGCAGCCATTTCTCAAAATACTCAGTAGGGTTATTGCTCTCGGTTTTTTCAGGGATGCCAATTACCCTTATATTATTCCGCCTGAGTCTGTTCTCCAGATCGTCAGTTTTAGCTAGCAATGCCAGGATCTGTTGTTCATGTCTGCAATAGTCACTGATAATTTGGGGCTGTTTATCCTCCAAATCACTAATTCTCCCTTCAGCTGCTGTGGTGCGATCTGTTACTTTCTGCAGTCCCTGTCTCATATAGGAAAGTTCTTCCTTAATCTCACCCATTTGATTACTAAGTGAGGACAGGACAGATCCATACTGTGTAACAACTATGAAAACATCCTTAATTGTAGGGTCTTCTGTCTGCTGGGTTGAGAGAGTGCTGAAGGGGTTAACCTCTGGCCGAAGCTGCAGGCTGCTATCTGAGGTGTCAGTATTATCTGCATTGTCACAATCTCCTGAAAGAGCAGAGAAGGAGATTAGCCATCTCCCTTGTCTGTGTCTGCACTGTATTAGTGAAGGGGGCTGCTCTGTTTATCCTAGCATAACTAGCTAGTTTAACTGCAGCGTTCATGGAAGTAGACTTGCCTGGTGCATCTAGAGATGTGGAAAGCTTCTGCTTCTCGGCGCCATCCTGAGACTGTCTGTCTGCTCCTGCAGTCACCTCACAGAGCCTTCTGCCTGCTTTCCCAGCCATAAAAAACTCCTTTGTTGTGCACCGATGGTTACAGGAGCTCAGAGGGAGATGTTATCTTTAGTTTTATTGCTATTTAGTGCCCAGTGGAGACTTTTACAGGCTATTGCTCCCGGAGCTGATCTGTCCTGCGACCGCTCACATGTCCAGCCAAGCCACGCCCGGGCAACACAGATTTTCAACTCTCTCCAAAGGTTTTCTATAGGGTTTAGATCTGGAGACTGGCTAGGCCACTCCAGGACCTTGAAATGCTTCTTACGAAGCCACTCCTTCGTTGCCCTGGTGGTGTGCTTCGGATGATTGTCATGCTGAAAGACCCAGCCACATTTCTTCTTCAATGCCCTTGCTGATGGAAGGAGGTTTGCACTCAAAATCTCACGATACATGGCCCTATTCATTCTTTCATGTAAATGGATCAGTCGTCCTGGTCCCTTGGCAGAGAAACAGCTGCAAAGCATGATGTTGCCACCCCCAAGCTTCACAGTAGGTATGGTGTTCTTTGGATGCAACTCAGCATTCTTTCTCCTCCAAACACGACGAGTTGTGTTTCTACCAAACAGTTCTACTTTGGTTTCATCTGACCATATGACATTCTCCCAATACTCTTCTGGATCATCCAAATGCTCTCTAGCAAACTTCAGATGGGCCCGGACATGTAATGGCTTAAGCAGGGGGACACGTCTGGCACTGCAGGATCTGAGTCCCTGGTGGTGTGTTACTGATGGAAGCCTGTGTAATGTTGGTCCCAGCTCTCTGCAGGTCATTCACTAGGTCCACCCGTGTGGTTCTGGGATTTTTGCTCACCATTCTTGAGATCATTTTGACCCCACGGGGTGAGATCTTGTGTGGAGCCCCAGATCGAGGGAGATTATCAGTGGTGTTGTATGTCTTCCATTTTCTAATTATTGCTCCCACAGTTGATTTCTTCACACCAAGCTGCTTGCCTATTGCAGATCCAGTCATTCTTGCCTGGTGCAGGGCTATAATTTTGTTTCCGGTGTCCTTCGACAGCTCTTTAGTCTTCACCACAGTGAAGTTTGGAGTGTGACTGTTTGAGGTTGCGGACAGGTGTATTTTATACTGATAACAAGTACAAACAGGTGCCAGTATTACAGGTAATGAGTGGAGGACAGAGGAGCCTCTTAAAGAAGAAGTTACAGGTCTGTGAGAGCCAGAAATCTTGCTTGTTTGTAATTGACCAAATACTTATTTTCCAACAAAATTTTAAAAAAAATTCTTTCCAAATCAGACAATGTGATTTTCAGGATTTGTTTTCTCATTTTGTCTCTCATAGTTGAGGTCTACCTATGATGTCAATTACAGGCCTCTCTCATCTTTTTAAGTGGGAGAACTTGCACAATTGGTGGCTGACTAAATACTTTTTTCCCCACTGTATACCAGAAAGGGGCCTAGATTGGGGGACATATATACCAGGATTGGGAAATATATATCAGGATGGGAAAATATATATTAGGATGGGAGACATATGTGCCAGGTTTGGGGACATATTTACCAGGAAGGGGCCCAGGATTGGGGACATATATACTAGGAAGGAGGACATATATACCAGGAAGGGGGACATATATACCAGGAAGGGGGACATATATACCAGGATGGAGGACATTAGTACAGGATGGGGGACATTACTACATAGTGAAAATGAGGGGAGGGTGAACATGTATGTCTTTATAGAATTTAGAATGCTACATGGGCTCATACATCTGACCAACATGTAGTGGGGTAGGAGGTGGGGAGGACAGGTTTAAATTTTGCACAATGGCCCATCGGACGCCACTGTACAAGGGTCTCCCTAATTTCCAGTATATCCTGCTAATAGTTTGGGATCTAGTATCGATCTACCATACTTTATCTAACAACATCTCGGTTGGTAAAATAGGGACATTTAGGTTCTGCCCACATTACCACCCCAGGGACTTCCAATACTAGGAAAACATGTCCACTTTCGGTTGGTGTTTACCTAAACTTTACACCTTCCTCAGATTTTATTATTAAAAACCCCAATTTTTCACAATGCGTTGTTGTGACATGCCAAGCAGAACCCTAGACAGGCGGTAGCTCATGTCACAACCACTAAATGGTCTCCTGACAGAGCATCACAAAATCATGCTTCTGTAACAATTTTATCATATTATTCTATCTTTATCCCGTCTTAGGGTGGTTATGCAAAGTATAGTAATTGGAACCTATATATGGGGGGTCACTGTGTATCATCAAACGCCTTTGTGATGTCCAGTATGATATTATGTTATGATAATTATTTAATATTAGTCAGATTGCAGAACAAAACCCATTCTGATGGCATTCAGAGCGCCTGGGAGATAGGAAATTGGCATTAGTTCTTCTGCTTTACTTTGCTCCCTCTGTTCTGTTGAAGATTTACTTGACATCAATATTTATTACCTACCATTGCAATGGTAAATCAGTAAATATAGAATGTGCTACAAATACACCAGAGTCGTCCAATGCAGGGAATATAATCCCTTTATTTTTAAGAATCACGTTTTCTACATCATGTTGAGCTGCTTTTCCCGGTCCTGAAAGATTCTAACAAATCAGCTGTGCTCGGGAACATTGCACGCACCAGTACTTTCCAGTTAACTCTATAGATTTCTTGATTAGACCTATTTATTTTATTGATTAAAATTCCATTCCGGGGCCCCATAGTTAATCCTCGGTACATGCACCTTTCAAACTCCAGCAAAAATTAAGAGGATCTTATCTAAGAGGTCACAAGTTCACCGTTGTTTACTGCTTATCGTCACGATGCAGCAATTTGTAAGAAGCTGCATACACGCTCACAGAGTGCACACTTATATATTCTCATTGCCGCTTACTTTAATTCGTTTGTTTGCACTATAAAAAGAAAATTGGAAAAAATAGAATTGGCCTATTTGCAATACTGTATGACATAGACTCTACAATGTGCCAAAAAAGGGAGGACATGTAATAGTTTGAGTGGATCAAGCAATATTTGTGTGGTATTTCCTGGGAAATTCGATTCATGGAGAAGTCGTTCTCCATGAAATTAGTATTCCTTATTAGTGATGAGCTCAGGTATGCATTGAGTTTCGCGGGAGCTAAAGTGCCATGCCCGAGTCCCCGTCTAGCTTGTTCACATCTGTTAGCCAATAAACATGTGGGGATTGCCAGCCATACATGGTAATGCCATAGCCATGTTGCGGGGATTGACCCCATGTCCCCACGTTGCGGGAATTAACCCCATGTCTCCATGTTGTGGAGACTGCCTGCCGTAGACGGTAATGCCGTAGCCGTGTTGCAGGGATTGCCCCATGTTCCCATGTTGCGGGGATTGCTTGCCATAGATGGTAATGCCATAGCCATATTGGGTACGTTATTACAGTGCATGGCAGGCAATCCCCGCAGGTTTATTAGCTGTCTAACAGCCGCAAAACATGCGGGGCGGAGACTCAAGCATGGCGCTCAATCACTCGAGATACTCAATGCGTACCCGAGCACCCCGATGCACGCTCGCTCATCTCTATTCCTTATTATTCTCTGGGATCTTGCTAGACCTCAGAGCATAATAAACACGATGTATAAAAAATAAACCATATCCTTATATTCACCTCACCGCTCACCTCTCCAGCCCTGCGATCCTCACTGTTACCCGTCAAGTCGTCATTTCATCTTCTGATCCCTGCCGCTCCCATGATGATGAGGGTTCTGCACCAGCATGCAAAAGATCACGCCATCATATCATCATAACATGTGCCTTGACCTTTCTCGCGCATGCTCCTCAGACCCATGAAAGGCCTCGCTATTTCAGCGTGAGCAACAGGGATCAAAACATACTATGAGGACCGGACTAGTGATAGTGAGGAGTGGAAGGTCTGGAGAGGTGAGGTGTAAGGTAAGTATAAGGTTCTTTTTATTTTTTAACCTTTTAAGGCCTTTTACGGTTCAGAAGAATGGCAGCCAGTGGTTATCGTATTTCTTAACCCGCGCAAAAACAAATTACAAAATATCTGCATTTCAGTGAATGTGGATTTGTGTAAAATTCGAGTAGAGTTCAATTCTACTTGAATGTAGCAACTCATCTCTAGTAATATGGACTGAAGGGTATATAGTTGCATAAGGACTATGGAAGGCAAGAGGGCCAAGCATGATGGTACTTTCTGCAAGTTTGCACTAATTATTGCCATGACTATTTTATGACTTGCAGTCACCAACCTCATCAATGAGGATTTTGCAAGAGAGCCAACACAGTAATAACTGACAGCGAAAACTTCGCTCTTTGCCTTTTGGCTGTTGGATACCTCCATACCCTCTGCTGTATATGGACACCTCTGCTTATTATCATGTATGGAAATGAAAATGGAGTTTTTGTGTGTAACATGAATTACCTGCTATTATGCCTATTGTTGCATGCTTAAAGGGTATTTTCTGTAATGTTAAAATGTTGTATCTGAGTATACAGTACTTAACAAAAAAGTGTGAAACAACTGAAAATATGTCTTATATTCTAGGTTCTTCAAAGTAGCCACCTTTTGCTTTGATGACTGCTTTGCACACTCTTGGCATTCTCTTGATGAGCTTCAAGAGGTAGTCACCGGAAATGGTTTTCACTTCACAGGTGTGCCCTGTCCGGTTTAATATGTGGGATTTCTTGCCTTATAAGACTTTTGCTTCTCTGTGAGTATCTCCATGCCTGTGTACCTGTTTGGATAGAAACCATTATGATTATGTGCCTTATTGGAAGTGTAACTACTAAGCTTGGGTGCCTCTGTGTAGAAAAAGTAAAGAAGTCTCAAAGCACTTTTTTACTGATTTCTTATTTGGAACCAATTAAGCTAATTCATCATATTCAAACTTTTAATATTGTAGCCATAAAACTCAGCTCCTCTTTTCACATCTATTGGCATGTTCACACATGCCAGATTTGTAGAAGAAATTTTGATGACTGTTTCATACATTTCAAAGGGTGGTTTAGAGACCCATGTGCATACTGAAAAACTGATGGAAAAACACTGAAAATATTAAGTAATTAATAGTGTAAAATGTCTGATTCTTCAAACATGCACAGGTAATGTTGGGAACCTCATTACATGAGACCAGAATGGAGAAAGAAACAGCATGTAAGTGTTAATACTGTGTTCTTGCATGTTGCCAAATAAAAGAAAGATTAAACTGTCCCAAAAGGTTGCCAAGTGTGAGTAGTCTCTTTACTCAAGTTTTTTTAATAAGAACCAATCTACCTAGCAATACCTGTGCATGTTGTGAGGATTCTTAAGCCAAGTTTATGAAAGCTTGGATAATGGTGTGAGCTGAAATACAGATCGTGCTAGTCCTTGTGTTACAGACAGAGTATTTGAACCTTGGGAAATAGAGTATATTATTTGGAATTCCTGGTGGAATTATACTTTGATTTATTTAATGATACTATCTTATATGGCACCATTAATTCCACAGCATTTTACAGACATGATCTTCACTATCCCCATTGGGGCTCACAATCTAGATTCCTGTTCAGTATGTCTTTGGTGTGTGGGAGGAAAACCAAAGGAAACCCTCACAAACATGGGGAGAACATACAACTCCTTGCACATGTCGTCCTTGGTAGGATTTGAAGCCAGCACCCCAGAACTTCAAGGCTGCAGTGCTAACCTTAAGGTGTTATCCTATTTAGGCAGTCAATCTTTCGACAAGAGTTCCCAATAAGTAGCTGATTCAGGTTGCTTTACTTCAAGAAAAAAAGCACAAAATTTGAGCTTAGTTCAAAATGGTATATATGCAGCACATAAGTGCATGTTTCACAATGGCCATGAATCACAAAAACCTACAAGAAGCAAAATTAACATAAACCCTGCTGTAAATAAATAAAAAGCATGTGCATTTAAATAAAATTGGGCTCTTAGTAACACTGTTTTTGATCAAAAATAGTATGACTATCCCACCAGCGACAAGGTGAACCCGTTCGGGATAGAACTTACTCTGTCTAATATTAAAAACCTTACCATGTGTCAAAGTTGAGGGGTTAAAGTGTACACCCCAAGAGAGACTGTGAAGAAAAGCCTAATTGAACTACAAACAAAGATTTCACATACTGTGCTCCAAAATAAATAAATGCTAAATAAATAAATGTGAATATTTCTGAAATGGAATGAAGCAGCACAAAATGGAAAAAAAACATCAAAATCAGGGAAGCTCAGGTATTCTTAGAAGGCTTTTATCTTTTTTTTTTTTTTGAGCAAGTGACAGGTCTTCTTTAAAACCAAATTGTCACCAAACTTGACAATATAAACTGCATGCGGTATAAACTAAATCTCTAAGACCTGATAAGGCTAGTGTCCTTTGAAAATCCATGATTGTATAATCCTTATATTAAAATGAGTATTTTATGAGTCCAAATAAAGTGTGGAAGAGATCAGAAGTGCAAGTGTATTTAGTCTCCACCTACCCATCCTTCCTGACAGCTGCAGTTTGTACTGAGCAGTGTGAAATCACAGCAGGGAGGAGAGACACTGAGGAGAGGGTGGAAGCTGAGTTTAAACTTTCATAAGGGATTATACATCCATTCTGATATAGATTATCAAAGTAAGCACACCTGCCTCATCATATCTACATAAAGCCTCATTCACATGTCCATGTCTCCAGTACATGTGGTGTCAGTTTTCACACATACTGGAGACACTTACACACCTAGACTCCCCATTCAAATGAATGGGTCTGCACACATGTCAGTGTGTTTCCACGGACCATGTGTATGTGGGAAAAACATGCTGACACGTCCATCTTTTACATGCAGCACGGGCAGCAAAATGTCCCACACACTTGCACACTGATGACACACGAATGACACCCATGTGTCATCAGTGTGACATGTACCAGTGCCTAGGAATCAGCGGTATGGTTAGCGCTGTTCCCAAGCGCCGGGTGCTGGAGGCAACTCTCATCATTGTCCCCTGCTTGTGCTGCAATCAGCACGAGCAAGGGACAGTGTTGAGAGTTGTATTCTGCCCCCGCTGTCTCCAACAAGTGTAAAAATAATAAAATAAAATACACACATTTACACCTAATTCCCCGAAGCCATTGTCACCTGGAAACAAACCAAAAATAAGAAAGAACAATATCCCTTAACTGTCCCAAGATGAAATAATCCAGTGTCCCACGCCGTAAATCTATCTGACCGACATCTTTTCATCAGTGTGTGCGATGGCTTGATGAGAGCACATACGCTGAGGAGCACAGGAAAATAACTTGCGGGCCCCTGAACTGCGCTGAGCTCACTGAGAAGTGTCCTGTCACTCACTGAATTAAGTGCAGGGGGCCGCTCGCAGCATCGAGTCATTCTCCTCTGCTCCTCAGCATGTGCTTTTGTTGGCAGTGGATCATTCAGGATACTCTCAAAGCGAGTTGACAACAGAACAAAGCTTTAGTTAGCTATAAACAGGTACAGATATGATAGGCTTTGTGGAATCAGGAATATACATATCTTAAGTGTCTCTGTGCAGCATCAGCAGGCTGCTTCTCCTCTCATGCATAGACACAGGAAACTGAACACGGTCACATGGTCTTTTCTGTGTATGAGCCTCTGGGAGGTTTTTTTTTTTTTTTACTTTATAGACAATACACAAACCTAGCAATAGAACATTTACATACACAGGAATGGAGTTGTTGCCCTAAACATATTCCAACAGCTTTTTATTTTATTCTTATTTTTACACTTGTTGGAGACAGCAAGGGCAGAATACTACTCTCAACATTGGCACTTGCTTGCACTGATCACAGCGCAAGCAGGGGACAATGATGAGAGCTGCCTCCAGCACCTGGCACTGGGGAACAATGCTAACTGTACCGCTGATTTCCAGGTATGTGTGATTCTGATGCGGCACACAGGCGGTACACACACGTATGCCTCACAGGTACACATGGATATACGGACACAGATATCTCCGGTACTGTTTTTTCTAGTACTGGAAATATCAGGATGTGTGAAAGAGGCCTATTACTGTATACAATTTAACATACCATATGCTTTTTACATATTTACATTTAAAAGGGGACAGCATTCTGTGCAATACATTAGTGGTACTTTTTAGCTTGTCTAATCCTCTTTATTGTTGTCTCAATAACACATTTTCCCAGCAGTGCATGTATTCAGTGGCTGGAGAAAAGTTGTATAAAATGCCCATGGCATATCTCTATGAATAAGAGCACATTGCTGACAAGGTACAATCCCACAGATTACATTTTTCATCTCTTAAAGAAAAAAAATACTCACAAAATGTTCCTGCAAACTGATTATAGTGGCAAAATAAATTTGTTGTTATTAAATGACAAAATTCGAGAGGGAGGAATTATATCAACTTGTCTAGTGAGAGGAAAAAAACATGTCTATTACCACAAAAAATTTGAGATAACTGCGATTGGGATGGATAGAAAATGGAAAAGAGGACTTTAATGATCTCATTCAAAGTCGTTTCAGTGTATAGACATTAATTATCAGGTTACAGACTCACACAAACTAACAGACTTTATCAATGCCATGAAAGGCGCTGAGCTCCTTAGCAGTTTTGCTTCTTCCTATTCATTGAGCCAAAATATTACAACTTGACAATTACAAGAAAACCTTGACACATGAAGTTTTGCAGTATATTTTTTAGTCTGAACATTTTGGTATGTTCACTAGTTGCCTGCTCCTGGCCTAATGGATATGATCAAGTGCATGCAAGAAAGAATAACATCAGACACACACACACAGTCGGATGTAAGCTCTCCTTGATCAGCTATGGCACAGCTCCAAGTGTCTTTATTCAACCCGAACATAGACTTATATAAACTGTAAATAGGGGCTAGGTTAGCCCTAGAATGTGAGTAACCAGATGTATTCATTGGTTAGTCCATGGGCAGATCCATGAGGTCATCAGGGGGCGTGGTCCATGAGGTCATCAGGGGGGCGTGATCCATGAGGTCATCAGGGGGCGATGGTCCATGAGGTCATCAGGGGGCGTTGTCCATGAGGTCATCAGGGGGCGTGATCCATGAAGTCATCAGGGTGGGTGTCTCCAAGCGATGTGTCGCTCTGCGGTTGGTTAGTCCTTCTATAGAATGCAGCTTCCTCTTGGAACTTCCTTGTACAACAGGATGTAGTCATAAATAAAGTCTCCACCTTTGCCACATGTACAACAGGATGTAGTCACAGGTCCAGTTGCTATCTTGCATAACAGAGCATGGTGTGATGAAACAGGAAATGGCAGCCATCTTTTGATCTAAACAAGCTTATGTAAGGTGAAATAATACACTTTATGGGTCTTTTCTCTCAATCTCCTATGTCTTGAGGTTAATTAAGTATTTGATCCTATGGCTCTCCTCAACATACTTATGGTATTAAGTAAACACAAAAATAATAAAATCACTTAAATAAGGAAAACATCTAACAAGCAACTGCAATGTTATTGTCCTGTGGAAGAAAAAAGGCTTCAATTAATGGTTTCAACAGAACAAAAATGCTTGATTAGTGACCTTGTGGTTCCCTCTTATTCAAGCCAAGTCAGAGGGCAGAGATATGCAATGGGCTAAATGAACCTCAGTGGAGAGAGTCATACAGGTAGGCTGCCTCTTCTCCAAATTGGTCTCCTCATAAATGTCGGCCTCCTTGGCTTAGCGTCAGGGTTGGCCCACTCATCATTGCTGAGTTGCTGGCTCTTCCAGGAAAAAAAGACCTTCAGATATGTCTTTCATATGCATATGAGAAGATTGCATTAGGAAAGTCTATGAACTCTGATTACCACTGATTTATGCATTGAAAAGCCTCTACAGATGGTTTTATCTCTCTACAAAGCTCATTCATTGTGGAATTTATTGGTCAAGGAGACAATTCAGTTTTAACATCATTGCTGTCTCATAAGAAAAAATATGAGAATATAGCTGTTACACACCTGTCCCTGATCCGGGCTTTGCTCCCCTCACCCCGATCCGCTGAACTCTGTTGTGCTCCATGTTAGGCTTTGCTCCTATGTGATCATCTGCCTGGGCCTATATAAGGCCGGCCAACACACACCTGTGTCTTGGTATTAAGACTTTTAGTGTTTCTGAGTCCTGTCCACCTGCAGCCTCCAGTAGCTCTGCTACCTGCTTCCTGGTCTCCTGTCTGCCTGTGACCTCCAGTACCTCTGCTACCTGATTCCCAATCTACTGTCTGCTTGCAGCCTCCAGTACCTCTGCTACCTGCTTCCCGGTCTCCTGTCTGCCTGCGGCCTCCAGTACCTCTGCTACCGGATTCCCGGTCTCCTGTTTGCCTGTGGCCTCCAGTACCTCTGCTACCTGCTTCCTGGTCTCCTGTCTGCCTATGGTCTCCAATACCTCTGCTACCTGTTTCCTGGTCTCCTGTCTGCCTGCAGCCTTTAATACCTCTGCTATCTGATTCCTGGTCTCGTGTCTGCCTGTGGTCTCCAGTACCTCTGCTGCCTGCTTCCTGGTCTCCTGTCTGCCTGCAGCCTCCAATACCTCTGCTACCTGCTTCCCAATCTCCTGTCTGCCTGTGGCCTCCAGTACCTCTGCTACCTGTTTCCTGGTCTTCTGTCTGCCTGCAGCCTCCAATACCTCTACTATCGATTACTGGTCTGGTGTCTGCCTGTGGTCTCCAGTACCTCTGTTACCTGCTTCCTGGTCTCCTGTCTGCCTATGGCCTCCAGTGCTTCTAGTACCTGCTCCATTCCTGCTTCCCAGTCTCTTGTCTCCCTGCGGTCTCTAGTGCTTCTACTACCTGCATTCCACATGCATTACTTGCCTGCTGCACCGACACCTGTGGCACGTGTGCTCACCCAGACCTGACTAGGTGAGCCAAAACAACTATCCAATAAATCACATAAAATAACTTTTATGAAAAGGAGTTTTCACAATTTCAGTCTTCAGGAGCACATTTCTCCCAGAAAACAGGAGGTTAAAAGGCAGGGAGTTGTGCACTCCTGAGGACTGAAAGTGAGAAAACCCCTTTTCATAAAAATAATTTTATGTGATTTATTGGATAGCTATATTCTCATATTTTTTTGTATGAGAGAGCAATGTTGCTAAAACTAAATTCTCTTCCTGACCAATAATTTCCACAATGAAAGAGCTTTGTAGAGAACAATGCGCTCCCGATGATTGACAGTTTGGCCCAGTGACATGACTCGGCCTCCAGACCAAACAGTGCCCTCTGCCTTACTGCCAACAGAAACAGCTTTGTCTCTTCATCATCAGAGTAGCACAGGGGTACTGGAGCTGGCCGGATCCAAAGCAGCTCTTACAAGCTGCGTAGAAACCTCTGAGGTGGCTGATAACCTTGTGAATGAGCTGTAACCTATATAAAAAAATCCCTCTGTTCTTGAGAATGGATGGAATTTTTAATATAAGCTAAATTGTAAAGTTGCTTCTTTTTACTATCACATTGCAATTTTACCAAATGTAAAAAGATGAAGCAACCCCTTTAAATTAGTTCTATAAAAAAGTCTATATATAAAATATATTATTGCATTTAAGTCTAGTTTTCTACTGAGATTCTTCACATATTCAATAGATCTACATTAGGCACAGAATGATGTATTTAGTATATTGCTTCTATATTATTTTTACATAACCTATACATAAGCCAAACATTTATTCCCCAAGACTGAGGAAATATATCAAGATGAGGTTGTAGGGGCGAAACGATTGACTATGAAGGTCACTCAGTTCACGAAGCAAGATGTCTAAATTGTGTTTATATCGCCCAGCGATGGTTAAAGGGATAAAGGGTAATTCGAAAAGCCTAAAGGATGACTAAGAACCGGAGCAATGGTGACAAAGACTGTGCAGTCCATGAAAACAGATTCATTATCACCCATTATTATATGTTGTGGTTTACTAGAATATCAGAATGATATGGCTTTCACTTGAGTACAATGAATCCTTTCAGATTCTTTTATCTTGATGACTTGCAGTAGCCCGATAATCATTGTCATCATTATTCTAAGAATGATAATTAATAGTGATGAGCGAACGTGCTCGCCACTGCTCGGTACTCGCCTGAGCGTCATGGTGCTCGACAAGCTTGGCGAGTATTTCCGGGTTGCTCGGGTGGGAGCTCGGGTCGCCTCCCTGCATGTTTGGCGCTCTTTAGAGAGCCAATGAACATGCAGGGATTGCTTGCCACGCACTGCAATGCCATGTTGGTTGTGGCATTACAGTGATTGGCTGGCCACACAGCGTCATCGGGTCTAAATAAGACCTGGCGCCGCCGTGCTCGTCACAGTCCCTCCAGAATCAGACAGTGTAGGGAGAGGTGCTGCTGAGCTAGGGAGAGATTTGCTTGTTAATAGTTAGTATAGGTATTCCACAACATAAATACACACGTGGTCAAAATTGTTGGTACCCCTCGTTTAATGAAAGAAAAACCCACAATGGTCACAGAAATAACTTGAATCTGAAAAAGTAATAATAAATTAAAAATCTATGAAAATTAACAAATGAAAGTCAGACATTGCTTTTCAACCCTGCTTCCACAGAATTTAAAAAAAAATTAAACTCATGAAATAGGCCTGGACAGAAATGATGGTACCCCTGAAAATAATGTGACAAAAAGGACATGATTAAACAAGTTGTGTCCACTAATTATCATCACAGGTGTCTACAATCTTGTAATCAGTCAGTGGGCCTGTATATAGGGCTACAGATACTCACTGTGCTGTTTGGTGACATGGTGTGTACCACACTCAACCTGGACCAGAGGAAGCAAAGGAAAGAGTTGTCTCAGGAGATTAGAAAGAAAATAATAGACAAGCATGTTAAAGGTAAAGGTTATAAGACCATCTCCAAGCAGCTTGATGTTCCTGCGACTACAGTTGCACATATTATTCAGAAATTTAAGATCCTTGGGACTGTAGCCAACCTCCCTGTACGTGTCCGAGGGAGGAAAATTGATGACAAATCAAAGAGATGGATAATACAAATTGTAGCAAAGAGCCCAGGATAACTTCTAAAGAGATTAAAGGTGAATTTGAAGCTCAAGGAACATCAGTGGCAGATTGCACCATCCGTCAATGTTTGATCCAAAGTGGACTTCTTGGGAGACGACCAAGGAGAACACCATTGTTGAAAAAAAAGTCATAGAAAAGCCAGACTGGAATTTGCCAAACTACATGTTGACAAGCCACAAGGCCTCTGGAAAAATGTCCTATGGACAGATGAGACAAGAATGAAATTTTTTGGCAAGGCACATCAGCTCTATGTTCACAGACAGAAAAATGAAGCATATCTGGCACAGGGTGTCTTGAATCTGTGCATTGTACAATGAAATCTGAAGGCTATCAAGGGATTCTAGAGAGAAATGTGCTGCCCAGTGTCAGAAAGCTTGGTCTCAGTCACAGGTCATGTCTCTTGCAATAGGATAATGACCCAAAACACACAGCTAAAAACATCCAATAATGGCTAAGAGGAAAATATTAGACTATTCTGAAGTGGCCTTCTATGAGCCTTGACCTAAGTCCTATTGAGTATCTTTGGAAAGAGCTGAAACGTGCCGTCTGGAAAAGGCAACCTTCAAACATGAGACAACTGGAACAGTTTGCTCATGAGGAGTGGGCCAAAATACCTGTCGAGCGGTGCAGAAGTCTCATTGACAGTTACAGGAATTGTTTGATTACAGTGATTGTCTCAAAAGGTTATTCGACAAAATATTAAGTTAAGAGTACCATCATTTCTGTCCAGGCCTATTTCATGAGTTTATTTTTTTTTTTAAATTCTGTGAAAGTAGGGTCTGACTTTCATTTGTTCATTTTCATAGATTTTTAATTTATTATTACTTTCATCAGATTCAAGTTATTTCTGTGACCATTGTGGGTTTTTCTTTCATTAAACGAGGGGTACCAACAATTTTGACCACGTGTGTATATAACCATCTGAACTAACTGTCCTTCTGAGGACTAATCCAGCTGCATATATTCAGTGGTGATAGCAGGAGTGAGGCAGCCAATGTATGTGACAGACTGCAGTGCATATAGTGCAAGAGGGTCCATAGCACGTTCCTGCTCCTGCTGTTCTTACAGATATTTGTAGACATAGCCCCATGTATGAGGGGCCATGGCACTTTTTTTTTATCTTAATCCTGGTTATTTGCTTAAAAACCAAGGCAGGCAGGGTATGTGACAGATGCAGTGCATGATACAGCAGAAGAGGGTCCATTGCATGTTCAACTTCTGAGTGATCCTGCTGTGACAAATATTTGTAGACATAGCCCCAGGTATCAGGGGCCAGGGTAAATGTATTATCTTAATCCTGGTTATTTGCTTAAAAAGCAATCCAGAGTACACCATTTTCTGCTCCATTTGCTTGTAGCACTGCAGAATACAGCCAGATCTTTTCCATATTGCAGCAATAAAAATCCATTAGAAATTTGAACTGAGCGTGGAAAATATTGGCCTCCGTTTCCATTTTGTTGCAGTGTGTCGGTCAAGCTATTCACATTAGGTCTCTGTGAAGAATAGAATTAGTAAACTACAGGCCTGCTAATTAAAACCGTGTTTCTCTCTCAGACGTATAACATATAACAGCTTTCCAAAATCAGCCATTTCTGTCTTCCATTTCCATTTCGCTGCAGTGTGTCGGTCAAGCTATTCACACTAGGTCTCCGTGAAGAATAGTATTAGCTAACTACAGGCTTGCTATTTAAAACCGTGGTTCTCTGGCATACTTATCACATATAAGAGCGTTCCATAATGAGCCATTTCTGCCTTCCATTTCTATTTCGTTGCAGTGTGTCGGTCAAGGTATTCACACTAGGTCTCTGCGAAGAACAGTATTAGTAAACTACAGGCCCACTATTTAAAACCATGGTTCTCTGTCAGACGTATCACATATAACAGCATTCCAAAAACAGCCATTTCTAGTGAACATGGAAAATATTGTCCTCCATTTAAAATGGTCAAGGTGTATGGCAAGGGACGGGGAAGTGGATGTGATGGTGATGGCGCATGCAGAGGCTGAGGACGTGGCCATGGGCAAGCTGAACTTGTGCCATAACAAACACCCACATCTTGTTGCTCAACCTTCCTGTCCCAATTACTAGGGACCGCAGCACACCACCATTGAACCCAAAGCAGTGTCAAAAGGTTGTTGGTTGAATAGCAGATAATGCTTACAGTCACTTTGCCACCACTACCCTGTCTTCCACACGGTCAACTCTCAGAAGCCGTGAGTCTGGATCGCATATTCCTCACCCTGATCCTCCTTCCTCCCACCATGCTGAGTGCCCGGAGACAACTGATCCCACACTTGGACACTCAGAAGAGCTGTTCACTTTTCCATTTGTAGATTCAGAGCTCTCGCCCGGCCAGCTTCAAGCGAGTCAAGAGGAGAACGGCGCGTGTAGCGATGCCCAAATATTTGAACAGCCACGGTCACACGAAGGCAACGGTGGGAAAGTGCAATTACTGTCGCAAGAGGTGGACCAGGGTGCAGGGGGACATGCAGAGCGAGGACAGCAGCAAACAGGGGGAGGGAGGCATAGCACCACAGCAGGCAGGAAGAAGCAGTGTGGTGGCCGCAGACACAAGGTGGGAAAGCGTTCCCTGTAACGCCAACACAACGGAAGTTGTTCTGATACGGGACAGTACCAGAATGCCCTTATTGCGGAATTATTAAAAAAATTCCCATCTGAAAATGCTGGCAGCAGAGGTCACAGTTTGTTGGACAACCAAGGAGTACAATCAAGAGAGACACAACTGCAATCCAGCAGAGACAGGGGAACACTGTCAAAGTTCTGGAAGAGTTTACTCAGACCCTCCCATCGCACAGGCCCTGAGGCACGGGGTACTCTCACAAGGAGGGAAAAGTTTCAGAAGATGCTGAGGGAGCTCCTAGATGACCGTACCAATGTCCTCCATGATTCCTCTGTGCCACGTGGCATGAACTGGCTCTCTATGCCTTGGAGGTCCTGGCCTGCCCTGCCACTAGCGTTTTGTCAGAGTGGGTTTTTAGTGCCGCTGGTGGAATTATAACCAACAGGTGCATCCGCCTGTCAACTGAAAATGCTGACAGGCTGACTCTTATAAAAATGAACAAGGGCTGGATTGGGCCAGACTTCTCAACACCACCGAATGATAGCAGCGTACTCAAATACAGTGTCTTTTTTGTGAGAGATCTATTCCCATGTAGCTCTTCACACCTACACATGGTTATACGCTTCCTGATTTTGTCTATTTGCTCTTGTCCTCCTCCTTCTCCTCATCCTCCATCACCATATGATTCACCACCATATCTACCATATCACCTCCTTTACGTCTCATGCAAGGAGCATTGGCATTCCTCCAAATTTTTGGCAGCTTTTGCATTCACTGCATAGGCAAACACTATGGGAGACCCACTTCCTAATAATGGGAACATTTTTTCATGAGGCCTTCTATGTCTCTTGCAAGGGGCATTGGAGTGCCTCCAAATTTTTGGCAGCTTTTGTATTCACTGCATAGGCAAACACTATGGGAGACCCACTTCCTAATAATGGGAACATTTTTTCATGAGGCCCTCTACGTCTTTTGCAAGGGGCATTGGAGTGCCTCCAAATTTTTGGCTGCCATTGCTTCACTGCATAGGCAAACACTATGGGAGACCCCCTTCCTAATAATGAGAACATTGTTTTTAGGAAGCTCTCTGACTTCTACGTCTCTTGCAAGGGGCATTGCAGTGCCTCCAAATTTTTGGCAGCCGTTGCTTCACTGCACAGGCAAACACTTTGGGAGACCCACTTCCTAAAAATGGGAACATTGTTTTTAGGAGGCTCTCTGACCTCTACATCTCTTGCAAGGGGCATTGGAGTGCCTCCAAAGCTTTAGCAGCCTTTGCTTCCCTGCATAGGCAAACACTTTGGGAGAGCCACTTCCTAATAATGGGGACATTGTTTTTAGTAGGCTCTCTGACCTCTACTTCTCTTGCAAGGGGCATTGGAGTGCCTCCAAATTTTTGGCAGCCCTTGCAGTCACTGCATACGCAATAACAGAATAGGAGACCCACTCATTAATAATGGGAACAACAAAGCATAGCCAGCTGATGGCTCTCTAACAATAGCAAGGGCTGACTGCTGGCCCTTTAAGAATAGCAAGGGCCGCCTGATGGCCCTATAAAAATAGTCTTTGTGACTTTCAGAGTCCCTCCATCATAAATGAAAAAGGATGTGTCTGATGATGTGTCACACACCACATGGCCAAATAAGGTTGCAAAATGTTAAAATGACATTTCCCAGTGAATGCGTTTGTCTTGGTTGAAAGCAATGCAAAAGTGAAAAAATGCATCAAAAACACTACGTGTAAACATAGCCCAAGGTGTGGAGGAGGATTTTTGTTTTTGTATATTTATTTTGCCTTATATGCAAGTCATTACCCTGGAAAGGATGTTCCTTAACATACTGTATTTCCCAGGAAAATCCATTTTGGGTTAGTTTTTGCATGTTTTATTGTGAGTCCAAAAGTTGCGTAATACCTCTGACAACATTGTTGACAGCAGTGACCTGGGAGTCAGAAATGCTACCAGGGGTCTTCCCCATGCTGTTCCCATGTCATTTGAGTACTGTTCCCATCGATTTGGGCAATTTTTAGGCCCTCTGCAGACCGCTGGGTGGAGCCACCTCAAAAATGCTTGAGTTTCCCATACACTTACATTGGGCTCATTGCTTGGTTCGAGCACCCGAGCATTCCAATTTGTTCGACCCGAGCATCGAGCACCCGAGCATTTTAGTACTCGCCCATCTCTACTGTGAACATGGCTCAAGGTGTGGAGGAGAATTTTTGTTTTTGTATATTTATTTTGCCTTATATACAAGTCATTACTCGGGAAAGGATGTTCCTTAACATATTTCCCAGGAAAATCCATTTTGGTTTCGTTTTTGTATGTTTTATTGTGAGTCTGTAAAAGTGGCGTAATACCTCTGACAACATTGTTGACAGCAGTGACCTGGGAGTCAGAAAGACTTCCAGGGGTCTTCCCCATGCTGTTCTCATGTCATTTGAGCACTGTTCCCTTAGATTTTGGCAATTTTTAGGCCCTCTGCAGACCACCGGGGGGAGCCCCATGAAAAATGCTCGAGTTTCCCATAGACTTACATTGGGCTCGTTACTCGGACCGAGCACCCGAGTATTCCAATTAGCTTAACCCGAGCAACGAGTACCCGAGAATTTCAGTGCTCGCTCATCACTAATAATTAAATGATAGCACCACACACTAAAATATGCAAGGAGTGTCACCCTTGGATACAAAAGCTACTGTAGTCCTTCCCAGCTTCTTCTCTAGTGCACTTCCAGTCAGTACAGTTTTATGCGCAGCATTTTTGAACATACTCTCCGGGGGACATTTTTCCAGATTGTTAGTTAAAAAACATACAATATGAAAAATATTCTCATATTGAAGGCAGTGTACAGACAGGAACAGGTTATAGGGATCACAGATGTAACATGTGCCCTGGGGATTTCGCAAAGGAGACCCTTCATTATCCATCCCCCTTGACGGTCCTTTGGTTATACTATGGTACCTGGGGATCCTACTTATTAGGCTAAGTGCCCACGATGCAGAAATGCTGCATATTTTTTCCGCTTCTCCCTGGCAGGAAAAACGCATGGGGATTTTACATGCGTTTTTCCCGCCAGGGAGAAGTGTTTGTCAAGCGTTTTTGCATGCATTTCTGCATGCGGGTTATCAAGCGCTTTTCCAAGCGATTTTAGCATCAGTTGGAAAAGTGCTTGACAACTTGTTCACACTATATAAATCCATGCAACCGGTATGGACTTATAGTAGTGTGACCAAGTTAGTTAAAAAAAAGAATAAGAATGGTAAAAAATAAAAAATAAAGCTTATACTCACCTTCCGATGTCCTCCCGGTGTTTTCTCCGCCGCGTCCGGTCTCTTGCACTGCTCGTGGTGGTGTGAAGGACCTGCGGTGACGTCATTCAGTCATGTGTCAGGTCACATGACTCAATGACGTCATGGAAGGTCCTTCACAACACCGCGACCCATAGAACAGACCAGACGGAGGGGAGAAAACACCAGGAGGACATCGGAAGGTGAGTATAAGCTTTATTTTTTATTTTATTCTTTTTTTTACAGGTACTATGGTACCCGGGTCTGAAGGAGAGTCTCCTCTTCTCCAAACCCGGGTACCATCCGCAAATAGAAACACATAATATCCGTGTGTATAAATGTACTGACACGGATATTATGCGTTTCAATGAAAGTCAATGGCGGCAATTACGCTGCGTGTCCTCAAAATTAATGGACAAGCTGCGTATTTTTCCGCAATGATAATCCGCAGCGGAAATTTCCGCAGCATGTGCACAGCACATGCGGATTATCATTGGGGACCATGGGGCGCGTATTACCAAGCGTTTTTTAAGCATCTTCGCTGCGGAAAAACACTTGAAAAACGCATAGTGGGCAAGCAGCCTTAGAGATGAGAGAATAAGGCAAAATTCAAATTCATCATTTTGTGCATTGTTAAGTAATTCTCCACAAATTTAATGTCCCTTATTATGTTCTAGGGTCTCTGTAGACCCCAGAGCATAATAAACATAATACGTGAAAAATGTAAAAAAAATCCTTTTACTTCCCTCACCGCTCACTTCTCCGTCCCCTCCGCTCCTCACTGTCACCCCTCCGGGCCTTCAGATCGTCGACACGCAAGTTGAATTTCTGCACATGTGAGTGCAAGCTTACAGAGCATGGATTCATGTCATGAAGCCATGACCTTACACAGAGAACTCCCAGGCCCTCATCAAATCATCTAACTTCCCGATGGATCCTCCTCTCCCCCAACATATTTCGGTGTACAGCGGGGAGTCCTCCAATACATACTTAACTTAAATTGATCCCACTGATATTGGCGGGTTCAGGCGGCTTTAGTCTGGTGTATATGGGGGCCCTAAGTGACTCGTTGGCTCAGTTGCATTCATATCTTGAATAAACATCATGGTAGGGCATCACACACCTCCCCTGTTTATGGTTACAATATTGGATCAGGTTGGATTCAGGTTATAGACCTAGCATAGTGGCCCTCACCAAAATGTATCCGGCTTATCTACAGAATACAATGCAAGAGAAAAGCAGCAACATGATGACATCTAATGAATATTTTTTAACATTTCCCTCATAAAATTTCAGTTTGCAGCTGATTGGTTTTCTTTGGGCTCTTCTGCCACTGCTCCCATTTGAGCACATTTTATACAGAAGCATCAATGTATATGGAAGATGGCTTTAGAGCATGTCTTTCAAGTTCCACCGTATCTTTATATAATAGATGCCATCTCAATATATATAAAAAAAAACATTTGGATCATTTATCTAATCAATGTTTAATGGATTCCAACCTTCCTGAAGCTGTATCTCTCCTGCAGATCCATTTTAAGCACTTTGATATCAAAATGATTCTGCAAAGTGCCTAAAATAAAATATTTTATAATCCAATTTTATGGATGGCATAAAGGATATATTTAGTTTAATGTCGGGTCACCTCCATTTTGAATCCATTTTCATTCATCAGACTTAGATTTCATATAAAAGCCTGTACAGTCTCTAGAACTATTAATGCACCTCTGACCTAAAAAAGTAGCATTTGCATTCTTGCAGCGTGCACTTTCCTTGCATATTCGTTAGCAGCCTATTTAGATAATGATTACGTTTTTTTATATATATTTGGCACACCGGAAGGTAGATGTTAATTTTCACTTCTTTGCTTAAAAACTGTACAGATATTTGTTAAAGGAAATCTTACAGTGGATATATGGTGCCTGAACTACAAGCCAGCCTGGGAGACTAGTGGGAAAGATTAGTCTACGCCACCTGCCAATGACTGACAGGTCTCTCCCTATACATGGAGATACCTGTCACTCAAGGGGAAGCTGTTGGGGACCGGCCTTCTGGACTAGTCTCGGTCCCCGACGGCCTTTAAAGTTTACTTTTCTCTATCTCTGTCTGCCCTGCCTGATTTCTCACTGTGCTGAGTGTTCCTCACTCCTCTTCCCTTCTCCTTAGACTAATACAAAGTGTAACCTGGTCCTGCACTTTGCTTATTGTCCATCTTGCTTTGACTAAGATGGATATGAGATTGGCTCTTTTTCAAGAGTGGATGATAAGTTCAGAATATAGAGTGGAGGGGATGAAGTGGCTCTTAAGTGGAGAAAGGAATAAGAATTTTCTGATAAGATATGCTACACAGGAGTCATCCCATTTTTATAGGCTTATAGATTTTACATTATATCTCTGTGGTTATAATTTACTGTGTATATCTAATATATACACAATATTATAGTGCTTTTCAAATGGGAGACTTTCGAAGTATACTGGCAACAATCCCACAAACTCAAGTGATATTCTCAATATCAGCAGTTACTTACGATCTTTTACCGTGGTGCATGAGCTATAGTTCAAGGCAGACATTTATATGAAGAAATGTGGAAAGCAGCATTCACCAGATCTTTCTTGGCTTAAAAGTCCATTATTCCGTCATGTGTGGAATACCAAATAGGACCCGTAGAAGCGTCAGCCGGACGCGAAACGGCCATCGTCCTCTCTCCCTCCCCTGCATCTACTCCCTGTCTTTACCTGCTTGCCGCATGTATTTCTAGACTGTCCACACATGATGGAATAAAGGACTTTGAAGCCAAGAAAGATCTGGTGAGTGCTGCTTTCTACATTTCTTCATCTTGATTATAGTGTATTTGTTTGAATATTCAAATACGGAGGGGGTGAAACATTGATTTTAAAGGATTTATTTTGTTGTCAGTCGGTGTTGATTGCCCTTTTGAACCACTATTATGAGCCTAACCTGGTCACTCATTTTGGTTATTGTCCATCTTGCTTCGACTAAGATGGATTTGAGCTGGGGGGGGGTTTCGAGAGTGTTTGATGAGTTCAGAAAGGGCAGAAGGTATGAAGTGGCTCATAAGTGGAGAAAAGAATACAATTTCACTGATATGTTACAAAGTTTCTTATATTCGTATGTACTATTGATTTATGCAAAGTTGTTGAAATAACAGTAACCCTTTAAGTTAAAGTAAATCTATCAATTTATTATGCTGCCCAATGTCAGGATAATATTAGAGCTACAGGTCTGTACTTCTTGTTGCCAAAATGGCACAAAAAATGTTGTGCTATTTGACAACTAAGAATACACCGGGCCACATGGTTTATGAGACTAATGTTTTTATGAGGAGACCATCAAATATTTTCTTCTCTAAGGCTTTGTTCACATTACCATCATGGCTTCAATTGTTAATGAAGCCATAAATGGGCAGCACGGTGACTCAGGGGTTAGTACTGCAGCCTTGCAGCGCTGGGGTCCTGGGTTCAAATCCCTCCAAGGACGACATCTGCAAGAAGTTTGTATGTTCTCCCTGGGTTTCCTCCTGGTTCTCAGGTTTCCTCCCAAACTCCAAAGACATACTGATAGGGAATGTAGATTGTGAGCCCCAATGGGGACATTGTCCATAATGTCTGTTAAGCTCTGTGGAATTAATGGCCCTATATAAGTGAGTCAAATAAATAAATTAGAGAGTCGTTTGAGCTCCAAACAAAATCCTCAACCTTTCATGTGCTTTTATAATACTGGTATATTGTTACATGGGAGAGAGTGGGGTTCAAATGTGACAACCTCTGCACGCCTACAGCCATGCTCCAGTATATTAGATCCATTTTTACAAATTCACTAACATTGACTTACGTTTCCGTTTTTCAAGTTTCCGTTTTGTTTTAAACATTTGAAAATTACAAAAAAATTGCGTGTCCAAAATTATCACCTTTTTCTTTTATTTACTCCCTCTATGAAAGTTATCACATATTTACAGGTGGCAAAAATATGTACCGCTATGAAACAGACTGAGTTATTAATATTTGCTACCTGAGCCAAAAAAACATAACTTTGTGAATGATGTCTCGAAAAATGACTTAGGACAGAGGGAGAAGGAGCTCTGAATTATGATTTATAAGACGGGGTAAGATTGTTTATGTATGAGGGTAAAGTTGATTTTTCTGACAGATGTTGTGCTAGCAGATTTGCCAATAAATACCAAACTCGTGTTGGCGTTTTTGACATTGATAGAAATTGATGCTGTCACTTCGAACCTAAGAAATCGTAAAATTGTGTCTAACGTCTTATCTGTTATTAACTATATGCTTCAGAGCAGCTGATCCAATGCCTTTGTGTCCAAATCTCATCACTGTCAAATAAACAAAATAGGCAAAAGAACACAACAATGCAATACTATAGCAATAGATGAAGTGATCTATACGCCTACTTGCCCAGAGATATCCCCAGAAATTTGATATAGTAAAAACCTATGCCTAAAGAGTGGCCTTCTATCATATGGTTCCTCAGTGCATGCGTGAAACTTGTATTCAAAACCACTAACCAAGAATCAAATAACCTCGGGGGGGGTGGGTGGGGTTATAAAAAAAACCACAAAGAGCAAAAAATAAAGAACACTAAAAACAATACCTTTATTTCATCATTATTAAAACTATTTTCATAGCATACAAACCACAATGGAACATAGCAAGTAAATGGTCTAATGAAAAGCACTGCTGACAAATAATTAATGAAAGCAGATTAGTGAACAATGAGGGGCATTAATAGGTATACCCAGATAGATGTGAAAAGGTACAGTGGTTCCCAGTATATTCCCCAGATATATTCAGTTCCCCAGAAAGGGATCCAAACATATTAGATATTATTAACTCAACAGGTGTTAGGCTCATCTGTTGAGGTGGATCGTCCAAACCCAAGGTCCTGGTGAGCACGCGGGCCACAGGCATTTGTGCTGCAGGTAGGTGAACCATGTGAGAGACAGGTAGGAGAGGTACTGGAGACCACAGGCGGACCAGAGACTGGTAACAAAGAGCTGAGGTACTGGAAGCCGTAGGCAGACAGGAGACGTCCTAGAAACTGGAGGCAGGTAGCAGGGGTCATGGAAACTGAAGACAGGTAGGAGAGGTACTGGAGACCACAGGCGGACAGGAGACTGGTAACAAATATCTGAGGTACTGGAAGCCGCAGGCAGACTGGAGATGTCCTGGAAGCTGCAGACAGATATCAGAGGTTGTGGAGACTGAAGACAGGTTGTAGAGGTCCTGGACACCGCAGACTGGTAGCAGAGGTTCTGGAGACCGCAGACAGGTAGCCGAGGTACAGGAAGTCGCAGGCAGACAGGACGCAGGAACACTAAAGTCTTAATACCAAGACACAGGTGTGTGTCTTGGTGAGCCTTATATAGACCTAGGCAGATGATCGCATGGGATTATTTCGAGCCGTCTGCAAAGTCCGACATGAAGCACAACAGAGTTTAGAAGACCAGGTTGAGGGAAGCAAAGCCCGGATGCAGGACAGGTGCGCAACATTAGTTGAATGAGCAGCGATTTCCAGGGTCTGCTCCTGGCCAGAAGTCCTGGTCTAGAGAAAATACTGGGCCAGAGATTCAGCATGACTAAGGAACGGACATCGGGCAGGAAAAACCAGGGACAGGTGAGCGGCAAGGTATGAGTTTTATTCTTCTTTTTACACCTTATTATGCTCCAAGGTCTGGGGACACCACAGAGCACAATACGGGACATTCAGTTAGAGGAATTTAACTTCGATGTGAATTGACTTTCTTCCGAAAATTTGTGCTATTTGGTAAATTCAAATTTTGTCACGTCCGCTCATCTTCACACCTGTTATCTCTCCAGAAATGTATGTTATGGTAAGTAATTGAATTCCCCATGAAATAACAATTCTATAGCATCTTTTCTTATTATTCTATGCTGTGTTGTTCCTCTATTATTCTTCCTAGACATTTATGAAAAAAATTACAGGGTGTAAACAGTTGTGGCGGAGTGTCTTTACACAATCTGACACTGCCAATCACAGCTCACAGTGTCATATTGTGGAGGGACAAGTGGAATGGTAACACCAAATTATCACTTTATACATATATAGGCGGAGTAACAGAGGACTGGCACAAGATAAAGTTCTAAAAAAGAGTGTTTATGAAAAAAAGAGGTATTTACTGAAATAGGCTTTTCAGCAGAGGTCACAGGTACATTTTAATACAGACTTGTTTTAAAACCTAATAAAAATGTTTTAATTTTTTTAGTATTTTTTTCAATTGATCCAACTAAATAATATTACATTTTATCAGCTTGATGGCTCCTACTTTATTATTAGATTTGGGAACAGGGATAAGCAAATTCTGCAGAATGTGAATCATTCTCAGTTATTGCTAATATCAAACTTAAAGAGGTTATCCATTACTTTATCATTGATCGGTCAGGGTCCGACACCCGGCACCCCCGCCGATCAGCTGTTCACCGTGTCAGACAAGAATCTGCCTAACTAATCATATACAGGTGCATCTCACTAAATTAGAATATCATCAAAAAGTTAATTTATTTCAGTTCTTCAATACAGAAAGTGAAACTGATATATTATATAGAGTCATTACAAACAGAGTGATCTATTTCCAGTGTTTATTTCTGTTAATGTTGATGATTTTGGCTTACAGACAATGAAAACACAAAAGTCATTATCTCAGTAAATTAGAATAATTAACAAAAAAACACCTGCATAGGCTTCCTAAGCATTTAAAAAGGTCTCTTAGTCTGATCCAGTAGGCTCCACAATCATGGGGAAGACTGCTGACTTGACAGATATCCAGAAGGCAGTCATTGACACACTCCACAACGTCTCAGAGTTCCAATTTTTATTTGGAAATCAAGGTCCCAGAGTCTGGAGGAAGAGTGGAGAGACCACAATCCAAGCTGCTTGAGGTCTAGTGTGAAGTTTCCACAATCAGTGATGGTTTGGGGAGCCATGTCATCTGCTGGTGTAGGTCCACTGTGTTTCATCAAGACCAAAGTCAGCGCAGCCGTCTACCAGGACATTTTAGAGCACTTCATGCTTCCCTCTGCTGACAAGCTTTTTGGAGATGGAAATTTCATTCTCCAGCAGGACTTGGCCCCTGTCCACACTGCCAAAAGTACCAATACCTGGTTTACAAACAACAGTATCACTGTGCTTGATTGGCAGCAAACTCGTCTGACCTTAACCCCATAGAGAATCTATGGGGTATTGTCAAGAGGAAGATGAGAGACACCAGACCCAACAATGCAGACGAGCTGAAAGCTGCTATCAAAGCAACCTGGGCTTCCATAACACCTCAGCAGTGCCACAGGCTGATCGCCTCCATGCCACGCCGCATTGATGCAGGAATTGATGCAAAAGGAGCCCCGACCAAGTATTGAGTGCATTTACTGAACACACAATTCAGTAGCCCAACATTTTGGATTTTCAAATCATTTTTCAAGCTGTTGTTATAAAATATTCTAATTTACTGAGATAATGACTTTTGTGTTTTCATTGGCTGTAAGCCATAATCATCAACATTAAGGCTGTGTGCCCAAGATGCGTTTTTAAGCATTTCCGCAGCGGCAAAAACGCTGCAGAAATGCTTAAAAAACGCATGGTAGAAGGCCTGCCATGTTCCCCAATGATAATCCGCATGTGCTGTGCACATGCTGCTGGAATTTCCGCTGCGGATTATCATTGCGGAAAACAGCGCAGCACTACCGATTATTTTGCGGAAGCGCTGCGTTTTCGCCACCATTGACTTGCATTGGAACGCATGGAATCCGCATCACTGTATATGTAGATAAGCATTCCATGCGGTCCAATGTGCGGATGGTACCCGGGTGTGGAGGAGAGGAGACTCTCATCTAGACCCAGGTACCATAGTACCTGTAAAAAAAAGAATAAAATAAAAAATATATGTTATATTTACCTTCTGGCGACCCCCGCTGCGCTTGTCCTCCCATGCTGGCAGATCGTGGTGGACTGAAGGACCTGCGCTGACGTCATAGTCATGTGACGGGTCACGCGATGCTGACGTCGGCAGGTCCTTCAGTGTACCGCTGCCGGCAGCCAGGACGGAGTGAAGCAAGACTCCGCGGGACATCGAAAGTTAAGTATATATATATATTTTTTTTTTTAACCATTCTTTACGGTCACACTATATAAATCCATGCCTTTTGCATGGATTTATATAGTGTGACCAAGTTGTCAAGCACTTTCCAAGTGATGCTAAAATTGCTTGGAAAGCGCTTGTCAACCCGCATGCGGAAATGCATGTGAAGAACGCTTCACATCCGCTTGTCCCTGGCAGGAAAAACGCATGTACAATCCGCATGTACAATCCGCATGTACAATCCGCATGCGTTTTTTCTGCCAGGGAGATGCAGAAACGCTCAGGAAAAAATCCAGAGCATTTCTGCATCGTGGGCACATAGCCTAATAGAAATAAACACTTGAAATAGATCACTCTGTAATGACTCTATATAATATATGAGTTTCACTTTTTATACTGAAGAACTGAAACAAATTAACTTTTTGATGATATTCTAATTTAGTGAGATGCACTTGTACTAAATAGTTTCAAGTCAAATTTATGTATGAGATAGCCAAGATAATTGTCTATAAAATGAGGGTAGTCTCACATTACACTGTGTTCCGAATTATTAGGCAAATTAGTATTTTGATCACATGATACTTTTTATACATGTTGTCCTACTCCAAGCTGCATAGGCTTGAGAGCCAACTACCAATTAAGTAAATCTGGTGATGTGCATCTCTGTAATGAGGAGGGATGTTAACTAATGACATCAACACCCTATATAAGGTGTGCTTAATTATTAGGCAACTTCCTTTCCTTTGACAAAATGGGTCAGAAGAGAGATTTGAGGGCTCTGAAAAGTCCAAAATTGTGAGATGTCTTGCAGAGGGATGCAGCAGTCTTGAAATTTCCAAACTTTTGAAGCGTGATTACCGAACAATCAAGCGTTTCATGGAAAATAGCCAACAAGGTTGGCCAAAAAAGGCACAAAATAACTGCCCATGAATTGAGGAAAATCAAGCGTGAAGCTACCAAGATGCCATTCGCCACCAGTTTTGCCATATTTCAGAGCTGCAACGCTACTGGAGTATCAAAAAGCACAAGATGTGCAATACTGAGGGACATGGCCAAGGTAAAGAAGGCTGAAAAACGACCACCTTTGAACAAGAAACATAAGATAAAACTTCAAGAATGGTTCAAGAAATATCTTAAGACTGATTTCTCAAAGGTTTTATAGACTGATGAAATGAGAGTGACTCGTGATGGGCCAGAGGCTGGATCAGTAAAGGGCAGAGAGCTCCACTCCGACTCAAAAGCCAGCAAGGTGGAGGTGGGGTACTGGTATGGGCTGGTATCATCAAAGATGAACTTGTGGGACCTTTTCGGGTTGAGGATGGAGTGAAGCTCAACTCCCAGACCTACTGCCAGTTTCTGGAAGACAACTTCTTCAAGCAGTGATACAGGAAGAAGTCAGTATCGTTCAAGAAAAACATGATTTTCATGCAGGACAATGCGCCATTGTGGCACCCCAGGGGTCTGGTTACCACAGTAATAGAAATATTACGTCTGAGAGCAAGTGGGAGGTTTCTCTGGTCAGGAGCCCTAAGCATGCAACACCGCCCGCCCAGACCTGGGAGGGGAGGAATCTGCCCTTATAAACTGGGTCTGGGGCGGGATTAGGACAGTCAGAGTCTGGGAGTCAGAGCCTGGAGAGGGAAAGCAAGAACTAGGAGCTCTGTAGGAGCAGGAACGAGTGCCAGGGGCTGGAAGCCAGATAGCTCGCCCTGGCTGAAGACACTGAGACCGGACACGGAGTCCGAGGCTGTGGGGACATCCAGAATCCAACCGGCAGGGGATTCCAGGTCCTCTGGTCATAGAAGCCCGGAGGCACGGTCACAAGCAAGGGACCAGCACTGCCATCGTGGAGCGGAGGCTAACAGAAGGCCCCAAGTCACCGGCCATACAGGTGAGCACCACACGGTACACTCAGGGACGTGGGCTACTTCTACCCGCATACAGCAAGGTAGCCAGGAAGAGTGCAGATAGACGGGGAGGCCTACAACTCCACCTGGCCAGGGGAGATCCTGCTTGCTCACAGACTGACCAGGCCTCTACTGCTAACCAGTACTCCCGGGAGGGTCTGCTTTATAACACCAGTAAAGACCCTGAACTGCACTGCACAGACTCTGAGTTGTTCCTGCTGCACTCGTGCACCATCACTCCCATCATCCACACCAACTGCCCTGAGGCTATACTTCTCCCGTGGGGAGTCATCCCATTCTTAGCTGCACACACAACACCGGCCTCAGCGGTCTGCCTTGCAGCGGCGGTCCCCACTGACCGCAATCCATGGGTGGCGTAGTCGGACCATTATCATATTAATAAGACTGCCACTGATTTGACCACCCTGGGCACGGACCGGCTCATCACCACGGAGACTACAACCCCCAGCGATCCGGCTCCGGGTATTCCCCGCACGCATGTGCACGCACAACACAGGCCCAGGGGGCGAGTCAACTTTGGCGTAGTCGGCAGGATTCAAACCAACCCGCCACCAACGGGTATTGCGTGCCTGAAAAAGACTTTTGCACTTACCTGAGAGTAGCTTCCCGCCATCCGCAGCCGTTTCCTGCCATTTGCAGCCGTCTTCTCGCCATCTGCATGCGTCTTCCCGCCATCCGGAGCCGTTTTCCGCCATCTTTAGTTGGTTCCCGCAATCCGGAGTCGGTTCCCACCATCGGATGCCATCTTCAGGACGCCGCGCGGGAAGAAGAGGGGCGTGGACCTCGAAAGCGCGCGAGAACTGAAGCCCCGCCTTACGTCTGGACACTGCGCAAGGTCCTGGAAGGGAGAGAGAGCGACGCTGACGTCACAGGAGCGCGACGCAAGGTCCTCAACCCCGACGATCGACTGCGGAGCCGCGGCCTATGGAAGAGGATCATTGCAAGGTAGGCCACGGTCCACTAGGGGGGAAGGAGGATGTCGGATACAGAGGGAAGCTCCACCGCCACAGCTGCCACCAGCGCAACCGCTGCTGCGGTCATGCCATTCACCATACCCTATATCCCGGGGGCAACCTGGCTACCCCAGTACTCAGGGGAGTCACATACCCTAAGTGACTTTAAGGAAAGACTGGATAGCCTCTTCCAGGTATACCCCCTCACGGAAGAGCAAAAAGTGAGCATCCTGGTGGCCCAGTTAATCGGGGCAGCCCAAAGGGAGGTAAAGTCCTGGCCACCTAGGAAGAAGAGGACTGTCAGAGAAATACTAGCCCGGCTGAAAGACACATTTGATACCCGAACCTCAGCCGAAATAAAACTCAGATTTTACGGGTGCAAACAACGGGCACACGAAAGTATAAGAGACTATGCTCTAAACCTACAAGAGGCCCTGAGAGCCATTAAGCAGGCAGACCCTGACAGCGTGGGGAATGAAGACAAGCTGTTGACCGAACAATTTATTGAGGGTCTACTGTGCAATGCCCACCGAACCCAGTTGCGGGCAATGGCCTTACAGGACCCTGACCTGGACTTTGCACAGTTCAAGGACAGAGCCATCCGGGTGCTCCGAGAACCGGCACCAGGTGGCGCTGTGACCCACAGGCGCCCTGCTATCACTTATCACCAGGACGCAGCGCCCTTGTCTGCAGGGCCTGTGGGAGCTGATGCGCAGACTTTGAACAATAACCCGGCTACAGACCTGCACCATCAGGTCCAATAGCTGACTAAGAGCGTTACAGCGCTAACCAGAACTGTGCAGTCTTTACAGGTCTCTTCTCCAGGAAAGATCCAGCTGGCATCCGGACCGGAGGACGTCCCGTGGCGCCGACTGAGGAGGACCCCACCGGCCAGAGGAAGACCCAGCGACCGATACAACGAGGACGGACAACCCATCTGCCGCCGCTGCAATCAACCCGGACATATGGCAAGGTACTGTCATTTAAACGGGCACAATCTGGGGTAGAGGGCCAACCCCCAGGCATAAGATCATCAGGCCCATCGAACTGGCGTGATAAATACATAGGGGGACGTCCGGTCTTGCCTGTGGTACTGGATGGCATTCCTATGAGTGCCCTACTAGACACTGGGTCACAGGTGACTACCATCCCGTACGTGCTCTTCAAGCGGTACTGGAATGACTCGGACATAACCCGCTACCCAGATGACGACCTGAGCATTATCGCCAGCAATGGTCAGCCCGTGCCACAGATAGGATTTAAAGAGGTGACCATCAAGGTCGGTAAAGTTGAACTGTCGGCACAAGGACTGATCATTGCGGACATTGACCGTCGCGAGAGTCACCCAAAAATAACCCTAGGTACTAACGTAATCGAAAACTGTCTTGCAGAGGTGATTCTTATTTTGCAACAGGTTGCCAAGAACGCCAGTTCCAGCCAGCAGCATGTCCTCCAAAAAGAGATCCGGGCACTGATGAAACGGCAACAGGTGGACTATCTGGTGGTGAGATTGGTAGCGTGAGAATGTGTGACCCGTTCCCTATTGCCATGCCCCCGAAAAGGGAGATGATGATTTGGTGCCGGGCAGCTATTGGTCTAAGGGGTAGAGACTACCAAGCGATGGTAGAACCCGTCTACTCAGACAGTAGGCCCACCATTTTGACAGCACGGGGGGTGGTCGATGTCCGCCATGGGAGGGTGCCCGTTCGCATCATAAACATCGGGGAGAGAGAAGTACACCTGCCCCGGTATGCCACGCTAGCCAAATTGTTCACCATCAACCAGAACTCTGTAAAGGCCGTGGAACCCTTGCCTCCATCTCAACCAGAGGAAGGTAAGGACTCTAAGAAACCAATGGGGGACTGGTGTCAGCAACTGCATTTGGGTACTGACTCCACTCCCTCACACCAAAAACAGGGAGTCTATCGGGTGGTTCAGGAGTACGAGAGAGTGTTTAGTAAACACCCGCTAGACTTCGGGCGAGTAAAGGGGGTAGAACATCACATCCCCATGGGAGACCATCCTCCTATAAAGGAGAGATACCGACCCGTACCCCCTGTACACTATCAGCATGCCAAGGGGATGCTAAAATACATGAAGGAGGCTGGGGTAATCAGGGACAGCTGTAGCCCCTGGGCAGCTCCACTAGTCTTAGTGAAAAAGAAAGACAACACCATGAGAATGTGTGTAGACTACAGGAAGGTCAACCGTATCACACACAAAGATGAGTACCCGTTACCAAGGATAGAAGAGTCCTTAGCTGCATTAAAATCTGCTAACTTCTTCTCTACTTTGGATCTCACTAGCGGGTACTGGCAGGTTCCTGTAGCAGAGGCGGACCGGGAGAAGACCGCATTCACCACCCCGATGGGACTCAGCGAATTTAACTGTATGCCGTTCGGGCTCTGCAACGCACCAGAAACCTTCCAAAGGTTGATGGAATGCTGTCTGGGACACCGGAACTTCGAGACTGTCCTATTATACCTTGAAGATGTCAGCGTCTATTCCAAGACCTATGAGGACCATCTGGAACACCGGGCAGAAGTGTTTGAAGCCCTGGCAAACTATGGCCTAAAGGTAAAACCCTCAAAGTGTCATCTACTGAAGCCAAAGGTACAGTACCTGGGACACGTGGTGAGTGCTGACGGAGTGGCTCCCGATCCTGACAAGATCACCGTGATTAAGGACTGGCCAAGACCATCCAGCATAAAGGAAGTGCGGCAGTTCCTCGGGTTGTTAGGCTACTACCGAAGATTCATTCCCGGTTTTACCAAGAAGGCAGCTCCTATGCAGGACCTCCTGATAGGCCAGTCCAGGAAGGCCAAAAACCAGAAGACACCCTTCAGATGGGAAAAGCTGGAAGAGGAGTCATTCCGCCAGCTGAAGAAGGCCCTCACGGGGGATGAAATCCTGGCGTACCCTGATTACAGCCAGCCCTTTATCCTCCACACGGACGCAAGCAACATCAGGCTAGGAGCCGTACTGTCCCAGATCCAGCAGGGGAGAGAACGGGTAATTGCTTACGCCAGCCGAAAACTGCGACCCACGGAAAGAAACCCTGAGAATTACAGCTCGTTCAAGCTAGAGTTCCGGGCAGTGGTGTGGGCGGTAACCGAACGTTTTAAGCATTACCTTGCCTCTTCCAGGTTCACCGTGTACACGGACAACAACCCGTTGACACACCTGGACACTGCAAGACTGGGTGCCCTGGAGCAGAGATGGATGGCCCGCCTGTCCAATTATGAGTTCACGATCAAATACCGGGCAGGACGCTCCAATACCAACGCGGACGCCCTGTCCAGGATGCCAAACCTACCGAACGGAGGGGAAGGTTCAGAAGAACTGGAAGAGGTCGAACTCCCTGCGTTCCACTGTCATGGGATTACCCAGTATTCCCACCATGTGAGGGGCCAGCGATCCGCTACGTTCAACCCCTTACCCCACTACAACTGGGCGGAGACGCAAGACAGTGACCCCGGCAGTCCGTCTGGTGAAGGAGATGCTGACCCAGGCTGACGCCCGCCTGGACTTAGACGCTCCAGAAGAGACCAAGCAACTGTGAACGGAAAAAAGCAGACTGTTTCTCTACAAGGAGAAGTTGTGCCGCAGAATGGTCAATTCCTGGACACATGAACTGATCTGGCAGGTTGTGGTACCGAGATAGGACGCAGCTATGGTGCTGGAAGCCTACCACAATGGGGCAGGGCACTTCGGATGGAAGAAGCTGTAGTTCCTGCTGCGTGAACGGTTCTACTGGATAGGCATGAGAGGAGCCATTGAGAGATGGTGTAGAGACTGTGGCCCGTGCAATCTAAGAAGAAGGGACCGTGCCAGCCAGAGGACTCCCCTGCAGCCCATCATCACCAGGCAGCCGCTGGAACTGGTCGCTCTGGACCATGTTAAACTGGCTCCAAGCAGAAGCGGGTATGTCTACGCCCTAATCATCGAGGATCACTACTCCCAGTTCCTAGTGGTGGTCCCCGTCAAAGACTTAACAGCTCAAACAGCAGCTAGGGCCTTCCAGCAGCATTTCTGCCGCCCACACAGGTATCCAGAACAGGTGTTGACAGACCAAGGACCAGCCTTCAAAGCGGAGGTCTTCCAGGAGTTCTGCAACCTGTACGGCTGCCGGAAGATAAGAACAACGCCCTATCACCCCCAAACCAATGGACTCTGCGAGAAGATGAACCAGGTGGTGATAGATCTGCTAAAAACATTGCCCCTGGAAGAACGCAGCCTGTGGCCTGAGAAACTGCCTGATCTGGTGGACCTGTATAACCACATCCCGGTAGGTTCCACCAACTGTACCCCGGCTTACCTAATGCGAGCAAGACCTGGTAAGCTGCCTGTTGACCTGGATATGGGAGTCCTGACACCTGAGGACACCTCGCCAGAGGCAGACTGGGGTACAGAACGGCAGCAGCAGTACTGGAAAGTACAGGAGAGCGTCGAGCGAAGTCTCTGTCAATCAAGAGAAAGACAGGAGAGGACTTATAACCAACATGCTCCCGCTGTTCCCCTGGTACCTGGAGAGCAGGTCTTGAAAAGAAAAAGGCGGCTCCATAAGTTGGACGACCAGTGGGAAAAGGACCCGTACACCATACTGCCCTCAAGCCACAATAATCCAAAGATGTACGTCATCAGCAGGGATGGAGGAGAGACCACAGCCACTGTCTCCAGAGACCACCTGAAAAAGTGCCCCGAGAAGTTGCAATGCACGGATGAAGATCAGGAAAACCCTCAACCCGTAGAGGAAAAGGAGGAAATGATCAGCACCGTACTCGGAGACTTTCCCCGGTCCTGGACACAAGTAAACAACGCTATCATGGTGCCCGTCCTCACCTTTCTCCAGCCAGCCCCTCAAGTGCCTACAGAAGACCAGGTAGAGCTGGAAGAGCAGCCGGCCCAGGAGGCAGAAGAGTCCACACCAGCAGCGCAGGAGGATCAACCCTCTGCTAGTAGTGAGCCTGCCGTGCCCCTAGTGAGCCAAAGAGTACGCAGAGAGCTGCCCAGCTTACCCATAACACCTCCTACACCCTGTAGTGCAGGACCAGTTAGTGAGCTCCGTAGGTCCACTAGAGTCACTAGAGGTCAGATGCCCGCTCGCTGGAGAATATAAAGTAATGCACTGTAAATTTACCTGTTTCTTGAAAATGTTTATGGTTTTCGTTGTTGCCTGTTATTAATTATGTTTCTCAGTTACCCTGCAGATTTCTATGGACTAACAGGTTATGGACGCTGGATAACCGGAACAATTCTTGTAGATAGTTGCACATAGTGCCTCTTGCGAAGATGGCCGCAGAAGAGAAAACCTGTCTGGCGTGGCCTCCTTGTGGCCCAAAGTAGTTAGCTCGCCTTGCAGCCACGCCCAAGGCCAACGCAAGGGGTTTTCTTTGGACAGGTCCCCAACCTCTTCTCAAAAACTTCACCTTAGGTGATATGGACACCCGGTTACGGAAACACCGTGACCATAAAATGTACTTTTTCATGTTGTCTTGTTATTGTTATACCCTGCATTTATGTTTCTTTAAAAAAATGTTTAGTCCCGGAGTACTAAATTTTACTAGGGGGGAATGTGGCACCCCAGGGGTCTGGTTACCACAGTAATAGAAATATTACGTCTGAGAGCAAGTGGGAGGTTTCTCTGGTCAGGAGCCCTAAGCATGCAACACCGCCCGCCCAGACCTGGGAGGGGAGGAATCTGCCCTTATAAACTGGGTCTAGGGCGGGATTAGGACAGTCAGAGTCTGGGTGTCAGAGCCTGGAGAGGGAAAGCAAGAACTAGGAGCTCTGTAGAAGCAGGAGCGAGTGCCAGGGGCTGGAAGCCAGATAGCTCACCCAGGCTGAAGACACTAAGACTGGACACGGAGTCCGAGGCTGTGGGGAAATCCAGGTCCAGCAGCAGAATCCAACTGGCAGGGGATTCCAGGTCCTCTGGCCATAGAAGCCCGGAGGCACGGTCACAAGCAAGGGACCAGGACCGCCATCGTGGAGTGGAGGCTAACAGAAGGCCCCAAGTCACCGGCCATACGGGTGAGCACCACACGGTACACTCAGGGACGTGGGCTACTTCTACCCGCATACAGCAAGGTAGCCAGGAAGAGTGCAGATAGACGGGGAGGCCTACAACTCCACCTGGCCAGGGGAGATCCTGCTTGCTCACAGACTGACCAGGCCTCTACTGCTAACCAGTACTCCCGGGAGGGTCTGCTTTATAACACCAGTAAAGACCCTGAACTGCACTGCACAGACTCTGAGTTGTTCCTGCTGCGCTCGAGCACCATCACTCCCATCATCCACACCAACTGCCCTGAGGCTATACTTCTCCCGTGGGGAGTCATCCCACTCTTAGCTGCACACACAACACCGGCCTCAGCGGTCTGCCTTGCAGTGGCGGTCCCCACTGACAGCAATCCACGGGTGGCATAGTCGGACCATTATCATATTAATAAGACTGCCACTGATTTGACCACCCTGGGCACGGACCAGGTTATCGCCACGGAGACTACAACCCCCAGCGATCCCGCTCCGGGTATTCCCCGCACACACGTGCACGCACAACACAGGCCCAGGGGGCGAGTCACCATCACATGCATCCAACTACTCCACAGCGTGGCTGGCCAGTAAAGGTCTAAAAGAAGAATAAATAATGACATGGCCCCCTTGTTCACCTGATCTGAACCCCATAGAGAACCTATGGTCCATCATAAAATGTGAGATCTACAGGGAGGGAAAACAGTACACCTCTCGGGACAGTGTCTGGGAGGCTGTGGTGCTGCTGCACGCAATGTTGATCGAAAACAGATCAAGCAACTGACAGAATCTATGGATGGAAGGCTGTTGAGTGTCATCATAAAGAAAGGTGGCTATATTGATCCCTAATTATTTTGGTTTTTGTTTTTGCATGTCAGAAATGTTAATTTCTAAATTTTGTGCACTGATATTGGTTTACCTGGTGAAAATAAACAAGTGAGATGGGATTATATTTGTTTTTTATTAAGTTGCCTAATAATTCGGGACAGTAATAGTTATCTGCACAAACAGATATCCTCCTAAGATAGCCAAATCTAAAAAAAAACACTCCAACTTCCAAAAATATTAATCTTGGATATTTATGAGTCTTTTGGGTTGATTGAGAACATAGTTGTTGATCAATAATAAAAATAATCCTCTAAAATACAACTTGCCTAATAATTCAGAACATAGTGTAGCGTTCTCGCTGATTTAGTCCTAATAAGTTTATGAATGCATTGCATAACTTAAAGAGAGACTATCAGGTTCCCCAGGCCTTCCAAGCTGCCCCCATAATGATTTAGAGCCAGCATTAAAATAATGCTCTTGATGTGCCATCCTGTTATACATCTGCAGAAAAAAAACTTTTATTGCCGTTTCTTGCAGATGCAAATTATCTGTGACTGTACCGGCAGGGCATTGCTTTTTGTCCTTCTTTACAGTCACTAATCACAATCTTCTTTGAGTGATTGATATCTTCCACACTGCCATTAGCATGTCTTAGGCAATTTGCAATCTCGTGGATTGACGCTATTTCATTAGTCCCGGAACAGATGCGATTTAATGTGATAAAGTCAGGGAGAGTTCAATACCAAACCTTTGCCACTATCGGAAGACAGTGCAGCTCGGCATGTGAGTACCCTCAACCAGCGGCGACCGCCTCAATACCGATGACATCTGATCGACGGGGGTGCCGGGTGTCGGACCTCAGCCAATCAGACATTGATAACCTGTCCTAAGGATACGCCATCAATGGGAAAGTAGTGGACAACCTCTTTAATGCTAAGTTTGTGGTCTTTGTCAAACGGGCGTTGCTCACAGTATAATTTTGCAGAGTAGCCTAAAGACATGCCCCCGAGGAATCCTGTAAGCAACGCTCCATTGGCAAACACCAAAAAGAAGTAAATACTATCAAACAGTATAGTATATTTACACAAAAAAAAGAAAAACTGAAAAATCAGGAGAGCAGAGGGAATAAAATAAAGCAAAAACTTTTTTTTGGACTTTTTTAACCTTGTGATAGGTGATCTTTAAGAGCATTTTAAGCTTCTGAACAATTTAGGAGCACAAAAAAGAATACAGACATATGTAACTTAGATTGTTTATTACTCCAATACATTGCATTTCTTCTGCCCAAGGTAAAATCTCTATCTCAGGAAATGTTCCGAAGTTTCAGCTGATTACGTTCCTTACCAGTTTTGTCTTTTTTTTCCCAGAAGGTGCAAAGTCCAAGGTTACAACATAGACTTTTCATTTCTGTGATCTATAATAAACTCTGCATGGTACATTGCTGCACTTTCTACCATATTGAAACAAAATCATTTACTATTTTCATTGTTTTTTGTTTTTTTTACTATATTGCACTGACATTCCCTTGGTACATCAATATGTGCTGTACAGATCTGTCAAAATTGATGAAAAATAGGTGATGAATAATTGGATTAAGAAGTAACTTTAGGTTCAGTCACATGTCACACTCATGATGCAGTTTTTGCCATGATATTCTCAAAATTAACCTAAAACATGTTTTTTTTGCCTCAATTTTGTAAACATTGTTGCATGAAAACACAGTGTTACTGTAGCGCCCCGAGGGTTCGGCCGCTACAGGGGTATTGCACCTCAACCAGAGGTGTGGTATTCCACTCCCGGGTAAGGATGGAGTATGGACCAGGGCTCAGTTAGCTGCACATATATACACTCCTCATTTCCGGGGGACAGCTCTACGGTGCTCCCATTAGTATGCAGGCATGACTGACTATGTCCCTGGCTGGAGTGGGGAGGGGGGGGGGACCCTAGTGATGTGGAAGCAGATAGGGGCTGGTTTCTGGGCATAGGAAGGAGCTCATTGGATGCAGGTCACCTGAGCTCAGACACGGAGGAGGAGGTATAAAAGGTGGGCACCATCTTAGAACAGTGTTCAGTCTGTGAGGAGAAAGTGAGAGTGGAGGAGAAGGGGAGCAGAGGCTCCGCTGGAGTTCTGCTCCGGAGCCAGGCCTAGAGACACGGGCAGGGCGAGAGGGAGAGAAGGAAAAGGAACAGAACAGAAAGAGAAAGGAACAGAATAGCAAGGCCCAGGAACACGAAGGTAGAAGGGACCCTAAGGACCCAGGAGATTACGGGTGACGGGTCAGGCAAGAAAAGGGTACCGGATCCCAAGTTGGTGGAGGCAAATAATCCTCAGCCAAGAACCGGAGGTCGTGATCATTTATTGGTGCGACCCCTCGCTAAACCTACTAGGAAGGCACCACATAGGGCCAGGGAAGCTGGTGCCAAGTTTTCCCAGAGAAGGCCCGAGGCAGCTGGACAGAAGTTTGGTCACTGGTGGTGCACGGCCAGAGGAAGGATAGAACGGAGTTCTGTGCCATGCTCCTGAATTGCCTGGGGGTTGACCGAGCCCCTCACCTGGTGGACGTAGCACGGCTTGGGCAGTCACTACCTGTACAGAAGTGGCTTGGAGTATACGAACTGTGAGTAAAAGACCCTGGACTACAACACGTAGTCGTTGTGTTTCTTACCACGCCAGCACTAACGGTACTGGGACGCCCTGTACTACAACCCCCACCATCTACGCTCACTGCCCTGAGGCTACACTCCTCCCGTGGGGAGTTGTACTATTCCCTGCTGCACCCACAACACCAGCCTCAGCGGTCTGCTCTGCAGCGGCTGTTCACTCAGACCGCAATCCACGGGTGGCATAGTCGGACATTGCAAAAAATATAGAAGACTGCCACTGGTCTGACCACCCTGAGCCACGGACCAGGTTGCCACTACTACCCCCATTATTGCCCTGTTGCCCGGATCCGAGTGTCCCACGGCCCAGGGGGCAAGTCAGTTTTGGCGTAGTCGGCAGGATCGTGACCAACCCGCCACAAACGGGTATTGCGCGCCTGAAAAGAGACTGTCTCACTGTATTAAAGATGGCGCCCGCCCCAGAAGAACGGACGCCATAATGTGCGCGCCAAAAGACAACAGGAAGCCACCTCCCATCGTGGGCCAGGTCCCAGAATGGCGCCAAGGAAGGAGCCCACCCCCAACAGCCATGAGTGCGGCTGTGGAGATGTCCATCAAGGTGGGGGGCTGCCCCTGAAAGTGATTGTCAGCAGATGGCCCCAAGACCACCCCCAATGGGGGCGGAAAGAGAAGAAAACTGTGGGGCCGGGTGTGGTTTGGATCAGTCTCACCGGACCACACCCGGAGATGGAGAGGGGAGCCAGCTCCAGCACTCTGGCGAGGGGCCTGCTGCAGGCCGAACCACCATGCAGCTTCACGGAGCTGCTAGCACAACTCCCCAAGGAAGTCCCGGAGTATGCGCGGGCTGCACTGGAGGAGTTGGACCGGAGGATGGTCCGGGCACAGCGGGACGTGATTGCCGGGTGGAAGGAGGAGATGGCCCGGCGGACCGTGACCCAGCAGCAGGAAGCACTGCCACCATCCAGCAGCACGCCTGCCTCCGAGGGCGGTGAGAATGGACCGGAGGCCGAGGACGATGCCGCGGAGGAGGCCAATGCCGCGGAGGCAGGTAACGGGGAAGTCCGTACCCCGAGTCCAGGGGCCGCAACTGTTATGATCTGCTACAAGGACTAAGGAAAGACAGGAGAACTGTCCCTACAATAGAACTAAACTAGATCCCTACGATGTAACGGGGAACCTGATCCTGCGATCAGACCCGCTAAAGTCCTCGGCTAGTCTGTACGAAGACCTATAGATGTGAGGGAGGGATCCCTACAAGAACTAGGGACTGGGATAAGTTGGACACCTCCTAGCAGAAATAGTAGCAGTCAAAGACAAACACACAACAAAAAGCATAGAGGTCAGAAGACCTATCACAACTAACAGAGAACGGCAACAGAGCACCAAGCTAGCTCAAGAGTAGTAAATACAATGAAGTCCAGCAAGACCAGGAGGGCGGAGCCGGATTAAATAGGCAAAAATGGTCATGTGACCAGCAAACTAAAAAAAAACTAACAGGACAGTTCTAACAGTACCCCCTCTTCTAAGAGGATCCTCCGGATCCCCTAGGCCCAGGCTTACCAGGAAACCTCCTGTGAAACGCTCTGACAAGTCTGGAAGCAGAAACATCATCCGCCCTCACCCATGAGTTATCCTCAGGTCCGAAACCCTTCCAAGCGACGAGATACTGCAAACTCCCTCTATACCGTCTAGAATTTAGGATGCGGGAAATTTCATATTCCCCGTCCTCCACCACCGGAGGAACAGTGGCAGAGGCGTCACCATCCGACACATCAGCTTTTTTCAACAGAGAAACATGAAACACCGGGTTAATCTTCCAGGACGTAGGAACCTCCAACCTAACAGCAGATTGGTTAACTATCTGAAGCACCTTAAAGGGCCCTACGAACTTGGGACCCAATTTTTTAGAAGGAATCCTCAATCGCAGATTCTTAGAGGACAACCAAACCATGTCACCAACAGCAAACAAAACCTCTTGCCGTTTCCTATCAAAGTACCTCTTAGATTTTTTGTTAGCCTCCTGAAGATTACCACGCACATCCGTCCAAACTCTCTCCAAATCACCGGAAAAACTCTCCTCCTCAGGCACAGCCGAAACCAATTTGGAGAATGACCCAAAAGACGGATGTCTCCCAGAACAACAAAAAAAAGGTGAACACCCAGCAGAAGAGGATGTATGGTTGTTAAGAGCAAATTCAGCAAGTGGCAGAAACTCAGACCACCCCTCTTGATTGTCTGCCACAAAACAACGCAAGAACTGCTCAATATCCTGGTTCTTCCTTTCTGTCTGGCCATTAGACTCAGGATGATATCCAGATGAAAACGACAAATGAACTCCCAACCTGTCACAAAAGGCACGCCAAAAACGAGCCACGAACTGAGGTCCCCTATCAGAAACAATGTCAGTAGGAACACCATGTAGTCTGACAATTTCCTTGACAAAGGCCTTAGCGAGTGTCTTAGCGCAAGGCAGTTTGATGAAGGGAACCAAGTGACACATCTTGCTAAAACGGTCCACGACCACCCAGATGACCGTGAAACCTTCAAAGGGGGAAAGTCAGTAATAAAGTCCATAGCCAGATGTGTCCAAGGTGCACTAGGAACCTCCAGAGGGCAAAGCAACCCCGCAGCAGGAGCATGCGAAGACTTGGATCTAGCACACACAGTACATTGGCGCACCCACTTAATGACTTCCTTCTGCCATCCAGGCCACCAAAAACTGCGACCCACAAGTCTCTTGGTCTCAGAAATTCCTGGATGACCTGCCAACCGAGACTCATGACACTCAACAAACAAATCTCTCCTAAAGGTCCTAGGCACAAACAACCTCCCATGGGGAGTGTTAGATGGGGCATTCTCCTGAGCTTTAAGAATCTCATGCTCCAAAACAGAGTCCAAAGCAGCAATCACAACACCTTCTTGTAAAATGCTCTCCTCTTCCTCCACAACACCGACCATGGGAGAAAAGCTGCGGACAAAGCATCCGCTTTAACATTCTTGGTACCCGGGATGTAAGTAACGGAAAAATTAAACCGCGAGAAAAAAAGTGCCCACCTAGCCTGACGGGCATTCAAGCGCTTGGCAGCATCAAGATAGATCAGATTTTTATGATCAGTGAAAACCTGAATGGGAAATTCAGCACATTCCAAGAGGTGACGCCAGTGTTCAAATGCGAGTTTAATGCCAGCAATTCCCGATTACCAATATCGTAATTAAGTTCAGTCTCAGAAAATTTTTTTGAAAAAAAGGCACAGGGATGTACTCCATCCTTGTTTTCCTGAGACAACACCGCACCGACCCCCACCGAAGAAGCATCAACCTCAACCAAAAACGGCTTAGTCACATCAGGCTGCATAAGGATGGGAGCAGAGGTGAACCTCTCCTTTAGAAACACAAAAGCTTCAATGGCCTCAGAAGTCCACTGAACCGCATTAGCACCTTTCCTGGTGAGATCGGTCAGCAGTTTGACAATAATAGAAAATTTTTTTATGAATTTTCTGTAATAATTGGCGAAACCCAAAAACCTCTGTATCGATTTCAAACCAATAGGCCTAGGCCATTCCTGCACAGCTTGAACTTTAACCGGGTCCATCTCAAAACCTTCACTGGAGATAATGTAGCCCAAAAAACTAATTCTCTGTACAGCGAACTCACATTTCTCCAGCTTAGCAAAAAGCGAATTGTCCATTAATAACTGTAATACCTCACGTACGCTCCGCCAATGAGACTCCAGATCAGGCGAATAAATCAGCATGTCATCCAAATACACAACCACATTTTTGCCGATTAAAGGTCTAAGGATGTCATTAATAAGATTCTGAAAAAATGCTGGAGCATTGGTAAGACCAAAAGGCATAACCAGATTCTCAAAATGACCCACAGGAGTGTTAAAAGCAATCTTCCATTCATCACCCTCCTTCATGCGCAACAAATTGTATGCCCCCCGGAGATCAATTTTAGAGAACCACTTGGCCCCCACTAACTGGTTAAATAAATCAGGATTCAATGGCAGTGGGTAAGGATTGCGTACAGTAATTTTATTAATCTCACGAAAGTCCAGACAAGGACGTAAACCGCCATCTTTTTTTTTTACAAAAAAAAATCCAACAGCCACAGGAGACTTGGAAGGCCTATTGTGACCGGCGGCCAAGCTTGTCTGTATGTATTCCTCCAAAGCCTTTCTCTCAGGAATAGTAAGATTAAATAAACGACTTTTAGGAAGAGTCGCTCCAGGGACAAATTCAATGGTACAATCATAGTCTCTATGGGGAGGCAAAATTTGTGACTCCTCCTCAGAAAAAACTCTCCAAAAATCCTGAATAGGTACAGGCAATTCCCCTTTATCCACAGCAGCAATACGTCCGTTACAACACTTGTCATAACACTTAGGGCTCCAGGACTTAATTTCATTGGTAGACCAATCCAGTACAGGATTATGCAATTTTAACCAGGGCAACCCCAATATTACTGGAGAAGGCAAATTATCCAATACCACCAAATCCAAATTTTCTTGGTGAATACCATTAATAGTGAGGGGAAATTCACAGACCTTATGAGTAACACTCTTCAAGGGAGAGCCATCAACAGAAACCACAGCAATAGGGGATGACAAAGTTTTAGGTTCTAATCTAAGTTTTTCCAAGAATCCCCCATCAATCACATTCAGAGTAGAACCACAATCCACAAATACCCGAAATTCAATTAATTCATCCTGAGCAGCAGTAGTGGCAGATAGGAATACTCCCTTAGAATTTAAACAGGCAATACGGGCATAACTGACCATTTTTTTTTCTTTCTTCATACGAAGCACACAGTTCTTAATAAAATGACCAAAATTTCCGCAATAGAAGCACAAGCCTTCAGAAAGCCTGCGGTCTTTTTCCTGAGAGCGGGGTGTCATCGCCCCAATCTCCATCGGCTCTCCATTGTCAGCACAGACCCTCTCAGGACTCGGAGCTGACATAGCAGAGGATTTGCTCTCATTAACCCTTGCACGCAGTCTCCTGTCCACCCGTATAGCTAATTGCATTGCCTCCTGCAAGTTTCCAGGTGTGGGATAAGCAATCAGTAAATCCTTAACGCTTTCACCTAGCCCTGCAAGAAACAAGCTTTTCAAAGCTGAATCGTTCCACCCCACCTGGGCAGACCACCGACGGAAGTGAGAACAATATTTTTCCACATTACCTGATCCCTGCCTCAAACGTCTCAATTCAGACTCAGCAGATGAGACACAATCAGGATCATCATACAACAAACCCAAAGCAGAAAAAAAACTATCCACTGATCTAAAGCACGGATCACTAGGTTGGAGAGAGAAGGCCCATCCCTGAGGATCTTTGCGCAAAAGTGACATTATGAACCCTATGCGCTGTGATTCATCACCAGAGGATCCGGGTCTCAAACGAAAATACAATAAACAAGCATTTTTAAAAGAAAAAAAAATCTTGTTGTTCGCCAAAAAATAGATCAGGCAGACGTACCTTTGGTTCCACAAAATGCGCTCCAGAACAGCTACTCACGTGTTGTTGGAGCTCGGCCACCTCCAGAGAGAGTCCCTGCAAGCGTTGAGCCAAATCTTGAACCGAGACCATGATGGAAAACTGGAGGTCTTTCCTTAGAGAAAATTTTTTTTTTCTTTTAGGGCTGGACTTACTGTTATGATCTGCTATAAGGACTAAGGAAAGACAGGAGAACTGTCCCTACAATAGAACTAAACTAGATCCCTACGATGTAACGGGGAACCTGATCCTGCGATCAGACCCGCTAAAGTCCTCGGCTAGTCTGTACGAAGACCTATAGATGTGAGGGAGGGATCCCTACAAGAACTAGGGACTGGGATAAGTTGGACACCTCCTAGCAGAAATAGTAGCAGTCAAAGACAAACACACAACAAAAAGCATAGAGGTCAGAAGACCTAGCACAACTAACAGAGAACGGCAACAGAGCACCAAGCTAGCTCAAGAGTAGTAAATACAATGAAGTCCAGCAAGACCAGGAGGGCGGAGCCGGATTAAATAGGCAAAAATGGTCATGTGACCAGCAAACTAAAAAAAAACTAACAGGAGAGTTCTAACAGCAACTCTGTCCCTGTCTCCCGTCACGGAACCCGAAGCCCCGGGAGCCGTAGCTGCCACCACGCCTCCCCCGCTACCAACTGGGCCCCAGGCCGTAGGCACCGCCGTTGAGCCCCGCCCCACGCCGTGCCCTTTAACCCCGGGCGCGACCGGAAGACGACCACCGCAGGCCTGGTCACAAGGCCTAGTGCCCCCAGGCGCTGCAGCCCCGTCAGCGCCCCCTGCCTCTGCTGTACCACCGCTGGGCGCGGATCTGTTCGCCCAGCATACCGGTCCGGATGTGCTCCCTTTCATCTGGCCCCCCGGATATGTTAACCCCCGCCTACGGAGAGGCCTGTCCGCGGAGGCTGGAGTCCCACCTGAACCCCTGATACCTGCTCCGGAGCCCATGGAAGTCTCCCAGCCCCCGATCGAAGATGCCCAGTTTGAGTGGGACCCGACCAGAGAAAATCTAATGGGGTTCACCCAGGAGACACGGGCGGACGCAGCCCGCCGACGGGAGTCCTGCCGCCAGCAGTTGGCATGGTTTGAAAGAGAACAGCAGGAGCGGCGCATCAGGCAAGAGCAGCTACAGGTTCGGAGTGCGGAACAGAAAATGAAAACCCGGCGAGACCCCCAAGCTGCCCGCGGTCCCCGAGCCACCGGGACTGTCGTGAAATTTCAAATGGAGCATGGCTGGGGTTTCATCAGAGACCCGAACACCATCAGCAATGTGTTCGTGACCCGGAGGGATGTCGAGAGCCACCTGCCGGAGGGTCACCGAGGGCGAGACCTGTATCCTGAGGACGTGGTGACCTACACCAGACACGAAGGCGTCAAGGGGTGGAACGCCCTACACGTCCACAGAGTGGTAGAAGAGGAGGAACAGCGCCACTCTGCCCAAGGATATCAAGAGGGCCCGGACGGGCCTGAAGATTAAAAGGAGCAAGGCGCATATGGAGGTCAGCATTTACAGTAAAGTGGAGAAGCGCCAGTGTACATAGTTACCCGTCAGGGTACAGAAACTGTTTTGGGGCTGTTTCCAGATTAGAGCGTGATATGGAACTGTTAAAAATTGCCCCTTTCCTTACCTGGCTGAGGACTGAGAGCAGCCACTCCCCTCTCCTAATCTGGCTGGGGACTGAGAACAGCCATCCCCTACCCTACCTGGCCAAGGACTGAGAGCGGCCGTCCTTGTAAATAGTTGCGCTTCCTAAAGCGCCCCCTATTGGTTTTATAAAAGAACTGCAACGTCTACCTCAAGACAAGTTTGCTAGAGTGTTGCACCTTTAAGAAGAATGAACACCTGGTCGCAAGTTGCACCGTGGCCAGTACCCAAGAATATGTTTTACTTAAAAATGTTTTATATGAAAAGTTTTATATGCTGCTACATGATAATGAGAATGCTTTATATGACAAAAGAGTTCCGGTAGTATTAACAATATCTAGTGAAAGAAATATGTTGAAAAAGAGAAAAGTGTTTCCCCTAGAGGGAATTGTCGTCCGTTTTCTAATGTGAAAAGTTTTGAAAAAGATGTGCATGTCTTGTAATCAAATGTCTTTACTCTTTTCCAGCCCGAGGACGTGCTGTGGTTTACCAGGGGGGAATGTAGCGCCCCGAGGGTTCGGCCGCTAAAGGGGTATTGCACCTCAACCAGAGGTGTGGTATTCCACTCACGGGTAAGGATGGAGTATGGACCAGGGCTCAGTTAGCTGCACATATATACACTCCTCATTTCCGGGGGACAGCTCTACGGTGCTCCCATTAGTATGCAGGCACGACTGACTATGTCCCTGGCTGGAGTGGGGAGGGGGGGGAACCCTAGTGATGTGGGAGCAGATAGGGGCTGGTTTCTGGGCATAGGAAGGAGCTCATTGGATGCAGGTCACCTGAGCTCAGACACGGAGGAGGAGGTATAAAAGGTGGGCACCATCTTAGAACAGTGTTCAGTCTGTGAGGAGAAAGTGAGAGTGGAGGAGAAGGGGAGCAGAGGCTCCGCTGGAGTTCTGCTCCGGAGCCAGGCCTAGGGACACGGGCAGGGTGAGAGGGAGAGAAGGAAAAGGAACAGAACAGAAAGAGAAAGGAACAGAATAGCAAGGCCCAGGAACACGAAGGTAGAAGGGACCCTAAGGACCCAGGAGATTACGGGTGACGGGTCAGGCAAGAAAAGGGTACCGAAACCCAAGTTGGTGGAGGCAAATAATCCTCAGCCAAGAACCGGAGGTCATGATCATTTATTGGTGCGACCCCTCGCTAAACCTACTGGGAAGGCACCACATAGGGCCAGGGAAGCTGGCGCCAAGTTCTCCCAGAGAAGGCCCGAGGCAGCCGGACAGAAGTTTGGTCACTTGTGGTGCACGGCCAGAGGAAGGATAGAAGGGAGTTCTGTGCCATGCTCCTGAATTGCCTGGGGGTTGACCGAGCCCCTCACCTGGTGGACGCAGCACGGCTTGGGCAGTCACTACCTGTACAGAAGTGGCTTGGAGTATACGAACTGTGAGTAAAAGACCCTGGACTGCAACACGTTGTCGTTGTGTTTCTTACCACGCCAGCACTAACGGTACTGGGACGCCCTGCACTACAACCCCCACCATCTACGCTCACTGCCCTGAGGCTACACTCCTCCCGTGGGGAGTTGTACTATTCCCTGCTGCACCCACAACACCAGCCTCAGCGGTCTGCTCTGCAGCGGCGGTTCAATCTGACCGCAATCCACGGGTGGCGTAGTCGGACATTGCAAAACATATAGAAGACTGCCACTGGTCTGACCACCCTGAGCCACGGACCGGGTTGCCACTACTACCCCCATTATTGCCCTGTTGCCCGGATCCGAGTGTCCCACGGCCCAGGGGGCGAGTCATTACCACAATGTGTGCATATTTCCTAGTTCACACTGTATTTTCAGCTACATTCAATATAATATGCCATTTAATGCTTCTGATGAACACCCCATATGCATCCACTTACAATGAGCTTGACATATGCCAAAAGATAGTTGGTATGGGATATGCCTGGCAATCATATATTAGTATTCATTTTTGGGAATATATTAAATTAGCAATCTAGTGAATTTTTTTAATGCTTGTCTTCCGATTAATATAATTTAGATTGTATTATCTTAGTTGTTCCTTTTTATCTGAAACATCATGGTATATTTTCTTTACTTAGGTCATATAAATAAAAGGTGTTCACCTATGGAATTACATGTACTTAAAGGGGTTCACCATCTCAGTAACCAGAGGTTCCTGTATGATGAAATTATATGGACTGTACCAGTGAATTTCTCCACAAAACAGACAAAAACTCCTATCACACAGAGTGATTATGATTGCACACATTCATATTAAAGAAGATGATAGCTCAGCTTTCTGAAACTTCCATCAATTATTTTGGACTGTTATTATCATAATTTTTTCCGTTTACAATGAATACAACTTATATCTTCATATCAAAATTATTGGATGTAGACATTTATCACTTATTCTCATAATGATTTATTATGGTTTTAGAATGTGTCTGTAAAAAATATTGTCTGTCCATGATTTTTTTACAAGCTGTCCAGAAAAAAAATAAAAAGTAAACTTGGCAACCCTGCTCACTGCAGGCAGAGATGGTACTTGCCCATGTAATGCTGTACTGATGTTTTTTTACACAACCGAAAGAATTGAACTGGAGTATAAGTTGGCATACATGCAGCGTGTGGGAGCATGTTCACAGTGTTTTTACATGGAAGCATATTCTTCATAGCATATGTATATATTTTTTACACAGGAGCCCTTGAGCGAATGTTGGCCAATAAATGGCATCTGTTGAGGCCTTCATAGCATATGTATATATTTTTTACACAGGAGCCCTTGAGCGAATGTTGGCCAATAAATGGCATCTGTTGAGGCATCCATCTGATGATTTTTCGTGCTTCTCTAAAATCTTGCACCATACTTCTTGTGATATGTTGAGTTTAGAAAGAAACCAACCTAACAAGAAGCAGGGCACAAGGAACTACAGGAAACGTTTGACCTCTGTAATTGTAAACAAAGGCTTCTCTACCAAATATAAAGCTCTGTTTTTCTATTGTCTCAAAGATTTATTTCATGCAATAAAATGCAAATTAACCCCTTTTCAACCCAAGGTGGTTTGCACGTTAATGACCAGGCCAATTTTTACAATTCTGACCACTGTCACTTTATGAGGTAATTACTCTGAAACGCTTCAACGGATCCCCCTGATTCTGAGACTGTTTTTTCATGACATATTGTACTTCATGATTGTGGTAAAATTTCTTCGATATCACTTGCGTTTATTTGCGAAAAAAATGGAAATTTGGCAAGAATTTTGAAAATTTTGCAATTTTCAAAATTTGAATTTTTATCCCCTTAATTCAGAGAGATACAGTACAGACCAAAAGTTTGGACACACCTTCTCATTTAAAGATTTTCTGTATTTTAATGACTATGAAAATTGTACATTCACACTGAAGCCATCAAAACTATGAATTAACACATGTGGAATTATATACTTAACAAAAAAGTGTGAAACAACTGAAGATATGTCTTATATTCTAGGTTCTTCAAAGTAGCCACCATTTGCTTTGATGACTGCTTTGCACACTTTTGGAATTCTCTTGATGAGCTTCAAGAGGTAGTCACTGGAAATGATCTTCCAACAATCTTGAAGGAGTTCCCAGAGATGCTTAGCACTTGTTGGCCCTTTTGCCTTCACTCTGCGGTCCAGCTCACCCCAAACCATCTCGATTGGGTTCAAGTCTGGTGACTGTGGAGGCCAGGTAATCTGGCGTAGCACCCTATCACTCTCCCTCTTTGTCAAAAAGCCCTTACACAGCCTGGAGGTGTGTTTGGGGTCATTGTCCTGTTAAAAAATAAATGATGGTCCAACTAAACGCAAACCGGATGGAATAGCATGCCGCTGCAAGATGCTGTGGTAGCCATGCTGGTTCAGTATGCCTTCAATTTTGAATAAATCCCCAACAGTGTCACCAGCAAAGCACCCCCACACCATCACACCTCCTCCTCCATGCTTCACGGTGGGAACCAGGCATGTAGAGTCCATCCGTTCACCTTTTCTGCGTCGCACAAAGACACGGTGGTTGGAACCAAAGATCTCAAATTTGGACTCATCAGACCAAAGCACAGATTTCCACTGGTCTAAAGTCCATTTCTTGTGTTCTTTAGCCCAAACAAGTCTCTTCTGCTTGTTGCCTGTCCTTAGCAGTGGTTTCCTAGCAGCTATTTTACCATGAAGGCCTGCTGCTCCAAGTCTCCTCTTAACAGTTGTTGAAGAGATTTGTCTCCTGCTAGAACTCTGTGTGGCATTGACCTGGTCTCTAATCTGAGCTATTGTTAACCTGCGATTTCTGAGGCTGGTGACTTTGTTAAACTTATCCTCAGAAGCAGAGGTGACTCTTGGTCTTCCTTTCCTGGGGCGGTCCTCATGTGAGTCAGTTTCTTTGTAGCGCTTGATGGTTTTGCAACTGCACTTGGGGACACTTTCAAAGTTTTCCCAATTTTTCGCACTGACTGACTTTCATTTCTTAAAGTAATGATGGCCACTCGTTTTTCTTTACTTAGCTGCTTTTTTCTTACCATAATACAAATTCTAACAGTCTATTCAGTAGGACTATCAGCGGTGTGTCCACCAGACTTCTGCACAATACAACTGATGGTCCCAACCCCATTTATAAGGCAAGAAATCCCACTTATTAAACCTGACAGGGCACACCTGTGAAGTGAAAACCATTTCCGGTGACTACATCTTGAAGTTCATCAAGAGAATGCTAAGAGTGTGCAAAACAGTCATCAAAGCAAAAGGTGGCTACTTTGAAGAACCTAGAATATAAGACATATTTTCAGTTGTTTCACACTTTTTTGTTAAGTATATAATTCCACATGTGTTAATTCATAGTTTTGATGCCTTCAGTGTGAATGTACAATTTTCATAGTCATGAAAATACAGAAAAATCTTTAAATGAGAAGGTGTGTCCAAACTTTTGGTCTGTACTGTATGTCACACAAAATAGTTAATAAATAACATTTCCCACATGTCTACTTTACATCAGCACAATTTTGGAACCAATATTTTTTTTCTATTAGGGAGCTATAAGGCTTAAAAGTTGACCAGCGATTTCTCATTTTTACAACAAAATTTACAAAACCATTTTTTTAGGGACCACATCATATTTGAAGTCACTTTGAGGGGTCTTTATGACAGAAAATACCCAAAAGTGACACCATTCTAAAAACTGCACCCATAAAGGTGCTCAAAACCACATTCAAGAACTTTATTAACCCTTCAGGTGCTTCACAGGAATTTTTGGAATGTGGAAGAAAAAAATTAACATTTAACTTTTTTCACAAAAATGTTAATTTAGACCCAAGTTTTTTTATTTTCGCAGGGGTAACAGGAAAAAATGGACCCCAAAATTTGTTGTGCAATTTCCCCTGGGCATGGAGATACCCCATATGTGGGGAAAAACCACTGTTTGGGCGCACGGCAGGGTCCGGAAGGGAAGGAGCGCCATTTGACTTTTTGAATGTAAAATTTACTTGAATAATTAGCAGATGCTATGTTGCATTTGGGGAGCCCCTGATGTGCCTAAACAGTGGAAACCCCCCACAAGTGACACCATTTTGGAAACTAGACCCCTCAGGGAACTTATCCAGGTGTGTGGTGAGCACCTTGAACCGCAAGGTGCTTCACAGAAGCAATTTTCACATTTTTCCCACAAAAATGTTTTTCAGCCTCCACTTTTGCATTTTCATAAGGGTAACAGATGAAATTGCACTATGCAGTTTGTTGTGCAATTTCTCCTGAGTTAGCAGATACCCCATATGTGGGGAACAAACACTGTTTGTGCGTACGGCAGGGTTCGGAAGGGAAGGAGCTCCATTTGACTTTTTGATTGCAAAATTTGCTTGAATAATTAGCGGTTGTGCCCCTGATGTGCCTAAACTGTGGAAACCCCCCACAAGTGACACCATTTTGGAAACTAGACCCCTCAGGGAACTTATCTAGATGTGTGGTGAGCACCTTGAACCCCCAAGTCCTTTACATAAGTTTATAACATGGAGACGTGAAAATAAAAAAAATCAAACTTTTCCCAAAAAAAAATGTTTTAGCCCCAATTTTTTTATTTTCACAAGGGTAAGAGGAGAAAATGGACCCCAAAAACTTTTGTGCAATTTCTCCTGAGTACGCCAATACCCCATATGTGGGGAAAATATAGTGTTAGGGCGCACGGCAGAGTTCAGAAGGGAAGGAGCACTGTGTGACTTTTTGAACGCAAAATCGGCTGGAATCGAGAGCGAACGCCATGTCGCGTTTGGAGAGCCCCTGTGCCTAAATAGTGGAAACCTCCCACAAGTGACCCCATTTTGGGAACTACACCCCTCAAGGATTTTATCAAGGGGTATAGTTAACATTTTGAACCCAGATGTACCAGACAGAATTTGATAACATTAGGTCATCATATTGAATAAGTTTTCATTAGTCTTGAGCGCAAGTGCTCGCTACTTGAGTTTGCATCGAGTACTCAGGTATGCACCACGTATCGTGCGTGCTTGAGTGACATGCTCGAGTCCCCGTCCGCATGTTTCACGGTTATTTGACACCCAAAAAAAAAATGCGGGGATCGCTCGTGCATGGCAGGCAATCCCCGCAAGGTTTTTTGAGCCACGAAGCATATGGGGCGGAGACTCGAGCACCCGCGATAATCAATGCATACCCGAGCACCCGATGCAAACTCAAGTAGCGAGCACTTGCACTCAGCACTAGTTGCCATATCGTCTTTTTTTTTTTTTTTTTTTACTTTTGAAAAAAAAAACAACCATAACCCCAACCCTAACCCCAACCCCAGCCCTAGCATTTATTTTTTACACCGTTCCTAGTGTGGTATAAGTGATTAGACGACCTTATTCTTCGGGTCGGTGCGATTACAGCGATACCAGAATCATATTGGGTTTTTATGATTGACAGCTGTCACACACTAAAAGACACATATTTGTAAAATCTAGTTTTTGCATTGCCATATTTTGAGAGCTATAATTTTTCCATATTTTGGCCGACAGAGTCATGTCATGGCTTGTTTTTTGCGGGATGAGTTGATGTTTTTATTGGTGTCATTTTCAGGCATGTCACATTTTTTGATCGCTTTCTATTCCGATTTTTGGGAGGCAGAATAAAAAAAAAAACAACAATTCAGGAATTGTTTTTTGTTTCTTTTTATTCTACTCTGCGTGTGGTAAAATTGATGAGGTAGCTTTATTCTTCGGGTCAGTACGTTTACAGCGGTACCACATTTATATTGTTTTTCTATGTTTTGGCGCTTTTACACAATAAAAGCTATTTTATAGAAAAACATTTTTTTGCATCGCTTTATTCTTAGAGCTATAACTTTTTTATTTTTCGGCTGATGGAGCTGTATGGTGGCTTGTTTTTTGTGGGACAAGATGACGTTTTCAGCGGTACCATTTTCATTTATATTCGTCTTTTTTATTGCGTGTTATTCCATTTTTTGTTTGGCAGTATGATGATAAAGTATTGTTTTTTACTTTGTTTTGTTTTTGTTTTTTTTACCTTTTTCACTGAAGAGGTTAACTAGTGGGACAATTTTATAGGTCAGGTCATTCCGGATGCTGCGATACCAAATATGTGTACTTTTATTGTTTGTTTTTATGTTTTTTTTTCATAATAATATTTATTGATGGGTACATTATATTTTTACTTTTGGTGGATTATTTTTTTTAGTTTTTTTTATATATTTTGTTTACTTTGTCCCACTATGGGACTTTCACTTTTTTTATTCTGATCGCCTGCATGGCATAGGAGCACCATCCCTGTGCCATGCAGGCTGTCAGCGCTGCACAGTGAGAAGATAGTTTGGTCATGTACTGCTTTCTGGTGACCCGGATGTTGTCATGACGACATCGCGCCCACACAGCCTGTGTGCGCGCGCGATCGCCATGACGTACTAATACGGGTCAGGCTCTTAAAGCCCAGGGCACAGACGCGTATTAATACATCATGGGCTTTAATTACGTAAAAATCATAGAATTTGATTTTCTGGACTTTTTTTAAGATTCTGTGTCTCACAGGTGAAGTGTACCTACGATAAAAATTACAGATCTCTCCATTCTTTGTAGGTGGTAAAACTTGCAAAATCAGCAGTATATCAAATAGTGGTTTCATAGTGGTTATGGCTGAAAAAAGCCACATTGTAGAAGCAATTTGCAACTGAAAGCACTTCAGTCTTCCAAGCTGGATTACTATGGATAACAACGACCGTATTTTTCAGACCATAAGACGCACTTTTTTCCCCCAAATTTGGAAGGAAAATGGGGGGTGCGTCTTATGGTCCAAACGTAGAGCCTGATACCTGATAATTGCGATGGTGGTGGAGCGGGATCGCAGGGCCCTCAGTTCCCTCCCTCCTTCAGGAACCCGGCGACGGTAGTGGCAGCAGAAGAGGTGAAATCCTACGGGCTGGTGTCTGCCTGGGGACCAAGGCCGGTGCGTGCCTGGGGGCCCGGGGCCGGTGTCTACCTGAGGTCCGGCGTGGCTTTCCGGTGTGCGTGGATATCTTCCTGAAGCTGTGATCAACAGGAAAATGGCCGCCCGAGACGGCGAATGTGCAGATTGGTAGCCATTTTCCTGTAGATCACAGCTTCAGGAATATGGCCGCGCACACCGAAAAGCCCGCACGCTGCTCACCAGCCCCCAGGCAGACACCGGCCCTGGCCCCCAGGCAGACACAGGCCCCAGGCAGACCGTGGCACAGGCCCCCAGGCAGACCGCGGCCCCCAGGCAGACACCGGCCCCGGACCCCAGGCAGACACCAGCCCCGGGCCTCAGTCAGGCACTGGGCCTCAACTAGGCACTGGGCTCCAGCCAGGCACCGGCCAAAGCTTCAGCCAGGCACTCGCCCGCAGCCAGGCACCGACCGCCAGCCAGGCACCAGGCCCCAGCCAGGCACCTGGCCTCAGCCATCTCACCTCTTCTGTTGCAGCCCTCAGGTTCCTGAGGGAGGGAATGGAGGGCCCTGAGATCCTGCTCCACCACCACAGCAACTCCCCACTGCTGGAGCACTGGCTTCCTGAAGGACCCTGCCTCCTGTGACCCTCACTCCACCGCCCCCCAGGTAAGATACCATACCTACTAAAATTATAAGATGGACCACCTATCTTGCAAAAAAATGTTTTCCTATATTCCACCCCAAAATGTGGGGGTGCATCTTATGGTCCGGTGCTTCTTATAGTCCAAAAAATACGGTAATTGGTGAGCTGACAATATACTGTACTTACTTTAAAAAAAGATACAGGTCCATCAAGTCCAACCTGTAATTTTAATGTGTTGTTGCTGTGGATTACAAAAAATCCTATGGTACAAAAATGTTATGGATTCCATTTACGACAATCAGCATAAATCCATGGATCAACGTCCCATTTCCAGTATTCTTGACTTCATGGTATATTTTTTTCAAAGTAAGCCAGCTGGGCATCTCTTGACGTTCTTGAATCATCCATCACAACATCAAACATCAAAAAGTTTCATAGGCCCACTGCACTTACGGTAAAGAATTTCTAAGGGTAAGAATGTAAGAAAATCTAAAAATCCCATAGCATAAGAGTCTAGAGTTTTACGATATGATTGTCAAAATAAAACCTCTAAATGCCAGTCCAAATGCAAATCATCTAGTAACATATAAAGCATGAGAATACCTAAATGTAAAAAAATTTGTTAAAAATGGAAATGAAAAATTTTGCTGATTTTTATATGAGCCATAAAATTTCTCATCAGTGGAATTTTTTTCTGGATTGAATATCCGAAATACGAATCACTGAGATTTGCTACCAACAATACTTGTCAAATCTATTCTAGAATCCAGAGGCGTAGCTATAAAGGGGGTTGGCTTGGAGTGTTTCAGGGGCTGGGTTTCATTGGTAGAAACAACAAGTATCTTGACCTCAGTCATGATGTTTAAATAAAAGACTTAGGGCAACAAACTATTTTTTTTGCCTTTTTTGAAGGACAGTAATATTAGTACATTGCTTTTTTCCTTGTCTATAGCCTGTTTTCTCTGCTCTCCATAAAAGTTTAGATACAGTGATACGGAAAGTATTCAGACCCCTTTAAATTTTTCACTCTTTGTTTCATTGCAGCCAATTGGTAAATTCTAAAAAGTTAATTTTTTCATTAAAGTAAACTCTGCACCCCATCTTGACTGAAAAAAACAGAAATGTAGAAATTTTTGCAAATGTATTAAAAAAGAAAAACTGTAATATCACATGGTCATAAGTATTCAGACCCTTTGCTCAGACACTCATATTTAAGTCACATGCTGTCCATTTCCTTGTGATCCTCCTTGAGATGGTTCTACTCCTTCATTGGAGTCAGCTGTGTTTAATTAAACTGATAGGACTTGATCTGGAAAGGCACACACCTGTCTATATAAGACCTCACAGCTCACAGTGCATGTCAGACCAAATGAGAATCATGAGCTCAAAAGAACTGCCCAAGGAGCTCAGAGACAGAATTGTGGCAAGGCACATATCTGGCCAAGGTTACAAAAGAATTTCTGCATTACTCAAAGTTCCTAAGAGCACAGTGGCCTGTGACCTCAGACTATGAGAATTACGATTCTCTGGTCTGATGAGACGAAGATAGAACTTTTTGGTGATAATTCTAAGTGGTATGTGTGGAGAAAACCAGGCACTGCTCATCACCTGCCCAATACAATCCCAACAGTAAAACATGGTGGTGGCAGCATCATGCTGTGGGGGTGTTTTTCAGCTGCAGGGACAGGACAACTGGTTGCAATTGAAGGAAACGTGAATGCAGCCAAGTACAGAGATATCCTGGATGAAAACCTCTTCCAGAGTGCTCTGGACCTCAGACTTGGCCAAAGGTTCATCTTCCAACAAGACAATGACCCTAAGCACACAGCTAAAATAACAAAGGAGTGGCTTCAGAACAACTCTGTGACCATTCTTGATTGGCTCAGCCAGAGCCCTGACCTAACCCAATTGAGCATCTCTGGAGAGACCTAAAAATGGCTGTCCACGATCCAACCTGACGGAACTGGAGAGGATCTGCAAGGAAGAATGGCAGAGGATCCCCAAATCCAGGTGTGAAAAACTTGTTGCATCATTCCCAAGAAAACTCATGGCTGTACTAGCTCAAAAGGGTGCTTCTACTCAATACTGAGCAAAGGGTCTGAATACTTATTACCATGTGATATTTCAGTTTTTCTTTTTTAATAAATTTGCAAAAATTTCTACATTTCTGTTTTTTTCAGTCAAGATGGGGTGCAGAGTGTACTTTAATGAGAAAAAAAATGAACTTTTTAGAATTTACCAAATGGCTGCAATGAAACAAAGAGTGAAAAATTTAAAGGGGTCTGAATACTTTCCGTACCCACTGTACTTTCTCCTTTCCACTGCAGATCATCTCTCTGCAGCTATTTTTATAAATGAGCAAAGGAAAGAGAAGCAGAAAGAGTCATCGTAACCGGGAGCAGGAGCTACAAAGGATTTGTATCTGTTTTGCAGATCACTCAGCTAGATGAAAGGACTTGTGGACACTCTGAAGCAGCAAAATTGTAGAACATTTTTCATAAAACTATTTAGAAATTTGCGTATCTCTGCATTTAAGAAGAAAATGAACAATAAAAAAAAAGTTCTGTTGCAAAGTGTACATAGCCTTTTAGGAAATAAGACATTCTAGGGGGGTTTTCAGCAGTAAGTTGAAGGGAGGAGAATCTGCAAATAGAATGATTGGTTTGTTTTGATGTTCCTATGTATGTTTGAACATAAGTACAGTCTTTTCATGCACAGTCTATCTATACTGTTGATCCTTTTGATTAGAAATACCATTGAAATGTGGCCTCTGAGGATTGGGGTCAGCATGTGTTTGATTGCCTTACTGTGCTTTGCAAAAAATATTCAGAAAACTAAATCTACAAGCCAGAAATTAACCTCAGCTTGACTTAGTATAGCCAATATGTTCAGACAGTTGAAAGCAATGCAGAGCCACTGGAGAAGAAGACTTAAAAAAAATGCAATTTACACAGTTGTCACTTTTCTTTCTTAATGACAGGTTATCTGAAGTGGCTGTCATTAAACCCTATTTGTCTACAGCTAAAACGTTTTAAAAGGCACATTGCCGAGAAAATAAAAGAGCCGTCAGATCGTCCAATGTACATATTCTGCCATCCATCCCCAGCTCCTCAATTCGAAATCACAGCTGGTGTCAAAGACAAATTGCAGAAAATGTATACCTCTGTCTTGTCAGACTTCTGATTTGATTAAAAGGAGTGTTTTATACTAAGTTAAATATTTCTATGCTTTTATTATAAGTTTTACTTAAAGTTTTCAAAGTTTAATAAGCAAAACTGTCATCAAACTCCAGACTATAAATTCAAGCCTTGGACTAAATGCATAAAAATAATTAAAACTAATGGATACAAAATTACAGACTTTATCTACTAAAGATGAGTGACTTTTTTCAAATTCAAATTCTCCAGCTTTATCAAATTGTTCCTAAAAATTTGAGTTGTAGCTAATAGATTTGCTGCGAACCGCAAGTACTGCAAAGACTCCAATTGCCCTGAAAACATGTGTGTAACACTTATGACTTCTTAGAGCACTTTTCAATATTCTTAACCCAATCACAGCCTTAGTAATGTCAACAGATATGAATATGGGTCAATGGATCGTAGCTGTTTTTTACTGCAGTCCTTCTGCACACTCTATATGTAATGCTTATTTAGTGTTTTATCTACTTATCTCTATTGCTAAACTCTGAGATGTGATGTTATCTCGCTATCCAGATTCACTAAAATATGGCCGCTGCATTCCATGTCTCTGCTTTTATATAGTCTTCGATAGTCCCTCTTGATTGACACTGCTACAAAATATGATGTGATAGCTGCAAGACATTATGGAGAAGCCTGCATGACCGCATCAGAGATCATGTGAGCCTTTTCTGGCTCATGCAAAATGTTCTGCTTTGTGTAAAATAGTGGTGGGCATTTTTGGGGCCATTCGCACAAATCAAATTGCAAATCGTTCGAATTGACCAGGTCCAGCGAAATTCCTAAGATTCATTTTTTTTAAATGTATGTAGATTTATAATAATTTTTTTAGAATGTTTTCATGACTAAGCTACTCCTTTAACCTGTGAACAGTAGTCACATATAGTGGCTTTAAGTGGAAAAGTTAAAAAAATTTATTCTTTGACTTCTATAGCAGAGCATTGTAAGCATGCTCTATGTCCTGATCAATAATGTTAAGGAGCTCAGTTGTCTCCGCCACCTAGATAGTGAGATAGAATTAAAAAAAAAAGGAAGACGCAGCTGCAGAAACAGACAAAGGCCCAGACATGCAGGGATGCTGTTGCTAATTTCATTTTGGTGTTTTATCTCATCATAGTATTACACAGCTCTACACTGCTGTATAATGTCCTCCATGCTGCTGCTGCTTCTAAGGGTGTGGTAGAGAGAAATAAAGGAGCAAGAATCCATCATGTCTGTGTATGCTGTGTATGGGAGACAACATAGAGAGTCTCCACCCTCTGTCATGCAAGGAGTGGGAAACACTTAGTGTTAGAACCCTCCTGTTTGTTTTTTCCATCTTGTGTTTTGCGGTCACGTGACCACCTGCCTTTATATTCCAGCTCCGCCCTTTTGGCTGTGCTGGACTTCAGTGTTGTTTTACTGTTTTGCTAGCCAGGTGCTTCTGTGCCTATCTCTGTCAGTTCGCATTGTCCTTCTGGGACCTCTAGTACCTTTTTGTCAGTTTATCTTTTGTGTTCTGCAACAACTTTCTCTGTTAAGGAGGTGTCCCATTTTTGTTCTAGTCCTTAGTTCTTTTAGGGACCCCTCCCCTTTATGCTATAGGTCTTCGTTCAGACTAGCCGAGGACTAAGGCGGGTCTGTTCGCAAGGAACAGGCAGCCCGCTACATCATAGGGATTCAGCTTAGTCTTACTGTAGGGATAGCTTTCCCCTTTCTTTCCTTAATACTTGTTGCAGATCATAACAGTAAGTCCAGCCCAAAAAAACTAAAAGGAAAGAAATTCGGGGATCAGTATGGCTTCTGTCCAGGTTTTGGCCCCACGCTTGCAGGGATTGTCTCTGGAGGTGGCCGAGCTCCAGCAACACGTGAGTAGCTGTTCTGGAGCACATTTTGTGGAACCCAAGGTAGGACTGCCTGATGTTTTTAGGGTAAACAGCACGATTTTTTTTCCTTTAAAAATGCTTGTTTGTTATATTTTCGTTTGAGACCAAGGTCCCCTGGGAATGAATCACAGCACATTGGTTTTATTATGTCACTTTTGCGCAATGAACCACAGGGGTGGGCCTTTTCTCTCCAACCCAATCATCCATACTTAAGGTCGGTAGAAGAATTTTTTTCTGCTATGGGTCTATTATATGACGATCCTGATCAAATCTCATCTGCTGAGGCAGAACTCAGGCGTTTGAATCAGGGGTCAGGTGATGTTGAAAATTATTGTACACACTTTAGAAGGTGGGCATCAGAAGTCAAATGGAATGATCCTGCTCTGAAATGTCTATTTCTTGAAAGGGTGAAAGGGTTAAGGAGACTCTGCAGGATGCCATGCAATTAGCTGTTTGTGTGGATAGGAGGCTGAAATCTAGGCAGAATGAGGTAAAGACTCCAGTAATGCCCGGTCCTAGTTCCCAGAAAATCTGTTTAGATGGCGGAGTACCGATGGAGGTTGGGGCGATGTCGCTCCTCACTCAGGAAAGAGACCGGAGGTTCACCGAGGGATTGTGTCTTTATTGTGGTAAAGCTGACCATTTGATTAAGTAATGTGTGCTTTGTTTAAGTAAAGAAAAAATAAAAGGTCAGGTATAACGTATAGCTTGTTTACGCTCTGCAGGAGTATTTTTTTCAGGGAGTACTGCTTTGCAGGAAAATTTGATTGAATTTCAGGTATTTGTGGATTGTGGTTCAACACTTAATGTGATTGATAAAGGGTTTTTGGAAAAACTTAAATTGAAATCCAAACCTTTGTCATCACCTATTTCTGTGATTGCAATTTATAACACTCCCTTGAAATGTATTACTCACAAGGTTGCTGCATTTTCCCTCACTATCAATGGACTTCACCAAGAAATTTTGGACTTGGTTGTATTAAATAATTTACCCTATCCGGTCATTCTAGGATTGCCTTGGATAAAACTGCACAATCCTTTGCTGGACTAGTCTAATAATATGATAAAGTCTTGGAGTCCGAAGTGCTATGATAAATGTTGTAATAGTCGCATTGCGGCAGTGGAAAAAGGGGAATTACCTGTACCTATTCAAGATTTTTGGAGGGTTTTTTCGGAGGAGGAGTCGCAAGTTTTACCTCCTCATAGGGATTATGATTGCGCCATTGAATTTGTTCCGGGAGCTACTCTTCCAAAGAGTCGCTTCTTTAATCTGGCTATCCCTGAAAGAAAGGCCTTGGAGGAGTACATAGAGACTAGCCTGGCTGCTTATGACATTAGACCTTCTAAGTCACCTGTGGCAGTTGGATTTTTCCTTTTTTTTAAAAAAATGACGGGGGTTTACGTCCATGTCTGGATTTTCGTGAAATTAATAAGATTACCGTATGCAATTCCTACCCATTGCCATTAATTCCTGACTTGTTTAACCAGTTATTGGGGGCCAAGAGGTTCTCTAAGATTGATCTCCGGGGGGCATACAATTTGTTACGAGTCAAGGAGGGTGATGAATGGAAAACTGTGTGTTAACACTCCGGTAGGTCATTTTGAGAATCTGGTGATGCCGTTTGGTCTTACCAATGCACTTGCATTTTTTCAGAACCTTATTAATGACATCCTGAGACCTTTGATTGGTAAGAATGTGGTTGTGTATTTAGATGACATTTTGATTTATTCACCAGATCTTGAGTCCCATTGGCAGAGTGTACGTAAAGTTTTGCAGTTATTGAGTGGTAATTCACTCTTTGCTAAGCTGGAGAAATGTGAGTTCGCTGTGCAGAAAATTAGTTTTTAGGCTACATTGTCTCCAGCGAGGGTTTTGAGATGGACCTGGTGAAGGTTCAGGCTGTTCAGGATTGGCCTAGGCCTATTGGTTTGAAATCTAAACAGAGATTTTTGGGTTTTGCCAATTATTACAGGAAATTCATTAAGAATTTTTCTGTAATTGTTAAGCCTCTAACCGATCTCACCAGGAAAGGTGCGAATACGGTCCAGTGAACTACTGAGGCCATTGAAGCGTTTAAGTATCTCAAAGAGAGGTTCAGTTCTGCCCCTATCCTTATGCAGCCTGATGAGACCAAGCCTTTTTTGGTCGAGGTCGATGCTTCATCGGTGGGGGTCGGAGCAGTTTTGTCTCAGGAGAACAGGGATGGAGTACATCCTTGTGCCTTCTTTTCAAAAAAAAATTTGGAAATCGAACTGAATTATGATGTTGGAAATCGGGAGTTGCTGGCTATTAAACTCGCGTTTGAACATTGAAGTCATTTTTTGGAAGGCGGAAGATTTCCTATTCAGGTGTTCACAGATCATAAGAATTTGATCTATCTGGATGCTGCCAAGCGCTTGAATGCCCGTCAAGCTAGGTGGGCACTTTTTTTTTCTCGGTTTCATTTTTCTGTTACCTATATCCCTGGTACTAAGAATGTTAAAGCCGATGCTTTATCTCGCAGCTTCTCTCCTACGGTCGGTGCCGAGGAGGAGGAGAGCATTTTACCGAAAGGAGCTGTGGTGGGGGCATTGGACTCCATTTTGGAGAATGGGATTCTGAAAGCTCAAGATGATGCTCCATCTAACAATCCCCATGGGAGGTATTTCGTGCCTAGAGCCTTTAGGAGAGCGGGGCGTCGCCACAGGGGTACTGCACCTCAGATTGAGGTGTGGTATCTCCTCTTCCAGGTAAGGATGGAGCATCTCTCGGGACACCACTTCACCACTCAACACTACACCACTCCTGTCCTGTAGGGGGCCTAAATGCACCAGGGTGCTGCCCCGGCCCGGGATATAGGAGATGGGGGGAACCAAAGATAGGGGGAACCATGTAGTGGGTGAGGGTGGAGGACACACTTTTAGGGTAGACTTACTAATTCATATTTAATCTACGGCCATCTTGGGTTCAAGGTCTTTGATTGTGATCTTCATCAGTGATTGTGGTCTCCGTCTCTGATTGTGGTCACCCACCAGAGTTCAGTAATAGGCCTCATCCGACTGAAGATACACGATCCTCGTTCTCTGGCCTTGAGGCAAGGAGCGGGTCAGAGTTAATCACTGCCTCTACCAGGTCAAGGTCCCTACCTAAGAAGGCCTGGAGGGGAGCAGAGGAGACAAGCCCCACAGGCAAAAGGATCCCAGGGGGGATACGGACGGAGCGGCATATGCCACCTGTATTTCTTACTCTGGCCTAGTCAGAGGGACTCCTGCTGCAAGAGGGGTGACCAGCCCCCGATATCTGACTTTGTTACTTCACATCTCAGTCAGAAAAGCCCGGAGGCTTAGTGGATCCCAGGAGGAATACGGACGGAGCAGCATACGCCACCTGTACCTCTCTACCTGCGTTTATCCAGTGGGATCCGGCCTTACACCTAGTTCTAACCACACATACAGTCAGGAGAAGACTTAGTGGGAGAACTCACCAAGGAGAGGAACACACACCAGAGGGGTCTCGACAGGTGCTCCGATCTACCTGGAAAGTGCTGGACCCCCTTCCCGGTGGCCGCAGTATGCCACGAGGAGCAGAGGGAAGCTTTGCGGCTAAAGTTCATCTGAATGTGAGTAAAAACCCTGGATGACTTCACACCCCGCTTCTGCCTGTTATTTCCTGCGCGGCACTGCACCCACCATTCCTTATCACACTGCCCTGAGGCCTGCTCCGCCTGCGGGGAGCCGTCTCATCTAAGCTGACTTTAACACCGGCCTCAGTGGACTGAAACAGCGCTGGTGTCTATCACCGGAAACCGTAGGTGGCATAGTCGGAAAATACCACTCAACCCTGAAAGCCCATTAAATCTTTTATGTGACCGCCCTGGGCACGGACCAGGTCCAGGCCACGACTGCAACCCCGAGACACCTACACTGACCCGGCTCTGAGTAACCCCATTTCCCAGGGAGGGCTGAGAGCGTCACAAACTTGGCGTAGTCGGCAGAATTGCGTGCCCGCAGCAACGGAAAAGAAAATCCCCATTGCCACCGGGTACTGTGCGCCTTTCCACTAAAAGACTGTCATTTTACACTTAGCGTGGCGCCGCCCAAGAAAAATGGATGCCATTATGTGCCAAAACGACAGCTACCAAAGTCCTCCCATCGTGGGCCTGGCTCCTCAATGGCGCCAAAAGTGCAGACCGCTCCCTCCAACAGAGACAGTCCGCGCAGTGGTGTCCGTCAAAACGGATGGGACGTCCCTGGGAGTGCCGGTCAGCCAGCCACCCTGGAGCCGCCCTAAAAGAAGGAGGAGAAAGAGAACACACCTTGTCGCCAAGATGGACGCAGCAGAAGAGAAGTCCTCTGAGGTCTCCGACGCTGTTCCACGAGCTACCACCTTCCTCGGCATGAAGGGTATACACATGACCCCGGAGGAGGCCGAGTTCCTCCAAGGAGAAACCCAGGACCTGACCCGGAGGGTCAAAGAGGCCCAGCGATTGGTCACCGCGGAGTGGAGAGAGGTGGGGCTGCAGAGGATCCAGGCCCGCCGTCAGAGCTCGTCATGTCGGTCCATGGAGGCCGCAGCCCAGGCGGAGGAAGCCCAGGAGGCCGTGCGCAACCCAGGAGCGGGTAAGGCGGAAACCCTTATCACGGGCGCGGGACGCAGTGTACCGCTCCTAAGCATCTTGCCGGCACCCCTGTCCCTGGGCGCAATCATATGGGAGCAGCTATCGGCTCTGGAGGCTGAGGCCCAAGCCACCGCCGTCACCGGAGACCTGTTATGCCTCCCGGCTACTGGCCCAGAGAGTCCTGCGTTTCAAGGGGAATCCACCTGCCCCAACCCGGACTGGTCCGCATTAGTAGGGGGTTCGCAGCAGCTTCCGCTTTTGCCGCTCCCTGCGCCTCCAGTTACCTGCCTGCCGGCAGACGAGTATGTCTGGGACAACCAGGGGGGCGACCTGATGGGCTTCCCCCGGGAGACCCGGGCTGAAGCGCGGAGGAGGGAGGAGACGTGCCGTGAGCAACTCCTCCAATTTGACAAGGAGCGACGCCAGAAGGAGGTACGCTGCGAGCGCCTGGAGGTGCGTACCAAGGCCGCAAAGTCGTGGGCCCGCCAGGCAGAGGCCACCCGTCCAAGCCCCCGGGAGGAGGACCTAATTGTGCGATTCCACCAGGAGGCCGGATGGGGCTTCATTCGCAGCCCCCAGTTCCACCAAGATGTCTTTGTGAATCGGCGGGACGTCGAGCCGCGGCTGGAGCAAGGCCACCCTGACCGGAACCTCTACCCGGGCGACTTGGTGTCCTACACCCGCCACCACGGGGAGCATGGGTGGTATGCCCTGGACGTCCACAGGGTGTTCAAAGGGGATGCCCCCACTCACCTGCCCACAGAGGACCGGTCAGGCTCCGTTGGCAAAAATGAGCCTTTTCCCCGGTGGGGATACCGCTTCTAAGCAGCCCCGGGAGATGAATCTCCCCTTTGTTTAAACTGTTACTTGTTTTCTCCAAGTTATACACCCGGATTTGAGTTGGAAGAGACATTTGTCCCTGCGGACACTGGCAGTAGACAGACTCCCAATTATATATAGTTTTGCATCTATTTAGGTACTCCCTATTGGTTTTATGCAAAACCGCTTCTACTTCTACCTCAGACCTCAGAAGTAAAACCTGTCTGGAGTGGCTCTAATGGAGGTCCAACTCGGGATCTTCATGCCCTGCAGCCACCCCAGGGCCTACATTGAGGGTTTGGGACAGGTCCCTCATGCTGCTGAACTGACACTTTTCTACAATGTTTTCTATTGATCTATCTACATGCAAAATGTCTCTTTACTGTTTTTCTACATTTATACATATTATATTTATATATATATCATGCAACGTTAAAGTGTCCTTACCTCCCATAAAGGGAAGATTGTTATTGTTATACAAAAATTTGAAATGTCTGTTCCACTTTTTACTCTTTTGCAGCCCGCGGACGTGCTGTGTTTCACCAGGGGGGAATGTGGCGCCCCTGAGGGTTCAGTCGCCACAGGGGTACTGCACCTCAGATTGAGGTGTGGTATCTCCTCTTCCAGGTAAGGATGGAGCATCTCTCGGGACACCACTTCACCACTCAACACTACACCACTCCTGTCCTGTAGGGGGCCTAAATGCACCAGGGTGCTGCCCCGGCCCGGGATATAGGAGATGGGGGGAACTAAAGATAGGGGGAACTATGTAGTGGGTGAGGGTGGAGGACACACTTTTAGGATACACTTAAAAATTCATATTTAATCTACTGCCATCTTGGATTCAAGGTCTTTGATTGTGATCTTCATCAGTGATTGTGGTCTCCGTCTCTGATTGTGGTCACCCACCAGAGTTCAGTAATAGGCCTCATCCGACTGAAGATACACGATCCTCGTTCTCTGGCCTTGAAGCGAGGAGCGGGTCAGAGTTAACCACTGCCTCTACCCGGTCAAGGTCCCTACCTAAGAAGGCCTGGATGGGAGCAGAGGAGACAAGCTCCACAGGCAAAAGGATCCCAGTGGGGATACGGACGGAGCGGCATACCCAACCTGTATTTCTTACTCTGGCCTAGTCAGAGGGACTCCTGCTGCAAGAGGGGTGACCGGCCCTCGATATCTGACTTTGTTACTTCAGTTATCAGTCAGAAAAGCCCGGAGGCTTAGTGGATCCCAGGAGGGATACGGACGGAGTGGCATACGACGCCACCTGTACCTCTCTACCTGCGTTTATCCAGTGGGACCCGGCCTTACACCTAGTTCTAACCACACATACAGTCAGGAGAAGACTTAGTGGGAGAACTCACCAAGGAGAGGAACACACACCAGAAGGGTCTCGACAGGTGCTCCTGATCTACCTGGAAAGTGCTGGACCCCCTTCCCGGTGGCCGCAGTATGCCACGAGGAGCAGAGGGAAGCTTTGCGGCTAAAGTTCATCTGAATGTGAGTAAAAACCCTGGATGACTTCACACCCCGCTTCAGCCTGTTATTTCCTGCACGGCACTGCACCCAACATTCCTCATCACACTGCCCTGAGGCCTGCTCCGCCTACGCGGAGCCGTCCCATCTAAGCTGACTTTAACACCGGCCTCAGTGGACTGAAACAGCGCTGGTGTCAATCACTGGAAACCGTAGGTGGCGTAGTCGGAAAATACCACTCAACCCTGAAAGCCCATTAAATCTTTTATGTGACCGCCCTGGGCACGGACCGGGTCCGGGCCACGACTGCAACCCCGAAACACCTACACTGACCCGGCTCCGAGTAACCCCATTTCCCAGGGAGGACTGAGAGCGTCACAAGAGATTTGTTTGTGGAGTGTCATGAGTCTCGGTTGGCAGGTCATCCAGGAATTTCTGAGACTAAGAGACTTATCAGTCGCAGTTTTTGGTGGCCTGGATGCCAGAAAGAAGTCATCAAGTGGGTGCGTCAATGTACTGTATGTGTTAGGTCAAAGGCTTCACATACTCCTGCTGCGGGGTTGCTTTGCCCTCTGGAGGTTCCTAGTGCACCTTGGACGCATCTCACAATTTATTTTATTACTGATCTGCCTGTGTCCGAGGGTTTTACTGTCATCTGGGTCATCGTGGACCGTTTTAGTAAGATGTGTCATTTGGTTCCATTCATTAAGTTGCCCTGAGCCAAGACTCTCGCTAAGGCGTTTGTTAAGGATATTGTCAAGCTTCATGGCGTTCCCATGGATATTGTTTCTGATGGAGGACCTCAGTTTGTGGCTCGCTTTTGGTGTGCTTTTTGTGACAGGTTGGAAGTCCATTTGTCATTTTTGTCTGGGTATCATCCTGAGTCTAATGGACAGACTGAAAGAAAGAACCAGGATGTAGAACAGTTTTTGCGTTGTTTTGTGGCAGACAATCAAGAGGTGTGGTCTGAGTTTTTGCCTCTTGCAGAATTTGCTCTTAACAATCATACATCCTCCTCAGCTGGGTGTTCTCCTTTTTTTTGTTCTGGGTAAGGGCGAATGATGTCTCTGCTCTTAGGTTTGTTAGAGCTTTCCACAAGAGGTTTCTGGATAGGCCTGGGCCTGGAGGATCCTCATAAAAGAGGGGGTACTGTTAGAACCCTCCTGTTTGTTTTTTCCGTCTTGTGTTTTGCGGTCACGTGACCATCTGCCTTTATATTCCAGCTCTGCCCTTTTGGCTGTGCTGGACTTCAGTGTTTTTTGACTGTTTTGCTAGCCAGGTGCTTCTGTGCCTATCTCTGTCAGTTCGCTTGGTCCTTCTGGGACCTCTAGTACCTTTTTGTCAGTTTATCTTTTGTGTTCTGCAACAACTTTCTCTGTTAAGGAGATGTCCCATTTTTGTTCCAGTCCTTAGTTCTTTTAGGGACCCCTCCCCTTTATGCTATAGGTCTTCGTTCAAACTAGGCGAGGACTAAGGTGGGTCTGTTCGTAAGGAACAGGCAGCCCGCTACATCGTAGGGATTCAGCTTAGTCTTACTGTAGGGATAGCTTTCCCCTTTCTTTCCTTAGTACTTGTTGCAGATCATAACACTTAGTGCAACACAGAGGGAAGAGGGAAAGAGAGCCCAGACACTAGGGAAAGGGGGGAGTGGAGACCTCCTAGTCTGGTCAAGTGTCACCCTGTCTCAACTACCGTCCCTATATAAGGCTAGGAAAGGAAGAAGATGAGTACTAGTCGATCTCCACTAAACTCTATAGACAACAAGGTTAGACAAACAAAGGGGGATTAGCTTAGCTTTAGACGACTCCAAACAAATGCGCACACAGCCTCAAGCTCCAGAGAGGACGAAATACTGCTCTTGCTAAAGCCTCACAAGTAGTAATGAATATCGCTAGCACCTCCCTCTCAGACACACCAGGTATTTATGCTCCACCAGGGAGCTAATTAGCCAGAGGGAGGTAGCCGCTGGGTCTTAGAGACAGCCAGCCTCTAAGAAGATGTCTGTAATGGCAAACGTAGAGATCTCTTGCAACCAACTGCAGGGCGACTGTCTGACATCTCTGAAACACCCGTGACACCCTCTAGCTTAGAGACAGCTGAAATTTTGGATGTAGACTGCAAAGGGAAAAACTGGTGAAAATGCAGGATGCAAGTCAAATAATAATTTAGGTTACTCATTTTAAGCCCTCGTGGTCATTGTACTAGCTATAGAATCCTATTAATATCGAGCAGTTCAAAGGCAAAAGTGCGAGGGGCAGCAGACCAGAGAAGAGGTGGACCCATGTGGTGTGGCGTCTGTAGATTAAGGCAGAGATGTCTGGGCAAGTTGTGAAGTGATTGATACCATAAAAAAAATTGACTTCTATTAAGGTAGGACAATTCTGCTGCATAAACAGATCTATATTCTTGTATCATCATACTTAGGGGTGATATACCAAAGATTTTTCTCATCTTTTTTTCTTTCCATCTAGAATAAAACAAGCACATTTCGGTTCTAACATTTTCTAGACCTTGTGTAATAAAATGAGAAATAAGTTGCTTATTCTGAAGAGACTATCTTCTGAATAAGCCATCGTCTTTGTACATGAGGAATAACTCTATTTCTGGATATGATTTGGCCTTTAAAATGCAGTTTTACCAGTTTTCCTCTATGAATGCTCTGTCAGATATCCATGAACTCAGTTTCAAATTGAGGGGAGTATAGATGCAATGATGAGGAAATCCTGCTCCATATCTCTCTCACATCTACATACAGATACACATGGATATGGGCACACACACACATTGAAGCAGCAACAACATGGAGGACATTATACAGAAGTATTGAGCATTGTTGCTGTGACTACAACACTTGAATGAGATAGAAGACTTATGAGAAGCAGCAGCAAGAGAGACATAATGTACAAGCACAACACTGATGTGACATACTGTCCTGGAAGTACAGAAGAAGCAACAGTGTCTCTGTGTGTCAATGTAGAGAGACGGACAAGAGAGACTATGTAACTGTAAGCAAACACCAACCTCTGCTAGAACAAACTGAAAGTGAAAGTAAAACAAAGAATTGTGTTAGCAGGAGCCAAATGGTTCTAGGAGATTTGCAGGGGGAGCAATTTGTTGTGCTGTACCTGATCAGGCGACCCAGAGGATTTCCTGGGCATCAAAGCTTTGTGTGACAGATTGCAGGGGGCTTTTGCCGCCAAGAGAGCACAAGGTGCGGATGTGCACCGGAGAAGATGCTGCAGCCAGAGATTTGATGCCAAGCTGCAAAGTAGAGCATCCCCTAAGTGCCGGACGCCGCCTGATAAGATCCAGACCCCTCACAGAAGTGCCCCGAGTTCTGCACATGTTGGCCAGAGCTCTGCACTGATTAAGTTCCCAGGATCCGACGTCCCCTGTCAAGAGCTGAGGTCTGGACCCCCAAGCCAAGAAGAGCTGAGGGAAGACTGTGACAGGAGAGGAGAACCAGCAGTAATGGAGGAACAGCACGAGTGAACAGGGCCGTCACTTCCAACTTTCACCTACGGCACTGGGGACAGTTGGGATTAGGACTTCAGGTTGGGAGGGGGATGGCTGGTGCATGGGAAGCTCAACAGAATTTGATTGACTATATCAAAAAGAGACTTGCGGTCTAGCGGGAAGAACCGTGACCCCCGCTAGGGCCATATAGAGAGAAAGAGAACTTACGTGGTGACTCCCACGACTGGGTGCACTGCATTACAGAAAACGTTACTGTTACTTGCTGAAAGATTCATTTTTGTTATTTCAAGCTGCTGTTGATTTCCATTGTTACTAACCCCTTTAAAATAATTGATATATACAGTACAGACCAAAAGTTTGGACACACCTTCTCATTTAAAGATTTTTCTGTATTTTCATGACTATCAAAATTGTACATTCAAACTGAAGGCATCAAAACTATGAATTAACACATGTGGAATTATATACTTAACAAAAAAGTGTGAAAAAACTGAAAATATGTCTTATATTCTAGATTCTTCAAAGTAGCCACCTTTTGCTTTGATGACTGCTTTGCACACTCTTGGCATTCTCTTGATGAGCTTCAAGAGGTAGTCACCGGAAATGGTCTTCCAACAATCTTGAAGGAGTTCCCAGAGATGCTTAGCACTTGTTGACCCTTTTGCCTTCACTCTGCGGTCCAGCTTACCCCAAACCATCTCGATTGGGTTCAGGTCTGGTGACTGTGGAGGCCAGGTCATCTGGTGTAGCACCCCATCACTCTCCTTCTTGGTCAAATAGCCCTTACACAGCCTGGAGGTGTGTTTGGGGTCATTGTCCTGTTGAAAAATAAATGATGGTCCAACTAAACGCAAACCGGATGAAATAGCATGCCGCTGCAAGATGCTGTGGTAGCCATGCTGGTTCAGTATGCCTTCAATTTTGAATAAATCCCCAACAGTGTCACCAGCAAAGCACCCTCACACCATCACACCTCCTCCTCCATGCTTCACGGTGGGAACCAGGCATGTAGAGTCCATCCGTTCACCTTTTCTGCGTCGCACAAAGACATGGTGGTTGGAACCAAAGATCTCAAATTTGGACTCATCAGACCAAAGCACAGATTTCCACTGGTCTAATGTCCATTCCTTGTGTTCTTTAGCCCAAACAAGTCTCTTCTGCTTGTTGCCTGTCCTTAGCAGTGGTTTCCTAGCAGCTATTTTACCATGAAGGCCTGCTGCACAAAGTCTCCTCTTAACAGTTATTGAAGAGATGTGTCTGCTGCTAGAACTCTGTGTGGCATTGACCTGGTCTCTAATCTGAGCTGCTGTTAACCTGCGATTTCTGAGGCTGGTGACTCGGATAAACTTATCCTCAGAAGCAGAGGTGACTCGGTCTTCCTTTCCTGGGGCGGTCCTCATGTGAGCCAGTTTCTTTGTAGCGCTTGATGGTTTTTGCAATTGCACTTGGGGACACTTTCAAAGTTTGCCCAATTTTTCGGACTGACTGACCTTCATTTCTTAAAGTAATGATGGCCACTCATTTGTCTTTACTTAGCTGCTTTTTTCTTGCCATAATACAAATTCTAACAGTCTATTCAGTAGGACTATCAGCTGTCTATCCACCAGACTTCTGCACAACACAACTGATGGTCCCAACCCCATTTATAAGGCAAGAAATCCCACTTATTAAACCTGACAGGGCACACTTGTGAAGTGAAAACCATTTCCGGTGACTACCGCTTGAAGCTCATCAAGAGAATGCCAAGAGTGTGCAAAGCAGTCATCAAAGCAAAAGGTGGCTACTTTGAAGAACCTAGAATATAAGACATATTTTCAGTTGTTTCACACTTTTTTGTTAAGTATATAATTCCACATGTGTTAATTCATAGTTTTGATACCTTCAGTGGGAATGTACAATTTTCAAAGTCATGAAAATACAGAAAAATCTTTAAATGAGAAGGTGTGTCCAAACTTTTGGTCTGTATATATATATATATATATATATATATATATATATATATATAAAGCGGTGCATTCCAGCACCTGTGTTACATCTGTACCTCTCTCTCTCTGCAGCTACTTCCTCATCCTTCCCTTTGCATAGACTTCTATGTGCAGCAGCTGTAACTTGATCTCTCAGTGAAGCTGAAAAAGGGTCCTCTCCCTGCCTTATGTGTACAATTGTTTTCAGTGAATTTAGAGAATTAGTAGAGAAAGAGAAACTTTCCTTCAAAGCATTTTGTGAGCAACTTTCAAAAACTAATTTATAATTTCTTCACTAGCTACTTTGATAACATCCTCATACCACTGATATAAATATCAACAGTGATGAATTTCTTCTTAGATCAAACATATTTTTTAGATCTCAGTAACGCTTACATTCTTTTCTCCACTCAGCCTACTGTATATAATCAGCACACAAACGGTAAATGGGAACAGCTTTCAAAAATTACTTTTTACATTTTTCTCCAACTTTTTTAACAACATGACTGTAATATTGATTTTATTATCAGTAGTTTGGTCTTTAGACCAAACAGATTTTTATTAGACAAAAGTATAGTACAATGTTCTAAACCTTAGAAAATTCAGTAATGCCTAATAGAAAATGTATGAAAATCCTGAAACCAGTAAAGAAATAATCATAATGGTGAATTGTTCCATTCAGATCAAGATGAAGAGTGAATAATATTGTTGAAAGTGTTATGTGTAGAAAAAGTTCTTTTGATGCTACATACAAAAGTTTTTGAACATCTGAATAGCCAGTGGGAATGACTATTTGTCAAGTGACAGGCAGCAATTCCATTTCTGCTATTTTGAGAAAGCATGGGCTGGATGAATTTCTGACTCGTTCAGGCGAGTGCCATTTTAGCAAAAAGATTTAAAAATAGGGTTTGAATTTCTATTTTCCACAATTGCTGAGCTAATGGAATGACATATATGAAGTTTTAGCGGACAAGAGTATATTTCACTTATATTTGTGCACCTTTCATGTAGGCATTCAGTTGTTTCAGCCAACTAATAGCATGGTACTATATGGGCATCAAGTTGTGATACATTTTAGTGTTAGATTCTGATGGTCACTGACAGCTTATGTCTCAGCAATGATAGCCTTATCAATCAATTTGTCAATGGCTGAACATTCATATGTGACACAGGAACTAGGATAATATAAAATATAACATTTATTGATGAATAAAGACAATAAAAAATATATATATATTTATGTGTGTACGGGAAAAGTAACACAACAGAATAAGTCACGCGGGGGTAGTAGCTGTATGTTTGTACAGAAAAATTAATCAATCATATACCAGAACAAAATATAAATGTGCAACACGCTTGGTGGATGATGAATTTAAACAAATTGCTTCATCTCTACCATTTGACAATTGTACTAGGGAAGAGAGAAAAGCAATTACTGAACTAAAACAATTACACGATGTCATCATAAAACCTTCAGATAAAGGAGGCAATGTGGTCCTATGGTCAGTTACTATGTATAAATGGGAAGTTAACAAACACCTCGGAGATCAGAAAACATACAAAAAACTTACGTTTAATCCTTTATTCAAATATCAGGTTGAACTCCGATCTATTCTGGAGGAAGCAGAAACTCGTGGTACATTAACAAAGAAAGAATGTGAACATCTATTCAATAAGGACCCTCGTACTGCTACGCTCTATTTGATCCCCAAGATTCACAAGAATGCGACCAATCTCCCAGGTAGGCCCATCGTTTCGGGTGTTGAGAATTTTTGCGAACCAGTATGCAAATTCATCGATCACCTATTACGCCCGCTAGTTCAAATACCTCCCTCCTATCTTCAAGACACAACAGATTTTCTTTAAAAAGTAGACGGCATCCATGCGGATGATGACGTCCTAATGGTCACGTGTGATGTAGAATCACTCTACACTTCGATCAACCACGAAGATGGTCTTAGGGCAGTAGATACATTCCTTATTATGTCTAACTGTGATGGAAATTTGAGGGATTTAGTCAAGCAATTGCTTCGCTTTACACTGAGCCATAATTTTTTCCTTTTCCAGGACTCCTTTTTCCTACAGCTCCGGGGCACTGCTATGGGGGCGGCATGCGCCCCCTCTTATGCCAATTTGTTCCTGGAGCAGTGAGAAAGGGAGATCTTTATGACAAATCCATTACCCCAAACTAACAACATTCTATATTGGGGTAGATATATAGATGACATATTCTTTTTATGGCAGGGCTCTATTGAGGACGTCACATCTCTCATCACCATGCTCTATAGGAATTGCCTAAATATTAAACTTACTTTCAAGACAGGAAGAGAGAAAATGGAATTTCTGGATGTCTTATTGGATATTAATTCCAATGGCTTTATCCAAACGGATGTCTACCGCAAACCTACTTCTGCTAATACACTTCTCCATGCGGAATCTTCGCATCCAAAAAACCTCATTAAAAGCATTCCTTCGGGACAGTTCTTAAGAATGCGTCGTATCTGTTCCAATGACTCTAGATTTGAACACCAGGCCTCAGATTTGAAAACCAGGTTTCAGAACAGGGGATACAATGATAAAATCCTCTACCAGGGCTATCGTAGAGCAAAATGTTCTAAAAGAAAGGATCTTTTATATCATACTAGAGGAAGAAATAAGGATGACACCATGCAATTCACCTCTACTTACAATGCAAGAAATGGTGAATTGTGGCAAGCTCTAAAAAAACATTGGAGAGTTTTACAAATTGATCAGATTCTTAACACCCATTTACCATCTAATCCTGCAATAACATATCGACGTTCTAAAAATTTGAAAGATCTCTTGGTCCACAGTCACTTAGAAGCTCCCAACACCAAAGGTCTATTGGGATCAAAAGGCCCAACCTGGGGATGTCGTCCATGCGGCTCTTGTGTGGCTTGTGTCAATATTGAATCTACAAAAGTTTTCACCAATTCGGATCAGACGAGAGAATTCAAGATCACTCATACTATCACATGCACTACTGTTGGGGTAATCTACTGTGCAAAATGCCCATGTGGCAAAAAGTATATTGGCCTTACATCGAGAGAACTTTGGAGACGGACAAGGGAGCATGTCCTTGACATCAAGGCGGCCAAAGATATTGATGACTTAGACCATCTAAAAACCCTGCCCCGCCACTTCAAACAATTCCACGATTGCAACACTTCTGGTCTTCAGGTGAGTGGCATAGATAAAGTCTATCCAGGAATTAGAGGTGGTAACTGGAGAAAGGTTCTGGCACAGAGGGAGGCGAGATGGATTACCATTTTGAACACCTTGACCCCTCATGGTCTTAATGAAACAAATAGTTTTGTTTCATTTCTTTAAGTTCAGAGAGTTATTTATAATTATTTATAATATTTTATACATGGTCATTCAAGTATTTTAATTGTTTTTAACTTCTTTTACTCACTTTTTTTCTTTGTCTGTTTATGTTTTAGTTCTTTCGTCTGACGATTTATTCTTTTTCCATCCATCCTAGGAGTCGACCATCCTCTTTCACGTGTTTCATCATGTATTTTCATCATATGTCTAATTATTGTTCCTGTATCATTATTATTGTCATTATTTTGATTTCATTACATAGATACTACCTAAACTAGGGTCTATATGTAATTTCTACCTCAAATGCATAGCCATGCACTTTCATTCAGAGCACCTGTCATTTTATGGCGGGAGTATAGTTATCTGCACTTTTTTGTACGCTCTTTAATAATTTTTTCTCACTTCTCCTTTATATATTCCACATATCCATTTTCTCTATATATTTTTTTTCCAATTCCATTATTATTTTTTCATCACCAATCTTTCAGAGACTATGTGCAATTTCCATCGCCATCAATACACATAGTTGTACACTTTTATATGCATATTTATTTATTTTTCTCATTTTTTATTTTGTATTTATCATTATTATTATTATTATTATTATTATTATTTGTATCTATTTTTTAGCACGCGTCACTTTGTGGTAGCATTTTCAAACCATTCATTATTTTTTCCAATTAATTATTTGTTTTCAATGTACTTTTTATTATTTATTTCTCATTATACCCTTTTCTATTCATTATTATTTTTTTTTTATTTTATTATCTATTTTTTATTTATTTTTTATTTATCATTTTTTATTTTTATATTTATTTATTTTTTTAATTCTCACTGTCCATATTTATTTTCACTTCAATCAGTTTTTAGTTTTCTTCATTATATAGCATGTGCCACTTTTTGACATTAAATAGCACTATATTCGCACTTTTGTATTGTTTGCACATTATTTTGCACATTGAGATTTTTCTATTATTATATTTCTATATATGATATATTTTATATATATTGTTCATCATTATTATTTTTTTATTTTCATTTTATTGTAATTGTATGATATATCACTTTATGGCATTATATTCATTATAGATATATATGTATACTTTCTGCACAAATGACTGAACATACACTATGTCCATTTATCTATTTTCCCATCTTTATACAAATTGCACATTATCACTTTAGGAACATACTATTGCTTACATATTCCTTCTTTTATTTTCATCCATTCCTTTGCCATTCATCTTTCACCAATTTCTCCACCTTCACTTACACCCACTGACTCACACCACACCGTCTTTTCTTTTTCTCTACCTATATGCGTTCCAACTGTGTAGCGCACACCAACTCGGCCCACTTTAATGACGCTATTTGCGTTATTTCCGCCTCTTGCGTTCCACGGTGACACGCACGCCGAGACACCTGCCTTCTCCGGATGTCCTGCGCTCTCTGGAGCCGCAGCTCACCATGGGGAGGCGGCGTTCGGCTCATTTGACATGGCGCCATGCTCAAACACATGAGACCCATCAGGTATTTATTATACCCATTTGTGATTGGCCTAATTCCTGTTAAATATCCCTTGTCTATTCTCTGACATCATATCCTCGTCAAAGCCTCTGGCGAAACGCGCGTTGGATCTGGTCACCTGGGTCAGTATAGGCTATTTTATTACTTTCTTCATACATTCATTTGCTATAATCACCTTCTCAATGACTGTGTAACTATGTCTCTATCTCTATAGACTTTACAATCAGCACTATGCACTTTATCCTATAATTTATCTAGGGACCCTGTTGCACATTTATATTTTGTTCTGGTGTATGATTGATTAATTTTTCTGCACGAACATAATGCAATAGCTACTACCCCCTCGTGACTTATTCTGTTGTGTTACTTTTCCCGTACACACATAAATATATATATATATTTTTATTGTCTTTATTCATCAATAAATGTTATATTTTATATTATCCTAGTTCCTGTGTCACATATGTAGGTTATTATAGTTACAGACACATGAACGTCTGATTATAGCCCTATATAGATTTTGAGTAATTATAATGGCTGAACATTGTACCAGTGCAAAGTGGTTAATGCTAAAAATCAGACAGAAGCAGGGGCGTAATGATCGCGATAGCAAAGAGAGCAGTTTCATGCACCTCAACAGCTATAGTGACCGCCAGCCTATCAGAGGCTAGCATGCCCGTCGCAGGCGTCGCCTGACGTCACTGCCATGCACCGTTCACCCCACCGCGATGGCTGTGGAGGAGGAACTTTTCAACACGGAAGCGCAGACAGGTAAGAAGAATCGTTTACTATTTTGTGTTTGAGGAGTACGCTGGAGGGCCAGAATGCGGAACATTATTAAAGGATGGGACCAGGATGGGGGACATTATTAAAGGATGGGGCCAGGATGAAGGACATTAATAAAGAATGGGGACAAGATGGGGGACATTATTAAAGGATGGGGTCAGGATGAAGGACATTAATAAAGGATGGGGACAAGATGGGGGCCATTATTAAAGGATGTGGCCAGGATGAAGGACATTAATAAAGAATGGGGACAAGATGGGGGACATTATTAAAGGATGGGGTCAGGATGAAGGACATTAATAAAGGATGGGGACAAGATGGGGGACATTATTAAAGGATGTGGCCAGGATGAAGGACATTAATAAAGGATGGGGCTAAGATGGGGGGCATTATTAAATGATGGGGCCAGGATGGGGGGCATTAATAAAGGATGGGGCCAGGATGGGGGACATTATTAAAGGATTGGGCCAGAATGGGGGACATTAATAAAGGATGGGGCCACAATGGGAGACATTAATAAAGGATAGGGCCAGGATGGGGAACATTATTAAAGGATTTGGTATATTCTTAAAGGATGGGGCCAGGGTGAAGGACATTAATAAAGGATGGGGCTAGGATGGGGGACATTTTTAAAATATTGGGCCAAAATGGGGGACATTAATAAAGGATGGGGCCAGGATGGGGGACATTATTAAAGGATGGGGCCAGGATGGCAGGTCCCCTTCCTGAACTGGCTCGGTCGCAGTTGCACTCTTTGTTATCGTGATTGTTACGCCCCTGCTTCTGTCCGATTTTTAGCAATAACCACATTGCACTGGTACAATGTTCAGCCATTGACAAACTGATTGATAAAGGATGGGGCCAGGATGGGGGACATTATTAAATAATTGGGCTAGGATGGAGGACATTATTAAAGAATGGGGCTAGGATGGGGGACATAATTACAGGATGAGGGACATTACCACAGCGAGTGATCAGAATGAGGGACCATACTAAGGGATTGGGCCAGGATGGGAGACACTATAAAAGAATGAGGACCAAAATGCCGGACATTATTAAAGGATTGGGTCAGGATGAGGGACACAATTAAAGGATTGGGCCAAGATGGGGGACATTATTAAATGATTGGGCCAGGATGGAGGACATTATTAAAGTATTGGGCCAGGAGGAGGGATGTTGTTAATGGATTGTACCAGGATAAGGGGAACATTATTAAAGGATTGGGCCAGAATGGGGGTCATTATTCAATAAAGAGGCCAGGGTGGAGGTCATTATTACAGGATGTTGAGTATTATTACAGGAAGAGGGACATTATTACAAGACAAAGGACATTACTACAGAGGACCATAGATCTGACCAACATTAAGGTTGGAGGGCCCCTGTCCCTGTCCATAGCACTGCACCATTGGAGGGCAAGAGAATTAGGGTTTTAAAAATATGAATGGTTTCTGCCTCCTACTTAATGGCTAAACATGAGAGTTGAGGCACAGAGTTTGGCAGTTACATCTCAGGGTTAAGGCACAGATCTTGGTAACTTCCCATCAGAGCTGAGGAAGAGATCTTGATGTATACACCTAAGAGATGAGGCACAAAAGTTGGTGGTTGACAACAACAGTATCTTAGCAAAGTTTTCAATTTAACTCACAACCGGCCTAGCGGGTTGGCTCAGTCACTGTCTCAGGTCATTCTCTAATCCCAATGTCCAAGGTATCTTGGTTGGTAACTGCCCATGATACAAACTATAAGAGCTCGATTTAAGCAGGCCAAATAGTAGCTTTATTCAAGATAAAATAAGTGACTTAGGCATTGGTCTTTTATTTGGCACAAATCCAACTATTGACCCCAGGACAGGTTCGCCATGGCTGTAGGACACTCTTTCCAGAACATTCTCCCACTAATTGCACTACTTTTGTTGCCATTGAACCACAATGTTATTTTTATATTCTCAAAAATCAGTTTCGCAAGAAATATCTCAACCAACTATAAAAAAAAAAAAGGTTTTAAGGAGATAAAATAAAGAAATCCCACCCTGATTAAAGGAACAGAGATCTTTGAAACAATGAGCAAATGTTAACACTTATTATACAATGATCAAAGGGATTGTCTGGTTTAGAGCATTACAATTTAATAGACTAATGTCTCCCATTTATAATTACCATTAACAGCGCAAAGAGCAGCTAGAGCAATGGTCTCTTTGTAGGACCCAGGCTTGTCTGGACAGTCTGTAAACATAGGATATTTTTTCCTCAGTCCATAAAAATAAGTGGATGCTTCAGTGAATTATTTGAAGAATCTGGAGAAGCTCGTACAGATCATTATCACTGTATTTATTTCCTTTTTATAGTTCACAGTGAATGCAACTACTGTCTTCATATCAGTGTTATGGGTTGTAGACACTTAAAATCTCAGTGGTTTATTATGGTTTTTCAATGTGTATGTAAAAAATGTTGGTGGTCCATGACTTTTGGACAGGTTTTTCTTTATTTTTTTCTATATTTTTTTTTATTGTCAGTACTAATGGGGGACATGATGCCTTGTTGGAACATTAACAGTGTGTGTGTGTTTGTGAGGGGTTGCTGCAGGGTTATCAAACTGTTTATGTGGTTCCCCATACTGTGTTGGAGGTAATAGGGGTGCTTATACTGAGTGGAAGGCTGTGAGGTCATCATCTTGTGTGTGGGACCCTTAAACTGCATGTTGGGGCTGTAGGGGACATCATATTGTGTGTGGGGCCGTGGAGGCCCTCATACTTTATGGGGGACTGTGGGTGATATAGTGTGGGGGGGTCTTACACTGCCTGTAGGATCTGTGTGGGACATCATATTATGTGTAGGGGCCCTGATAATATGTAGAGTATTGTGGGGACCGTCATACTGCATGTTGCGACCTCAAGGGACATCATGTTATGTTTGGGGGCCCTCACTCTCTGTGGGGGATGTGGGTGACATTATACTGTGTGTGGGGGCCCTCACACTGACTATGGGATCTGTTGGGGACATGATATTGTGTCTGGGGGCCCTCATACTGTGTCTGGAGACTGTGGGGACCACAATGCTATATATAGGGGAGCTGTGTGGCCATCACAATGTGTGGGGAGCACTTTAAGGACATTATGCTGAGGGAGGAATTATACTATGTTGGGCTTTCTGTGGTGGCAACATACTTGTATGAAGGCACTGTGGTGTCATCATAATTTTAATGAGGCGGGACTGTGGGGGGAATTGAATATGGGGGTATTATGTGACGCGCCCCCTGGGCAGTGGGGTACTCGGTGCCGGGCCAGTCGTTGCTAGGGGAGATGTCACAGTGGCAGTGACCCGGTCCGTGACCCAGGGCCATCAGTAAAAAGGGGATATTTACAGGGGATTTCAAGTTTTTATATACAGTTCGTGACGCCACCTGTGGTATGCGGCTAAAGGGAGCCGCTGCTGCGGAGCAGGTCCTCTGGAGCTGTTGTTAATGCAGCAGAGCTGGTTTAGCTCTCCACAGGTAGAGCTTAGCTCCAGGGCAGTGTAGACGTTGCTGTTATGGTGTAGTGCAGAGGATGGCGCAGTTAATTATCAGTCCACAACTTAATGGCGGTTTCATCTTATCTTTACTTGCGGTGGTTAGGCAGACCGGGGCACGGGTACTAGCTGGTAGTAGAGGTCCGGACGGCCTCGAAGCAAGTTGGGGGATCCACCTAGCCAGGTGGAGTTGTAGGCCTTCCCTTTGCGCTACCTCTTTGTCCCTGCTGCGTATAGCTATGCTGTGGCCCTCGTCTTGGCGTAAAACGTCTTTGTTCTCACCCGTATGGCAGGCAGCTCGGGCCTTCCTGGAGTGTCGCTCCCACGTGACGGTGCTGGGCCCTTTCGTGCTGCTGAGCCTCCGGGCGTCTGATGGGGCCAGGAGACCTGCAGTCTCCTGCCCTCCGGTTTCTGCTGCTGGGCCTTCGGTGCCCCACAACCTTGGACTCCGGTGTCCAGTTCTTCTGCGCTTCCTCTGGGGTGAAGTGCCGTGCAGCTCCACTACCTAGGTCCTTCCTCGTCGACGTCCTGACTTCAACTCCTGTCTGTTCTCCTCAAACTAACTAACCCCGCCTCCAGATCCAGTTGCTAAGGGGAGGACCTCCCCTGGCTGGTCTGGAGCCAGGAAAATGTTGCATGCTAGCAAAACCTGATTAAGGGACCCCTCCTTGCTTCCAGGCATGGCATCACCCCCTTGTGAGGGAGACAATGCCACTGTGGCAACCAGACTCCTGGGGTGCCACATTCCCCCCTAGTAAACTTCAGTACTCCCGGACTGAGGATACCTTTTTAAAATTAACAATCAACAATAACAATTACGAACAGTTTACAAAATCTCAAAAAGCAAAAACTACAAAAGCCCAATCAAAAGCGTACAGCAGTCACTGCGGCGCTTAGTCTTTATACCACAATCTGGGTAACTGAAATTTGGCTGGTGGTAACCGCATCAACCCACTTTGTGTATCGTCCCTGGTCGTGGCTTCAGGGCACTTTTTCGGTGGGCCTGGTCTTCAGCCACGCCAGCGGTTTATTTTCTAGGCCAATTAGTAACTATATCCAACATTGTCCTGACCACACCTAGTCCTGTGGTCCAATTGTCCATAAATGTAACAAATATATATATCTAGCATTATTTAACGATTACAACTATTTATAACGTACTCTTTAGTTCTCTTACACTTTAGTTCCTCCAGCGGGCAGGGAGCTGACCTTTAGTACTCCGGGTCAATCTATGTAGTACATTTGTTGTCACTGATCTACCCTGGTCCCTAGTGTCTATTCCTGGTGTGGTGGGTTCAGTGTGAACTACACTACGGGTAGTCTGAGGTAACACCGGTAGGCTGGGTAATCTCCTACAAATTCTTTGACTCACCCTGGGTACGACAGGTTCACTGCTAGCAGAGGGTAGATTCTCCTGATCTGCTGCTGATGAAGCATCTGTCTCTGAGACCGATTGGTCTCTCTGCTGTTCTGGAGCCTCTGCAGCTTCCTGTGAGGCCGCTTGGAGAAAGATCAGAACCGGTACCACAATTGCTCAGTTCACCTGCGTCCAAGACCGGGGAAATGCTACAAGGACTGTCTGGACCGTTTCTTCCACCTCTTCTGTGGGCCGAGGACTGTCTTGGTCTTCTTCTCTGTGTTTCAACTGTTCAGGACATATCTTCAAGTTGTCTCTTGAGACTGCCGCTGAAGTTTCCCCTCCATCTTTACTGATGAGGCACACTTTGGTGTTATCGTAATTTGAGTGTAGGATGGTGTATGGCTTAACCTCCCACTGGTCATCTAATTTGTGGACTCATCTCTTCCTTTTGAGTACTTGCTCTCCAGGTGACAAGGGAACTGCAGGTTCATGCTGATTGTAAGTTTTCTCCTGCTTCTGTCTCGCCTGGGACAAACTTCTCTCCACTTATTTTTGCACCTTGCGATATTGTTGCTGCTGCTCTGTATCCCAATCTGCATCTGGTGATGTCGTCTCTGGCGTTAATACTCCCATGTCTAAGTCAATGGGTAGCTTGCCAGGTCTTGCTCTCATCAGGTAAGCGGGTGTACAGTTGGTGGAGTTCACCGGGATGTGGTTATATAGGTCCACCAAATCTGGTAACTTCTCTGGCCACAGGCTACGTTCTTCAAGGGTCTTCAACAGGTCTATCACCACCTGGTTCAACCCGTTGGTCTGGGGATGATACGGCGTCGTCCTGATTTTCTTGCAGTCGTACAAGTTACAGAATTCCTGGAACACCTCTGCTTCAAAGGCTGGACCTTGGTCGGTAAGCACTTGTTCAGGGTAACCGTGAAGACGACAAAAGTGTTGTTGAAACGCTTTGGCTGCCATCTGAGCCGTCTGATCTTTCACTGGCACTACTACCAAGAACCTGGAGTAGTAGTCTACTATGGTGAGAGCGTAGACATAGCCTGACCGGCTTGTGGCTAGCTTCACGTGGTCCAAGGCTACCAGTTGGTGATTATGGGCTGCAGGGGAGCCTTCTGGCTATCACGGTTTTTCCGTCTCAGGTTGCATGGATCACATTCTCGACACCATCTCTCAGTAAAATCGCTCACGTAGCAGAACTTCCAACTTCTTCCACCCGAAGTGTCCTGCTCCATCGTGGTATGCTTCTAATACCATTGGCGCATCCCGCCTCGGGACTACCACCTGCCAGACCAGTTCGTGTGTCCGGGAGTTGATGCTTCTTCGACACAGCTTTCCCTCATAGAAAAACAGTTTGCCCTTGTCCTTCCACAACTGTTGGGTCTCTTGTGGAGCATCTGGATCAGGGTGCGAGTCACCTTGTGTCAGCAACTCCTTTACCAGGCGGACAGCCGGGGCGCTATCCTGCTTCTCTGCCCATCCATGGTGGGGCAATGGGTTGAACGTGGCCTCTCTGTTGGCGGAGAGCTTGTCCCTCACACAGTGGGAGCACTGGGTCACCCCGTGATGATGGAAAGTGGGTAGCTCTATCTCCTCCAGCTCTTAATAATAATAATCTTTATTTTTTTATATATATCTTCCAGGTCTTCTCCCGCATCTGGCAAGTTGGGCATCCTGGACAGCACATCAGCATTAGTGTTTTATGCCCCGCCCGATACTTGATGGTAAACTCGTAGCTAGACAGTCGGGCCATCCATCATTGCTCTTCGCAGTCTCCAGGTGCGTCAGCGGGTTGTTGTCTGTGAAGATTGTAAATCTGGAGGAAGCGAAGTAGTGTTTGAAGCACTCTATTACCGCCCAGACTATGGCTAAAAACTCCAACTTGAACGAACTATAGTTGTCGGGGTTCCTTTCCGTAAGACGGAGCTTCCTGCTGGCGTAGGCAATCACTCTCTCTCTGCCCTGCTGTACCTGGGACAGCACCGCTCCCAATCCCACATTGCTGGCATCCGTAAGAAGTATAAAGGGTTGGCCATAGTCAGGGTAGGCCAGGACTTCGTCTCCAGTAAGCCATTTTCAGTCAAGTGAAAGATTCGTCTTCTGGTTTACCCCATTTGAACGGAGGTTTCGGGTTCTTGGCCTTCTTGGACTCGCCCACTAAGAGGTCCTGCATGGGTGCCGCTATCTTGGTGACACCCTTGATGAATCTCCTGTAGTAGCCTACCAGCCCAAGGAACTGCCGCACTTCTTTGATAGTGGAGGGTCTTGGCCAGTCCTTGATCACAGTGACTTTTTCAGGGTCTGGTGCTACACCTTCGGCGCTTACCACATGACCTAGGTACTGCACCTTGGGCTTCAACAGGTGGCACTTGGACGGCTTTACTTTCAAGCCATAACCAGATAGGGCTTCGTACACCTTGGCCAGGTGCTCCAGGTGGTCTTCATATGTCTTTGAGTAGACGATTACGTCGTCTAGGTACAGCAGGACGGTTTCGAAGTTTTTGTGTCCTAGGCAACACTCCATTAACCGCTGGAAGTTTCCTGGGGCGTTGCAGAGCCCGAATGGCATGCAGTTGAACTCGCTGAGGCCCATTGGTGTTGTAAACGCGGTCTTTTCTCGGTCCGCTTCTGCCACAGGAACCTGCCAATACCCACTGGTGAGATCCAAAGTGGAGAAATAGTTAGCTGATCTCAATGCTGCTAATGATTCCTCAATTCTGGGTAATGGGTAGACGTCCTTATGTGTAATGCGGTTAATCTGCCTGTAATCAAGACACATCCTCATTGTACCATTTTTCTTTCTAACGAGAACTAATGGAGCTGCCCAGGGGTTACAACTATCTCTGATCACCCCAGCCTCCTTCAGCTCCAGTAACATTCCTTTGGCACATTGATAGTGAGCTGGGGGTACAGGCCGGTACCTCTCTTTAATGGGCGGATGATCTCCTGATGGGATACGATGTTGGACCCCTTTTACCTGCCCAAAGTCTAGTGGGTGTTTGCTGAAGACTCGCTCATATTCTTGGACCACCCGGTATACTCCATGCTTTTGGTGCAAAGGGGTTGAGTCAGTGCCTACTTGTAGCTTCTGACACCAATCCTCCATCTGCCCCTTGGAGCCGTTATCCTCCGTCGGTTTGGATGGAGGCAAGGGTTCCACTGCCTTTATTGCATTGTTACTGACAGTGAACAGCTTAGCAAGGGTAGCATACCGGAGTAAATGGACCTCTTTCTCCCCACAATTCAGGATGCGTATCGGTACTCTCCCCTTGCGGACATTGACTACCCCCCTGGTTTTCAAGATGGTGGGCCTACTATCAGAGTACACAGGTTCTACCAGGGCCTGATAATCTTGACCCCTGAGACCTATTGCTGCCCGACACCATATTAACATTTCACTCCTAGGGGGCATTGCAATGGGGAATGGATCACTCATCCTGACACTGTCAACTTCTCCACCAGACAGCTCTATCTGTTGTCTTTTCATCAGGGCTCTGATTTCCTTCTACAGAACTCACTGCTGACTGGAACTGGCAGTCTCTGCGACCTGCTGCAACAAAAGAATAATTTCCCCAAGACAATTTTCTATCACATTGGTGCCTATAGATATCATAGGATGATTTTCTCGGCGATCAATACCAACAATAATCATTCCTTGGGATGGCAGTTCTACTCGACCAACTTTTATGGTCACCTCTTTATACCCCACCTGAGGCAAGGGCTGACCATTGCTGGCATAGATACTAAGATGTTGATCTGGACAGCGGGTAAAGTCTGAATCAGTCCAGTATTGTTTATAAAGGATATATGGCATCGTTGTCACCTGGGACTAGAGATGAGCGTTGTTCTACTCGAACTGTTCGCCAATCTCAAATTCGAGCTGTTTTGGGCGGTGTTCGAGCCATTCGGCGAACACGAACAATTTGAGAAAAATTCGGCTGTTCGAGGTTATGTTCGATAACTGTTCGTGCACCAAAATCATAACTGGATTTTTTCTCAGTAATGATGAAAATTAATGTTAATACGCAGTTTGAGTGTACAGCGGGGTGGGGGGAGGGGCAGGGGATGGATCTCTGCAGGAACAATGAAGATCTCCATTTTTTTTTCTCTTTCCCGCATTTGCAGTGGGGAGGTGCAATCTGTCAGCCTATCAGCAGCGCACACACGGAGCGAAGTGCTTTTTTTCACACAAGCAAGGGCATGTGTCATTGGCAGTGTATGTCACATGTCCTTGCCCTATAAGACCAAGCCATTTTCCCCGTCGCCACCATTTTCTCACTGCTGCAGCTGCGTGTTAGACGGCACCGCTGTTGCTGTGTGCGCTATACCTTGTTAATTTCAAGCCAATTTTCGCACAAATATACAGATAGCTTGGGAGTAGGGAATAGTTGTGATTGCAGTCCTTTTAAGGACTAGGTTACAGCATTTCCTACGACTTTTATCAGGGAGGTCTGTGCTCTTAAATAGATAGGTTGTGGGAGTAAAGACTAATTGTAATTGGAGTCCTTTTCAGGACTAGGTTACATGAGTTCCTATCAGTTTTTGCCAGGCAGGTCTGTGCCAGTGCTGTGCAAGTTTTTTTCACAGCATTTGGCTGAATCTAGCAAAGCTAATCCTTTTTGGCCTATTGCAGAGTGTGTTAGTCAGTGGAGTAGCCTATCTGTGTTGCAAGATATAACACCTGTGTATAGAATACCAATTTTTTTACTGCACCTAGTGAAGTAAAATCTTTTGGGCATAGCATCATTCTATTAGTCCATCTATACTGACCTCCATCAGGTTGCAAACTGAATATAATTTTTTTCTGCATCTAGCTCTGAAAAAATATTTGGGCTTCTAGCAGTGTGTGGGACTTGGTCTATTAGTCCATCTATACTGACCTCCATCAGGTTGCAAATTAAAAATAATTTTTTTCTTCATTTAGCTCTGAAAAAATATTTGGGCTTCTAGCAGTGTGTGGGACTTGTTCTATTAGTCCTTCTATACTGACCTCCAGCAGGTTGCAAATTGAATATAATTTTTTTCTGCATCTAGCTCTGAAAAAATATTTGGGCTTCTAGCAGTGTGTGGGACTTGGTCTATTAGTCCATCTATACTGACCTCCATCAGGTTGCAAATTAAAAATAATTTTTTTCTGCATCTAGCTCTGAAAAAATATTTGGGCTTCTAGCAGTGTGTGGGACTTGTTCTATTAGTCCTTCTATACTGACCTCCAGCAGGTTGCAAATTGAATATAATTTTTTTCTGCATCTAGCTCTGAAAAAATAGTTGGGCTTCTAGCGGTGTGTGGGACTTGGTCTATTAGTCCATCTATACTGACCTCCATCAGGTTGCAAATTAAAAATAATTTTTTTCTGCATCTAGCTCTGAAAAAATATTTGGGCTTCTAGCAGTGTGTGGGACTTGGTCTATTAGTCCTTCTATACTGACCTCCAGCAGGTTGCAAATTAAAAATAATTTTTTTCTTCATTTAGCTCTGAAAAAATATTTGGGCTTCTAGCAGTGTGTGGGACTTGTTCTATTAGTCCTTCTATACTGACCTCCAGCAGGTTGCAAAGTGAATATAATTTTTTTCTGCATCTAGCTCTGAAAAAATAGTTGGGCTTCTAGCGGTGTGTGGGACTTGGTCTATTAGTCCATCTATACTGACCTCCATCAGGTTGCAAATTAAAAATAATTTTTTTCTTCATTTAGCTCTGAAAAAATATTTGGGCTTCTAGCAGTGTGTGGGACTTGTTCTATTAGTCCTTCTATACTGACCTCCAGCAGGTTGCAAATTGAATATAATTTTTTTCTGCATCTAGCTCTGAAAAAATAGTTGGGCTTCTAGCGGTGTGTGGGACTTGGTCTATTAGTCCATCTATACTGACCTCCATCAGGTTGCAAATTAAAAATATTTTTTTTCTGCATCTAGCTCTGAAAAAATATTTGGGCTTCTAGCAGTGTGTGGGACTTGGTCTATTAGTCCATCTATACTGACCTCCATCAGGTTGCAAATTAAAAATATTTTTTTTCTGCATCTAGCTCTGAAAAAATATTTGGGCTTCTAGCAGTGTGTGGGACTTGTTCTATTAGTCCTTCTATACTGACCTCCAGCAGGTTGCAAATTGAATATAATTTTTTTCTGCATCTAGCTCTGAAAAAATAGTTGGGCTTCTAGCGGTGTGTGGGACTTGGTCTATTAGTCCATCTATACTGACCTCCATCAGGTTGCAAATTAAAAATAATTTTTTTCTGCATCTAGCTCTGAAAAAATATTTGGGCTTCTAGCAGTGTGTGGGACTTGGTCTATTAGTCCATCTATACTGACCTCCATCAGGTTGCAAATTAAAAATAATTTTTTTCTTCATTTAGCTCTGAAAAAATATTTGGGCTTCTAGCAGTGTGTGGGACTTGTTCTATTAGTCCTTCTATACTGACCTCCAGCAGGTTGCAAAGTGAATATAATTTTTTTCTGCATCTAGCTCTGAAAAAATAGTTGGGCTTCTAGCGGTGTGTGGGACTTGGTCTATTAGTCCATCTATACTGACCTCCATCAGGTTGCAAATTAAAAATAATTTTTTTCTGCATCTAGCTCTGAAAAAATATTTGGGCTTCTAGCAGTGTGTGGGACTTGGTCTATTAGTCCATCTATACTGACCTCCATCAGGTTGCAAATTAAAAATAATTTTTTTCTGCATCTAGCTCTGAAAAAATATTTGGGCTTCTAGCAGTGTGTGGGACTTGGTCTATTAGTCCATCTATACTGACCTCCATCAGGTTGCAAATTAAAAATAATTTTTTTCTTCATTTAGCTCTGAAAAAATATTTGGGCTTCTAGCAGTGTGTTGGACTTGTTCTATTAGTCCTTCTATACTGACCTCCAGCAGGCTGCAAATTGAATATAATTTTTTTCTGCATCTAGCTCTGAAAAAATAGTTGGGCTTCTAGCGGTGTGTGGGACTTGGTCTATTAGTCCATCTATACTGACCTCCATCAGGTTGCAAATTAAAAATATTTTTTTTCTGCATCTAGCTCTGAAAAAATATTTGGGCTTCTAGCAGTGTGTGGGACTTGGTCTATTAGTCCATCTATACTGACCTCCATCAGGTTGCAAATTAAAAATATTTTTTTTCTGCATCTAGCTCTGAAAAAATATTTGGGCTTCTAGCGGTGTGTGGGACTTGGTCTATTAGTCCATCTATACTGACCTCCATGAGGTTGCAAATTAAAAATATTTTTTTTCTGCATCTAGCTCTGAAAAAATATTTGGGCTTCTAGCGGTGTGTGGGACTTGGTCTATTAGTCCATCTATACTGACCTCCATCAGGTTGCAAATTAAAAATAATTTTTTTCTGCATCTAGCTCTGAAAAAATATTTGGGCTTCTAGCAGTGTGTGGGACTTGGTCTATTAGTCCATCTATACTGACCTCCATCAGGTTGCAAATTAAAAATAATTTTTTTCTTCATTTAGCTCTGAAAAAATATTTGGGCTTCTAGCAGTGTGTGGGACTTGTTCTATTAGTCCTTCTATACTGACCTCCAGCAGGTTGCAAATTGAATATAATTTTTTTCTGCATCTAGCTCTGAAAAAATAGTTGGGCTTCTAGCGGTGTGTGGGACTTGGTCTATTAGTCCATCTATACTGACCTCCATCAGGTTGCAAATTAAAAATAATTTTTTTCTGCATCTAGCTCTGAAAAAATATTTGGGCTTCTAGCAGTGTGTGGGACTTGGTCTATTAGTCCATCTATACTGACCTCCATCAGGTTGCAAATTAAAAATAATTTTTATCTGCATCTACAGTACCTCTGAAAAAATATTTGGGCTTCTAGCAGTGTGTGGGACTATTTGTATTAGTCCATCTATACTGACCTCCATCAGGTTGCAAATTCAAAATAATTTTTTTCTGCATCTAACCCAGCCAATAGTTTTGGCCTAATACCACAGTTTGGCCACTCATCTCTGCTCGGTTACCATCCATTGTTTTTTTGTGCAAACAACTCCAGAGTTGTGAATTAGTTAACCACCAAAATGAGTGGAAAAAGGCCTGCTGCTGGTGGAAAGGGGAATAGGCGTGTTGGGAAGGGGAAAAAAGGTTGTGTCCGTGGGGTAGGTGTTAAAGCAACAGTAACATCTGCAGAAGAAAGACCATCTTCCAGCCAAACTAAAATGTCTACTTCTTTTAGCGGACAATGTGATAAGATCCCTTTCTTACGGCCACGCCAATCGCTACAAATTCCAGATGAGGCACAAAAACAGCAGGTGCTTCAACGGATATCAAGTGCTCCTTTAAGTGGGCTCTCCTCCACATCAACTTCAACATCACAAATACTCCAGTCCTCAAAGGTGTCACCCAAATCGCACTTGCTTCCTCACAGCTCCCAAATCTCCAGCTGCCCGTCTGAGTATGAGGTAGAACAGATGGTTGAGTCTGCAGAGCTGTTTACTCATACTATAGCCTGGGAATCAGAGGTCGACTCCAGCGCTTCTGTGAATCCAGACGAGGAAATGATCTGCACTGATGCCCAGAATCTTTATGAGTCGGATCCAGGACCAGACGCAGAAGGTTCTGACCATAATGTAGACCCTCATTCCCAAACTGTAACTCCTGTTGGTGGAGACAATGAGGAATACGATGATAAGACTTAAATACCTGATTGGAGCGACAACTTTAGTTTTTTGTCTGGGCAGGAACAGGATGGCTCTGAGGACGACGGGTGTGATAACGCACAGGGTGATGATGATGAGGTCGGAGATCCCACTTACTGTCAACCCACAGTCAGCCAAGAGATGAGGTCAGCAGAGGAGGTGGAGGAAGATGCTAGTGACGACGAGGTCAGGTTGCGCCTTCCTGGACAGAGACGTAGTACTGGAAGCACGTCAACAACTGCATCCTCAAACACAACTCTGCCTCTCACCACAAGTCGTGGTGGCTCTTCAGGTCGCATGGGTGCTAAGCCTTGCATAGCCTGGGCATTTTTTCAGATCGATAAAGATGACCCAACTCGTGTTATCTGTAACATTTGTCAGCAAAAGCTAAGTAGAGGCCAAAAAATACATAGTTTGAGTACTTCATGCATGAACCGGCACATGGACATGAAGCATAAGTTGCAGTGGGAAGCTCAGTGTGCTACAATGCGGCCTAGCCGGCCGGGCCAATCACCGTCTGCCATATCTTGTGCATCCGCGGCCTCTTCATCCTCTGTGACTGGGGGGACAGCAGTCACACCTGTTTTGGGGCGCAGACCTGCCACCTCTTTACCCGCAACAGCCAGCGTGATTGGCAGGTCATCATTTTCTTTGGAGGTGGGAACACCAGCTGGTGTTGAGCGCTGTCCGACATCGATAGCACCACCTTTGGATCAAGGCAACCTAACATGTCCGCCTGCATCTTCCTCACAGACCGGCAGTTTGCCGGGGACACCCTTATCAACCCCGTCTAAGCACAATAGCCAGCCCTCGGTCCCTCAGATGTGGACAAGTAAAAGACCATTTCCTCCTAGCCATGAGAAAGCTAAGAGGTTGAATTTCACCATCTGCAAGCTCTTGGCTACAGAAATGCTGCCTTTCCGCCTGGTGGACACAGAGGATTTTCGAGACCTTATGTCCGTCGCAGTGCCCCAGTACCAGATGCCCAGTCGTCACTACTTCTCAAAGAAAGGTGTGCCTGCGCTCCACCAGCATGTCGCACACAACATCACCGCTTCTTTGAGAAACTCTGTGTGTGACAGGGTGCATTTCACCACAGACACTTGGACGAGTAGGCATGGACAGGGGCGTTACATGTCGCTGACTGGGCACTGGGTAACTATGGTGACAGCAGGACAAGGGGCTGCTGTCCAAGTCTTGCCGTCCCCACGAGTTGTGCGTCAATCCTCTTTATGTCAAAGTTCCTCCACTGCTTCTGCCTCCTCAACCTCCTCTCGGTCTTCCACCTGCACCCAAAGCCTGTCTGGTCATGCCACAAGCTTTCTAACTGCGCAGAAGGGATCCTGCACACCTCCTTACTATGCTGGCAGTAGGGCTCAACGTCATCAGGCGGTTTTTACATTGAAATGTCTGGGAAATGTGAGTCACACAGCTGAGGAGTTGTGGTCAGCTCTGGAGAACCAATTTCATGAATGGTTGTCTCCACTGGACCTGAAACCAGGGAAGGCCGTGTGCGACAATGCTGCAAACCTGGGTGCGGCCCTTCGCCGGGGCAATGTCACACACGTGCCTTGTATGGCTCACGTGTTGAACCTGGTTGTCCAGCAATTTTTAGCCCACTATCCCAGACTAGATGGCCTTCTGCAGAGGGCACGGTCGCTGTGTGCTCACTTCCGCCGTTCGCATCCCGCAGCTCAGCGACTTACATCTCTACAGAAGTCGTTGGGCCTGCCACTTCACCGGCTAAAATGCGATGTGCCTACCCGGTGGAATTCAACTCTGCACATGTTGCAGCGACTGTGGCAGCACCGACAAGCCCTGGTGCAATACGTTCTGACGTATAGCCTGGGCCAACGAGATTCAGAGGTGGGGCAAATCACGCTGGAGGAGTGGTCTCAGATCAGGGACCTATGCACCCTTCTGCACAGTTTTGAAATGGCGACGAAGATGTTTAGTGCTGACGATGCCATTATCAGCATGACTATTCCGGTGATTTACACATGGAGCACATGTTAAACAGAATTCGGAGTCAGGTGGTGGCACAAGAGGAGGTGGAGGAAGTAGAGGAGGAGGAGTTGTATGCGGAAGGGCTAACATCTGCAAGGTCCAGACGGTCGGCAGCACCAAGGCGGCAGGCATGTGAGGGTGGGGGAGATGGTTTTACCAGGGCGCATGGTAGCAGCCAAACTAGTGAGGAAGGTGCAGGAGCCCAGGAAGAAGTGGAGGACGAACTGATGGAAGACTCATCAGATGAGGGAGACCTTGATCACATTTCTGTTGTGCGAGGTTGGGGGGAGAGGACAGAGGAAGGAAGCATGATTGTTACCTCGCCACCAACACAACAGGGACTTGGTGCTCCTGGATGCGCAACACACATGAGTGCCTTCTTGCTGCACTACCTGCAACATGACCCTCGAATTGTGAGAATTAGAAATAATCCTGACTACTGGGTTGCCACACTGTTAGATCCCCGGTACAAAAGTAAATTTGCAGAAATTATTCCTGCCATAGAAAGGGATGCACGCATGCAGGAGTATCAGCAGAGACTGTTGCAGAATCTTACATGTGCTTTTCCACAAAATACCAGTGGTGCACGTAGTGAATCTCACAGTTCCAACTTGCCAACCGTGGGACCGTCAAGTGTTCAGCACTCAAACCGTAACAGAACCACAGTATCTGCTGGTAACATCAATTTTGCGGAATCATTTCACCACTTTTTTAGCCCATCCTTTGCAAGGCCACAGGAGACAAGAAGTCTGACACATAGTCAACGCCTAGAGACGATGGTACAGGAGTATCTCCAAGTAAACATTGAAGCCACGACTGTGTCACTGGACCCTTGCTCTTTTTGGGCTTCCAATCTGGATAAATGGCCGGAGCTAGCCACTTACGCCTTGGAGATCTTGTCATGCCCCGCAGCCAGCGTTCTGTCTGAACGTGTGTTCAGCGCTGCTGGTGGTGTGCTGACAGATAAGCGCACGCGGCTCTCCACTGATAATGTAGACAGACTCACGTTCATAAAGATGAACAAATCATGGATCCGAAACGACTTTTCTACCCCTGTGTCATCCTGGGGAGAGTAAAAGCTTGATGATTGGTTAAAATCACCCTACCAACCGTTTTAAGCTTTCAAATTACTAATCATGTTTATCTGTATCTTGACTGGAAAATAATTTGGGCTTTGTAGCAGTGTGCAGCACTGATCCTATTAGGCCATCTATACTAAAGCTTCACCAGATTTAAAATTAAAAATAATTTTTAGCTGCATCTAGCCCGGAAAATAATTTTGGGGCTCCGAGATGCGCAAGGCACATAAGTGCCTTCTTGCTGCACTACCTGCAGCATGACCCTCATATTGTCAGAATTCGAAGTAATCATGACTACTGGGTTGCCACACTCTTAGATCCCCCAAACTTTTCGATCAACCTTTTCATTTTAATAAAGACCAAAAAAATGGTCATTTTTGAAATTATAAGCATTAGCAGGTTGTTAGAAACTGAAATCAAACAGTTTTCAACTCAAAACTTTATTCTAGTTGATGTTACATTTTCACATAGGACCCCTTGTTCGAAAGGAGCTTCTGAACTCTCTCGTCCATTGAATTTGTCAGGTTTTGGATGGTTTCTGCTTCAATTGTTTTGCATGAGGACAGAATACCCTCCCAGAGCTGTTGCTTAGATGTGAACTGCCTCCCGCCATCATAGACACTCCTTTTAATGATGCTCCAAAGGTTCTGAATGGGGTAGAGGTCAGGGGAGCATGGGGGTCACACCATAAGTTTGTCCCCTTTTATGCCCATATCAGCCAGAGATGCAGATGTTTTATGTGCAGCATGAGATGGTGCATTATCATGCAGAAAAATGATCTTGCTGTGAAATACACGGTTCTTCTTCTTGAACCATGGCAGGAAGTGCTGTTTGAGAAAATCCACATACATTATGGAGTTCATCTTTAGCGCCTTCAGGGATCCTAAAGGGGCCGACAATCTCTCTCCCCATGATTCCAGCCCAAAACATTACTCCACCTCCTCCTTGTTGGCGCTGTAGCCGTGTTTGCGTGGGGTGTCCATCAACCAGCCATCCTCCACTCCATCCATCTGGACCATCGAGCGCTGCACGGCACTCATCCGTGAACAAAACAGTTTTGAAATCAGTCTTCATGTAATGTTTGGCCCACTGGAGCCGTTTCTGCTTGTGTGAAGTGGATAGAGGAGGTAGACAGGATGGCGCATGCACAGCTGCAAACCTCTGAAGGACCCTGCATCTTGTTGTTCGGGGGACGTTGGAGGCACAAGCAGCTTCAAAAACTTGTCTGCTGCTATGACAAGGCTTTTTTGCCGCTGCTCTTTCAACCTGACGTAATTGCCTGTAGGAAAGAGTCCTCAATTTGCCCTTATCAGCACGCACACGTGTGTACTGTGAATCAGCTACATACTTCTTGATTGCCAAGACACTTCATCCTGATCATCGCACAATGTTGATTGTAGTCATGCCTTGACCTAAACACTCCATAATTTGTTGCTTCTCAGCAGCCGACACATCCTTTTTCTTTCCCATTTTGGCAGAAAATGTAGGCTGCTTAATAATGTGAGAGAGCCTTCTTAATTAGTCTTGCCTTTCATTGGACACACCTGCCAAACTAATTAGCACAGGTGTCTGCAATTGCTTACAGTGATATAAAGAGCCCTGACACACATCACCATCAATGAGTTTAACTGACAAACAAACAAATTCTTCCCTTATCACTCCTAAACACTTTTTGTATAATAATTTGGAACGCAGTGTACATGTGCTTTTCCACAAAACACCAGTGGTTCACGTAGTGAATCTTACAGTTCTAACTTGCCAACCGTGGTCTGTATGGAGTTGTTCAATAAAGGGCCCAAAATTAAGATAACATAGATGGGAGAGGTCTCTATGAATAGGAATTCCTAAGTATTTGATACCCTGTGAGGGCCAGGCAAAGGGAAAGTTGGACTGGATGGAATCCTATATGGATTTGGGGAGGGAGACATCGAGGGCCTCAGACTTCGCTGCATTGATTTTAAAATTTTACCATGTAACAAAGTGATCTATTTCAGCCATAACAGCATGGATGGATATATGTGATTGAGTGATATATACTAGGACATCATCAGCAAATAGAGAGCACTTGTACTCGGTGCCTCCCACCTCAATCCACCTAATATTGGGGTTATGGCGAATTGATGAGAGCAGGTGCTCCGTCACTAGGATGTATAAGAGAGGGGACAGAGGACATCACTGCCTTGTCCCATTGGTGATTGTGAAAGGTGATGACAATGTTCTGACGCACCCCCTGGGCCTTGGGACACCCGGAGCCGGACCCTTTTTGGTGGATGCTGGTGGTTGTAGTCTTCGTGGCGGCGACCCAGTTCCGTGGCTCAGGGCGGTCAAACCAGTGGCGGAACTATTTATGTGGTTTTCATGTTTAAATGTCCGACTACGCCACCCGTGGATTGCGGTCAGAGTGAACCGCCGCTACAGGGCAGACCACTGAGGCTGGTGTTGTGGGTGCAGCAGAGCGTAGCATAACTCCCCACGGGAGGAGTATAGCCTCAGGGCAGTGTATGCGGAGGATGGGGGTGATGGTGCAGGGCAGCAGCAGTAACGACACGGAGTCAGTGATGCAGTTCAGGGCCTTTACTCACAGTTCTTATTATCCAGACCACGTCTGCAGGTAACGGCTGCCCACGTCGTACTGTGCTCACCAGGTGAGGGGCTCAGACAACTCCCAGATAACTTTGGAGCACTTCACAGGACCCCCTTTGTGTGTCCTTTGTCTGGCCTTTCTTACCAACACTTCTGTCCGGCTGCCTCGGGCCTCCTCTTGGTAAACTTGGCGCCAGTTTCCCTGACCCTATGTGGTGCCTTCCTAGCGGGTGTAGCGAGGGGCTGCGCCACATAAAATGTCAGAGCCTCCGGTTTCTAGCTGAGGTTCGTTTCCTGCCTCCACTAGTTCGGGGACCGGTCTCCCCCTTTGGCCTGACCCCTCCACGCAGGTGGATTCGGGCGTGCGGTGGCGACTCGCCCGTCCGCACCCCTGGGATCCCTTCATTCCTCGTTCCTGGAGCCTTCTCCGCTCCTCTTCCTTCCTTCTCCCTCTTCCAGGCCTGGGCCTCTGTTACTAGGCCCGCCTCCGGAGCAGAGCTCATGCAGAGCCCCTGCTCCCTGCCACTTCTGCTCAGACTTCTCTGCACTGAACTAAGATGGTGCCCACCTTTTATACTCCCTTCTCAATGCACCCAGGAACTGCTTCCTCCCTGCTCCTGCACTACAGGGTTCCCCTTCCTCAGTGTTCCCTCCCCCCACTCCAGCCAGGGACAGGGACTGTCGTGCCCATCTCAGGGGCATATTGGTCGCCCTGCCCCACGGCAATGTGGTGTAATGCATGCAGGTGTCGGGTCCTGATCCACACTCCATCCTTACCTGAGAGTGAGATATCACACCTCTGGGTGAGGTGCAATACGTCTGTAGCAACCGAGCCCTCAGGGTGCTACAGTTCCATTTATCTTCAGCCTAGGTGACGTATTGCGATACAGGGCCGTGATTTTGGCTATAAAAGGGTCCCCTAGACCCCTACCCCAAGCTTTTTAAGAGAATCATATATGGCGTGCCAGGAGACTCTATGGAATGCTTTCTCAGCATCCAACGAGAGTATCTAATTACAAATTTTTAACTGCATCTAGCCCAGGAAATACTTTGTGCCTAGTAGCAGTGTCTGCTAGTGAGCGGATTATCCCGGCTGTTAAGCAAGCTGCACCACCTGTAGTTTAGACACTTAATTTTTTCAAAGGAAATGCTTCGGGACCATGGGATACTTAGTGAAGAGCATCAGGAGGCACCCCAAGGCATAGGGGCTGGGACTGGCAGTAGGATGCCTTGCGGTGGACAGCCGAGCTCGATCCTTATAAAAGCTTTTTAACTGCAGCAGCTTTAGTGGACGCTACTGGAGCTGGAATTACCGCGGCTGCTGGCATGAGACTTGCCCTCCAATAGATCCTTGTAAATGGATTTAAAGTGTATTCATTCAAATTAGAGAGACAATTTAAATTAAAAAGCTTAGAGCTGCCTCCACCACAGGGGGGCTCGCTCGACCCACCAGCGGACAGGCACCAGTATTGGGAGAGGGGGGCTGGCCGTCAGGGTTCACCGCGGCTCTGGCACAAACCCGGCGACACGGAGGTGGCACGGGCAGGAGCGGACTGGCCGTGTCGGCTTCTCACTTTTTGGATTTTAGAAGGGCATGACATGCCTATATCTGTGTCTCCCCCTCCTTTTACTCCTCCACCTCTTTTATTTTCGCATGACTATATGTACTTGTCACTTTTCCATGTGTTAGTTATGTCTTCTGAGCAGTTTGTCAGCTTTTGGACACCTTTGAAGGTGTTTTCTATGTGTTTCTATGTGTTTTTGTTTGCCTGCCATTGGTTTTAACGGTGTTCGAAGGTGTTCGACGAACAGTTCGGCGAACACACGGGTGTTCGACGAACCGAACCGAACTCGAACACTACGGGGGTGGCTCAACACTACCTGGGACCCAGTGTCCAACAGTGCGTTCATCAGGATGCCATCAAGCACGACAGGCAGGACCGGTCGTCCTCCCACGTACTTGTCTCGCCAGCTTTGTGGGCCTGGTCGTCTTACTCCGGGGGTTGGCCCTCTGCCCCAGGGGTTGCTCGTTTAAATTACAGAATCTTGCGTAGTGCCCCGCCTTTTGACAGTGGCGGCAGATGGGTTGTCCGTCCTGGTCGTAGCGATCGCTGTTCCTCCCTCTGGTCGGTGGAATTCTTCTCTGTCATTGCCACGGGACGTCATCTGGACTGGAAGCCAGCTGGATCTTTTCCTTTGGAGACACTTGCATGGCCTGCACGGTTTTAGTTAGTGTAGCCACACTTTGGTCAGCTCCTGGACCTGAAGGCGTAGGTCTGCAGACGGGTCATTGTCTAAAGTCTGCGCGTCAGCCTCCACAGGTGCTGGGGAAAAGAACGCCACCTCCTGGTGGTATGTGATAGCTGGACGCCGGAGGGATGCAGTGCCGCCTGGGGTTGGTTCTCGCAGCACCCGGATGGCTCAGTCTTTAAATTGCGCAAAGTCCAGATCAGGGTTTTGCAGAGCCATAATGCGTAGCTGTGTCCGGTGAGCGTTAGACAGGAGCCCCTCAATAAACTGCCCAGTTAGCAATCTGTCCTCATCTCGCACACTGTCGGGGTCTACCTGTTTAATGGCCCGCAGCGCCTCCTGCAGGTTTAGAGCATAGTCCCGTACACTGTCCTGCACCCTATGTTTGCACCCGTAGAACTTCATTTTAATTTCTGCTGCGGTGCGGGTGTCAAAGGTATCCTTCAACTGGGCCAGTATTTTGTTGACAGTGCCTTTGTCCCTGCCTGGCCAGGACTTCACCTCCCTCTGGGCTGCACCGATTAGCTGGCCTATGAGGATGCTGACTTTTTGTTCCTCAGACAGGGGGTACACTTTAAACAAACTGCGCAGTCTCTCCTCAAAGTCGTTCAGGGTGTGCGACTCCCCTGAGTACTGGGGCAACCACGCCACTCCTGGTATATACGGCATCGATAACGGCATTACCGTGGCGGCGGCCGCGGCTGAATCCTCCCCTCAGTTGGGCATCCTCCTCCCCCCTAGTGAGTCTCAGCCAGGTCCTGGGCATCTGATGACGTACCAGTATGCTGCTCTGCAGGTGGAAGGATCTCTTACCCGGCGGTTCCGGATCGGGGCCTCCTGCGTCCCCTTGGCTGACGGCAAATGACGTGATAACACAGTTCAGTACAGTCTATGGCACACAGGACCCGGTTATACCGGGCTTCGTGAATCCTGTTCGTGACGCCAAGTTGACGCGCCCCCTGGGCCGTGGGGTACTCGGTGCCGGGCCAGTCGTTGCTAGGGGAGATGTCACAGTGGCGGTGACCCGGTCCGTGATCCAGGGCCGTTAGTAAAAATGGGATATTTACAGGGGATTTAAAGTTTTTATATACAGTTTGCGACGCCACCTGTGGTATGCGGCTAAAGGGAGCCGCCGCTGCAGAGTAGGTCCTCTGGAGCTGTTGTTAATGCAGCAGAGTTGGTTTAGCTCTCCACAGGTAGAGCTTAGCTCCAGGGCAGTGTAGATGTTGCTGTTATGGTGTAGTGTAGAGGATGGCGCATTTATTAATCAGTCCACAACTTAATGGCGGTTTCATCTTATCTTTACTTGCGGTGGTTAGGCAGACCGGGTCACGGGTACTAGCTGGTAGTAGAAGTCCGGGCGGCCTGGAAGCAAGTTGGGGGATCCACCTAGCCAGGTGGAGTTGTAGGCCTTCCCTTTGCGCTACCTCTTTGTCCCTGCTGCGTATAGCTATACTGCGGCCTGGCGTAAAACGACTTTGTTCTCACCCATATGGCAGGCAGCTCGGGCCTTCCTGGAGTGTCGCTCCCACGTGGCGGTGCTGGGCCCTATCGTGCTGCTGAGCCTCCGGGCGTCTAATGGGGCCAGGAGACCTGCAGTCTCCTGTCCTCCGGTTTCTGCTGCTGGGCCTTCGGTGCCCCACAACCTTGGACTCCGGTGTCCGGTTCTTCAGCGCTTCCTCTGGGGTGAACTGCCCTAGGTCCTTCCTCGTCGGCGTCCTGACTTCAACTCCTGTCTGTTCTCCTCACACTAACTAACACCGCCTCCAGATCCCAGTTGCTAAGGGGAGGAGCTCCCCTTGCTGGTCTGGAGCCAGGAAAGTGTTGCATGCTAGCAAAACCTGATTAGGGGACCCCTCCTTGCTTCCAGGCATGGTATCACCCCCTTGTGAGGGGGGCAATGCCACTGTGGCAAACAGACTCCTGGGGTACCACATTTGCACTATGGGGGATATTTTTTAGGGCATTATACTCTATAAGGGTCATAAAAGGGGTATAGTCGTGCGTATAGTTGTGGGTGAGAACACTAAGGGGCTTCAGTATTTGTTTTTCTTTGGGGGGGCTGTAGAGGTGGAGTGCGAATTAGAACATTTGCTATGGGGCCTCGTGATTTCTATGTACGCCACTACTGCAGGAGACTATTACAAGTTACATCTGATCACTGATCTTATTGGCTGCGGAAAGAAAATATGGGCTCCCTTCTAAGAAAAAAAAAGAGGATGATCCAAAGGCAACAACTTTAGCCAATGAGATCTGTTGACATGATTGCATCAGCCCTCTAAATGTATGGATTGAGTATGTGATTAGTACCATGGCAGAAAAAAGTATCCATAACTCTCTAACATAACTGATGACACTAGAACATCCACACTAGAGCAGTCCCATATGTGCCATTGAACACTTTATCAAAACAAGGGATCTAGAGAATCATGGGAGAAGACGGTGCCGGGGTGATATAATTTCTGCCAACACGTAAAGTTTTATAGAAGTCTGATGCTGCATTATTTTATATTCAGTATTGACCGATCATTGATGTGAGTGATGCTATGAGTGACCTTCTATCCTAGTATGTCATGTAGTTTTTGTTTGCTTTGCGAAACTCATGAACAGTCACACTATTTAATGTATTTTTGTTACTATAGGGAATCCTGTGTGTTAAATTTCCCAAGAAATCAATACTTTTGTATCTTTAGAAAAGTTAGATATAGCCCAAAATATTATATTGCAGTTACAACTTAAATGGTTGCCGCACTTTCAGAGAACTTGATCTTATTTGATAGATACCCTTATAAATAGATAATTTGCAAATCATTTTATGTAAAAATTATAATGTCTTATCCTTACCCCACAAAAAGCAAAAAAAAATCCTTTTAAAATGTAGGCCACCTGATATCTTCCTGATATCTTCCTTTTATCTAACTTGCTGTCCACTGCAAGCTGCCAAGTGTAATCCATCTGTATCAGAAGCACCCCACAGATTGATTACAGAATGTGCGGAGAATGATTTTGCTTCTCTGCTTTTGCTCATCTTTGTCAAACTGAATACAGGCATAACGGAGAAGCAGGCCTCTAGTTTCAGGCAGTCAGGCTATTGGACAATAGCAGGCACATTGCATGCTTGGAAGTGATAGAAATAAAATCCTAGCACTAATAGTGCTGGCAGATTGCTGATGAAGCGGAACAGCCCACTTTAATGGAGTGGATGGCAAGGTACAAAGCATGATACAGTAGAGTTTCTAGTTATATTATACTGCTACTTTCTACAGATTTTGTGTTAAAGTATAGGTATGTTTTAAGGGTTTTTTTGCCAGTGTACTAGCTAATTATTATTTTTGGTAATTGGCTAATGGTGAAAGAATCCTTCATTCTGGGTATAGTTGAATATCTGTAGTTTACCACCATACTGCTTATCATTAGAGATGAGAAAACCCCAAACTTAAAAGTTCAGCGTTCATAACTGACCGTTGCTAAACACCGAACACGGTCTTCTCCCGGAAGGCCGTTGCAACGTTCATAGTTCTGGGAGAAATCCAGGAGGAAAGAGGGAGAGAAATTTCCAGCTCAAAAGTTCGGGCCCCCATTGTATTCAATGGGGTTCGGGCTGTGCTTCAAGTTTGGGTACCGTTCTGCTACCCGAAACAAACTTTGGAATAAAGTTTCGCTCGGATACCAGAACCCGAACTTCGACGGGACTGCTTATCACCACTTTTCATCTAATAGAGCAGGATTTAATGCTTGTTTGATCCACCTTCTTTCCCTGAGAGTTGATTCCGTACATATGTAGCACCCCGAGGGCTCGGCCGCTACAGGGGTATTGCACCTCTGCCAGAGGTGTGGTATTCCACTCCCAGGTAAGGATGGAGTATGGACCAGGGCTCAGTTAGCTGCATACAGCACACTCACCCCGTTTCCGAGGGACAGCTCAACAGTACTCCCATTAGACAGAAATGCAGGTACAACAGACCATGTCCCTGGCTGGAGTGGGGAGGGGGGAGGAAAACCCAGTGATGTAGGAGCAGATAGGGGACGGTTCCTGAGCGTAGGTAGGAGCTCATTGGTTGCTGGTCACCTGGGCTCATGGCTAGAGGGAGGTATAAAAGGTGGGCACCATCTTAGGTCAGGGTTCAGACAGTCTGTGCAGAGAGAGGAGAAGACAGGGAGTAGAGGCTCTGTAGGAGCTCTACTCCAGAGAAGGCCTAGGGAGAGGCCGAGGAAGAGAGTGGAGTGGAGAGAGAGAGGAGGTGAAGGGGAGCTGTGGTTTCTTCTCAGCCCAGCTCCACGAGAAAGGAGAAGAAGAAGGAACAGGAAAGAAGAAAAAGAGAGAGAAAGAAACAGAAGGGCTCAGGAACAAGAAGGTGGAAGGGACCCTAAGAACCCACGAGAATACCGGGTGAAGGGTCAGGCAGATTAAGGGTATCGGATCCCAAGTTAGTGGAGGAGAAACAACCCTCAGCCAAAGACCGGAGGCTGTGACCGTTTATTGGTGCAGCACCTCATCAAACCTGCTAGGGAGGCACCATAAAGGACAGCGGGGAACGGGGCCCACGTTTACCCGCGCAGATCCGCGGCAGCTGGACAAAAGTGGGTCACTGGTGAGGCAGGCCAGAGGAAGGATTGAAGGGGGTCCTGAGCCATACTTCTGAGCTGCCTGGGAGTTGACCGAGCCCCACACCTGGTGGACGCAGCACGGATCGGGCGGTCACTGCTGACAGAAGTGACCCGGAACAAACGAACTGTGAGTAAAGACCCTGGACTGTAACTTGTTGTCTGTGTGCTCCTTTGCGCCTCCAGCACTACCGGTACTGGGACTCTCACCACCATCACTCCCACCATCTCCTGCACTGCCCTGGGGTTACACTCTTCCCGTGGGGAGTTACACTACCTCAGCTGCTTATACCATCAGCCCCAGCAGACTGCCTTGCAGTGGCGGTTCCTAATGACCGCAAATGACCGCAAATCCACGGGTGGCGTAGTCGGACATCACTTAAAACATCTAAAAGACTGCCACTGGTCTGACCACCCTGAGCCACGGGACCGGGTCGCCACTACTACCCCCATTGTCTCCCTACTGCCCGGTTCTGAGTGCCCCACGGCCCAGGGGGCGAGTCACATATTTCAGATTTGAGATACCTACACAGGTTCTCAATAACTATTAGAGCTAGGCAGTGACTGTTACTCACTTCTCCTGGCTCCAGCACCAGGATCCATGTCTTCCTTCCTCAGTGGCCAGCTCCCTCTGCTCTCTATGGTAGCCAAGCGGCATCTATCCTCTGCTCTCTATGGTAGCCCAACGGGAATCTATGATATTGCTTTCCAAAGCCTCCTTAGACTGACTCAGTGGCTGCTTGCCACCTGAGTATTCATGTAGCATGCCCATGCTGCTATTACTTTGCTGCCGTCCCTGTTTAGCCATAAGACAAACCCAGCTTTGCTACCACTGGACTCTGTGTTAGGCGTCAGGCTTTTGCTGGATTCGAAATGGGTCCAGAACCTTCTGTGGTCTCCCAATCCGGTCCAGCCGGGGCTGATGCTGCTCAGCATCGTCGTCAGTCCCAACGCCTAGCTGGTCCACGAGAAGTACAGGTTGTCTCTTGGGCCTTTGTGCCTAGCAACAGGAAGCATAGGATGCGGAGGGAGACAGGGCTGTTAAAGTCTAAGTCCAGGTTTCTCTGTACTGAGCATGCCCGTGACATGACGGACCGTGATTGGTGGTTCGGGAGCCAGCTGATCCGGTGACCTGGCACCGCCTGATTGGTCGCGGGTGATGTCACAAATGGTGTGACGGTGGGCAGGGCTTAATCTTTAAAAGGCCCGCCCACAAACATGGCGGCGCCCTCTGATCATTGAGCAGTGATGCTGTTGTGTGGACGCTTGGCCTATAGAGCTCCACGTGTGCTTTAGTTTAAATAGGCAGGTGTAGTGGAAATAGGCAGGCTAGTAGAAATAGGCAGGTAGCTTTGCCGTACAGACTGGCTCCGACTAGGGGGTCGCCATACACCCCGAGCAGTCTGCAGTTGCCGTATTCCCAGTACCGCCTGTGAGCCACGTGGTGCGATTCTCCTCAGTCCGGTAGCATGCCGGCTGAGAGCACATACACGCCGGCGTGAGTCACACATGCATCCTAGCACCCACTGCGTAGTCCCTGTGTAGTTAACAGGGCTACAGCTACTTCCTCGGTCGCACATCTCCCGTGCTGTTAACGGAGATTGAGCGAACCGCTATACCCGTTCCCGTGTGCAATAACACGGAAGGGTTTATCATTTAAGTTGGTTGCTTTCCTTCTCACCCGGAAACTGTTCGGCAGCAGTCCACCAGGCTGCATTGCGGACCCCGGAGTTGGTTGCGTTCCATTATAATAAAGTTGTTTGCAAACGTCCCCTTAACACTCTGCTACAGTTTCCACTAAGTGTGCCTCTTGACAAACTCGCCTCTGCCTGTCCGCACACTAGGCTTTGCTATGCCAAGGTGCCCGCCTGTGTGGCGCCCTGCTGCGCATTGGTGCCACAGATCCTAGAGGGGTGCATGGATGGATTCTTCCACAAGAGGCCCTCACAGCATACACACACCTCCACCTTCTACCTCAGACCACCAGAGGGAGCCCGGATAGGGATATAAAAAGGGAAGGTGGAGCTAAGCAGTTCAGTCTGGGAGAGAGTCAGTCTGGTCTGAAGTCAAGTCTGTAAGGAGTTCAGTCACAGTCGGTCTGGAACCTACAGTCTGAGTCTAAGTCAGTCCAGCCCAGACTCAGGGAGCTCAGGTTAGTGAGCCCAAGGCGTGCCGACGCTGTAAGAGCGGTGAAGAGTAGCGAGGCCTACTGCCAGTGTGAAGCCTAGTGAGGGCCCCGAGCGCAGCCGAAGGCAAGTGGAGTAAGCGAGCTCCATAACCAGCTCACCCCACAACCATTTACCGGACACCGGATCCGCGTCTGCAGGGATCCCTAAGGCCCAGCAGAAACTACCGGAACCCCTGGCGAACTATATGTCCCAGGAACCCTAAAAGCTGACTGTCATACCAGGGTCAGGAGTCACTGAGGCCCAAGAGACCGGGGAGTGTGATCTCCAACAGAAGGCCCTACTACCAGGTTAGCCGGTGCAAGACAGAGACCAAGTTAGGCCTAGCTCCAGGCAGGTCATAAACTTATCAGGAAAAGGCAAGAAACAGGAGGCCCCACACCCGCTCACTGGGGAGAGTCCTGAAATGCACCCTTCACCCTACAGTGCCCTGGATCGTGCCTGAAACACCACCAGTAAAGGTACTGAAGTGAACTGTCGTGTGTGTGCCTATTCTTCTTCTGACCTGGCTGGGTCCCTTCTGTCCTGCATCCCTTCTCCTACGCTGCCCTGAGGCCCCACTCCACCTGTGGGGAGCCGCACCAACGTAGCTGCCTGAACACCGGCCTCAGAGGACTGTCGCAGCGCTGGTGATCCTCACCAGACACCACGGGTGGCGTGACGAACAATTTCCCCTTTCCCATACACCTTTCCCCCATTCCTTTCCCTTTTTAAGAGTGACCCCAGGGTACGGCCACCGTGGTATCCCCCAAAACTAACAACAAGGCCCGGGCGCCGAGTCGTCCCCATCCCCTGGGCGCGTCATCTCTTCCTGGCGTCACGAACAATTTCCCCTTTCCCATACACCTTTTCCCCCATTCCTTCTTCTTGCTTTTAAGAGTGACCCCAGGGTAAGGCCCCGGGAGCCGGCCACCGCGGCATCCCCAAAACCAACAACAAGGCCCGGGCGCCACTAACAGGATTCCGTGCTCATTGCCACCGGGTACTGTGCACCTTAAAAGACTGTGTTACTCACTGTGGTGAAGTTTTCCCGCCATTCCTGAAGTTTTCCCGCCATATCCGCCATTCTTCCTGTTGCCGCGCGGGAAGAAGAGAGGCGTAACTGCTGGAAGCGCGCGAAGCCCAGGACACGCCGCGCCCCTGACGTCGTACCAGGAAGCGTCAGGTCCTGGAAGGAGCCAGAGGACGCTCTGACGTCAAACGCAAGCAACGCAAGGTCCTGAAAGAAGACCGTCGCCCGCGGAGCTGCGGCCTACCTGTTGAAGAAGGTAGGCTCCGGATCACTAGGGGGGCGCAACCATGGCCGACGACCAGCAAGACGCCGGAGCACCGGATAACGCTCCCGACCGGAATCTCTACCCTGGTGACTCCGTCACCTACACCAGGCATAGAGGCGAAAGGGGCTGGTATGCCCTGAATGTCCACAGGGTGGTGGAGGAGAGCAAACCCTCGCCATCTAGAGCTGATGACCCAGCTGGGCCAGCCTATTGGGGACAGGTGCTTCCCCGGTGGGAGCACCATTATTGAACTGCTGAACATTATGTGTGCATAATTACCCGTCAGGGTATATAGACTCCAGGCTGGGGACTGTGAACAGCCAGAAACTTATAATGTTTGAAAAATGTAACCTGCAACGTTTAAGTGAAGTGCCTCCCATAAAGGGAAGAAATGTTTTATTGTCTTGTATATAATGCGTTCTAAAAATTTGCATGTCATGTATGCACTGTTTTACTCTGTTCCAGCCCGCGGACGTGCTGTGTTTTACTAGGGGGGAATGTGGCACTCCTGAGGGTTCAGTCGCCACAGAGGTACTGCACCTCACTCAGAGGTGTGGTGCCTCCCTTCACTCAGGTAAGGAGGGAGTGCTGCACGGAACCCCAAACACCTGCATCCAACACTACACTGCTCCAGGCCAGCTGGAGGGGCGACATGCAGAGTGCAGCTGCTGAGCCCTGTCCCTGGCTGGAGTGGGGGGAACCCAAAGGTAGGGGGAACCAGTAGTGGGGGTGGATGGAGGAAGTAGTTTAGGGGAGCACTCATACAGTAAATATATAAAAAGAAGCCATCTTAGAATAGTGCAGTCCAGTCAGTGAGTGAGGGTGGAGGAAGCACTTTACTTTAGCACTTAATTGAATCATATATAACTGGAGGCCATTTTAGTAACCGGGTCTTTGGTCGTGGGTCTTTGGGACGGCAAGTCAGTACAAAGCGCGGCTGGAGGGTCCACGGTTCCCGGTCTCAGGCCTCGAGACGGGGGATTGAGGCAGAGTTAAAAACCGGCTCTGTCCCCAGTCAGAGTCCAACCAAGAAGGCCCAAGAGGGGAGCAGAGGAGTTAGGCTCCACAGGCGAAAGGATCTCAGGGGGTGCGGACGAAGCGAGTCTCCACCTGCACATCTTATTCTGGCCCTGCCAGAGAGACCCTGCCGCAAGAGGGGATACCGGTCCCCGATTATTTGACTTTGCACTTCACGTCTCTGTCGGAAAAGTCCGGAGGCTTATGTGGATCCCAAGGGGATACGGACGGAGCGGAGTCGCCACCTGTATTCCTTAATCTGAGTTCATCCAGAGGGACCCGGCCTTACGCCAAGTTCTTACCGCTAGTAACCAAGAAGGGCACCCAGTCGGTCCGGAAGCTACACGCTACCCATCAAGGACATCGCAGTACCCGTACGGGACGCAGTGGGGGACACAAGGCGGGAAAAGCTTCACAAGGAGAGGAACACTTTACAAGCGGGGGGGTCCTGTCAAGCGCTCCTGTACTACTTGGAGTGTGCTGAACCCCACGCTGGCGGCCGCAGCTCACCGTGTGACAGCAGAGAGAAGCTCTGAGCTGAGAAAGCACTACCGTGAGTAAAGACTTGGATGACTTCAAATCCTGCCTCTGTCTGTTCTTTCCTCCGTGGCTCTGCACCCGCCAGCTCTCTGTTCTGCATCCCTTCTCCCACTCTGCCCTGAGGCCTCGCTCCACCTGTGGGGAGCCGCACCAACTAAGCTACCTGACCACCGGCCTCAGAGGACTGTAGCAGCGCTGGTGATCCTCACCAGACACCACAGGTGGCATCACGAACAATTTCCCCTTTCCCATACACCTTTTCCCCCATTCCTTCTTCTTGCTTTTAAGAGTGACCCCAGGGTACGGCCCTAGGAGCCGGCCACCGCGGCATCCTCAAAACCAACAACAAGGCCTGGGCGCTGAGTCGTCCCCATCCCCTGGGCGCGTCACCTGCACATATGACTTTACTGTTCCAAGGCATCTGTCTGCTCGGTTCTGCTGTATCAACATGTTTGCCTACATATGGAGTTCTACTGCTCAATACTGTTCCACATGTCGTCCAGCATATCCAGCTCCACAATATCATGCTGATACAGGTGCTGAGCTGCAACTCCAGTTTTGCTGTTCACCTTCTAGTCCAGCTTATCCAACTCCACTGTATCTCACTGCACCAATGGCTCTAGTCCGAGCTGCTCATCCAGACCTATGGCTTAGCAAATCCATCTCACCAAGTGAGCCATAACAGTGCGCCATCCCACCCCATTCCAGGGGCCCCAAATGTAAAAATTTTGAAGAAGGGTTTCCAAATGTCCTGGTACTCAAAACAGATGGCAAAATTCTCCTTTTCCATTCTTACATTTATTTTGCCAACTTTGCGCTACTTTATAAACGTTCCAGGAATTTTGGATCACCTGTGAAGCATTAGTGATTAACTCTACCAGGAATATTCCCTCATTTGCATAAATATGTTAAATGACTTATGTCACCTGAACAAGCAGAATGTCATTTTCAGCAAACTTTCAAATACTTAACATAAATTCATCTTTGACAAATTCTGTTCATTTTTTGTATTATTTTAATTATGTAACAAATGCTTACATTGCAGAAATGTGACTGTGATCATTTCTCTTTGTATCTCTTGGGTGATGGTAATAAATAATTACATGCAAATAGATTTCTTGTTTTTATATTTTAATTAGAGATGGAAATAAACACTTACATTAATATGATTTAATAGCCCGTTGCTTTTCAGTACAGTACTTGTTATTAAGACTGATTTATATTATTCATTAGATCAGGGATTTTACATTAAAGGAGTTGTATCGTGGTTAGAGATGTGCGAATCTGACGAAATTTAATTCAAATGATTTGCTCGAATTTGGCTGCTTTTTATGCTGTAACTAGACATAAGCGAACTCGAACTTATAAGTTCAGGGTTCAAACCGGACAGTTAGTGTCCGGTGTTAAACGCCAAACACGGGCTTCTCCTGGAAAATCGTTGCAGTGTTCGCAGTTCCACGGGAAGTCCATGAGAGAGAGAGATTTTTTTTCCAGATCCAAAGTTCAAGTCTCCATTGTTTTCAATGGTGTTCGGGTTCCGATTCAAGTTCGGGTACAGTTCTGATACCCAAACTAAAGTTGGGTTGGGTACCAGAATCTGAACTTCCACGGGTCCGTTCATCCCTAGCTCTAACGTCTCTCCAGATCTCAGGGAGTATAAAGATAGAAGTTAAAAAAATATATATCATGGGGCGTTAAGGGATTAAAGAATTTAAATTTAAGAAAAATGGATCCCTTCCAAATGGAGGAAAATGGATACAAAATTAAAATAATCCCTTATGATGCGTTTGCCATAAAGTTCAGTTTAAAAAAACTCTTGGGCAGACAAGAAAAGTTGTACAGACTACATTTTTTGTTTCAGCTAAAAAAAATGAATAGAAACTGGATAGGAGGCAAAAGAAAGACATTTTATGACGCGTCTGTTCCCATGCAAATGAATGGGTCCTCCTGTACTGTAACATTTTAATTTTGTTTTTATGATCCCAAAACAGATCCAAAATTGGAGACAGAGATAGCTATTAGACATGTGAATAGAGCCTAACCCTTTAATCGATATCAACTGATTATCTGATTTATGAAGAAAGTTTATCTCTCCTTTGATGTGGTTTTTGGTCATAAATCAACTGAGATAAGTGAAAGGTGCATCTATCGCTATTCATAAAAACACACCTCATACTTCATACAACATGAAATAGATAATGATGGGCACAATTTGTTTGTCAAATTATCTCTTTACCAGAAAACTGTAGTACTTGCTAAGGTCCATTTCCCCAATAGAGGTCAGACGGATTTTGCACTGAGGTTCTGGAGGAATTTGCGGGGAATCTTCCTGATATTCTGGGTGGAGACTTCAATTATCGAATGGAAGTGGAGCAAGACACTAAATCCAGTAAGTACAACCGAGAGGTAAGGGTTTCACCTTTTTCTCTGCTTCTCATAATTCATATCATCGCCTCAATTACATTTTTCTATCTCATTCTTTTGATAGTTCCCTGGAACCTAATATAGAACCAATCCTTCGACCATGCTATTGTGTGGGCATCTTTTCATTTGGGGTGAATGTTTAGTAAATCCAATTTATGGAAACTCAATGACAACATCCTTCAAGATCAAAACCCAACATGTGAGGCTGATAAACATAACACCATTTCTGACTTCTAAATACACATAGGTGGGACAATACTGAGCCTCAAATCCAGTAGGAAGCTCTTAAATGTGTCCTCAGTGGGACACTTATCTCCCATGCTAGTAGCCTTAGATCAGAGGACATAGCTACACTATATTCCAAATTGGCTTCATCAGAATACCCCCAGATGGTACAGATCCCCCGCCCGGCTCCACTCCTTTTATCCTAAGTATTCTGAACTCTGTTGGAGATGTGGAAAAGAGAGAGGTACCCATACAGATATATGATGGAGCAGTGAAAAAAATTGTTCCCTTCTGGTTAGCTATTAATGACCTTAATAATAAGGTTTGTTCCGATTCAGTCCACTTGTCCCCGGCGATGGCTCAGTTATCTGTTATACCAGCCTCACTGTTTTCTTTGAAGAAAGGTCTAATGCGTTTCTTCATATAAGCAGTTCATTTAGTTATTCCTCGCCACTGGAAAACCTCGCAAGTTCCCTCCCTGGTGGTGTAGCTAGATATCTTACTGGACATTGCTAGGATTGAGGAATTCATCTCCTAGGACCACGACAGGACTGTCCATTTCTGCAGAATATTGAGTCCTAAATTTCTGCTTATGGAAGAATTTGAAATGCCAATGTTGTAGAAAAAGACATGGACCGCACATACAAAATTCATACATTGATCTAATGCCGCTAGGCAAAAATGTAAAAAACTGAACATGGGGTTCTCAGTTTAACATTCTGATCAGACTGTATGAAGCCCACTACCACGTCACAGTGAACCTATCAGTGGGTCCCAAATTTTTATAGCCTTAAAGGTGCAGTGCCATGTGCCAATCACCGATGCAGTTACAGTGCACCCACAAAGCGGGCGATCTGGTGCCCCACACCACCCATACTACAAAGCTGACATGACTCAAGACCACACCACCCCACAGGCACAAAACCCCAGCAACAATGGCCGACACACAGCAGCAACACCAAGTGAATAGAGCTAGGACACTCACCAGGAGGAATTTGAAGAATTCCAATCTTGGCAAGATAGCCAATCCAATTCAAGACTGTAAGTATAGACCAACATCTACTCTCTTTTCCATCCTTTCTTCTTTCCTTTTTTTTCCTTCTCAATTTCTTTCTTACTTTTTCTTCTTTTTTATTAATATTTGCTTTATAAAAATACTAGTACATTATTAGTCATCCTGATTGACTTGTTGGTTTGTGCACCGTTTGTATCTCTAACAGGTATCTTTTATGATGCTTTTTAATAAAAATCAATGAACCGTAAATCAGCTGAGAGGAAATAGAAGAGTAAGGGGCATTTAGACAAGCGTATTGATCATTCATTGGGTGAGACGATTTTTAAGCAGGCTTGTAAACAGAACGTGTGCTACAGAGAACATTATATTCTACGCGCACTGAATGATCATGTTAACAATTGCTCTGTGCCCACAGAAGTGCAGTTGTCCTATCTATACAGACGATTAAATGACTGCCGATCGGCTTGCATGTAGAGAAAGAGCCATGGACGAATTCTTAGTTAATCTCATTCTGCAGCCAACAAAGTGCAAGGAAACAACAGCCTTAAAAATCAAAAGGTTCAACATTTTTAATGAACCCCAATTGCAAAAATTACTTTTAACACTAAAGTATATGCATTTGAGTAAAAAAAAAAAAACAGTGTCCCCAAAGGCGTCCATATCCTTTAAGGCATCTTTATATGGCCAATAATCGGCTGAAAAAAATGCCCTTAGAGGCTCATTCCTGATCATTGGATTTAAAAAAGAGCAGTTTGAATTGTTATATCGTTGATCGCCGCTTATTATTCATTCTATATTTTATATCTTGCAATGTAAACCCTAACCATTTAGCAGGATGGGCTCTGATATGACCATATTATGTTGGTGGGTTTTTCCATAGGTCTGCAGAAAAATCCTCTGGGTTAACAAAAGAGAGTTTTCATAAAGCATTAACATCTCTTCCGACCTTGAAATTTGACACATTTTTAGATTATGGGATGATTTCCAATTATTTCTCACTGTACAAAACTTTTTTAAATACTTCAAAATGACATTGGCTATTGATTACCTTCTTCTGGAGTAAGATTTCCTCAAGGGCCCTTTACAACTAATTCTGTTTTAAGAAGTTTCTAACCTTTTAACATAACCTTTTGAAGAAAACGATTGCTGCTCATTTGCTAATACAAATAATCTTAGAGATTTCCAAGGTCAAGCACTTTATGTAATGTTGTAATTTCTAATTTTCCTCTAATCCCTTCAGCTAAATATAGCAAGAAAAAATTATTCGGGTACAAGTAGGAAAATTTAATAAGGATTCAATTCAAGATGGAAATTCAGAAGATAAATTTGTTTATTTTGCAAAATTTAATTTAGAAACTCATACTGTACATTTATATGCATTGTTTAGAAACCCACATAACTTTACAAACATGATCCTCTCTTGATTTACTGTTTGTTAGTAAAGAACAATATGCAAATTGCCTCTTCAGAGAGGACGAGGATTTGATCTCTACTGCCACCTATTGAATGTAACAATCCTAATAGTCAATATAGATCCTTTCATGAGCCTTGCCACATGACTTAGGGTAAGAAGTCAAAACAGAAACTCCATTTGCAGACACATGTTTCAGGGTGTTTGACCCTACTCAGTACAAAGCAGGAGAGAGGCTTACTGCTTTGCACTGGGGATGGGCAAACACTCTGGAACACGTCTGCAAATGGAGTTTCTGTTTTGGCTTCTTATCCTAAGTCAAGTAGCAAGGCTCATTAAAGGATCGATATTGACCTTTAGGATTGCTACTTCCAGTAGGTCGCACTAGAGTTCCCATCTTCTTCCCTTCTAAACAGGCTATTTGCATATTTAAATTGCCAGAGGAGCATTGCATGGCCTGTAAGTCTCCTTACACTCATTTGGCACTCTCCACAACGAGAAACGTTCCCCCTTAGACCCTTAGTAAAGGGCATAATCAGTTTAAGCATAGCTGCACTTACACAAAATCTTGGACATGTCATAAATATAGGTTTGAAGTTTTGATCGGTGGGAGTGACTAACCCAGGGGAATGGGGATTACTCGGGACCCGGGCCTTTAGCCTGGCCTTAGGGATGTCACGGTGGTCGGCTCCTGGGCCCATAGCCTGGGGTCTCTCTTTAAAAAGGGTGGATTGTTTGTTTATTTTTATAAAGGTTTGTGACGCCACCTGTGGCTTCTGGTGAGAATCACCAGCGCTGCGCAGTCCACTGAGGCCGATGATAAGGCAGCTCGATGGTATAGCTCCCCACAGGTGGAGCTAGGCCTCAGGGCAGCGGGGATGTAAGGGGATGCAGGACAGGCGAGACCCAGCCGGGTCAGAGCAAGAACAGGGACAGACACGATAGTCACTTCAGTACCTTTTACTGATGGAAATTCAGGCACGTCCCGGAGCACTGTAGGGTGAAGAGTGCACGTCAGGATCCTCCCCAATGAGCGGGTTTAGGGCCTCCTGTTTCTTGCCTCTGCGTAGTAAGTTTCTGACCTGCCTGGAGCTAGGCCTAACTTTGCCTCTGTCCTGCGCTGGCTGACCTTGTGGTAGGGCCTTTTCTTGGAGTACACTCTCCTCAGCTTGCGGGGCCTATATGTCTCCCGGCTCTGTTACGTATCAGCACTTTAGCGATCCTGGGACTTGTAGTTCTCCAGGGATTCCGGTTATGCCTTACTGGGTCATAGAGATCCCGGTAAGCTTCGGACCCGGTGTCCGGTAAATGCTTCGGGGTGAGCAAGTTAAGCTCCTCTGTCCCCTATGTACTAACTCTCCACTCGCCTTTGGCCTACTCGGGCCCTCACTAGGCTACTCACACTAACAGCAGCTTGCCGCACTTCACCGATCTTATGGCGCCGGCACACCTAAAGCTCACTTCTCTGAGCTGCGCTGAGTTTTGGTCTGGATAAGCTCCACTGCAGGATAGCAATTGCAGGAGCTGGAACAGGCTCTTGTCCTCTGAGGTAACTCTTCTCAGACTGTACTGGACTCACTGCTAAACCAGAATAGACTCTGACTGACCGCTGCCTGGCTCCACCTCCCCTATTTATCTATCCCTAACGGGCTCCCTCTGCTGGTCTGAGGTGGAAGGTGGAGATGTGTGAATGGTTATGGGGGCCTCTTGTGGAGGAATTCAGCAATGCCCTCTTCCAGGATCTGTGATACCAAGTGCAGCTGGGCGTCACAGGAGTGGTAAGCCCTCCAAAACGAAGGGTAAATAGAAAGTCTTTGAGCCCCTTCTTCAGCCTTGAAGAAGACAAGAGCTGCGCTTGGCTGAATGCTTTTGCCCCTTAGGTTTAGAGATCGGCAGGGTCTCAGAATTCATACCACACTAATTAAAAATTTAGACATGTCTCATTTATATTTCAAAATTTTTGTCAAACTTTAGTTACAATTTGAAAGGGTCTTCAGGCTTTGGAATGTTGACAGCCTAAAGTCAGGATAAAACATCGATGGAGTTTAGCAAAAAGATTGGCAGGATCCTAATCCAGCGGCGTCATCAGTAGTCCAAGGCCACTGGACCAGAGCTCAGCAAACTCCCTCCTACCTGGCAGCATCCCTAGCCGCTCTTCCAATTAGTAGGCCCAATTTAATGTCATGCATATATCACACCTCAACAATGACAATGAAATCTCAGTGTCAGCAGTTAGATTTGCAGGGCTTCAGTCTGGTATCCACAGACTATCAACATGGCCAGTAGACTAGTTTCCTGCAGTTTTTTTGCTCAACTCTAACTATCAGTATTTAATTGTGGGGATCCAACTCTCAGCACCCTCATCAATAAGTTGTTTTATAAGGGCCACAGCACTCATGTAAGCACTGCAGCCTCTTCAGAGTTTACCTGGTGCCATTTATCTGCATACTGCCAACTTAATCGCAAGAGTTGAGCAAAAAAATTTCTAGGGCCGAAGACCAATGGCCACATCCGTAATCTGTAACACAGGTGCTGGAATGCAACACACTGAGACACAAGGCGGAAACAGTTAGGGATTGATATAACCACTTTATATGTATAACAACTATTATGCAAGGGTGTTAGTAACAGGATAATCAACAGTAACTTGGAATAACAATAAGAAATAAATTCAGTGAATAACGGTAAAGTTCTTTGCAAAACTGTGATGCACCCAGTCGTGGGAGTCACCACGTGAGCTCTCTTTAAATGGCCCTAGCGGGGGTTACCGGTTCTTCTTGCTAGGCCGCAAGTCTCTTCCGGATAAAGTCTATCAGATCCCGTTTAGCCTCTCATGCACCAACCGGCCCCCACCCAACCTGAAGTCCTAACCTCAACGGTCCCCCGTACCGTGAGTGAGAATTGAAAGTGACGGCCCTGTTCACTTGCACGATTCCTCCGCTGTTGCTGGCGCGTCTCTCTTGTCGCAGTCCTCTCTCAGCTCTTCTTGGCTTGACCGTCAATGGTAGTCTCTCACGCTTGGGGTAAGGGGGTCCAGACCTCGGCTCTTGACAGGCAACGTCGGGTTCCGGGAACTCACTCAGTGTGGAGCGTAGGTCCTGACTCTGACCAACATGCGCAGGGCTCAAAGCGCTTCTGTGAGGAGTCTTGAGCTGTTCAGGCGGTGTCCGGCTCTGGTGAAGTGCAGGACTCTGGCTGAGGCTCGTCACGCTGGGCTCTGTGGTCCCTCCTGAGCACATCTGCTCCACTCTGTAGCCTGGCACCAAATCTCCCTTTGTCTTGGCCTTTTATATCCAGGAAATCCTTCCTGGGGGTCACCTGATCAGGTCTGGCTTCTGAATTCATTCGTCCTTCAACTCTTCTAGCATAACTTGGTTCCGCTTTATTTCGTATGGCCAGCAGATGGCAATCTTTCCTCATCTCTGGCAAATCCTGCAAGAATCCTCTTGATGGTTCATTGCTCTCTACTACAAATCCATGGCTGCCGGACCAGAAACGTGAGAACCACCTCCTACCTGTCGGCTTCCCAGTAGCTCTTCTGATTAGTTGAACTTGAGTGACCTCAACATTATGCATGCATTGCGCTGGGCCTACTAATCAGAAGAGGCACTGAGGATGCTCACAGGTAGGAGAAAGTTAGCAGAGCTCTAGGTTGACTGCCACAGACTATAATGTTCAGTGGACAAGGGTCCTGTGAATCTTTTTTGCTCAACTTTACAAATAATGGCTATAGAGATTATTGTAATGTTGTCCCTTTGAAGTGAATGAGACAATGCTGCACTGCCGCTACTTGCTAGATGGAGAGAAGGTAGACAGCACAATTAAAACTTTGAAGAGGCTGAACTCCTCCATGTAGGACTGCAGGCTCTTCAGTGTTTAGATGGTGCTGTCTACCTTCTCTCCATCTACTTAGTAGCATAGGACTGCAGACTCTTCACTGTTTACATGGTGAGGTCTACCTTCTCTCCATCTACTACGTAGTGGCGTTGCAGCAATGACTCATTCACTTCAATGTTGTATATTGGTATTAGTGGTTCTAAGTTCCTTTCATGGTCAATAAGGTAAGAGCTGAGGAAGAACTCCCTGAGGAAGCATGTGTGAAACTCGAGTTGAAGAGTGTGACAGCAAGAGCACAGCATGACAAACTTGGGTCAGTAATCCATTTCCGCAATTTTTTTTTATTCCTTATTGGAAGGATTAGGTTCTTAGTATACTGTGGCATGGATTATTTAATGAGAGGTTATTAATACCTTGCAGATGGAGTTGAGTTGTTTATTTCAGAGGGATTAATAAGTTAAGGAAGCATTGGGGAAGGTAGGAAATGTCTGATAAATGGGGAAAGAAGCAGATTTCTGTGATAAGATATATTACAAAGTTTCTTAGGCTTCACATGTCCATTATTCATCTATTTGAAAAAAATCCAGTAAACAAAAAAAAGTATCATTTCCAAACTGATGAAAAACTAATACCGTTTAAAACAGATTTGTTCATATTGGCCACAATAATTTACCAAACTGATGTAACTGCAATCAGTTTTTTTAGCTGTACAAAAAAGTTGGGCAGACAACATTTTCATTTCGGCTGAAAAAAACAATTGCAGCTGGATCCGAGAGTGAAGAGTTAAACCTCCTCTCATCTGATAGATAAAAAAACATTAGGAAGGGGTATACACAGTATTTTGTCAGATGGATATGGGTGTGTAAACAACGGATACTGGAAGCCTGTGCTAGCATTTCTTCTGCAGTGTTGCTATCAGTGTGTCCAGAGTGGGAGAAGAGGGTTGCATTGACAATACAACACAATGGGCAGCACTTTGAACACATTTTATAAGTGGTCAAAAACTTGTAAAAATCTCATGAAAGAATAAAGTTATGTTAAAACCAAGCACACCATTGTTTTTCTTATGAAATTCTCAATAAGTGTGATGTGTTGCATGACCCTCTTCCCATTGGAAATAAAGATAAAAATAAATAAAAATAAAGTTGGATCCAAAATGGACAACTTTAAAATGGCCGCCATGGTCACCACCCATCTAGAAAAGTTTTCCCCCTCCCATATACTAATGTGCCACAAACAGGAAGTTGATATCACCAAACATTCCCATTTAATTTAGGTGTATCCATATAAATGGCCCACCCTGTATATATATATATATATATATATATATATATATATATATATATATATATATATATATATACATATATACACTGCTCAAAAAAATAAAGGGAACACTTAAACAACAGAATATAACTCCAAGAAAATCGAAATTCTGTGAGATCAAACTGTCCATAGGGAGTGTAGTGCCGGCGTCCCTGCCCTCTGCTAGGCAGGGACGCTGCTCCCCTCACCGCTCTGCCCCGTGCCCGGCGTCCCTCTCCCGCTCTGCTGTCAGCGCGCGCTCCTTCCCGGCGTCCTCCTCCCGCTCTGCTCTCAGCGCGCGCTCCTTCCCGGCCCCTGTGCTTAGGGCGCGCGCGCGCGCGCTCCCCTCCTCTTAAAGGGGCCGCGCGCGCCGTCCTAAGGAGTCCCCGGCCAATGGCCGGAGGACTTCATCATATATAAGGCACCTCCTCCAAAATGGAGGTGCCCGAGCAATGTTGTTTGCACCTGTGTCTCACCTGTGCTTCAGCCCTCAGGTCCCGTTGCCAGTTACCTGCCAGTTACCTGTCAGATTCCTGCCTGATTACTTGCTACCTGTCTGCTAGTCTGAGGTCCGACGGTCTGCCTTACTACTCCTGTCAGTCTGTCTAAGGACCAGCCTGCCCGCTCACCTGGGAGCGCACCTCAGCTACCTGCCTGCTTGCCAGAGGTCCGACGGTCTGCCTTACAACTCCGGTCAGTCTGTCTATGGACCAGCTTGCCCGCTCACCTGGGAGCGCTTCTCCGTTACCTGCCTGCTTGCCAGCCCGGAGGCTCCGCTGTCACGTGCTGTGACCACCAGCTACTCCAGACTCTTGCCCGCTCACCTGGGAGCGCTTCTCCGCTACCTGCCTGCTTGCCTGCCCGGAGGCTCCGCTGTCACGTGCTGTGACCACCAGCTACTCCAGACTCTTGCCCGCTCACCTGGGAGCGCTTCTCCGCTACCTGCCTGCTTGCCTGCCCGGAGGCTCCGCTGTCACGTGCTGTGACCACCAGCTATTCCTGAGACTCTTGCCCGCTCACCTGGGAGCGCTTCTCCGTTACCTGCCTGCTTGCCTACCTGGAGGCTCCGCCGTCACGTGCTGTGACCACCTGCTATTCCAGAGACTCTCGCTTGCTCACCTGGGAGCACACATTCTCCATCTGCCTTGCTAGCCTACCTGGAGGTTCAGCCATCACAGGTCGTACCTACCCTTTACCCAGAGACTGCCCCGATCACTTGCCGTGTCCTCCTGCCCGTACACCCAGAGACTGTCCTGGTCACCTCCTGTGACTACCTGCCTGGTCGCCACCCGCTCCCTTACAAGGACCGCCCCCTTGTATTGTAGCCCAGAGGTTCCGCCTCCCAGACCCGTTACAGTTTGCTCGGGCCATGGAACCCGGTGGCACCCAAGCTCCCTCGCTCTCGGACCTCTGTCTTGAACTGTCCCGTCAGAGGTCCCAACAGGAGTCCATCATGGGTCACCTGCGGAATGTCAATACTCGCCTGAACACTCTGTCTGATCCACCAACAACCTCCGCCAGTGCCATATCTTGCAATCCGGCAGCTCCGCTGCCCACTAATACCATGGTATCCTACCCCGGACCCCGGCTTTCTGCACCTCCTCGCTTCGGAGGCGACTGCGTCCAGGCTCGGGGCTTCTTAAATCAGTGCACCCTGCACTTTGAACTTTTGTCCCACCAGTTTAATTCCGACCGGGCCAAAATTGCCTTCATCATGTCCCATCTCACCGGGGAGGCCCTGGCCTGGCTAAATCCTCTATGGGAGAGAGGAGACCCCCTGGTGTCCAACTTGCCTGCTTTTCTCACGGCTTTCCGGAAAGTCTTCGACGAACCCGGACGGAAGACCTCATCTGCATCATCGTTGCTACGCCTCCGTCAGGAGAGTCTCACCGTAGGCCAATATGCCATACGGTTCCGTACCCTTGCCTCGGAGCTGGCCTGGGATAACGACGCTCTGGTTTCCGTCTTCTGGGAGGGTCTGTCCGGCCGTATTAAAGATGAACTTGCCGGTCGGGACATTCCTACCACTCTCGATGACTTAATAACTCTTGCCACCCGGATTGACCTACGGTTCCAGGAGCGTGCCAGAGAGGTCACCCGTGAGAGGAGGTTACCACGTCTAGCTCCTACTTTTCAGAAACCCGTCACTCCTTCTGTCTCTAACCAGGTACACCCTCCTGAGCCTATGCAGGTCGACCAGACCAAGATGGTCAAGACCCGTCAGGACTTACGCCGTGCCGAGGGGACCTGCTTCTACTGTGGCAGTAAGGAGCACCGGATTCATGCCTGCCCGGAGAGGTCGGGAAACGCCTGTGTCTAGGTTCGCTCAGAGAGGTCCACCTAGACAAGAATAAATCCTCTCCATCCCTGCTGTTGTCAGTTTCAATCGTCTACGGGGAGAACCGTTATTTCGAACTAGCCCAACTGGACTCTGGAGCAGCCGGGAATCTTATTTCACAGTCCCTGGTAGAGAAATACCGCATCCCCACCAAACCTCTGGCTGTACCCTTGTCTGTGGCTGCCGTGGATGGGGGGCTCTTACCACGCCCCATCCAACTCATCACCGAATCCATTACTCTGCAGGTGGGAATGCTGCATTCTGAAAGTATCTCCTTTCATGTTCTGCCTGGACTCTCTCACGCCCTCTTGCTAGGTCTGCCTTGGCTCCAGAAACATGCACCCGTGCTTGACTGGCAAACCGGAGAAGTCCTTCGCTGGGGACAAGACTGTCATAAGACCTGCCTGGTTCCCGTCCATCCCGTCCGTCCCTCTCCTACCCCAGCTAATCTACCTGGACTTCCAATTCCTTATTGGTCTTATGCTGATGTCTTTAATAAAAAGGAGGCAGAGACATTACCCCCTCATAGACCATACGACTGTCCCATCGACCTGTTACCCGGTACTACTCCTCCCCGTGGGCGTATTTATCCTTTATCCGCTGCTGAGACCCGGTCGATGTCCGAATATATTGAGGAGAATCTGGCCAGGGGATTCATCCGGAAATCTACCTCCCCGGCGGGAGCAGGCTTCTTTTTCGTCAAAAAGAAGGACGGCTCTCTCCGTCCCTGTATAGACTATAGAGGCCTAAACCAGATCACGGTGAAGAATAAGTACCCCCTTCCGCTCATTCCAGAATTATTTGATCGTCTGAGGGGGGCTAGAATCTTCACCAAACTAGACCTCCGTGGGGCGTACAACCTGGTTCGTATCCGTCAAGGGGATGAATAGAAGACGGCATTCAACACCCGGGACGGCCACTATGAATACCTGGTAATGCCCTTTGGTCTCTGTAACGCTCCTGCCGTCTTTCAAGAGTTGGTCAATGACATCTTCCGGGACCTTCTCTACTCCTGCGTAGTGGTGTACCTGGACGACATCTTGGTCTTCTCTCCGGATCTCCAGACTCACCGGAGGGACGTTCGTCAGGTCCTGCTCAGGCTCAGGCAGAATCACCTCTTCGCTAAATACGAGAAGTGCCTCTTTGAGCAGACCTCGCTTCCGTTTTTGGGCTACATTATTTCTCAGACCGGCCTACGAATGGATCCAGAGAAACTGTCTGCCATCGAGAAATGGCCCCGACCGGAGGGGTTGAAGGCCATTCAGCGGTTCCTGGGCTTCGCCAACTACTACCGCCTCTTCATACCACACTTCTCTTCCCGGACTGCCCCAATTTCCGCGCTCACCCGTAAGGGTACTAATCCCAAAGAGTGGCCGCCCGAAGCAGAAGAAGCCTTTCTTTCCTTAAAACAGGCCTTCTCTTCCGCCCCGGTGCTGCATCGCCCGGACGGCAACAAGCAGTTTTTCCTGGAAGTGGACGCCTCCTCCTCTGGAGCTGGAGCAGTACTTACTCAAAAATCTTCTTCCGGGAAGATGGTAACTTGCGGCTTCTTCTCTAAACTCTTCTCCTCCTCTGAGCGCAATTATTCCATAGGAGATCGAGAGTTATTGGCCATCAAACTGGCATTGGAGGAGTGGCGTTACCTGCTTGAGGGGGCTCTTCACCCGGTAATAATTTACACTGACCACAAGAACTTGGCTTACCTCCAGCATGCCCAGAGACTTAACCCGCGCCAGGCCCGGTGGTCCTTGTTTTTTGCTCATTTTGATTTTGTCCTTCATTTTCGCCCGGCTAACAAAAACGTCAAGGCGGACGCCTTGTCTCGATCCTTTCTGGTATCTGATCTCGAGGAAGATCCGAAACACATCATCGATCCCGCCAGAGTAATGCAGGTGGCTCCCGTGAGTCTAAATCGTCTCCCTCCCGGAAAGACGTTCGTATCAGTACCTGATCGGGAGAAGATCCTTCACTGGGGTCACTCGTCTAAACTGGCTGGCCACGCTGGTCAGAAGAAGACCCTCCAGCTTATTTCCCGGCACTACTGGTGGCCTACCCTGCAAAAGGATGTAATAGACTTTGTTTCTGCCTGTGTGTCCTGCGCCCGCAACAAGGTTCCGAGACATCTGCCAGCCGGTCGCCTCCTTCCGCTCCCAGTACCTGCTGCCCCCTGGCAGCATATTGCAATGGACTTCATAACTGACCTCCCACTCTCTGCCGGTTGTACGGTTATTTGGGTGGTCGCTGACCGCTTCTCCAAGATGGCTCATTTCGTTCCCCTGCCAGGCCTCCCGTCTGCACCCGAGCTAGCTAGAGACTTTATTCGTCACATCTTCCGTCTTCATGGCCTGCCCCTCCACATCGTGTCGGATCGTGGGGTACAGTTCACCTCACGCTTCTGGAGAGCCACTTGTAAACTACTAGACGTCACCCTGGACTTCTCTTCCGCTTACCACCCACAGTCCAATGGTCAAGTGGAGCGGATCAATCAGAACCTGACCAGTTACCTCCGGCACTTCGTTAATGCCCACCATTCTGACTGGGTGGATCTCCTACCATGGGCCGAGTTCTCTTACAATAATCACGAGAGCGAATCCTCCTCCAAATCCCAGTTTTTTGTAGTCTTTGGTCAGCATCCTCGGATTCCTTTTCCTGTCTCCACCTCGGTGGACAACCCGGCTGCGGAATCTCTCGTTAGCAAATTTTCCTCCATTTGGGAGAGTACCCGATCCGCACTCCTTCAGTCGTCCGAGCGGATGAAAAGACACGCTGACAAAAAACGCCTGGATCCTCCTCAATTTCATCCAGGAGATAAGGTCTGGCTCTCATCTAAATATGTTCGACTCAAGATACCCTCTTACAAGTTAGGGCCTCGGTTCATCGGACCTCTGGAGGTCACCAGTCAGATCAACCCGGTGGCCTATAAATTGAAACTCCCGGCCAACTTACGGATCCCTAACTCCTTCCATGTATCTCTCCTCAAACCTGTGGTACTTAACTCTTTTTCCAAGTCTACAGGTACGCCTCCTGCTCCGGTTTCTGCTGAGGACGAGTTTGAGGTAGAGAACATTCTTGCCACCAAAAGGGTAAGAGGAAAGACCTTTTTTCTGGTAGATTGGAAGGGGTTTGGTCCTGAGGAGAGAACGTGGGAGCCCCGGGAGAACATCCATGCCCCTCTCATCCTAGCTAAATTTCTGTCTGGCCTAAAAAAGGGGGGGCCTAAAGGGGGGGGGTACTGTAGTGCCGGCGTCCCTGCCCTCTGCTAGGCAGGGACGCTGCTCCCCTCACCGCTCTGCCCCGTGCCCGGCGTCCCTCTCCCGCTCTGCTGTCAGCGCGCGCTCCTTCCCGGCGTCCTCCTCCCGCTCTGCTCTCAGCGCGCGCTCCTTCCCGGCCCCTGTGCTTAGGGCGCGCGCGCGCGCGCTCCCCTCCTCTTAAAGGGGCCGCGCGCACCGTCCTAAGGAGTCCCCGGCCAATGGCCGGAGGACTTCATCATATATAAGGCACCTCCTCCAAAATGGAGGTGCCCGAGCAATGTTGTTTGCACCTGTGTCTCACCTGTGCTTCAGCCCTCAGGTCCCGTTGCCAGTTACCTGCCAGTTACCTGTCAGATTCCTGCCTGATTACTTGCTACCTGTCTGCTAGTCTGAGGTCCGACGGTCTGCCTTACTACTCCTGTCAGTCTGTCTAAGGACCAGCCTGCCCGCTCACCTGGGAGCGCACCTCAGCTACCTGCCTGCTTGCCAGAGGTCCGACGGTCTGCCTTACAACTCCGGTCAGTCTGTCTATGGACCAGCTTGCCCGCTCACCTGGGAGCGCTTCTCCGTTACCTGCCTGCTTGCCAGCCCGGAGGCTCCGCTGTCACGTGCTGTGACCACCAGCTACTCCAGACTCTTGCCCGCTCACCTGGGAGCGCTTCTCCGCTACCTGACTGCTTGCCTGCCCGGAGGCTCCGCTGTCACGTGCTGTGACCACCAGCTACTCCAGACTCTTGCCCGCTCACCTGGGAGCGCTTCTCCGCTACCTGCCTGCTTGCCTGCCCGGAGGCTCCGCTGTCACGTGCTGTGACCACCAGCTATTCCTGAGACTCTTGCCCGCTCACCTGGGAGCGCTTCTCCGTTACCTGCCTGCTTGCCTACCTGGAGGCTCCGCCGTCACGTGCTGTGACCACCTGCTATTCCAGAGACTCTCGCTTGCTCACCTGGGAGCACACATTCTCCATCTGCCTTGCTAGCCTACCTGGAGGTTCAGCCATCACAGGTCGTACCTACCCTTTACCCAGAGACTGCCCCGATCACTTGCCGTGTCCTCCTGCCCGTACACCCAGAGACTGTCCTGGTCACCTCCTGTGACTACCTGCCTGGTCGCCACCCGCTCCCTTACAAGGACCGCCCCCTTGTATTGTAGCCCAGAGGTTCCGCCTCCCAGACCCGTTACAGGGAGCAACACTGCTTGACAATCAATTTCACATGCTGTTGTGCAAATGGAATAGACAATAGATGGAAATTATTGGCAATTATCAATCAAGACACCCTCAATAAAGGAGTGGTTCTGCAGGTGGGGACCACAGACCACATCTCAGTACCAATGCTTTCTGGCTGATGTTTTGGTCACTTTTGAATGTTGGTTGTGCTTTCACACTCATGGTAGCATGAGACGGACTCTACAACCCACAGAAGTTGCTCAGGTAGTGCAGCTTATCCAGGATGGCACATCAATGCGAGCTGTGGCAAGAACATTTGCGGTGTCTGTCAGCATAGTGTCCAAAGGCTGGAGGCGCTACCAGGAGACAGGCCAGTACACCAGGAGATGTGGTGGGGGCTGTAGGAGGGCATCAACCCAGCAGCAGGACCACTACCTCCGTCTTTGTGCAAGGAGGAACAGGAGGAGCACTGCCAGAGCCCTGCAAAATGACATCCAGCCGGCCACAAATGTGCATGTGTCTGCACAAATAGTTAGAAACCGACTATATGAGGGTGGCATGAGGGCCCGACGTCCACAAATGGGGGTTGTGCTCACAGTCCAGCACCATGCAGGACGCTTGGCATTTGCCACAGAACACCAGGATTGGCAAAGTCACCACTGGCGCCCTGTGCTCTTCATAGATGAAAGCAGGTTCACACTGAGCACATGTGACAGACGTGACAGAGTCTGGAGACGCCGTGGAGAACGATCTGCTGCCAGCAACATCCTTCAGCATGACCGGTTTGGCAGTGGGTCTGTAATGGTGTGGGGTGGCATTTCTTTGGAGGGCCACACAGCCCTCCATGTGCACGCCAGAGGTAGCCTGACTGCCATTAGGTACTGAGATGAGATCCTTAGATCCCTTGTGAGACCATATGCTGGTGCAGTTGGCCCTGGGTTCTTCCTAATGCAGGACAATGCCAGACCTCATGTGGCTGGAGTGTTTCAACAGTTTCTGCAAGATGAAGACATTGAAGCTATGGACTAGCCCGCCTGTTCCCCAGACCTGAATCCGATTGAGCACATCTGGGACATCATGTCTCGCTCCATCCACCAAGGTCACGTTGTACCACAGACTGTCCAGGAGTTGGCGGATGCTTTAGTCCAGGTCTGGGAGGAGATCCCACAGGAGACCATCCGCAACCTCATCAGGAGCATGCAGACGTTGTAGGGAGGTCATACAGGCACGTGGAGGCCACACACAATACTGAGCCTCATTTTGACTTGTTTTAATGACATTACACCAAAGTTGGATCAGCCTGTAGTGTGTTTTTACACTTTAATTTTGGGGGTGACTCTAAATCCAGGCCTCCATTGGTTAATAAATTTGATTTCCATTGATGATTTTTGTGTGATTTTGTTGTCAGCATATTCAACTTTGTGCAGAACAAAGTATTCAATGAGAATATTTCATTCATTAAGATCTTAGATGTGTTATTTGAGTGTTCCTTTTATTTTTGTGAGCAGTGTATATATATATATATATATATATATATATATATATATATATATATATATATATATACAGTACAGACCAAAAGTTTTATATACTTAACAGAAAAGTGTGAAAGAACTGAAAATATGTCTTATATTCTAGGTTCTTCAAAGTAGCCACCTTTTGCTTTGATGACTGCTTTGCACACTCTTGGCATTCTCTTGATGAGCTTCAAGAGGTAGTCACCGGAAATGGTCTTCCAACAATCTTGAAGGAGTTCCCAGAGATGCTTAGCACTTGTTGGCCCTTTTGCCTTCACTCTGTGGTCCAGCTCACCCCAAACCATCTCGATTGGGTTCAGGTCTGGTGACTGTGGAGGCCAGGTCATCTGGCGTAGCACCCCATCACTCTCCTTCTTGGTCAAATAGCCCTTACACAGCCTGGAGGTGTGTTTGGGGTCATTGTCCTGTTGAAAAATAAATGATGGTCCAACTGAATGCAAACCGGATGGAATAGCATGCCGCTGCAAGATGCTGTGGTAGCCATGCTGGTTCAGTATGCCTTCAATTTTGAATAAATCCCCAAAAGTGTCACAAGCAAGCACCCCCACACCATCACACCTCCTCCTCCATGCTTCACGGTGGGAACCAGGCATGTAGAGTCCATCCGTTCACCTTTTCTGCATCACACAAAGACACGGTGGTTGGAACCAAAGATCTCAAATTTGGACTCATCAGACCAAAGCACAGATTTCCACTGGTCTAATGTCCATTCCTTGTGTTCTTTAGCCCAAACAAGTCTCTTCTGCTTGTTGCCTGTCCTTAGCAGTGGTTCCCTAGCAGCTATTTTACCATGAAGGCCTGCTGCACAAAGTCTCCTCTTAACAGTTGTTGAAGAGATGTGTCTGCTGCTTGAACTCTATGTGGCATTGACCTGATCTCTAATCTGAGCTGCTGTTAACCTGCGATTTCTGAGGCTGGTGACTGGGATAAACTTATCCTCAGAAGCAGAGGTGACTCTTGGTCTTCCTTTCCTGGGGCGGTCCTCATCTGAGCCAGTTTCTTTGTAGCGCTTGATGGTTTTTTGCATCTGCACTTGGGGACACATTCAAAGTTTGCCCAATTTTTTTGACTGACTGACCTTCATTTCTTAAAGTAATGATGGCCACTCGTTTTTCTTTACTTAGCTGCTTTTTTCTTGCCATAATACAAATTCTAATAGTCTATTCAGTAGGACTATCAGCTGTGTATCCACCTGACTTCTGCACAACACAGCTGATAGTCCCAACCCCATTTATAAGGCAAGAAATCCCACTTATTAAACCTGACAGGGCACACCTGTGAAGTGAAAACCATTTCCGGTGACTACCTCTTGAAGCTCATCAAGAGAATGCCAAGAGTGTGCAAAGCAGTCATCAAAGCAAAAGGTGGCTACTTTGAAGAACCTAGAATATAAGACATATTTTCAGTTGTTTCACACTTTTTTGTTAAGTATATAATTCCACATGTGTTAATTCATAGTTTTGATGCCTTCAGTGTGAATGTACAATTTTCAAAGTCATGGAAATACAGAAAAATCTTGAAATGAGAAGTTGTGTCCAGACTTTTGGTCTGTACTGTATATATATATAGATATATAGATAGATAGATACAAATCTATATGTATATATATATTTATAAACATCTGACAAAATCCTATGTACACCCCTTCCTTTATTTTGTTATCGATATCAGATTAATGGGGTCTGACTCTTTGCACGCTCAGTGATCAGCTGATTAAAGGATACACCATGAACATTACAGTCTTGTAAATCCTTCAAAGTCAATTTTTGCCAAAGTATCAGCTATAAATTGAAAAAAATCCCTTATTCAAGCATATCCAATGAGAGATTCGATGAGACACGTCTGCCTGCACAGCAAACGCCATAAATTTACCTAAAAGCCTCTTCAGAAAGATGGGATTCTTCTTATCTTTTTCCTATTTGCTAAAGATCCTACTTATTGTAAGTGGAATATCTATAATTGTAAACCCTTTATTCCTGGGGTTTTATACTTGAGAGGAATACTGTAATCATTTTAAATGATATCAAAGATACTTCATTCTTTCAAAACATCTGGATAATTGCTTCTAATGAATTATTGATTATGTAGCCATTCACAATTCGTTTCTAAAAAATACACCATGTTGAAATGATAACGGTAATCATTGGAGAAATCATCATCATTAATGAAGTGTAGCTTTTGTTCTATTACTTAATTTTTTATTATAATGTCATATCTGAGCTGTGAACCTCCTCAGCGCATGGACTTTGTTTAGCAGGAGCCCTTGACAAAGCCTATTGAGGTGAAACCGTTCAAGTGGACTACATCTGACGTTTCAATCTATGTGCTGATTTTAATTGCATATTCTTTGAGCATAACATTAAAGTGCCTGGAAAGACTTGCAATCGGGATCTATGCAGAGCATTTCTTCTTTTTTTCAAGTATCCAACATACTTCTTACATGGTTTGCATTTCTAACACTAGCTCCAACCCTATTTTAATCCTTTAAAGTGATGCAGATAGGAGCAAATGTTCCAATCATTATGTATGATGAAGTCAACGCTAATAATATTTCTGGTGCACTGGGGCAGTGTAAACTTTAATATAAACATCCTAAGAGACCTATGATAGTGAAGAGGGTTAATGCCAGTTGTAGCCATTGCCACACTTATTAATGCCATCTTAAGTGGTCTAGGATAGTGTTGACTTTGATTCCAATGTTGTAAGCGATCAAGGTTATTGTAGGGTTGATGCCCATTTTCCTGGTGGTGTAGACTTGTAAAGGGTTGTGTTTTGGGTTAAACCCCTGCCGTGGTTATTAATAACATGCCCCATGGTCTAGGGCAATCTAGACTTAAATATCAACATCCTTGGTGAGCTAAGATCATAAAGGGATTGATGCCAGTTTTCCTGGTGGTCTAGAATGGTACAGGGATTATTCATGTCTGCCAACAGCCCCAACCAGTTTTAAGCCTTCCCCTCATTATTAATCACATTGTAGACCAGGGCTTCTGGAAAATTTTCTTCTGAGCCCTCACCACACATACCAAGATGATGTCTGGGCCTCACCTGACTGAGCAAGATAATGTCTGGACCTCACCACCATCTGTAGAAGAAGTCCATAAAAAAAATGAAAATACCTCTCAATTTCCTTTTTTTTATCCTGAGTACAATAAAATAATACAAAATGTACAATACAATAATACAAATACAAAATGAACATGAATATATGTACACACATGGTCAAAATTGTTGGTACCCCTCGTTTAATGAAAGAAAAACCCATAATGGTCACAGAAATAACTTGAATCTTACAAAAGTAATAATAAATTAAAAATCTATGAAAATGAACAAATGAGAGTCAGACATTGCTTTTCAACCCTGCTTCCACAGAATTTTAAAAAAATGAAACTCAGGCAATAGGCCTGGACAGAAATGATGGTACCCCTGAAAATAATGTGACAAAAGGGACATGTTAAATCAAGTTGTGTCCACTAATTAGCATCACAGGTGTCTACAATCTTGTAATCAGTCAGTGGGCCTGTATATAGGGCTACAGATACTCACTGTGCTGTGTGGTGACATGGTGTGTACCACACTCAACATGGACCAGAGGAAGCAAAGGAGAGAATTGTCTCAGGAGATTAGAAAGAAAATTATAGTCAAGCATGTTAAAGGTACAGGTTATAAGACCATCTCCAAGCAGCTTAATGTTCCTGTGACTACAGCTGCACATATTATTTATATTTAAGATCCATAGGACCGTAGTCAACCTCCCTGGACGTGGCCGCAGGAGGAAAATTGATCACAAATCAAAAAGACGGATAATATGAATGGGAACAAAAGAGCCCAGGAAAACTTCTAAATAGATTAAAGTTGAGCTTCAAGCTCAAGGAACATCAGTGTCAGAACGCACCATCCGTCATTGTTTGATCCAAAGTGGACTTCATGGGAGACGACCAAGGAGAACATCATTGTTGAAAAAAAATCATAAAAAAACCAAGCTGGAGTTTGACAAACTACATGTTGACAAGCCACAAAGCTTCAGGGGGAATGTCCTATGGACAGATGAGACAAAAATGAAAATTTTTTGGCAAGGCACATCAGCTCTATGTTCACAGATCACAGATGGAAAAATAAAGCATATCAAGAAAAGAACACTGTCCCTAGTGTGAAACATGGAGGAGGCTCTGTTATGTTCTGGGGCTGCTTTGCTGCATTTGGCACAGGGTGTCTTGAATCTGTGCAGGGTACAATGAAATCTCAAGACTATCAAGGGATTCTAGAGAGAAATGTGCTGCCCAGTGTCAGAAAGCTTGGTCTCAGTCACAGGTCATGGGTCTTGCAACAGGATAATGACCCAAAACACACAGCTAAAAACACCCAAGAATGGCTAAGAGGAAAACATTGGACTATTCTGAAGTGGCCTTCTATGAGCCCAGACCTAAATCCTATTGAGCATCTTTAGAAAGAGCTGAAACATGCTGTCTGGAAAAGGCAACCTTCAAACATGAGACAACTGGAGCAGTTTGTTCATGAGGAGTGGGCCAAAATACCTGTCGAGAGGTGCAGAAGTCTCAATGACAGTTACAGGAATCGTTTGATTGCAGTGATTGCCTCAAAAGGTTGTTCAACAAAATATTAAGTTAAGAAGAACCATCATTTCTGTCCAGGCCTATTTCATGAGTTTAATTTTTTTTTAAATTCTGTGGAAGCAGAAAAGCAATGTCTGACTTTCATTTGTTAATTTTCATAGATTTTTAATTTACTATTACTTTTGTCAGATTCAAGTTATTTCTGTGACCATTGTGGGTTTTTCTTTCATTAAACGAGGGGTACCAACAATTTTGAACACGTGAGTATGAAATGAGTCAATTGAATTGATAAACTAAATGTTGTTCCAGCCATAGAAAGGGATATGCAGAATATGACCTTTCTATGAAATCTGCCTCCCCTGCTGCTCGTCTCCGACAACTTGCTGGCGCCTCACTGGTAAAACCAGCTTCACTGCTTGGGAAGCATTGGTATAAACTTTGACGTTTATGTACACCTTCACATAGAATTTTTTTTATTGTTCATTTGCTTCCAAAATGCAAAGTTAGCAACTTTCAATAAAGTTTTAATTGCACATTTTCTAGCTTTTTGATTTTGCAGTGTATCTGAAAGTCCTTTATGTAGCTGAATGATCTGCAAAAACTACAAATCCATCATAGCTTCAGATCCTGACAGCTCTCTCTGCTCCTCCTCTCTTCTCTCACTACTAGGCTACTACGTAGGTTAATATCGTCTGATTTCATCCAGAAAAAAAAGACGATATTTCATCTATATATCTATTTTTTACATACACTAGGAATATGTTTTTATACATCAGCAGTTGATAAAATTTACAAGACCAAATACAGTTTCCTATGGTAATATATGCAATGTACTGTATCTGTAAAAATTGCATGAAGTTGATCCGATGGGATCTGATTTTTTTTTTGCGCACCCAAAGGCTTGAAAAGGCAAGTCTCACCAAAACTTTCACTAGAAACTAGTGCAGAATGCAATATTTTCCACAATGACAAAAACTATAATCTGAACAACTCAATTTATGTATTTATTTTACTCACTTATATACTATAGCGCCATTAATATCCACCGTGCTTTATAGACATTATCGGAAATGTCGCCATTGGGGCTCACAATCTACATTCCCTATCAGTATGTCTTTGGAGTGTGGGAGGAAACCGGAGAACCCAGAGAAAATTCACACAAACATGGAGAGAACATACTGTACAAACTCCTTGCAGATGTTGTCCTTGGTGGGATTTGAATCCAGGACTCCAGGGTGGCAAGGCTGCAGTGCTAACCACTTAGCCACCATGCTGCTCTATGACCCAATTAAATAACATTGGTCCTATTGTTGTCCATGTGAGATCATTTTTTTTTACGGCCATCATTTAGATTGACTGAGTTCCGATTGCAAAGTACAGACTGGCTATGAGTTTCCTGACCCAAAGTCAACAGCCTCATAATCATAGATAAGGCCATTGAGTCCAAGCAAGCATGTACATTACAGTCTATTCTCAGATCAGACCGTATTAAAAGGATGTGTAAACCAGCCTCAGAAATAGCAGAAGGAAGGAGGATTGTAAGCAGATCTGCAGAGGAAGGGGGAGAAATTATCTACTTTATATCTTATGGAGAATAGATAAAAAAAGGTTATGGACCAGCAAGAAAGCACATGGAGAGGAATCAAATAGTGATAAGCGAGCACGACAATGCTCGGGTCAAGTAAATCGTAATGCTCAGGTGCTCGACCCGAGTAACGAGTACAATGTAAGTGACGCGCCCGTGGGGCCGTGGGGTACTCGGTGACGGGCCGGTCGGTGCTGGGGATATCACGGTGGCAGTGACCCGGTCTGTGACCCAGGGCAGAAAGTAAAAGGGGAATAAAGTTTTTAGAGATAATGTTCGTGACGCCACCTGTGGTATGCGGCTATATGGGGTCACCGCTGCAGTGCAGATTCACTGGAGCTGATGGTGACGCAGCAGAGTAGGTTCAGCTCTCCACAGGCAGAGCTAAGCTCCAGGGCAGTATATGAAGAATTGTGGAGGTAGATGTTGTTGGTGCAGAGTAATGCAGGTGATGGCGCAATAATTATTCAAGGACACAGTGGGGTGCAAATGTAGTAGAGGCGAGGGAGCCTTTAAGAGAACTCTTACATGATGCTTCAAAGATGGAGAGAGACTGCCATCTGCTGGCCAGACACAGTCAAGCGGAACCAACATATACAAGAGAAGTTGAAGGGAGAGCAGAATTAGACGCTGGACCCGGTCAGGTGACTTCCAGGAAGGAGTTCCTGAAGATAAGAGGCCAGGGCGCCAAGGCTTAGGAGTTTTTGGCGCCAAGCAGCAGAGGATCAGACGTGTTCTCTGCATGCTGAGAAGCCCCGCGTGGCGAGCCTAAGCCAGAGGCCTGTGAGGTGCCACAGCCGGGAGCTGGTGGAAAAGCTCCGGATCCCTTACAGATGTGACCCGACTGCTGTGCCTGCTGTGGAGACTCGGAACGTGCTTGCGGTGCTGAGTGAGTTCGCGGAACCTGACATCGCCCGCCGACAGACCAGGTCTGGACCCTCCTACCCAAGGCTTGAGAGATTGCCTCCAACAGTCAAGCAGAGAGGAGTTGAGAGACGGCTGCCCCAGGAAAGTCTCGCCAGTGAAAGCAGTGGAGCTGCATACGTGAACAGGGCCGTCACTTCTACTGTTCACTCACAGTACTGGGGCCAATTGAGTTTAGGTACTCAGGTTGGGAGGGGAACGGTTGGGGCTAAAGAAGCTCAACGTGATCTAATTAAACTTGTCTGGAAAAGACTTTCGGCCTAGCGGGAATAACCGGTGACCCTCGCTAGGGCCATAGGCAGAGTTTAAGAACTCACGTGGTGTCTCCCATGATTTAGGGCAACACATCACTTTGAGAGACTTCGTATTTTGCTAACATTTCAAATTACTGTTCATTACCCTTTTTGCCAATCCCTTGTTCAGAATACATGTTATATATAGTACAGACCAAAAGTTTGGACACACCTTCTCATTTAAAGATTTTTCTGTATTTTCATGACTTTGGAAATTGTACATTCACACTAAAGGCATCAAAACTATGAATTAACACATGTGGAATTATATACTTAACAAAAGAGTGTGAAACAACTGAAAATATGTCTTATATTCTAGGTTCTTCAAAATAGCCACCTTTTGCTTTGACGACTGCTTTGCACACTCTTGGCATTCTCTTGATGAGCTTCAAGAGGTAGTCACCGGAAATGGTCTTCCAACAATCTTGAAGGAGTTCCCAGAGATGCTTAGCACTTGTTGGCCCTTTTGCCTTCATTCTGCGGTCCAGCTCACCCCAAACCATCTCGATTGAGTTCAGGTCTGGTGACTGTGGAGGCCAGGTCATCTGGCGTAGCACCCCATCACTCTCCTTCTTGGTTAAATAGCCCTTACACAGCCTGGAGGTGTGTTTGGGGTCACTGTCCTGTTGAAAAATAAATGATGGTCCAACTAAACGCGAACCGGATGGAATAGCATGCCGCTGTAAGATGCTGTGGTAGCCATGCTGGTTCAGTATGCCTTCAATTTTGAATAAATCCCCAACAGTGTCACAAGCAAAGCACCCCCACACCATCACACCTCCTCCTCCATGCTTCACGGTGGGAACCAGGCATGTAGAGTCCATCCGTTCACCTTTTCTGCGTCGCACAAAGACACGGTGGTTGGAACCAAAGATCTCAAATTTGGACTCATCAGACCAAAGCACAGATTTCCACTGGTCTAATGTCCATTCCTTGTGTTCTTTAGCCCAAACAAGTCTCTTCTGCTTCTTTCCTGTCCTTAGCAGTGGTTTCCTAGCAGCTATTTTACCATGAAGGCCTGCTGCACAAAGTCTCCTCTTAACAGTTGTTGTAGAGATGTGTCAATCTGAGCTGCTGTTAACCTATGATTTCTGAGGCTGGTGACTCGGAAAAACTTATCCTCAGAAGCAGAGGTGACTCTTGGTCTTCCTTTCCTGGGGCGGTCCTCATGTGAGCCAGTTTCTTTGTAGCGCTTGATGGTTTTTGCAACTGCACTTGGGGACACTTTCAAAGTTTTCCCAATTTTTCGGACTGACTGACCTTCATTTCTTAAAGTAATGATGGCTACTCGTTTTTCTTTACTTAGCTGCTTTTTTCTTGCCATAATACAAATTCTAACAGTCTATTCAGAAGGACTATCAGCTGTGTATCCACCTGACTTCTGCACAACACAACTGATGGTCCCAACCCCATTTATAAGGCAAGAAATCCCACTTATTAAACCTGACAGGGCACACCTGTGAAGTGGAAACCTTTTCTGGTGACTACCTCTTGAAGCTCATCAAGAGAATGCCAAGAGTGTGCAAAGCAGTCATCAAAGCAAAAGGTGGCTACTTTGAAGAACCTAGAATATAAGACATATTTTCAGTTGTTTTACACTTTTTTGTTAAGTATATATTTCCACATGTGTTAATTCATAGTTTTGATGCCTTCAGTGTGAATGTACAATTTACAAAGTCATGAAAATACAGAAAAATCTTTAAATGAGAAGGTATGTCCAAACTTTTGGTCTGTACTGTATATATAAACTGTTTATATTCATCTCTGACTGTTCTCGCCTTGTGTCTCTGTGTGTTGCATTCCAGCACCTGCATTGCACAGTCTTCAGGTTTTACTCACAGTTCTTAAGTTCTCCAAGTTACAGTTACTGGTGTGCAACAGCCCACGTCATCCTGTGTCCTCCGCGGTAGTGATCCAGCAACTCTCAGGTATCTCAGAAGCACTTGGACGGGACCCCGTTCTATGCACCTTTCCAGGTCGTCTCACTGCGCTGGCTCTCACTCTCCTGCCCTGCACCTCACAATCAGTGTCCCAAGCCAGTGGCCTCGGGCCTTGTCAGGCGACTTACTCTCAGTCCCCTGGACAATATGTGGCCACCTTTTCAGCAATATAATTGTTGATTTTGGCTGCAACACCTTGAAAATGCTGCAGCCTCCGGTTGGCTAGCTGAGCCTGGTTGTTCTCCACTAGTTTGGGGCCGGTCCCCTCCTGCGGCCTGATCCCTCCACGTCACCGTGAATTGGGGCGCACGGGTGGCCTCTGCACTCACCGTGCCCCTGGGATCCCTTCTGTCCCACTGGAGCCTTTCCCACTGCTCATCTCTCTCTTTCCTTGCTCTCCTCCTGGGCCTCTCTTACTAGGTCCGACTCCTCTCTCTCTTTCCTTGCTCTCCTGAGCGGAGCTCCTTCTGAGCTCACAATCCCAACTGCCTCTCCTCTGAACCTGAACCTCTGAGCCCTTTCTAGATGTTTCTATCTGCCTTTTATACTCTTTCTGTCTGTGTTCCCCTAATCTTCTTCCTCCATCCACCTCCTCTACCTAGTTCCACCCTCCAACTAGGGACCAGGGACTGTGCTTTCACTTAGGAGCAATCTCGCCCTTCCCTACTGAAGTGGAGTGTATTGGATGTGGGTGTGTGGGTCCCGGATAGTACTCCGTCCTTACCTGAGAGTGGGGTACCACACCTCTGGGTGAGATGCAGTACCTCTGTGGCAACTGGACCCGCAGGGGCGCCACCTAAGTTAATGGGAAACTCGAGCATTTTTCCGGCGTCCCCCCCCATCCCGGAAGTCTGGAGGGGGTCTAAAAATTGGTCAAAGCGATGGAAACAGTGCCGAAATGACATGGTAACAGCATGGGGAAGACCCCTGGAATTATCTCTAAATCCCAGGTCATTGCTGTGAACAATGTTGTCAAAGTATTATGCCACTTTTACGGACTGACAATAAAATGTACAAAAATGAAGCTAAAATGGATTTTCCTGGAAAAAATCTTAGGGAACATTCTTTCCAGGGTAACCAAAAACAAAAATGCTCCTCCACACCTTGGGCTAGGTGCACACGTGGTGTTTTTGATGCATTTTTGCACTTTTGCATTGCTTTCAACTGTGAAAAATAGATTCACCAGTAAATGTAATTTTAACATTTTACTACCTTATCTGGCCATGTGGTGTGTGAGAAATGATCAGACACATCCTTTTTCATTTATGGAGGGACTCTGAAAGTTACAAAACCTATTTTTACAGGGCCATCAGGCAGCCCTTACTATTGTTAAAGGACCAGCAGTCGGCTCTCACTATTGTTAGAGGGCCATCAGCCGAGTATGTGTGGCGCCCCTGAGGGTTCGGTCGCCACAGAGGTACTGCATCTCACTCAGAGGTGTGGTATCTCACTCTCAGGTAAGGAAGGAGTGCAGCTCGGGACCCTAACACCTGTATCCAACACATACCCGCAGTGGGGGTAGGGCGAGATTGCTCCTAAGGGAGAGCACAGTCCCGGGTCCCTAGCTGTTGGGAGGTGCTATGTAGTGGGTGTGGGTGGAGGAAGTAGCTTAGGGGAGCACATGAGAGGAATGTATATATAGAGAAGCCATCTAGTTTAGAGAGGACAATCAGAGAGTTCAGTCAGAGGAGGAAAAGTGGAAGGAGCAGGGGCTCTGCAAGAGCTCTGCTCCAGAGCGGGCCTGAGGAAAGGCCCAGGACTGAAGGAAGAGGAGAGGGAGCAGGAGAAGGGCTCCAGGAACGAGGAAGGGACCCCAGGGGTATGGGCAGTGCTGGAGGCCACCCGTACGCCCGAATCTACCAGGAGGTGGAGGGGTCAGGCCACACAAAGGGGACTGGTCCCTCAACTAGCAGAGCACTTTATGTCTCAACTAGAAACTGGAGGCTGCAGAATTTCAAGTCTTGTAGTCAACAGTCCATATCAGTCTCACCAAGAAGGTAACTATAGAGGACCCAGGGGACGGAACAAATGTCGCCCGACAAGGCCCGCAGGTACCAGATTGCGACACTTGGTATGAGGTGCAGGGAAATGGCCAGAGAGAGAACACACAGAAGGGGGTCCCGCTAAGTACTCCGGAGATATCTGAGGGTGGACTGAACCCCTCCCTCCGTAAGTGCAGCACGGCGAGGGAAGTTACACCGGTACCTGTAACTTGGACTGCAACAACCGTGAGTAAAGACCCTGAGGACTGCACCCCACTGTCTCTGTGATTATTAACTGTGCCATCACCCCTGCACTACAATGCTCAGCATCACCTACTACATCTACACTGCCCTGGAGCTAAGCTCTACCTGTGGAGAACCACACCAGCTTTGCTGCACTAACATCAGCTCCAGAGGACCTGCTCCGCAGCGGCGGCTCCACATAGCCGCATACCACAGGTGGCGTCACGAACTGTACATAAAAACTTTATTAAATTCCCCTGTAAATAATCCCCTTTTGAATGACCGCCCTGGGCCACGGACCGGGTCACCGCCACTGTGACATCTCCCCTAGCAACGACCGGACCGGCACCGAGTACCCCACGGCCCAGGGGGCGCGTCATATTCTTTGCATAGCCGTATATTGCTACTGCAATATAACGTATTCATCTGAGATGGTCACATTTTCTTGTTCGTATAATATTCTGTTAAATTTGAAACTAGAATGTCCAGGCAGCCATCACAATTTATAGAGTGCCAGCAGGTGGCCTCCACTATTTTTAGAGGGCCAGCAGCCATCTTGGAGACAGATGAGACCAAGATAGAGCTTTTTGGTAACACACATCATTCAACTGTTTACTGTAAATGGAATGAGGAGCACAAATAAAAGAACACAGTACTTCTAGTCAAATATGGTGGAGGTTCAAAGATATTTAGGGGTTGTTTTGCTGCCTTTGGCACAAGGTGCCTTGACTGAGTGCAAGGTATCATGAAATGTGAAGATTCCCAAAGGATTTTGGGTCTGAATTTAGTGCCCAGTGTCATAAAGCTGAGTCTGCATCCTAGGTCATGGGTCTTCCAGAAGGACAATGACCCCAAACATGCTTCAAGAAGCACCCAGAAATGGATGGAAACAAAGCACTGGAGAGTTCTGAAGTGTTAACTCCAGCTCCAGTAGCATCAAGTCTCTTACCACTATCTCTTACATTCAGAAGCTACAGGGAAACTGCGAATGAACACATTAAATTAGCAAAAAATTTATCTTTGATTAAATTCTGTCAAATTTGAAAATTTCTGCCAACTTTGATGAATTTCTGTCAACTATGATAAATTTCTGTCAACTTTTATTAATTTCTGAGTACAGATCACTGTAAAAATTATGAATCGGTCAATGAGAGCATGGAAAGAATCAATCAAGTTATGTTCTGTGGAAGATATGTATGTGACCAGAATGAACACTCATTTCCAGCTGATGATAACTAGCACCTGTCCCTATTGTAAATGCAGCTAACAGCAGTATTAATAGGGAATAGAATAGATTTTTTTTTCCAGCATTAGTACGGAGTATAAGGCAATAATCCCTGGCTGGATGTGTGTAATATGCTATCCATGGTGCGATAGCTCACCCATACATGAATTTCAGATAAGAGAAGTAATATTGTAGAATATAAAATAGATTTTAACCGGCCCCGAAGAGTTTTTTTTGGACGTGGCAGCAACAAACTGTGAAGGAACGCAAGCAACCCTACCTGCTTTCAAAAATATGAATCGGTCAATGAGTGCATGGAAAATATCAATCAAGTAATGCCTTGTGGAAGAGATGTATGCGACGACAATGAACACTTATTCCCAGTAGATGATATCTTGCACCTGTCATTATTTTAAATGCTGCTAACAATGGTCTCACTAGGGAATAGAATAGATTTTTTTCTTTCCAGCACGGAGTATAAGGCAATAATCCATGACTAGATGCCTGTATGACGCTATTGCTACTGCTATAGCTCACCCGTACACAAATCGCGGATATGAGAGGTAATATTGTGCAATAAAAAATAGATTTTAACCGGCCCTGAAGGTTTTTTTTGGGTACGTGGCAGCACCAAGCAATGGAGAACCGCAAGCAACCCTGCCTGCTTTTATAAATTTCTGAGTGCAGACTATATTAAAAAACCTGAATCTGTCAATGATTTTTTGAAAAAAGCAATCAAGTTATGGATTGTTATAGAGAAGTATGCGACCATAATGAACACTCATTTCCAGCTGATGATAGCTGCATTTAGAATAGGGACAGGGGCTAGGTAACAGTCATATCAATAGGGAATAGAATATATATATTTTTTTGCAGCACGGAGTATAATGCAATAATCCCTGACTAGATGCCTGTAAGACGCTATCTCTACTGCTATAGCTGACCCGTACGCGAATCGCAGATAACAGAGGTTATATTGTACAATAAAAAATAGATTTTAACTGGCCCGAAATGTTTTTTTGGGTACTTGACAACACCAAACTATGGAGGAACGCAAGCAACCTTGTCTGCTTTGACGAATTTCTGTGTGCAGAATATATTAAAAACATGAAACTGTCAATGATTTTTGGAAATTCTTAGACAGTGTAAGAGATGTATGCGACCAGAATTAACATTTGTTTACAGCTGATGATAGCTGCATTTAGAATAGGGACAGGTCCTAGGTAACAGTGGTATCCATAGAGAATATAATTTTTTTAGTTTGCTTGCAGTATAAGAAATAATCTCTGTCTGGATGCGTGTAATACGCTATCCAAAGTGCGATAGCTCACCCGTATGCGAATTTCAGATAAGAGTTAATATTGTATAATATAGAATCAATTTGAATTGGCCTTCCCATTATTAAGGAGTGGGTCTCCAATACTGTTTTTGCTTATGCAGTAAGTGCAAGGTCTGCCAAAAATTAGGACGCACTCCAATACCAATTTGAAGAGACATAGTGAAGGGCCTCAGAAAAATCGTATTTAAAATTATTAAGCAGTGGGTCTCCTATACTGTTATTGCGTATGCAGCAAGTTCAAGGGCTGCCAAAAATTAGGACGCACTACAATCCCCCTTTGAAGAGACGTAGTGGTGGGCCTCAGTCAAAAATTGTTTTCCCATTATTAAGGAGTGGGTCTCTTAGACTGATAATGCCCATGGGCTGAAAAACATTTACTCCTGGGGGGTATACATATATATTTTATAGAATGTTAGAGGTAGGGCTCTAAAAATAGTTCCTACAGGCATCATAAAAACCCTTAAAAAAAATTATGTGGGTGTTGCATGATGGTCACAATGTTGATATGGTGGTGGAGGATGAAGAGAAGGAGAAGGAAGAGCACGACATAAAATAGATGAAATCCTGAAGCTTATACCCATGTCTGGGTGTGAAGGGGTGCATGGGAGTAGACCCTCCAAAAAAATACTGGATTTGAGTTTATGTTCCGCTGCTATCATCCGGTAGTGTTGAGAAGTCTGGCCCAATCCAGCCCTTGTTAATTTTAATTAGAGTCAGCATTTTCAGCTGACAGACGGATGCACCTATCAGTTATAATACCCCCGGGGACATTAAAAACCCGCTCTAACAAAACTCTAGTGGCAGAGCAGGCCAGGACCTCCAAGACATAGAGAGTCAGTTCTCGCCACGTGTCCAGCTTGAATACCCAATAGTTGTAAGGCACAGAGGAATCACGGAGGACGCTCTTACAGTCAGCAAGGTACTCCTTCAGCATCTTCCAAAACTTTTTTCTCCTTGTCAGAGTACCCCACGCATCAGGGCCTAGGCACTGGGAGGGTCTGAGAAAACTGTCCCAGACCTTTGACAGTGTTCCCCTGCCTCTGCTGCATCTGGTTTGTATCTCCGTCACCTGTACTCCTTGGTTGTCCAAGGAACTGTGACTGCTGCCGCCAGCATAGTCAGATGGGATTTTTTTTAATAATTCTTCTACAAGGGCCTTTTGGTACTGCAACATTTTATTAGACCTCTCCGCCACGGGAAGGAGAGATAGAAAGTTCTCCTTGTAGCGTGGGTCTAGAAGTGTGACCAACCAGTAATTACTGTTGTCCAAAATGCATACAACGCGAGGGTCACAGGAAAGGCAGTGGAACATAAACTCAGCCAAGAGGAAAACTGTCCATGTTCTCCTCCTCATCCTCCTCCTCGTCCTCCTCCTCCCTCTCTTCATCCACGCTGAACAGACGGTATGAATGTGGTGTGGGTAGTACCATCTGAAGCGCAGGAAACCAGCTCCTGTTCCTCCTTCTCATTATCACTCAATCTGCATTGAGATGAGATGAGGCTGGGCTGTGTAGCATCACCCTGCAAAGTCCCTTGCTCCATCTCATCGTGCTCCGCCTGCAGTGCCTCTTCTTTAATTGTGAGCAGCGAGCATTTCAGTAGACAGAGAAGCGGGATGGTGACGCTAATTATGGCATCATCGCCGCTCACCATGTTAGTAGAGTCCTCAAAGTTTTGGAGAATGGCACAGATGTCAGACATCCATGCCCACTCATCAGCTCTTATGTGCGGAGGCTGACTGGAATACTGACGGGCATGTTGAAGCTGGTACTCAACAACTGCCCTATGCTGCTCACAAATCCTTCCCAACATATGCAAGGTTGAGTTCCAACGCGTGGTGACATCGCACACTAGTCGGTGAGCTGGAAGCTGCATACGCAGCTGAAGCACTGTCGGGGTGGCGGAAGCTGTAGCTGACTTTCTGAAATGGGCACACATGCGGCGTACTTTCACAACCAGCTCAGGCAGATCTGGGTAGGTTTTGAGAAACCGCTGAACCACTAAGTTGAGTACATGGGCCAGGCATGGTATATGTGCGAGGTTGCCAAGCTTCAGAGCCGCCACCTGGTTCCGGCTATTATTGTCACACACGACCATGCCTGGTTTTAGGTTCAGCGATCCGACTGATATCTAGCCCCCATGTCTTAAAACGTGCTTTAAAAATACATCTGTTTAGACAAGCCTATCACCTCAACTCACCAACCTAACACTCCCCTGTTCCCTTCTAAATCTTAATCTTAATCTGCTCCTGCCTATTCATCTGTCTCCACATCCTCCATGCATCAAATAGCACATGGTAACTGCTCTTAGACAGGGCTGATGACCATGTTCTACCTATTGTGTTCCCCCATTTTCATATAGATTGTAAGCTTGCGAGAAGAGCCCTCACTCCTCCTGTAACTGTTGAAATGTCATACATTGTATTGTTTATATTGTTTGTACATGTCCCTACTTAATTCTAAAGTGCTGCAGAATATGTTGGCACTTTATAAATAAAAATTATTATTATAGCGGTGAGAGACACAGATCTGCCTGCTCTGTTACAGCTTTCAATAACTCTGCAGCTGCGTGCGGTTTGCCACCTAAGCAGATTAGCTTTAGCAGAGCCTGTTGCCGCTTGGCCGAGGCAGTGCTGCAGTGCTTCCAGCTTGCGACTGATGTGGTCATTTCGGAGATTGAGGCTGAAGAGGAGGAAGAGGCAGTGCAGGAGCTGTAAAATGTGGGGGCAACTCTGATTGACCCAGGGCCCGCAATCCTCAGCGTCAGAAGGACGTGTTCCGTCCCAGGGTCCGACTGGGTCCTGGCTTCCACAATATTCACCCACTGTGCCATCAGTGAAATGTACCGTCCCTGGCCACAAGCACTTGTCCACGTGTCCGTGGTTGGAGGGACCTTCCCAGTAACTGCGGTGGTGAGGGCACGGGTAATGTTCTGGGACACATGCTTGTGTAAGGCAGGGACAGCACACCTGGAGAAATAGTGGCGGCTGGGGACCGAGTACCGAGGGACAACCGCCACCATGAGGTTGTGGAAAGATTCCATCTCCATGAGCCTAAAAGGCAACATTTCTAGTGCAAGCAGTCTAGAAATGTGACAGTTTAGTATTGTGGCCTGTGGGTGGATGGCTGTGTATTTGCTCTTGCGTTCCAAGGACTGGGGTAGGGACAACTGAACGCTGCACTGGGACAAAGATGTGGACGTAGTTGCTGACAGTGGTGGTTGCAAGTGTGCAATGACAGGTGCAGGGTGGGAGGCAGCTTCACCTGCATCAAGGATAGGGGATTGGCATACACGCACAACAGCGGAACAGGCAGTGGTGTCACCCGCAGACACCGTCTCTGGACCCTGGCATTCAGCCCAACTAGTCGAGTGCTTTGCTATCATGTGGCTGTAATGGTCAGGCTGGTAGTTGTGCTGCCCCTGCTGATGCTGGCATGGCAGATGTTCCAAATTACCTTTTTTGGGTTAACTGGACAGTCTTTAAAAAAGAGCCAGACTCGAGAAGACCTAACAGTTGGACTGACAACTTCCCTCGCATTGGTGTTTTGAGGAATAGTTGCCCACCTTGTGTCTGTGGCCACCCCACTGCTTCTTTCTGCCTGTTGTGGTGCTACACCTCTCTCCCCCTCTGCGCTGCTGTCCTTGCTATGCATGTCACCTTCCCAGGTTGGGCCAGTGACTTCATTGTCCACCACCTTGTCTTCCACACACGCGCCCTGGGCCTCCTCCTGACTTGCTGGCAATTGTGTCTCATCATCATCATCCACCTCTTGCAACAGTAATTGCACTTTCCCATTGTCACCTTCGTGTGACCGTGGCTGCTCAAATATATGGGCATCACTACATGCGATCTCCTCATGCCTTGCTTGAAGTGGAAAGAATGAGAGGCCAGAATCTATAAATGGAAATGTGAACAGCCCTTCGGGTTGTCCAAGTGTGGGATCAGTTGTCTCCGGGCACTGAGCATGGTGGGAGGAAGGAGAATCAGGGTGAGGAATATGTGGTCCAGACTCACGGCTACTTAGACTGGACCGTGTGGAAGACAGGGTGGTGGTGGTGACAAACTGACTGGAAGCATTATCTGCTATCCAAACAACAACCTTTTCACACTCGTCTGGCTTCAAGAGTGGTTTTCCATGGCCTCTAGAAAATGGGACAGGAATGTAGGTCGACATGATGTGGGTGCTTGTTGTGCTCCCTCAGCAGACACAGTTTAATTTTGCCCACGGCCTCAGCCTCTGCGTGCACCATCAGCATCACGTCCACTTCCCCATCCCTTACCATGTGCCTTGCCCATTTTAAATGGAGTTTAATATTTTGCAGCTTGCAAAAAATGTTAGGATTATTACCGCAGTAATATTTGATCACGTCTGATGACCAATTTTTTTATGCAGTGACGGTATAGCGATGCTATTGGTTAGCGACCAAGTGTGGATATGTTTTGGACACACAACTGGCAGACTTTAAATGGAGTATAATATTTTGCAGCTTCCAAAAAAGTTCAGGATTATTACGGAAGTAATATTTGACCACCTGAGATGATGGACAAGTTTTACTGCTTGCACAATACAGCAATGCTATTCAAATCAGCCAAATCTGGCTGTATGCTTTTAACAAGCAAATGGAGCAGTAAAAATGGTGTATTATATTGCTTTTCACCAAAATTATCAGGATTAGGAGCAAAAAGAATATTATTAGCCCTGACATCTAGGGTTATTGATAGCAGTTCCAGCAGCAGAAAGAACATACAATGGGCCCTATTCTGTACTATACTAGGTCTCCACAAACTCTGCCTAACTACTTCTATCAGCAGGATTAATATTCATCAGAATGAGCCCTTACAAGGACTGTTAGTGTAGATTAATAATAGTGGTGTGGAATCCCTGTTTAAAATTAGCACCAGTTTTCTCCCTCGCTCAGTTGCAGCTCTCCCTGCTCTGCCTCTTTGACCGGTAGACTATGACAAGCATAGGGTCCCGGGTCTTATATAGGCCCTATGATGCTATGCAACCAGCCAATCACTGTAATGCCACAACAACATGGCTACAGCATTACAGTGACTGTCAGGCAATCCCTGCATGTTAATTGGCTGCCTAATATGTGCCAAACATGCAGGGCGGGGCCTCGAGCTCCCACTCGAACATTCAAAAAATACTCGCCAAGTAAGGCTGTGTGCTCACTATGTGTTTTTTAAGCGCTTCCGCATGACTAAATGACGTCATGGCTGGTCCTTTTAGACCACCGCAAGCTGCCGGCAAGCCAAGACGGATCGGATAAGGACATCGGGGGCCATCAGAAGGTAATAATAAATTATTATTTTTTTTATTATTCTTTTACGGTCACACTATATAAATCCATTCCGTTTGTGACGCGCCCAGGGGGTGGGGAGGACTCGGCTCCCGGGCCCGTACCCTGGGCCTCTCTTTAAAAGGGTGGATAATTATGTGAAAGTTCGTGACGCCACCTGTGGTGTCTCGTGAGGTTGACCAGCGCTGCGGCAGCCCACTGAGGCCGGTGTTAAGGCAGCTTGGGTGGTATAGCTCCCCACAGGTGGAGCTAGGCCTCAGAGCAGCGTGGATGAAGAGATGCAGGACAGGGAAGGGGGGACCCAGCCGGGTCTTAAGAAGGATAGGCAAACACACAGTTCACTTCAGTACCTTTTACTAATGGAAATTCAGGCATATTCCGGAGCACTGTAACGTGAAGTGTGCATATCAGGATCCTCCCCAGAGATCGGGTATATGGCCTCCTGTTTCTTGCCTTTGTGTAGTAAGTTTCTGACCTGCCTGGAGCTAGGCCTAACTTTGTCTCTGTCCTGCACCGGCTGACTTTGTGGTAGGGCCTTCTCTTGGAGTACGCGCTCCCAGCTTGCGGGGCCTCCGTGACTACTGGCTCTGGTACGTATCAGCTCTTGGGTGATCCTGGGACATGAAGTCTTCCAGGGGTCTCCGGTTGTCTCTACAGGGGAGTATACGGCCCTGTAGGCGTGGACCCGGTGTCCGGTATATGTTTTCTGGGGTGAGCATGTACAGCTCTTCTGCCCCCAATGCTACTCACTCCTCTAGCCTTCGACCGCACTCGAGGCCCTCACTAGGCTATACACACTAGCGGCAGCTTGCCACGCTTCACCGCTCTTATGGCGTCGGCACGCCTTGGGCTGTAACTGAGCTCCCTGAGTCTAGCTTGCAGGAGCCTCGTGCTCCATTGCTGAATTGTTAACTGTGTTCTCTAGACTGAGCTCCACTGCAGGCTGACCTCTCTCAGGCTTCACTACTGCAGGAACTCTCTCATAGACTAGACTGAACTGCCTGGCTCCACCTTCCCTTTTTATATCCCTAACGGGCTCCCTCTGGTGGTCTGAGGTGGAAGGTGGAGGTGTGTGAATGCTATGAGGGCCTCCTGTGGAGAAATCCGTTCATGCACCCCTCTAGGATCTGTGGCACTCATGCACAGCAGAGGCGCCACATTTGCATGGATTTATATAGTGTGAGCAAGTTGTCAAGCACTTTCCAAGTGATGCTAAAATCGCTTGGAAAGCGCATGACAACCCGCATGCGGAAATGCATGTGAAGAACGCTTCACATCCGCTTGTCCCTGGCAGGAAAAACGCATGTAAAATCCGCATGCGTTTTTTCTGCCAGGGAGATGCAGAAACACTCAGGAAAAATCAGGAGCATCGTGGCGAGTAACGAGTAGTGACAAACATGCTCTCTCATCACTAGAAATAAATGCAGCTCTGGAGCTGTTCTGATACAGTAAAACAATTGAAAGAAGCAGCAATCTCCATGGTCACAGACCTGACATCCAGCCTATATTACAGGGAGGGCCACTCCCACAAGAGAAAAATGTAATACTGTTATCAGGATGCAAACTGCATATCAGTGAGTCTGAAAATGAATAAAGGAATGAAGATTGCAGACTGAAACTTATTGCAATTTTATTAACTAAAGTTAAAAACTAACATATCTTAAAATCCTTTTTATCATGCCCAATCTGTGGATAAACTTTAATACCAACAGCTTTGGTCATCTGGGACAGCGATGGGGCTAGTGACAATTTCCCTCATGTTCTAGATTAATCCAGGACTTAATCATATCCCAGGAAATGGCCCTGTATATATGTGACATGCAGCTCTAGAGAAGCTTAGACTGTGTGCCCACTACGCGTTTTTTAAGTGTTTCCGCAGAGTCAATTCCGCTGCAGAAACGCTTAAAAAACGCTTGGTAGAAGGTCTGCCATGTTTCCCAATGATAATCCGCATGTGCTGTGCACATGCTGTGGAAATTTCCGCTGCGGATTATCATTGCGGAAAAATCCGCAGCACTACCAATTATTTTGCGGAATCGCAGCATTTTTGCTGCCATTGATTTGCATTGGACCGCATGACATCCGCATCACTGCATCTGCACATGCAGATAACATGCCGATATCATGCGGTTCAATGAGCGGATGGTACCCGGGTTTGGAGAAGAGGAGACTCTCCTCCAGACCCGGGTACCATAGTACCTGCAAAAAAAAAGAATAAAATAAAAAATATACAATATACCTTCTGATGGCCACCAGTGTCCTTGTCCTGGCTTGCCGGCAGCACGCGGTAGGCTAAAAGGACCTGCGGTGACGTCATTTAGTCATGTGACGGGTCACGCGACCGCTGGCATCGGCGGTTGCATGACCCGTCACATGACTAAATGACGTCATGGCAGGTCCTTTTAGTCTACCGCGAGCTGCTGGCAGGCCATGACAAGGACACCGGGGGACATCAGAAGGTAAGTATATATTTATTATTTTTTTTTTACCATTCTTTTGGTCACACTATATATGCCGTTTGCATGGATTTATATAGTGTGACCAAGTTGTCAAGCACTTTCCAAGTGATGCTAAAATCGCTTGGAAAGCGCTTGACAACCCGCATGCGGAAATGCAAGTGAAGAACGCTTCACATCCGCTTGTCCCTGGCAGGAAAAACGCATGTACAATCCGCATGTACAATCCGCATGTACAATCCGCATGTACAATCCGCATGCGTTTTTTCTGCCAGGGAGATGCAGAAACGCTCAGGAAAAAATTCGGAGCATTTCTGCATCGTGGGCACATAGCCTTACAGCATTGTATGCGTGCTTTTATGTCTAGAGTTTTATGACTTCATTTAGTACTACTTCCCAGTCCTACAAGTTTATTGTTTGCTTCTATCTAATTTTTTTTCTTTCTTTCTTTCTTTTGTCATTTTGCTTTTTCTGGCCCATTGTAGTAATCGCTTTTTTTCAAAGCTGACACCCAAATTGTAACTGTTAATAGCATATAATAGTGCTTGTCACCGCAAAATCTCTGTCAGCGCTCCAGTCTAAGTCTCCGCTGTAGCTTTTGCTGAGTTCAGCTATATTGCTGCTCTTAAATCCTGCGCGGAGGATATAGTTTGTGCTTGTTTATTGCGGGAGCTATGTATAGATTCTGATACAGAACCGGCTGCATGAAATCCGATGTGACACTTTATTCTGCAAGAAAGGAAAAAAAACGAAAAATAGATGAATATTAAAAAAGTACGGACAGCTACAAGAGTTTCCTTAAACTAAAGCACTGCTGCATCAATTTTCCTATCTGCTTCTGATAATGTGAAATCACAGCTGAGAATAGATGTACATGTTAGTTATGGTTTCCAAACTATTAATAAAAGTGAGAGGTCATCAAACGAGACCATCGGATCGCCTCTCATGGCTCTCTAGAATTTGTGTGAAAGATTTGCGTAGCTGCCAAATGAATACATGCATTAATTAGCGCTGAAACATTAACATCACTCCAGCCACGCATTCGAGGCTGACCTGCGCGGATAAGATGTGGCACTTTTCCATCATTATTTTATGATAGTAAATGTAATTAGATCTCTAAACGGAAATTATTACGGAGACAGGTGCTGCGTTATACAATGGGATGATCTAATCCGTTACTATTTTAGTTATGTACAGCCGAGGGTTGTATAACAGACTTTCTTTCATAAACAGCGCCACACTTGTCTACAGGTTGAGGATGGTATTGCTCCATCGCTTTATCAGAAATAAAATGAAATGACAAACACAACATGTGCTATCATATGTTTTGTAATACTGTTCAGTGCCCTTAATGACAATACTAACTGGAAAACCATTTTATAGCAGAGTACAAGGATACCCTAAAATGTCTGTTTCAGAAAACAGTTGTATTTCTTCATTTTTTTTCTTAGAATTATTCTGCCTTGACTATTCCTTTATTATTCTTCCTGGAAATGTATTGCTAAATCGACAACTGGATGTCACCATAAAGCCTCATTCAGACATCAATGATTTTTTTGCAAAAATATGGTCCAAATTAAAGAAGCACTCCCTATCAAAGTTTTTAACTTAATATATTGCAGTCATCATATTATATGGCACTGTGTACATTACAATTGCTCATTTTGCCTTTCTACCCAGTTAAATCTTCTGTTTTCCATTAGGTCTAATGGATTAAAAACAGACTAGGTCAATCCTTCTAAGCTCTATGTAGAAATAGGAAGTCTCTTTTCCCAGAAGGAGTCATCATTAGAACTACAATCCTACATCACTGCAAAGTCCCTGGCAGCCCAGCTCCACCTCCTCTTCAACACCTGACTTAGTTACTCCACCCTCCCTTACTTTTATCTCCTCTCAGTAAGGTAGAATTGAAGTTCTAATGATGACTCATGTAGGGAAAAGAGACTTCCTGTTTCTATATAGAGCTTAGAAGGATTCAGCTAGTCAGTATTTAATCATGTGATGTCATAGACCTAATAAAAAAGAGAACAATTAGCTGGGTAGAAGGGCAAAATTAGCAATTGTAAGTACACAGTTCTATATAATATGATGACTGCAATATATTAAGAGGATAAAACTTTGATGGGAGGAGTGCTTTTTAATAATATGCAAAGGGAATGAATAAAATAGAAATCTAAATTATATCAACATTTGCCTTCAGAATAGCATCAATTCTTTTGCACTTGCACAGTTTTTGAAGGAACTCGGCAGGGAAGTTCTTGCAAACATCTTAGAGACCTAACCACAGATCTTCTGTGGATGTCCCTTATACAAATCCTTCTGTCTCCTCAAAATCCCAGACAGACTCAATGTTGAGATCAGGGCTCTGTGGGGGCCTATTCATCACTTCCAGGACTCCTTGTTCTTCTCTACACTGAAAATAGTTCTTAATGATATAGCCGGTGTGTTTGGGATTGTTGTCCTGCTGCAGAATAAATTTGGAGCCAATCAGACGGCTCCCTGAGGGAATTTTATGATAGATCATTTTCTGCCTGTATTTTTCATTATTGAGGACACCATTCACCATTGATCCTGACCAAATTTCCAATCCCATCTGCTGAAATACAGCCCAAAACTTACAAGGAACCTCCAGCATGCTTATTTGTTGGCGTTTCATCATTGCACCACTTCCCAGCCCTCCAGTGAGCACACTGCCTTCTGTGACAGCAAACTTTGACTCATAAGTCCAGAGCACCTGCTGCCATTTTTCTGCACCGTTGTTTCTATGTTTTCATGCATAATTGAGTCGCTGCCTTATATCCATGTCGAAGGTATGATTTTTAACCACAATTCTTCCATGACAGTCTTCTCTGAACAGTAGTTCAGTGTAGCTGGGTTACACTGGTTGCTTCCAGTTCTGAGCTGATGGCACTACTGGACATCTTCCAATTTCAAAGGGAAGTAAGAATGATGCGTCTTTCATTTGCTGAACTAATTTTTCTTGGCTGATCACTGATTCTACGGTCCTCAGTGTTGCCATTTTTCAGTGCTGCTTGAAAAGAGCTTGAACAGCACATCTAGAAACCTCAGTCTGCTTTGAAATCTTTGCCTGGGAAAAACCTTGTTGGTGCAGTATAACTACCTTGTGTATTGTTGCTGTGCTCAGTCTTGTCATGGTATATGACCTGTGACATGAAACTATTTTCCACAACTTTTTGGATAATTGTGCACAATCTACTTAATTCTAAATAATTTTCTAGTTAAAAGGACAGCCATTTTTGCAGGCCTCTGTGCTGCTGTACCGATTGAGCAAACAGTGCATGGACCCCTTAATGGAGATGTGTCACCCAGGGGGGATATAGGGGACTCGGTACCCGGGCCTTTTACCTTGCTTAGGATGTCACAGCAGCCGGCTCCCAGGCCTGTAATCTGTGGTCTCTCTTGAAAAAGGGATTTTTTAGTGTAAAGTTTGTTTCGTGACACCACCTGTGGCTTCTGGTAATAGATACCAGCGCTGCTTCAGACTTCTGGGGCGGTTGGTAGGGCAGCTGAGTTGGAGCAGGCCCCAGGGTAGTGTAGTATAGATGATGGTGATGCTGGGGCTTGTGGTGCAGGAGAAATGGCACAGCGGAAATAACTGACGGAGGCAGTGGAGTGCAGTCATCCGAGTTTACTCACAGTTCTGTTCAAGTTCCTCAGGTACACTGTACGGGTGTCAGCCTCCCGCGTCGCACTGCGTCTACCAGATAAGGGGTCCAGCACTTTCTCAAGTATATCAGGAGCGCTTGACGGAACCCCGCTTTCTTTATGTTCCTTACTAGACCGACTTCTCACGCCGGGTTTTCTCCCTCCTGCCCTGCGCTTTCCCACACACAGTCCCGATCGGGTGCTCTGAAGTCCCTCTGGGCAACCTGGAGTTCCCGGACCTACTTGATGCCCTTCACGGTGACTAGGGTGAGACTGTGGCAACTGCACCATGGAAGTGCAGAAGCCTCCGGTTTTCCAGCCGAGACCTGGAGTAACACGGCTGGTCCAGGGACCGGTTCCCTTCTTGCGGCCTGATCCCTCTGACACCTGGCAGATTCGGGCGTACGGGTGCCGTCCTGCACTCACCGTACCCCCTGGGATCCCTTCTGTCGATGGAGCCTTCCTCCTCTGCTCCCCTCCTGGGCCTCTATTTCTAGGCCCCTTATGGAGCAGAGCTCCTAAAGAGGCTCTGCTCCCCTCCTCTCCTTGCTACTCACTCTCTGTCCTCTGCACTACTCTGCCTCCCTAAGATGGCTTCCCTTTATATACACCTATAAAAGTGCTCCCCTAAACTGCTTCCTCCACCCACACCCACTACTGGTCCCCCCTCTCTTTGGTTCCCCCCACTCCTGCCAGGGACAGGGCTCAGGAGAAACACAGTGCATCTTGCCCTTCCAGCCGGCCTGGAGCAGTGTAGTGTTGGATGCAGGTGTTAGGGTTCCGGGCAGCACTCCCTCCTTACCTTGAGAGAAGGAGACACCACACCTCTGGGTGAGGTGCAGTACCTCTGTGGCGACTGAACCCTCAGGGGCGCCACATACAAATTAGTAGTAACAAGTAGAAGTAACCTATCAGAAGTCAGTACAACAATGTCCCACATTATTCTTCTTCTGTACTGAGCATTTGTCTTTAATCCTAGATGAATCTTTTCATCCCTGTTCTGTCGTAAACATGTCATTTTGCAGCAAGGAAATGCTCCTAAATGATAGTCTGATCTTTAATTGGTCAGAAAGCTCATTTCCCTATAGAGCTCGCTCACTCTTCCCCTCATTTTGCTTCCTTTTTATACTGGCGCACATAATAACATCACAGAGAAATGAGAAATGATGACTTGGGTTGCAGTTTGTGTCTCTGCAGTTTATGTAGGAGCCATTTCCATGTTTTGCAATGCGGATGTTTAGATGCAGAGTGATGGGAGTTATTAACATTAGTTATGAGTGAGATTTTTATGCACAGCAACAAGATTGAGAACCATACAAAATTTGGGCAAAAGAATCATGAAAATAGTACATATTACAAGTTTACAACCCTTATTAAATTTACTATGTTTGGACATATAGGCATTACTTAAAGTGGTTGTCTAGGCTTGGGGTTCAAGTCTGCAGTCAATCTATGTGACTGCAGACTTGTGAATCCTTACAGCGCGTAGTGCGTGCTGTCAGGATTCGCCAGTGCCGAAGCCAGGAGCAGGCAGTCATGTGACTGCAAGAATGCAATTTGCATACTTTTGGCCACATTGCAACTAGATGTGTCTGGTTTCACTCAATTCACTTTTATGGTGCAGGGCCACCCCCATGTAGTTAGCACATCATCTACAGGAGAGCGAGAGGACACCGCTGACAATAAGAGCTTACCCTCTACAGGAGAGAGAGAGAACCTCGCTGACCATAAGAGCTTACACTCCACAGGAGAGAGAACACCTCGCTGACCATAAGAGCTTGCAATCTACACCAGAAAGAGAGGACCCTGCTGACCATAAAAGTTTACACTCTGTTTCACGCATGCCGCTAGGTTCAGATAGGGCAAGACGGGTTTCATGAATTCTTTGGAATCCTGGGGGAACCGTTACTCAGGGCGACCATAGACTGCAGCTTCTCTCAGGCACACGATAGATTCAATTGCTGACCAGACACATCTGACGAGAGTCTTTTTCAACAGTTTGACAGTTGAATTTAATCTGAAGCATGGCCAGTGCAATTCAGAGATATTACAGCAACAATCTTCATTACAGTACAGTCTGAGTTTCTTGAGCAACTGGCTCCAGTAACAATACAGTAGTTTTTTCACAAGGCACAGTATTAAAGTCTCTTCAGTAACATAATTCAGCCTAGATAACATCTCTTAGTAGCACACTTCTATGTATACACAATCACAGGCTTTTCCTTCACAAGGACACAATAGTACACAGCATTCTTTATCCTGCATGGAGATAGAGGGGGAGAGGGTTTGATGAGGGAGATGATCCCTTTGACACAATTCATTTCAGTCCTTATCTTCCTGCCCAATAATAATCTTCACGGTTAGTTCAGGGAGTTTATCTGACCTGTGTTTAGTTTCTCTCCTGATCTGAATCCTGCTCAGTTGCATTCTGTCAGATGCAGATAGCACACCACCTTTCTCTTCGGCTTCAGCCAGGCTACAATAACAAGTTTCCCACAATCCTCCTGGGGCTCTGCTAAAACACTTCCTGTCTCCTGTGACTGTGTTAACCCCTCTAGTTGCTGGATGCTTCTGAAGCACAACACTTCCTGTCTTCTGTGCTTGTGTTATTTGTAACAGTTCCTGGATGCTTTTGAAGCAACAGCACTACTTCAGCATGTCACACTGTTCCCTCCTTTTTGAATGTCGTCCTCGAAATTCGTCCTAATTGGTCAATCTGACCAATTCAGAGACAGTTGTGAAAGCTTAGTAACTATATATAAATTTGTCATTGTCAAATTGGTATAACATTTGTAAACATTGATAATAACCTATTCTTATGACCTTTTTCTTGTAGGACTCCTGTAAGAAATAAACAATTAAAACAATCAGCATCTCTTCCTCTGGAGCTTTTTGTACGTCTTCAACCAGCTCTCTCTCTCACTAGGCCAAAATAAGTCTTTCCACAGGCAACATTGTCCATACTGTCTCTCGGTGGTGAATACCACTCATGTGGGCTTACCTGGTTCGCAGGCAGAGATACCTGTTTCCAGTCAACAGTCCTTGACACTTGACAAGGCTCTCCAAGTGTCTCGTACGTCAGCATCATGGGCCTCCTCACTTCTTCGGTTACAGGAGTTTCTTCTGCCGCGCTCATTTCTCTTACTTCCTCAGATGATCTTGGAATTGTCTCTGTAAGTTCCTGTACTTCTCTTGAATCATCCGTTTCCACCTGGTCTGGTAATTCTGCTACTCCTAAGTGTTGATCGGTCTCTTCAGTGACCGGTGTTCGATCATCAGATCTGAATTGGACTTCATCTGTACTCCTTGGTGCAAACTCTGGAGCCTCAGGACTTAGTTCATTCTCCTGAGGATGGTACGTCCCTCTCCTTGCCGGTCCGAGAGATACAATGGTGTGCTCTTCTTCATCTTTCAAGGTCACTATCCACCTCTGGAGCTTCACTCTATGGTGGTCCCTTAGTCGATCTCGGTCGATGTCGGTGCCCTTCTGGGAAGTCTTGTTGTGGTGGGAGATAATCACAGGGTAGTAATTAATTCCGATGGACTATTCTGGTTTTCTTGTCCCCTCTTTTCAATCAGATTTCATACACTGGATTGTCATCAGCTTTCCTCTTTACAACCACATACACCTTGTCTTCCCAATAGGAACAAAGTTTTCCTGTCCCGCCTTTCTCACGTACGTTCTTGATTAGCACCCGGCTTCCCAGTGCCAATTCTGCTCCATAACATTACTTACTCTTGCTCTGTCCTTGCGTAACCACTTTGGATGCTATGTTGTATGCCTCTGCCATCCATTCCTTCCATTTCTGAATGTACTCCGGATACATTCTGTAAGTCTCTGACACCGGAGTATCGGACATGGTGTCGATTAGCAGTCTTGGCAATCATCCATACAATAGGAAGAAAGGTGAGTAACCCGTTGCATTGCTTTTTGTACAGTTATAGGCATGTACCACTTTTGACAGAGAACTCTTCCAGTCTTTCTTCTCATCAGCTATTAAAGTGCGCAACATCGACAATAATGTCTGGTTAAAACGTTCCACTTTTCCATTACCCTCTGGGTAATAGGGCGTTGTGTGGAATTTCTGAATTCCTTGGTCGTGGTGTAACCTCGTAGGGTGCCCAAACCTCAAAGCAAAATCATTGAAGATCTCCTCTGCCACTGTTTGACCAGCTTTATTGGTGGTGGCATATGCTTGGGCAAATCGAGTAAAATGGTCCATGAGCACCAATATGCATTTGTAACCACCCTTGCACGTCTCGAGATGTAGAAAGTCTATTGAGACCATCTCAAACGGATACGTAGTTTGGATGTTGCCCATAGGTGCCAGGGTTGATGTGTTGGGACATTTATCTTTCAGACACCCACACTCCCTGGTCTTGTACCTCTTAATATCTCTCTGCATGTACGGCCAGAAGAAACGTTCACGGATCAAGTTGGTTGTCCTTTCTACTCCCAGGTGTCGTATGTTTTCATGGAGTTATTTGAAGACCAACCTAAGCAATACTCTGGGTAGTACCAACTGCTGGTTTTGTCCTCCTTTACGATACAGGATACTGTCTTCACTGAGGTAGAGCTTCGTCCATTCTTTAACTAAGAACAGATACTGCTGGCCACTCATTATCTCTCTCCCGTTTACTTGTATCAGATTTTGGTCCACATAAAGTAGTATTCTACCAATTACCTGATCTTCCCGTTGTGCTCTACAGATTTTTCCTTTTAGCAGCTGTTGAATGGACAGGGGGTGATCTTGTTCTCTCATTTTTATGGTGGTTTCCACCGTCAACGGACACCACAATGGTGTGTCTTCCTCTTGGTCAGCTTGCACTGCTAGGGTAGTTCTCTCAATTGCTTCCAGACTAATTTCCTCCGAGCATTCTTGCATGAACTCCTCAGGCTCTAGTGGCATTCTTGACAATCCATCAGCATCCGCATTGCATTTTCCTGGCCTGTACTTGATGCTGAAATTGAAGTTAGCTAGTTCAGCGACCCATCTCTGACCCGTTGCATTCAGTTTGGCTGTAGTGAGGATATAGGTCAAAGAGTTGCTGTCAATGTATACCTCAAACTCTTTGCTGTAGTAGAGATAATCTCTAAATTATTCAAAGATAGCCCATTTCAATGCCAGAAACTCCCAATTTTCCAGAATGTAGATGGTAATTCTTCTCGGCGACTGTCGAGAACCGTAACCGATGACTCTCAATTTTCCATCTTTTGTTTCTTGTAGGTTTTGTTGATGTAAAATACTGACCAAATACTGAACGTGTGAACATAGTCATAGACTAAAGCTCCTGAGTTTGAATCTAAAAAAAATAATTATTTAAAAGTATCTAGTGATATGATGCCTGGGAGGGCCCCTGCTACATGTCTAAAGGGAAAATGATGAATACAGTAGTGTCCTCTGTGGTTACTTTTACAGCATGATTCCTATGATCCTGCATAACCCATCCTGCAGACCAGCTGCAGATTCAGTAAGTCGGCCCCTGGTCTGTACACATTTGCATTGAAGGTGATTCCATTGGAGTTTTCATCATAGAATCTTAGCATATTAGAGTTGGAAGGGACCTCCAGGGTCATCATGTCCAACCCCCTGCTCAATGCAGGATTCACTAAACCATCTCAGACAAATGTCTGTCCAGCCCCCGTTTGAAGACTTCGATTGAAGGACTCACCACCTCTCGTGGCCGCCTGTTCCACTCATTGATCACCCTCACTGTCAAAAAGTTTTTTCTGATATCTAATCTGTATCTTCTCTATTTCAGTTTCATTCCATTGCTTCTCGTGTTTCCATGTGCAAATAAGAATAAGGATGATCCCTCAACAGTCTGACATTTATAGACAGCTATTAAGTCTCCTCTTAGCCTTTTTTGCCTTTTTTTTTTGCAAGCTAAACATTCCCAGATCCTTTAACCTTTCCTCATAGGACATAGTTTGCAGACCGCTCACCATCCTGGTCGCTCTTCTCTGAACTTGCTCCAGTTACAACCCAGTCGCTTTTGGATAACAAGAATGGAAGAGAAATCAATTTGGATAAGGACCCCAATATTTTATAATACAAATTCAATTCATTATGCAATATATCACGACCACTAGGTGGCCACATATGAACACGTACAGCATAAACATCTCCTGACAGAGTGTCACAAAATCATGTGACTTTTTTCTAAAGCCAAATGTAGTCTAGGTTTCCTCAGATTAGGCAGAGGTCAATACTGTACATGACTGCCACCTCTGCACCACATTACAACCCAGCATGGTTTTATTGGGAGATGGGCTCAGCTGTGTCCATGATTATAGATATTACAGGGTGTTACTGGAACAAGTTAGAGCAGCACGATGACTGGAGAATATGCAGAAATGATCTTCTCACATTTATTATTAATAAAGCACCAGCCTCACATCCTATTGTAAAGGGTCAAGTGCAGTGAGAACATCAGACACAGAATGTATGTCCAGAAACCATCACCGTACATTATTTACACTCCATGATTAAATGCTCTTTACTTAAAGGAGGAGGCGGGAAAGGAAGAAGACCGGGGGTTGACTTCATCATCTACGTCCTGGCTTCTTGCTAGGACAAGACTATTGTCTTAACGGGGATGTAAAACCCTTTATAAAAATTTGTATTTGTACATTCTGAGTTTTTATTGGGTGCAGAACAGCAACACAACCTTGTACTACACAGAAAAAAAACATTGATTTAAAGGAATTTTGTTAGCAGAATATGACTACTCAAAGCAAGCAGAGGAGTTCGGTGTAAGAAAGAAAGAATTTGCATATAAAACTGGGGAACACAATTTTCGTTGAGTTAGATCTGACACTTTTTTTTTACTAACTTTTGACTTCTGAATCCAAAAGTGACCCCAGGTTTTCTCCATCACAACAACTTTTTAAGCTACAGGATGAACGCTCTTTGTCTTCAAAACCATATAAAATGTACATATAATGGAAAATAATGCAAAAAATAACCTGAATGTAATGTTTATTAAAGCTATTTTGTTCTTACAAAGGATATATATTGTTACTGTAAGTCAAGTTGTGTGTAAGTAGTAAAGTTAGGTATCAGTTAAGGTAAAAATTTACGCATATAGCTTTTTCTGGAGTGTTCAATCGGTAGACAATCTCGCCTGATGCTCCAACAATAGTCAGCCATCATATGTACATCCCATCTACCCTGCTTTAGTCCCTCCATGACCTTCAGATATTGGGGGAATCATTCAGCTCACTCATCAGTTTTCAGGGAAGTTAACAAGATGGCTATGCAGAAAATGCACCTTGATGTTCATGTTGCAGCCAAGCATTTTGTAGCTCTCCAAAAGTTTCTAAACAATTTTGATGGAATTGTTTGCTTGTGTATTTCCAAGAAAGGCCTTGACAAGGTCTTTGAATGACAACCAAGCCTTCTTTTGGAGTTCTGACATTGTCCTGATGAAATGTTCATCTTTGATGAGCTGTCGAATCTGTGGACCATCAAACACACCGGCCTTTATTTTTTCAATTGAGCGGCAAGGAAATGCCAAGATGAGGTATTTGAAATAGTTTTCTTCAGTTGACAAAGCTTTAACGAATTGCGTCATGAGACCCAGTTTTATGTGCAGAGGTGAGAATATAATGTTCTTTCTGTCAACAAATGGCCCATTTAGAATGTTTGGATTAGGGCTGTGGAGTCGGTAAGCCAAACTTCCCATTCTGACTCCTCAATTTCCCTGACTCCGCAACTCCGACTCCACAGCCCTGTCTCACTACTGAGCGTGTATATAAAAGTGCAGCACAGATTCATGTCAACCAAAAGCCAAGATCCTTAGATCAGGAACAGACCAGACATTTATAGGACATTTCATAACTTTCCCAAATTGTTATGAAATAATTTAGAGAACATCCTGCATTGAACTACTGAACCAATTTATTATTTATTTTAGGAGTCGGTCCATTTTATACTGACTGCACCAAAATAGACACTGACTCCGACTCCACAGCCCTGGTTTGGATCACCAGGTTTGAGGTCAGAACTTGGAGGCCAATTCCTCCAATTGCTTCTCACGAGCTCTGTTGTCCCACATGCACAGGAAATAAGGATACTTGGTGTATCCATATTGCTGACCAAGTAAGTGTGACACCCCAGGGGTCTGGTTGCCACAGTAATAGAGATATTATGTCTGAGAGCAAGTGGGAGGTTTCTCTGGTCAGGATCCCTAAACATGCAACACGGTCCGCCCAGACCTGGGAGGGGAGGAATCTGCCCTTATAAACTGGGTCTGGGGCGGGATTAGAGTAGTCAGAGCCTGGAGAGGGAAAGGAAGAACTAGGAGCTCTGTAGGAGCAGTAGCAGAAGTCCAGGGGCTGGAGCTGAGCAGAGTTCGCCCTGGACGAAGATACTAAAGCCGGACACAGGAGTCCGAGGCTGTGGGGACTGATATACATCCAGCAGCAGAAACCAGCCGGCAGGGGATTCCAGGTCCTCTGGCCATAGAAGCCCGGAGGCTCAGTCACAGAGAAGGGACCAGCGCCGCCATCCAGGAGCGGAGGCTAGCAGAAGGCCCCAAGTCACCAGCCATACGGGTGAGCACCACACGGTATACTCAGGGACGTGGGCTACTTGTAACCGCTGACAGCAAGGTAGCCAGGAAGAGTGCAGATAAACGGGGAGGACTACAACTCCACCTGGCCAGGGGAACTCCTGCTTGCTCGCAGACTGACCAGGCCCCTTATACTAGCCAGTACTCCCGGGAGGGTCTGCCTTGTACCATCAGTAAAGACCCTGAACTGCACCACACGTCTCTGTGATTCCTTGTCGCACCAGCACCATCAGCACTGGGACCCTCACACCATCTCTCACATTAGCTGCCCTGAGGCAATTACTCCTCCCGTGGGGAGTTATCCCATACTCGGCTGCGCAACCAACATCAGCCTCAGCGGTCGGCAGCGCAGCGGCGGTCCCCACTGACCGCAATCCACGGGTGGCGTAGTCGGACACTTATTAGAACATTTAGACTGCCACTGGTTTGACCGCCCTGGGCACGGACCGGGTCACCGCCATGGAGAACTACAACCCCCAGCGATCCGGCTCCGGGTATTCCCCCTGCACAGCAGCAGCGCACAGGCCCAGGGGGCGCGTCATAAGCATACCATTTTAAGGTCAACACAGATGATCCAATTGTATTTCTGATATTCCAACAACTCTATGACTATCTTTATGTCTCCGTATTCTTCACAAAGAGAAAGTGAATAGCCAATTAAGATTGCACCAAATAAATTGCCATTATGGAGGAGGTCACACTTTAAGCTCCGCTTTCAGCTATCGATGAACAGTCGTTATTCATTTTAGTTATAGATTGGAATTCTCAAGTCCTCAATCAAACCATGTATGTTATGGCACAAAGTCATTGTCACTTCTAAAGTATTGCAGAAATTTATCTGTGGCGCCCCTGCGGGTCCACTTGCAACAGAGGTACTGCATCTCAGCCAGAGGTGTAGTACCCCACTCTCAGGTAAGCAGGGGGCACTACCCGGGACCCACACACTCACATCCAACTCTACACCACTCCATTAGGAAAGGGCAAGATTGCTCCAGAGGAAGAGCACAATCCCGGTCCCTGTCTGGAGGATGGAACTAAGTAGAGGAGGTGGGTGGAGGAAGTAGTTTAGGGGAGCACTGAAGGAAGCACTGAAGGTAGAGGGGACCACATAGAGTGACAGTTGGTTACGTGGGTCACATGACAGAGAGTATAAAAGGAAGGGTATAAAGATCTAGAGGGTTTGAGTTCCAGTCAGAGGGGCCCAGTGAGAGAGAGTTAGTCAGTCAGAGCAATTTTGTGACAGGAGTCTGTCACAGGGAGTAAAGAGAGAAGACCGGAGCAGTGAGAAAGGTTCCAGAGTGAGATAAAGGATCTTAGGGGCACGGGAAGTGCAGAATCCACCCGTGCGCCCGAGTTCACGCCGACCGTGAAGAGATCAGGTCGCAGTTGGGGACTGGCCCCAGACTAGTGGAGGACTACAAGACTCAGCTAGCAAACCGGAGGTTGCGGTATCTCTATGTGTCGTACCCAAAAACCACACACATTCACTGAAAAGGTGGCTATATAGGACCAAGGGGACAGAGAGGACGTCGCCCGACAAAGCCCGCGGCCACTGGCTCGGGACACTGTGTGTGAGGCGCGGGGCAGGAGGGCGAGAGCCAGCGCAGAGAGACGACCTGGGAAGGTACATAAGAAGGGGGTCCCGATCAAGTGCACCCAAGTTATCTGAGAGTTGGGTGGATCACTTCCCCGGAGGACACATGACTCTGTGGGCTGTTATAACCTGCTGGCAGTTGTAACTTGGAACATCATAAGAATTGTGAGTAAACACTTGAAGACTGCACCCCGCTGTGTCCTAGATTTAATTGCTGTGTCACCTGCCTTGCACTACACCACCAACATCCTAAATCCTCCCATTTAACTGCCCTGGGGCCTAGCTCTACCCGTGGAGAGCTGAAGCATCACTGCTGTGTCACCAACAGCCCCAGTGGATCTGAACAGCAGCAGCGGCCCCCTATAGCCGCATACCACGGGTGGCGTCACAAAACTTTATCCCCAAAACTTTATTCCCCCCATTTCTTTAATTATTGACCGCCCTGGGCCACGGACCGGGTCACTGCAGCCATGACTACCCCAAAAAACCGACCTGCCCGGCTTCCGAGTACCCCACGGCCCCAGGGGGGCCATCATATCTTTCTCAGGATTGAAAGTAGGAAACCTTTGCTCCTTTTTCAAGCAAGTTTTTCTCATGAAGTCTAGAGGAGCTCTGAAGCCATTTTTTACAGTCCCAAATCGTTTCTCTCATGCTGGTAAAATCCCAGCACCGGAAAAAGCTCTTTGGTCGAGGGCTGGTAAACATTTCTGTCATAATTTATACCACTTTTCTGATATATATTGCAAAGAATTTTTCGAGCTGACCAGGACTAGGGAAAATTTGTCAAAAGTAGCAACATTTTTGCACAACTTTGAGTTGCGCAAAACTTTGGTAACGTTTTAAGCACCAAAAAAACCAGTGAAAATCACCAAAACAAAGTGAAAACACTTGATGAATAGGGGTTTACGTGCTTTTTTCATATTCGTTTTATTTTCCTGTCTTCGTCACTTGTTTTAGTTTTGCTATCTCACCATTGTATAAGAAGCAATAATTGTCCTTTTTTTTATTTTTGTAATTTGACGCTATAAATTTTCAATCAATATTTAGTTAACATTTACCTCTAAAGTATCACCCAAAGTTTTGGTGTACGGTGAGGACTTCACATCAGTTTTCTTTTTATTGATACGGGTCAAGCCTTTTTAAGACTTTTATAGAAAACTGTGATGCTGCTGCCATCTGGTGGAAGCGTACTGTATTACTCAGGATAAAAAAGTAAATTGCTCTTTAGTTTACAACAAATTGAAATGGAAATAATGTCATGGATACCGTTAATGATTACAAAAAAGTAACAGAAGAAGAGTTTTTAATGAACTTTTGATTTTTTGATTGGTGAGGGTCTAGGTGCTGAGATTGCTAAAACAGAGTACAGTAGATGTGCTAATGTCTAAAGAAATGCGTAGACAATAAACCAACATTTTTATTCTACTACTGGTGGTCGTGACTAAAGAGAGCGCAGAAAAACTTCCGTTCCCGGCATCTAATTTTGACATATCCCCAGGAAGCTGAAGCATCTGGATTCCAAACTTTTTAGCCATTGTGTCACACACAACCATATTAGGTGAGCGGTTCTGTTACTTTTTTACCAATCATTTACATTGGATAAGACCCTATTGCGCTCTTGCATTTCCTTATAGCTGGTTTTGTGACATCTTAGAACGAAAATTCGCATGTTGTGCAAAACGTCGCAAAAAAATGCCCTAAAATAACTGACATACATAAAATCACTCCAAGGGGGAGCAGAATTGCATCAGATTTTGTGATGTTATTAAATTGTGGTTTAAAAGAATTTCATAATTTTATTGAATAATAAATAAAAATTTATAAACAATGGAAGTGGAATTGAGAATTTTGATGAGTCCTGGAAGAGAAAGAAGCAGATTTCACTGCTAAGATTTAATACAAAGTTGATTATTTTCATGAGAACTTTTGATTTTTTAAATGAAAATTAAAATGACTGTTACTCATTAAAGCACCACTTCAGCGTTTTGTTTTGTTTTATAGCACAGAAGTAGTGCTTCCAGCCTAAGGAAAGTCAGAGGTAACGGTCACAAGCTCTCAATGTAAGTCTATGGGAACCTTGTTCTGGATGTCACACACTTACATTGAGTTGTGACTTTGGCATCACCCAGAAAACACCGGAGCAAACTGGCAGGTCATAAACTGCTGGAGACCAACCAGAGCGGCAGCGATAGAAGGTGAAGACAGCGGCTTGTAAGTATGAGACTAGGATCAGGGACCTTAAATTAGAAGCACCACTCCAGCACTGTAATTTAAAAAAATGCCGGAGTGGTGCTTTAGAACTAGAAATATAGAAAGGATTAACAAGAGCATTGGTTACCAGAAGTGCTGACTACTACTATTGAGGCAGTCATCCTACTACACTGATGATCAGATATAATAATAATAATAGTCCTTATTTATATAGCGCCAACATATTCTGCAGCGCTTTACAATTCAGTCATAAGTAACATAGCTAAAGATAATACAATAATTAAAGCAAAAATGATGACGACCCTGCTCGTAAGAGCTTACAATCTATAATGAGGTGGGGGTGACACAAAGTACAGGGGCTTATTTACAATGATGGTCCAGGCATCTTGAGGGGATGAGGGATAGATAAAGGCTGCATGAGCTCGTCACCAGCCAGTATCTGTAGTGCTTTTGGGTTCGGTGGAGACTTATGTTTGGAGAAATAAGGGATGGGCTATAAGAATATAAAAGGACTTCGATTAGGGAATGTGATAGGCCGCCCTAAACAGGTGTGTTTTTAGGGAGCGCCTAAAACTGTGTAAGTTGTGGTTCGTCCTTAATTTCTTGTGGTAGAGCATTCCAAAGAATAGATGCAGCTCGGGAGAAGTCTTGAAGCCGGGAGTGGGAGGTTCGGATTAGTGTAGATGTTAGTCGAAAGTCGCTTGCGGAGCATAGAGAACGCGTAGGCCGATAAACAGAAATGAGGGAGGAGATGTAGGGGGGTGATGTGGAGAGCGTTGTGGGTGAGAACAAGTTATTGAAATTGGATCCTATAATGTATGGGCAGCCAGTGCAATGACTGGAACAGAGCGGAAGCGTCTAAGTAACGATTATCCAGATAGATGACCCTGGCTGCAGCATTAAGGAGGGACTGGAGAGGGGAAAGTCGAGTGAGGGAGAGGCCAATTAATAGAGAGTTACAGTAGTCAAGGCGAGAGTGGATCAGGGCAACAGTGAGGGTTTTTGTTGTTTCCAAGGAGAGAAAGGGAGGGATTCTAGAGAGGTGCAAGCGACAAGAGCGGACAAGAGATTGTATATGGAAGGTGAAGGAAAGATTGGTGTCAAACACAACGCCCAGACAACACGCCTGCTGGCTCAGCATTATTGTGGTGCTACACACGGAGAGAGATGTCAGATTTAGGGAGGTGAATAGACGGCGGGATCAGAAGAAGTTCAGTTTTGGAAAGGTTGAGTTTCAGATAGAGAGCGGACATGATGTTAAAAACTGTGGCCAGACAGTCACTGGTGTTCTGTAGTACAGTGGGGGTAAGGTCAGGGGATGAGGTGTATAGTTCTGTTTCATCAGCATAAACATGGTACTGAAAACCAAATTTGCTGATGGTCTGTCCAATTGGGGCTGTGTAGAGAGAGAAGAGAAGAGGTCCAAGGACTGAACCCTGAGGAACCCCAATAGTGAGAGGAAGAGGGGAAGAAGTGGAGCCAGCGAACGATACACTGAAAGAGCGGCCAGATAGGTAGGAGGAGAACCAGGAGAGAGCAGTGTCCTTTATGCCGATTGAGTGGCGCATAGAGAGTAGGAGGTGGTGGTCAACGGTGTCAAAAGCTGCAGAGAGGTCAAGAAGAATGAGCAGAGAGTAGTCACGGTTACATTTTGCTCTCAAAAGGTCATTGGTTACATTGATGAGTGCAGTGCACTCTGGCAGAGCCAGACTATGATGGGTCTAGAAGGGAATGAATGGAGAGGTAATGGGTAAGGCAGGAGTAGACCAGGCGCTCCAAGAGTTTAGAGATGAAGGGGAGATTGGAGACTGGTCTGTAGTTGTTTGTGCAAGAAGGGTCAAGAGAGGGCTTTTTTAATAATGGAGTAATGATGGAGTGTTTGAAGATGGAGGGGAAGATACCAGAAGAGAGGGAGAGGTTGACGATTTTAGTTAGGTGAGTAGTGACGACTGAAGAGAGAGACTGGAGTAGATGTGAGGGGATGGGGTCAGTGGTGCATGCAGTGGGATGAGAAGAAGAGAGGAGCCTGGAGACTTCTTCTTCTGTGACTGGGTCAGAGAGAGAGTGTGGAGAGTAATCCAGAGGAGATGTGGGGAGGGATAGGAGTCACGGCACTTGGTGGCTGGGAGCTGATTTCCTGACGGATGTTCTCTATTTTGTCTGTGAAGTAGGAGGACAGGTCCTCAGTACAAATGTCTGTGATAGGGGCCTGCACTTTAGGACTGAGGAGGGAGTGAAAGATGTCAAAGAGTTTTTTGGGTTGCTGGATAGTGAGGAGATCAGAGTGGTGAAGTAGGACACACTCTCCTTAACTGCGATTTTTAATTTTGCATTAATAATTATTGACTATATAATTAATTATTTTTAATACAAAATTAAATGCACAGCTTTAATAGTTTTGTATTTATTAATTTTTATTTTAACCACTGGGGGCTGCCATTGTCATTTGAGGGAGTGTAACTGTCTGAGCATGACAGTTACTCAGCTCACTTACGGCAGCCCTGGGCAGAAGAGCCTGCGGTCAGACGGCGACCACATTACTTGCATTGAGCCCTCTCTTCTTACCTCTGAGCTATGACCTAGGCATGCCCCCTGGGCTGTCCAGGTCACAGCTATGGAAGGAGATTGCAGCCATCTTTCTGTAGTCCGCAGTGTATGTTGCAGGTTGCACATTTCCCGTCATCGTGCACACTGCTCAGTCAGTGCATGCGATGACAGGAGCCTGCGGGGGGAAGAGGTGTGGGGAGCAGAGGTCCGGGGTGAGTATCTATGGCGGCGGTGGAGAGCGGTGATCTCAGCTTGTCAGTATTACAGTACAGGCTGCAGATCACCGCTCACTGCCGACCTGAACACACAGAAGACACAGCGCTGAGCGCTGCGTGGGAGCGCTGGGAAGGTAAGTAGAAGTGTAGAAGTGTTTCTTTTTTTTTTCGATGCATTGAATATATGGAGGCCATTTATACCAGGAAGGGGCCATATATACCAGGATAAGGGCCATATACAGTGGGTACGGAAAGTATTCAGACCCCTTTAAATTTTTCACTCTCTGTTTCATTGCAGCCATTTGGTAAATTCTAAAAAGTTAATTTTTTTTTCTCATTAAAGTACACTCTGCACCCCATCTTGACTGAAAAAAAATAGAAATGTAGAAATTTTTGCAAATTTATTAAAAAAAAACTGAAATATCACATGGTCATAAGTATTCAGACCCTTTCCTCAGTATTGAGTAGAAGCCCCCTTTTGAGCTAGTACAGCCATGAGTCTTCTTGGGAATGATGCAACAAGTTTTTCACACCTGGATTTGGGGATCCTCTGCCAGTATATCAGGATGGGGGCCATATATACCAGGACGGGGGCCATCATATACCAGGATGAGGGCCATCATATACCAGGATGGGGGTCATCTTATACCAGGATGGGGGTCATCTTATACCAGGATGGGGGCCATATTATACCAGGATGGGGCCATCCTATACCAGGACGGGGGACATCATATACCAGGATGGGGGCAACCATATACCAGGATGGGGGCCGTCATATACCAGGATCGGGGCCATCATATTGAGCTACATGGGTCATAATATACCAGGATGGGGGCCATCTTATACCATTCTCTTACTTTATGACTGTGCCTCCAATTCGACCTTTTCCTACAGTCAATGAAAGGGGCCTTATTCTATGGTAATTGCACCTAAATGTCAATATTCTTCTTTGCGAGCAAATATAAAGCAGCTACTGTAGGATGTAACAGCTCTTTCCTTGACTTTTTATGAGGTGGGTGTCCAAATTGGAAAAACAAAAAGCTGATTGTTAGAATCTATGTTGTTTTACTATCGGCCATCTTGTTGTGGTTTGCTGGCTTCTAGTCTTTTCCTCTGGTGCTGGATTTCTTGGTCACGTGATTTCTGAACCATTTATTACTCAGCATCTGGCTCTCATTCCCCGCTGGACATCAGTGTTGTAACGCTTGTGCTCTGGCTAAGTAGTCTTGCTTAGTTCTTCTTGCTTTGGACTATTGTTATCCTGGGACTTCTTGTTCCATCAGTTTTGTTTCCTTTAATTTTCATTTCTGCAACTAACTTTTCTGTTAGGGGGTCTCATGCTTTTGCTCCCAGTCCTTAGATCTTTTAGGGACCCCTTTACCCTTCCTACAGGTCTTCGTTTGAGTTCAGTGCAGGAGTTTCGGTGGGGCTATTCATAAGGAATAGGGCACCCACCCCAGCGTAGGGTAAAGCTGAGTCTCAGTGCAGGGACAGCTTTTCCCTCCTATTCCTTAGTTCTAAGTTGCAGAACATAACACTGATTCTATGGAAAACTCCCTTTCATTAATTATATCTTTAATCATCTCTTACAAGAATATTTTCTCCAGGTATTGCATGGTTGTAAATAACAGTTGCTAGAAGATCTGCAGATAAGACTCTAATTGTTTAAGTTATGTTCTGTGTGTACTTTATCAGTACAGAGATAGAATTTCTGTGTGTTGGATTGCTCTTTGCTATTTCTCCTTAAAGTAGTTTTACACTTTTTATTTCCTTACATAAATACATGCAATTGAGGCTTAAAATCGTTTTTGCAATTGGCTTTTATTAAATATTTTTGCAGCTTTTGTCTCCTATAGCCGCTGTATTACACTGTTGCCGGCTACAGAATATGTTAGAACCCTCCTGTTTGTTTTTCCATCTTGTGTTTTGCGGTCACGTGACAATCTGCCTTTATATTCCAGCTCCGCCCTCCTGGCTGTGCTGGACCTCAGTGTTTGACTGTTTTTATAGCCAGGTGCTTCGGTGCCTATCTCTGTCAGTTCGCTTGGTCCTTCTGGGACCTCTAGTACCTTTTTGTCAGTTTGTCTTTTTGTGTTCTGCAACTACTTCTCTGTTTAGGAGGTGTCCCATTTTTTGTCCCAGTCCTTAGTTCTTTTAGGGACCCCTCCCTTTATGTTATAGGTCTTCATTCAGACTAGCCGAGGACTAAGGCGGGTCTGTTCGCTAGGAACAGGCAGCCCTCTACATCGTAGGGATTCAGCTTAGTCTTACTGTAGGGACAGCTTTCCCCTATCTTTCCTTAGTACTTGTTGCAGATAATAACGAGATAACGGGGTCGGCCAAATTATCTTTATTTTATCAGATGTGTTGGTGCCATGACTTCGTGGCACTTACTATTATATAGCGAGTAAGAAAAAGATCTTCAGCTCACCTGGCCCAGCCTGCCCAGTCCTCCTTTCCATGATCTCGGTGCTCGGAATTAGTCCATCCCCATCTGGGAGAAAAATCCTCAGTAAAAGTAAAAAATAGTTTTCCAGCACACGATGTAGAAAAATTAAAAAAAGCCTTTATTTAATCCATCGTTAAAAAATACAATTCCAACAGAGATAAAAGCATGTGTAGGCTTACGCGTTTCGGATCATATTTGACCCTTAGTCATAGCATAAAGTACTGAATAAATGTTGCACTTTTCAAGGAAAACAGTCAAGGAAAGCTGCCAAGGGTAATACCCACCAAAATCAGCTGTGATATCAGCATCACTAATTCAAGGCTAGCAGTGATCTAAACACTAGTTTAACCCTATAGAACATTCATCCTCTACAAACATATTACAATGTGAACTGTCACTTAGTAATGCACTAATTATTTGATCACTTTTTACCCAAGTTTTTTATATATATGTGAATTCATTGAATAAACAATTGATGCACTATTTAAATATATATGTAACAATAAGAGCTTCTAAAGATATTATTACCTATTTTCTAAAAATTATTGTTCTAACATTTGATTTCAAGGGCATACTTTTCCAAAAAAAAAAAAAGCATGTTTTGTTTTATATACCATTGATTATAGAGTCCCCTAGATTGATCACAAAAAAATAAAAAAGAAATAAATAAATAAAAAAATTTCCATCTACATTGATTAAATGCCTCAATTTGTCCCAACTTTTTTAATATAGATACATCAATTCATGTTTTAGATTAGATGGAAATTTTTTTATTTTTTTATTTTTTTTTATAAATTTTTATTTATTTTTTTTTTTTTTTGTGATCAATCTAGGGGACTCTATAATCAATGGTATATAAAACAAAACATGCTTATTACGTTTTGTAATAATTTCCAGCCATTTTCATATGGTTTTAACGTGGAGAGGTTTTTTTTTTTGTTGTTTTTTTTTTCTTTTGGAAAAGTATGCCCTTGAAATCAAATGTTAGAACAATAATTTTTAGAAAATAGGTAATAATATCTTTAGAATATATCTTTACATATATATTTAAATAGTGCATCAATTGTTTATTCAATGAATTCACATATATATAAAAAACTTGGGTAAAAAGTGATCAAATAATTAGTGCATTACTAAGTGACAGTTCACATTGTAATATGTTTGTAGAGGATGAATGTTCTATAGGGTTAAACTAGTGTTTAGATCACTGCTAGCCTTGAATTAGTGATGCTGATGTCACAGCTGATTTTGGTGGGTATTACCCTTGGCAGCTTTCCTTGACTGTTTTCCTTGAAAAGTGCAACATTTATTCAGTACTTTATGCTATGACTAAGGGTCAAATATGATCCGAAACGCGTAAGCCTACACACGCTTTTATCTCTGTTGGAATTGTATTTTTTAACGATGGATTAAATAAAGGCTTTTTTTAATTTTTCTACATCGTGTGCTGGAAAACTATTTTTTACTTTTACTATTATATAGGTATGATATAGAAATCTCAAATACCCTAAGTTTGGCCACTGAATCAATAGATGCACAAAAAACAGGTCAAGACACACATAAAAAAACAGTTTAGGAACATGGATTTTTCAGCCAGGAATATCCATGTTAAAAAATATAGTGAGCAAAACCTAAAAAAAGTCACTGCAGTTTATAACTGCACATGGGGACAAACATATTACTTTTGGGAGAAATGTCCTCTGATCTGATGAAACAAAAATGGAACTATTCAGCTATAATGATCATCATTATGTATAGAGGAAAAAGCAGGAGGCTCGCAAGCCAAAGAATCCCATTCCAACTGTGAAGCATGGGGGTGGCAGAATCATGTTGTACAGAAAGGGCTGATGCACTTCACAAAATAGATTGCATTATGAGGAAGGAAAATTATATGGAGATATTAAAGCAACAAGACATCAGCGAAGAAGTTAAAGCTTTGGTGCAAAAAGATTTTCCAAATGGACAATCATCCCAAATATACTTCCAAAATAGCTTAACCCCTTCACGACCTTTGATGTATATTTACATGTAAGGTCGTGTCCTTGTCTTTGATGCGGTGCTCCACCTGCTGCTGTTAACACTGACAATCACGGACAGCGGGATTTAATAAAAAAAATATATAAAAATATAAAAATTACACAGAGATGATATCGCTGAGTTCAGAAATGTCCGATCTATCAAAATATAAAAACAATTAATCCGATTGGTAAACGATGTAATGAGAAAAAAAAGAAAAAAACAGAATTATTTTTTTTTGCCATCGCAACATTGAAATAAAATGCAAAATATCATATCAACCCCAAAATGGTATCAATAAAAAACATCAGCTCAAGCCGCAAAAAATAAGCTGTTACCCAGCCTCAAATCCTGAAAAATGAAAAAAACGCTAAGGGTCTCGGAAATTGGCGACATAAGCAAAACAAATTTTCTTACAAATTTCTGAATTATTTTTTACCTCTTAAATAAAAAAAATATATACATATTTGGTATGTGTGTACTCGCACTGACCTGGGCAATCATATTATAAGGCCAGTTTTACAATATAGTGAACATGGTAAATAAGAAAATAAAAAAAAAAGTGAAATTGCACTTTTTTTTGCAATTTCACTGCACTTGAATTTTTTCCTTGTTTTCCAGTACACTATATGGTAAAATCAATGGTGTCATTCAAATTTACAACTTGTCCCACAAAAAAACAAGCCCTCATACGGCCATATTGACAGAAAAATAAAAAAGTTATGGCTCTTGGAAGAAGGGGTAGAAAAAACAGAAAATTGCAAGTTCATGAAGGGGTTAAACGAAATATGTCAGCAGGTTTTTGTTATGCAATCTGAGAGCAGCATGATGTACGGGCAGAGACCCTGATTCTAGTGATGCTCACTTACTGGGTTGCTTGCTGTAGTTTTATAAAATCACTGTTTTATCTACAAGTTCTCTGACTGCTGAGCTGTGTATAACCCCGCCCCCACCACTGATAGGCAGCTTTCTGTGTACACTGTGCATAGGCAGAAAGCTGCCAATCAGTGGTGGGATGGGGTTATACAGAACTCACGAATATGGAGAACTACATGGCAGTAGGTTTACTAGTCCTCTACTGATATTCTCCTGCTGATAAAATCATGATTTTATCAAAAATACAGCAAGCATCCCAGTAAGTGACACATCACTGGAATCAAGGTCTCTGTCAATACATTGTTATGCTTCCAGATTAGGTGTCAAAACCTGGTGACAAATTCCCTTTAAGGATAGCAATGTGCAGGTATTGGAGTGGCCATCACAAATCCCTGACCTCAAACCCATAAAAAATGTATGTAAAGAAATAAAAAAGCTTAGAGGAGCCGGGAGACCTATATACCTGACTCAACTGCACAATTTCTGCCAGGAGCAATGGACCGAAATTCCAGTCACTTATTATGGGAAGCTTATGGACTGTGACCCGAAACATGTGAGCCAAGTTATGCTACCAAATACTAACTATATGTACAATGGATATAAAAAGTCTACACACCCCTATTAAAAGGCCAGGGTTTTGTTATGTAAAAAAAAAACATACCAAGAAGAAGAAAAATCATTTCAGAATTTTTTTTCCACCACCAATAATCTGCACAATTCAACTGAAAAATAAACTGAAATCTTTTCAGGTGGAGAAAGAAAAATAAAGAACTAAAATAATGTGGTTACATAAATATGCACATCCTTAAACTAATACTTTGTGGAAGAACCCTTTGAATTATGACACCATTCAGTATTTTTGGGTCGGACTCTATCAGTACAGCACATCTAGAATTGGCGATCTTTGCTGACTCTTCCTTATAGTAGCCAGATTGCGAGGACATCTCCTGTGTACAGCGCCCTCTTCAGGTCACCCACAGATTTTCAATTAGATTCAGTTCTGGGTTCTGGCTGGGCCATTCCAAAATTATCATCTTCTTCTGGTGCAGACATTCTTTTGTTCATTCAGTTTTCAGTACCATCTCTATGTTGATGACACCCAATTATACACATCTTCTCTGGACATTATCCCTGCATTTGACGCGCCCCCAGGGCCGTGGGGTACTCGGCAGCCGGGCCTCTGTGTATGCCGGTGGGGGAGTATCACGGTAGCTGGCCCGGTCCGTGACCCAGGGCGGTCAGTGCAAAGGGGGATACTTTTATATGGGGTTTTTGGGATTGTTTGTGACGCCACCTGTGGAATGCGGCTAAAGGGGCCGCCGCTGCGGAGCAGTCCTCTGGAGCTGGTGTTACGGCAGCAGGGATGGTGTGGCTCTTCACAGGTAGAGCGAGCTCCAGGGCAGTGTAGGAAAATGGTGGTTGCGCTGGGCGTTGTAGTGCAGAGAGGGGACGATGGCGCAGATTAAAGAATGGACTGAGGCGGTGCGGTGCAGTCATCCGAGTTTTTACTCACAGTTATTATGACAGTTCCACTGATGCACTGTACGGGTGCTAGCCTCCCACGTCGCGCTGCGTTCACCAGGCAGGTTAGGCGTACCTGACAGAACCCCGCTTTCTCGTGTTCCTAGCTAGACCGTCTTTACGCTGGGTCTTTCTCCCTCCTGCCCTGCGCTTCCCCACTCTGAATCCTGCTCGGGTGCTCTGTAGTCCCTCCTGTCCGTCGGAGTTCACGTGCTTGACCCTCACGGGGATTAGAATGAGGCTCCGGCAACTGACTATATAAGCCAGAAGCCTCCGGTTTTTCCAGCCGAGACTTGAAGTACACGACTGGGCCAGGGGCCGGTCCCCTTCTTGCGGCCTACGATCGCTCTGTCTTCTGGCAGATTCGGGGCGTACGGGTGCCGTCCTGCACTCGCCGTACCCCCTAGGATCCCTTAAACAGAACGGAGCCTACTCCCTGCTCCCCTCCTGGGCCTCTAACACTAGGCCCTAATTGTGGAGCAGAGCTCCTACTGAGACTCTGCTCCCAGACTGTTCTTCTGAACTGTCCTTTCACTACTGTTCTGCCACCCTAAGATGGCTTCCCTTTTTATATCTCCTACCAAAGTGCTCCCCCTAACTACTTCCTCCACCCACACCCACTACTGATTCCCCCTACCTTTGGGTTCCCCCCACTCCAGCCAGGGACAGGGCTCAGCAGGAACATACATTGCGTCTTGCCCTTCCAGCTGGCCTGGAGCAGTGTAGTGTTGGATGCAGGTGTTGGGGTTCTGGGCAGCACTCCCTCCTTACCTGAGAGAAGGAGATACCATACCTCTGGTTGGGGTGCAGTAACTCTGTGGCGATTGAACCCTCAGGGGCACAACACATTACTACAAAACACCAGTGATTGTCTTTCCTCTGTCTCTAACACTATGTCCTTCCTCTATCTAAAACTGAATCTGTCAAAAGCTGAACTCCTTGTTTTTCCTCCCTCCACTAACCTACCTGTGCCCAATATTGCCTCTCTGTGGGTGGTTCCACCATTACTCTCCACCGGCACACTCACTGTCTTGGGGTTATATTGACTCAGATCTTTCCTTCACTACCTACATCTGATCACTTGCTTGCTTATGTCATCTACACCTCAATAAAATCTCTAGAATTCGACCTTTTCTTACCTTTGACTCTACAAAAACTCTTACTGTCGCACTTATTCATTCGCTACTAATCGGTCCCCCTCTTACTAAACTCTCCCCTCTCCAATCCATCCTAGATGCAGCAGCCAGGATCACATTCCTCACCAACTGCTACACCGATGTCTCCACTCTGTGCCAGTCATTGCACTGGTTGCCCATCCCCTACAGGGTCCAATATAAACTTATCACTCTCACCCACAAAGTTCTCCACAGTTCTGCACCGCCCTAGATCTCCTCCCTCATCTCTGTCTATCGCCCTACCCATGCCCTCCATTCTGCTAATGACCTAACGCTATCATCCTCAGTAATCTATACCCCCCACACCCATCTCCAAGACTTCTCACAGGCTGCACCAATTCACTGAAATGCACTACCCAGGACACTTTGATTAATTCCCAATACCCACAATTTTAAATGTGCCCTAAAAATGCATTTCGCTAGACAGGCCTATCACCTCACTCATTTATATAACTATTCTCATTTTGCCCTTCCAAAATTTTCTTCCAAATCTGGTCCCTCATAGCATCTGTTTACACACCCTCCATGAACTTAATAGCCCTCTGTTTCTGTACTTGTACACATTTTGGCTGGTGACCAGTTCATGCAGCGTTATGTTAATACCCTATTTGTTATTTTGATGGCTGGACCATACAATACAAGCATTTTTTACCATTTACCTTTCATGTCTCCCCTATTTCCTCATAGATTGTAAGCTTAAGAGCAGGAGCCTCACTCCTCTTGGCATTTGTTTAACTACAGTGGGGAAAACAAAGTATTTAGTCAGCCACCAATTGTGCAAGTTCTCCCACTTAAAAAGATGAGAGAGGCCTGTAATTGACATCATAGGTAGACCTCAACTATGAGAGACAAAATGAGAAAACAAATCCTGAAAATCACATTGTCTGATTTGGAAAGAATTTTTTTTCAAATTTTGGTGGAAAATAAGTATTTGGTCAATTACAAAAGTTCGTCTCAATACTTTGTTATATATCCATTGTTGGCAATGACAGAGGTCAAACGTTTTCTGTAAGTCTTCACAAGGTTGGCACACACTGTTGCTGGTATGTTGGCCCTTTCCTCCATGCAGATCTCCTCTAGAGCAGTGATGTTTTGGGGCTGTCGCTGGGCAACACAGACTTTCAACTCCCTCCAAAGGTTTTCTATAGGGTTTAGATCTGGAGACCGGCTAGGCCACTCCAGGACCTTGAAATTCTTCTTATGAAGCCACTCCTTCATTGCCCTGGCAGTGTGCTTGGGATCATTGTCATGCTGAAAGACCCAGCCACGTTTCATATTCAATGCCCTTGCTGATGGAAGGAGGTTTGCACTCAAAATCTCACGATACATGGCCCCATCCATTCTTTCATGTACACGGATCAGTCATCCTGGTCCCTTGGCAGAGAAACAGCCCCAAAGCATGATGTTGCCACCCCCATGCTTCACAGTAGGTATGGTGTTCTTTGGATGCAACTCAGCATTCTTTCTCCTCCAAACACGACGAGTTGTGTTTTTACCAAACAGTTCTACTTTGGTTTCAACTGACCATATGACATTCTCCCAATACTCTTCTGGATCATCCAAATGCTCTCTAGCAAACTTCAGATGGGCCCGAACATGTAATGGCTTAAGCAAGGGGACACGTCTGGGACTGCAGGATCTGAGTCCCTGGAGGCGTAGTGTGTTACTAATGGTAGCCTGTGTAACGTTGGTCCCAGCTCTCTGAAGGTCATTCACTAGGTCCCCCCATGTGGTTCTGGGATTTTTACTCACCATTCTTGAGATCATTTTGACCACATGGGGTGAGATCTTGTGTGGAGCCCCAGATGGAGGGAGATTATCAGTGGTCTTGTATGACTTCCATTTTCTAATTATTGCTCCCACAGTTGATTTCTTCACACCAAGCTGCTTGCCTATTGCAGATTCAGTCTTCCCAGCCTGGTGCAGGGCTACAATTTTGTTTCTGGTGTCCTTCGACAGCTCTTTGGTCTTCACCTTAGTGGAGTTTGGAGTGTGACTGTTTGGGGTTGCGGACAGATGTCTTTTATACTGATAACAAGTTCAAACAGGTGCCAGTACTACAGGTAATGAGTGGAGGACAGAGGAGCCTCTTAAAGAAGAAGTTACAGGTCTGTGAGAGCCAGAAATCTTGTTTGTTTGTAATTGACCAAATACTTATTTTCCACCAAAATTTGAAAAAAAATTCTTTCCAAATCAGACAATGTGATTTTCAGCATTTGTTTTCTCATTTGGTCTCTCATAGTTGAGGTCTATCTATAATGTCAATTACAGGCCTCTCTCATCTTTTTAAGTGGGAGAACTTGCACAATTGGTGGCTGACTAGATACTTTTTTTTCCCTACGGCATGTATGTGTAACTCTGTAATGTCTTTATTGTCTGTACAATTCCCCTCTAAAATGTAAAGTGCTGAGGAATATATTGGCGCTATAGAAATAAAAATTATTATTGTTAATGCTTAGGGTTGTTGTCATACTGAAATGTGAAATTCCTCATCATCTTCAGCTTTTAAACAGAAATGTCGTTGTTAATGTTGTTAAAAAATTGACTGATATTTGGAATTGTTCATAATTCTATCCCCATTGCCTAAAATCTCAGTTCCAGGTGGCAAAAAAGAGCCTCAAAGTATAATGCTGCCTCCACCATGCTTCACTGTGGGTATAATGTTGTTTTGGTGATGCAAAGTGTTGGCTTTGTGCCAAACCTACATTTTAGGATTATTGACAAAAAATTTGACCTTGGTCTCATCAGACCAAAACATCTTTTCCCACATATTTTTGGCAGACTTGATGTAGGTTTTGGTAAAACATTGCTGGGCTTGGATATTTGGCTGGACGTATGAAGGAGATGGGAGATTTTTATCACATGCAGTACACAATCAGTACTTGACAGACATTCCTGCAGCTCCTATAATGTTGCTGTTGGCCTCTTGGCAGCTTTCTGGACCAAGTTTCTTCTTGTCTTTTTCTTCATTTTTTAGAGACATCCAGTTCTAGGTAATGTCAGTGTTGTGCCAAATTTAAGCCACTTCTTAATGATGTCATCACAGTGTTTCATGGTATATCTAATTCCTCGGAATTTTGTTTGTTCCCTTCTCCAGACTGATAACTTTCAACAATGAGATAATTTTGCTGTGTTGTCAGCTGTTTACAGACTATGACTTTTGCTTTAAAATGCCACTAAGGAAAATCCTACTAGAACAGCTAAATTTTATATGGGGTTAATCAGAATCACTGTAAATGATGGCAGGGGTGTACTGATTACTATTTAACATGAGCTTATTGATTAGCTCATGATTGGCTAATTATGAACTACATCCCTAATTATAAGACACTTATGCAACCACATTATTTCAATTTTCTTACTTTTATTTTCCCTCTCAAAATGATTTCAGTTTGTTTCTCAATAGATTTGTACAGATTATAAGTGACATTAAAGATGGAAAAAGTTCTGAAATGATACTTTTGGTATGTTTTTTTTTTTATGACAAAAACTTGGCATTTTAACAAGGGTGTGTAGACTTTTTTATATTTATTGCGTGTAAACTTCTGAGCCACTGGGAATGCGATGACAGAAATAAAAGCTTCCACCAGATTTTGGGCAATTTTCTGCTTAGTATATTGGAAACGTAAAAGTCTAATAATCCAAGTGTACATGATCCTTAAAACCTTTTTATTTGCAGATTTACAGTGAGTAAACGGGACTCATTGTAACGAGGGTCTCAGCGCCATAAGACTATATTACTTGCTGGGAAAGGTCGTTTTAACAGTTTTAAGTCACAAAAGGAGCAATGATTAAATTAGGTCTTTTGAAACTGTAAAAACAATTACAGTCTGTTAGTCAAACACACAAGTAACCAGCGGAAAATCACAAGACGGCCATTAATGGAATAGACATAGATTTATTAGCAAATCTGAGTCAGATTTTATGGTGCCAAATCACTTTATGGAAGTTTTAATGATTCGGTAACTTAAGTAGCGAGCATTCTGGAACTGCTAATGAAATCGCCACTCTCCAATGAACCAATGAACAGTCATGACTCACTTGTAAAAAAAGGGGAGGGGGGAGATTAAGTTTTCTTGTTTTTTTGTTTGTTTTTTTTAAAGAAAACGAATAAAAAGGAGAAAGAAATATAATTGTCTACATACCAGGAAATCGGAGCATGTGAGAAGTTTTGCTCTAGATGGCGCCAGAAGACTTTAAAATAAAAGTAATATGACCTTGGTTATAAGATAATAAACATCAAATAAAAGGATAAAATAATATTATTTTGGATGCTCGTAGTAGGGTCTTCCAAGGATATAAACTTTTTAACTTTTTGTATTGATTATTAAACACAATTTTCACTAGAAAATAAAAAACAGGAAGCTTAGCTACACCAAAATATAAGCTGGTGATGAGCAAGCACTAAAATGCTCGGGTACTCGTTGCTCAGGTCGAGCAAATTGGAATACTCGGGTGCTCGACCCGAGCAACAAGCCCAATGTAAGACTATGGGAAACCCTAGCATTTTTCAGGCGGCTCCCCCCGGTGGTCTGCAGAGGGCCTAAAAATTGCCCAAATCGATGGGAACAGTGCCCAAATGACATGGGAACAGCATGGGGAAGACCCCTGGAAGAATCTCTGACTCCCAGGTCACTGCTGTCAGCAACGTGGTCAGAGTATTACACCACTTTTACGGACTCACAATAAAACATAAAAAAACTAAACCAAAATGGATTTTCCTGGGAAATATGTTAAGGAACATCCTTTCCAGGGTAATGACTTGTATATAAGGCAAAATAAATAACCAAAACCAAAAATACTCCTCCACACCTTGGGCTATGTTCACACGTAGCGTTTTTGATGAGTTTTTGCACTTTTGAATTGCTTTCAACCAAGACAAAGGCATTCACCAGGAAATGTCATTTTAACATTTTACAACTTTATCTGGCCATGTGTGCCCATCATAAGTGATCCTTGGCGCATGCGAAGATGCCTCCCGCCATGAACCTGTCGTTGCAGATTTTCAACAATCACCGTCCACGTCCTTGTCCCACTGCAGCATTCAGTTGTCCCTACCCGATTCCTTGAAATGCAAGCGCAAGTATGCAGGCAGCCACTCACCCACAGGCTGCAATAGTATACTGCCAAATTTTTGACAGCTGCTTGCACTTGAAATGTGGCCTTTTAAGCTCGTGGAGGCGGAAGCTTTTCACAACCTCATGCCGGCGGCGGCCGGGTTTCCATACTCGGTCCCCAGCCGCCACTATATTTCCCGGTATCGCCTCCGCCTTCCACAAACACGGGTCCCACAACATTACCCGTGCCCTCCCCAGTGCACTTACTGGGAAGGACCGCCTAACCACAAACACGTGGACAGGTGAATGTGGCCAGGGACGGTACGGAGCCAGTCCACAACTTTTTTTGCTGAGAGTTGTATTTAGCTCGGTGAAAGGACTGGCATAGAGGGACACCGTATCAACCCTGCATGCCATTTCTCCCAGGAAGTCCTTTAAAGCTGCTTGCACTTGAAATGTGGCCTGAACATTACTGTGAAGCCCAGCTGTGCTTGGTATCACAAATCCTAGAAGGGTGTGTTGAAGGATTCCTCCACAAGAGGCCCCCATAACCATTCACACTTCTCCACCTTCCACCTCAGACCACCAGAGGGAGCCCGTTAGGGATAGATATAAACAGGGAAGGTGGAGCCAGGCAGTCAGTTCCTGCAGAGTGAGACACAGAAATAGTTCAGTTTGCAGTGGAGCTCGGTGACTCAGCAATTTCTCTGGAGAGTTCAGTTAGTGCAAGCCTGAATACAGAGTTAAGCCCGGTTGAGTCGTAGCTCAGAGAAGTGAGCTTTAGGTGTGCCGGCGCCATAAGATCGGTGAAGCACGGCAAACTGCCGTTAGTGTGAGTAGCCTATTGAGGGCCCGAGTAGGCCGAAGGCGAGTAGAGAGTCAGTTCAAAGGGGGCAGAGGAGCTTAACTAGCTCACCCTGAAGAAGAATTTACCGGACACCGGGTCCGAAGCTTACCGGGATCTCCATGACCCAGTAAGATACAACCGGAATCCCTGGAGTACTATAAGTCCCAGGATCGATAAAGTGCTGATACGTACCAGAGCTAGGAGACACATAGGCCCCGTAGGTCGGGAGCGTGCACTCCAAGAAAAGGCCCTACCACAAGGTCAGCCAGCGCAGGACAGAGACCAAGTTAGGCCTAGCTCCAGGCAGGTCAGAAACTTACTATGCAGAGGCAAGAGACAGGAGGCCCAAAACCCGCTCATTGGGGAGGATCTGGACATACACCCTTCACCCTACAGTGCTCCGGGGAGTGCTTGAAAATTCCACCAGTAAAAGGTACTGAAGTGACTATCGTGTCTGTCCCTGTTCTTGCTCTGATCCGGCGGGGTCTCTTTGTCCTGCATCCCCATCCTTGCACTGCCCTGAGGCCCAGCTCCACCTGTGGGGAGCTATACCATCAAGCTGCCTTATCACCGGCCTCAGTGGACTGTGCAGCGCTGGTGATCCTCACCAGAAGCCACAGGTGGCGTCACGAACTTTTATAAACTTAACATCTATCAACGCCTTTTTAAAGAGAGACCCCAGAGTACGGGCCCGGGAGCTGACCACCGCGACCTCCTTAAGGCTAAAGGCCCGGGTAACTGAGTCATCCCCCATCCCCTGGGCTAGTCACCTCTTCCTGGCGTCACGAACAGGATCTCGTGCCCGCTGCAACGACAAAGTGTTTTGCCCGTTGCCACCGGGTACTGTGCGCCTTTATTCTGAATTGTGTACGTAGAGTTGTGGTGAAGGTTGCCGCCATTGTTGGGCCACCAATCGAGAAGAAGGGCGTAACCGCGGGAAAATTAGGGGCGTACCTGCAAAAGAGCGCGAAGCCCGGACACGCCCCACGCTCCGACGTCAAACCAAGAAGCGCCAGGTCCTGTAAGGAGTGTCGCTGAACGCTCTGACGTAGGACGCAAGCGACGCAAGGTCCTGAAGACAACCGTCACCTGCGGAGCTGCGGCCTGCCGGAAGAAAACCAGAAGGTAGGCCACGGTTAACTAGGGGGGCGCCAAGATGTCCGACGAGCAGCAGAACGCCGACCTACCGGTCAACATCCCTGAAGTTCAGCCCGCGCCCGATGATGAGCAGGCTGAAGCCGCTGCTCCACCAGCAGCGCCTAAAACACCCGTTATTCCTATGACTTTACCGTACATTCCTGGAGCAAAGTGGCTCCCCCAGTACAACGGTAAGCCAGATACCCTGTCTGGATTTAAGCGAAAGATATGTGGTATCTTGGACATGTACTCCATGACTGGCAAACAAAGAGCCGCCGTTGTATTAGGACAACTGACCGGTGCTGCGGAGCGGGAAGTGGAAACATGGTCGGCCACAGACCAGGAGTCAGTGTCCGCAATATTCCAAAAACTACAGACTGTCTTTGAGGACCTTACTGAGGCGGACCTCCGGATGAGGTTCTACAGCTGTTCCCAACAACCGGAGGACAATGTTCGGAACTACACCTGGCGTCTACAAGGGGCTCTGCGGGCTCTAAACCAGGTTAGTCCAACCAGCGTTGAGAATGAGAACAAAATGCTGAAGGAACAGTTTGTCCGGGGACTAAAGTCTCCAGAGGAGAGCAGGACTGTGCGTTGGTGGTCCCTGGATCATCCAGATGCCACCTTTGACAATCTTAAGGACATGGCTATAAAAGGACTGCAGCCCCTGGAAACAAATGCCATCCAACGTTACCAGGGTGGGGCTACTCCAGTGCCTGCTACACCCACCTTATCCCCAGTGGCTGCTGAGGCTAGGGTTCCAGCAACGTCCCCTAAAGAACTGGACAGTCTGCGCTCTGAAGTGCGTTAGTTGAGTAAAACCCTGACCACTGTGCTGAGTGCTCTGCAGTTGCGGACGGAGCCCGAGGAAGGAGGGAAGATCCTGCTAGCCGACAGCCCTGAGGATATCCCCTGGATGCGGAGGAGGAGGAGACCAACACCACCCTCGCCGAGGACCAGTGACCAACGCCGTCCACCGAGGGACCCAACCTGCTACCGCTGCCGCAAGACCGGACACTTCGCCCAGAATTGTCCTTTAAACGAGAAAACCCTGGGTCCGAGGGCCGACACCCAGGAGTAGACTCACCAGGCCCATCAGACTGGTATAACAGGTTCGTTGGATGAAGAACATCTGCTACAGTGTCCAGGGACCACCTAAAATTGTGTCCACATCTACTAAAAACTCAAGAAGAAGTGCCTCTCACAATCCCGGAAGAACCTGAAGAAACAGTGATCCACACTGACCTAGGAGACTTCCCAGCTGATTGGCCTCAAATAAGAGGTGCAGTAATCATTCCAGTACTCCAATTCTATGAACGGCCAGAGAACCCTCCACAGCAAGTTGAACCTGCGAGTGCTGCAGAAGAGCCAGCTCAAGAAGTACCCCCGGATGAAGGATCCCCGGCAGGAGCTGAGCAAGAGGACCCAGCCAATGGTAGACTTGCCTGTCCAAGAGAGAGGTTAAGGCAGTTTTACAACATGGTCACACGTAGAGCTGGTAGAGTAGCTGAGGATATAGACACTGACGCCCCACCACCTATTGCACTACGCAGATCAGTACGCAGCACGAGAGGTAAACCCCCTGCTAGGTACACTGAGTAAAGTAACAAAATTTCAGAAAGTGTATACATAGTTACCCCTGGGGTATTGTATATTAAAATTGTAATACACTGTATTAATTGTTTATTTTCATGCATGCTTATCCAATTGTGTTTTTCTCCCATTAATTCTTTATTTGCATAATGAACTGCATGGCTGAGGACTGTGTGCAGCCCAAAAACTGCTTTGTATATAATTGCGCTCCCTGGAGTGCCCTTTTAGGTGACCTCAGAAGGAAAACCTGTCTGGAGTGGCTCTCTTGGAGGTCCAATTAGGGATCTTCATGCCCTGCAGCCACCCCAGGGCCTATGTAGAGGGTTTAGGACAGGTCCCTCAAAATCACCAAGTACTCTACCCTGTGAGATGGACATCCTGTATGGGAACCTCACCACAAGCGACTTGGATTCTGAGGACGCTTTGCATTTGTTATATTGTTATGCAACATTTAAGATTGGTGCTTCCCATAAAGGGAAGATTGTTCATGTATTGCTTATGTTTACTATTGTTGTTGTTTTATAAAATGTACTTCAGCCTGGGAGTGCTGAGTTTAACTAGGGGGGAATGTGAAGCCCAGCTGTGCTTGGTATCACAAATCCTAGAAGGGTGTGTTGAAGGATTCCTCCACAAGAGGCCCCCATAACCATTCACACATCTCCACCTTCCACCTCAGACCACCAGAGGGAGCCCATTAGGGATAGATATAAACAGGGAAGGTGGAGCCAGGCAGTCAGTTCCTGCAGAGTGAGACACAGAAATAGTTCAGTTTGCAGTGGAGCTCGGTGACTCAGCAATTCCTCTGGAGAGTTCAGTTAGTGCAAGCCTGAATACAGAGTTAAGCCCGGTTGAGTCGTAGCTCAGAGAAGTGAGCTTTAGGTTTGCCGGCGCCATAAGATCGGTGAATCACGGCAAGCTGCCGTTAGTGTGAGTAGCCTATTGAGGGCCTGAGTAGGCCGAAGGCGAGTAGAGAGTCAGTTCAAAGGGGGCAGAGGAGCTTAACTAGCTCACCCTGAAGAAGAATTTACCGGACACCATGTCCGAAGCTTACCGGGATCTCCATGACCCAGTAAGATACAACCGGAATCCCTGGAGTACTATAAGTCCCAGGATCGATAAAGTGCTGATACGTACCAGAGCCTGGAGACACATAGGCCCCGTAGGTCGGGAGCGTGCACTCCAAGAAAAGGCCCTACCACAAGGTCAGCCAGCGCAGGACAGAAACCAAGTTAGGCCTAGCTCCAGGCAGGTCAGAAACTTACTACGCAGAGACAAGAGACAGGAGGCCCAAAACCCGCTCATTGGGAAGGATCCGGACATACACCCTTCACCCTACAGTGCTCCGGGGAGTGCCTGAAAATTCCACCAGTAAAAGGTACTGAAGTGACTATCGTGTCTGTCCCTGTTCTTGCTCTGATCCGGCGGGGTCTCTTTGTCCTGCATCCCCATCCTTACACTGCCCTGAGGCCCAGCTCCACCTGTGGGGAGCTATACCATCAAGCTGCCTTATCACCGGCCTCAGTGGACTGTGCAGCGCTGGTGATCCTCACCAGAAGCCACAGGTGGCGTCACAAACTTTTATAAACTTAACATCTATCAACGCCTTTTTAAAGAGAGACCCCAGAGTACGGGCCCAGGAGCCGACCACCGCGACCTCCTTAAGGCTAAAGGCCCGGGTAACCGAGTCATCCCCCATCCCCTGGGCTAGTCATTACTGCGGGAATTTGCTTGCCTCCTACCAGCCTGGAATATTTCCAGCAAACTATGGTACGACGCCATGGTATTAGCACTACCCCCAGTACCAGTAGCGAAGCCATCCCCAATTTCCTTCTCAGGAATTTTATTTGGTAGACTGAGTGGCTGCCCAAATACATTTTCTCACAAAGGGGCTGAAGATAGAGTGGCAGTAGGTGCAAGTTTCTCCAGCCTGTTAGATATTAGAGGGTGAACGGCAGCACATTGGATCAGTGGTTAGCATTGAAGCCTTGCAGCGCTGGGATCCTGGGTTCAAATCCCAGCAAGAACAACATCTGCAAGGACTTTGTATGTTCTCCCCGTGTTTGCATGTGTTTCCTCCTCAGTAAAAAAGCAGCCATAGAGTGTTCGGGAACCTTCCCACACACTTTTCTTAGCCAGGACTGCTTCTCAGCAGGGTTGGACGGTCCCACCAGAGAATCCTCTGGTGTGCGTTGGCTTCTACCTCAGGAGAGTTCATGATAGCGCTAACTTTGCAGCTGCTATGGGGCTCTTGAGCGGGTGAGAAAGGTTAGCCCTCAGAATCAAATCCTCTGGTGGGCACAATGTTTTTCAATCTTAAACAGCTTCTCGGTGGGAGTTGTATTTCACCACAGCCATATTCTTTAGCTTGGTGAAAGGACTGGCATAGAGGGAAACCGTATCTACCCCGGCTGTCATTTCTCCGTCACCAGGTTCCGCCCATTGTCACACACGACCATGCCTGGCTGTATGTTCAGCGGTGAGAGCCACAGATCAGGCTGCTGTGTTACAGCTTTCAACAACTCTGCAGCGCTGGGCGGTTTGTCAATTAAGCATTAAGCATGTTATCTTCAGCACAGCCTGTTGCCGCTTTGCCAAGGCAGTGCTGCAGTGCTGTCAGCTTGTGACTGATGTGGTCATTTCGGAGATGGAGGAGGAGGTGCACGAGCTGAACAATGTGATTACATTGAGGTTAAATTGGTGATGCTGTTTTTTATACTAAAGAAAGATCCTATTGTTTTGTTTTTTTTACGTTATTTTTTAAGACAAATGCATTCACTGGGAAATGTCATTTTAACATTTTACAACCTTATCTGGCAATGTGGTGTGTGACACATCATCAGACACATCCTTTTTTATTTATGATGGAGGGACTCTGAAAGTCATAAAGCCTATTTTTACAGGGACATCAGACGGCCCTTACTATTCTTAAAAGGCCAGCCGTAGCTATTGTTAGAGAGCCATCAGCCGGCTATGCTTTGTTGTTCACATTATTAACAAGTGGGTCTCCTATACTGCTATTGCGTATCTGACGCGCCCCCTGGGCCATATTCTTTAGGGGGAATATCCGGAGCCGGATCAGATGGGAGTTGTAGTCTTCCGAGTGGCTGTGACCCGGTCCGTGCCCAGGGTGTCAAACTCAGTTGTATGTGGCAGTCCTACAGATGTTAATAAGTTCTTAATGTCGACTACGCCACCCGTTGTATTGCGGTCACTACGGCCGCCGCTGCAGCAGGGTCCGCTGAGGCTGATGGTGTAGGTGCAGCTTTGGTGATATAACCCCCAACGGGTGGGGTATAGCCTCAGGGGGATCAGGTGCAGAGGATGGGGGTTGTGGTGATGCAGTGTAGACGGCAATCAGAGACAGAGTCGGGTTATGCAGTTTAGGATGTTTACTCACTGCTGATGTTCCGGTCACTCCAGCTTCGAGTGACCTCCCGAGCCGTGCTGCGTCCGCCAGGTTCTGGATCCAGCCAACCCCCAAATAAGTCCGGAGCGTGACCCTGAGCTCTCCTTCTGTCCTTTCTCTGGCCGTCCCCACTATTGATCCACCCAGGTCCAGCTCCCTCGGGCCTTCTGTTGGGAGACCCTTGGCCTTGGGTTCCCTGACCCTCCTCGTGGTATGCCTTCGTGGTGGATGTGGTGGGTGGCCGTGGCAGACGCTGCCCACGGCCTCCGGTCTCTGGCTGGGGTGTGTTTTTGCCCCCACCAGCTTGGGTTCCGGTACCCTGATGCCGACTCTTCACCCGGGGATTTAATTTGGGTTCTTAGAGTCCTCTCTTCTGTTTCCCCCTCTGGGTCTCTCTTTCTCCTCTCTCACTCTGGGTCTCTCTTCTCCTCTGCTCGCTGACTTTCTCTCTGCAACTGACCCTGTTCTTAGTTGGTGCCCACCTTATATATCCCTCTATGTGTGAGCTCAGGTGACCAGCACCCAATGAGCTCCTATCTTTACCCAGGCTGCTCCCCCTATCTGCCCCTACACTACTTGGGATGTACCACCCCCCTCCCACTCCAGCCAGGAACAGACTCGGTCGTACCTGCACATTTCTAAGTGGGAGTACCGTCGGTCTGCTCCTCGGAAATGGGATGTGTGTAGTGCATGCAGCCTACCGAGCTCAGTTCCACACTCCATCCTTACCCGGGAGTGGAATATCACACCTCTGGGTTGAGGTGCAATACCCCTGTAGCAGCCGAATCCTCAGGGTGCTACATTCCCCCCTGGTAAATCACAGCACGTCCTCGGGCTGTAAGACATAAACAACACCAAAACATACAAATTTTTGCATAAACATATAAAACATATAAAAACATTATATATATATAAATCAATATAAAACATTCTCGTCGCCTCTGGCTCCTCCTCCGGTCACTGTGCAACGTGTGACCGGGTAAAGTGCGACAGTCTCTCTGGAAAACTGGTTTTCCTATAAAACCGGTAGGGGGCGCTTTAGGACGCGCAACTATATACAAGGATATGGCCGCTCTCAGTCCTCGGCCAGGTAATGGGAAGAATGACCGCTCTCAGTCCTCGGTCAGTGGGAATTAAGGGAACAACGGGTAAACAGTTCACACATGCTGGTCCCAACGGGGACTATATTAGCAACAACAGTTTCAGTTTCAGTTTACGGTTTCAGTTTACTGTGCCCCGACGGGCAACTATATACAGCTTCTGCTTCGCTGTCCTTAGCGACGGCGTCCTCCTGCTCTTGCTTTTTGGTTACCTTTGGCTCTAGTTTCAGACCCGTCCGGGTCCTCTTGTTCTTCCTCCTCACACCGCAGCTCTTCCTCCGTCAGGCGATGCACATGGCGGGCGTAGGGACCTTTGGCACACTTGTGCCGGGTGAAGGTGACCTCGTCCCCGATGTAAAGGTCACGACCTCTGTGTCCCTCCGGTAGGTGGGACTCAACGTCTCTCCTGGTCACAAAGACGTCGCCTAGGGTGTGGTGGTCTCGGATGAAGCCCCACCCATGCTGCAGGTTAAACTTTATCACAGTCCCGGTGGTGCGGGGACTATGCGCTGCACGGGGGTCTCTCCTGGCCCGGCTCTTCTGCTCCGCGCTCCTTATTTGAGCTTGCTGTTCCCGGACCCGCCTCTCTCTCCGCTCCCTCTCGAAGTCCTCGAGCTGTTGGCGGCAGCACTCAGCACGCTCCGCTGCAGCTGCCCGAGTCTCTTGAGTGAATCCCATAAGATCTTCTCCGGTGGGGTCCCACTCAAACTGCGCTTCCGCTAGCGGGGGCGAGATCCTCTTTACGGGCTTTGGAGCCGGGATCAGGGGTTCATCCAGGGGTCTCTCTCTCCGGAGTCGGGGATGGTGGAACTCCGGTGGCCATATAAATGGCTGCCCATCCGGGCACGTATGCTGGGCGTACAGGTCCTCTCCCAGATGCGGCACTCTTGGTCTTATGGGCGTGGTGGTGTTAGCGCCCGGGTTGCCCGGGCCTTGCGGCCAGGCCTGGGGTATCTGGAAGGTGAAGGGCACCGTAAGGACGGCGGCGCCCTGGGCTACTTGGCCCTGCGGCCAGGCCGGAGGCTCCGCGGAGGTAGGGGGCGCTGTTGGGGATGCGACGCCCGGGAATTCTAGGCCCTGCGACCAGGCTGGTGTTGCTTCCTGTTTTGCCACGCTCGGGGTCGTTGCGCATGGCGTCACAGGGGTCGCGGCGGCGGCTTCCGGTTGGGGCCTAGTCTGCGTCGGTGACATGGCGTTTTCGGGCACAGCAGGGGGACTTTCGGGCTCTGCGACGGGGAGCTGGGGCAGGTAAGCGGTTTCCCGGTTTGGGGTATAGACGTCCCCTTTACCTGCCTCCACTCGTTCGGCTCCCTTCTCGGCGCCGTCTCCGGCCTTGGGTCCTCCCGCGCCATCCTCAGAGGCGGTCTGTCTCCTCATCTTGGCTGGCGTGCTCCGGGTCTTGGTTTGCTGGGCCATCTCTCGGCTCCACTCCGCCAATGTCTCTCGCTGTACCCGGGCCATCCTCCGTGCGAGGCCCTCCAGGGCAGTCTGTGCACACTCCCGGTCTCGGGGGAGCTGTGCGAGGACCTCCACTAGGCCTAGTGGGGTCGTTGTTTCCAGCAGGCTCCTGACCAACGGGTCGGTGCTGCTCTGCTCTCCTACAGTCGTCTCCAGCAGGCTCCTGGCCAGCGGGCCGGTGCTGCTCTGCTCTCCCTCCTCGGTTTCTAGCAGGCTCCTGGCCAACGGGCCGGTGCTGCTCTGCTTTCTCGCCATCTCTGGGTAAGCTCCTCCGATACTCTTCTCCAGGCTTCTTGCCTCCGGGTGCGCTCGCTCTAGACTGCTCCAAGCGACACCCATCTTTTTTCTCTCCTTTCGTCTCCTCCCCCTTCGAGGGCGGTCCCGGGGCCACTTGGTGACTGTCAGCTCCAGGGGCAGTTCTTTCACGCTGACAGACACCTCTAGCATCACAGTCTCTGTTGGTGGGGGCGGTTTCCACTTTTGGCGCCATTTTCGGTCCTGGCCCACGATGGGAGGTGGCCTCTCGCCACCCTCTGGCACGCCCATAATGGCGTCCGCTCTTCCAAGGCGGGAAACTTTGGAAATGGCGGGAATCGCTTCCCAGTGGCGGGAAACTCTGCAGATGGCGGGAAAACGCTGTTAACGGCGGACAACCGGCTGGAATCGACTGGTGATGGGATCCGATGGCGGGGACCCTCCGGAACCGGCAGGAGACTTCTTTTTGAGGTAAACTTGCACTTTTCTTCAGGCACGCAGTACCCGGGTGTTGCGGGCACGTAATCCTGCCGACTACGCCAAAGTTGACGCGCCCCCTGGGCCATATTCTTTAGGGGGAATATCCGGAGCCGGATCAGATGGGAGTTGTAGTCTTCCGAGTGGCTGTGACCCGGTCCGTGCCCAGGGTGTCAAACTCAGTTGTATGTGGCAGTCCTACAGATGTTAATAAGTTCTTAATGTCGACTACGCCACCCGTTGTATTGCGGTCACTACGGCCGCCGCTGCAGCAGGGTCCGCTGAGGCTGATGGTGTAGGTGCAGCTTTGGTGATATAACCCCCAACGGGTGGGGTATAGCCTCAGGGGGATCAGGTGCAGAGGATGGGGGTTGTGGTGATGCAGTGTAGACGACAATCAGAGACAGAGTCGGGTTATGCAGTTTAGGATGTTTACTCACTGCTGATGTTCCGGTCACTCCAGCTTCGAGTGACCTCCCGAGCCGTGCTGCGTCCGCCAGGTTCTGGATCCAGCCAACCCCCAAATAAGTCCGGAGCGTGACCCTGAGCTCTCCTTCTGTCCTTTCTCTGGCCGTCCCCACTATTGATCCACCCAGGTCCAGCTCCCTCGGGCCTTCTGTTGGGAGACCCTTGGCCTTGGGTTCCCTGACCCTCCTCGTGGTATGCCTTCGTGGTGGATGTGGTGGGTGGCCGTGGCAGACGCTGCCCACGGCCTCCGGTCTCTGGCTGGGGTGTGTTTTTGCCCCCACCAGCTTGGGTTCCGGTACCCTGATGCCGACTCTTCACCCGGGGATTTAATTTGGGTTCTTAGAGTCCTCTCTTCTGTTTCCCCCTCTGGGTCTCTCTTTCTCCTCTCTCACTCTGGGTCTCTCTTCTCCTCTGCTCGCTGACTTTCTCTCTGCAACTGACCCTGTTCTTAGTTGGTGCCCACCTTATATATCCCTCTATGTGTGAGCTCAGGTGACCAGCACCCAATGAGCTCCTATCTTTACCCAGGCTGCTCCCCCTATCTGCCCCTACACTACTTGGGATGTACCACCCCCCTCCCACTCCAGCCAGGAACAGACTCGGTCGTACCTGCACATTTCTAAGTGGGAGTACCGTCGGTCTGCTCCTCGGAAATGGGATGTGTGTAGTGCATGCAGCCTACCGAGCTCAGTTCCACACTCCATCCTTACCCGGGAGTGGAATATCACACCTCTGGGTTGAGGTGCAATACCCCTGTAGCAGCCGAATCCTCAGGGTGCTACATATCCAGTGACTGCAAGGGCTGCCAAAAATTTGGACGCAACCCAATACCCCTTTGAAGAGACATAGAGGAGGGTCTCAGTAAAAAAAAATTTTCCCATCATAAAGGAGCGGGTCTCCTATAGTGGTAATGCCCATGCTGTAACTGCAAGGACAGCCAAAATTTGGGAAAAACCCCACTAAGAATTTAAAGACACATAGAGCAGGGCCACAGTAACAAAGTACGACATATTCCCATTAGAAAGGAGAGGGACTGATATACAGTTATAGGGTATGCAGTGAGTCCAACGGCTGACCAATTTTAGGAAAAACCCCACTAAGAATTTAAAGACACACGGAGCAGGGCCACAGTAACAAGGTACGACATATTCCCATTAGAAAGGAGAGGGTCTGCTATACAGTTATAGGGTATGCAGTGAGTCCAACGGCTGACCAATTTTAGGAAAAACCCCACTAAGAATTTAAAGAAACACAGAGCAGGGCCACAGTAATGATAAATTCGCATTGTGTTGGCCTATGCAGTGAATGCAAGGGCTGCCAAAAATTTGGAGGCACTTCAATGCCCCTTGGAAGAGACGTGGAGGAGGGCCTCATAAAAAAATGTTCCCATTAGAAAGGAGCGGGCCTCCTATACTTGTAATGCCCATGCACTAAGTGTATGGGATGACAAACATTTACCCCTGGGGGGTATACATGAACATACTGTATGAAGAAAAAATTTCACGGGCATCATAAACACCCTTTAAAAAAATTATGTGGGTGTTGCATCACGGACCATGGTCACCCTGGTGATATGGTGTTGGAGGATGAGGAGAAGGAGGAGGACAAGAGCAAATAGACAAAATCAGGAAGCGTATACCCATGTGTGGGTGTGAAAAGGTGCATGGGAATACACCTCCCAAGAAAAGACACTGGATTTGAGTTTATGTTACGCTGCTATCATTCGGTGGTGTTGAGAAGTCTGGCCCAATCCAGCCCTTGTTCATTTTTATAAGAGTCAGCCTGTCAGTATTTTCAGTTGACAGGCGGATGCGCTTATCAGTTATAATTCCACCAGCTGCACTAAAAACCCGCTCTGATAAAATGCTGGCGGCAGGGCAAGCCAGGACCTCCAAGGCATAGAGAGCCAATTCATTCCACGTATCCAGCTTGGATACCCAATAATTATAAGGCACAGAGGAATCACGGAGGACGTTGGTACAGTTGGCAAGGTACTCCCTGTAACGGGTCTGGGAGGTGGAACCTCTGAGCAACTATACAAAGGGGCAGTCCTTGTAAGGAAGCGGGTGGCTCCCAGGGAAGGCGGGCAGGTAGTCACGGCAAGTGACAGGGACAGTCTCTGGGTAGAAGGGCAGGAAGTCACGGCAAGTGACGGAGACAGTCTCTGCACAGGCGGATGGTCACGGCAAGTGACAGCAGGGTAAGAGTCTCTAGACGGGCAGGTGGTCACGGCAAGTGACAGCAGGGAAAGAGTCTCTAGACGGGCAGATGGTCACGGCAAGTGACAGCAGGGAAAGAGTCTCTAGATAGGCTAGCAGGCAGGTAGCAGGTGAGCGCTCCCAGGTGAGCGGGCAAGAGTCTCTGGACAGGCAGGTGGTCACGGCAAGTGACGGCAGAGCCTCCAGGTAGGCTAGCAGGCAGGTAGCAGGTGAGCGCTCCCAGGTGAGCGGGCAAGAGTCTCTGGACAGGCAGGTGGTCACGGCAAGTGACGGCAGAGCCTCCAGGTAGGCTAGCAGGCAGGTAGCAGGTGAGCGCTCCCAGGTGAGCGGGCAAGAGTCTCTGGACAGGCAGGTGGTCACGGCAAGTGACGGCTGAGCCTCCAGGTAGGCTAGCAGGCAGGTAGCAGGTGAGCGCTCCCAGGTGAGGGGGCAAGAGTCTCTGGACTGGAAGAGTCTAACTTCCAGTGGGCCGATGAACCGAGGCCCTAACTTGTAGGAAGGAATCTTGAGCCGGACATATTTGGACGAGAGCCAGACCTTATCTCCAGGACGGAATTGTGGTGGATCCAGACGTCTCTTGTCAGCCTGTTTTTTCATCCGCTCGGATGACTGAAGAAGTGTGGATCTGGTACTTTCCCAAATGGAGGAAAATTCATTAACGAGAGATTCCGCAGCCGGATTGTCCACCGAGGCGGAGACGGGAAACGGGATCCGAGGATGCTGACCGAAAACTACAAAAAACGGGGATTTGGAGGAAGATTCGCTCTCGTGATTATTGTAAGAAAATTCGGCCCACGGTAAAAGATCCACCCAGTCGGAATGGTGAGCATTAACAAAGTGCCGGAGGTAACTGGTTAAAATTTGGTTGATCCGTTCTACTTGGCCATTGGACTGTGGGTGATAAGCAGAAGAAAAGTCCAAGGTGACCCCCAGCAGTTTACACATGGCTCGCCAAAAACGAGAGGTGAACTGAACCCCTCGGTCAGATATGATGTGGAGAGGAAGACCATGAAGACGGAAGACATGATGGATAAAGTCTTCAGCTATCTCTGATGCAGACGGGAGACCCGGCAGGGGAATAAAGTGAGCCATTTTGGAAAAGCGGTCAGCGACCACCCATATGACCGTACAACCGGCAGAGACAGGGAGGTCCGTTATAAAGTCCATAGCTATATGCTGCCACGGGGCAGCAGGTACAGGAAGAGGAAGGAGACGGCCGGCTGGCAGATGTCTCGGAACCTTGTTGCGGGCGCAGGACACACAGGCTGAAACAAAGTCTATTACGTCCTTGTGCAGGGTAGACCACCAGTAATGCCGGGTAATAAGCTGGAGGGTCTTTTTCTGACCAGCGTGGCCAGCTAGCTTGGATGAGTGTCCCCAGTGTAGAACCTTCTCACGATCAGGAACAGTTACGAACGTCTTACCGGGTGGAAGACGATTTAGATTCACGGGGGCCACCTGCATTACTTTGGCGGGGTCGATGATGTGTTTAGGCTCCTCCTCAAGATCAGAGACCAAAAGGATCGGGATAAGGCATCAGCTTTGATGTTTTTGTCAGCCGGGCGAAAATGAAGAATGAAATTAAAGCGGGCGAAGAACAAGGACCACCGGGCTTGGCGCGGGTTAAGTCTCTGGGTACTCTGGAAGTAAGCCAAGTTCTTGTGGTCCGTGTAAATTATTACCGGGTGAAGAGCCCCCTCGAGCAGGTAACGCCACTCCTCCAGTGCCAGCTTAATGGCCAACAATTCTCGGTCGCCTATAGAATAATTGCGCTCAGAAGAGGAGAAGAGTTTGGAGAAGAAGCCGCAAGTTACCATTCTTCCGGAAGACGACTTTTGGGTAAGTACTGCTCCGGCTCCGGAGGAGGAAGCGTCGACTTCTAGAAAGAATTGCTTCTTGCCGTCCGGACGATGCAGCACAGGGGCGGAGGAAAAAGCTCGTTTTAAGGAAAGGAAGGCCTCCTCTGCTTCGGGCGGCCATTCTCTGGGATTAGCGCCCTTACGGGTGAGCGCCGAGATAGGGGCAGTACGGGAAGAGAAGTGCAGAATGAAGAGGCGGTAGTAGTTGGCGAAGCCCAGGAACCGCTGAATAACCTTCAACCCCTCTGGTCGGGGCCACTTCTGGATGGCAGACAGTTTCTCAGGGTCCATTTGTAGGCCAGTCTGAGAGATTATGTAGCCCAGAAATGGAAGTGAGGTCTGCTCAAAGAGGCACTTCTCATATTTAGCGTAGAGGTGGTTCTGCCTGAGCCTTAGCAGGACCTGACAAACGTCCCTCCGGTGAGTGAGAAGATCCGGAGAGAAGACCAAGATGTTGTCCAGGTACACCACCACGCAGGAGTAGAGAAGGTCACGGAAGATGTCATTGACCAACTCTTGAAAGACGGCGGGAGCGTTACAGAGACCGAAGGGCATTACAAGATATTCATAGTGGCCGTCCCGGGTGTTGAATGCCGTCTTCAATTCATCCCCCTGACGGATACGGACCAGATTATACGCCCCACGGAGGTCCAGCTTGGTGAAGGTTCTAGCCCCCCTCAGACGGTCAAATAATTCAGGAATGAGCGGAAGGGGGTATTTATTCTTCACTGTGATCTGGTTAAGGCCTCTATAGTCTATACAGGGACGGAGTGAGCCGTCCTTCTTTTTGACAAAGAAGAAGCCTGCTCCCGCTGGGGAGGTAGATTTCCGGATAAATCCCCGGGCCAGATTCTCCTCAATATATTCAGACATGGACCGGGTCTCAGCAGCGGACAAAGGGTAAATACGCCCACGGGGAGGAGTAGCGCCGGGCATCAGGTCAATTGGGCAGTCGTATGGTCTATGAGGGGGTAATGTCTCTGCTTCTCTTTTATTAAAGACGTCCGCAAAAGACCAATAGGGAACCGGTAGGCCGGGTAGATTGGCTGGGGTAGGAGAAGGACGAGCAAGATGAACGGGAACTAAACAAGTCTTATGGCAGTCCTGTCCCCAGCGAAGAACTTCTCCGGTCTGCCAATCAAGCACGGGTGCGTGTCTCTGGAGCCAAGGTAGGCCTAGCAAGAGGGCGTGAGAGAGTCCAGGCAGAACATGGAAGAAGATGCTCTCAGAGTGCAGCATTCCCACCTGCAGAGTTATGGATTCGGTGATGAGTCGGATGGGATGTGGTAAGAGGCCCCCATCCACGGTGGCGACAGATAAGGGTACAGCCAGAGGTTTGGTGGGAATGCGATATTTCTCTACCAGGGACTGAGAAATGAGATTTCCGGCAGCTCCAGAGTCAAGTTGAGCCAGTTCAAAATAACGGTTCTCCCCGCAGATGATAGAGACCGACAGCATTAGAGATGGAGAGGGTTTATTTCTGTCTAGGGTGACCTCTCTGAGCGATCCTAGACACAGGCGTTTCCCGACCTCTCCGGGCAGGAACGGATCCGGTGCTCCTTACTGCCACAGTAGAAGCAGCTCCCCTCAGCACGGCGTAATTCTTGATGGGTCTTGACCATCTTGGTCTGGTCGACCTGCATAGGCTCGGGTGAGTGCGCCGGAGGAGTAACGGAGGAAGTGACGGGTCTCTGGAAGGTAGGGGCAAGGCGTGGAAACCTCCTCTCACGGGTGACCTCTTTGGTGCGCTCCTGGAACCGGATGTCAATCCGGGTGGCAAGTGTAATTAAGTCGTCGAGAGTGGTAGGAATGTCCCAACCGGCGAGTTCATCTTTAATACGTCCGGACAGACCCTCCCAGAAGACGGACACCAGGGCGTCGTTATCCCAGGCAAGCTCCGAAGCAAGGGTACGGAACCGTATGGCATATTGGCCCACGGTGAGACTTCCTTGGCGGAGGCGTAGCAGAGATGAGGCGGATGAGGTCCTCCGTCCTGGTTCGTCGAAGACCTTCCGGAAAGCCGAGAGATTTAGCCAAGCCAGCGCCTCCCCCGTGAGATGGGACATGATGAAGGCTACTTTGGCTCAGTCGGTGGAAAACTGAAGTGCCAACAGTTCGAAGTGCAGAGTGCACAGGTTAATGAAGCCCCGTGCCTGACCGGGATCTCCGCCAAAACGAGGTGGGGTGGTGAGGCGGGGACCGGGAAGAGATGCCATGGAATTGATGGACAGCGACGCTGCCGGGGTAGGAGTCGTGAGACTGGAAGACGGTCCCGAAGATGTAGTCAGTGTGTCCATGCGGGAGTTAACACTACGCAGGTGACTCAGGATGGACTCCTGTTGGGACCTCTGACGGGACAGTTCATGGCATAGGTCCGAGAGCGAGGGAGCTTGGGTGCCACCGGGTTCCATGGCCCAAGCAAACTGTAACGGGTCTGGGAGGTGGAACCTCTGAGCAACTATACAAAGGGGCAGTCCTTGTAAGGAAGCGGGTGGCTCCCAGGGAAGGTGGGCAGGTAGTCACGGCAAGTGACAGGGACAGTCTCTGGGTAGAAGGGCAGGAAGTCACGGCAAGTGACGGGGACAGTCTCTTGACAGGCTAGCAGGCAGGTAGCAGGTGAGCGCTCCCAGGTGAGCGGGCAAGAGTCTCTGGACAGGCAGGCAGGTATCAGGCAGGTATCTGGCAGATATTTCCTGGTCCGCAGGCGGACTGATCCATAGACAGACTGGCAGGTGCTGGTAGGCAGACTGTCGGACCACAGGATAGCAAGCAGGTGAGCAGATATCAGGCAGGTATCAGGCAGGTATCAAGCAGGAATCTGGCAGGTGACTGGCAGGTAACTGGTAACGGGACCTGAGGGCTGAAGCAGAGTTGAAAGGCTTTGCAACAACATTGCTCGGGCACCTCCATTTTGGAGGAGGTGCCTTATATATGGTGAGGTCCTCCGGCCATTGGCCGGGGACTCCTTAGGGCGGCGCGCGCGGCCCCTTTAAGAGAGGGGGAGCGCGCGCGCGCGCCCTAAGCTCAGAGGCCGGGAAGCAGCGCGCGCTGCCAGCAGAGCGGGAGGAAAACACCGGGCACGGAGCAGAGAGGTGAGGGGAACGGCGTCCCTGCCTAGCAGGAGGCAGGGACACCGACGCTACACTCCCTCAGCATCTTCTCAAACTTTCCACTCCTTGTGAGAGTACCCCGAGCTTCAGTGCCTGTGCGATGGGAGGGTCTGAGAAAACTCTCCCAGAACTTTGACAGTGTTCCCCTGCCTCTGCTGGATTGGAGTTGTGTCTCTCTCACCTGTACTCCTTGGTTGTCCAAGGAAGTGTGCCCTCTGCCACCAGCATTTTCAGATGGGAATTTTTTAATAGTTCCGCAACAAGGGCCTTCTGGTACTGCCCCATTTTTGTAGACCTGTCCGCCTCAGGAATAAGAGATATAAAGTTCTCCTTGTAGCGTGGGTCTAGAAGTGTCACCAACAAGTAATGACTGTCACCCAAAATTTTGAGAACGCAAGGGTCATGGGAAAGGCAGCATAACATAAACTCAGCCATGCGTGCCAAACTACTAACAGGGAAGACATCTGTGTCCTCACCAAGAGGATGACTGACCATGCTCTCCTCCTCCTCCTCTCTGTCCCCTGGCCATCCACGCTGAATAGACGGTATAACAGCTGTGCAGATAGTACCGTCTATAGTGCATGAAATTAGCTCCTGTCCTTCCTCCTCCTCCTTCTCTTCCTCATTGTCACCCAATCCATGTTGTTATGAGATGAGGCTTGGCTGTGTGTAATCACCCTGTATGGCTCCTTGCTCCATCTCATCGTGCTCCGCCTGCAATGCATCCTCTTTGATTGTGAGCAGAGAGCGTTTCAGAAGACAGAGAAGCGGTATGGTGACGCTAATTATGGCGTCATCGCCGTTCACCATCTTGATGGAGTTTTGGAGGATGGTACATATGTCTGACATCCATGTCCACTCCTGAGGTCTTATGTGTGGAGTCTGAACTGAATACCGACGGCCTTGTTGATGCTGGTACTCAACAATTGCCCTCTTCTGCTCACAAATCCTTCCCAACATCGGCAGTGTAGAGTTCCAATGCGTGGGGACATCACACACCAGTCTGTGAGCCGGAAGCTGCAAAATCTGCTGAAACACTGCAAGGGCGGTGGAAGCTGTAGCTGACTTTCTAAAATGGGCAGACAGGCGGCGTACTTTAACAAGCAGATCCGGCAGCTCTGGGTAGGATTTGAGAAACCGCTGAACCACGAGGTAAAGCACATGGGCCAGGCATGGTACGTGTGTGAGCTCGCCTCGCCTCAGAGCCGCCACCAGGTTCCGGCCATTGTCACACACGACCATGCCTGCCTGTAGGTTCAGCGGTGTGAGCCACAGATCTGCCTGCTCTTTCAGAGCTGTCCACAACTCTTCAGCATTGTGCGGTTTTTCACCTAAGCATATTAGCTTCAGCACAGCCTGTTGCCACTTGGCCGAGGCAGTGCTCCAGTGCTTCCAGCTTGTGACTGATGTGGTCATTTCGGAGATGGAGGCTGAAGAGGAGGAGGAGGCTGAGGAGGATGAGGTGCCGGAGCTGTAGACCGTGGGGGCAACCCTGATTGACCTAGGGCCCGCAATCCTTGGCGTCGGGAGGACGTGTTCCGTCCCAAGGTCCGACTGCGTCCCGACTTCCACTATGTTAACCCAGTGTGCCGTCAGTGAGATGTACCGTCCCTGCCCACAAGCACTTGTCCACGTGTCCGTGGTTAGGTGGACTTTACCGGTAACTGCGTTGTTGAGTGCACAGCTAATGTTTTGGGACACGTTCTTGTGTAATGTGGGGATGGCACACCGGGAGAAATAGTGGCGGCTGGGGACCGAGTACCGAGGGACAGCCGCTGCCATCAGGTTGCAGAATGCTTCCGTTTCCACGAGCCTAAAAGGCAGCATTTCGAGCGCAAGCAGTCGTGAAATGTGAGAATTTAGTAGTGTGGCCTGTGGGGCGTTGGCTGCATATTTGCGCTTGCGTTCCAAGGACTGGGGTATGGACAACTGAACGCTGCGCTGGGACAAGGACATGGACGTGCTTCCTGATGCTGCTACTTGAGAGTGTGCAATGACAGGTGAAGGGCAGGAGGTGTCTTCGCATTCACCATGGACAGGGGACCATGGACAGGTGATTGGCTTGCATGCACAACAGTGGAAGAAGCAATGGTGCCACCCGCAGACACTGTTCCTGGACCCTGGGGTTCAGCCCACAAAGTCGGGTGCTTTGCTGCCATGTGCCTGATCATGCTGGTGGTGGTCAGGCTGGTCGTTTTGCCACCCCTACTGATGCTGGCCTGGCAGGTGGTGCAAATGGCCTTTTTGGGGTTATCAGCAGTCTTTAAAAAACAACCAGACTCGGGAATACCTAACAGTTGTACTGGCAACTTCCTTTGTGTTGGTGTTACGGGGAATGGTTGCCTGCCTTTTGTCTGCGGCCACCGCACTGCTTCTTCCTGCCTATTGGGGTGCTCTGCCTCCCTCCCCCTGTGTGCTGCTGTCCTCGCTCTGCATGTCCTCCTGCCAGGTTGGGTCAGTTACTATATCAGCCACCACCTCGTCATCCACTTCCGCACCCTGGTCCTCCTCCTGACTTTCTGGCAATTGTGTCTCATCATCTTCCACCTCTTGTGACACTTTCCCACCGTCGCCTTCGTGTGACCGTGGCTGCTCAAATATTTGGGCATCGCTACACGCAATCTCCTCTTGCCCCGCTTCAAGTGGACCAGGTGAGAGGCCCGAACCTATAAATGGAAAAGTGAACAGCTCTTCAGAGTGTCCAAGTGTGGGATCAGTTGTCTCTGGGTACTCGGCCTGGTGGGAGGAAGGAGGATCAGGGTGAGGAATATGCAGTCCAGACTCACGGCTACTGAGACTTGACCGTGTGGAAGACAGGGTGGTGGTGGTGGTGGCTAAGTGACTGGAAGCATTATCTGCTATCTAACCAACAACCTTTTGACACTGCCCTGGGTTCAATAGTGGTGTGCTGCGGTCCCCTAGAAATTGGGACAGGAAGGTCAGGCGAGAAGATGTGGGTGTTTGTTGTGGCATAATTTCGGCTTGCCCACGGCCTTGTCCTCGGCATCTGCATGCACCATCCCTTGCCACGTGCCTTGCCCATTTTAAATGGAGGTCAGTATCTTCCACGCTCACTACAAATGACTGAGTTTGGAGCGAACTTATATGTGATCCATGTGATAGAGAAAACAGAGTTTTAAATACCTGGCCTGTAGGTAAGTAGTTTGAACAGCAAACTGCTGTGAATTGCTTCACTGACACACTAAAGGAAATTTTTAATGAAGGCCAGAAATTGCAGTATTTTCTGACAACGTATATGTGATCCGTTTGACAGAGAAAACACAGTTTTAAATAGCTGGATTTCTAGCGCTGTAATATGAAAAGGACCTGGCTGTATTCTGCAGTGCCAACAAGCAAATGGCGCAGAAAAAATTGTGTTCTCTGGATTGCTTTTTAAGCAAATAATGAGGATTAAGATCCAAAGAAAAGTATTCCTGGCCCCTGAGACCTGGGCCTTTGTATAGAAATATCTAACAGCAGCAGAAGGCAGAATTGGAATGGAGCCTCTTGTGCTATATGCACTGCAGTCTGCTATATACACTGCCTGCCTGCCTATACACCCTGCCTGCCTGATATCTCTGCAGATGGATTAGTTAGTCCTTAGAAGGACTGTTTGTTAAGATGGATATGTGTAATGTACACTACACTACCTAATACACGATCAAATCTCTTCCTGACACAGCAGCAGCTCTCCCTACACTGCCTGATCCGGAGTGACTGTGACGAGCATGGCGGCGCCAGATCTGATATACATCGCCAGATCTGATGATGCTGTGCAGCCAGCCAATCACTGTAATGCCCACAATCAACATGGCTACGGCATTACAGTGCATGGCAGGCAATCCCTGCATGTTCATTGGCTCTCTAAAGAGCGCCAAACATGCAGGGAGGGGACCCGAATTCCCGCCCGAGCAACCCGGAAATATTCGGCGAGCGCCGAGCATCTCGAGCAGTAAGATGCTCGGAGGAACACCGAGCAGTAGCGAGCATGCTCGCTCATCACTAATAGCTGCACATGATGTTTATACTGGACTATATTGCATTCTGTAGTCATTCCATGAGGAACTGTACTCTGCATTAGAAATTGGTATTCACTAGTGTTGAGCGAACATGCTCGACACTGCTCGGTACTCGCCCGAGCATCACGCTACTCGGGATGTTCGGCGAGCACCGAGCATTTCCGGGTTACTCGGGCGGGAGCTCGGGTCTCCGCCCTGCATGTTTGGCGCTCTTTACAGAGCCAATGAACATGCAGGGTTTGCCAGCCAGTCACTGTAATGCTGCAGCCATGTTGTTTGTGGGCATTACAGTGATTGGCTGGCCGCACAGCGTCACCTCGAGTATTTAAAACGGGGCGCCGCCATCTTGGACACAGTCGCTCCGGATTAGACAGGGTAGGGACAGCGCTGCTGATTTAGGGAGAGATATAAACTGCGAAATAGTTAGTGTAGGGTCTGTAAAGGCTGCCAGAACAAACAAACAGTCCTTTTCAGGACTAATATCCATCCCAGATACCAGGCAGGCAGGCAGGCTGTATAGGAGACACAGTGGTTATACCAGCAAACGCTGCATTACAGTCCTGTGTGCTCCTGTTGCTGAAATTGCTGGACTTAGCACCAGGTGTCGGGGGCCAGGAAAAATCCTTTTTCTTCATCTAAATCCTCCTTTTTTTTTCCTCCTTCACACTGTACAAATACCCGTCTTATTAACCTTTTGGTGTGTCGCCCCCCCCCCAAAAAAAGCGTGTCTCTGATTTTCAGACACAAATATAACTGTTGAAAATAGTCTGGTGTAGGCTAGAGAAACAGAAGTGTTGTTTTGCACTTCCACGGTTCAAACCTCCGTATTATCCATTTTGGGCCATTTGTATCTAAAAAAAAAAAACTGTTTGAGTGTGTCGCTCAATGTTCAGCCGCAAATATCTCTATTTAAAAAAGTGTGGTATACCCCAGTAAACAATAACTGTGGTTTTGCCATCCCACGGTAAAAAATCTCTATTATTCAGGTTTTGGTCGTTTTTTCCGTAAAGAAAAACAGTAGTGTCTCCTGACTGTTGTGACACAAAAATATATCTGTTGAAAATAGTCTTGTGTAGGCCCGACATCCCAGTGTGGTTTCCCAGTTCCACGGGTCAAATCGCTGTACTATCCAGTTTTGGGCCTTTGGTATCTAAAAAAAAAGCAGTTTGAGTGTGTCGCTCACTGTTCAGCTGCAAATATCCCTATTTAAAAAAGTGTGGTATACCTCAGTAAACAATAACTGTGGTTTTGACATCCCACGGTAAAAAATCTCTATTATTCAGCTTTTGGTAGTTTTTTCCGTAAAGAAAAACAGTAGTGTCTCCTGACTGTTGTGACACAAAAATATATCTGTTGAAAATAGTCTTGTGTAGGCCCGACATCCCAGTGTGGTTTCACAGTTCCATGGGTCAAATCGCTGTACTATCCAGTTTTGGGCCTTTGGTATCTAAAAAAAAAGCAGTTTGAGTGTGTCGCTCACTGTTCAGCTGCAAATATCTCTATTTAAAAAAGTGTGGTATACCCCAGTAAACAATAACTGTGGTTTTCCTCTTCCACGGTTCTAATCTACTCTTTATTACGCTTTTTCCATTGATAGTGCAAGTGTAAGCTATTTTACTTCATTTACAATGGGCAAGGCGAGTGGCAAGGGACGTGGAAGTGGACGTTCTGGTGATGGTTCGTGCAGAGGACGGGGCCGTGGCCAAGGTGAAAATGTGCCACAACCAACAGCCACATCTTCTCACTCCCACTTCTTGACCGAATTACTAGGGAAGCACAGAACAACACCAGTATTGAGAACTGATCAGTGTGAACAGGTTATTAATTGGATAGCAGATAATACTTCCAGTTACCTGGGCACCACCACCTCTGGTCTGTCTTCCACACGGTCAACTCTTAGTAGCCGTGAGTCTCGACTGCATACTCCTCCTCACCCTGATGTTCCTTCCTCCCACCATGCCGAGTGTCGTCAGACAGCAAGAGATCCCACACTTGGACACTCTGAAGAACTGTTCACTGGTCCATTTCCATATTTGGGCCCCTCGCCTGATACGCTTGAAGTGGTGGAAGAGGAGATCCCATGTTGCGATGCCCAAATATTTGAACAGCCACGGTCACAGGAAGTCGACGTTGGCAATCTGTCACAAGAGGTGGACGATGACGAGACACAATTGCCAGGAAGTGAGGAGGAGGATCGTGGTGCTCAAGTGGAAGAGGAGGAGGTGGTGGATGATCTAGTAACTGACCCAACGTGGAAGGAGGACATGCAGAGTGAGGCCAGCAGCACACAGGGGGAGGGAGGCAGAGTACCCCAACAGGCAGGAAGAAGCAGTGTGGTTGCCGCAGACAGAAGGCAGGCAACCGTTTCCCGTAACACCAACACGAGGGACGTTGCCAGTACAAGCGGTAGGTCTTCCAGAGTCTGGAATTTTTTTAAAGACTCTGCTGATAACCCCAAAAAGGCCATATGTTCCACCTGCCATGCCAGCATCAGCAGGGGTGACAAAACTACCAGCCTGACCACCACCAGCATGATCAGGCACATGGCAGCAAAGCACCCGACTTTGTGGGGCGAAACCCAGGGTCCATGACCAGTGTCAGCGGGTGTCACCACTGCTTCTTCCACTGTTGTGCGTGCAATAGAACCCCCTGTTGTGTGTGCAAGGCAATCCCCTGTCCATACTGCATGTAAAGATGCCCCCTCCTCTCAGTCTTCACTTGTTATGGCAGTTTCTCAAGAAACAGCATCAACGTCCACGTCTACGTCCCACCGCAGCGTTCAATTGTCCATATCCCAGACCTTTGAACGAAAGCGGAAATTCGCAGCTAACACCCCACAGGCCACAGTCTTAAATTCGCACATTTCACGACTGCTTGCATTGGAAATGCTGCCTTTTAGGCTGGTGGAGACGGAATCCTTCCGCAATCTTATGGCGGTGGCCATCCCTCGGTACTCGGTCCCCAGCCGACACTATTTTGCTCGGTGTTCTAATCCCCGCACTACACAAGCACGTGACCCAAAGCATCTGCCGTGCCCGCCCTCAACAACGCAGTTACTGGGAGAGTCCACCTGACAACGGACACGTGGACAAGTGCTTGTGGCCAGGGACGGTACATCTCTCTAACGGCACACTGGGTAAACATAGTGGAAGCCGGGACAAAGTCGGACCTTGGGACGGAACACATCCTCCCCACACCGAGGATTGCGGGTCCTATGTCAGTCAGAGTTGCCCCCACAGTGTACAGCTCCTGCGCATCCTCCTCCTCCTCCTCATGTTCAGCCTCAATCTCAGATATCACCACATCAGTTACAAGCTGGAAGCATTGCTGTACTGCCTCCGCCAAGCGGCAACAGGCTGTACTGAAATTCATAAGCTTAGGTGATAAACCTCACACTGCTTGTGAGTTGTGGACAGCTGTGAAAGAGCAGGCAGATCTGTGGCTGAGACCGCTGAACCTACATCCCGGCATGGTCGTGTGTGACAATGGCCGTAACCTGGTGGCGGCTCTGAGGCGAGGTGAGATCACACACGTACCATGCCTGGCTCATGTGCTTAACCTCGTGGTTCAGCGGTTTCTTAAATCGTACCCCGAGTTGCAAGATCTGCTCGTGAAAGTACGCCGCCTGTCAGCTCATTTTCGCAAGTCGGCTACAGCTTCCGCCGCCCTTGCTGTGTTGCAGCAGCGTTTGCAGCTTCCGGCACACCGACTGGTGTGTGATGCCCCCACACGTTGGAACTCTACCCTCCACATGTTGCGAAGGATTTGTGAGCAGAAGAGAACAGTTGTGGAGTACCAGCTGCAACAAGGCCGTCGATATTCAGGTCAGACTCCACACCTCAGGAGTGGACCTGGATGTCTGACATATGTACCATCCGGACAAACTTTGAGGAGGCCACCAAGATGGTGAGTGGCGATGACGCCATCATTAGTGTCAGCATCCCACTTGTCTGTCTTTTGCAACGCTCTCTGCAGAGAATTAAAGAGGAGGCATTGCAGCCAGAGTATGATGAGATGGATCAAGAAGCCGTAGCGGGCGATTACACACAGCCCAGCCTCATCTCATCCCAACGTGCATTGGGGGACAATGAGGGAGAGGAGGAGGAGGAAGAACAGGAGCTGCTATCATGCGTTGTAGACGGTAGTACCTGTACAAGTGTCATACCGTCGGTTCAGCGTGGGTGGCCTGAGGACAGGGGGGAGGAGGAAGAGGAGGAGGAGAGCATGGTCAGTCGTCATCTTGGTGAGGACACGGAAATCTTGCCCATTACCAGTCTGGCACGCATGGCTGACTTTATGTTACGCTGCCTTAACCGTGACCCTCGCGTTGTCAAAATGTTGGGTGACAGTCATTACTGGTTGGTGACACTTGTAGACCCCCGCTACAAGGAGAACTTTCACTCTCTTATTCCTGAGGTGGAGAGGTCTACAAAAATGGGGCAATACCAGAAGGCCCTTGCTGCAGAACTCTTAAAAAAATTCCCATCTGAACACGCTAGCGGCAGAGGTCACAGTTCGTTGCCCAACCAAGGCGTACAGGCGAGAGAGATGCAACTCCAATCCAGCAGAGGCAGGGGAACACTGTCAACATTCTGGGACAGTTTTCTGACACCCGCCCAGCTTACAGGCCCTGAGGCGCGGGGTACTCTCACAAGGAGTGGAAAGTTTCAAAAGATGGTGAGGGAGTACCTTGCCGATCGTACCAGCGTCCTCCGTGATTCCTCTGTGCCTTTTAATTATTGGGTATCCAAGCTGGACACTTGGAATGAACTCGCTCTGTACGCCTTGGAGGTCCTGGCCTGCCCTGCCGCTAGTGTGTTATCGGAGCGTGTTTTTAGTGCCGCTGGGGGAATTATAACTGATAAGCGCACTCGCCTGTCAACTAACAATGCTGACAAGCTGACCCTTATCAAAATGAACAAGGGCTGGATTGGGCCAGACTTCTCATCACCACCAAATGACAGCAGAGTAACATAAAGTCAAATCCACTGTGTTATTTCGGGAGGTGTATTCACATGCACCACTTCACACCCACACATGGGTATACGCTTCCTCGTTTCGGCTGTTTAATCTTCTTCTCCTTATCCTCAGCCTCCACCACCACTATACCACCAGGGTGCCAGCATTGCAAGTTCCTCCGTCCTTATTTTTGGCAGCTTTTGCTTGCAAGGCATAAGCAAATACTATGGGACACCCACTCCCCAATAATGGGACTTATGTTTGTAATATGCTGTACTGCATGGCTCTTGTAAGGGGCATTGCAAGTTGCTCCGTCCTAATTTTTGGCAGCTTTTCCTTGGAAAGCATAAGCAAATACTATGGAACACCCACTCCCCAATAATGGGACTTATGTTTGTAATATGCTGTACTGCATGGCTCTTGTAAGGGGCATTTCCAGTTGCTCCGTCCTAATTTTTGGCAGCTTTTGCTGGGAAAGCATAAGCAAATACTATGGGACACCCACTCCCCAATAATGGGACTTATGTTTGTAATATGCTGTACTGCATGGCTCTTGTAAGGGGCATTGCAAGTTGCTCCGTCCTAATTTTTTGGCAGCTTTTGCTGGGAAAGCATAAGCAAATACTATGGGACACCCACTCCTCAATAATGGGACTTATGTTTGTAATATGCTGTACTGCATGGCTCTTGTAAGGGGCATTGCAAGTAGCTCCGTCCTAATTTTTGGCAGCTTTTGCTGGGAAAGCATAAGCAAATACTATGGGACACCCACTCCCCAATAATGGGACTTATGTTTGTAATATGCTGTACTGCATGGCTCTTGTAAGGGGCATTGCAAGTTGCTCCGTCCTAATTTTTGGCAGCTTTTGCTGGGAAAGCATAAGCAAATACTATGGGACACCCACTCCCCAATAATGGGACTTATGTTTGTAATATGCTGTACTGCATGGCTCTTGTAAGGGGCATTGCAAGTTGCTCCATCCTAATTTTTGGCAGCTTTTGCTTGGAAAGCATAAGCAAATACCATGGGACACCCACTCCCCAATAATGGGACTTATGTTTGTAATATGCTGTACTGCATGTGACGCGCCCCCTGGGCCGTGTGTACACGTGTGTGGGATACCCGGTGCCGGGTCTCTGGGGTCTGTAGTCTCCGTGGCGGTGACCCGGTCCCGAGGCTCAGGCTGGTCAAACCAGTGGCAGTCTTTCTTAGGTTTTGAGGTTAATTGTCCGACTGCGCCACCCGTGGATTGCGGTCAGGGAGTACCACCGCTGCGAGGCAGACCGCTGAGGCTGGTGTTGTGTGCGCAGCATAGAATGGGATAACTCCCCTCGGGAGGAGTATAGCCTCAGGGCAGTGAGTGTGGATGATGGGGGTGATGGTGCACGAGCGCAGCAGGAATGACTCAGAGTCTTTGAAGTGCAGTTCAGGGTCTTTACTGATGATTATAAGGTAGACCCTCCCGGGAGTACTGGCTAGCATAAGAGGTCTGCTCAGTCTGTGAGCAAGCAGGAGTTCCCCTGGCCAGGTGGAGTTGTAGGCCTCCCCGTCTGTCTGCACTCTTCCTGGCTACCTTGCTGTAAGCGGGTAGAAGTAGCCCACGTCCCTGAGTGTACCGTGTAGTGCTCACCCGTATGGCTGGTGACTTGGGGCCTTCTGTTAGCCTCCGCTCCACGACGGCGGTGCTGGTCCCTTGCTTGTGACTGAGCCTCCGGGCTTCTATGGCCAGAGGACCTGAAATCCCCTGCCGGTTGGTTTCTGCTGCTGGATATATAAGTCCTCACAGCTTCGGACTCCTGTGTCCGGTTCCTATTGTCTTCTGCCAGGGCGAGCTCTGCTCAGCTTCCAGCCCCTGGTCTTTAGCTCCTAGCTCCTACAGGGCTCCTTGCTGTTACTTTCCCTTGCTCTCACTCTGACTCTGACTGTTCTCTGACTCACTCAACCCCGCCCCAGATCCAGTTTATAAGGGCAGAATTCTCCCCTCCCAGGATTGGGGCAGGAGGATGTTGCATGTTTAAGGGATCCTGACCAGGAAACCTCCCACTTGCTCTCCGACGTAATATCTCTATTACTGTGGTGACCAGACCCCTGGGGTGCCACATATGGCTCTTGTAAGGGGCATTGCAGTTCCTCATAATTTTTGGAAAGCCTTCCATTCACTGCTTAGGCCAACAGTGCACGGGAGACCCAGTTGCTATAAATGGAAAAAAAGGTTTAGTTAATGCCCTCTGACCTCCATGTCATTTCCAAGGGGCATTGGAGTGGCTCGAAATTTTTGGTAGGCATTGCACTCACTGTATGCCCTATAACTGTGTAGCCGAACCACTCCTTTTGTTACAGAAACATATCCTACAAGACATATCTGGTTGACTGGCCTGATATTGATGTGAATGGTCCCTGTTCCTCCTGTTCTTTCTCCTTTGCCACTACCTCATCCATCATTTATCACCTGAAGCTTTGTTTTAACGGGAGTCATAGAACTTGGATAGTAGTAGGAAAACATCCAGCAATCCTCGGAGGAGGTAGGATATGCGCCAAAATGCTGACCACCTCAGGCCTAGCCGCTACTACATACATGCGCTTGCATTACAACAAAACAAAGCAGATGCTAACTTCTATCATCCTCATCATGCTCCTCACCTTGGCACTCTCAACTCCCCTGATGGAGAAGCCAGGGCCCACCGGAGGAGTCTGATAGTCCGGTGGGCTCGGCCAATGCTGCCCTAAAGCAGGCCAGGCTAAGAAAAGTGTGGGAAAGGTTACCGGGACAAATAGGGGTGGCTGGGGACCGAGTATGGACACCCGGCCACCCCCTGGAGGCTGGGGAGCAAGCGGGGACACCCGGCCACCAGGCGGCTGGGGACCGAGTATGGATACCAGGCCGCCGACACAGCCATGGCGTGGTGGCCAGATCCCGCCTCCACATGCCTAAAAGGCCCAATTTAAAGTGCAAGCAGTATAGTATTGCAGCCTGGGGGTGGGTGGGTGGCAGGCTGCATACTTGCGCTTGCATTGCAAGGAATGGGAGAGGTACAATTGAACACTGTCCTGGGACAAGGACTTGAATGGGGATTGTTGCAAGTCTGCAACGACAGGTGCAAGGTGGGAGGCATCTTCGCATGTACCATGAACAGGGGTTTGGCATGCACACACTACAGTGGAATAGGCTCTCCTTCCCACTAAATGCACTGGGGAGGGCACAGGTAATGTTTTGGTATACGCGCTTAATCTTATGTATAAGGCACACCAGGACAAATATGGGCGGCTGGGGACTGATTATGGATACCTCGCTGCCGAAGCAGCCATGCGGTAGTGGCCAGCTTCGGCCTCCTCCAAACTAAAAGGCCCCATTTCAAGTGCAAGCTAGCAGTATGGAATTGCAGTCTGGGGGTGGGTGGGTGGCAGGCTGCACACTTACACTTGCATTAAAAGAAAACATAGCAGATGCTAACTTCTGTCATCATCATCATGCTCCTCACCTTGGCACTCTCAACTCCACCGATGGAGAAGTCAGGGCCCACCGGAGGAGTCTGGTTCTCTGGTGGGCTCGTCCAATGCTGCCTAAAGCAGGCCGGGCTAAGAAAAGTGTGTGGGGGGATGTTCCAAGGAGAAATAGGGGCGGCTGGGGACCGTTTATGGACACCTGGCTGCCCCCAGGCGGCTGGGGACCGTGTGTGGACACCCGGCCGCGGGGCAGCTGGGGACCGAGTATGGACACCCGGCCGCCGGGCGGCTGGGGACTGAGTATGGATTCCAGGCCGCCAACACAGCCATGACGTGGTGGCCAGATTCCGCCTCCACATGCCTAAAAGGCCCAATTTCAAGTTCAAGCAAGCAAGCAGTATGGTATTGCAGCCTGGGGGTGGGTGGGGGGCAGGCTGCATACTTGAGCTTGTATTGCAAGGAATGGGGGAGGTACAATTGAACACTGCCCTGGGACTAGAACTTGCATGGGGATAGTTGCAAGTCTGCATCTTCTGATGCGGTAAGGATCACTTATGATGGGCACACTTTTAGACAGTGACCTGGGAGTCAGAGATGCTTCCAGGGGTCTTCCCCATGCTGTTCCCTTGTCTTTTCAGCACTTTATGCATGTGTCACACAGCACATGGCCAGATAAGGTTGTAAAATGTTAAAATGACATTTCACGGTGAATGCATTTGTCATAGTTGAAAGCCATACAAAAGTGCAAAAACGCATAAAAAATGCTACTTGTGAACATAGCCGAAGGTGTGGAGGAGTATTTTTGTTTTTGGTCATTTATTTTAACTTATACACAAGTCTTTACCCTGGAAAGGATGTTCCTTAACATATTTCACAGGAAAAAAGTTTCACTTTCGTTTTTGAACGTTTTATTGTGAGCCTGTAAAAGTGGCTTAATACCTCTGACCACGTTGTTGACAGCAGTGACCTGGGGGTCAGAAATGCTTCCTGGGGCGATCCCCATGCTGTCCCCATGTCATTTGAGCACAGTCACTATCGTTTTGGGCACTTGTTAGGCTTTTAAAAGACTGCCGGGGGTGCCACCGCAAAAATGCTCGAGTCTCCCATAGACTAACATTGGGCTCGTTGCTCGGGTCGAGCACCCGAGTATCACGGCGAGCTCGGCCCGAGCTTCGAGCACCCGAGCATTTTAGTGCTCGCTCAACACTAGCATTCACCAAACATTAACTTACTTTCTTACTATCTACATTTAGGGCTTAAGTGTTATTGCTCAGCACTGGTGACAAATTCTATTTCAAAACAATGTTATATGAATCTAATTAAGCAAACTTTTTCTGGTGTCCAAATAAAATGCTCTAAAACAGCAACAACTACCCTCATTACCAGGACACAAGTAGACAGCCAGCCCAATATAATATGCAATTCCCAGCCAGCTCCCTCCTCTTCCTCCTTGCTGGTGACATCACAGACTCTCCTCTGCAGCTCCCTCCTTCTCTTTGCTGGAGATGTCACTCTACTCTACTCTGCAGCTTTCTCCTCCTTACTCATGATGTCACTGAACTCTCCTCTGCAGCTCTCCCCCCCCCCCTTGCTTTTGACATTACCTGACTCTCCTTTGCAGCTCCCTACCCTCCTTGCTAGAGATGTCAATGGACTCTTCTTTGCAGCTCCCTCCCTTTCCCTGCTGGTGATGTCACCCAACTCTCCTCTGCAGCTCCTTCCTCCTCCTTGCTGGTAACAACACCAAATCTCCTCTGCAGCTCCCTCCTCCTCCTTGCTAATTAAGTTATCCACACTTTCTTCTGCACCACCCTCCTACTCCTTGCTGGTGACATCACTTGACTTTCCTTTGCAGCTCTCCCCGTCCTTGTTGGTGAGATCACCCAATGCTCAACTGCAGCACCCTCCTCCTTCTTGCTGCTAATGTCACCCAACTCTCCTCTGCAGCTCCCTTCTCCTCATTGCTATTGACATTACCCACAAATTCCTCTGTAGCTCCTTCGTTTTTCTTAATGTTGATGTTGATTTTTTTTTCTATAAACAGCACCAATTTTATCCATGAGCTGTACCTGGCATATATAGCTAATGACACACAGCCCATGGACTAAAATGCTGATGTTTCTAAAAAAAAAAAAAAAAAACTTTTTTTTTCTTATGCTGGAATACTTCTTTTTCAAGTTGATTTAACATGAGAACAAGTCACTCTCCTTATATGGACTGCAATGCACAGACCAGCAGTGGATATTCTGACCCAAACTAACAGTCTAAAGCCCCTGTCTCACATAGCGAGATCACTAGCGAGATCGCTGCTGTGTCACGGTTTTGGTGACGCAACAGCGACCTCACCAGTGATGTCGCTATGTGTGACACTTTGCAGCGATCAGGCCCCTGCTGTGAGGTCGCTGATCGCTGCAGAATGTTCTGGACCTTTTTTTGGTCGTTGCCCTCCCGCTGGTCAGCACACTTCGCTGTGTGTGACCAGCGGGAGCAGCGATCAGGCTGGTAACCATGGTAAACATCGGGTTACTAGGGGCACACGCGCTCCTAGTAACCCGCTGTTTATCATGGTTACGAGCCTGCTAAAGTGAGCGGTAACCTCCCGCTCACCGTAGCAGAGTGGTAACCATGATAAACAGCGGGTTACTAGGTGCGCGTGTGCCCCTAGTAACCCCTAGTAACCCGATGTTTACCATGGTTACAAGCCTGCTCCTGCTTCAGCAGGCTGGTAACCAGGAGCAGGACATCATGGAAAGATTCTTTCCACGATGTCGCTGCTCCCCTGATCGTTGGTGAGCCTGCCTGTTTGACAGCTCACCAGCGACCACATAGCGACGCAGTAACGATCCCTGACAGGTCGTATCGTTGTCGGGATCGCTGCAGCGTCGCTAAGTGTAACGGGGCCTTAAGTGTCTATGAGGCTGTTTGTTCAGGTCAGCGGAACTGCAGCAAGCCCGTGCATTGGGTGCATACACAGAGCATGAAATATGTTCATCTGAAAGAGGCTCAAGACTGAGGCAACACAGTGACTTAACTATAACACACATCTTGTAGATCGGGCTATGCCACTGCTACATTGCAGAATAATGAAAGAAGTCAATATTGTCATGTTGTGACCTGCAAGTTGCTACAATGCACAAGTCGCAGAAAATTCTAATGATATTGATTTTTTATGACTTGTCTATCACAGAAATTTGTGAGTGTATCACAACTAGAGATGAGCGGTGTTCGACTAGAACTGTTCGCCAATCTCAAATTCGAGCTGTTTTGGGCGGTGTTCGAGTTGTTCGACGAACCCGAACGATTTGCAAAAAATTCGGCTGTTCGAGGTTATGTTCGATAACTGTTCGTGCACCAAAAGCATGTCCTGCATGTCTGGCGCTATTTAGAGCACCAATCATGCAGGGATTGTCTGCCACTCACTGTAATGCCACAGCCATGGTGGTTGTGGCATTACAGTGATTGCCCAAATCGATGGGAACAGTGCTCACAGTGAAACATGAAAAGCCGGCAATTCAGCAGCGGCATACACCGGTACCCGACAATTTAGAACAGAAAGAATAGAGAATCACACATAGATTAGATAGATAGAAACATGTCAGTCACACATATAAGAAGCACAGTGACAGTGTTGCTTACTGTACTTGTCATTTAGTGTAAAGGATTTATCAAAAAAAATAATAGTGTTTTCATACACCGTCTCTTTAAAAAAGCCGGCCGGCAATTCAGCATCTGTACCCGACAATTTAGAATAGAAGGAATAGAGAATCACACATAGATTAGATAGATAGAAACATGTCAGCCACATATATACGAAGTACAGTGACAGTGTTGCTTACTGTACTTGTCATTTAGTGTAAAGGATTTATTAAAAAATATAATAGTGTTTTCGTGCACCGTCTCTTTAAAAAAGCCGGCCGGCAATTCAGCAGCGGTACCCGACAATTTATAACAGACAGAATAGAGCTTCACACATAGATTAGATAGATAGAAACATGTCAGTCACATATATATGAAGTACTGTGACAGTGTTGCTTACTGTACTTGTCATTTACTGCAAAGGATTTATTAAAAAAAATAATAGTGTTTTCATGCACCGTCTCTTTAAAAAAGCCGGCCGGCAATTCAGCATCTGTACCCGACAATTTATAACAGACAGAATAGAGCTTCACACATAGATTAGATAGATAGAAACATGTCAGTCACATATATAATAAGTACAGTGACAGTGTTGGTTACTGTACTTGTCATTTAGTATTAAAATAAAGGATTTATTATTAAAAAAAATTGGCGTGGGGTTCCCCGTAATTTTAGTCTCTAGCGGAGGTTAAGCAGACAGCTGGGGCAGATGTTTGAAGCCTGGGAAGGGGGTAATACCCACGGAGCTTCCCAGACTACTAATATCAGCCCCCAGCTGAATACCTAGCCTTTACTAGCTATTAAAATGGGGGACCCCCCAAAAAAATGACGTGGGGTCCCCCCTAATTTAATAGCTAGCAAAGGCTAGGCAGACAGCTGGGGGCTGATATTAATAGCCCAGGAAGGGAACCATGAATATTGGCCCCCTCCCAGGCTAGAAACACCAGCCGTCAGCCGCCCCATAGGATGCGCCAATTCTGGCACTTAGCCTCGCTCTTCCACGCTGCCCTGGTGCGGTGGCAGGGGGTAATAGGGTTGGGGTTGATGTCAGCTTATAATGCCAGCTGACATCAAGCCCAGGTTAGTAATGGAGAGGCGTCTATAAGACACCCCCATTACTAACCCCATAGTCAAAGTTAAAAGAAAACACAAACACCCAGAATAAAGTCCTTTAATTGAAATAAAGACACATTCCTTTATTGTTCTAAATTAAACCATACTTACCGTCACGCCCATTCCAGCTGAAGCCAACGATCTCCTGCAATAAAAGAAAAATAATAAAGCAACCTCATCCTTACCTTTCCATGGTTCCCACGACAGCTTCAGCTCTGCTACATCGAGATAACAGGCTGGACCGCAGCAGAACGCTGCCATCCAGCCTGTCATCCCGCAGACACTGAGAAGCGCAGGCATGCTTGCGCTCTGCAGTGTCTGGCTGTGACGGCATAAAGATGAGACGAGTTCATGTCCAATGAACTCGGCGCACCTCATGCACGTCACTGACAGCGTGGGAGAATTCTCCTGCACTCAGCACTTCAGCGTGAGAATTCTCCCACGCTGTCAGTGACGTGCATGAGGTCAGCTGAGTTCATTGGACATGAATGAGCTCACCTCATGCACGTCACTGACAGCGTGGGAGAATTCTCACGCTGTAGCGCTGAGTGCAGGAGAATTTTCCCACGCTGTCAGTGACGTGCATGAGGTGAGCTGAGATCATTGGACATGAATGAGCTCACCTCATGCACGTCACTGACAGCGTGGGAAAATTCTCCTGCACTCAGCGCTTCAGCGTGAGAATTTTCCCACGTTGTCAGTGACGTGCATGAGGTGAGCTCATTCATGTCCAATGAACTCAGCTGACCTCATGTACGTCACTGACAGCGTGGGAGAATTTTCACGCTGAAGTGCTGAGTGCAGGAGAATTCTCCCACGCTGTCAGTGACGTGCATGAGGTGCGCCGAGTTCATTGGACATGAGCTTGTCTCATCTTTATGCCGTCACAGCGAGACACTGAGGAGCGCAAGCATGCCTGCGCTTCTGAGTGTCCGCGGGATGACAGGCTGGATGGCAGCGTTCTGCTGCGGTCCAGCCTGTCATCTCGATGTAGCAGAGCTGAAGCTGTCGTGGGAACCATGGAAAGGTAAGGATGAGGTTGCTTTATTATTTTACTTTTATTGCAGAAGACATTGGCTTCAGCTGGAATGGGCGTGACGGTAAGTATGGTTTAATTTAGAACAATAAAGAATTGTGTGTTTATTTCAATTAAAGGACTTTATTCTGGGTGTTGTGTTTTTTTAAATACTTTACTAGAAATTCATGGTGGTCATGTCTAATATTGGCGTGACCCCATGAATTTCGGGCTTAGGGCCAGCTGATAATGCCAAGCTGGCCTTAACCCCTTTATTACCCAGTGAGCCACCGCACCAGGGCCCTGGATGAGTTGGGTACAGCGCCAGAAGATGGCGCTTCTATGAACGCGCCATTTTCCGGGGCGGCTGCGGACTGCAATATGCAGCGGGTGGGGTCCAGAAAGCTTGGGCCTCCCTGCGCTGCAGATTCCAGCCCCCAGCTGCCTAGTTGTACCTGGCTGGGCACAAAAATAGGGCGAAGCCCCACGCATTTTTTTTTTTAATTATTTCATGAAATTCATGGAATAATTAAGAAAAAAAGGGCTTCCCTATATTGTTGTGTCCAACCAGGTACAAATAGTCAGCTGGTGGTTGGGGGCAGCCCGTCCCTGCCTGCTGTACCTGGCTGGACACAAATATAGTGCGAAGCCCCACGTCAATTTTTTTTTAATTATTTCATGAAATAATTTTTTTAAAAAAGGGCTTCCCTATATTGTTGTGTCTGGCCAGGTACAAATAGGCAGCTGGTGGTTGGGGGCAGCCCGTTCCTGCCTGCTGTACCTGACTGGACACAAATATAGGGCGAAGCCCCACGTCAATTTTTTTTTAATTATTTCAGGAAATTCATGAAATAATGAAAAAAAAATTGATGTGGGGCTTCGCACTATATTTGTGTCCAGTCAGGTACAGCAGGCAGGAACGGGCTGCTCCCAACCACCAGCTGCCTATTTGTACCTAGCCGGACACAACAATATAGGGAAGCCCTTTTTTTCTTAATTATTCCATGAATTTCATGAATTTAAAAAAAAAATACGTGGAGCTTCGCCCTATTTTTGTGTCCAGCCAGGTACAACTAGGCAGCTGGGGGCTGGAATCTGCAGCGCAGGGAGGCCCAAGCTTTCTGGGCCCCACCCGCTGCAAATTGCAGTCCGCAGCCGCCCCGGAAAATGGCGCGTTCATAGAAGCGCCATCTTCTGGCGCTGTACCCAACTCATCCAGGGCCCTGGTGCGGTGGCTCACTGGGTAATAAAGGGGTTAAGGCCAGCTTGGCATCATCAGCTGGCCCTAAGCCCGAAATTCATGGGGTCACGCCAATATTAGACATGACCACCATGAATTTCTAGTAAAGTATTTAAAAAAAACACAAACACCCAGAAAAAAGTCCTTTAATTGAAATAAACACACAATTCTTTATTGTTCTAAATTAAACCATACTTACCGCCACGCCCATTCCAGCTGAAGCCAATGATCTCCTGCAATAAAAGTAAAATAATAAAGCAACATCATCCTTACCTTTCCATGGCTCCCACGACAGCTTCAGCTCTGCTACATCGAGATGACAGGCTGGACCGCAGCAGAACGCTGCCATCCAGCCTGTCATCCCGCAGACACTGAGAAGCGCAGGCATGCTTGCGCTACTCAGTGTCTGGCTGTGACGGCATCCAGATGAGCCGAGGTCATGTCCAATGAACTCGGCTCACCTCATGCACGTCACTGACAGCGTGGGAAAATTCTCACGCTGAAGCGCTGAGTGCAGGAGAATTTTCCCACGCTGCCAGTGACGTACATGAGGTGAGCCGAGTTCATTGTCGGCTCATCTGGATGCCGTCACAGTCAGACACTGAGGAGCGCAAGCATGCCTGCGCTTCTCAGTGTGTGCGGCATGGCAAGCTGGATGGCAGCGTTCTGCTGCGGTCCAGCCTGTCATCTCGATGTAGCAGAGCTGAAGCTGTCGTGGGAACCATGGAAAGGTAAGGATGAGGTTGCTTTATTATTTTTCTTTTATTGCAGGAGATCGTTGGCTTCAGCTGGAATGGGCGTGATGGTAAGTATGGTTTAATTTAGAACAATAAAGAATTGTGTCTTTATTTCAATTAAAGGACTTTATTCTGGGTGTTTGTGTTTTTTTTTTAACTTTGACTATGGGGTTAGTAATGGGGGTGTCTTATAGACGACTCTCCATTACTAACCTGGGCTTGATGTCAGCTGGCATTATAAGCTGACATCAACCCCAACCCTATTACCCCCTGCCACCGCACCAGGGCAGCGTGGAAGAGCGAGGCTAAGTGCCAGAATTGGCGCATCCTATGGATGCGCCATTTCTGGGGCGGCTGAGGGCTGGTGTTTCTAGCCTGGGAGGGGGCCAATATTCATGGCTCCCTTCCTGGGCTATTAATATCATCCCCCAGCTGTCTGCCTAGCCTTTGCTAGCTATTAAATTAGGGGGGACCCCACGTCATTTTTTTGGGGGGGTCCTCCATTTTAATAGCTAGTAAAGGCTAGGTATTCAGCTGGGGGCTGATATTAGTAGCCTGGGAAGCTCCGTGGGTATTACCCCCTTCCCAGGCTTCAAACATCTGCCCCAGCTGTCTGCTTAACCTCCGCTAGAGACTAAAATTACGGGGAACCCCACGCCAATTTTTTTTAATAATAAATCCTTTATTTTAATACTAAATGACAAGTACAGTAACCAACACTGTCACTGTACTTATTATATATGTGACTGACATGTTTCTATCTATCTAATCTATGTGTGAAGCTCTATTCTGTCTGTTATAAATTGTCGGGTACAGATGCTGAATTGCCGGCCGGCTTTTTTAAAGAGACGGTGCATGAAAACACTATTATTTTTTTTAATAAATCCTTTGCAGTAAATGACAAGTACAGTAAGCAACACTGTCACAGTACTTCATATATATGTGACTGACATATTTCTATCTATCTAATCTATGTGTGAAGCTCTATTCTGTCTGTTATAAATTGTCGGGTACCGCTGCTGAATTGCCGGCCGGCTTTTTTAAAGAGACGGTGCACGAAAACACTATTATATTTTTTAATAAATCCTTTACACTAAATGACAAGTACAGTAAGCAACACTGTCACTGTACTTCGTATATATGTGGCTGACATGTTTCTATCTATCTAATCTATGTGTGATTCTCTATTCCTTCTATTCTAAATTGTCGGGTACAGATGCTGAATTGCCAGCCGGCTTTTTTAAAGAGACGGTGCATGAAAACACTATTATTTTTTTAAATAAATTCTTTGCAGTAAATGACAAGTACAGTAAGCAACACTGTCACAGTACTTCATATATATGTGACTGACATGTTTCTATCTATCTAATCTATGTGTGAAGCTCTGTTCTGTCTGTTATAAATTGTCGGGTACCGCTGCTGAATTGCTGGCCGGTTTTTTTAAAGAGACGGTGCACGAAAACACTATTATATTTTTTAATAAATCCTTTACACTAAATGACAAGTACAGTAAGCAACACTGTCACTGTACTTCATATATATGTGACTGATATGTTTCTATCTATCTAATCTATGTGTGATGCTCTATTCCTTCATGTCTAAATTGTTGGGTACCGGTGTATGCCGCTGCTGAATTGCCGGCCGGCTTTTTTAAAGAAAGCGTCTTCTGAGCAGTTTGTCAGCTTTTGGACACCTTTGAAGGTGTTTTCTATGTGTTCCTATGTGTTTTTGTTTGCCTGCCATTGGTTTTAACGGTGTTCGACGGTGTTCTAAGGTGTTCGACGAACAGTTCGACGAACAGTTCCTCGAACATCCCGGTGTTCGACGAACCGAACCGAACCCGAACACTACGGGGGTGGCTCAACACTAATCACAACCCTCTTTTACTTATTCCATTATGCTGTGAGGTAGTTTTTGTTTCCATTATAGAATGTGGCTTGCAATGATCTTTCAGAGTTTAATCTGGCTCTTAAACTAAGAAATGTTGGGGGCTACAGATCCATAAGATGTTCCTTTCAGGGTAACTTGACCAAGCCTGATATATGATGGAGTCTATAGGACTGACAGAGGCAAGGTGCATGCTATACCAGTGCTCCATTCTAGAGATGAGCGGTGTTCGACTCGAACTGTTCGCCAATCTCAAATTCGAGCTGTTTTGGGCGGTGTTCGAGCCGTTCGACGAACACGAACAATTTGAAAAAAATCCGGCTGTTCGAGGTTATGTTCGATAACTGTTCGTGCACCAAAATCATAACTGGATTTTTTCTCAGTAATGCTGAAAATTAATGTTAATACGCAGTTTGAGTGTACAGCGGGGCGGGGGGAGGGGCAGGGGATGGATCTCTGCAGGAACAATGAAGATCTCCATTTTCTTTCCTCTTTCCCGCATTTACAGTGGGGAGGTGCAATCTGTCAGCCTATCAGCAGCGCACACACGGAGCGAACTGCTTTTTTTCACACAAGCAAGGGCATGTGTCATTGGCTGTGTACGTCACATGTCCTTGCCCTATAAGACCCAGCCATTTTCCCCGTCGCCACCATTTTCTCACTGCTGCAGCTGCGTGTTAGACGGCACCGCTGTTGCTGTGTGCGCTATACTTTGTTAATTTTAAGCCAATTTTCGCACAAATCTACAGATAGCTTGAGAGTAGGGAATAGTTGTGATTGCAGTCCTTTTAAGGACTAGGTTACATCATTTCCTATGACTTTTATCAGGCAGGTCTGTGCTCTTAAATAGATAAGTTGGGAGTAAAGACTAATTGTAATTGCTGTCCTTTTCAGGGCTAGGTTACATCAGTTCCTATCACTTTTTGCCAGGCAGGTCTGTGCCAGTGCTGTGCAAGTTTTTTTCACAGCATTTGGCTAAATCTAGCAAAGCAAATCCTTTTTGTCCTCTTGCAGTGTGTGTTAGTCAGTGGAGAAGCCTATCTGTGTTGCAAGCTACACCACCTGTGTATAGAATACTAATTTTTTACTGCACCTAGTGAAGTAAAACCTTTTGGGCATAGCATCATTCTATTAGTCCATCTATACTAACCTCCACCAGGTTGCAAATTCAATATAATTTTTATCTGCATCTAGCTCTGAAAAAATATTTCGGCTTGTAGCAGTGTGTGGGACTTGTTCTATTAGTCCATCTATACTAACCTCCACCAGGTTGCAAATTCAATATAATTTTTATCTGCATCTAGCTCTGAAAAAATATTTCGGCTTGTAGCAGTGTGTGGGACTTGTTCTATTAGTCCATCTATACTAACCTCCACCAGGTTGCAAATTCAATATAATTTTTATCTGCATCTAGCTCTGAAAAAATATTTCGGCTTGTAGCAGTGTGTGGGACTTGTTCTATTAGTCCATCTATACTAACCTCCACCAGGTTGCAAATTCAATATAATTTTTATCTGCATCTAGCTCTGAAAAAATATTTGGGCTTCTAGCAGTGTGTGGGACTTGTTCTATTAGTCCATCTATACTAACCTCCACCAGGTTGCAAATTCAATATATTTTTTATCTGCATCTAGCTCTGAAAAAATATTTGGGCTTCGGCTTGTAGCAGTGTGTGGGACTTGTTCTATTAGTCCATCTATACTAACCTCCACCAGGTTGCAAATTCAATATAATTTTTTTCTGCATCTAGCTCTGAAAAAATATTTCGGCTGGTAGCAGTGTGTGGGACTTGATCTATGAGTCCATCTATACTGACCTCCACCAGGTTGCAAATTAAAAATAATTTTTATCTGCATCTAGCTTTGAAAAAATATTTGGGCTTGTAGCAGTGTGTGGTACTCATTGTATTAGGCCATCTATACCAAGCTCCACCAGCTTTGAAATTAATAATAATTTTTAGCTGCATCTAGCCCTGAAAATAATTTTTCTTCCCAATAGTGGTAGCAATAGAAATATGGGGCACGCCTGGCTAACAAAAATATACGCTTCATAAGAAAAAACACCAGCCTAGCGCATTGCATTAATAAGATGGCATCATCGTCTCTCCCAGTGCTAGGCCTACTACGCCAGCTAGCATTCCCGTGGCTAAAACACAATGTATGGGTCTGCGCTAGCCACGATGCTGAGGGGTCTAAAGCTGCTGCTAACGCTTTATAACAATTCAATTGGCAGATTTTCACAGAGCTCTTCCCCAACGCCCACCCATCGGGCAACAGTTGCCCACCCTCCCTATGGGATCTAGTGGCGAATAGTTGATGCCATTAATCAGAGCGTCAGTTGCCCCGTCGACGTGGCAAGCATATGGTAAGGCATGGGAAGAGTGGACACGACTAGTAGCAGGCAGACGGGTTGACCAATGTGAACAAGCCAGATCACAAGTCACCATAGAATTTCTCCACCAGCTAATGATGAGGGGCATATCAGGGGCGTCAGCGCAGCGGTGTCTGACCGGAGTAGCATTTCACTTCCAACTACTGAATTGGGGAGATGTGACAAAGATTCATCATGAGACAATCCATAAAAGGGTGGAAAAGGGGTCAGCAAAGTCAGGAGTGTAGGCGTCCCGTCCCGTGTCACTAAAACTGATTTCTCACATCATATCCCTAACACCATTAACATGACACTCACAATTTGAAGCAACACTACTGTCTACTGCATTTGTGATCGCCTTCTTCAGGGCGCTATGCATAAGCGAATTAGTCCCTCAATCCCAAATTACCACCAGTGGAGGCTTATTACACCAGGACGTAGTCATAGCCAATAATGCAATAAGTCTACGCATACGCCAATCGAAAACGGTTCCAGCGGGCACGGACACTTGGGTACTTCTACAACCCACAAACGGTACACTGAGTCGGGTAACAATAGTAAAACATATATAACCATCAGATCACAAAGTAATTACTTCCTATCACACATTGATGGAATGCCATTATCAAGATACCAGTTCCAAGCTATATTTAATAAATGCATAACATCGGCAGGGAACCACCCCAAAGATTACGGGACACACTAATTCCGCATAGGAGCGGCCACGGAAGCAGCAAGAGCAGGACTGTCAGAAACGGAAGTTCAGAGGATAGGGAGATGGCGATCCACGTGTTTGGCGAGATACATAAGACCGGACTTGTTATCCTAACGTGGTTTGTTTCTTTTACAGGTGACGCTAAGCCAACAGTGTGGGTGATAGGCCACTCGTATATATATTGGGCAGAAAAAAGGGCGAAAGTCCGCCCAGGCGGGAGGGAATTAGAGTTTCATAACACATATTTCAACTGGAGAGGTATTAGAGGCCTGCTATGGCCACAGGTACTAATGGAGGTAATCAAGGTAGGGAGAGAGGCAAGAGGTCTGGTCATCTTAGTTATACAGGCCGGGGGAAACAACCTAGGTCATCACAAGAGCGCATAACTAATGGCAATAATGAAACTAGACACTGAGCGCTTCAGAGAATTTTTCACAAAACTAACTATAGTATGGTCAGAGATTGTGCCAATAGCGGTATGGCAAGGTGCGCGAGACATCACGGCCATCGAACGGACAAGGCGGGTAATAAATATTCGAATGGCAAAATTTAGAAGAGACAGAGGCGGTGTAGTGATACGACACCGACAACTGGAAGGAGATAAAGCAGGCCTCATACGGCCCGACGGTGTTCACTTAATGGATATTGGACTGGACATATTCCTGTCAGGACTCCAGGACGGAGTGGAACAAGCGTTAAGAGTGATGGGTGGGGGTCAGAGTCCTGCATACGAGTACGCAGGATCCTCTGTGGCCTGGAAATAGAAAGGACATATTGGAGAGTTACACTTGTTGGCCAACTTGCCGGAGTCGAGACCCAGGGCATGCTGCAACAAGCTGAATTATTTTAGAAATAAAATGCCTTTCTAATGGAATGAGTATAAAAAGTTAATAAAGCTGTGACCGATCCTCACCCATCCAGTTGTAAGAGTTACATTATTGTATTGTCAAGGAAAGGGGGGCGGTAGGGGGGCTGAGCGTCTGGGTTTGGTTGGGGGTCCCCACAGTCTGCCTAGGCTAGATGCATTTAAAAATTCTTATTAGATACACAGGCGGTGCAGCTTGCTTCGCAGCTGGGCTACTACGCCCAAAGTATTGCCTAGGCTAGATGCAGTTAAAAATTCTACGCTGACTAGCAGACACTGAAGCTTTGGAGCAGACCTCTGAGTAAACAGCTCTTCAGACTCAACCATCTGTGTTACCCCAAGCCATAGTGTATGTAGTTTCTTACAGTTAAAAAGGGGGGGGAGCGACCCAACCCACCTGGAATAGACGATGCCAACGTCACGGGACTCCAAAAAGAGTCTCCATTTTTTCCCAAAATTGTGGCACAGACACCACTTAACCCTAGAACGCATACCTGGGGCCTCGCAGGCCCGGCCTGTTAATTGTTTTCTATTTTCTCCAAGATTACTTTAATAAGAATTTTGAAACTCTAGGTATTCTTCATGTACATAGTTGTTTGTCATTTGAGTTTGAGTTATTCCATGTTATTTGCACATGGGCCTAAAAGGCCCCAGGTATGTGAAAGTGTAGATTTTTATGGTCATGCGTTCTAGGGTTAAGTGGCATCAATTGCCCCACAGTTGCTTAAAACAGTTGGTGAGGTGATTTTACCAAATCCTCAAGCTTTTAGTCTCCCCAGGATGACACAGGGGTAGAAAATTCCTTGCGAATCCATGATTTGTTCATCTTTATGAACGTGAGTCTGTCTACATTCTCAGTGGACAGCCGCGTGCGCTTATCTGTCAGCACACCACCAGCAGCGCTGAACACACGTTCAGAGAGAATGCTGGCTGCAGGGCATGGCAAGATCTCCAAGGCGTGAGTGGCGAGCTCCGGCCATTTTTCCAGATTGGAATCCCAAAATGAGCAAGGGTCCAGTGACACAGTCATGGCTTCGATGTTCACTTGGAGATACTCCTGTACCATTCTCTCTAGGCGTTGACTATGTGTCAGACTTCTTGTCTCCTGTGCCCTTGCAAAGGATGGTCTAAAAAAGTGGTGAAATGATTCCACAAAATTGCTGTTACCAGCAGATACTGTGTTACTGTTACGGTTTGAGTGATGAAGACTCGACGGTCCCACGGTTGGCAAGTTGGAACTGTGAGATTCACTACGTGCACCACTGGTATTTTGTGCAAAAGCACATGTAAGATTCTGCAACAGTCTCTGCTGATACTCCTGCATGCGTGCATCCCTTTCTATGGCAGGAATAATTTCTGCAAATTTACTTTTGTACCGGGGATCTAACAGTGTGGCAACCCAGTAGTCAGGATTATTTCTAATTCTCACAATTCGAGGGTCATGTTGCAGGTAGTGCAGCAAGAAGGCACTCATGTGTGTTGCGCATCCAGGAGCACCAAGTCCCTGTTGTGTTGGTGGCGAGGTAACAATCATGCTTCCTTCCTCTGTCCTCTCCCCCCAACCTCGCACAACAGAAATGTGATCAAGGTCTCCCTCATCTGATGAGTCTTCCATCAGTTCGTCCTCCACTTCTTCCTGGGCTCCTGCACCTTCCTCACTAGTTTGGCTGCTACCATGCGCCCTGGTAAAACCATCTCCCCCACCCTCACATGCCTGCCGCCTTGGTGCTGCCGACCGTCTGGACCTTGCAGATGTTAGCCCTTCCGCATACAACTCCTCCTCCTCTAAATCCTCCACCTCCTCTTGTGCCACCACCTGACTCCGAATTCTGTTTAACATGTGCTCCAGCATGTAAATCACCGGAATAGTCATGCTGATAATGGCATCGTCAGCACTAAACATCTTCGTCGCCATTTCAAAACTGTGCAGAAGGGTGCATAGGTCCCTGATCTGAGACCACTCCTCCAGCGTGATTTGCCCCACCTCTGAATCTCGTTGGCCCAGGCTATACGTCAGAACGTATTGCACCAGGGCTTGTCGGTGCTGCCACAGTCGCTGCAACATGTGCAGAGTTGAATTCCACCGGGTAGGCACATCGCATTTTAGCCGGTGAAGTGGCAGGCCCAACGACTTCTGTAGAGATGTAAGTCGCTGAGCTGCGGGATGCGAACGGCGGAAGTGAGCACACAGCGACCGTGTCCTCTGCAGAAGGCCATCTAGTCTGGGATAATGGGCTAAAAATTGCTGGACAACCAGGTTCAACACGTGAGCCATACAAGGCACGTGTGTGACATTGCCCCGGCGAAGGGCCGCACCCAGGTTTGCAGCATTGTCGCACACGGCCTTCCCTGGTTTCAGGTCCAGTGGAGACAACCATTCATGAAATTGGTTCTCCAGAGCTGACCACAACTCCTCAGCTGTGTGACTCACATTTCCCAGACATTTCAATGTAAAAACCGCCTGATGACGTTGAGCCCTACTGCCAGCATAGTAAGGAGGTGTGCAGGATCCCTTCTGCGCAGTTAGAAAGCTTGTGGCATGACCAGACAGGCTTTGGGTGCAGGTGGAAGACCGAGAGGAGGTTGAGGAGGCAGAAGCAGTGGAGGAACTTTGACATAAAGAGGATTGACGCACAACTCGTGGGGACGGCAAGACTTGGACAGCAGCCCCTTGTCCTACTGTCACCATAGTTACCCAGTGCCCAGTCAGCGACATGTAACGCCCCTGTCCATGCCTACTCGTCCAAGTGTCTGTGGTGAAATGCACCCTGTCACACACAGAGTTTCTCAAAGAAGCGGTGATGTTGTGTGCGACATGCTGGTGGAGCGCAGGCACACCTATCTTTGAGAAGTAGTGCCGACTGGGCATCTGGTACTGGGGCACTGCGACGGACATAAGGTCTCGAAAATCCTCTGTGTCCACCAGGCGGAAAGGCAGCATTTCTGTAGCCAAGAGCTTGCAGATGGTGAAATTCAACCTCTTAGCTTTCTCATGGCTAGGAGGAAATGGTCTTTTACTTGTCCACATCTGAGGGACCGAGGGCTGGCTATTGTGCTTAGACGGGGTTGATAAGGGTGTCCCCGGCAAACTGCCGGTCTGTGAGGAAGATGCAGGCGGACATGTTAGGTTGCCTTGATCCAAAGGTGGTGCTATCGATGTCGGACAGCGCTCAACACCAGCTGGTGTTCCCACCTCCAAAGAAAATGATGACCTGCCAATCACGCTGGCTGTTGCGGGTAAAGAGGTGGCAGGTCTGCGCCCCAAAACAGGTGTGACTGCTGTCACAGAGGATGAAGAGGCCGCGGATGCACAAGATATGGCAGACGGTGGTTGGCCCGGCCGGCTAGGCCGCATTGTAGCACACTGAGCTTCCCACTGCAACTTATGCTTCATGTCCATGTGCCGGTTCATGCATGAAGTACTCAAACTATGTATTTTTTGGCCTCTACTTAGCTTTTGCTGACAAATGTTACAGATAACACGAGTTGGGTCATCTTTATCGATCTGAAAAAATGCCCAGGCTATGCAAGGCTTAGCACCCATGCGACCTGAAGAGCCACCACGACTTGTGGTGAGAGGCAGAGTTGTGTTTGAGGATGCAGTTGTTGACGTGCTTCCAGTACTACGTCTCTGTCCAGGAAGGCGCAACCTGACCTCGTCGTCACTAGCATCTTCCTCCATCTCCTCTGCTGACCTCATCTCTTGGCTGACTGTGGGTTGACAGTAAGTGGGATCTCCAACCTCATCATCATCACCCTGTGCGTTATCACACCCGTCGTCCTCAGAGCCAACCTGTTCCTGCCCTGACAAAAAACTAAAGTTGTCGCTCCAATCAGGTATTTGAGTCTTATCATCGTCTTCCTCATTGTCTCCACCAACAGGAGTTACAGTTTGGGAATGAGGGTCTACATTATGGTCAGAACCTTCTGCGTCTGGTCCTGGATCCGACTCATAAAGATTCTGGGCATCAGTGCAGATCATTTCCTCGTCTGGATTCACAGAAGCGCTGGAGTCGACCTCTGATTCCCAGGCTATAGTATGAGTAAACAGCTCTGCAGACTCAACCATCTGTTCTACCTCATACTCAGACGGGCAGCTGGAGATTTGGGAGCTGTGAGGAAGCAAGTGCGATTGGGGTGACACCTTTGAGGACTGGAGTATTTGTGATGTTGAAGTTGATGTGGAGGAGAGCCCACTTAAAGGAGCACTTGATATCCGTTGAAGCACCTGCTGTTTTTGTGCCTCATCTGGAATTTGTAGCGATTGGCGTGGCCGTAAGAAAGGGATCTTATCACATTGTCCGCTAAAAGAAGTAGACATTTTAGTTTGGCTGGAAGATGGTCTTCCTTCTGCAGATGTTACTGTTGCTTTAACACCTACCCCACGGACACAACCTTTTTTCCCCTTCCCAACACGCCTATTCCCCTTTCCACCAGCAGCAGGCCTTTTTCCACTCATTTTGGTGGTTAACTAATTCACAACTCTGGAGTTGTTTGCACAAAAAAACAATGGATGGTAACCGAGCAGAGCTGAGTGGCCAAACTGTGGTATTAGGCCAAAACTATTGGCTGGGTTAGATGCAGAAAAAAATTATATTCAATTTGCAACCTGATGGAGGTCAGTATAGATGGACTAATACAACAAGACCCACACACAGCTAGAAGCCCAAATATTTTTTCAGAGGTACTGTAGATGCAGATAAAAATTATTTTTAATTTGCAGCCTGATGGAGGTCAGTATAGATGGACTAATAGAGAAAGTCCGACACACTGCTAGAAGGCAAAATATTTTTTCAGAGCTAGATGCAGAAAAAAATTATATTCAGTTTGCAACCTGATGGAGGTCAGTATAGATGGACTAACAGAGAAAGTCCCACACACTGCTAGAAGGCCAAATATTTTTTCAGAGCTAGATGCAGAAAAAAATTATATTCAGTTTGCAACCTGATGGAGGTCAGTATAGATGGACTAACAGAGAAAGTCCCACACACTGCTAGAAGGCCAAATATTTTTTCAGAGCTAGATGCAGAAAAAAATTATATTCAGTTTGCAACCTGATGGAGGTCTGTATAGATGGATTAATAGAACAAGACCCACACACAGCTAGAAGCCCAATATTTTTTCAGAGGTAGATGCAGAAAAAAATATATTCAGTTTGCAACCTGATGGAGGTCAGTATAGATGGACTAATACAACAAGTCCCACACACAGCTAGAAGCCCAATATTTTTTCAGAGGTAGATGCAGAAAAAAATATATTCAGTTTGCAACCTGATGGAGGTCAGTATAGATGGACTAATACAACAAGTCCCACACACAGCTAGAAGCCCAAATATTTTTTCAGAGGTACTGTAGATGCAGATAAAAATTATTTTTAATTTGCAACCTGATGGAGGTCAGTATAGATGGACTAATAGAGAAAGTCCGACACACTGCTAGAAGGCCAAATATTTTTTCAGAGCTAGATGCAGAAAAAAATTATATTCAGTTTGCAACCTGATGGAGGTCTGTATAGATGGATTAATAGAACAAGACCCACACACAGCTAGAAGCCCAATATTTTTTCAGAGGTAGATGCAGAAAAAAATATATTCAGTTTGCAACCTGATGGAGGTCAGTATAGATGGACTAATACAACAAGTCCCACACACAGCTAGAAGCCCAATATTTTTTCAGAGGTAGATGCAGAAAAAAATATATTCAGTTTGCAACCTGATGGAGGTCAGTATAGATGGACTAATACAACAAGTCCCACACACAGCTAGAAGCCCAATATTTTTTCAGAGGTAGATGCAGAAAAAAATATATTCAGTTTGCAACCTGATGGAGGTCAGTATAGATGGACTAATACAACAAGTCCCACACACAGCTAGAAGCCCAATATTTTTTCAGAGGTAGATGCAGAAAAAAATATATTCAGTTTGCATCCTGATGGAGGTCAGTATAGATGGACTAATACAACAAGTCCCACACACAGCTAGAAGCCCAAATATTTTTTCAGAGGTACTGTAGATGCAGATAAAAATTATTTTTAATTTGCAACCTGATGGAGGTCAGTATAGATGGACTAATAGAGAAAGTCCGACACACTGCTAGAAGGCCAAATATTTTTTCAGAGCTAGATGCAGAAAAAAATTATATTCAGTTTGCAACCTGATGGAGGTCAGTATAGATGGACTAATAGAATGATGCTATGCCCAAAAGATTTTACTTCACTAGGTGCAGTAAAAAAATTGGTATTCTATACACAGGTGGTATATCTTGCAACACAGATAGGCTACTCCACTGACTAACACACTCTGCAATAGGCCAAAAAGGATTAGCTTTGCTAGATTCAGCCAAATGCTGTGAAAAAAACTTGCACAGCACTGGCACAGACCTGCCTGGCAAAAACTGATAGGAACTGATGTAACCTAGTCCTGAAAAGGACTCCAATTACAATTAGTCTTTACTCCCACAATCTATCTATTTAAGAGCACAGACCTCCCTGATAAAAGTCGTAGGAAATGCTGTAACCTAGTCCTTAAAAGGACTGCAATCACAACTATTCCCTACTCCCAAGCTATCTGTATATTTGTGCGAAAATTGGCTTGAAATTAACAAGGTATAGCGCACACAGCAACAGCGGTGCCGTCTAACACGCAGCTGCAGCAGTGAGAAAATGGTGGCGACGGGGAAAATGGCTTGGTCTTATAGGGCAAGGACATGTGACATACACTGCCAATGACACATGCCCTTGCTTGTGTGAAAAAAAGCACTTCGCTCCGTGTGTGCGCTGCTGATAGGCTGACAGATTGCACCTCCCCACTGCAAATGCGGGAAAGAGAAAAAAAAATGGAGATCTTCATTGTTCCTGCTGAGATCCATCCCCTGCCCCTCCCCCCACCCCGCTGTACACTCAAACTGCGTATTAACATTAATTTTCATCATTACTGAGAAAAAATCCAGTTATGATTTTGGTGCACGAACAGTTATCGAACATAACCTCGAACAGCCGAATTTTTCTCAAATTGTTCGTGTTCGCCGAACGGCTCGAACACCGCCCAAAACAGCTCGAATTTGAGATTGGCGAACAGTTCGAGTAGAACAACGCTCATCTCTAGTCCCAGGTCCCTAGCTGGCGGGAGGGTCCTATGTAGTGGGTGCTTAGGGGAGCAGCTTAGGGGAGTGTAGCACCCTGAGGATTCGGCTGCTACAGGGGTATTGCACCTCAACCCAGAGGTGTGATATTCCACTCCCGGGTAAGGATGGAGTGTGGAACTGAGCTCAGATAGACTGCATGCACTACATACATCCCATTTCAGAGGAGCAGGCCGACGGTACTCCCACTTAGAAATGTGCAGGTACAACCGAGCCTGTTCCTGGCTGGAGTGGGAGGGGGGTGGTACATCCCATGTAGTGTAGGGGCAGATAGGGGGAGCAGTCTGGGTAGAGATAGGAGCTCATTGGGTGCTGGTCACCTGAGCTCACACATAGAGGGATATATAAGGTGGGCACCAACTAGAATCAGGGTCAGACGCAGAGAGTCAGTCAGCTGCAGAGGACAAGTCAGACGCAGAGAGTCAGTCAGCTGCAGAGGACAAGTCAGATGCAGAGAGCAGGAAACAGCAGCCCTGGAGAGAGAGAGAGTGGAGCAGAGAAAGACCCAGAGGGGGAAGACTGAAGGGACCCAAGAACCCAAATTAGAACACCGGGTGAGGAGTCAGCATCAGGGTACCGGAACCCAAGCTGGTGGGGGCAAAAACAATCCCCAGCCAGAGACCGGAGATCGTGGGCAGCGTTTGCCACGGTCACCCACCACATTCACCCTGAAGGCAAACCACATGAAGGGTCAGGGAACCCAGGGCCAAGGGTGTCCCAAAAGAAGGCCCGAGGGAGCTGGACCTAGGTGAATCCCTGGTGGGGACGGCTGAAGAAAGGACAGAGGGAGAGCTCAGGGCCACGCTCCGGACTTGTTTGGGGGTTGGCTGGATCCAGGACCTGGTGGACGCAGCACGGCTCGGGTGGTCACTAGCAGCTGGAGTGACCAGTACAACATCTGCAGTAAGTAAACACCCTTAACTGCACAACCCGACTCTGTCTTCACTGCCGTCTGCACTACACCACCACAACCCCCATCCTCTGCGCCTGTCCCCTCTGAGGCTATACCCCTCCCGTTGGGGGTTATTTCACCAAGCTGCGCACCCACCATCAGCCTCAGCGGACCCTGCTGCAGCGGCGGCCACAGTGACCGCATCCCAACGGGTGGCGTAGTCGACACAAAAGAACTTTAGTAACATCTGTAAAGCTGCCACATAACACTGAGCTTGACGCCCTGGGCACGGGGCCGGGTCACAGCCGCTCGGAGACTACAACCCCCCCCATCTGATCCGGTGCCGGGTATTCCCCTCAAAAAGGAATATGTCCCAGGGGGCGCGTCAACTTTGGCGTAGTCGGCAGGATTACGTGCCCGCAACACCCGGGTACTGCGTGCCTGAAGAAAAGTGCAAGTTTACCTCAGAAAGAAGTCTCCCGCCGGTTCCGGAGGGTCCACGCCATCGGACTCCATCACCAGTCGTTTCCCGCCGATTGTCCGCCATTTCCAACTTGTTCCCGCCATCTGCAGAGTTTCCCGCCACTGGGCGACGCTTCCCGCCAAAACCGCAGATTTCCCGCCTTGGAAGAGCAGCGGACGCCATTATGGGCGTGCCAAAGGAGGGCGAGAGGCCACCTCCCATCGTGGGCCGGGACAGAAAATGGCGCCAAAAGTGGAAACCGCCCCCACCAACAGAGACTGTGATGCTGGAGGTGTCTGTCAGCGTGAAAGAACTACCCCTGGAGCTGACAGTCACCGAGTTGCCCCGGGACCGCCCTCTAAGGGGGAGGAGACGAAAGAAAAGAGCAAAGATGGGTGCCGCTTGGAGCAGTCTGGAGCGAGCGCACCCGGAGGCAAGAGGTCTAACGAGGAGTAGCGGAGGAGCTCACCCGGAGATGGAGAGAAAGCAGAACAGCACCGGCCCGCTGGCCAGGAGTCTGCTAGAGACCGAGGAAGGAGGGCAGAGCAGCACCGGCCCGCTGGCCAGGAGCCTGCCGGAAGAAGAGCAGAGCAGCACCGACCCGATGGTCAGGAGCCTGCTAGAGTCCACAACCCCGCTAGGTCTAGCGGAGATCTTAGCGCAGCTCCCCCGAGACCGGGAGTGTGCACAAACTGCCCTGGAGGGCCTCGCAAGGAGGATGGCCCGGGTACAGCGTGAGATACTGGCGGAGTGGAGCCGGGAGATGGCCCAGCAAGCTGAGACCAGTCAACGGAGCACGCTACCCTGGAAGAGGAAGCAGACCGCCTCTGAGGATGGCGCGGGAGGACCCAAGGCCGGAGACGGCGCCGAGGAGGGAGCCGAACGCATGGAGGCAGGTAAAGGGGACGCCTATACCCCGAGCCGTGACACCGCTTACCTGCCCCAGCTCCCCGTCGCATAGCCCGAAAGTCCCCCTGCTGTGCCCGTAGCCGCCATGTCACCGCCATGGACTAGGCCCCGACCGGAAGCCGCCGCAGCGACCCCTGTGACGTCACGCGCCTCGACCCGGAGCGTGACAAAGCAGGAATTACCACCAGCCTGGTCGCAAGGCCTAGTACCCCCGGGCGCCGCACCACCAACAGCGCCCCCTACCTCCGCGGAGCCTCCGGCCTGGTCGCAAGGCCAGGTAGCCCAGGGCGCCGCCGTCCTAACGGTGCCCTTCACCTTCCAGGTGCCCCAGGCCTGGCCGCAAGGCCTGGGCAACCCGGGCGCCACCACCACCGCGCCCATAAGACCAAGAGTGCCGCATCTGGGAGGAGCCAGAGGACCCGGACGGGTCTGAAGCAACACCGTATCACTAAGAAAGAGCAGGAGGGAGCCGTCGTTGAGGACGGGAGTAGAGACTGTATATAGTTGCCTGTCGGGGCACAGTGAACCGTTACTGCTAAAATAGTCCCCGTTGGGACCAGTGAACTGTTTACCCGTTAACCCCTTCATCCCACAGGCTGAGGACTGTGAGCAGCCATTCCCTTCCCTCTACCTGGCCGAGGACTGAGAGCGGCCAACTTCCCTGTATATAGTTGCGCTTCCTAAAGCGCCCCCTACCGGTTTTATAGGAAAAACCTGTTTTTCTAAGAGACTGTCGCACTTTTCCCGGACACACGTTGCACAGTGTCCGGAGGAGGAACCAGAGACAAGAGAAGTCTACGAGAATGTTTATATAAAAAAGTTTTATATATATATAATGTTTATATGTTTTATATGTTCATATGAAAATTTTGTATGTTTTGGTGTTTTATGTCTTTACAGCCCGAGGACGTGCTGTGATTTACCAGGGGGGAATGTAGCACCCTGAGGATTCGGCTGCTACAGGGGTATTGCACCTCAACCCAGAGGTGTGATATTCCACTCCCGGGTAAGGATGGAGTGTGGAACTGAGCTCAGATAGACTGCATGCACTACATACATCCCATTTCAGAGGAGCAGGCCGACGGTACTCCCACTTAGAAATGTGCAGGTACAACCGAGCCTGTTCCTGGCTGGAGTGGGAGGGGGGTGGTACATCCCATGTAGTGTAGGGGCAGATAGGGGGAGCAGTCTGGGTAGAGATAGGAGCTCATTGGGTGCTGGTCACCTGAGCTCACACATAGAGGGATATATAAGGTGGGCACCAACTAGAATCAGGGTCAGACGCAGAGAGTCAGTCAGCTGCAGAGGACAAGTCAGACGCAGAGAGTCAGTCAGCTGCAGAGGACAAGTCAGATGCAGAGAGCAGGAAACAGCAGCCCTGGAGAGAGAGAGAGTGGAGCAGAGAAAGACCCAGAGGGGGAAGACTGAAGGGACCCAAGAACCCAAATTAGAACACCGGGTGAGGAGTCAGCATCAGGGTACCGGAACCCAAGCTGGTGGGGGCAAAAACAATCCCCAGCCAGAGACCGGAGATCGTGGGCAGCGTTTGCCACGGTCACCCACCACATTCACCCTGAAGGCAAACCACATGAAGGGTCAGGGAACCCAGGGCCAAGGGTGTCCCAAAAGAAGGCCCGAGGGAGCTGGACCTAGGTGAATCCCTGGTGGGGACGGCTGAAGAAAGGACAGAGGGAGAGCTCAGGGCCACGCTCCGGACTTGTTTGGGGGTTGGCTGGATCCAGGACCTGGTGGACGCAGCACGGCTCGGGTGGTCACTAGCAGCTGGAGTGACCAGTACAACATCTGCAGTAAGTAAACACCCTTAACTGCACAACCCGACTCTGTCTTCACTGCCGTCTGCACTACACCACCACAACCCCCATCCTCTGCGCCTGTCCCCTCTGAGGCTATACCCCTCCCGTTGGGGGTTATTTCACCAAGCTGCGCACCCACCATCAGCCTCAGCGGACCCTGCTGCAGCGGCGGCCACAGTGACCGCATCCCAACGGGTGGCGTAGTCGACACAAAAGAACTTTAGTAACATCTGTAAAGCTGCCACATAACACTGAGCTTGACGCCCTGGGCACGGGGCCGGGTCACAGCCGCTCGGAGACTACAACCCCCCCCATCTGATCCGGTGCCGGGTATTCCCCTCAAAAAGGAATATGTCCCAGGGGGCGCGTCAGGAGCACATGACAGGGAGAGTATAAATAGGAAGCCATCTTAGAAAGAGCAAGCCAGTCAGAGGAGGAGAAGTGACAGGAGCAGAGGCTCTGCATGAGCTCTGCTCCAGAGGCGGGCCTAGCCTGGGAGGCCCAGGACTGAAGGAGAGAAGAGAGGAGTGGGAGCAGGAAGGCTCCAGGAACCGAAGGGACCCTAGGGGTATGGGCCGTGCAGAAGGCCACCCGTACGCCCGCTGCTACCAGGAGGTAGAGGGGTCAGGCCAGATAAGGGGAACCGGTCCCTCAACTAGCGGAGAAACAGCAAGGCTCAACTAGAAACCGGAGGCTGCAGCATTTCATGTACTGCAGGCCAAAGTCCACACCAGTCTCACTAAGAAGGTAGCCACATAGGACCCAGGGGACCGAACACACGTCGCCAGCCAAGGCCCGAGGATACCGGATAGAAGTGTCACTGGGTGTGAGGTACAGGGAGAAGGCGAGAGAAAGGACACACAGAAGGGGGTCCTGCTAAGTACTCCGGAGCTATCTGGGGGTGGACTGAGCCCCTCACTGAGTACGCACAGCACGACGGGGGAGATTGCTCTGGTACCTGTAATCTGGACTGCAACAACTGTGAGTAAAGATCTTGGGACTGCATCACACGGACACTGTGTTCATTACTGACTCCCTGCACTACAACCACCATCATCCACCCACACTGCCCTGAAGCTACACTCTTCCTGTGGGGAGTAATAATACCATTGCTGCAAAACCACCAGCTTCAGAGGACTGTTCCGCAGCGGCGGCCCCTTTGGCCGCACTCCACAGGTGGCGTAGTCGGACATTATAAAACCCATATATACAAATTACCCTTGGATTGACCGCCCTGGGTCATGGACCGGGTCACCGCCACAGTGACTACAACCCCCAACGTCTACCGGCCCGGCTCCGGGTACCCCACGGCCCAGGGGGCGTGTCAACTTTATAGGTCCCTGATCTGAGACCACTCCTGCAGCGTGATTTGCCCCACCTCTGGATCTCGTTGGCCCAGGCTATACGTCAGAACGTATTGCACCAGGGCTTGTCGGTGCTGCCACAGTCACTGCAACATGTGCAGAGTTGAATTCCACCGTGTCGGCACATCGCTTTTCAGCCGGTGAACTGGCAGGCCCAACGACTTCTGTAGAGATGTAAGTCGTTGAGCTGCGGGACGCGAACGGCGGAAGTGAGCACACAGCGACCCTGCCCTCTGCAGAAGGCCATCTAGTCCGGGATAGTGGGCTAAAAATTGATGGACAACCAGGTTCAACACGTGAGCCATACAAGGCACGTGTGTGACATTGCCCCGGCGAAGAGCCGCACCCAGGTTTGCAGCATTGTCGCACACGGCCTTCCCTGGTTGCAGGTCCAGTGGAGACAACCATTCATGAAACTGGGTCTCCAGAGCTGACCACAACTCCTCAGCTGTGTGACTCACATTTCCCAGACATTTCAAAGTAAAAACCGCCTGATGACGTTGAGCCCTGCTGCCAGCTTAGTAAGGAGGTGTGCAGGATTCCTTCTGCGCAGTTAGAAAGCAGGTGGCATTACCAGACAGGCTTTGGGTGCAGGTGGAGGACCGAGAGGAGGTTGAGGAGGCAGAAGCAGTGGAGGAACTTCGAGATAAAGAGGATTGACGCACAACTCGTGGGTACTGTAAGACTTGGACAGCAGCCCCTTGTCCTGCTGTCACCATAGTTACCCAGTGCCCAGTCAGCGACATGTAACGCCCCTGTCCATGCCTACTCGCCCAAGTGTCTGTGGTGAAATACACCCTGTCACACACAGAGTTTCTCAAAGAAGCAGTGATGTTGTGTGCGACATGCTGGTACAGCGCAGGCACACCTTTCTTTGAGAAATAGTGCCGACTGGGCATCTGGAACTGGGGCACTGCGACAGACATAAGGTCTCGAAAATCCTCTGTGTCCTCCAGGCGGAAAGGCAGCATTTCTGTAGCCAACAGCTTGCAGATGGTGAAATTCAACCTCTTAGCTTTGTCATGGCTAGGAGGAAATGGTCTTTTACTTTTCCACATCTGAGGCACCGAGGGCTGGCTGTTGTGCTTAGACGGGGTTGAGTAGGGTGTCCCCGGCAAAGTGCCGGTCTGTGAGGAAGATGCAGGCGGACATGTTAGGTTGCCTTGATCCAAAGGTGGTGCTCTCGATGTCGGAGAGCGCTCAACACCAGCAGGTGTTTCCACTTCCAAATGAACTGACGACCTGCCAATCACACTGGCTGTTGCGGGTAAAGAGGTGGCAGGTCTGCATCCAAAAACATGTGTGACTGCTGTCTCCCCAGTCACAGAGGATGAAGAAGCTGCAGATGCACAAGATGGGGCAGACGGTGGTTGGCCCGGCCCGCTAGGCCGCATTGTAGCACAGTGAGCTTCCCACTGCAACTTATGCTTCATATCCATGTGACGGTACATGCATGAAGTACTCAAACTATGGATTTTTTGGCCTCTACTTAGCTTTTGGTGACAAATATTACAGATAACACGAGTTGGGTCATCCTTATCGATCTGAAAAAATGCCCAGGCTATGCAAGGCTTAGAGCCCATGCGACCTGAAGAGCCACTACGACTTGTGGTCAGATGCAGAGTTGTGGGTGAGGATGCAGTTGTTGACGTGCTTCCAGTACTCCGTCTCTGTCCAGGAAGGCGCAACCTAACCTCATCGTCAATAGCATCTGTGACGCCCCGCTGCGCTTGGTATCACAAATCCTAGAAGAGTGCATTGATGGAATCCTCCACAAGAGGCCCCCATAAACATTCACACATCTCCACCTTCCACCTCAGACCAGCAGAGGGAGCCCGTTAGGGATATAAATAGGGAAGGTGGAGCTAGGCAGTTCAGTTCCTCTGAAGAGTTCCTGCAGTAGAGAAGCCTAAGAGAGGTCAGTCTGCAGTGGAGCTCAGTCTAGTCTAGAGAACTCAGTTAATAGTTCAGCTGTGGAGCACGAGGCTCCTGCTAGCTAGATTCAGGGAGCCCAGTTAGAGCTTAAGGTGTGCCGGCGCCATAAGATCGGTGAAGTGCGGCAAGCTGCCGTTAGTGTGTATAGCCTAGTGAGGGCCCGAGTAGGCTGAAGGCGAGTGGCGAGTTAGTACATAAGGGGCAGAGGAGCTTAACCAGCTCACCCCGAAGCAGTTACCGGACACCGGATCCGAGCTTACCGGGATCTCTATGACCCAGTAAGGCATAACCGGAATCCCTGGAGAACTACAAGTCCCAGGATCGCTAAGGTGCTGATACGTAACAGAGCCAGGAGACGCTTAGGCCCCGCATACTGGGAGCGTGAACTCCAAGACAAGGCCCTACCACAAGGTCAGCCAGCGCAGGACAGAGACAAAGTTAGGCCTAGCTCCAGGCAGGTCAGAAACTTACTACGCAGAGGCAAGAAACAGGAGGCCCTACACCCGCTCATTGGGGAGATCCTGATATGCACCCTTCACCCTACAGTGCTCCGGGATGTGCCTGAATTTCCACCAGTAAAAGGTACTGAAGTGACTACCATGTCTGTTCCCGTTCTTGCTGTGACCCAGATGGGTCTCGCTTGTCCTGCATTCCCCCTGCATACGCTGCCCTGAGGCCTAGCTCCACCTGTGGGGAGCTATACCATCGAGCTGCCTTATCACCGGCCTCAGTGGACTGCTGCAGCGCTGGTGCTTCTCACCAGATACCACAGGTGGCGTCACGAACTCTTATAAAATTAATAATTATCCACCCTTTTAAAGTGTGACCCCAGGGTACGGGCCAGGGAGCCGACCACCGCGACATCCCCAAGGCCAGGCAAAGGCCCGGGTACCGAGTCATCCCCATCTCCTGGGCTAGTCACATCCTCCTCCACCTCCTCTGCTGACCTCATCGACTGGCTGACTGTGGGTTGACAGTAAGTGGGATCTCCAACCTCGTCATCATCACCCTGTGTGTTCTCACACCCATCGTCCTCAGAGCCAACCTCTTCCTGCCCTGGCCGAAAAGTCAAGTTGGCGCTACAATCAGGTATTTGAGTCTCATCATCGTCTTCATCATTGTCTCCACCAACAGGAGTTACAGTTTGGGAACGAGGGTCTACATTATGCTCAGAACCTTCTTCATCTGGTCCTGGATCCGACTTATAAAGATTCTGGGCATCAGTGCAGATCATTTCCTCGTCTGGATTAACAGAAGCTTTGGAGCAGACCCTCCGTTTCCCAGGCTATACACTGTGTTCCAAATTATTATGCTAATAATATTTTCTCAGATTTTCCCAAATTACCTATATGAATTGCAGTCATTGTAATTTTCCAGTCAAATAACTATTAGAGAACAATTGAAAGGTTTTTGTACAAACTGCCTATGATAACAGTATATTTTTTAAAAAATAAAAAAATCAAACTGCACTCAAAATGCATGTTCCAAACTATTATGCACAGCAGAGTTTTCAACCTTTTCATTTTAATAAAGAACAAAAAAATGGTCATTTTTGAAATTATAAGCATTAGCAGGTTATTACAAACTGAAATCAAACAGTTTTCAACTCAAAACTTTATTCTAGGTGATGTTACATTTGCACATAGGACCCCTTGTTCAAAAGGAGCTTCTGAACTCTCTCGTCCATTGAATTTGTCAGGGTTTGGATGGTTTCTGCTTTAATTGTTTTGCATGAGGACAGAATACCCTCCCAGAGCTGTTGCTTAGATGTGAACTGCCTCCCGCCATCATAGACACTCCTTTTGATGATGCTCCAGAGGTTCTCAATGGGGTTGAGGTCAGGAGAGCATGGGTGCCACACCATAAGTTTGTCCCCTTTTATGCCCATAGCAGCCAGAGATGCAGATGTGTTATGTGCAGCATGAGACGGGGCATTATCATGAATGAAATTATCTCGATGGTCCAGATGGATGGAGTGGAGGATGGCTGGTTGATGGACACCCCATGCAAACACGGCTACGGCGCTAACAAGGAGGAGGTGGAGTAATGTTTTGGGCTGGAATCATGGGGAGAGAGATTGTCGGCCCTTTTAGGATCCCTGAAGGGGTAAAGATGAACTCCATTATGTATGTTGAGTTTCTCAAACAGCACTTCCTTACATGGTTCAAGAAGAAGAACCATGCATTCCGCAGCAAGATCATTTTCATGCATGATAATGCCCCGTCTCATGCTGCACATAACACATCTGCATCTCTGGCTGCTATGGGCATAAAATGGGACAAACTTATGGTGTGGCACCCATGCTCCCCTGACCTCAACCCCATTGAGAACCTCTGGAGCATCATCAAAAGGAGTGTCTATGATTGCGGGAGGCAGTTCACATCTAAGCAACAGCTCTGGGAGGGTATTCTGTCCTCATGCAAAACAATTAAAGCAGAAACCATCTAAAACCTGACAAATTCAATGGACGAGAGAGTTCAGAAGCTCCTTTCGAACAAGGGGTCCTATGTGCAAATGTAACATCACCTAGAATAAGGTTTTGAGTTGAAAACTGTTTGATTTCAGTTTGTAATAACCTGCTAATGCTTATAATTTCAAAAATGACCATTTTTTTGTTCTTTATTAAAATGAAAAGGTTGAAAACTCTGCTGTGCATAATAATTTGGAACATGCATTTTGAGTGCAGTTTGAGTTTTTTATTTTTTTAAAAATATACTGTTATCATAGGCAGTTTGTACAAAAACCTTTCAATTGTACTCTAATAGTTATTTGACTGGAAAATTACAATGACTGCAATTCATATAGGTAATTTGGGAAAATCTGAGAAAATATTATTTGCATAATAATTTGGAACACAGTGTAGTATGAGTAAACAGCTCTGCAGACTCAACCATCTGTTCTACCTCATACTTAGACGGGCAGCTGGAGACTTGGGAGCTGTGAGGAAGCAAGTGCGATTGGGGTGACATCTCTGAGGACTGGAGTATTTGTGATGTTGAAGTTGATGTGGAGGAGAGCCCACTTGAAGGAGCACTTGATATCCGTTGAAGCACCTGCTGTTTTTGTGCCTCATCTGGAATTTGTAGCGATGGGCGTGGCCGTAAGAAAGGGATCGTATCACATTGTCCACGAAAAGAAGTAGACATCTTAGTTTGGCTGGAAGATGGTCTTTCTTCTGCAGATGTTACCCCCCCCCACCGTGGGGGGGCTCGACCCACCAGCGGACAGGCACCAGTATTGGGAGAGGGGGGCTGGCCGTCAGGGTCCACCGCGGCTCTGGCACAAACCCGGCGACACGGAGGTCGCACGGGCAGGAACGGACTGGCCGAGTCGGCTTCGCACTTTTTTGGTTTTAGAAGGGCATGACATGCCTATATCTGTGTCTCCCCCTCCTTTTACTCCTCCACCTCTTTTCTTTTCGCATGACTATATGTACTTGTCACTTTTCCATGTGTTAGTTGTGTCTTCTGAGCAGTTTGTCAGCTTTTGGACACCTTTGAAGGTGTTTTCTATGTGTTTCTATGTGTTTTTGTTTGCCTGCCATTGGTTTTAACGGTGTTCGAAGGTGTTCGACGAACATACGGGTGTTCGACGAACCGAACCGAACTCGAACACTACGGGGGTGGCTCAACACTACTCCATTCAATCCATTGCTGTAATTAGCAAATCTGAGACCCCTTTCTTGCATTCAGTAGAGGGCTTGTGTATTGGCTGTAAATGGCCAAAGTTTGATCCCTTTAAATCTATTTCAGCCAAAGCCACTTAGAGGAGGTATTTTCAGGTTAATATATTTATTGAATTAGTTAGACTGCATGAAAATAAGCAAGTTTGCAATTGAATTGCTTTTTCTATCTGTTGTCTTGCAATAACAGCTTTTATCTTTCATAGCGTACAGCTGGTTAAAATGGAGCTCAGCCACTTCTGCCTGCCCAGATCCTGACCCACAGTGCACAGTAGTTATATTCCAGGAGAGGGGTTAACTCTTAACATCCCAATCAGCTCTCTCCAGTCAATTGATTTCTATACAGCAGTTGTCAGGTCACCTCCCTCTCAGCTAATGATAAGCTGCTGTTATAAATTACCAGCCCTGCAGCTTTCAGAGCCAGTCTCCGACTCCTAATCATGGCTCTCACTATCCTGAGTGGTTGTGTGCTTGTTTAAATATGTGTGTGTGTTTGTGTGCATGTACATATAGTGATACCAGTGTAGACTTAGAACAAACCACTTGTAGCTGAATGTATTACAGCAAAACTTGTGCTGAGCTTTATAGTTATACTAAGGCCACATTCATACATTCAGTATTTGATCAGTATTTTACATCAGTATCTGTAAGCCAAAATCAGGAGTGGAACAATCAGAGGGAAAGTATAATAGAAACACGTCACCACTTCTGTATTTATCACCCACTCCTGGTTTTGGCTTACAAATACTGATGTAAAATACTGACCAAATACTGAACGTGTATTGAATAAACTAGGATAGTCAATAATAAAAGAAAATAATAATGAGAAACTAATCACATTGTCTAAATATCTCAGTTTGTGTCTTGCTCCATTTAGATCTAGCAAAAAGTAGAGTTAGTCTAGTCTCCAAAAACATAAATATATAGATCCCATCACCATAGTTATAGTGATTGGCTAAGATTAGAAAAACATGGCTGCCTTTTTCGAAAAACAGCATCATACATGTCTATTCATTGTGTCTGGCAGTGCAGGTCAGATTTGTTAAAGGGAATTTGTCAACAGGTTTTTGCTATGTAATCTGAACCTAATTCCAGCAATGTTATAATCTGACAGCAGCATGATGTAGGTGCAGAGACCCTGATTCCAGTAATGTATCACTTAGATTACTGGGTGCAGCAGTTGTGATAGAATCACAGGTTTTTCTGCTGCAGAGCTACAGAGCTGGGAATGCTGAGCCCTGTAGAACCCCGCCCACAACACTGATTGGCTGTTTTCTGTGTACACTGTATATTGACAGAAAGCTGCTAATCAGTGCTGGAAGCTTGGTTGGACTAGGAGGCGCAAGAAACCTAGTCCTGTAGTGATAATCTCCTACTGATAAAACACTTATTTTATTGAAACAGCAAAACACAGCCCAGTAAGTGACACATGACTGGAATTAGGGTCTCTTCCCCTACATCATGCTACTCTCAGATTACATAGCAAAAAAAACTGTTGAAAGATTGCCTTTAAAGTGAATGGTGCAGAGCTTCAATACTACACACAATCTATAGACAAGATAGGTGCTGTTTTTTTTTAAAGAAAGCGGTTATGTTTTCCTATCCCCTTTAATTATTAAATGTATGATTTATATTTACAAGCCATAAAATGCACCATGGGCAATCCTTTATATTCCATGGCGTTTATGAATAGTGGTTGATAATGCACTATAAATCCCAGCATATCTATACTGCATCAACTAAGGACTACAAGGCATGCACCATAGAGGCAGTCAGCCTGCTGCTATAGAGCATTACAGAAATGGGGGGTCTTACCTATTTGGTCACATAGCAAAATGGGTAGAAAAATGGGCTAGAAATCAGTCCTACAGTTATGTAAAGGGTGTAATGGGAAAAAAAACTCACACCCTTCTGTCCAGGTTGGAAAAACTCTGCACCATAATAAAGGGGCCAAGTTTGATGTTTTTTACGGTGGGCTCCTCTTCTATGTTCACAACAGTCCAGTTCTTTTTTTTTTTTACATTTATTAAAGGTTAGAATAAGTAATGCAATGTATTGGATTTATTTTGACCGATGTAAGAATTATTCCAGTGCATGTATTTTTTATTTGCTTTGTTGCTGAATTACTATACAGATAGTCAGTAGAATAATTACTCTTATTAAAGCTTTATTAAATCTAAAGCAGTACAGCAATAGAAACTGTGCAGGTTTCTTCAACTTTGGTGGATCAGTTGGTACAATTTTGTGCTTCTCTGCTTTTAAGGCTGGATACATAGACGGCAGTGTGACCGGTTCATGTTTTTCATAATATTATCTGATATCAAGTCTATGTTCACATGATTTAAAGAGGACTTGTCACTTGCTCCATGAAAATTGAGTTAAACGCCTTGTAAAATTCCCGAGCTCCCCTGATTCTGCTGCTCCTTTCCTTTTTGTGCTGCATTAGTCCACTGCAGAGATATTCACATTTGTTGACTTTGGCATCTAAAATGTCTACTTTCAGATCCACTGGGCGCTTCTTCAGAGTCTTCTCTGGGGGTGTGGCATTTTCACCCCTCCCTCCCAGATGCTGCCAATCACAGCTCAGCCGTCAAGCAGTCTCAGATGCTGCTGAGCTGTGATAGGCTGTGTCTGAGAGGGAAGGATAAAAGCACACGCCCCTTGAGCAGACTCTGAAGAAACGCCTAGTGGGTTTGCAAGCAGAAATTTTACATGCTGTGTGCAAAAAGCAGCAAATGTGAAGATTTCGGCAATGGAGTGATATGACACAAAACAGAAAAGAGTGGAAGAATCAGGGAAGCACAGGGATTTTTACAAGGTATTTTTTTTAGCAATTGACAGGTCATTTCTAAAGTGGATGCATCCACTCTCCTGACAAATAATTGTATCCCGTATTATGTAACAATTCTGGAGCATCTTTTCTTAGAACTATATGTTCCTCTGTTATTCTCATAAGACATTTATGAATATATTTATAACTGGAAGTTACGCATTGAGGGTGGGACCCTTCACACCCAGACATTGTCCAATCCAGGCTGCCAGAGTCAAACTTTGCAGAATCATGCCTCTTGGACAAGGAGAATGGTAACTCTCAGTTGTCAATTTATTCAAAATATTTCTAGATGGAATAACAGAGGAGTGACACAACACAGTGAAAAGATGCTCCAAAATTAAAGAAGCACTCCTCCCATCAAAGTTTTTATCCTGTTAATATATTGCAGTCATCATATTATAAAGCACAGTCTACTTATAATTGCTTATTTTGCCTTTCTACCCAGCTAATTCTTCTCTTTTTTTTTCCGCTCTATGTAGAAACAGGAAGTCTCTTGTCCTTGTGTAAGGGGGAAGACCGGGGTGCAAGTACTTTCAGAACAAGGGATCCGGAACTGCCGGGGCCGTGCCTCTGGTTGCAGGGGGAAGACAGACAGCAAGCACAGGAGTCAGGTGACCGGGAAGCTGGGGGCGTGTCCAGAACCAGAGCTCAGGGGTCAGGTGACCGGGGAGCTGGGGGCGTGTCTAGGAAGAGGGAGAAAAAGGAGGTTGCGTGGGAAAGGAGAGAGTTGACAGCCTTGTGGGGAACAAGAGTCAGCTAAGTGTAAAACTGCCAATTACAACCGTGTCGACTCTGCTACATCTAGCCAAACTGGATTGTCGGTTATAGCCTGTTACCTGCTACTCTCCTTGTTGTCCCCATATTTCCCCTCTTACTCCCTGCGTGGAGATTGACCCTGTTACAATAAATCCCCCGTTTATTAACACTGTACTGGCTGCTCTGTGTTTCTGTGTCACTGCATCTAAAGTACCTGTGTTACACCTGCATTTATCATTCCCCTCTTCAACTCCTGAGCCAGTTGCTCTCTCCTACCCCTGGCAGACACTTTTGAAGTGACTTATGAGTCATACAGGGAAAATTGACCTCCTGGTCAGTTTTTAATAACGTTATGTCATAGACCTAATGGAAAAGAGAAGAATTAGCTGGGTAGAAAGGCAAAATGATGAATAGCAATTGTAAGTACACAGTGCTGTATAATATGATGATTGCAATATCTTAACAGGATAAAAATTTTGATGGGAGGAGGAGGAGTGCTTCTTTAATATATTGTGGGGAATATAAGTATTTACTAAAACGGATATACCACATGACTTAACTGTTCCTCTTTAAAAGAGATTTCCCACTATAGACTTAACCCATCAAGTGAATGTACAAAAATTGTCGTCCTTGCATTTCCAGTAAATAAGATCTGTGTCTGTTTGAGTCAAGGTCGAAAATGGAAATATACAAGTGGTCTTTTTTCCTAACTTTCATTTTGGAGAGTGTCCACACTTGCATTGCTCTATATTCAGTAGACAAAAGTCGGTCAAATATGTGGCCACGATTGACCAACTCTTCCTCAATAGCAGATTGAAGAAAAGAATCCAGTAAGCCGGATTTTTACATGCTCGACCCTTGTATCTTGCCGCAGATCTAGACGTGAGCATGCATGTATATGAAGGAGTAAAGGGGAATATTTGTTGGCCAAAGTAGCGCTAAGCCGACAATAGTCGCAAGTGCACAATCAGCTCTTGACTCATATGGCATTAAGTTTATGGTGGGAAAATCCATACACCTGATCATTGCCCATACGGCAACCATTCTTCTTGTCCCCAATGGGGCTCACAGTCTAATTTCCATATGTGAACATCATAGATGATTTATGGAAACATACAAACTCAATGTAGATGTTGTCCTTGTTGGATTTAATTGCAGTTTTTGTTGAAAGGATAAATTAATTTTAGATTTATGTTCCTAAAGGAACAAGGATGAAAAATGCTTTGAAATGGTAAAATAAAAAAAAAACAATTTCATTGTTATTTTTGGGGTCGTTTTTACCATGTAACACTGATGTTATAGGCAGATGTAGGCTGTGTAATACAGCCAGTATCTGGAAGATATGGTGCAGTCTTAGCTCTCTGGACCATTCAATCAATGGGGACCCAGCATTGCATGTACCTGTATGTCCAATGTTGGGAATGGGTTAAAGAGTTTTCCCAAAATGGCAAGTTACCTGTTTATACCTATAGGAGATCACTTGTGATCTCGAGAATGTGGCTCTGTAGACCTCTGTCTTGAATGGAACTGGATGAACACGTAGGTGGGCTGCGCTGTTGGAGTAAATCAATTCTTCAGAAATGATGATGGGAAAAAGGTTTTTTATTCACAACGTGTTTCAACGCCAGTACCGGCATCTTTATTGAATGAAAACACCAAATGTGCACATACTCAACCTCTGCTCCATTCATTGTCAGTGTGACTTCCGGAAATAGCGGAGCACTGTAGTCGGCTTTCACTGCTAGTCCCATAGACAATGAATTGACTGAAGGTCGAGCCTGCGAACCTACGCACTATTCAAGACGGGGCTGTGCAAAACCCTGTTCTCGAGGCTCCAAAACCTCATTATTGCAATCACCGGTGGCCCAGCAGTTGTAACCACAGGAATCAGCAGGTTACCCCCTATCTTATGGATAGGGGACTATGTGCGAATTTGGGAACTAGATATTTGCCAGACCTACAACATAAATGGTGGGAATGATGACTGAGCACTGTCTTGACATCCTCTATCTTGCACTACTGTAATCAAAATACCGTATGACTTTTATTACGGTAGTCCATGGAGCGTTTTAGGTTTAGCAGCTCCAAGTTTTTTCGCAGCAAGCAGCAAGGATAAAATGTTTCTTCAATATCCACTAAATGGAAAATAACTTATTGAGGACATATAATGACTGTGAGCCATAACTAATGTTTACTTCTCAGTAAAAAGAAGGCTACTCGTTAAACCCAAGACGCCAGTGCCATAAGGCATCTTGATCTCTAAGGGATAATAATCACCAGTTGCTTCACGGCTCAAACCTAAAACTCTGTGTGGTAGAAGATGTGTATAGAAAGCCAGGAATCAAGGACTTCGATGAGCTGAATCGTGATGTTTAGGCTATGTTCACACATCATGGGTTTTTTTGCCGTAAATTTTCTGCAGCAAAACCTGATCTTCAAGGGCATTTTGTTCAGGATTTTTCTTGCAGTTTTGGTGCTTTTTTTATGAGTTTTTTCAGCGTTGTTTTTACTGTCCTTCTGTCTCTTTTTATGCATGTACATAAAGTTCTGTGAAAAAAAAGAACCCCATTCTATTTTGGCATCAAAAACGCTGAAAAAAAGCTTATACAAATTTTGATGCGTTTTTTCAGCGTTTTTTTCACCGTCCATTACTTCCTATGGGTGAAAAAAACGCTGAAAGAAGGGACGTGCTCTATATTCCAAAAAAACATGCAAGGCACAAAATCCTGAACAAAAAAAACATGATGTGTAAACAGAGAATTCTGGTTTCTCATAAGACTTTGCTGGTACTGTAAAAGGCAGCTGAAAATTTGCATAAAAAACTGCATCAAAAAACGCTGTAAAAACCATGATGTGTGAACATAGCCTAAGAGGGATTCCTGCTGTTTCACTGTGGATTTTCTATTGGAATTATTACTTGGAAACCAAGGACTCTGTTCACATTATACTTTATCTGTATTAAAAGGGAGCTCTCTTCCAATTTGTAGAATAGTGGGGTTTTTCTTGCAATTTTACTCATTTAATCTTTGGGATTGAAGGACTGATGCCTAAAACCGCATCAGCTTCAATAAGATTTTGTTGGGATTGATGCAGCAACGCAATTTCTTTGTAATTATTTTCCAAGGTCAGCATATAAGGAAGGTAAACCTAAGGCCATGTTCCCACGTGCTGCTTATTTTTCCTCTTCAGGTGTCCACACCATAATATGCAATAGCAATCTGCTCTGATCATTGCGTGTTTTTTATGTGTTTTTCCCTTTTTGTTAATAATTTGGTTTTGGTGCAGATTTTATTCAGTTGTTTTTTAATGTACTTTGTATTTTTAGTGCAGAAATGCAGTTACATTGCAGTTTTACATGGGTTTTTTAGTCTCCCCCATAGAAGCCTATAGGGAAATAAATGCACCAAAAACAGCACAGTTCAACAGCGTCTTTAAACTCACAGCAGTTTTCATGAAATCACGTCCAATTTGCTTGAACAATGAAATGCAGCACAAAAAAATGCAATATTTATGCTACATAGGAACATGAAATAAAGACTGTCCATACATTTTTTGTGCATGGAGAAAGGGCAGACACTGCTGCTTGTCTCCCTTGTGCACAAAAAAATCTGGCCTATTGAATTGCAAAAAGTTTGACCCCTCTTTCCCCATCATCAGGGGAGAGTCCAGGCACCACTATACATTACTTGGTCGGCCGGTCCTGGCGATATTGGGGGAGGATTTAGCCACCTAAAGTCTTCATTTTACACAAGTCACATAAAAGATGCATATATGATTGGCTCATCTGTGTGAAAATATTTTAGAGGATTTCAGGAGATAAATAATGATCATGTGGATAAACCTTTAGCTTTAGCGTTCCTTTAATAAATGTACAGACTTGTCTCGTCACACTCTAAATTAAAGGGTCTTTGCATCATGGACATTCTCTATTACAATGGTCTTTCAATAAAGAGTGTCCCAAGTGCTCATCTGTAATCTGACAGCAAATGCTCAATTTCCCTGCACCACCCCTACTGGGGAAATAAAGTATGGCAACTATTTGCCTTAAAATAAAAGGTCTGTCTTTGAGCTGATGGGGGTACTGCGTCTTCTTGTGGAGACTTCCAGTTGGTGTAGAGAGTCTTTTAGGCCGGGCCAGTGCTTACTGGGAAAAAAAAATCTGCAAATTAACTCTTCATAAGCAGGACAGCTGTTTTTCCAACATCACCTAGTGGAGGTAGCTAAGGTATATGTCTCACTGGTCCTGCTGGTAGTCTCTGCTTTCAGAAACAGTACCCACATCAACGTCACATGATGTCGTGTGAGATCCAGTCATTAATTGAGGCTTTACCGGCACCAAACGGAGAAGACTGAAGTGAAGAAAACCAAAGGTAGCGGAAGCCATAGGAAGAATGGGCAGAGAGCTGTGGTGGCAGGATGGGTGTGAAGAAAGGGGAGTATAATATTTTTAACCCATGCCTGACCGTAAAAAGCAAATTGAGAACTTTGTGAATCCAATTTTTTTGTGAAATTTGTAGTGAATTCACTTTGCTTTGAGTCATATTGCTCCGTTATACCTTTAGAGCTTGCGCACACGTTGAGTATTTGCAGCGCTTTTACAGTACCAGCAAAATAAATGATATTTCTGAAATGTCATGCACTTGCTGCTATCTTTTTCCTTGCGTGTTTCAACCATTAATGCTTTTTTTCAAATCTGCAGCATGTTGATTCTTTTCAGTGTTTTTCAGTATTTTTCACCCAAATTAATGCATAAAAAAGGCAAGTAAAAAGGCATTAAAAATGTGCATAATGTATACTGCGTTTTTCCTGCCGAGAGATACATTTTTAGTGCAGAAAATCCGCTGCAAATACTCAATGTGTTCAAATATCCTTAACAGGGTTGTCCGGTCTTCTGCTAAAAGTCTACAGTCACTCTATGTGAGTGCAGACTTCTGAATCCTTGCAGAGCGCACACTGCATGCTGTCAGGATTCTCCAGTATTGTTGCCAAGGGCAGGCAGTCAGGTGACCAGTATTTCTGTCAAAAGCGGGTCACATTCCGACTAGATGTGTTCGGCCTTGTTCAATTCACATGTATTGCAAATCCCATACTTTTGGTCACCGGCAATACTGGAGAATCGTGACAGCATGCAGTGTGCACACTGCAAGGATTCAGAAATCTGCAGTCACACAGAGTGACTACAGACTTTTCGCAAACAACCCCTTTTAATGACCAATGCTAACTTATAGGATAGCTACTTTCACTGGGTGGCACTAGAATGACAGCTTTCTTTTTTCTGGAAAAGCGCTAGTTTGCATAAGCCGTCTGTGTAGCATGTGTATCTTACGCTCTGGATAATAGATGAAGGTCCTGAACAGGAGAGAGATTTTCTTGTGCGATGCGGCTTTCCCATTAATTTAAATGCAATCACATAGATCTATTGACTATACCATGATTATAAATACTAATTTTCTCTATAATATTTAGTATTAAATTAGCATAAAACTTTGAGAGGTTAGATTCCATTTGACTAATGCACAATTAAAAAATTCACCGAAAACAGAATATAGCAGAAGCAGCTAAATACATTTTAGAATCCTATATATATATAACCTACGTTATACCGCTGCTATGCCCGAGATTGTCAGCAATTACCAGCCCTCTGAGGTTAACTATGAAAGGATATGTAAGAAAGAAAATCCCATTATCATATATAACATTCATCTAAGTCTATGCGGGTTTGTTTCTATAGTCTTTTGCTTAGAGGAGAAGAGGATTTTATCTAGGAGCTTCTCGTATTGTCATAGCTCTTTAGGCTAGTGCTTAAAAAATAAGCTTCAACATAATTTTGCACGCTTTAGAAGAATAATTGTCAAAGAATTCATGATCGTGGCGATAGATCCTCGCATAAAAATAAAATATATGCCGATTGGAGGTGGAGACAGCTATCAGTTAACAGGCTCGATGTAATTGGCGGGCAGCATCCCCGTCTTCCCAGTTCTCTGCACTGTGCCGTACATCCATCCTTCGTCAATTGGCTGCACGTTGACAATGTAGTCACCGTCCCTGAAGGAAACCTCATCATCGTCCTGAGCGCTGTAGTCGTACATGGCTCTGAATGTTCTCTGCACAAGACAAAATGGAAGGACAATGGATAAAGTGGTTCTTATTTTTTTTTTATTTTACTACCAGTTGATATGCAACGTGTACATTAGAGGATAGCTCTATGTAAAACTTGAAGACTCAAGTTTTGCTTCCCTTCTAGGGATGAGTGGACCCGTGGACGTTCGGGTTCTGTTACCCGACCCAAACTGCTGTCACGCAAGGTGAGGGAAAGACTAAGTGCACAACGACAGGAAGAGGGGGAGGAAGCTCAAACACTAGGGAAAGGGGGAGTGGAGACCCCTAGGCAGATCTGAGAACACCCGAACTCCCCTAACGTTCCTAAATAGGTTCCGCACCTATCACCGAGCAGGAAACCTAATCCCTGACTGCCCCTAGCGATAGGCCCTAGATAGGAAAGGGACAGGGTGAGCACTAGTCAGCCCCCACTGCAACTAAAGACAAACAGGTAAACAGACAAGGGAAAACACTTAGCTTGAGAAGACACCAGAGAGATCACGCCAACTAGGCTCCAAAGGAACTCCAAGAAGACACTAGCCGACTACTAGTACTTCAAGCATAGACAGAGGAAAATAGAGCTATCACCAGCGACTCTCTGGAGAGACTGAGGGTATTTAATCATCCAGCAAGGGTGTGTCAATTAGCAGCAGATGGTGAAGGTAACTGCTAGGTCCTAGAGAGAGCAGGATATCACTGCACAGCAGAGATGGAAAGATCAAGAAGTTGCCTGCAGAGCCAAGCGCAATGACCTTCTACAGCCGGATCCAGAATGCCTCTCTGTCACACATGACACACCCGTGACAACTGTAATCCAAAGTTTGGGTCGGGTACCAGAACTGTACTTGAACTTGAACCAGAACCCGAACCCCATTGAAAATAATAGAAACCCGAACTTGGAGCTGTAAAATTCTCTCTCTCCCCCACCCCTCCCTGGAACTCAGAAAATTGCAACAGAGTATGGGGAGAAGTCCATGTTTGGCATTTTCCACCGGACACTAATTGTCCGTTACGAACCCCGAACTTTTAACTTTGGGTTCGGTCATCTCTGTTCCCTTCCTTACAGGGAATGTATCGTCAGAAAATGGCCTATTGTTTAATCAATAGTTTAAAATTATTTTTTTCTTTTAAAAATGTTAGCTTTTCTTTCATATCATAATCTGTATTGAAAAAGAAAATTAAAAATCTCACAATTTTTATGCGGGCCACTAGGACTATTTTAAACTCCTACTTCCTGTTCTTTAGAGAAGACTTTTCAGAAGTCGCATTATCATCACAGTCAGTATTGCAAAGACAGGTAACACCACCAGTGTGAAAATTTGCAAGATTTCTATTTTTTCTTTTAATGCAGATTTTGATATGAAAAAAAAAACATTTTGTCAAAAATGTAAAAAAAAATGGTTATTTAACGCAGAAAAATATTTTACAGAATAGGTAATTTTATCATGATATATTCCTTTGAAAGGAGTTGGTCACTTTGGATAAACTTTTTTTTTTTTTTTTTTTTATTAAAAGCGACTCCATTGGTCACCGGGGAATAAGAAATTGTGCCTAAAGTTAAAGTTTATCTATCCATGTTTCAGAAGAAAAGGATAGTGAGACGTGGAGGGAAGCTGATAATTGGAATCTCCAAATCCAGCGCTATGTTTACCTGCCAATGTCTAAGCCCCGTTGTTTTCAGTTTTTTTTTTCTGTTTCTTCTTTTACTATATATATAGTATATTTTATCCATTGATGAATCTCCATACTCACCAGACTTGGTGAAGGTGAATGTGCATGCGGAGAATGCATTGACCTCATAGAGGACATACTTGACTGGTTCATGTAGCCAAACCCTTGAGACTGAGAAGGATGGTAGGCACCCGGATGACCAGGGGCTGCATTCAGAAAACAAATTAGTAATTATATTATTCATAAATCTTAAAGTAAATGAAAAACAAAAACACTCTGTTCTCCACAATGTATGCAACCTAAATTAATGAATATTTACCTTCCGAGCTTTTTTTTCCTTCAAAAGGACAATCTACTTTTGACCCAAAGACCGAAATCTCTCTGAACCACTTGGCAAATGCTCAACTTATAGAACAGATCAATACATTTTTATTATATTTTCTTTTTTCTCAAGAAAAAGTTTATTAAGTACCTTGTACTTGCCTTTTCTTAAATTAAAGAGAACCTGTCACCAGGTCAAAAGTGACCATTTTAGCTCTTATTTTATTTTTGCTGCTCCCCAGATATTGAGTTGTTTTTTTTTTACTTTTATGGGGTTTTTTTTAATCCGCCATATGGTTCTTGAATAAGTGGCCTTTTATTCAGTGCTAACTTTTATGGTCTTTACCAAGGGGGTGTGGCTCAAAGGGTAACTACAGTGCAGGCTAAAGACACACCCCAGAGTATCCTGTGAACTACGCCGACGTGTAAAGACCATAAAAATTAGTACTAAAAAGGCCCATATCTCTTGAACCGTATCGGGAATTTGAAAAATAAAAATTAAAAAATACTCAGGGGTGTCACAGAAATAAAACAAGAGGCAGAAATGGACACTTAACTAGGCAGTAAATGTCAAAAATAGGATGACTGTTCAATTTTATTTTATGATGAATTCCACTGCTTATACCCAGATACAATCTAAATAAAATGATATTGAAATGTACTTATTTTGTCCTGATCCTTGGTCAGACTATACCCTATATGTACAGAAGTAAAATTGTAAAGGCAGATTTGCAAGGGCATTATTGGCCACAATAAAGACAGCAAAATTCCTCTTGGGGTATAGAAAACAAAAGTAGATGTAGAAAATAAATGTATTTTTATTTTATTTATACAGGCTCATAAATAACTTTCAGGATTTATAGCCACCAGTAGAGAGAGCTCCAGCACCCATCCATTGCCTCCTGGTTGTGACCTTGCAGTTAATGGAGAACAGGGGACACAAATTCTGGCAATCGATGAGGACTCCATTATTGGGATATACACCAATATAAGTGATCACCTTTATAATGGATAGGTGACAACTTGCCAAGACCAGAATAGTCCTTTAAGGACCAATGAGGTCCTTGAAATATGTATTTTCATTGTGCATTAAATCTATGTAAAAATGGAAGCCATCACTAACATATATATATATACATATAATATATACACTGCTCAAAAAAATAAAGGGAACACTTAAACAACAGAATATAACTCCAAGTAAATCAACTTCTGTGAAATCAAACTGTCCACTTAGGAAGCAACACTGATTGATAGTCAATTTCACATGCTGTTGTGCAAATGGAATAGACAATAGATGGAAATTACTGGCAATTATCAAGACACCCTCAATAAAGGAGTGGTTCTGCAGGTGGGGACCACAGACCACATCTCAGTACCAATGCTTTCTGGCTGATGTTTTGGTCACTTTTGAATGTTGGTTGTGCTTTCACACTCGTGGTAACATGAAACGGACTCTACAACCCACAGAAGTTGCTCAGGTAGTGCTGCTCATCCAGGATGGCACATCAATGCGAACTGTGGCAAGAAGGTTTGCTGTGTCTGTCAGCATAGTGTCCAGAGGCTGGAGGCGCTACAAGGAGACAGGCCAGTACTCCAGTAGACGTGGAGGGGGCCGTAGGAGGGCAACAACCCAGCAGCAGGACCGCTACCTCCGCCATTGTGCAAGAAGGAACAGGAGGAGCACTGCCAGAGCCCTGCAAAATGACATCCAGCAGACCACAAATGTGCATGTGTCTGCACAAACGGTTAGAAACCGACTCCATGAGGGAGGTATGAGGGCCCGACGTCCACAGATGGGGGTTGTGCTCACAGCCCAACACCGTGCAGGACGCTTGGCATTTGCCACAGAATACCAGGATTGGCAAAGTCGCCACTGGCGCCCTGTGCTCTTCACAGATGAAAGCAGGTTCACACTGAGCACATGTGACAGACGTGACAGAGTCTAGAGACACCGTGGAGAGCGATCTGCTGCCTGCAACATCCTTCAGCATGACCGGTTTGGCAGTGGGTCAGTAATGGTGTGGGGCAGCATTTCTTTGGAGGGCCGCACAGCCCTCCATGTGCTCGCCAGAAGTAGCCTGACTGCCATTAGTTACCGAGATGAGATCCTCAGAGCCCTTGTGAGACATATGCTGGTGCAGTTGGCCCTGGGTTCCTCCTAATGCAGGACAATGCCAGACCTCATGTGGCTGGAGTGTGTCAGCAGTTCCTGCAAGATGAAGGCACTGAAGCTATGGACTGGCCCGCCCGTTCCCCAGACCTGAATCCGATTGAGCACATCTGGGACATCATGTCTCGCTCCATCCACCAACGTCACGTTGCACCACAGACTGTCCAGGAGTTGGCAGATGCTTTAGTCCAGGTCTGGGAGAAGATCCCACAGGAGACCATCCACAACCTCATCAGGAGCATGCCCAGGCGTTGTAGGGAGGTCATACAGGCACGTGGAGGCCACACACAATAATGAGCCTCATGTTGACTAGTTTTAAGGACATTACATCAAAGTTGGATCAGCCTGTAGTGTGTTTTTCCACTTTAATTTTGGGGGTGACTCCAAATCCAGGCCTCCATTGGTTAATAAATTTGATTTCCATTGATGATTTTTGTTTGATTTTGTTATCAGCACATTCAACTTTGTACAGAACAAAGTATTCAATGAGAATATTTCATTCATTCAGATCTAGGATGTGTTATTTGAGCAGTGTATATATCTACTATATAATTGTCTTATCCCGTCTGTCTGTCTGTCTATCTGTCTGTCTGTCTGTCCTGGAAATCCCGGGTCGCTGATTGGTCCGGCCGCGGCCAATCAGCGATGCGGCATTTCTGAAAAACATGGCGGCCGTTAGCGGCTCATGTGCGGCATGGAGGTCAGCGACGATGCAGCCGGCTACCTGCAGCATAAGTCCCCCGACCGCAGGCGCCGCTGACCTACATGCGGCTATCGTCGGGAGATCAGCGGCTATGGCCGCTTATCTCCCGAGGACAAGTGTGACGCCCCTCCCCTCCTCTCCTCTCCTCTCCCCTCCCCTCTCCTCCCGTCCCTCGCCCCGCTCGATCAGGACCCTGGCACCCGGCTTCATACTTACCCCTCCCCTCCTCTCCCCTCCTCTCCTCTCCTCTCCCCTCCCCTCTCCTCCCGTCCCTCCCCCCGCAAGATCAGGACCCCGGCACCCGGCGTCATACTTACCCCTCCCCGTGCCTCCGCAGCAGCTCCTGTGTCTTCCGCTGATGCTCTGTGACGTCTCAGGTCAGAGGGCGCGGTGACGTCTTTACAACGCGCTCTTTCCTGACCGGTCACAGCGCACAGCGTCAACATGCCGGCTATGCTGGAGTCCAGAGAAGCAGCTGAGAAGGGAGGTGAGTATTGGATTTTTCTTTTTTGTATGGGGCCATAGGGGACCTGCATGGGGCACTATGGGGGGATGGATATACAGGGGATATGACTTCCTGCATGGCGCATTATATGGGGGGGAGAGGTGACATCCTACATGGGGCATTATATGGGGGGGGGAGAGGTGACATCCTACATGGGGCATTATATGGGGGAGAGGTGACATCCTGCATGGGGCATTATATGGGGGGAAAGGTCACATCCTGCATGGGGCATTATATGGGGGGGAAAGGTCACATCCTGCATGGGGCATTATATGGGGGGAGAGGTCACATCCTGCATGGGGCATTATATGGGGGAGAGGTGACATCCTGCATGGGACATTATATGGGGGGAGAGGTCACATCCTGCATGGGGCATTATAAGGGGGGAGAGGTCACATCCTACATGGGGCATTATATGGGGGAGAGGTGACATCCTGCATGGGGCATTATATACGGGGGATGTGACATCCTGCATGGGGTATTATATACGGGGGATGTGACTTCCTGCATGGGGCATTATAAAGGAGGGTCGGGAGACATATGCTAGAATACCCGATGCGTTAGAATCGGGCCACCATCTAGTATATATATAATCAGGATAAACATACGACTGAGTCATTTACACATTAGATAAATATTAGTAAAGCAAATTAAGATCAACTCCACACAATTAGAACATATATTTCCCTTTAAAATACTCAAAAAAAAACATTTAGAAAAATAAAATCAGAGTTTTCATTATCAACGTTTTTGTGTTTTATCATTAGGAAAGTCCTGAATCCTTTTTTTTTCTGTCCTGATTATCTCTGTATACTCACCACATCAATGTAGTGTCATAAATGGAAGTAGTAGAAAATAGAGATGAGTGAATCCATTCAAGATAAATCAAATTTGTCTTGAATTTTATAAAAAAAAATTGTGATTAACCCAAATCCAAACTTTTTGGATTGGCCTCTGGCGATCCCAGCAAAATGTTTGCCGGCTGGCTGACATTTTTCTAGGTTGTAAATGACCTATTATCCCCCCTTTGCACCACTGCCAGCGTCTGAAGCCTCCATCTGTCTCTTAACTTCCTCTTTCAGCAGGAGACATCACATGACCGCTGCAGTCAATCAGAGGTTAATGCTTGGCTGCAGCCTTCACATTCCATCCCAGTCAGAAGAGACATACTTTAGTGGACAACCCCTTTAAGGAATAATATATAAGTAGTGAAGAATGTTAGACTTCCATGACCTATACAAATACTTTCATTTTATCTTCTTGATGATTTGTAATATTCTTATCCATAAATATTAGAAGACAGCACACAAGCCTGTATGTTATTTGTGAAGCTTTGCACAGCAATCAGGTGTCACAGTGCTATTTAAGCAGCCATCCCATGTACAGCACTGATATTTAACACGTCTCTGAACCTCCGTATGTACATTACCTATATATTTATACATTTCCAGGGGGAATAGCACAACGCAGATTTCTAAAAAAAAATGTTTCACAACGGTTCCTCACAAGTTTCATTATATTTTTACTGCCAGTGAGTAACAACTTGCTTAAAGGGGTGTTTTCAGGATCCCAACGTATCACCTGTCATTGATGACAGACGCCTCAGCTATCTGCATCAGACCAATAAACTTTGACTATAGCAGCACCATGAATGCTCGACCATCACTCCATTCAAATAGGGGAAAAAGTCAGCCATTATTTTTCTAAAATGAAGCAAAAAATGTACAAATTTTTGGCTTCAGCGGTGGTCACATGCTATAACTATTGGTATCACCACTGACTGATGGGTGGCGATACAAGCACAGCAAGTCAGAGGACTGAAGAGGGGAGCAATGTTGGTTTTCAATTCAATACATTTGCTTCCTTTTTCTTTGGACATCTTCTTATAAGCAGGTCTATGTGTTTCCATAGTAACAGACTACAAACAAACACAGTGTAGTCAGATTCTGCCGTTATGTAGTCCTCTTTATTATCTGTCTTCAGGGTAGGAAGAACCAGGGCCAGATTGAAAATCAACTCATGACTACATGATCAGATCAGTCAGATCAGGTTTGTTATCATTAGTCCAAATGGTAGCTGTATACACAAAACGGTAGGATTTTTTTTTGTACTCAAAACGATTGGAAAAATTGTCTCATTTTTCATCATATATGCATTAGGGCAATCATTCTAAAAAGGAAAATGTTTTATTTTCTAAATTGTGCAAAGTATTTAAAGGGAATCAGTCAACAAGATTTAATTCCTCAAACTATTTACAGCATATACTCTTGCAAAGACAAGTCTAGCAATACCTTTACATGGCCAGTCCATTCTTCCATTACTGAAAAAATCATCATTTGAATTGATATGCAAATAAGGTTGAAGAGCTATGGTAGATCTGAAACCTCTGTCACTCCAGCTCTATTCCCCACCTCCTCCTGCTTGACTGACAGCTCCTTTGCTTGAAGTCACACAGCATAGAGGCGGTCAGTCAAGCAGTACAAGGGAAAGGGAGCACTGGGCGTGGGATAGAGCTGGAGTGACAAAGGCTTGGAAAGTCCTTCCACACATTTAAACTACTTTAGCTTCATTTGTATATTCATTCAAATGCAAATTTCTCAGTAATGGAGGAACAGATAGTCTAGCTAAAGGTATTTCTGAACTTGCATTTGCAAGTACTACATGTCTATATAAATAGTTTGGGGGTGAAATTTTGCTGACATGACTAGAGGACGTTGATGTGTTCAATCTCGCATACGGTTTTCTTGATAGCGTGAGCCAGCAGTGAGGCCAATGGATAGAATATTGCAAGGAGGTTGAGATAGCGTGCTACTAAACAGACTAGAGATGGAATGGTTGCATTAATTAACACGGGATTTAGGTTTGTTACCTCCTTCTTCAGATGCCTTTGTTCCCTCACTGTAGTAAGAGATACTAGATTTCATCTCAGACACTTCTGACCTGTCATCAGCCTGACTCACTCTGACCACCCCCGCGGAGTGGCACGAATGCCTGTTACCCAGACTAGCTCTCTCTACAAATAGAGGAATACTACAGTGACCGACAGGGAAAAAAAGAGAAAACAGATGCAAACAGTATGGAATAAAATGAAGATGTGGGATACAGATTGCGACAGGTTGAACACAGAGATGTATGCTATACTGTGCTATTCCTAAAGTACGAGGGGGCAGTGCGTGACGCAGGGATTCAGAGAGAGAATGGTGTACCATGCACTGCTCCTAAGGGTCCCATACACATTAAAGTCAACCCAATCTAAAGAATGTCAGTTGCTGTCCGGTAGCAGCCTTCTCTCTTCGCCCAATTGACCAAATTGGCTTTCAGTCAACAGCCCTTTCATATATATGGGCACCATGAAGCTCCAAATTTGTCTAATATGTATCAGTGTTGCCTGGAGTGTCACCGTAGGCTATGTTCACACGTTGAGTTTTTGCAGAGTTTTTTTGCTGCGTTTTTTTCATGCAAATTAAAAGCGTTTTTTTTACAGTACCAGCAAAAGATGAGAGATTTCAGAAATCACAAAATAGGAAGATCCGGCTCAACGGACTGTGAACAGACTTTTATTCACAAAAAGTGCTTGAAAGAGGACACACAAAGTCATAGGTACAGCTTAAATGGAATGCGACATCGACGCGTTTTGGTTGACTGCACGAATCAAGAAGTCTCACCCAAAACGCGTCAACGTTGCATTCCATTTAAGCTGTACTGCTGACTTTGTGTGTCCTCTTTCAAGCACTTTTTGTGAATAAAAGTCTGTTCACAGTCCGTTGAGCCGGATCTTTCTATTTTGTGATTGCTTCACGCCTTGACACAGCGTTCTCCGAGCTCCGAACACCATCAAGATGTCTCCAACGGTGAGCTGGATTTAATCTAACTAGGTTTCAGAAATCTCTTGCACACTTTCATTTTTTTCTGCTGCATTTTTTAAATATGCAGCATGTCAGTATTTTTGCAGCATTTTTTCACCCATAGAAAGCAATGAGTAAGGACAAAAACGCAGCAAAAACGCAGGTATCAGTTTTTGCAGTGTTTTTGGTGAAAAAATGCAGCTCCAGCTGGATGTGAAACTCATTAATTTTTGCGATTTTTCCAAATATAAACCATAATGTTTTGGTATCATCGCATGATCATGGATGTTAGTATTTTTTTATTGTAATGTAATTTGCACTTAATTTTTGTTTAAAGCAATCTTTTTGTCTCTCCCTACTCCAAGGATAGTTTAATTGAATCAGTGATAATTAAATTAACGATGTGTTGAAAAAAGTAAACCCCGCCCTACCTAATAAACCTATAAAAAAATGTATTAGAATTAATTTAATCAACTTGCCCTTTTATGCAAAAATAATTTACGGTTTCACCTTCGTCTTGCATTGATCGCCTAACACCTTGTATTGTTCATGCTTGCAAGGTGTAAGTAAAGTTGAACTTTGGGATCCTGAAAAATGCAGCAAAAAAAGCAGCAAAAGATACAGCTAAATTGCAGCAAAAAACGCAGCAAGAAAATCAGCAAATAACACAGCAAAGCCTGCGTTTTGGCGGCAGCTTTTTTACTGCCTTCAGCAAAAACGCAATATGTGAACATGGCCTAAAAGTCCTGTTTGAAGCTCATATCCACATTATTGTGGTTATTAGGTGACTCCTCACTGACCCCAGACTAAGTAATTTTTATTAACACCACAATGTCTCACATTTCTGACAAGGAGCTGCCTAATATAAGAAGGAAGCACCAGGTTGTCCTATTATAGTTAATTGCTGGCAGTTCCAGTAGCAGCACAGTTTGTGAATAGCTATTTTTCAGGGCACCACTGTAATGAAAGCAGATTGCCAAAAATTGTCCACCTCTTATATTATTTGGATCATGTCGCCTCCCCTCCTCTCGCTTATCCTTCTGCACCTTTGCTGTCTTTCTTTACATCACTGATGTCCAAACCAGATCACAATAGAGAAAATGCACCAAAGTTGGTATTTTATACACAGTTCAAAATGGTTTGCCCCAAATAATTAAAAGGTGCAAACATTTTTTTATAGAATTTGGTGAATTTGAGGCTCAAAAGTCAGGAAATGAAATCCACACCCGCTAATAACAGACGTATGTGTGCCACTGAAATTATTTGATCTCCTGTGTAGTGTAATATATAGTATCCATCAAATGTCTTTTTTTATGAGAAAGAATAACTCGAGCTTCTGTACCAGTTAACATACGAAGGCTCCGAGACTGAATATTGTCCTCCAGTGGGTCAATGTCGAATATGGAGCCTGGGTCAGTACGCCAAACCTTAAGGTCTTTGTTGGGAGAAAAAAAGTGTGAGATGAAACAGAAGAAAAAATGAGGTTAAAGGGAACACAAATAATGAAAAAAAATAAGAAAAGAAATAAGAAATGGCAGAAAAGAGAGAAAAGAATATAGCAAGGAAAAAAATGGGAAAATTACAAAGTACAGTTGTGTCCATTCTTCCCCTTATTTGAATTTTTAACGACAGAAGTTCAAAACCTTCTCACGACATTATAACTAAACCCTCAAAAGTCTGCAGTTCCCATCACATCGACCGGGCGGCCACATACAGTATAGCTTAAACATCTCACGACAAATGATTGGGATATAATTAGTGATGAGTGAATGTGCTCGGATAAGGGGTTAACTGAGCAAGCTCGGGTGCTTACCGAGTATCTTCGGCGTGCTCATATATTATGTTCGAGTCCCTGTGTCTGCATGATTTGCGGCTGTTAGACAGCCTCAAAATGTGTGAGGATTCCCTAACAAACAAGCAATCTTCACGTGTGTTGAGGCTGTCAAACAGCTGCAAATCATGCAGACGCAGAGACTCGAACATAATATATGAGCACGCCGAAGATACTCTGTTAGCATCCAAGAGTGCTCGGTTAACCCTTCATCCGAGCATGTTCTCTCATCACTAGATATAATGTTTGGTATTGTTTTAATACTTAGTCATTTTGCACCACTCACGATATCAAACATTTTATAAGGTACATATGGTGGAAGTATTATTTAGGCACTGTATAGCAGTAGGACATCATGGACGGAAGAATAGAAGGAGCAAGGCGAAGAAGAAGACCAGCAACCCAATGGCTTGATACTATCAAGTTAACAAGATCGATCTTCCTGCAGATCATTCATCCATTATGTCGCCATGTCTCGAGACCGAGCTGAATGACGTTAAATAATAAATAAATAGCAATAGTATGTGTTCGCTGTATGACACAATACCGTAAGCACTATACTACACTGTATGCTACTAGTTTCTGTTTACTCTATGAAGGTACAGTGGGGGAAATAAGTATTTGATCCCTTGCTGTTTTTGTAAGTTTGCCCACTGACTAAGACATGAACAGTCTATAATTTTAAGGGTAGGTTAATTTTAACATTGAGAGATAGAATATCCCAAAAAAAATCAAGAAAATCACACTGTATAAATTAGATACATTTTTTTGCATTTTGCAGTGAGAAATAAGTATTTGATCCCCTACAAACCATTATGAGTTCTGGTTCCTACAGACCAGTTAGAAGCTCCTAATCAACTCGTTACCTGCATTAAAGACAGCTGTCTTACATAGTCACCCTTATAAAAGACTCCTGTCCACCGACTCAATTAATCAGTCAGACTCTAACCTCTACAACATGGGCAAGACCAAAAAGCTTTCTAAGGGTGTCAGGGACAAGGTCATAGACCTGCACAAAGCTGGAATGGGCTACAAAACCATGAGTAAGATGCTGGGTGAGGAGGAGACAACTGTTGGTGCAATAGTAAGAAAATGGAAGAAATATAAAATGACTGTCAATCGACATCAATCTGGGGCACCATGCAAAATCTCACCTCGCTGGGTATCCTTGATCATGAGGAAGGTGAGAGATCAGCCCAAAACTACACGGGCGGAACTTGTTAAATCCTGCAGTGCCCGCAATGTCCCCCTTCTCAAGAAGGCACATGTGCAGGCCCGTCTGAAGTTTGCCAATGAACACCTGGATGATTCTGTGAGTTATTGGGAGAAGGTGTTGTGGTCAGATGAGATAAAAATTGAGCTCTTTCGCATTAACTCAACTCGCCGTGTTTGGAGGAAGAAGAAGGATGAGTACAACCCTAAGAACATCATCCCAACCGTGAAGAATGGTGGGGAAAACATTATACTTTGGGGGTGCTTTTCTGCAAAGGGAACATGACGACTGCACCGTACTGAAGGAAAGATGGATGGGGTCATGTATCGCGAGATTTTGGCCAACAACCTCCTTCCCTCAGTAAGAGCATTGAAGATGGGTCGTGGCTGGGTCTTCCAGCAAGACAATGACCCAAAACATACAGCCAAGGCAACAAAGGAGTGGCTCAAAAAGAAGCACAGTAAGGTCATGGAGTGGCCTAGCCAGTCTCCAGACCTTAATCCCATAGAAAACTTATGGAGGGAGTTGAAGCTCCAAGTTGCCAAGCGACAGCCTCAAAATCTTAATGCTTAGAGATGATCTGCAAAGAGGAGTGGACCAAAATTCCTCCTGACGTGTGCGCAACCCTCATCATCAACTACAAAAAAAAGTCTGACTGCTGCGCTTGCCAACAAGGGTTTTGCCACCAAGTATTAAGTGTTGTTTGTCAGAGGGATCAAATACTTATTTCTCACTGCAAAATGCAAAAAAAATTATCTAATTTATACAATGTAATTTTCTTGATTTTTTGGGGATATTCTATTTCTCAATGTTAAAATTAACCTACCCTTAAAATTATACACTGTTCATGTCTTTGTCAGTGGGCAAACTTAGAAAAACAGCAAGGGATCAAATACTTATTTCCCCCACTGCATATGAAAATGATATTTGCCACTGGCTCATAGTGTTAAAGAATATGGACACTTTATGGAGGCATTTTTTTTTATTAATATTTTTGCTTAAAATAATTTTTCAATTGCATTAAATCAGTGTTGAGTCAGAAAATTGGAAGGATTGGATGGGGAGGAGAAAATTTTGCACCGTTGGCCTTCTATAGACTCTATACTGCACTGTTTATTACTGACTGCAGAATTAAAGGGTTATTCCCAAAAAATCAAGTTATCCCCTATTGATAGGATAGGAGATAACTTGCTGATCACTGGGGCGCCAACTACTTCACCCCATTGCGATCCCAAGATCGAGGCACTGGCACTGGCACACAGAATGGGTCACATGGTGTACATACACAGCCTCTGTTTCATTTATTGTCTATGGGACTGCACTCAGCTTTCTGGCAGTCCCATGGACAATGAATGGAACAGAGGTAGAGCATGTGCACCTCTTCTCAGGATTGTTGAGGGTCCCAGCAGTAGGACCCAAGGGATCAGCAAATTATATGCTATTCTGCAGTAAGGGATAATTAAATAATTAATTCCGTCATTGAGCTTGTTCCTTTTTTTGGACTCTTTGACTACTACAATAGTACAATACATGCATATTAAAGGACACTATTAGAACTGCATGATATCTTTCCTTCCAAAACCCCCAAAAAATTAAGGTGGGGCTTCAAACATTTTTTTTGCCTAGGTTCCTCATTGGAATGTGGATTCCCCGTGAAAATGAAGTCAATAGTTGAAATAGTATTACCAATGTATCATCAAAATGTAATCGAAGGTTTTCCAAAAAACTCACCTACAACGATTCCCGGCCGTCGGTCCATCTCCACTACATGGGGGTGGACACCCTTGTATGCAGCATCGCTGACGATCTGTGAGTTTTTCCTGACTCTCTCTGTCACTGGATCATCCGCTACTGGGGTGAAACCTCTGCCTTTCGTCTTCTCAAAGTCTTCATGATATTTTATCTAAAAAATAAAAGTTGTAAAAATAATAAATGGTGGCCATAAATGATAAAGACCTCATATGATGTGTAATCTAGATGTACGAAGTGGAAGACTTTCTAAGTCTTTTCAAAAAGTTTGCAAAATATCACAAATTACTCCATGAGTTGTTTGGTCAAGTTGGTCAAAAAAAATATGCACACACACACACATATATATATATATATATATATATTTAGCCATTTCTTAGTTGTATCTGTTTTTGGGAAAAATGGGCAACAACCAATATGGCAGCTATTAAAGCTCCAACAGATGTTGGCATCTAGTATTCCCTGTTCTTTACAAGTCAATTCCGCATAGTAATACAGTGTTACATAGTATACCCAATATTGCTGCATAAGATATCATAACTGGCATATACAGTAGGTGTCTATGTAGGTGAGGTCACAACCATTCACGATCGGTTTTATGGGGAGGCAAATTAGGCAATTTCTCATATACCCCTTTCCCAAGGAGGTTCCAAAGTACTGAATCCTCAAGAGCAACCTGAGGGTGGAGGGATAAAAACATTAAGGGATTTGTACCAAATTATTAAGCCATCACCAATCCATAAGACAGGTGAGAACATGCCGATTGCAACCTATCACTGGGACTCCTCCAGATGTCGAGAATGGGGCTCCTCAAAGCCCTTTCTGAAAGGAGAGAAAGTTGCACGTGTACACCACTGCTCCATTCATTGTTCATGGGTCTGCCAAAGATAGCCGAGAACAGCACTCCTCAGAGCTCCATTTTTGAGATGGTTGGGGGATCCCAGCAGTGAATCTATCCTGTATATAGTACCAAGTAATAACGTTTTTCCTAACAGTTTAAGGGTATGTGCACATGTGCTTTAAGTTTTCCGGAAGGAAGACGCTTATGGACACACCAGCGTCTTTTATCCTGAAGTGTCCTTTATACATTTATTATTTTTTCGTCTTTTAGACGAGAGTGGCTTCGAAGTGGAGGCCTGTTGAAGAATGGTCAGGTCACTTCTTTTAACTGCTTATGCATCTTTGGAAACCTGAATCGAAAGACTGAGCATATGAGCAGCAAGTCATCTTTACAAAGAAAAATGCATGTGTTCATTCTTTTTAGTGTGATTTAGTGCTTTTTTAGGTGGGTTACGGAGCATAATCACCTAAAAAGAACGTCTTGTGCACATACCCTAAGCCCCACTGACCCCTGAAGAAGCTGGTCAATTCCAGCGATACGTGTGGGGACCTTTGTTTCCACCCCTTTTATCTGATCTCATGTCTTATGACTTTCTCACGTTATATTTATAGGATTTTTTATATTTGTGTGGGGATTCACTTGCTTAAGAGTCCACAGTTTTGGACATTAAAGGGGGGGTTCATTTCCAGTTCTTAGCTTTATCAAATGCTAACTTGGAAATTTCTGGCCTTTTTGGGGGAGGGGGGGGGCTATTTGAAATGTTTTTGGTGAGCTTTTTTCTTGATTGTAAAAAAAAGTTAATTTTCGAACTTGCCAGAAGTTTTGTGGGTGCATCTTTTTTTTTTCTTTCCAAGCCCCACTGATCGATACAGGTTATGGCACCACTCCAGCAGTTTTTTTTCATTGCAGTGTTGGAGTGGTGCTAATAACGTAAGATCCCTGAATGTAAAACTAAACTCAACACCCACCATCAGCTCTTCCTGACGCTTCTCTGGTCCTGTGCCGCAACTTCTGACTAACTGGAAGTCAGAGGTAACGGTCAGAAGTCTATGAGGCTTCCATAGACTTGAATTGAAAAGTGACCTCTGGCTCACTGCAGAAAAGACTGGCGCAATCCTGCAGGACAAAAACTGCTGGAAACCGACCAGAGGGGGCAGATAACAGCAGAAGACGGCAGATGGTAAGTATAAATGCAGGGACTTTAGATTAGTAGCACCACGTAATAAAAAATTGCTGGAGTGGTGCATTAACCTTGTCCAGCATCAAAAAACCTGGAGAGCATTGGGTTTTATTTGGACACTAAATGGCGATATTATGTGGTAAATACACAGTAATTTATTTGGACACTATAAGGTAACATTATTTTAGATACTGTATTGGGCCAGTATAAAGGCATTATATTGCAGTATTGTTATAGTACTGAACGGTTGTACTGTGTGCTCACTGTATGGAAGTATTTGACATTTTACAGCAGTGTTTTCAGTGTAAACATTTGGATAAAAAGAGCAGAAGTATCTATATACCTCCTGTAGGAGCTGTAATGGTATCGTGTGTTGTCACTTTTAGAAAAAGAAGAGATGGATAATAGATACAACTAGGAAAGTGTGAGGAGACTGAATGTTTTTTTTTGCAATTTACATAAAAAGACAAACCAAGGCATAATATTTCATGGAGATACAGGCCTAAAAGTGGTAATATTAAATTATATAGCAGTCCAGTTAGCAATATACAGTGCACTATTTTATAACCTTACGCTGCATGCAGTGTGGAGAAAATAATCTCATATTAACAGCAAATATTCACATGTGACAGTATATCCAAAGCAGTCATGCGTGCACGCGATCACACGGCATACATTACTCTCACATTGTGCCAGGTTCAGTTTCATGCAGGTTAATAGAAAAAAAATCACAAAACCAAGTTAATAGAATAATTTTATTATGTTCTGATATTATACACAAGACCTTTATTACATTGTATGAGAAATACTGGACTTTGCATCCACAGGAGATATTGGTGGTGGTTACACAGCAAAGCAAAGTGCAGTTGTGTTCTGTAAACCTAGAATCCTCCTACCATTGAGATATGGTTTTGTGTTTCTTTGACATGCCTCAGCTCTGGAGTATCTACTATTACACTAGGTCTGCCCTTCATCTGCTGTAAGTCATTGCTGTATTTTACCTGGAGGAAAACGAGAAGATATAAGGAAGAAAGGGAGAAAGGCAATAGAAACACAACAAGGCAGAAAAACAATCTCTTAGACACCTGAAGACGAGGATGGCGCCTTCATGCCAATCAACACTTTTTATAGTTTGGTCTAACAGGTAAAAATGAAAGGGAACCTGTCACCTCCAAAAAATGCTTTTTACCTGTCGATATAGTGGTAATCTGCAGGTAAATAGTGCAGCATGTGTACAGTATGTGTGTGTGCAGCATGTGTGCAGTGTGCAGCATATGTGAGCAGTGTTTGTGTGCAGCTTGTGTGCAGCATGTGTACAGTGTATGTGCAGCGTGTGTGTGCAGCATTCGTGTGCAGCATAGGCTGTTAATCAAGGTGTAGGGGCTGTCTCCACCCTTAAAACTGGAAGTGAGCAGCTGCAGAGAGAATATAACATAATTTTCTCCCAGTAGCTGCTTTTACAATTGCAGCAAAAAATAGTTAATATGCTTTCTGCCTGCAGATTACCATAATATATGCAGGTAAATAGCATTTTTGGAGCTTACAAGTTCTCTTTAGGCTAGGGTCACTCGACTGTATTTTCTCTCATCCAAAAAAATCTGTCCGCTTATGCTAATCACACTCTGATCAGAGTTTGATCAGAGTGTGATCCATAGTGTGATCCAAACATTTGAATGAGTAGATTATGGAAAAAAAATTCTCCATCTTCTCCATTCTGTCAGTCCGTGAAAATCGGACCACACTCAGATGTCATCCAAGTGCGGTTCGATTTTTTCCATTGACTTGCATGACTGAGTGCGGTTTGAATATCAGATGCACCAAGTTGTTGCAAAATTTAGCATCCAAAAAGGCGCATGGTAAGCCAATAAAGAGGTAATGTAAAGTGAAAGAAAAGTATCTAACTGTATACCAAGTTTATCATCCAAGATGAGTGACAAGTTTGTGCATTCATACTGGCGAGTCTAAGGCTGTGTGCCCACTATGCGTTTTTTAAGCGTTTCCACAGCGGCAATTCCGCCGCAGAAACGCTTAAAAAACGCTTGGTAGAAGGCCTGCCATGTTCCCCAATGATAATCCGCATGTGCTGTGCACATGCCGCGGAAATTTCCGCTGCGGATTATCATTGCAGAAAAATCCGCAACACTACCAATTATTTTGCGGAAGCGCTGCGTTTTCGCCGCCATTGACTTGCATTGGAACGCATGTCATCCACATCACTGGATCTGTACATGCGGAATCCATGCGTTTCAATGTGCGGATGGTACCCGAGTTTGGAGAAGAGGAGACTTTCCTCCGGACCCGGGTACCATAGAACCTGTAAAAAAAGAATAACATAAAAAATATACATTATACTTACCTTCTGATGGCCCCCAGTGTCTTTATCCGATGCGTCTTGGCTTGCCGGCAGCTCGCGGTAGACTCAAGGACCTGCCATGACTTCATTTAGTCATGTGACGGGTCACGCGACCGCTGACGTCGGCAGGTCCTTTAGTGTACCGCGAGCTGCGGGCAAGCCAGGACAAGGACAATAGGGGGCCATCAGAAGGTAAGTATATATTTATTTTCTATTTTTTACCATTCTTTTACGGTCACACTATATAAATCCATGCTGTTTGCATGGATTTATATAGTGTGACCAAGTTGTCAAGCACTTTCCAAGTGATGCTAAAATCGCTTGGAAAGCGCTTGACAACCCGCATGCGGAAATGCAAGTGAAGAACGCTTCACATCTGCATGTCCCTGGCAGGAAAAACGCATGTACAATCCACATGTACAATCCGCATGTACAATCCGCATGCATTTTCTCTGCCAGGGAGATGCAGAAACGCTCAGGAAAAAAAACGGAGCATTTCTGCATCGTGGGCACATAGCCTAAGTCTGCACTGTCTAAAAATTTGGACAGGATTAGTAGATCTGTCCCAGTGCAAAAATGTGACCTTGTAGATTCATTCACTGCTAAGTCAGATGTGGTTGCATTGGAGACCTCTCAGCAAACTAACCCAATAATCATCCTAGAAAGAAAGAAAACCTTGATTTACTTTGCCTGCAGCCAAGCACTCGACCTTTGCCATTTAAAGATAAAATTCATCTAAAAACAGTTTTTCAAGTGTCCAAAAGCTAAGTCCCAGAGCTTCCAGCACTTAGTAATTCACACCTATTCAGAACTCATGTGAGACTTCTGTCAATGGAAACCTCCAAGACAATTTACGAGCTGTCACCCAACCACCCCCATCTACACCTCGGTTAATAACACTTGCCGAACTAATGTTCTCTTGGTTCTTTTTAACCCTCTCCATCTCTGGAGTAAGGCCAACAGATGTGACTTTACCAACTTTTTCTTTGTAATGGACCTGAAAATACAGAAAACAATGTTACAAATAAGGTTGGAATTAAGTTTTGAAAATGTTATCTATGAAAATTGTGGATATAAGACCATGACCAAACTGGTATTGCAACAAGTGATACTTGAAGTATTAATGATTATGTGGACCATGAAAGATTAAAGAGGTTGTCCACTGCTTTTTCATTGATGAGCTATCCTTTGGATAGGTCATCAATGCCTAATCGGTCGGGGTCAAATCAATAGTATGGGGATGTGTAGTACCCTGCCACAGCCAAAATCAGAAGACAATAGAATGAAATTGAAAGGGAGAAGATACAGATTAGATATTAGAAATAAAAATTTGAGGGTGATTAAAGAGTAGAACAGGCTGCTATGAGAGGTGATGAGTTCTCCTACAATGGAAGTCTTCATACAGAGGCTGGACAGACATCATGGTTTAGTGAATCCTGCATTGAGCCGGGGGTTGGACACGATGACCCAGGAGGTCCCTTCCAACTCTAACTTCAATGATTCTATGATTCTAAGACAGGGTAGTTCCGCAATCGAGCAGTTCAGACACCGAGAACAGCTGATCGGCAGGGTTGCCAGGTGTCAAACCCTGACCGTTCAGACATTGATGACCTATCCAAATGATAGGCCATCAATGAAAAAGTAGTGGACAACCTCTTTAAAAGGATCCAACTGAAATTTCAATTGAAAAACTGAAGATTCTTTGACTGAAGATATTTGAAGATTATCATGATTATCTTATTCATTTTGTCTGTATGAAGTCGCGTATTCAAAGTCGGCAAAGACCCAAGATCAAACCTGAACTACCTTAACTAGCCACAATGGCTGACTGTAAGAGGATCGCAAACTCCCCAAATGCATGTGTCAATAAGTCAAGAAAAAATTAATGAAAGCAACTGATGAAAAGGAGAAGAGAAAAACAGCTGTTTACTGTCAAACAGCGCCATTCTTATCCATAAATTGCTGAGCTTCAACCTCAAAGTCTCACGCTTTCTGGAAGTAAGCAGCCATTTATTTCTAACCTTATACAGCTCAATTAACCTTTTTTTCCCCTCTAAAATATTTTTCATGACTTTCAAGATTAAGTAATTTTTATCTGTAGAAGGAAATATGGTGAAATATATTGAAAATCTATGAGAAGACTCTTGCCGTGCTGAAATGCTCTTGGTTCCTCTTAGCTAGTTCCATCTCTGGAGTTATGCTGACCGAGGTTGCTTTGAACAGTGGCTCCTTATAATGAACCTGTTAATTGGAAGTTAAATAATTAGATCAATGAACTAGTTGCCAACAGTCAAACAGGTTTAAGACCTCACGGACGGCTGGCCTCCTCCAACTTGCAGTGGCCAATGACCAAATGACTTTGCCTCCCAAACTTCTAGCCTTTGACCACTGCTGGTGGGAAGAATTTCAGACCGTCATCTGTGTAGTCTTACCCTAAGGCTATGTTCACAAAGAGGTTTTTTTATGTGGTTTTTGGAGTGAATTCTCCTAAATCCACATGAAAAAAAAAATCGCATTTTATATCTGCTTGAAAAATCTTCAGAATCATTTGAATAAGAAAATGCGCTTATAGTGCAGATGACGCATATTTTTTTCCATTAGTTTTTTAATGGCATGTCAGTTCTTTGAGTTTTCCATATGTAAATCATGACAATAACGCATTTTTCACTCGGTTTTTATTGTGTTTTTTTTTTATAGGTTTTTGCAAGAGAAACCACACTCTATTACTATACCTCATATCAAAAAAAAAAAGTGAAGCAAAAATGAGGAAATGTGCGCCAAAAAAACGCGGTAAAACATTGTAAACAAAAAGTGTGCCTTTACAAAACCATGCACTTTTTAGAAGTGGTTTTTACACATGGATGTTTCTAGCTGAAAAATCCTTGTAAAAAGAACACTGTGTGAAAATACCCTAATAAAACTATACGGTTGCTGATTGTTTCTTTTACATTGCTAATGTTTTTCTGGATTTCCTTAACCCTCTTGATTTCAGGCAGGTCAGGTATCACTGTGGCAGGTCCAATATCTTCTTTATACTTCACCTGCAAAAATCAAAAGTTTATTTACTCAAAGAGCGTTCCTAGAGGTCAAGGATTTGGTTCAAAAGGGATCCAAGGATTTTCTACACCAATTTACTTGTGTGTTAAGGGCAAAGATAACATACTTTTCAACAAAACGATTTTTGCTTGGACAACCTTGGGAAACAGACCACAAGAAGAGTTGGGGATAGCAAAACCAAGCCAGAAAGTGGACATTTGGGGGGTTTCCAAAGCATTCTTGGGAGCCTAAAGGTGTATTCTCAAGTTAGGTCCTGAGCAACTCATAACTATGTATTTTCTTTACAGTCTCCTCACTTCCTAATTTCTGGCGGGGGTGGATTCTCCTCCTCGAGGGACAGTTCTGGTGAGAAGCGGAGCTGTAGTATTGAATAAGCAAACAGCTCTGGGCAGCAAGAGACAAGATTTGCAGACGTGCTCTGAAACCTGCAAGGCTGGCTATTTATAATTGCATCTATTCCGAAGATGAGGGGAAGGGAGGTGAGCTGCTTACTGTTGTATAAAAATCAATGGGCTGAAGAGAACTGACTAGGATGTTAAGAGTTAACTCCTCTCCTGGAATGTAACTACAGTGTACCTCCAGTGTCTGGAGACCAAACTCCATGGAAACGAGCTGTACACAATAAAAGATAAAAGCTGTCATTGCAGGAGAATGACAGCAGATAAAGCAAGTAATTTGCAAACTTGCTTATTTTCAAGCTGTCTATGTAACTAATAAATTTAAGAACTTGAGAACACCCCTTTCAATGTATGTATCCAGATTTACAGTCTAAAGTTTGGTAAGTTTGAGAGAACCAATTTTTAGTTTACAGAACAGTATTATTTTCCAATGACTACCTTGTCCATATGAACAGGGAAAAAAACTTAAAACCATAAAACATCATAGTAAGAGAGAAAGTGACTATAAACAAAATAATAATGGACAAAATATTCACCAACTGATCTCGAAGGGTGCAGTGTAATACTACTTCCATAACTGATGAGCCATTGTGAGGTGCTGTAATAAAGACTACTCCATCTGTAGACTATTTTTTACCTTACAACTTATCACTAGATGAAATGAGAAATTCAGAGATTCTTACTGCGCTTATATTTTGCTGCGTGATCTTGACTCTTTCCATCTCTGGGGTTTCTCTGATGGACGTTCCAGCACCTAGTCCCTTCTTATAAAATACCTGGGGGTAAAAGAAAAAGATTTGATAACGATTGTAACACCGGCACTAAACACATCATGGAGTGCAGATGGGCGCTGCCGATCCGGGAGGTGAGTATAAGCTTTTTTTTGTTTTCTTGCACCACTCCGGGCCCATTAAGATTAAGATCGTTTTTTAATGGGTGAGATACAAACGTTTTGGTAAATGTGGACCATTAATACCCAATGTACTTTCGACCTAAAGGGGTGAATAATGAATTGTAGCCCTTCTAGCCAAGGTAGAATGAAACACCTAAGACTCCTCAATCATTGTTTTACTTACAGAACTTATGGATTTTTGAGCATTTCGGACCCTCTCTATTTCAGGAGTGTCGGCGACAGTAGAGTATGAGGAGCGCAGTCTTTCAGCTTCATCTTTGTATCTTTTCTGCAACCATATAAAAAGTCTGAATGAAGATCGGCAAAAAAAAAATAAAAATGAAATTTCCAGAAACGTTTTCCATTTAATTAAAAGGTAACTGCACTTTCAAAAAGTTTCAGTGAGGTATTGATGTACCCTATTGATCGCTGAAACTAAAGGGTAAAAGTTTGGAGTGGTGGGATTAGTTGAAGATGACTAAAATTTATGAGCCCATCTTAAGCAAACCACGTCTACAGGGGGAGAGCTGCTCTTCATTTCAGAAATCAGTGTTTTTAGCCCCCAACAGATCAAAACCTCTGACAGGGCTCATTAAGACATCAGTATTTTCCAAGTATGAGAAAAACTGACCTATTATTTTGATCAGAATTTCATCAGACTGTGGTGCGAGTGTCATCAGTTTTTCTCGTTCGTGGTGAAAAAAAAAAAAGTTTCTCAAACTTCCCCTATCTGCCAGTCCGTGAGAATTGGACTGCATTTACATGTCATCTGAGCGTGGTCTGATTTTTTCACGAACCTATAGTCTTGCATTGCCGATTTTGATCAAAATTGGACATTGTCTCCAATATTTCCTTGGAACGCTAGATTCGAGAAAAAAAATCAGACGTGCACAGTCATAGGTACGAGTGCTATCTGTGAAAGCCACGGATAGCACTTGTCCAAGAAAATCGGATGTGTGAATGAGGCCTAACAGTCAAAAGTTTATGAAAATGTTATTACTCTAAGTAAAAAATCTATTTTGGCTTTGTATGGGCTAGTCTGTGTCAGACTTTAGTCTGTGTCCATCACCTTAAGTGTCCATTGCTGAAATGTGAGAAACATGAATTAATCCTCAATAATATGATGCATGCAGACTGTACCTTACCTGCCACCACCGCACTCTAATCAGCATCTCTGTTTATCCATTCCTCTTACAGGTACGTGACCCAACTTTCCCATCCTGACTTCCATGCAGACTTCTCTATACCTCTCTGCTCCTATTTACTAATGGTACGTGACCAAACTTTCCCGTCCTGACTTCCATGCAGACTTCTCTATACCTCTCTGCTCCTATTTACTAATGGCAAGTTCTTCAAGTTACACCAGCTACCCCCCACTTTCATTTATGACCTTATTTACTTAGCCTTTGAGTATCCAGCATCTGGTTCAGCCTTAATCAGCTGATCAAGATGAGCACAGACCACTACCCTCTGGTTCACAGCTGAATGCATTCTGTTACAAATATATTGTGAGCCAGGAATCTGTGTCAGACTTTAGTCTGTGTCCATCACCTTAAGTATCCATTGCTAAAGTGTGAGAAACATGAATTAATCCTGAATAATATGATGCATGCAGACTGTACCTTACCTGCCACCACCGCACTCTAATCAGCATCTCTGTTTATCCATTCCTCTTACAGGTACGTGACCCAACTTTCCCATCCTGACTACCATGCAGACTTCTCTATACCTCTCTGCTCCTATTTACTAATGGCATGTTCTTCAAGTTACACCAGCTACACCCCACTTTCATTTATGACCTTATTTACTTAGCCTTTGAGTATCCAGCATCTGGTTCAGCCTTAATCAGCTGATCAAGATGAGCACAGACCACTACCCTCTGGTTCACAGTTGAATGCATTCTGTTACAAATATATTGTGAGCCAGGAATCTGTGTCAGACTTTAGTCTGTGTCCATCACCTTAAGTGTCCATTGCTGAAGTGTGAGAAACATGAATTAATCCTGAATAATATGATGCATGCAGACTGTACCTTACCTGCCACCACCGCACTCTAATCAGCATCTCTGTTTATCCATTCCTCTTACAGGTACGTGACCCAACTTTCCCATCCTGACTACCATGCAGACTTCTCTATACCTCTCTGCTCCTATTTACTAATGGCATGTTCTTCAAGTTACACCAGCTACCCCCCACTTTCATTTATGACCTTATTTACTTAGCCTTTGAGTATCCAGCATCTGGTTCAGCCTTAATCAGCTGATCAAGATGAGCACAGACCACTACCCTCTGGTTCACAGCTGAATGCATTCTGTTACAAATATATTGTGAGCCAGGAGTCTGTGTCAGACTTTAGTCTGTGTCCATCACCTTAAGTGTCCATTGCTGAAGTGTGAGAAACATGAATTAATCCTGAATTGAACCTGAAGGGAACTGGATACTAAGTCACAGTAAACAATGTTTGTGTTTGTTTTCACTCTAGCCCCCTTAATCCTTCACCTTTTCCAAACACCCCTAATCCCTACACCTAGTAAGGAACTCTTTATCTCTCCCTCCATTCTCCCCACCCATCTCACCTCCTCCTCAGAGCTATTCCTCAACATACAATCCTTTGTCTCCAAACACAGACAGCCACCTCATACCCTCTCCTGCTCCCACCTACTAATGCTTTCTCTGCTCCTCCTCACTGCCGGCGACATCTCTCCACATCCCGGCCCTGCTCACCACATCCCTACGATCACTTTCACCTCCTACCCACGATCTATCCCAAACTCTAGTAACCCTTCTAACCTTATACCCATCCGCTCAGCCCCTGCTTCCCCAGTCCCTCTAACAGGAGCTCTATGGAACGCTCGCTCCGTCTGCAACAAACTTTCCTACATTCACAACCTCTTCATCACTAACAAGCTTTCCTTCCTCGGCATCACTGAAACCTGGCTCACCCCCTCCGACACGGCCTCTCCTGCTGCACTTTCGTATGGCGGATTCCACCTCTCCCATACCCCCTGCCCCACCGGCAAGCACGGTGGAGGAATAGGTTTCCACCTCTTAGATAACTGTTCCTTCACCCATATCCCACTGCCGCCCTCAATTACTCTCCCCTCTTTTGAAGTGCACTGTGTGCGCATCTACTCCCCCTCCAGCCTCCAACTGGCTGTCATCTACCGCCCCCCAGGATCAACCACCACTTTCTTTGACCACTTGGCTACTTCATTTCCTCTCCAATGACATCCCCACTATCCTCATGGGCGACTTTAACATCACCATTGACACTTCCCTCTCAGCAGCCTCTAAGCTTCTATCCCTCACTTCATCCTTTGGTCTTACCCAGTGGTCTTCCACACCCACCCACAAAGACGGCCACACACTGGACCTCATCTTCACCCGCCTCTGTTCCCTATCTAACCTCTCTAACTCACCTCTCCCTCTCTCTGACCACAACCTACTTACATTCTCTACCCTCTCCTCTCCAGGGCAACAATCCCCACTCCACAAACTTGCATACCCTCGCATAAATCTCAAACACCTTGACCTACACTCACTCTCTGAATCCCTCCTCCCTCTTATAGACATTAGTTCCTTACACGATGCACATGTTGCTGCCAGTTTATACAACACCACAACAGCTGCAGCTCTTGATTCGGTCGCCCCCCTCACACATTCCAAGGCTCGCACAATCAACAGACAACCCTGGCATACCAGCCTAACTAAAGAACTGCGACGGGCCTCCAGCGTAGAGGGAAAAGGTCCCACTCCAATGAGCACTTTGTCGCATTCAAACAGTCCCTCATTACCTTCAAGTCCACACTCACTGCAGTAAAACAAACATTCTTCGCATCACTCATATCCTCCCTGTCTCACAACCCCAAACAACTATTGAACACCTTCAATTCTCTCCTCCATCCCCCAGTGCCTCCTCCCTCTCCTCTTATTTCAGCCGAAGACTTTGCCTCATTCTTCAAGCAGAAAATTGACACCATCAGACAAAGCTTTCGCCTAAAGCTCCCACAGCCCCTCCCCACACCAACTCAACCCTCTTCCTCCAAAACCACCTTCTCCACCATTTCTGAAGATCAACTTTCCTCTTTACTCTCCAAATCACACCTCACCACCTGTAAACTTGACCCAATCCCGTCCCACCTCATCCCAAACCTTACCACTATCTTCATCCCACCCCTAGCCCACCTCTTCAACCTTTCACTAACAACTGGTGTCTTCCTTTCATGCTTCAAACACGTCTCAATCACACCCATCCTCAAAAAGCCCTCCCTTGACCCATCCTCTCTGTCTAGCCATCGCCCCATATCACTTCTCCCCTATGCCTCAAAACTACTGGAACAGCACGTCCATTCTGAGTTGTCCTCCCACCTCTCCTCCTGCTCCCTCTTCGACCGCCTACAATCTGGCTTCCGACCGCACCATTCTACTGAAACTGCCCTGACTAAAGTCACCAACGACCTACTAACCGCCAAATCTAAGCGACACTACTCTGTCCTCCTCCTCCTAGACCTGTCATCTGCCTTCGACACAGTGGACCATTCCCTCTTCCCCTACAAACTCTCTCATCTCTCGGCATCACAGACTTGGCCCTATCCTGGATCTCCTCATACCTAACAGACAGGACATTCAGTGTCTCCCACTCACACACCACCTCCTCATCACGCCCCCTATCTGTCGGTGTCCCCCAAGGTTCAGTTCTAGGACCCCTGCTCTTCTCCATCTACACCTTAGGCCTGGGACAGCTCATAGAGTCTCATGGCTTTCATTATCACCTCTATGCTGATGACACACAGATCTACCTCTCTGGACCCGATATCACCTCCTTACTAACCAAAATCCCACAATGTCTGTCTGCTATTTCATCCTTCTTCTCTGCTAGATTTCTAAAACTTAACATGGACAAAACAGAATTCATCATCTTTCCGCCATCTCATTCACCCCCCCAACTGACCTATCTATCAATGTCAATGGCTGCTCACTCTCCCCAGTCCCTCAGGCTCGCTGTCTTGGGGTAACCCTGGACTCTGTACTCTCCTTCAAACCACATATCCAAGCCCTTTCCACTTCCTGCCGACTCCAACTCAAAAATATCTCCCGGATCTGCACATTCCTCAACCATGAATCTACAAAAACACTAGTGCATGCCCTCATCATATCCCGCCTCGACTACTGCAACCTCCTGCTCCGTGGCCTCCCTTCTAACACTCTCGCGCCACTCCAATCTATCCTAAACTCTGCTGCCCGACTAATCCACCTGTCCCCCCGCTATTCCCTGGCCTCTCCTCTCTGTCAATCTCTTCACTGCCTCCCCATCGCTCAGACTCCAGTTCAAAACCTTAACCATGACATGCAAAGCCATTCACAACCTATCTCCTCCATATATCTCTGACCTAGTCTCCCGTTACATACCCGCACACAACCTCCGATCCTCACAAGATCTCCTTCTCTACTCCCCTCTTATCTCCTCTTCCCACAATCGCATACAAGATTTCTCCCGTGCTTCCCCTCTACTCTGGAACTCTCTACCCCAACACATCAGACTCTGGTCGACCGTGGAAACCTTCAAAAGGAGCCTGAAGACCCACCTCTTCCGACAAGCCTACAACCTGCAGTAACCACCGCTGCATGACCAGCTCTACCCTCACCTAATGTATCCTCACCCATCCCTTGTAGATTGTGAGCCCTCGCGGGCAGGGTCCTCGCTCCTTCTGTACCAGTCGCTGTCACATTGTGTTCAAGATTATTGTAATTGTTCTTGTATTATACTCCTTTTTCACATGTAAAGTGCCATTGAATAAATGGCGCTATAATAATAAATAATAATAATAATAAATGGATCTTTTTGAAATATTATACAGTTCTCCTTCTTTAAAATATCCAACCTCCAACTACCAATAAATATATCACAAATCAAACCAGATCTTAAAGGGAACATTTTAACTGAAAATTACCTTTTATTTATTTTAATTTTCATATTATGGTCTATATTTAAAAAAAAATTCAAAAGACTAACTTATTCAAATTGGCCACTAAGGCTAATACTAAACTTATATTTCCTGTCCTGTACATGTAGATAGATTGCAATATACTGACTCATTGGGTTAGAGAGGAGAGCCTTTCTAGATATGCAGTGATATAGGCACAGGTCATTGTACAGGAGGAGGAGGAGGAAGTGAGCTGTGACATTACCTATTGTGAAGGATGGAACCTGTGTTATCTACTGTATATAGAGGTGTTATCAGTCATTGTAAAGGAGGAGGAGGAGGTGAGCTGTGACATCACCTATTGTGAAGGATGGAACCTGTGTTATCTACTGTATATAGAGGTGTTATCAGTCATTGTAAAGGAGGAGGAGGAGGAGAGCTGTGACATCACCTATTGTGAAGGATGGATCCTGTATTATTTACTGTATATAGAGGTGTTATCAGTCATTGTACAGGGGGAGGAGGTGAGCTGTGACATCACCTATTGTGATTGGTGGATCTTGTATTATATACTGTATATAAAGGTGTTATTAGTTATTGCACAGGAGGGGGGGGGTAAGCTGTGATATCACCTATTGTGAAGGATGGATCCTGTATTATCTACTGTATATAGAGGTGTTATCAGTTATTGTACAGGAGGGGGAGGAAGTGAACTATGACATCACCTATTGTGAATGGTGGATCCTGTGTTATCTACAGTATATAGAGGGGTTATCAGTATTTGTACAGGAGGCGGAGAAGAAGAGCTGTGACATCAGCTATTGTGATGGATGGATCTTGCATTATCTACTGTATATAGACGGGTTATCAGTCATTTTATAGAGGAGGAGGAGGTGAGCTGTGACATCACCTATTGTGAATGATGGATCCTGTGTTATCTACTGTATATAGAGGTATTATCAAACATAATACAGGAGGAGGAGGTGAGCTGTGACATCACCTATTGTGAAGGATGGATCCTGTGTTATCTACAGTATATAGAGGTGTTATCAGTCATTTTAATGCTGCCTGTGATGATAGCGAGACTGCTGAAAAGTTTACTTCTGTACAGAACAGAAAGTGTGAGTGTAGCATTAGGCAGTGTTAAAATAAAGTTAGTTATATGGAGAATTTTAAAAAATTCTGCCTTTTTTTCCAAGGACATTTAACATAAAACCTGATTTAAACAATAGGTCATTTCGGGTGAAATGTTCCCTTTAATGGTACAAATATATCAGATAAATGCAAGTATTATGTGTTGTCCATTCAGTGTGGACAATGAGCCATCGGCCGTCCGCCCTTACATTACTGTACATATCAGACAAAGCAGCGGCTGTAGTTACTACCTGGCTTGCAATCTCTGAAGCTCTTTTAGCTCTCTGCAGCTCGGGTATATCTGGCCCAACCTGCATTCCTTTCCCTTTAATCTCAGTTTCTAGATCTTTTTTATATCCTTTCTGCAAAGAAAAAAACATTTAAGATACATGATATCCTTAGGAGTTAAACTCCAGAAAACATGGTCACAAGTTGCTCATTTTTCATTTTTTTTCCCGAATATAAATAAAGTTATTCATGTAGACATAGATCATCCCTGTAAATGTATGTAGACTTAAATCAGGAGCAGTTATCACTGGATGTGACTTGTAACTTCCTGAGATTCAGGAGACCTTTAGGATTACTCTTGCTGGAAGTTTGCAGGCCCCTTTGATGACTTGTTTGTTATGTGTTTAAATGTCCCTGAAGTCAGAAGAGGGCGCTATCTAAGGTATAGTGCAATCTTGCATTATGGACAGTGAGGACAGGCAGCATCTGCTTCTGGATTTGGGTCTACAAGTATTGAAACTTTGTGCAATTTTGTATTAAAATAGACAAAAAAAAACTTTGGGGAACTGAGGTGGAGGCCGATGTGATGACACACTCTATTATTATTGTTTTGGGTATGTCTGATTATAATCCATCTTTAATTCTTCACTATTGCTTTTATATTTTGTTCATTACATTGCACCAAATCTCTATTGTAATTAACTTTTTGGATTTATATGTGCCTATAAACACCTGTTATAATTACTCCTTGATAATATTCTGCCATCTGGTGGCTATGTAGCGCCCCGAGGGTTCGGTCGCTACAGAGGTATTGCATCTCACCCAGAGGTGTGATATCTCACTTCCAGGTAAGGATGGAGTGTGGCTCAGGACCCCAACACCCACATGCACTACACCACATTTCCGGGGGACAGGGCGACAATGCTCCCGGGTGTGAGCACAACTGCCCCTGTCCCTGGCTGGAGTGGGGGGAGGGAACACCTAGAAAGGGGGAACCCGGTAGTGTGTGGGTGGGGAGAGTAGATCCCGGGTGCACTGTATAGAGGAGTATATATGGTGGGCACCATCTTAGAGTCAGAGGAGAAAGTGAGAGAGAGAGAGAAAGAGAAGGAGGCTGGGAGCAGAGGCTCTGCATGGGCTCTGCTCCGCAGGCAGACCAAGTCTTAAGGCCTGGGCCTGGCTTCCTTTTCTAGCGGGTGGTGGCATTACATGATTGCTGCAACCAACCAACGACCTCTGATCAACTGTTTCTTCCACTCGGACAGAGTATAAAGGTTGATTCTATCATGTGATGCAACCGACTAGAAGAGGAAGTCAGGAGCCCAGTGAGTGAATGCCAGCAGCTGACCAGAGAAGTGGTGCCGGTCCAGTACACGAGTCTGGGCTTTTTTAATATTTTTGAAGCCAACTAGCAGCATTGAAAAGAACTTTTTATTAAAGTAATGTATATAACTCCTTTAAAATTCCCTTCTCAATTAGGAACATAACTTGCAAAAAAATGCCCTGGTCCATTGAATCGTCTACTACAGTTAACTAAATTGTACCAACCTGGCTCACCAACTCAGAGACCCTCTTAAAATGCTGTAACTCCGGTATATCAGCACCCACTTGCATTCCTTTTCCTTTGATTTCCGTTTCCAAATCTTTCTTGTATTCTTTCTGTTCGGAAATTTAAAAAAAAATAGACAACATTTAACACATTAATCTATGGAAATAAAGTTATATTTATCCCGTAGCCCAAATTAAACTGTACTGAAACAAAGAGGTTTCGTTAAAAGGGTTTCTTTGCTTTCCATAATCCCTTCTTGGGCCAACCACAAAGTGTTCTCCTGCTGGGACCACAACGATCAATTGTAAACTGTGAGGAATCCTGGTAAAAATGAACTTTCCCAGCAGCGCCACTACAGGGGGAATTAGGCATTACACAGTGCCCATTCTCATCAAAGGACACTTTTTTAAACTGAACCCAGCACTGGCCAAGTGATGGGAAGCAGGAAAGGTTCTTTTGTTGAACATAGGGAACCTTCCCATCCAGTGTCAGACTGAAGAACATTGGGCCCACCAGAGGATTTGATTCTGAGGGCCCACCACCCTTCTCTCCCACTCAAGAGTCCCATAGCAACTGCAAGGTTTGCACTATGAACTCTCCTGAAGGAGAAGCCAGGGCCCACCGGAGGATTCTCGGGTTCTCCGGTGGGCCGGTCCAACTCTGCTCCCATCACCCAGAACTCAAAGTTCCCAATGGGTTTTCTACACTGGGCTACCCTTTTAAGTTTAGTATCTTACATAGGTGTCCTCTTGCCCACCACTTATGCAGCCTGCATGCTTAAAATCTTCTCAATGCTTCAAATTAAGGAACTTATATAATTAATAAGTCACTGCCCACACAGGGTTATTTCCTATACCAGTTCCCTGGTGAGTTATGACAACCACTTTCTATGACCTGAGCATGCAGGGCTATGACATACCTGCCAAATTGGAGAAAAAGGAAAGAGGGACACTTTTTTTCGACAATTAAGCCACACTCCTTTTGATGCCCCTACAGTACCCCCTACAAATTGATGCCCCAACTGCCCAACAAACATTATGAAGCAAATGCAGTGGCCGCCACATACGATTATGCCCATATAGTTACTCTATCCCACTGCCAAATTAAATAAAATACTCACCCTTTCCCCACATTTACTAGAGTAGATCTCTGCTCTGTGCTGTATGTATGGGAGCAGCAGGGTGAATAGTGGACCAGGGAGCTGATGACTCTCTGCTCCACCATTCTGTACAACCGCATCTGTCTCTTTGCATCCTGAAGAGTCAGAAACAGTTGAAAGAGGGACATACTGACAACACCCTGGGACATCTCCAAAAATCCAGGACTGCCACTAGATCAGGAATAATTGGGAGGTGGGGATATAGGAGTGTGCGAGAAGATGAGAAAGCACTGCTGATTGTTGATGATCAAGTAGGTGAGGCTTGGATAGCCCTTGAAGTGGGCACCTCTACTCAGGGCAATTGATGCATTTCCAACTTTTACCCTGAGTATCACCTTACCCTAGAGTAGGGTCCATGGTACCTATTTGGAACAAGTATTTGTTACTGAATTAGGAAGTTCCTGAACCTGGAATGACATCATAAACTTAGGGTGGCTGATGACATCATAAACTAAGTGTAGGAACCCCGTAATTAGTACAGAAGTACCGGTAACACAAGTGGAGGCTAAAATGGTTCCATACCTGCATACATTCACAGCCTATTGTCCAGACAAATGCACGTCACTGGATTACGTATCATTGATTCCTTGTGTCTCGTGTCATCCATTTTCAGAGTATATTAACTTTATTTTACTATTACTACAATTTGGTGTTTTCTGGGATAGATCCCAGCCTAGAATAGAGTCATTGCCTCATCTGGAAGCCCTAATTTGTCCTCATTGAGATAATTACAGTAATTATACATGGCCTTTATGCAAGTATTATGGCTGGGAAGTAATTACAACAATTATAATCTAGCTAAACTCATGCAAGACGCAATAATCTTTTCCATTCCCTCAAAGAGAAATATGTTATGTTACCTAATTAGATGGTTTAGATGAGGGCATGGAACCAGGTCCAGGTTATGGGTGGCTATATCTGCTGCTGATATCGTCATGATTTATATCACTGTTGTATTCACTATTGTAAGTGCATTGTAAAAAAATAATTTGCATTACTTAAAGGGATATTTGCTGGAACAAGCTGATTTAACCAATGAAACATGTTGAATTTGGGACAGAGACTCTCTGATTTACATAGGAATAAATACTGGCGTGCGGTGACCTGAAGCTCTCACACCTTATACTGCCAAGTATCATGGATAATATGACCTACACACACATATATATATATATATATATATATATATTTATTTATTATTTATTTTTATTTATATGTTTATCTCAAGTGACATGTCTTCTTTTAAATATTTTTGGCTAATTTGATTAAAATAATAAAAGTTATATTTTATTATCGGCTGATACAAGTGAAACAGTGGTGTATGAAAAAGGGCTTTAGTTTACCTAACGGCAGAACAGTAAATGTGTCTCTATGAATATTATTACCTCACTGACTAGTTCAGTTGCCCGTTTGGCTCTGATCATATCTAGGATGTCAGCGCTGAACTCCATGCCTTTTCCTTTAATATTTTCCAAGTCTTTCCGATACTCTTTCTTTTAAAAAAAAAAAAAACACTCAGAAACACGTACCTTACAATGCTCAATTATCACACCTTCTTATTACACTGACCTCATTTAATATTTGTGAAGCATTTTTCACCCTGATTAAATCTGGGGTATCTTCCAGAACTGTCAGACCCTTGCCTTTGATCCCTTCTTCTAAGTCCTTCCTGTATTCCTTCTAACAATGGAAATAAAGACAACATGATTTTTATAGGCAATGTTTCCCAATGAGAAGGTTGCCTGCGCCCAACAAGGTCTGTAGAAATATAATGAATACAAGTAGATAGATAGATATATAAATAGATAGATAGATAGATAGATATGGGATAGATAGATAATAGATAGATGTGCACGCCCTCATCATCTCCCGCCTCGACTACTGCAACCTCCTAGTCTGTGGCCTCCCCTCTAACACTCTCGCACCCCTCCAATCTATCCTAAACTCTGCTGCCTGACTAATCCACCTGTCCCCTGCTATTCCCCGGCTTCTCCCCTCTGCCAATCCCTTCACTGGCTCCCCATTTCCCAGAGACTCCAGTTCAAAACCCTAACCATGACATACAAAGCCATCCACAACCTGTCTCCTCCATATATCTCTGACCAAGTCTCCCGGTACTTACCTGCGCGCAAACTCCGTGTAACGGGTCTGGGAGGCGGAACCTCTGGGCTACTATACAAGGGAGCGGTCCTTGTAAGGGAGCGGGTGGCGACCAGGCAGGCAGTCACAGCAGGTGACCGGGACAGTCTCTGGGTGTACGGGCAGGAGGTCACGGCAAGTGATCAGGGCAGTCTCTGGAAGAACGGGCTGGAGGTCACGGCAAGTGACCGGGGCAGTCTCTGGAAGAACGGGCTGGAGGTCACGGCAAGTGACCGGGGCAGTCTCTAGGTAAGGGGTAGGTACGACCTGTGATGGCTGAACCTCCAGGTAGGCTAGCAAGGCAGATGGAGGATGTGTGCTCCCAGGTGAGCAAGCGAGAGTCTCTGGAATAGCAGGTGGTCACAGCACGTGACGGCGGAGCCTCCAGGTAGGCAAGCAGGCAGGTAGCGGAGAAGCGCTCCCAGGTGAGCGGGCAAGAGTCTGGAATAGCTGGTGGTCACAGCACGTGACAGCGGAGCCTCCGGGCAGGCAAGCAGGCAGGTAGCGGAGAAGCGCTCCCAGGTGAGCGGGCAAGCTGGTCCATAGACAGACTGACCGGAGTTGTAAGGCAGACCGTCGGACCTCAGGCAAGCAGGCAGGTAGCTGATGTGCGCTCCCAGGTGAGCGGGCAAGTTGGTCCTTAGACAGACTGACCGGAGTTGTAAGGCAGACCGTCGGACCTCAGGCAGGCAGGCAGGTAACAGGAAATCAGGCAGGATTAGGACAGCAAGCTGGCAGGAATCTGGCAGGTAACTGGCAGGTAACTGGCAACGGGACCTGAGGGCTGAAGCAGAGTAGAACGGTGCAACAACATTGCTCGGGCACCTCCATTTTGGAGGAGGTGCCTTATATATGGTAAAGTCCTCCGGCCATTGGCCGGGGACTCCTTAGGACGGCGCGCGCGGCCCCTTTAAGAGGGAGGGAGGGCGCGCGCGCGCACCCTAAGCACAGTGGCCGGGAAGGAGCGCGCGCTGCCAGCAGAGCGGGAGAGGGACGCCGGGCATGGAGCAGAGCGGTGAGGGGAACAGCGTCCCTGCCTAGCAGAGGGCAGGGACGCCGGCACTACAGTACCCCCCCCCTTTAGGCCCCCCCTTTTTTAGGCCAGATAGAAATTTAGCTAGGATGAGAGGGGCATGGATGTTCTCCCGGGGCTCCCACGTTCTCTCCTCAGGACCAAACCCCTTCCAATCTACCAGAAAAAAGGTCTTTCCTCTTACCCTTTTGGTGGCAAGAATGTTCTCTACCTCAAACTCGTCCTCAGCAGAAACCGGAGCAGGAGGCGTACCTGTAGACTTGGAAAAAGAGTTAAGCACCACGGGTTTGAGGAGAGATACATGGAAGGAGTTAGGGATCCGTAAGTTGGCCAGGAGTTTCAATTTATAGGCCACCGGGTTGATCTGACTGATGACCTCCAGAGGACCGATGAACCGAGGCCCTAACTTGTAAGAAGGTATCTTGAGTCGAACATATTTAGATGAGAGCCAGACTTTATCTCCTGGACGAAATTGTGGAGGATCCAGGCGTTTTTTGTCAGCGTGTCTTTTCATACGCTCGGATGACAGAAGGAGTGCGGACCGGGTACTCTCCCATATGGAGGAAAATTTGCTAACGAGAGATTCCGCAGCCGGGTTGTCCACAGAGGTGGAGACAGGAAAAGGAATCCGAGGATGCTGACCAAAGACAACAAAAAACGGGGATTTGGAGGAGGATTCGCTCTCGTGATTATTATAAGAGAACTCGGCCCATGGTAGGAGATCCACCCAGTCAGAATGGTGGGCATTAACGAAGTGCCGGAGGTAACTGGTCAGGTTCTGATTGATCCGCTCCACTTGACCATTGGACTGTGGGTGGTAAGCGGAAGAGAAGTCCAGGGTGACGTCTAGTAGTTTACAAGTGGCTCTCCAGAAACGTGAGGTGAACTGTACCCCACGATCCGACACGATGTGGAGGGGCAGGCCATGAAGACGGAAGATGTGGCGGATAAAGTCTTTAGCCAGCTCGGGTGCAGACGGAAGGCCTGGCAGGGGAATAAAGTGAGCCATCTTGGAAAAGCGGTCAGCGACCACCCAAATGACCGTACAACCGGCAGAGACGGGGAGATCAGTTATAAAGTCCATTGCTATATGCTGCCAGGGGGCAGCAGGTACAGGAAGCGGAAGGAGGCGTCCGGCTGGCAGATGTCTCGGGACTTTGTTGCGGGCGCAGGACACACAGGCAGAAACAAAGTCTATTATGTCCTTGTGCAGGGTAGGCCACCAATAGTGCCGGGCAATAAGCTGGAGGGTCTTTTTCTGACCGGCGTGGCCAGCTAGTTTAGACGAATGGCCCCAGTGTAGGATCTTCTCCCGATCAGGTACTGAAACAAACGTCTTACCGGGAGGGAGACGATTTAGACTCACGGGAGCCACCTGCATTACTCTGGCGGGATCGATGATATGTTTAGGTTCTTCCTCGAGATCGGACACCAGAAAGGATCGGGACAAGGCGTCTGCTTTGACGTTTTTGTCAGCCGGGCGAAAATGAAGAACAAAATCAAAGCGAGCAAAAAACAAGGACCACCGGGCTTGGCGCGGGTTAAGTCTCTGGGCATGCTGGAGGTAAGCCAAGTTCTTGTGGTCAGTGTAAATTATTACCGGATGAAGAGCCCCCTCGAGTAGGTAACGCCACTCCTCCAACGCCAGCTTGATGGCCAATAACTCTCGGTCTCCTATGGAATAGTTGCGCTCAGAAGAGGAGAAGAGTTTGGAGAAGAAGCCACAAGTTACCATTCTCCCGGAAGATGATTTTTGAGTAAGTACCGCTCCGGCTCCAAAGGAGGAGGCGTCAACTTCCAGGAAGAACTGCTTGTTGCCGTCCGGGCGATGCAGCACTGGGGCGGAAGAGAAGGCCTGTTTTAGGGAAAGAAAGGCCTCCTCTGCTTCGGGCGGCCACTCTTTGGGATTAGTACCCTTACGGGTGAGCGCGGAAATTGGGGCAGTCCGGGAAGAGAAGTGCGGGATGAAGAGGCGGTAATAGTTGGCGAAGCCCAGGAACCGTTGAATAGCCTTCAACCCCTCTGGTCGGGGCCATTTCTCGATGGCAGACAGTTTCTCAGGATCCATTTGTAGGCCAGTCTGAGAGATAATGTAGCCCAGAAACGGAAGCGAGGTCTGCTCAAAGAGGCACTTCTCATATTTAGCGTAGAGATGGTTCTGCCTGAGCCTGAGCAGGACCTGACGAACATCCCTCCAGTGAGTCTGGAGATCCGGAGAGAAGACCAAGATGTCGTCCAGGTACACCACTACGCAGGAGTAGAGAAGGTCCCGGAAGATGTCATTGACCAACTCTTGAAAGACGGCAGGAGCGTTACAGAGGCCAAAGGGCATTACCAGATATTCATAGTGGCCGTCCCGGGTGTTGAATGCCGTCTTCCATTCATCCCCCTGACGGATACGAACCAGGTTGTACGCCCCACGGAGGTCCAGTTTGGTGAAGATTCTAGCCCCCCTCAGACGATCAAATAACTCCGGAATGAGCGGAAGGGGGTACTTATTCTTCACCGTGATCTGGTTAAGGCCTCTATAGTCTATACAGGGACGGAGAGAGCCGTCCTTCTTTTTGACGAAAAAGAAGCCTGCTCCCGCCGGGGAGGTAGATTTCCGGATGAATCCCCTGGCCAGATTCTCCTCAATATATTCGGACATCGACCGGGTCTCAGCAGCGGATAATGGATAAATACGCCCACGGGGAGGAGAAGTACCAGGTAACAGGTCGATAGGGCAGTCGTATGGTCTATGAGGGGGTAGTGTCTCTGCCTCCTTTTTATTAAAGACATCAGCATAAGACCAATAAGGAATCGGAAGTCCAGGTAGATTAGCTGGGGTAGGAGAAGGACGGACGGGATGAACGGGAACCAGACAGGTCTTATGGCAGCCCTGTCCCCAGCGAAGGACTTCTCCGGTCTGCCAGTCAAGAACGGGTGCATGTTTCTGGAGCCAAGGTAGGCCTAGCAAGAGGGCGTGAGAGAGTCCAGGCAGAACATGGAAGGAGATACTTTCAGAATGCAGCATTCCCACCTGCAGAGTAATGGATTCGGTGATGAGTTGGATGGGGCGTGGTAAGAGCCCCCCATCCACGGCAGCAACAGACAAGGGTACAGCCAGAGGTTTGGTGGGGATGCGGTATTTCTCTACCAGGGACTGTGAAATAAGATTCCCGGCTGCTCCAGAGTCCAGTTGGGCTAGTTCGAAATAACGGTTCTCCCCGTAGACGATTGAAACTGACAACAGCAGGGATGGAGAGGATTTATTCTTGTCTAGGTGGACCTCTCTGAGCGAACCTAGACACAGGCGTTTCCCGACCTCTCCGGGCAGGCACGGATCCGGTGCTCCTTACTGCCACAGTAGAAGCAGGTCCCCTCGGCACGGCGTAAGTCCTGACGGGTCTTGACCATCTTGGTCTGGTCGACCTGCATAGGCTCAGGAGGGTGTACATGGTTAGAGACAGAAGGAGTGACGGGTTTCTGAAAAGTAGGAGCTAGACGTGGTAACCTCCTCTCACGGGTGACCTCTCTGGCACGCTCCTGGAACCGTAGGTCAATCCGGGTGGCAAGAGTTATTAAGTCATCGAGAGTGGTAGGAATGTCCCGACCGGCAAGTTCATCTTTAATACGGCCGGACAGACCCTCCCAGAAGACGGAAACCAGAGCGTCGTTATCCCAGGCCAGCTCCGAGGCAAGGGTACGGAACCGTATGGCATATTGGCCCACGGTGAGACTTTCCTGACGGAGGCGTAGCAACGATGATGCGGATGAGGTCTTCCGTCCGGGTTCGTCGAAGACTTTCCGGAAAGCCGTGAGAAAAGCAGGCAAGTTGGACACCAGGGGGTCTCCTCTCTCCCATAGAGGATTTAGACAGGCCAGGGCCTCCCCGGTGAGATGGGACATGATGAATGCAATTTTGGCTCGGTCGGAGTTAAACTGGTGGGACAATAGTTCAAAGTGCAGGGTGCACTGATTTATGAAGCCCCGAGCCTGGGCTGAGTCGCCTCCGAAGCGAGGAGGTGCAGAAAGCCGAGGTCCGGGGTAGGATATCATGGTGTTAGTGGACAGCGGAGCTGCCGGATTGCGAGACATGGCACTGGCGGAGGTTGTTGGTGGAACAGTCAGAGTGTCCAGGCGAGTATTGACATTCCGCAGGTGACCCAGGATGGACTCCTGTTGGGACCTTTGACGGGACAGTTCATGACACAGGTCCGAGAGCGAGGGAGCTTGGGTGCCACCGGGTTCCATGGCCCGAGCAAACTGTAACGGGTCTGGGAGGCGGAACCTCTGGGCTACTATACAAGGGAGCGGTCCTTGTAAGGGAGCGGGTGGCGACCAGGCAGGCAGTCACAGCAGGTGACCGGGACAGTCTCTGGGTGTACGGGCAGGAGGTCACGGCAAGTGATCAGGGCAGTCTCTGGAAGAACGGGCTGGAGGTCACGGCAAGTGACCGGGGCAGTCTCTGGAAGAACGGGCTGGAGGTCACGGCAAGTGACCGGGGCAGTCTCTAGGTAAGGGGTAGGTACGACCTGTGATGGCTGAACCTCCAGGTAGGCTAGCAAGGCAGATGGAGGATGTGTGCTCCCAGGTGAGCAAGCGAGAGTCTCTGGAATAGCAGGTGGTCACAGCACGTGACGGCGGAGCCTCCAGGTAGGCAAGCAGGCAGGTAGCGGAGAAGCGCTCCCAGGTGAGCGGGCAAGAGTCTGGAATAGCTGGTGGTCACAGCACGTGACAGCGGAGCCTCCGGGCAGGCAAGCAGGCAGGTAGCGGAGAAGCGCTCCCAGGTGAGCGGGCAAGCTGGTCCATAGACAGACTGACCGGAGTTGTAAGGCAGACCGTTGGACCTCAGGCAGGCAGGCAGGTAACAGGAAATCAGGCAGGATTAGGACAGCAAGCTGGCAGGAATCTGGCAGGTAACTGGCAGGTAACTGGCAACGGGACCTGAGGGCTGAAGCAGAGTAGAACGGTGCAACAACATTGCTCGGGCACCTCCATTTTGGAGGAGGTGCCTTATATATGGTAAAGTCCTCCGGCCATTGGCCGGGGACTCCTTAGGACAGCGCGCGCGGCCCCTTTAAGAGGGAGGGAGGGCGCGCGCGTGCGCCCTAAGCACAGTGGCCGGGAAGGAGCGCGCGCTGCCAGCAGAGCGGGAGAGGGACGCCGGGCACGGAGCAGAGCGGTGAGGGGAACAGCGTCCCTGCCTAGCAGAGGGCAGGGACGCCGGCACTACACTCCGATCCTCACAAGATCTCCTGCTCTACCCCCCCCTTATCTCATCTTCCCACAATCGCATACAAGATTTCTCCCGTGCATCCCCCTACTTTGGAACTCTCTAACCCAACACATCAGACTCTCGCCTACCGTGGAAACCTTCAAAAGGAACCCGGAAACCCACCTCTTCCGACAAGCCTACAACCTGCAGTAACCACCGCTCCACCACATTACTGCATGACCTCCTCTACCCTCACCTATTGTATCCTCACCCATCCCTTGTAGATTGTGAGCCCTCGCGGGCAGGGTCCTCGCTCCTCCTGTACCAGTCGCCAACTTGTATTGTTCAAAATTTATTGTAATTGTTTGTGCTATGTATATCCCTTTCACATGTAAAGCGCCATGGAATAAATGACGCTATAATAATAAATAATAAAAATAGATTTGAAGATAGATAGATATGAGATACATAGATAAATATGAGAAAGAAAACAAATTATAGTCATTCTATATGCCTAATAACCATAGTACCATATGTTCATTAGCCAGCCGCAATAGCAATGTACAACCAGCAAAGTGCATGTGCATATAGATCACAGCTAAAGATGCTTGAACATGATAAAGTGCAAGTGCAGGATCCCAGGGGACAGCCACAATGCGCGTTTCACATTTGCTTTTCACAGGGCACTTGCACTTTATCATGGGTAAGCATCTATAGCTGTGATATATATGCACATGCACTTTGCTGGTATATTGCTGCCTCATGAACATATGGGACTTATATAATTGGTGATTTAGGCTATTAGGCATATAGAATCACTATAATTTTTTTCTCTTCTCATAACTTCTTTAAAATCTTGGTCTGTACATTACAATTGATTATTTGCCCGTGTGTTTATCCCAGGGTAATATTGTATAATATTGTATCTTCTTCATGTTCTCCTCTTTTCTATTGAGTGTGATTTTTGTAAAAAAAAATGTTTGTGATTAATAAAGTTATGTGAATTGATTCTATATATTTGAAGTCAGCACTCCAATTTTTCAACTTTTGAATTTTTTATTATAGTAGTATTAAGTAGATGGAGTTATAACTCGTACCTCGCTGACCAGGGTCATCGCATGTTTTGCATGCAAGAATGTTGGGGTGAGATCTAGGTCCGCTGAAGCTTTTCCCTTGATTGCCTCTTCAAAGTCTTTCCGATATAATTTCTGATCATTAAGAAAGCATAAATGGGGTGTTGCAGTTATACCGATTAGCTGGTTATCAGCTATGAAAAGCAGTAAATAAAGAGATTAAAGAGTTAAAAAATAGACAAAAATAACGCACAACACTAATTAAAGGGTCTGAAAACAAAGCTTTTTCCTTTTCATCCACAGATTGTGTGTGTTCTCAGTCCCATTCATTTCAATAGTGCTGAGCTGCAATACCAGGCATAACCTAGATGCAGGTGTGGCGCTGTTTCTAGAAGAAGTTAGTATGGCAAACTCAACCAGAACTCCTGACAGTAATCCTTCTACTAACCTCACTCTGAATTTTTTGAGCCTCCTTTGAAACGTTGTACGATGGAGTGTCCACAAATTCCAGCATGGACCTTCCTTTCGATTTTTCATACTCCTCTCTGTATTTGACCTAAAGAATAACATATAATTATGAATTATGTCAACATGAAAGCTAAGTACATCCTCTTTTAATTCTATGGTTTTACATATGAGGACAGGTCCTTAGAAGGACTTAAAATTAGGAATAATATATATTTGCTGGAGTGCTCTGGATCATTGTCGTGTTGAATGTCCCAAAGGACATTATTTCAGAATTCTTTTGATTTGTTAAGCTGCAACTTTGAAAACGTTAGTTGTGCAGCCATGTTCTTTTTAGAGAGATGAGGATTTCTCCTGCAACCCTAGCAAAGAAGCCATACTAGTATTTTTCTAATTGTACTGTCATGAAATTAAAGATTTAACATGCTAACTAAAGCCTTTAGAGTCTGAGCTGTAGCTCTTGAGTTTTTCGCGATTTCTCTGAGCACGGCAACATTTGATTTTGGTGTAAATTTTCCAGGACCTCTACTCCTGGGTAGATTGTCAACTGTCTTGAATGCTTTTCACTTATGAATAATCTTTCCCGGCAGAGAATGATGGAACCCAAATTGTGTGAAATGGGCAGTAACTATTCCTTTTTTAAGATCTTTGCTGAGGTCTTTCCTCCTTGGCATTGTTGTAACACACACCTGATTTTCCATTTTACAACTTTTCAAAGTGTTTTACGCCAGATTTCTTTAGTAAACACTTTGATTAATTAGGAACTAAGTTTTAGTTTCAAGACTTCTGAACTTTTAGACTTTTTAGAAATATATTTTTTCATTATCTTGTATTATGGAGATAGTACTTGCCTGACTTTGCAGTACAGCATTCTCTTTATGATGAATCTGTTCTGCTGTATCCAAGGCAAAATGATAATTCCCCTTATTTTCCTCAAATTGTTTCTTATAGACTTTCTGAAAGATGGAGAACATGTGAATTAGACGTAATGTAAAAAGGTCAAATGATCCATTAGAGCAAACCTCTAGGTAAACGTTATTATTTCTATGCAAATACTTTATCAGATTCTAGACTTCTATTTTATCCCATTTCCACTATGTAAAGGACCCTATACAGAGATAAAATTTGTCCAAACCTGCCAATGTCTCATACACAGGCAGAATGAGCACTCCAGCATCAGAAGAGATATCTTATCAGCTGAACAATCGTTCGGCCAACAATTATAATGTTGTGTATGGGGGACTATAGTCCTCTTTTTTGTACTATTACCTAAGATATTACCTGAAGTGGTTTCAAAGGAGGACCCAAGGAGACATAAAACTGTAATCTCTCACAAGTCCCTTATCTACATGTTTTCCATAAATTTAAAACTTTACAAAAGTCAGATGTTTGACATATAAGTTTTGTTAAGTAGAGTTTTAAGGTACGTTGAAAGTAAAGTATTTTTGGTCTGTGTGTTCCCTATGTGCACAATGGATAGCACATTGACCAATGTTAGCCTATTAGCTCAACGCGTTTCAAGGTAATCACACCTCTTCATCAGGACAAACCACAATGATCTGTCCTGATGAAGAGGTATGATTATTTCGAAACGCGTTGACAAATAAAACCGCATCTGGTTTCCTATCGTATATTGGATCCTCGGCAGCGCAGGTTTATATCCACATTCATCTCCAAGTTTTCTAACGATCTTATGGTGGATCTTCAGCATCCGTCTTTGCTTATAAGCTAACAAAGGGTGGGCATATCCCGTTTTACTCTTTCTTTTGTAATCCGGATAAGACCCCTATTGCGCTTTTTGTCAACCAGTTTTTATCTACACATGAGCCTATTTGCTAGTGCTCATAAGTAATTTTCCATACATATCGCAGGTCCTTTCAGGTGAGAATGTGCTGGTCTAGTGCAAATTATGAACCAGACTATAGAATGTAAATAGAAGGCACATGTCCGCTATTCACACTGAGCCGGTCACATCCACAAACTGCGGGCAGTAAGAACTGCAGCGTGGCTGCACAACAGCAACCAGGTATATTACTCTCTGAAACGCTCTGGCATTTCAAAGAAAATATACTTTGAAGATGCATCCAGGAACCATAGCCGGAAGAGGAGACTAGTTTGGCGCCGCCCCTAGCCGGCTATTCACAGCGCTGCTACAGCTGATTGACAGGTCTCTCCCTTGCATGTACTATCGACTCCGGCTGGATCTTCAAAGAATGATATACCTGCCTGTTATCTTGCAGCCAGGCTGCGATTCATGCTACACGCAGTTTGGGCAGCATGAATTTTCTTACAGGTTCCCTTTCAGGAGAATAAGTACTTTTACAGAGTTCCAACTACAGATGTATAGTATATGTCACTTTAATTCAAAGATTACCCTCACCATAGTATGTCAATCACAGATGCCCCTGGCCACAGTCACACTGAGCCCCATTCCGGCCCCCTATCCGTTACTCCATGGCCACTTCTGAATAATGAAACCTGTGTTTTGGCTTTCTGGGCCGACTCAGTGTAATATCATGGGACGTCATGACCAATGCACAGTTAGGTCCAGGCCGTACTGAATTTTGGAAGTCCTATTACATTCATTTTATATTGTTGCAGCAGATAATGTGGTCTAAAGATACATTTGTGGCCTCACTGGTTACAATCATACTGTACCGGTTCATAGGATGGTGTTAGTGAGAATATAATGAGTATTCTAGAGAAATAATGAGGGTTATAGCCAGGATTAAGTTAGGGATAGTAAAGATTGCTAATAAATGATGAATTTAGAGAATATTAGGAATCAACCCGTCTGCTTACATTGCTTTGTAGCTTGGTGACCTTTAGAGCATGTTCCAGGTGGAGCAAGTTGGGAAGATCTACGGATGTGTCATGTATGGTGTGCTTGTCTTTCTTATACTTCACCTGAAAAATAGGGAAAATATATTATTATTATTTATTATTATAGCTCCATGGCGCTATACATGTAAAAAGGGGTATACATAATAAAAGGTACAATAATCATGAACAATACAAGTCACCGTCTGGTACAGGAGGAGCAAGGACCCTGCCCACGAGGGCTCACAGTCTACAAGGGATGGGTGAGGATACAGTAGGTGAGGGTAGAGCTGGTCGTGCAGCAGTATGGTGGAGTGAGGGTTACTGCAGGTTGTAGGCTTGTCAGAAGAGGTGGGTCTTCAGGTTCCTTTTGAAGTTTTCCACGATAGGCGAGAGTCTGATGCTTTGGGGTAGAGAGTTCCAGAGTAGGGGGGGAAGCACGGGAGAAATCTTGTATGCGATTGTGGGAAGAAGAGATAAGAGGGGAGAAGGAGATCTTGTGAGGATCGGAGGTTGCGTGCAGGTAAGTACCGGGAGCCTAGGTCACAGATGTATGGAGACAGGTTGTGGATGGCTTTGTATGCCAGGGTTAGGGTTTTGAACTGGAGTCTCTGGGCAATGGGGAGCCAGTGGAGAGATTGACAGAGAGGAGAGGCCGGGGAATAGTGAGGGGACAGGTGGATTAGTCGGACAGCAGAGTTTAGGAGAAGGAAGGCTACACAGCAGGAGGTTGCAATAGTCGAGGCGGGAGATGATGAGGGCGTGCACTAGGGTTTTTGCAAATTCTTGATTAAGGAATGTACGGATGCAGGAAAGATATGGAAGGAAAAAGTTAATGGGGTAGTCCTCCACTAAGAATTCACTACTCAAATCTGTCCTCAATGAAGATAGGTTTTCAGCTCACTGAGGGATCATATTACAGTTGCTACCTACAGAAGTTTATGGAGAGGAGTTAGAGGCAGAGAGTCACACAGAAGAAACTGCTCAAAAAATGCAGGATACAAAACATATATTATAGTCACAAACAATGTTATTTCTCATGTACACACAGATGACAGGTTATTCTAAAAAGTCACCTGAAACTACAAGTATACTTGAAGTTTCTACCCATACTGCAGAGTCCCAGACACCCAGCTGTGCAGGGGCACACAGTGAAAGGCTATAGTTCTCAGTGCATTCGACCCTTTATCCTCAGAAATGCCAAGTGCCCTAGATGTTGGACCCCCTCTCATTATAAAGTAATGGCATAACCTAGTTATAAAGCTATATCCAGCCTTCATCAGTATCTACTAATATTGTGGATTTATGGAAGGTTGGGTATGGCATACCATAAATGTGTTATATTTGATCAAACTCTGGAGAACCAATCTATACAGAGACTGAGGGACTCCTGGCATCTTCTACACAGAGAAGGTCCCTTTATCAGTCCAGCATGTGTTCTTTCCATTTAAATCTAAGAATTATGGAAAAAAGTAAGCAAGATCATAACTACCACTCCACTTATTCATGTCTAAAAGCTTGCTGCCTTCCCTGACAGAATATGATCCGAAGACCCCTATTTTCTGGCAAGGTAGGGGTCCAAAAGGTACAATGTCACCCATCAAGAACAGAACTGTGTATCCTGTGCATATGACATAAATATCTCTGTTCTATAAACCTCTTTAAGGACAAAAGCTAGAATTCTTTCCCAGTTTATAAGAGAATAGTTGTGTAGCCAAATAACATACAATTGTATCAGAAATGTATCTCAGAATGGGTACTGACACAAGAGCAATGTTTTTTTGTTTTGTTGGGGGGGGGGGGTCTTTTTAAGCAGGAACCTGGGTAAAACACTATGTTAACTGGAATCTATCAGGAGGCTTGTGCTATGTAATCCAAGAGCAGTATGAGGTAGGGACAGAGACCCTGATTCCAGCGATGTGTCACTTACAGGATTGCTCGGTACGGTTTTGATCCATGTTTTCTCTGCTGTAGATGTAGCAGCGCTCAGAATGCTGAGTTGTGTATAACCCGACCCACATCACTGATTGGCAATTTTCTTTGTACACTGTGCGTTGTCAGCAAGCTGGCAATCAGTGGTGGTTGGGAACAGGGGTACAAAAATTACCTAGACTGGCTTGCAGGTGAGACCTAGTCCTCTAGTAATTATCTCCTGCTGATAAAATACTGATTGTATTGAAACTACAAAACATAGCCTAATATGTGACATAACACTGGAATCAGGGGGAATCTCTCTTGCCCTATATTATGCTGATCTCAGATTAAATAGCAAAAGCCTCTTTACAAATTCCATTTAACTGAACACATTCTGTCACCACTAGGGGGAACACACTGTATACTGATTTATTATTCAGTTCTAGAGAGGCTGTATAGCTCCATCTAGTGGCGGCTGCAAGCAGATAGAATTGTATCATTTATCTATATGGAAGCATGAAGGAAAATGGGGAATTTGGAGCTCTGTATCAAAAAAAGGCTAAGACATTTTTAAAAATTCACTAACCTCTAAAATAAACCCTATGTAGTAAATATAGATAGTTTGGAAAGTGAGTACAATCAGGGGTAGAAAGGAAGTAGAGGGAATTTGCTGTATCCATAAACACACTACAAAACCCTCCATATATAAATCAAGCATTTTGAGAAAAATAAGGACAAAAAACTGGCAAAAATAATAATGTACGAGGGATGAATAGATTTTATAAATTATTTGACTTGTTCCTACGCATTATTCCTAGATGCCGGGCTTCTCCTCATCCTCATCAATACCTCTGCTTGCCAGAAAGTAATAAAACAATGATGGACCCTCTTATACAATACATAGTATTAATATTACTATAGTTTCTATTGAATCATGGAACCCACAGGTCGCCGGCACCGTGGTGTGCAGTAATAATTAAAGTGTGTGTATTCTGTAGGCTGATAGCTCCATCCCAGTACAGGATAATGGGATTGTATGTGTGGCGCCCTGCTGCACTTGGTGCCACAGAACCCAGAAGGCTGCATGGCTGGATTTCTCCACAAGAGGCCCTCACTACATTCAAACACCTCCACCTTCCACCTCATGCCAGCAGAGGGATCCCTGTTAGGGATATATAAAGGGAAGGTGGAGCCAGGCAGCTCAGTTCAGTTTCTAGTTAGTGTTCAGTGAGCAGCACACAGGCTGCTGTTAGAGGCAAGCTAGGCCTCCAGCAACTCTGAAGCCAGACAGAGAGCGTGCTGACGCTCAGAGAGCGGTGAAGACGCGGCACGCCAGCTGCCTTGTAGTGAAGGCCCCGAGCGTGGCCGACGGCGAGGAGAGGAGTGATACAGGGGGCAGAGGAGCATACCAGGCTCACCCCAGTATACAGTTATATGAAAAAGTTTGGGCACCCCTATTAATCTTAAGCTTAATGTTTTATAAAAATTGGTGTTTTTGCAACAGCTATTTCAGTTTGATATCTGTAATAACTGTTGGACACAGTAATGTTTCTGCCTTGAAATGAGGTTTATTGTACTAACATAAAATGTGCAATCTGCATTCAAACAAAATTTGACAGGTGCATAAGTATGGGCACCAGAAAAGTGACATTAATATTTAGTAGATCCTCCTTTTGCAAAAATAACAGCCTCTAGTCGCTTCCTGTAGCTTTTAATGAGTTCCTGGATCCTGGATGAAGGTATTTTTGACCATTCCTCTTTACAAAACAATTCCAGTTCAGTTAAGTTTGATGGTCGCCGAGCATGGACAGCCCTCTTCAAATGATCCCTCAGATGTTCAATGATATTCAGGTCTGGGGACTGGGATGGCCATTCCAGAGCATTGTAATTGATCCTCTGCATGAATGCCTGAGTATATTTGGAGCAGTGTTTTGGATCATTGTCTTGCTGAAAGATCCATCCCCTGCGTAACTTCAACTTTATCACTGATTCTTGAACATTATTGTCAAGAATCTGCTGATACTGAGTGGAATCCATGCGTCCCTCAACTTTAACAAGATTCCCGGTGCCGGCATTGGCCACACAGCCCCAAAGCATGATGGAACCTCCACCAAATTTTACTGTGGGTAGCAAGTGTTTTTCTTGGAATGCCGTGTTTTTTTGCCGCCATGCATAACGCCTTTTTGTATAACCAAACAACTCAATCTTGGTTTCATCAGTCCACAGGACGTTCTTCCAAAAAGAAATTGGCTTCTCCAAATGTGCTTTTGCATACCTCAGCCGACTCTGTTTGTGGCGTACTTGTAGAAAAGGCTTCTTTTGCATCACTCTCCCATACAGCTTCTCCTTGTGCAAAGTGCGTTGTATAGTTGACCAATGCACAGTGACACCATCTGCAGCAAGTTGATGCTGCAGCTTTCTGGAGGTGGTCTGAGGATTGTCCTTGACTGATCTCACCATTCTTCTTCTCTGCCTTTCTGATGTTTTTCTTGGCCTGCCACTTCTGGCCTTAACAAGAACTGTCCCTGTGTTCTTCCATATCCTTACTATGTACCTCACAGTGGAAACTGGCAGGTTAAATCTCTGAGACAGCTTTTTGTATCCTTCCCCTGAACAACTATGTTGAATAATCTTTGTTTTCAGATAATTTGACAGTTGTTTTGAGGAGTCCATGATGCCACTCTTCAGAGGAGATTCAAACAAGAGAACAACTTGCAAGTGGCCACTTTAAGTAGCTTTTCTCATGATTGCATACACCTGGCTATGAAGTTCAAAGCTTAATGAGGTTACAAAACCAAAAAAAGTGCTTTAGTACGTCAGTAAAAAGTAGGTAGGAGTATTTAAAACAAGAAAATGGTAAGGGTGCCCATACTTATGCACCTGTCAAATTTTGTTTGAATGCAGATTGCACATTTTCTGTTAGTACAATAAACCTCATTTCAAGGCAGAAACATTACTGTGTCCAACAATTATTACATATATCACACTGAAATAGCTGTTGCAAAAACACCAATTTTTATAAAACATTAAGCTTAAGATTAATAGGGGTGCCCAAACTTTTCCATATAACTGTATTTACCGGACACCGGGCCCGAGCCTACAAGGACCCTTCACATCCAGTAGGGTTAACCGTAATCCCAAGAGGACTACAAGTCCCTGGCAGACCTGGAGTTAGACTCACAGGACCAGGTACCACGAAGGCCCCGACGTTCAGGGAAAGTGGTTACCAACCGGGGGTCCTACTTCAGAGCAACAGGTGGAGTAAAAAGCAAGACACAATAGCTAGGCAGAGTTGCAGGCTGGCCAGGAGCTTACACAGAGACAGACACGGAACAGGAGACCTTATACCTGCTCCCTGGGGAAAAGTCCAAAAGTGCGCCCTTCACCTGGAGTACCCTGGACCATATCTACCAGCTGTACCAGTAAAGGTAACGAAGCAAAAACCCCTGTCTCTGTCCGTTACTCCGGCTGCGCCATCGTTCCCTACCTGCACCACAACGCCCAGCGCACCCTCCTCCATTTATTCTACACTGCCCTGAGGCCTGCTCCACCTGTGGGGAGCCGTCCCATCAAAGCTGCCCCTAACATCAGCCTCAGTGGACTGTCGCAGCGCTGGTAACCTCTTACCAAAATCCACAGGTGGCGTCACAAACTTTTATTTTCATTTTATTAAACCCCCTTTTTTGGCGCACTGTCCGCCCTGGGCCAGCCACCGTGATATACATATATACTGCCCCAGACAGTAAGGCCCCACCGGGGACGAGACATATGACTGTGACTTCATGTTAATTGGTTCCTAATTGAGGGCTGCAGTTTTGTATTAAACAGAAGAGAATAAAATATCAAGAGGATCATTATATACAGTAATAAAAAGTTTGTATGAGGACACTGTTTGGCTGGATCCTGAAGGGACTTAGTGGAAAAATGAGTCATCAGACTTTTGAGTAGTTCGTTCCAGCCATGTAGTAAAGTAAAAAATATATATACTGGAAATTGTATATATAACTTCATCCTAAAAAAAATGATGTCAGGAATTTGAGAGTGTTCTTCAGTGTAGTAAATGGGTTACTGACATTTTATTAAGAGGGTGGAAGTTTTCGGCTATGGTTTTACAAAAAAGGTGCCGCTAGCTGTCTGATAACAGTCGCATTCTTTTCCGGCATCTATACAGAAAGCCATTTCTAGCCCCTACAGGACCCAAGTGCCCCCTTACATTAGAACGTGATGCTACTATATAGGAGGTATGTTCTGACACCCTCATCCAATGGCAGTCAACTTAATTTGTTAGGTGACCCATGCTTGGTCAGTAACAGGGAATAGGTGGTGTAATCTGCTACGGCTCCAATTGCATACATCTTAAATGAGTATCTATTGGTGAACAAAACCAAGAATGTCAGAGCAGAGCCTTTAAAAGATCTGGCACTCCATTTTTAGCTCATTCTAGCCTCAGCTCCCTGATGAAGCCTGTTCAGGCGAAACATGTCGGGGAGACTATGAACCTGTCTTAATTAGCTTTTGTGGTTTTGCATCTAACAAATTACCACTACATATATTCCTATAAGGCTACACAAGTTGATGGATTGCAGCCATCAATTGAACTAGAATAATAATAGCCGCGAAGATAATTATGTCAGATATGGGAAACTATTAGAATTTATTATAGACCAATACCACTCAAGTGTTTTTAATAATAGTTTAGACCAATTATTTTTAATTAATCTGAATAAAAGTCAAATTTTAATTTAAATTCCCTTACATTGTGTCTATTTACCCTTGGGGTAATCTGTTAGTATGAGACTATTACATTAGTTGGCACCATTTTAGTTTATTTTCTGATATAGAGCTCCAAAATACCTGCATGAACAAATTTTATGATGCAATTCTGGTAACTAATTGAGACCACAAGGGGGAGCTACTTAGCTTACTGCAGACTGATACATTGAAATCAATTTTAAAGGGTTTAACCAGACTTATAAAAAAAATTGAAATTAGCTGCAAATAGTATAAAGTAACAACAAAAACTCTACCAACATCCAATATCTTCTCCCTCTAAGAATTATGTGCAGAAGCCCCTGCACCCGGTTTTAGTTTACAATCAGCTGGAACATGGAAGCTTCATTTGCCACAGTGGTCATGTGACATATTACTGGCAGCATGGCTTCCATTGATGATTGGCTGCAGGGGTCATATCGCTGAAATCTTGGAGCACAAGCAAGGTTTCTGCTCTTTATTGTTGCGGGAAACAGATGGGATCTGTATAGTTTATTCTGTTCTTTTGTCACATCTGCTGCAGTTTATATAAGCCTAGCACGGTCCCCAAAGACTAAATGAATCAATTAAAAGAGTTTTGGGCAGATTTTTATTTTTTTGTTAAGAGTGGTCAGAATAGCATAGAAAAAGTGATAGTCACTTCTCTGATCCCTGGCTGCTCCATTTCTAATGCTTTCCAAGTCCCTGCCAGTCTCTATTTGCTGTGGCCTATTGACACACAGGAAATGAGTTCTCAGCCAATCCCTGACTTGGGCGGGTCACAGCTTGGACCGGGGACAGGCTAATCAATCATTTCCTGGGTGTCACCATTGAGCAGGAAATATAGATCAATGAGGTGCCAGGAATTGTCAGCACCAGAGCTAATCGCAATTGGTTAGGTATAATTGTTTTATCATTTTTTATTGTTATTTCCAGTACTACCTTGATGACCCCTTTAATGACCTTGGTAATTTAAATAAGCCCAGAAGTTCCATTTTACGAAATCTAAACATTTGTCTAGAGTTTTACTTTAAGAACCTACAGGCGGGGAATCGTTACACTGCACAATCCACAATGGCTGTTACTTAAGATTGTGCATCGTGAGTTTATCTATGGGTAGAATTATGATTTATCTGAAAATTTTATTGCGGTTCTCGTTTTGCCAAAACACCGTACAATATCTCATACAAAACAGCCATGCAATGGTAAGGAAAAAATTACAAAACCTAAAGTAACAGCAGAATTTTGTTACATTTCAAATTATGCAAAAAAAAAATCTATAGTGAATTAACTGACCAAAAATACATACATCGCTCGCCAAGGCTGATGCAGCTTGAGCCTGCCTGAAGACCGCGCTATCCAGTGGGTTGTAAGAAGATTTCTTACCCTTCATTTCTTTATCAAACTGTTCCTTGTATTTCACCTAAAAAGAATAAATATATATATATATTTGTGTGTGCCCAATATGTCTTTACAATATAACCCTCAAATTCCCGCTATTCAATCAAAAGCAACAAAAACCCATCAGAACAGAGACATTATGATGATCAGCCACAATTTTCTGCCATCAAAATATAAAAAAAAATGTTTAAATGGCCACTATTGAAGCAATAAAATGGTAATCTAATGACCAATGCAAAATTGTTACTAAAAAGTACTTTATTTCCCCAAAATTATGTTTTCAGCCCTCCAAAAATTACTGATGCAGAGTCCACCAGGAGTTTCCAATCTGTGTAACATACTGTTTGTTCACTGCCTCTTGTCAAGTGTAATCCATCTCTGGCAGCAGAGACATCAAGGTGAATTACTGGAGGCAGGGGCAGTATTTGTCTACCTACAGGAAGTGGAGGGCAGGTCTTTGTATCTCTACAGGAAGTGGAGGGTGGGTCTTTGTATCTCTACACGAAGTAGAGGGTGGGTCTTTGTCTACCTACAGGAAGTGGAGGGTGGGTCTTGGTCTACCTACAGGAAGTGGGGGTGGGTCTTTGTATCTCTACACGAAGTAGAGGGTGGGTCTTTGTCTACCTACAGGAAGTGGAGGGTGGGTCTTGGTCTACCTACAGGAAGTGGGGGTGGGTCTTTGTATCTCTACAGGAAGTAGAGGGTGGGTCTTTGTCTATCTACAGGAAGTGGAGGGTGGGTATTTGTATTTCTACAGAAAGTAGAGGGTGGGTCTTTGTCTACCTACAGGAAGTGGAGGGCGGGTCTTTGTATCTCTACAGGAAGTGGAGGGTGGGTCTTTGTATCTACAGAAAGTAGAGGGTGGGTCTTTGTATCTCTACAGAAAGTAGAGGTTGGGTCTTTGTCTACCTACAGAAAGTGGAGGGCGGGTCTTTGTATCTCTACAGGAAGTAGAGGGCGGGTCTTTGTCTACCTACAGGAAGTGGAGGGTGGGTCTTTGTATCTCTACAGAAAGTAGAGGGTGGGTCTTTGTCTACCTACAGGAAGTGGAGGGTGGGTCTTTGTATCTCTACAGAAAGTAGAGGGTGGGTCTTTGTCTACCTACAGGAAGTGGAGGGTGGGTCTTTGTATCTCTACAGGAAGTGGAGGGTGGGTCTTTGTATCTACAGAAAGTAGAGGGTGGGTCTTTGTATCTCTACAAAAAGTAGAGGTTGGGTCTTTGTCTACCTACAGAAAGTGGAGGGCGGGTCTTTGTATCTCTACAGGAAGTAGAGGGTGGGTCTTTGTCTACCTACAGGAAGTGGAGGGTGGGTCTTTGTATCTCTACAGAAAGTAGAGGGTGGGTCTTTGTCTACCTACAGGAAGTGGAGGGCGGATCTTTGTATCTCTACAGGAAGTGGAGGGTGGGTCTTTGTATCTCTACAGAAAGTAGAGGGTGAGTCTTTGTCTACCTACAGGAAGTGGAGGGCGGGTCTTTGTATCTCTACAGGAAGTAGAGGGTGGGCCTTTGTCTACCTACAGGAAGTGGAGGGTGGGTCTTTGTATCTCTACAGAAAGTAGAGGGTGGGTCTTTGTCTACCTACAGGAAGTGGAGGGTGGGTCTTTGTATCTCTACAGAAAGTAGAGGGTGGGTCTTTGTCTACCTACAGGAAGTGGAGGGTGGATCTTTGTATCTCTACAGGAAGTGGAGGGTGGGTCTTTGTATCTCTACAGAAAGTAGAGGGTGAGTCTTTGTCTACCTACAGGAAGTGGAGGGCGGGTCTTTGTATCTCTACAGGAAGTAGAGGGTGGGCCTTTGTCTACCTACAGGAAGTGAAGGGCGGGTCTTTGTATCTCTACAGGAAGTAGAGGGTGGGTCTTTGTCTACCTACAGGAAGTGGAGGGTGGGTCTTTGTATCTCTACAGAAAGTAGAGGGTGGGTCTTTGTCTACCTACAGGAAGTGGAGGGCGGATCTTTGTATCTCTACAGGAAGTGGAGGGTGGGTCTTTGTATCTCTACAGAAAGTAGAGGGTGAGTCTTTGTCTACCTACAGGAAGTGGAGGGCGGGTCTTTGTATCTCTACAGGAAGTAGAGGGTGGGTCTTTGTCTACCTACAGGAAGTGGAGAGCGGGTCTTTGTATCTCTACAGGAAGTAGAGGGTGGGTCTTTGTCTATCTACAGGAAGTGGAGGGTGGGTCTTTGTATCGCTACAGGAAGTGGATGGTGGGTCTTTGTATCTCTACAGGAAGGAGAGGGTGGGTCTTTGTCTATCAACAGGAAGTGGAGGGCGGGTCTTTATATCGCTATAGGAAGTGGAGGGCGGGTCTTTATATTGCTACAGGAAGTGGATGGTGGGTCTTTGTATCTCTACAGGAAGTGGAGGGTGGGTCTTTGTATCTCTACAGGGAGTGGAGGGTGGGTCTTTGTCTTTCTAAAGGTAGTGGAGGTTGGGTCTCTATATCTACAGGAAGGAGGGTGGGTCTTTTTTTTTCTACAGGAAGTGGAGGGTGGGACTCTGTCTATCTACAAGAAGGAGGGTGGGTCTTTGTAGCTCTATGGGAAGTGGAGGGCGTGTCTTTGTCTACAGTTAGGTCCATATATATTTGGACAGAGACAACATTTTTCTACTTTTGGTTCTAGACATTACCACAATGAATTTTAAACAAAACAATTCAGATGCAGTTGAAGTTCAGACTTTCAGCTTTCATTTGAGGGTATCCACATGTGCCACCCTGTTTTAAAAGGGACCAAAAGTAATTGGACAATTGACTCCAAGGCTATTTCATGGACAGGTGTGGGCGATCCCTTCGTTATGTCATTCTCAATTAAGCAGATAAAAGGCCTGGAGTTGATTTGAGGTGTGGTGCTTGCATTTGGAAGGTTTTGCTGTGAAGTAAACATGCGGTCAAAGGAGCTCTCCATGCAGGTGAAACAAGCCATCCTTAAGCTGCAAAAACAGAAAAAACCCATCCGAGAAATTGCTACAATATTAGGAGTGGCAAAATCTACAGTTTGGTACATCCTGAGAAAGAAAGAAAGCACTGGTGAACTCATCAATGCAAAAAGACCTGGGCGCCCACGGAAGACAACAGAGGTGGATGATCGCAGAATAATCTCCATGGTGAAGAGAAACCCCTTCACAACAGCCAACCAAGTGAACAACACTCTCCAGGAGGTAGGCGTATCAATATCCAAATCTACCATAAAGAGAAGACTGCATGAAAGTAAATACAGAGGGTTCACTGCACGGTGCCAGCCACTCATAAGCATCAAGAATAAAAAGGCTAGACTGGACTTTGCGAAAAAACATCTAAAAAAAGCCAGCACAGTTCTGGAAGAACATTCTTTGGACAGATGAAACCAAGATCAACCTCTACCAGAATGATGGAAAGAGAAAAGTATGGCGAAGGCGTGGTACAGCTCATGATCCAAAGCATACCACATCATCTGTAAAACACGGCGGACGCAGTGTGATGGCTTGGATATGCATGGCTGCCAGTGGCACTGGGTCACTAGTGTGTGCTCAGATCCAGCCAAATGCAGCCAAACTGATTGGTCGTCGTTTCATACTACAGATGGACAATGACCCAAAACATAAAGCCAAAGCAACCCAGGAGTTTATTAAAGGAAAGAAGTGGAATATTCTTGAATGGCCAAGTCAGTCACCTGATCTCAACCCAATTGAGCATGCATTTCACTTGTTAAAGACTAAACTTCAGACAGAAAGGCGCACAAACAAACAGCAACTGAAAACCACCGCAGTGAAGGCCTGGCAGAGCATCAAAAAGGAGGAAACACAGCGTCTGGTGATGTCCATGAGTTCAAGACTTCAGGCAGTCATTGCCAACAAAGGGTTTTCAACCAAGTACTAGAAATGAACATTTTATTTACAATTATTTAATCTGTCCAATTACTTTTGGTCCCTTTAAAAACAGGGTGGCACATGTTAAGAAGCAGAAACTCCTAAACCCTTCATCCAATTTTAATGTGGATACCCTCAAATGAAAGCTGAAAGTCTGAACTTCAACTGCATCTGAATTGTTTTGTTTAAAATTCATTGTGGTAATGTCTAGAACCAAAATTAGAAAAATGTTGTCTCTGTCCAAATATATATGGACCTAACTGTATCTACAGGAAGTGGAGGGTGAGTCTTTGTCTTTCTACAGGAAGTGGAGGGTGAGTCTTTGTCTTTCTACAGGAAGTGGAGGGTGGATCTCTGTCTATCTACAGAAAGTGGAGGGTGGGTCATTGTCTATCTACAGGAAGTGGAGGGTGGGTCTTTGTCTATCTACAAGAAGTGGACGGCCAGTCTTTGTCTTTCCGCAGGATGTGGAGGGTGAGTCTGTCTTTCTACCGGAAGTGAGGGACAGTCTTTGTGTCTCCGCTCCTGCTCTCCTGTCTGTCAAATCACATACAGGAATAGCAGACAGACTGAACTTCACTTTGGGTTATGCAAGCCATTGAATGGCAGGAGCAATGCATGCTGGGAAGCAAGATAAAATAGTTACAGTACCTATTGTGCTGGCAAACAAACCACCCATTTCAAAATAATTGAAGTTACAGTGCATATTGTGAGAAACATCCAACATCATGCTTTTCTACAGATTGTGTGTGAAATGAAGGAAATGCATTAACACAAGTTTTGAAACACGGAATCAGGAACCACATGAACTCAGTTTGACAGGGTGGAACGTCGGGATGAGATTTACCTGACTGATGATCTTTGATACTTCTTTCGCATGTTCAAAATCTGGTCTTCCTAAGACCATAGGTTCTTTACTCAGCTCACCTTTGCCTTTCTTATATTCCACCTTTATGAAATACGGTACAAGTATTGAGAATCTCATATGATAATACTAAATATGCAGCAAAAAATTATCCTTTTACAGGCAGGGCTACATAATACAAAAAATGCTTTCTAATTTATCCTTACAATAAACTGTGTCATACTGTTTTATTCTTGGTAGGCAATGTGGCTTGAACCAATGAAGAAACATAGTGGCAAACATAATGCATCTAGTTAGTAAACACTGGAATAATACTAAAGACTAAAGGGGTTGGCCAATACATGATAGCCCGTTGCTTTAAGGTCCAAGTAGGAAAAAAAAATGATGTCTCCCAAATTGGCACGGCTTCTCCATACACAATGCTGCAGCCTCCAATGGTCCCCTGGCATCAACATTTGTAGTTGATTGGCTGCAGCGCTCATGTGACACACCCGTCAGATGATGATGCCAGAGAACAGAGGAGTGTGGCAAGTATGGGAGGTGAGTATGTATTTTTTTTACCACCCTGTGCCCATTAATAAGTATCCCTTTAATGCAGCTCTTATTACCGGTGTTTTCTCACCAAACCTCCCCTAAACAGATGTTATTTTAGGGCACATGAATGTGATAGAGGGGTTCACTAGATAAGCATTTATTTGACTGTCCAACATTTAATATTAAGGGAAAATGTGTGGTTGACCATTGCTTCCCCCAACGATACCAGATGATCACCAGGCCAGTCAACAGCTATTTCTAAACCAACTATCTATATACAAGTTCACATAGTTCAGCTCAATGTGAATATGTTTTAGGGAGAAGGAAAGAAGCTCCTACCAGACACTTTCAGACAAGCGATCGGGCATGTTGAAATTTAACATGTACAATCCATTTCTCCTACGACATCTAACAAACTGACTTTAGCTGAATATTTCATACACATTAAATACCTAAAAGAATATATGGTATTTATAACATTGAGGTTATTACATTGCTTATGATCTTGGAGATCTCCGTAGCTTTCTGTATGTCTGGTCTGTCCAGCACTTCAGTGTATTTGTGGATGTCCAGGGCATCTTTCTTATAACTCACCTGTAGGAAACAAAAATACCATAATCTGTGAGTCCAGGTAGCAATCAGAAGCATCTTATGCCGAGGAAAATGATCAGTTTTTGATTTCTATAACTTATTGGAAATGCATTTTTATTTATTTAACTTACTCTTATATAGCGCCATCTTATTCCATAGCGCTTTACAGACATTATCATCACTGTCCCCAATTGGGACTCCCAATCTATATTCCATATCAGTATTTTTGGAGTATGGGAGGAAACCAGAGTAAACCCAAGCAAACACGGGGTGGAACATACAAAGTCCTTGCAGATGACCTTGGTGGGATTTGAACCCACTGTCCATGTTATTGAGTAACACTTTGGGCAAAATTGAAGCCTACACATCAGGCCAAAGTCGGCAAGACATGACAATATCGTTGAGCATCATCCAACCATCTAAAGTGTTTAAGGGACTCCTGACTCTCCCCAGATGGATGGTGTCGGGGCAGAGAAGGATCAGGCAGTTTGAAATTAAACATCCGATTCTTTTCTATCTGTAGTAGTGTTGAGCGAGTATGTTCTGTTAACCCTTTCGCCGAGTATGCTCGGGCGAGCTCCGAGTATTTACAGCTGCTCGGTGATATGGTTGAATCACTCCCGTGTGCATGATTTGCAACTGTTTGATAGCTTTATTACATGTGAGGAATGTGTAAGAAATAGACATTCTTCACATGTAATAAAGCTATCAAACAGTCGCAAATGATGCACACGGGAGCGATTCAACCATATCACCGAGCAGCTGTAAATACTCGGAGCTCGCCCGAGCATACTCGAACAGAACATACTCGCTCAACACTAATCTGTAGTAGATACGTTAAAGTATAATTAGTGAAGATAGCAGCTGAGTTTTACATGTGGATTAATTGATATTCCCATACCATCATATTGCAAAAGCGAAAAACTGCATAAAGAAGACACATGGACCCATTGAAGTGCTTTTCAAAAATTGCTATTATTCTTTCTTTACACTGTGTGCAGAATTATTAGGCAAGTTGTATTTTATAGGATTATTTTTATTATTGATCAACAACTATGTTTCAATCAACCCAAAAGACTCATAAATATCCAAGCTTAATATTTTTGGAAGTTGGAGTGGGTCTTTTTTTTGATTTGGCTATCTTAGGAGGATATCTGTTTGTGCAGGTAACTATTACTGTGCAGAATTATTAGGCAACTTAATAAAAAACAAATATAATCCCATCTCACTTGTTTACTTTCACCAGGTAAACCAATATCAGTGCACAAAATTTAGAAATAAACATTTCTGACATGCAAAAACAAAAAAAAATAGTGATGAATATAGCCACCTTTCTTTACGATGACACTCAACAGCTTTCCATCCATAGATTCTGTCAGTTGCTTGATCTGTTTTCAATCAACATTGCGTGCAGCAGCCACCACAGCCTCCCAGACAGTGTTCCGAGAGGTGTACTGTTTTCCCTCCCTGTAGATCTCACATTTTATGATGACCACAGGTTCTCTATGGAGTTCAGATCAGGTGAACAAGGGGGCCATGTCATTATTTTTTCTACTTTTAGACCTTTACTGGCCAGCCACGCTGTGGAGTAGTTGGATGCATGTGATGGAGCATTGTCCTGCATGAAAATCATGTTTTTCTTGAACGATACCAACTTCTTCCTGTACCACTGCTTGAAGAAGTTGTCTTCCAGAAACTGGCAGTAGGTCTGGGAGTTGAGCTTCACTCCATCCTCAACCCGAAAAGGTCCCACAAGTTCATCTTTGATTATATCAGCCCATACCAGTACCCCACCTCCACCTTGCTGGAGTCGGAGTGGAGCTCTCTGCCCTTTACTGATCAAGCCTCTGGCCCATCCATCTGGCCCATCAAGAGTCACTCTCATTTCATCAGTTGATAAAACCTTTGAAAAATCAGTCTTAAGATATTTCTTGTCCCATTCTTGACGTTTTATCTTATGTTTCTTATTCAAAGGTGGTCGTTTTTCAGCCTTCCTTACCTTGGCCATGTCCCTGAGTATCGCACACCTTGTGCTTTTTGATACTCCAGTAACGTTGTAGCTCTGAAATATGGCAAAACTGGTGGCGAATGGCATCTTGGCAGCTTCACGCTTGATTTTCCTCAATTCATGGGCAGTTATTTTGCGCCTTTTTGGGCCAAAACGGTTCTTGCGACCCTGTTGGCTATTTGCCATGAAACGCTTGATTGTTCGGTGATCACGCTTCAAAAGTTTGGAAATTTCAAGACTGCTGCATCCCTCTGCAAGACATCTCACAATTTTGGACTTTTCAGAGCCTGTCAAATCTCACTTCTGACCCATTTTGCCAAAGGAAAGGAAGTTGCCTAATAATTAAGCACACCTTATATAGGGTGTTGATGTCATTAGTTAACACCCCTCCTCATTACAGAGATGCACATCACCAGATTTACTTAATTGGTAGTTGGTTCTCAAGCCTATGCAGCTTGGAGTAGGACAACATCTATAAAAAATATCATGTGATCAAAATACTCATTTGCCTAATAATTCTGCACGCGGTGTACACCAAGTAAAATAGTAGAAATAGTATAAACAATTGTAACAGTTGTAGTAGTCCACAGAACATGTACTGATGTATCTTGAATAGAGATGAGAGAACCCGGAGGTAAAAGTTTGGGGTTCTTACAGGACAGTTTGTGTCTGGCCCTAAACACAGAACACGGACTTCTCCTGGAAGTCGATTGCAAAGTTCGCAAGTTCAGAAGGAAGTACGTTGGATAGAGAGAGACAGATTTTTCCAGATCCAAAGTTCGGGTCTCCATTAGAAATGAGCAAACTCAAACTGAAAAGTTCAACGTTCGTACCGGACAGTTACACTAAAAAAGGACTTTCCCCTGAAGTCTGTTGCAATGTTCAAAGTTCCAGAGGAAGTCCACAGCAGAGAGAGAGAAAGAATATCTTTTTCCAGATCCAAAATTCGGGTCTCCATTGTTTTCAATGGAGTTCTGGTTCTGGTTCAAGTTCGGGTACAGTTCTGGTACTCAAATTGAACTTTGGACAAAAACGGGTCGGCTGATCCTGACTCGCCCCCGGGGGCCTTACTGTTTGGGGCAGTATATCACGGTGGCTAGCCCAGGGCGGTCAGTGCACAAAGGGGTATCAATTATTAGTAAAAGTTCAGAGAATTCGTGACGCCACCTGTGGTGTCTGGTGATGGTCACCAGCGCTGCAACAGTCCTCTGAGGCCCGTGTCGAGGCAGCTAAAGATGGTACAGCTCCCCACAGGCAGAGCGAGCCTCAGGGCAGTGTAGATAGATAGATGGTGGAAGGTGCGCCGGGCGTTGTAGTGCAGGGGAAGAACGATGGCGCAGCCGGAGTAACGGACAGAGACAGGGGGTTTTGCTTCATTACCTTTACTAGTACAGCTGTTAGATATGGTCCAGGGTACTCCAGGTGAAGGGCGCACTTCTGTACCTCTCCCCAGGGAGCGGGTATAAGGCCTCCTGATCCATGTCTGCCTCTGTGTAAGCTCCTGGCAAGCCTGCAACTGGGCCTAGCTTATGTGTCCTGCTTTTACTCCACCTGTTGCTCTGAAGTAGGACCTCCGGTTGGTAACCACTTTCCCTGGACGTCGGGGCCTTCGTGGTTCCTGGTCCTGTAGGTGTCTAGCTTCAGGTTTGCCAGGGACTTGTAGTCCTCCTGGGATTCCGGTTATCCCTACTGGGTGTAAAGGGTCCCTGTAGGCTCGGACCCGGTGTCCAGTATATATATCGGGGTGAGCTTGGTATGCTCCTCTGCCCCCTTTATCACTCCTTCCTTCCTCTAGCCTTCGGCAACGCTCGGGGCCCTCACTAGGCTTCAGTGCTGCTGGAGGCCTAGCTTGCCTCACACAGCAGCCCGTGTGCTGCTCTCACTCTGACTAATCTCCTGAATCACTGAAGACTGCACTAAGAACTGACTGAGCTGCCTAGCTCCACATTCCCTTTATATATCCCTAACGGGCTCCCTCTGCTGGTATGAGGTGGAAGGTGGAGGTGTTTGTATGTAGTGAGGGCCTCTTGTGGAGAAATCCATCCGTACACCCTTCTGAGTTCTGTGGCACCATGCGCAGCAGGGCGCCACAATCCCTAATCTTGAATACTTGCTAGCTGAAGACCCCCAGGACAATCGCAGGGGTGTCCACATGCCAACCCCTCGGCACAACGTCTCCACAATGCTCTCTGTGCCGGCAGCTTCTGTGGTTTCTTCCACGGATCTGTTACTTATTGGATTGTCTGGAGGATCTACAGGTAGCAATTAATCAAGAAGTATCAGTACCTGTTCTGGACTGCTACTATTGTTACAATTGTTTATACTATTTCTACTATTTTACTTGGTGTAAAGAAAGAATAATAGCAATTTTTGAAAAGCATGTGAAGGGGTCCCTGTGCCTCCTCTATGCAGATTTTTGCTTCTGTAAAAAATAAGACATTTCTTGCAGGAGATGGCTCCGTTCGTTCCATAGAGAATACATTGTCGTTCTGACAAACTGAGCGCTCTTGTGTTTATGGAGAAGGCAGGAAAATATCTAAAGTGTGTAATGACTTTAAAGCAGGATCTGAGGGGGTAATGCACAGCACACGGACTCGGGTTTTTGTATCCTTTGACATCCTGTGCGTGTAGCAATCCTGAAAATAATTAAATAATCCAATTGTGCTTTTAAGAACAGCATTAGGACATCGATAAAATCCATTAATTTCTAAGGTTAGGGGTTTTGGATAGAGCTGCACATGTAGTGATAAAAAATATAAAATATAAATAATACTGGAATTTTGCATTCTCATAAAGAAAAAAAAACAATAGACTATTGCATGTGAAGGTCATGACTGTTGGGCTATAACAAGATGTATGAACACATTACCACTGCAGCCAATCACTGACCTTAGGGATGATGTGCCATGACATGGTAGGATCACAGCTGAAGCCAGTGATTGGCTGCAGTGGTTAAGTGACAATAAAACACATCACTCTTGAAAAATAAAGACTTGTAGGGGCCATCACGCTGAAGCGGAGGGGGATATGTTTTTTCAGTTTTGTTTTTTTTTTAGCTTATAAACTTTTCTACATATCGGTCATTTCTAAAACTCTCAGGCAGCTTCTTTAAGCCCAACTAATGTCTGCCTTCGCAACTATTCTTGCATAAATATATTTTCCTTTTCTTCTTGTATTAATTGCATTCTCATTTTCTCAGTAAATCTCACCTTGATGTCACCTCTAATTAGATATATAAACATCACAGACACTTCACCTTCCTCTTTCTGGCGGAGAGAGATAGCGGTAAAAATAGCCTAATGCAATTTCTTTAATTCATGCTGATCCCTTCACAGTCAGCGCTAACACCTCCTCACATCTGACTCCATGAGCGGGTGTGCAGGATCATACACGTATAATGAATTCACTGCTAGAACTCATTCACATGTTCACAACTCGTTCAGTACTGCAGAATAAACAAGACCTGCATTGTACAACCAACCGGGCCCCTGGAGCCTCAGGGGCCCAAAGGGTCAGACATTAGTAGAAGAGAACCAAAAATGACAAGTTCAAGGTCCTGCCCCAGAAGCTCCAAGGTACCACTGGCTATAGTACAAAAAGTCTGAACACCCAAGCCTTCAATTACCATATACACCCAGTGAAATAAACATATCACGCGGTATACATTTTTTTACAACATGGGAGCCAATGGGCGGCATCTGTCAGAAACATCCATTGGGCATATATTCTGGTAAATCCTCCCCTAGCGCACTGCAAAAAACAATATTAGAGGCTGAACAGATTTATAATTATAGCTATTTTCAAGTTTGCATCACCTATGGAGGTCACGTTTCTTTGTAAATTAGACTGGCCCTCTCGCTGTATTTTTGTCAGTATTCCCCACCTGATATTTCTATCACAATATATGACATCACGCTTTCCCCTGTACCGGCAATCCGCTGCCTCGGAATAACCCTTGACTTTGCCCTGTCCTTCAAACCCCACATCCAAGCTCTCGCCACCTCCTGTCGCCTCCAGCTCAAAAATATTTCCAGAATCCGTCCTTTTCTCAACCCTCAATCTACTAAACTGCTTGTGCATGTCCTCATCATCTCCCGCCTCGACTACTGTAACATCCTCCTTTGTGGCCTTCCTGCTAACACTCTCGCACCCCTCCAGTCCGTCCTCAACTCTGCTGCGCGACTAGTTCATCTCTCGCCTCGCTACTCCTCCGCCATCCCCCTTTGCAAATCCCTTCACTGGCTCCCAATTTCCCAGTGTATCCAGTTCAAACTACTAACACTGACCTACTGTCACGCCAGGTGTGAGTGCAACACAGAAGGGAAAGGGAGCCCAGACACTAGGGAAAGGGGGAAGGGGTGACCTCCTAATCTGGACTAGCGTCATCCTGTCTCCGCCTATGTCCCTATACAGACTCCGCAGCTGTCGCCGATCATGTGCCTCGTCCTACTATCCCTGGAGTAAGGCTATAGCTGGGGGAGGAAGGAGATGAGTGCTAGTCAACCTCCGCTAGCACTCTAAAGACAAAAGGGGAAGACAACACAGGGGAACAACAACGTAGCTTTAGAAGAACTCCAACAGGGCACGCGGCCTAAAGACTCCAGAGAGGACGTGATGCTGTTTCAGCCAAGTTCCAAGTAGAAATGAGTATAACCGGCGACGCCCACCTAGACACACCAGGTATATATACACCCAGACTAAAGGGAGGTAGTCCTAAACACAGCCTCCTATCTAGGAAGCTGTCTGCATTGCCAACATGGAGACCATTGCAGGGCGACTGTTTGTCACCTCTGACACACCCGTGACACCCACAAAGCCATCCATAACCTTTCTCCTCCGTACATCTCTCTGAACTAATCTCCCGATTCATTCCCTTATGTAATCTCCAGTCTTCCCAAGACCTCCTTCTCTCCTCCATACTTACTCATTCCTCACTCAATCGCCTCCAAGATTTCTCCTGAATATCCCCCGTCCTATGGAATTCTGTGCCTCAACACGTCCGATTATCCGCCACACTTGGATCCTTCAGACGGAACCTGAAAACCCATCTCTTCAAACAAGCTTACAGCCTGCCATGACCTTGCTTGCTGCCACCTCAACATCACCGGAGCTACTGCAACCCATCAACCTACTGTCTCATTCCCCATTCCTGTAGAATGTAAGCCCGCAAGGGCAGGGTCCTCTTCCCTCCGTACCAGTCTATCATTGTTAGTTTGTTTACTGTAAGTGATATCTGTATTTGGTTTGTAACCCCTTCTTATGTACAGCACCTTGGAATCAATGGCGCTATATAAATAAATAATAATAATAATATTTGAAGCCAAAGTCAAGCGTGGCTCCAAAATATTAATTAGGCACATTATATGGATATAAGGTATCTTAATCATTAAATTCAGGTATTTCATTCAATCCCATTGCTCCTCATGTACAACATCCGGCCGCGCGCTCCCAGTGTATGACATCCAGCCCCTCGCCCCTGGTATGTATAAAATCCGGCCCCTCGTCCCTGGTATGTATAACATTCGGCCCCTCGCCCCCGGTGTATAACATCCGGCCCATCTCCCCCGGTGTATAACATCCAGCCCCTAGCCCCTGGTATGTATAACATCTGGCCCTTCTCCCCCTGGTGTATAACATCCAGCCCCTAGCCCCTGGTATGTATAACATCCGGCCCCTTGCCCCCGGTATGTAACATCCGGCCCCTTGTCCCTGGTGTAAAAAATCCAGAACCCTTGCCTCTGGTGTATAACCTTCGACCCCTCGCCCTTTGGTGGATAACATCTACCCAATTGCCCCAACTGTAAAATATCTGGCCCCTCATCCCTGGTGTATAACATCCGACCCTTCGCCCGTCGGTGTATAATATCCGGCCCTGTTAGCCCTGATCTATAACACCTGGACCCCCACATGCCGTCTGCCTTTACTAAGATGTGACAAACCGGTCGGTGATGCAGAGCTCACTGATACCAGTGCGGTCCTGTAATAGGAGCCACCGGGGTAACAAGTCCGTTCATGACATTTCTTCCTCCTAAATCTTCCCCCATCACCCGTGATTGATATTATTGACAAGTTGAAGGAACCGCAGCAACTTGGCCACGAAGTGGAGACCCCATAACGTTACAGAGCAGGGGACTGAGAGCTGAGGAGCAGAGGGGAGAGAAGTCACCACCGCTCTGCTGATCTCATAACTGCAGGCTCTGGCATTAACATCAGCACAGAATTATACATACTGTACATATAGAAGCTTCGTGGCCAAGCAGCTGCACGCAGCTGTACATCACCAAGCACAATGCCGAGCATCGGATGGAGTGGTGTAAAGCCGCCACCACTGGACTCTAGAGGAAATGGGTTATGTGGAGTGACAACTCATTGACTACATTATGACTGCTGTAAAGTTTGGTGAAGGAGGTATAACACTATGGGCTTCTTTTTCAGAGGTCAGCCTCAGCCCTTAACTTCAATGAAGGAAAATCTTAAAGGGAACCTGTCACGTGAAAAAATGCTATTAATCTGCACAAATGGAGTTAAAAGTGTTCTGAACCTGCCTGGCGCTGGCACTTAGACCCCTGTTGCCAGGAGGAAATTAACTTTATTTCCTCTGGCAGCGTTCGGGTTTCAGTCACGGGGGCAGCTCCAGTGAGGATTCAGTCACTGCTCTGTGTATTGAAAGTGGCGGCTGTAACCGCTCCCCCGGTACTGACTGACAGCAGCTCAGCATTAGGGCCCGCTGTCAGTCAGTGCCGGGGGCGCTGTTACAGGCGCAGCTCTCGATACACAGAGCAGTGACTGAACCCGTGCCGACACTGCCCCAATGACTCCAGGAGCAAACACGCCAAGAGGAATAAAGTTAATTTTCTCCTGGCAGAAGTGGGGGCTAAGTGCAGGCGCCGGGCAGGTTCAGAACGCTATTAACCTGCAGATTAACCTCATCACTGCAGGTTAATAGCATTTATTCACGTTACAGGTTTCCTTTAACTCTTCAGTATACCATTTTGAACAATTGTAATCTTTTCAACTTTGTGAGAACAATTTGAGGAAGACCCTTTTCTGTTCCACTTGACTGTGCCCAGTGCACAAGGTCCATAACGACATGGTTGGGTGTGAAAGAACATGAGTGGCCGCACAGAGCTCGGACCTCAGCCCCATCCATCACCATTGGGATTAACTAGAATGGAGATTATGAGCCCAGCCTCTCCCCAACATCAGTGCCTGACACCACAAATTCTCTTCTGGATGAATGAGCCAAAATTACTACACACACTTCCAAAATCTTGTAGAAGCCCTTACCAGAAGAGCGGAAACTGCTATATCGGCAAAGAAAGGAAAAACTCCATATCAATCCCTATGGATTTACCGTAGAATGTCTTTAAATGTGTCGGTATCCCAACTCCCAACACTTTTGTCCATACAGTATATATTCATAGTTGCCAATTCAGAGGGTAATGCATAACCAACTGTAAAAAGCTGACGGTCTGTGAATATATGCAACATCTAAAAAATAAGAGTATTTCCAGTGATCATATGCTCTGCACTTTCTATCATGTACGGCTGATGAAGTAATTCCCTTCTTTTCTAATCTTTCACCTCATTATTATACAGTCTGCCTGATTAGTCACCCATCTTGTCTCCATCTTCTCTAGCTAATTTGCAAACGCGTTCAGTTATCTGTTTTCATTAAGATACAAGAGGAAAGCTCTACACTTTATTTATATCTTATGGTGAATGTCTTATTTTTAGCCAATCTGAGAACATGATTTAAGGGGATTTACCAACCATTAAAATAGTTGCACAAGATTAGAAATACCTCCTTGGGTCTATTAATAACAGCGCCACACCTGTCTTTAGGTTCGGTGCGGTATTGCAGCTCAGCTCCATTCACATCAATGGAGCTGACCTGTGATAACAGACACAAGCTATGGTCAGATGTGGTGATGTTATTAGACGAAAGCCAAGAAGGTATCCTGTGCAATTATTTTATTGGTTTAAAATCCCCCTAAATCATGTTCTCAGTATTGAACCTTGGACAACCCCATTAATATTTTTGGCCTTTATTTTAGATAGGTCACCAATGCCCGATTGATTGGCATCCAAACACTAGGACTAGATGCCAAGAGTAAAGCACTAATCATGGGCAATGTCGTTCCATTCAAGTACTCTAGATAGGACAGTGCCGCATTTTTCATAGTTACTCACATTGCTCTGGTGTTTGTTCACTTCCATCGCATGTTTGATATCCGGAGGCTCCAACATTTGAGAATAAGTAGATTTTCCCTTTTCTGAATCATATTTATGCTTGTAAACAACCTGCAAAAAATAATTGCATTATCCAATAGATCTATTCATATAGTGATGGCTATGCTCCATGTAAGAATATGCAAATTAGCTCTCTATTGGAAGGGAGGAAACTGTCTCTCTAACGACATCTAATATGTGTATTTTTTTTTTCTTAATATTTGATTTTTTAATGGTGCAAAAAGGGGGTGATTTTAATTTTTTTTTTTCATATTTAAAAAAAAAAAAAACTTTTATAACTTTTAATAGTCCCTTTGCACATGATGGCTGATTAAATTGTCATATGCTGAAAAAGATGCGGGATCAGTGAGAAAGCATGCATAAAAGGTAGGGACATGACATATGACGTATATATAGGTCATATGTCGTGAAAGGGTGAAGATCCGCACCCTGCTTTCTATGTTGAGGAAACATTGCAGATGCACAATGCTGATTTCACCCTTTCAATGTATAGTGTGAAATCTGCAAGGTATACCAAGCATTACTGCTTGTAGCTCAAAACTACTGTATATTAAAAAAAGCATATTGAAATTGCAAAAGGGAAAAGGCATTTTTCTTTTTATTATGATCGGTGGGAGTAGGAGCCCAATCTAAAGTTTGCTCTGGGGTCTATGGGACTCTAGTTATGCCATTGCCTTTATATTAGAAATTTTCACCCTGATACGAGGCAAAGGGCCCCTGTACGCATTAGAATAATGTTACTGAACCCACCGGTTCAGTAGGTTCGGCCAATGGTCTAATGTGTATGGAGATATATACATATATCTTTGATAATTTTGTATTTTAATATTAGCTTTATAAGTGTTATTCATAAAGCAACAACACAGGACGTTGTATCTGATATAGAGATGTCTTTGTATTAAAGCTTTCCTTTGTTTCTGAAAGTATAGTAAACTAGATATAGCCAGTTTCTAAGGAATTCAGCAGAATACATAATTTACGACTTTGTTATTCCCAACTTAAATATCTTCATTTTTAGGTAATGTCATGTATTAAGCTATTCCCACTTTCCTTATCTTTGTAGTTGTAATAACAACTTGGGACTGGGCATCTGAGAGCAGACAAGCCCGTACACAGACAGAATTGGTTGTGTGCTCTTGTCTCCGATCGATCGACTCCCTGATTTGATCAAAACTGCAAACGTGTGAAACCTCTTGAGTTTCTCCTAAAAAACTTTCCATACAGGTTTCCACATCATTCTGCTGATCACATCGTTCTCCCGGAGATAAGCCGCTGGCCAATGTGTCTGTGGGCAGCTTTTCAAAGAGAAATTGGGAGCACTCGGTGGAACTACGGCTTTTGTGTATGGGAGAGTCGGCTGAGATGGCTATCGGCCCAATGATCGGCCAAAGCATTATTCGGCCGACAGCCATCTAATGTGTATGGCTCGCTTACGATTCACTACCAATCACAACCCATTAACATTGGCAGCACTAATTATGGGATTTCACGAAATGAGCAAGAACAGATAGCCCGTCTGTAAGAACATATTGTGTCCTGGAAGATTTTTCTTCTAGCAGATCAGGACTTTCATCAACCAGCTGATTGCTCTTATGGCTATCGTTAAAAAAAGGGGGCTGTTATTATGGAACAAACCCATTATCAAAAGTATTTTTATTTGCTCCATAATGCACCTTTACATTACAATGCACCCCTTGCCATCCATACATCATTATATTATAAAGCAACGTGGTGAAGTAATTCCCATAATCAGAGTATAAAGTTAGCTCCGGGGTCCATTGAGGGAACAGACAATATATCAGATTGTGGGAAAACGAATTTACCCATCACACGCGCTGTAAATTTATTTCAATGATGTCATTTGGGTGTGAAATACGAAATACTGTATCCAATATATGAGTAATTGAATGGCAGAGCAGAACAAGAAAGGGGTTTATTTACGGCAGAGAAAATATTAACATTGCCAAAATATATTTCATTTTTACGATGACAATAAAAAGTGTTTCTTTTATCGATGTCGTTTGTCTGTGGTTAATTTTTCACCAGCAGATGTCAATTCCCATGAAACGTGACTGCCACATTTTCCTCCAACCCAGTAAATTAATGTGGCATTTAGGAGTAGGAGACGCACAGTGTCAGGTTGCAGACGACTGGAGAGGAAGCATCTGCTGTCGTACATCACAAGGAATCCATCTACCTTTTATATTCTGGCAGATTAGAGGCTTATTCGAGTTCTTTGTATACATAGATAGCAAAGTATGAGACTGTTGTGACTTGTCCTGGATGTACTGATTTCTATAAAATACCATGAACACCCAACGCTTCAAGGATAGTCATTCATAAAAAAGTGCTGGAGATGATGGGATGATAGGCGTGAAGAGCAGGTGAGGTAAAGCGTATCTTCCCGGCATTTTAGACTTTAATACTAGGTAATCCCAAAAGACTGGAAATAAGGCCAAATTCATATACACATAACAGATGAAAAAAATAACCCAAACACCGGGCCAGGCATGTGACATCGCGTAACATTCGACACATTGAAGTCCCAGATCTGACGCAGCATCTACTGGTGTACTACAAGAGTTAGGTACCGTCCCAATGGGGTACACCTTGTTGCAGTGGGATGGCTTTTACGCTTTTTTGATCAAAATAGTGTTAATTAAGTCCCCTATGTTACTTACAGGTACTATTACTATTTACTTACTACAGGGTATATGCTCATTTTGGTTTTATCTTAGGTTCTGTCTGCACATATCAGCAGGAAATGCAGTTATACAGATGTGTCCTTCCCGTGGTTCAACGTAACCTGAGATGAGAGACGCGAGATAACTAGATTTGGGGAAAAACATGATTTTATGATAATCTGTAAAGAGATAGTTATGCTATGTGGCCGACCAGTAGTTGTGATGGGATTTGCAGCCTGTCAAGGGTTTTTCTAGGGGACAATGTCTGGAATTTTTATCGTAAGAATTTAGGATCCTTCACAAAATATGCAGAATGTTAAGGGTGGACACATATCATGAAAATGTAACGTTAAATTACCGTAACACTTCAAGAGCAGGTAATAATTTAAAAGGTTTACCCAGGACTATTTATTTTTTGACTCTCGGCATAAAAAAATATCTATATATTTATTTTACTCACTTATATAGCGCCATTAATTCCACAACGCTTTACAGACATTATTACTGTCCCCATTGGGGCTCACAATCTAAATTCCCTATCAGGTTGTCATTGGAGTGTGGGAGAAAACTGGAGAACCCGGAGGAAACCCACGCAAACACGGGGAGAACATATCTACCTGCCTGTTCTACCTGGTGCCAGCACAGAGTGGTCACAGACCGGAGATACAGCAGCTCTACGTCAACTAAGCAGCTGTTCCTCTTCCAGGCTGCTCTGTCGACGGGGCGCACTGTCGACATCATGCTGATTGACAGTCGGCTCCCTGCAGTTAGAGTTTTCCAATTCTATGTACATAAAACTTATTCTTTACTATGCAACATTCTTGAAAATCTTATTTTATTTTTTTCTCTGTTTTCTGTAAGGTTATTGAAATACTTGTATTAACATCCTGAGGCTAAAAACCCTCAAAGACTAAAAAATTTTTTACAATCAAGAGATGTACACAATTGTATGTAGTGTAGACAATTCTATGTATACCAAACAGAACTCCCGGTTGATTAATTTCACTTACAATTGCACAATGTTACAAATAATCAGGATAGGAGAGAGATTACTGCTCTATTTATTATTTTATGGCTTTACTTTATAAGGCTGTGTTCACATGTTGCAGTTTTACCTGATTGCAGAAAAAAACACAGAGCTGAAGCCATAACCTGTGTACACAACCTAAAAGGGGTTGCCCGATTGCTTATAACTATCCATATTTACATCTCTCAGTTGACTTCTATTGAAAATGTATGCTCTTGGAAGAGGGAACTCTCATCTACTGGACTTCAATAACATCGTCTGGGTCTGTCATAAATGTTCAAGATGGGTGCACCTGTTTAAAGTCTATATACAGTGGCTTGCAAAAGTATTCACCCTCTTGGCATTTTTCGTGTTTTGCTACCTGACAACCCAGAATTTCAATGTTTTTTTTGAAGGTTTGCATCAGTTTGTGTAAAGAACATGCCTGCAACTGTGAACATTTGGTTTTCTTTTTATTGTGAAGCAAGCAACAAATAGGACAAAAATAACTGAAAACTTCAGTGTGCACAATTATTCACCCCCCTAAAGTCAGTACTTTGTAGAGCCTCCTTTTGTGGCAATTACAGCTGCAAATCACTTTGGATAAGTCTCTATGAGCTTTCCACATCTTGCCACTGGGATTTTTGTCCATTCCTCAAGGCAAAACTTCTCCTTCTCCTACAAGTTAGATGGTTTCCTTTGGTGAACAGAAACGTTCAAGTTTGACCACAGATTCTCCATTGGATTTAGGTCTGTGCTTTGACTAGTCCACTCCAAAACATTTACACGTTTCCCCTAAAACTACCTTTAGCAGTATGCTTTGGGTCATTATCTTGTTGGAAGTTGAATCTCCATCCCAGGCTCAAATCACTGACAGACTGAAACAGGTTTTGCTCAAGAATATCCCTGCATTTTGCATCATCCATCTTCCCCTCGACTCTAACCATTTTCCCTGTCCCTGCTGCCGAAAAACAACCCCACAGCATGATGCTGCCACCACCATGTTTCTCTGTGGGGATGGTGTTCTTGGGGTGATAAGCTGTGTTGGTTTGGCTCCAGACATGGTGGCCAAAAATTTCAATTTTGGTCTCATCTGACCACAGCATCTTCCGCATTTGAGGAGTCTCCCACATGTCTTTTGGCAAACTCAAAACAAGTCTTACAATTTTTATGTGTAAGTAAACTCTTCCAAAAAGGCCACCTCTAAGGAGTGTACGGCTTATTGTGGTCCTACTGACAGATACTCTAGTCTCTGCTCACGAACTCTGCATCACGGTTACCTTTAGTCTCTGTGCTGCCTCTCTGATTAATGCCCCTCTTGCCCTGGCTGAGAGTTTTGCTGGGCGGCCCTCTCTTGGAAGGTTTTTTGTGGTACCATGTTCTTTCCATTTGATGATAATGGATTTGATGGTGCTCCGGGGATCATCAGAGATCGGGATTTATTTTTTTATAACCCAATCCTGACTTGTACTTCCCAACAACTTTGTCCCCAATTTGTTTGGAGATCTCTTTGGTCTTCATGGTGTTTGGTTACTTGTGTCTCTTGCTTAGTGGTGTTGCAGCCTCTGTGGCCTTTCAGAAAAGATGTGTATATACTGACAGACCATGTGACACTTAGATTATACACAGGTGGACTTCCTTTCACCAAGCATGTGACTTGCTTGCACCAGAATTTTTTAGGGGCTTCATCGCAAAAGCGGTGAATACATATGCACATGCCAATTTTTAGTTATTTAATCTCATAAATGTATTTTATGCCTATATTTTTCTCACTTCACTTCACCAACTTAGACTATTTATTGCTGATGCATCACACACAAATATCGGATTACAAAAGTATTTAAATACAGGTTATAATGTAACAAATAAGTAACAAGCCAAGGGGGTGAATACTTTTTCAAGTACTGTACTTGTGTTAAAATTACATTTTTAAAGGTTTTACCATTTGGACAAACCTCAGCCTATGTAAAAGTACTGCCGGTCAGCAAGTATAGGCTGGAATTACTGAGCAAAGCGATAGCTTAGTGCTCATTTCCTACTGAATATGCTAGAAGCTGTCAACATGATGTGATCTTCAGACAGGTGTGGGACCCAGACCTGCCAGTTCTGCATCTATCAGACATTTATGACATATCCTGTGGATAAACCATAAATATAAAGGATGGAAACACCCCTGTTATCTTATAGATGATTACTTTTTATACAATGTATCACAAGAGAAAAGTCTGCATTCATAAACGCAATAGTAAATGGCCCAAATGGACGTGTACAGTATCTTATGACATAAGGGGAATATATATAAACAGTGTAAAGCCTGATTTCTGGGATTTGCCGTAGAAACTTGGCATGACATACTCAGCCATCTTCTATAACAAGGCTCCTTCTGTTACTGAAAGACAGCATTCCCTAAGTTGACGAAAAAATTGCAAGGTGTCTACCAGGATCTAGCGTTACCTCTCCATCCATTCACTGTCCAAAAGTTAAAATAAAATTGTAATGTTTATGTAAATATTGTCTAAAAAATATATATTAATAGTTCCAGGTATTCAACTTTTTTTTTTTACTTTTTGGGGGAACAGTAAAAAGCAAAATACAACTTTTTGACAGTACCTCACTCTGAAGTTGTGTCACTTCTTTTGCAAATACCGTGTCTAATGTCTCTGGCATCAACTTGTACAGGGAGTTGGACAATTCTTTCTTGCCAGCTTTCTTGTACTTTGTCTGGATTAAATAAAAAAGTGTAAATTTCATTGGTATGGTTTAAAAGCAATGGACACATTTGACGTGGAAAAATATGATTTTTACATATGATAGTGGTTACCTTAAAGTTAAAAAAAATTGCACTAAGTTTCAATCTGCAATTTCATTTCCTTCATTAATTGCCAAACACCCCAAAATACAGTTTTCAGCCTTATCTAAATTTTAGATTTTTCTCTTGTGGGAGTGTCTCTCTCAGTGATATAGGTTGGATGTGAGCTTAATGCATAACCAGGGTGCTGCTGTCTTCAGGAGTTTATATATCAGCACAGCTTCTATCCTGCATTTATTTCCCCTTCATGTGCTTTCCTTCTTTTCTATACACTATTACCGCACCTATCCATACTGTGGAGATCTTTGGACAACACCCTCCCAATTCCTTCTGCTATCTCTAATACTGAGAGAAGAAAAGAGGAGAGCAGAGAGAAGAGCCATGAAAATTCAGGAACAGGGCGGTTTTGTCACATTTTTGCTAAAGCAACGAGATAAGTAAAGGACTTAGACATGTGCAAAAGAAAAATGACTAAGAAAAAAAAATCTTATCTTTGATTGGTAAAAAAAGTGAAAAAGAATAATGGAAATTTAGATAATGGTGACTTGTGCACAGAGTATGTACAACGAATAAAAAAAAATCAAACATTTTCTATGTATTGTTTAGGTTTAAAGGGGTTGTTTGGCTTTGTCCTGTGTGCTGTCAGGATTCTCTGTTGGTGCCACCGGGAGCATGCAGTCATGTGACAGCAAGTATGCAATTTGCATGCTTCCGACCACATTCCGACTAGACGTGTCCAGTCTCGCTCAATACACTTGCATTAAGGAAGGCTGTGCACGTCTAGTCGGGATGTGATCACATGTATGCAATGTGTATACTTGCAGTCACGTTCCCGTCGCTCCCGGCACCGAAGTATCCTGACAGCGCACACTTTGCGGATTCACAAGTCTGTAGTCGCAGTGACTGCAGATGTGTCACTCCCTTTAATATGAGACAAAACATGAAAAAAAGGAATAATCATGTTTGCTAAGACATTCAATCACACATTAAAGGAATTTGTTCTTTGCTAGAAAAACATGGCGGCTTTCTTAGAGAGACTAATTTGGAAGTCTTTAAACTGTGACCAACAGTGGAGAGAAGGATCACACATGTTGAATTTCAACATGCCCAATCTCTTTGTTCTCAGAGTAGATAACCAGTTGTCAGAGGTTTAAGTCAGTGGTTGACATCCTTTTTCTCCACTGAAAACACATACATGCTCCGCCAAACCAGCCAAACCAAAAATGTATGAATATTGGTCAGACATCACTGAAATATAACGGGTAAATTTCTACAAATAATAGGACAGCGTTGGGGACAGTGCATAGGACAGGCTCTCATGCCTGAATGTTGAGTAGCTATAGACTGTGTCAGAGAGCTCTATTTAGGGGTTTTGCTATGGGTCCTCCCTGCTTTATGATTGCAGGTGCCCAGAGCTGATAGAAACGCGCTGTATCACTAACACAAGATATACTCAATTCTCAAAGTATACAGCAGTAAAAAGGATCAACATGTCAAAACAGGCGACAATAGCAGAACAGATGAAAGGTCTCCAATTTCTACTGTCATCTTGAATCGTGGTCACATACAACCGGCCATGTTTCATCCTCATCATCTTGCATTTATGGAGCAAGGTTTCATGGGTTTAGTAATAAAACCAGCCTGTCTATAGAGATCCAGCCTGGAAATCAATTACTGGTCCCTGTGTGAGACGTCGTTAAAACTCGGAAAAGAAAGATAACCATTACTGGAGATATCTGCAGTTGTTAAAGCATAAATCAGAAGAACAAGAGCGCTGCGGTCACATGTGCCGTGTGTCCTGTGTGTGGCCTGACACATGAACCGCGCAGCTGACTGCAAACATAAGTCACCAAAGTCATATCGTTTTATTGGGTGTAAGGCACTGTTTCCCAATGACAAGGCTGCCTGCGCCCAACAAGGTCTGTAGAAAGATAATGAAGATAGATAGATAGATAGATAGATAGATATGGGATAGATAAATTAATAGATAGATAGATGTTAGATAGACATGGGATAGATCGATATATATGGGATAGATAGATAGATAGATAGATAGATAGATAGATAGATAGATAGATAGATAGATAGATAGATAGATAGATAGATAGATAGTATCACGCAACGTGTGGGAAGGTACAAGTGTACAACGACGGGAAGTGGGGGAAGGGAGCCCAACAACTAGGGAAAGGAGTAGTGGAGACCCCTAGGAAGATCTAATATCACCCTGACTACCCTATAGTCCCTATATAGGTTCCGCACCTATCGTCAAGCAGGAAACTTAACCCCTGAAAGTCCCTAGAGCTAGGCGCTAGGTAGGGAGGGGAAGGAGTGAGCACTAGTCAGGTCCCACTGTAACTAAAGACAAGGTAAGCAAACAAAGAGGATACACTTAGCTTGAGAAGACACCAGAGAGATAATGCTAACTATCCTCCAAAGGAAGTCCAAGAAGAAACTAGCCAACTACTAGTACTCCAGGCACGGACAGAGGAACATAGAACTATCACCGGCGACTCCCTGGAGACACTGAGAGTTTTTCACTACCAAGCAAGGGTGTGTCAATTAGCAGCAGAAGATGGAGGTCACTGCTGGGTCCTAATGGAAGAAGGATATCACTACACTACAGAGATGAGAGGATCAAGAAGGCGTCTGCAATGCCAAGTGCAGTGACCTTCTACATGCCTCTCTTGGGCTCCAAGCCAATAACTCTGGACAGAACATGTCACTTCTGGGCTGAAACACCTACAATTTAGAGTTATAGGCTTGGAGCCCAAGAGAGGCATGTAGGCAGAGTAGTACCCATCAGGTGGGAGGTCACCTTGCAGCGATTGATGGGCACACATGAATGGGCCAATTTATGCGCTAAGAACCTCCATTTTTTGTAAGTAAAGCTCATTGAATAATAACACAGTTTAAATCAAATGTTTTTATTGTCTTTATGTATCTTGGCCATAATGGAGTGCTGCTGTGCTTTTTTTTATATATCTTATGCAGTTTCTGCAGTTTGCACCTGTTCACATTTAGGATGTGCTGGTCAGTTTTCTTTTTAGATAGATAGATAGATAGATTGATACAGTGTTGGAAGCTTTCCTTTCTGAAACATGAACTCTGGCACAATATGTGGATTTATTCCACTCACATGTTAATGAATTACTGTGTATGTTGTAAGCATTTAAGTGCACTTTTCAAATATTTTATCTGATTGTATCATGTATTTTTTATATTTATCACTAATTACTTTTGAATATTGATTGTCACCTACAGTAAATAAACAGTCATGGTTGAAAGTGTTGGCACCCTTGAAATTGTTCCAGAAAATGAAGTATTTCTCCCAATAAATTATTGCAGTTACATGTTTTCTAACAGATATGTTTATTTCCTTTGTGTGTATTGGAACAACACAAAAAAAAAACAGAGAAAAAAAAGGCAAAATGGACATAATGTTAAACAAAAGCCCAAAACTGTGCTGGACAAAAAACAACAACTTTGTTTAAAGCATGTGACGTTTGTTCAAACTCACCTGTGGCAAGTAACAGGTGTGGGAAATATGAAAATCACACCTGAAACCAGATAAAAAGGGAAGAAGTTGACTCAATCTTTGCATTGTGTGTCTGTGTGTGCCACACTAAGCATGGAGAACAGAAAGAGGAGAAGAGAACGGTCTGAGGACTTAAAAACCAAAATTGTTGAAAAATATCAATAATATCAAAGTTACAAGAGATCCAGAGATCTTGATGTCCCTTTGTCCATGGAGCGCAATATAATCAAGAAGTTTACGACCAATGACACTGTAGCTAATCTCACTGGACATGGACGGCAGAGACAAATAGATGAAGGTTAACAACGCAGGATAGTCCGGATGGTGGATAATCAGCCCCAATCAAGCTCCAGAGAAGTTCAAGCTGTTCTGCAGGCTCAGGGTGCATCATTGTCAGTGCGAACTATCCATCGACCTTTGAATGAAATGAAACGCTCTGGCAGGAAACTCAGAAGGACCTCACTGCTGACACAGAGGCATAAAAAGACTTCTGTTGGCAAAAATGTATGTGAGTTAGTCAAAATCCTTCTGGGAAAGTGCCTTGTGGACAGATGAGACCAAGATAGAGCTTTTTGGTAAAGCACATTCTACTGTTTACCAAAAACAGAATGAGGTCTACAAAGAAAAGAACACAGGACCTACCGTCAAATATGGTGGAAGCTCAAAGATGTTTTGGGGTTGTTTTGCTGCCTCTGGCACTGGGTGCCATAACTGTGTGCAAGGCATCATGAAATCTGAAGATTACCAAAGGATCTTGGGTCACAATATAGTGCCCAGTGTCAGAAAGCTGGGTTGGCGTCCTATGTCATGGGTCTTCTAGCAGGACAATGACCCCAAACATACGTCAAGAAGCCCCCAGAAATGGATGGAAACAAAGTGCTGGAGAGTTCTGAAGTGACAGCAATGAGTCCGGATCTAAATCCCATTGAACATCTGCGAAGAGATCTTAAAATTGCTGTTGGGAGAAGGCGCCTTCAAATATGAGAGACCTGGAGCAGTTTCCAAGAAGAGGGGTCCAAAATTCCAGTTGAGAGGTGTAAGAAAGAACTTGTTAATGGTTGTAGGAAGAGATTGATTGCAGTTATTTATTCCAAAGGGTGTGCAACCAAATATTCAGTTGAGGGTGCCAACAATTTTGCCAGGACCGTTTTAGAGGTTTTGTGTCAAATTATGTCCAATTTACCTTTTTTTCTCTGTTTTTTTGTGTTGTTCCAATGCACACAAAGAAAAGAAACATGTGTATAACAAAACATGGGTAATTGCAATAATTTTCTGGGAGAAATACTTTATTTTCTGAAACAATTTGAAGGGTGCCAACACTTTTGCCATAACTGTATAAATCTATATGATATATTCATTTGTTTCTTTAGAAAGATTCTGTTATGGAACCAAAATGGGCTAATAAAAAGTCCCTCACTTTTTTCTCATTATTAGAAACGCTGCTTTTTTTCTATTTATATTATATTGGACAAATAGAGTAAATATCCAAAAAGCTTTGCACCCATATTATAGTATTTTTGGCGCTGCTTCGCTATGTTTTTTCTAGATAGATAGATATGAGGTAGATACTGTAGGTAGAAACTGTAGATGGATGGATATGACATAAATATTACATAGATAGATATGTAGCACCCTGAGGACTCGGTTGCTACAGGGGTATTGCACCTCGAACCAGAGGTGTGGTATTCCACTCCCGGGTAAGGATGGAGTGTGGAACGGAGCTCAGTTAGCTGCATACACTACACTCACCCCATTTCCGGGGGACAGATCAACGGTACTCCCACCAGATAGATGTGCAGGTACGACAGCGTCTGTCCCCGGCTGGAGTGGGGAGGAGGGAGGAATATCCCTGTGGTGTAGGAGCAGACAGGGGTGGGACTCTGGGCATAGGTAGGAGCCCATTGGGTGCTGGTCACCTGGGCTCACACATAGAGGGAGGTATATAAGGTGGGCACCATCTTAGTTCAGGGTTCAGTTCAGGCAGGAGGAGAAGAGGAGAGGAGCTCAGCCAGAGAGGGCTGACGAGGAGCTGTGGCTCAGTCTGGGCCCAGCTCCAGAGGCAAGCCTGAAGTGAGACCTGAGACAGAGAGAGAGAAGGAACAGAAACACAAGGAAAGGCCCAGAGACGCAAGCACAGAGGGAACCCTGAGATCCCACAAGGCAAGGCCTGGTGCATCCGGGCGCCGTTGCCCCTCCAGCGCCCTCCTCCCCAAAGGTGCCATACCTGGACCCAAAGAGGATGCCTCCGGCCTGGACGCAAGGCCGAGTACCTCCGGGCACCGCTGCCCCCACAGCGCCCTCGACCTCCACAGTGCTGCCCCTGGGCGAAGATCTCTTCGCGCAGCATACTAGCCCGGACGGGCTGCCCTTCGTGTGGCCACCGGAGTACATCAACCCCCGACTCCGGAGGGAACGGCCCCTGTGTGAGCCTCTGATCCCGGCACCGGCGCCCGCCAAAATTGTCCCGCTCCCGTTGGAGGACGCCCAATTCGCATGGGATCCGACCGGTGAGGAACTCATGGGGTTCACCAAGGAGACCCGGGCGGCCGCAGCCCGGCGTGAGGAGTGCTGCCGTCAACAGCTAGAGGTCTTTGGGAGAGAACGGCGAGAGAGGCGGATCCGCGAGGAACAGCTGCAGGCCCAAACCGCGGAGCAAAAATGCCGGGCCCGACGAAACCCCCGTACGGCCCACGGTCCCCGCACCAACAGGACCGTAATAAAGTTTCAACTGGAGAACGGCTGGGGCTTTATCCGGGATCACCGAACCCCCGGCGACGTCTTTGTCACCCGCAGGGATGTCGAGAGCCACCTGCCGGAGGGACACCGCGGACGTGACCTCTACCCGGGTGATGTGGTCGCCTTCACCCGGCATCAGTGTGCTAAAGGACCGTACGCCCTTCACGTACACCGGCTGACTGAGGAGGAGATGCAGTATGAGGAAGACCAAGAGGACCCGGACGGGTCTGAAGACTACCCTCAGGAAGGAGCAGGAGGACATCGTTACTAATGAACGGTAACTGAAACTGTATATAGTTACCCGTAAGGGTACCTGTCATGCTGCTAATTGGAGTGTGGTCCCCGTTGGGACTAGTGTGGAACTGTTAAAGAAATGTTTCCTGTGTGCCCCTATCCCTAACCAGGCTGAGGATTGTGAGCAGCCATTTCCTTATTCCCCACTGGCCGAGGACTGAGAGCGGTCAACACCCTGTAAATAGTTGCGCTTCTTAAAGCGCCCCCTACTGGTTTTATAAGGAACTGTTTTTTTCTACTACGGAATTGGTGACTGTTGCACTTTACCTGGTCACAAGTTGCACCGTGGCCAGAAATCAAGAATATGTTCTAAAAACGTTGTATGTGAAAATGTCTTATAATAGAAAGTTTATTATGCTGCTAAAACAGTAACGCCAAAATCTTGCATAATGTTTTACAAAAGAGTTCCGGTGGCATTAGCCAGATATTTTATAATGTCATAGGAAAATGTTTTATACCTGTAACGTTCTAGGAGAAGAGTACCTCCCATAAAGGGATGAGTTCATAGTTAATATCTTATATGTGAGTGCACTCTAAAAATTTTTGTATGTCTAATTGTTTTATTCTATTCCAGCCCGAGGACGTGCTGTGGTTTACCAGGGGGGAATGTAGCACCCTGAGGACTCGGTTGCTACAGGGGTATTGCACCTCGAACCAGAGGTGTGGTATTCCACTCCCGGGTAAGGATGGAGTGTGGAACGGAGCTCAGTTAGCTGCATACACTACACTCACCCCATTTCCGGGGGACAGATCAACGGTACTCCCACCAGATAGATGTGCAGGTACGACAGCGTCTGTCCCCGGCTGGAGTGGGGAGGGGGGAGGAATATCCCTGTGGTGTAGGAGCAGACAGGGGAGGGACTCTGGGCATAGGTAGGAGCCCATTGGGTGCTGGTCACCTGGGCTCACACATAGAGGGAGGTATATAAGGTGGGCACCATCTTAGTTCAGGGTTCAGTTCAGGCAGGAGGAGAAGAGGAGAGGAGCTCAGCCAGAGAGGGCTGACGAGGAGCTGTGGCTCAGTCTGGGCCCAGCTCCAGAGGCAAGCCTGAAGTGAGACCTGAGACAGAGAGAGAGAAGGAACAGAAACACAAGGAAAGGCCCAGAGACGCAAGCACAGAGGGAACCCTGAGATCCCACAAGATACCGGGTGAAGGGTTGGCAGAACAGGGTGCCGGATCCCAAACTGGTGGAGGCCAATTATCCTTAGCCAGGAACCGGAGGTCGTGGTCAAGTTTTGGCGCGACCCCTCGCCACATCCACCAGGAAGGCATACCATATAGGGTCAGGGAAACCGGGAAAGGTTTCACCACCAGAAGGCCCGAGGGAGCCGGACAAAGGTGGGTCCCTGGTGGGGACGGCCAGTAGGAAGGAAGAGAGGGGAGCTCTGGACCACGCTCCGGAATTGCCTGGGAGTTAACCGAGTCCCTCACCTGGTGGGCGCGGCACGGCTCGGGTGGTCCTTACTGCGCACAAGTGACCTGATAAAGAACTGTGAGTAAAGCTGTGAAAACTGCAACCGCACGTCTCAGTGATTCCTTGTCACACCACCACTACCACCATCATTCCTGCCTGCCTCATTACCTGCCCTGAGGCTATACCCCTCCCGTTGGGGGTTATACCATCCACGCTGCACCACCGTACCACCGGCCTCAGCGGTCTGCCCTGCAGCGGCGGCTTCATAGCCGCAATCAACGGGTGGCGTAGTCGAACTCTATAACATCTTAATGCCGAGCACTGCCACTTAGTTTGACCACCCTGGGCACGGACCGGGTCACCGCCACGAGGACTACCACCCCCAACAGATCCGGCTCCGGGTATTCCCCGCGTGCGCAACGCTACAGAACATGGCCCAGGGGGCGCGTCAACTAGATAGATAGATAGATAGATAGATAGATAGATAGATAGATAGATAGATAGATAGATAGATAGATAGATAGATGAAAAAGCGGATCTACCCATTTTTTAGAGAGTAGGTGGCATTGGCCAGCACTGCCATAAAAACAAGAAAACTTGAAAAACTGTTGCGCAACTACGATTTATGCAAAACATTTAAAACATTTCAAGCAGTTTTACCCCAGAAAACTTCTTGATAAATCAGCCCCTATGTCTTTTAAACTTTCAAAAAGTATTGTATCGTGATTTTATGCTCGATTATCAAATGTTGGCTAAAACCATTTCAGCAGATATAATGCAGGAGAGAAAAATTACATTGTTAACAATTATTTTATGATCCAACACATCCAGGTTCACACAACTACTAAATGAATCTCACCTCTGATATGGAGTCTGTGACAGCTTTCAGTTTAGCAGTGTCAGGAACAAACTCATTCCTGCCCTTGGATTTTTTATATTCCTCTTTATAGCTGATCTGTGAAACAAAATCAATTCACTAGAAATTAGTCAATGTTATGGTAACTGTTAATGAATCAATAGGCTGTAATCTATGGGTAAATCCAGTTGTAAAAGTTTAATTTACTTGCATCGCTACTACAGGAGAAATAAAGTATCACACATTTCTCATCTTAATTAATAAAATCCACTGACATGTTAAATGGGTTGTCCAGCCTTGGGCCTAGAGGCGCCAGTCAGTCTATGTGACTGCAGACTTGTGAATCGGCACAGTGTGCGATGTCCGGATTCTCCGGTGCCAGCGTTCTTGTGGTCACAAGACCACCTGTGACAAAACAGCTTTCAGACGTCTGGATTTGTTAAACCAAGAGAAATGTACTATTGTGTTTGTGTTGACTTTAGAACTTGTGTGTGTTCCTTTGGTGGGTCAAGAAAGACAGACCAGTATTTGTATAACCCTGAATGTTGTCTTCTCTTGGTTCTGAAGCAATGATGTTTGTTACTATGCTAATTGTATATTGTACTAAAGCCAGCTAGATGTTTATTTACAAGAACTCCCGCTATACCAACTATGTAAATTGATTAAATGCTCAAACAGTGAGACCTGAGCCTTGTGGAATAATACCCTCCTTAACCCTTGCGCCCTGTGGATGTGCACTTGAAAGGATAAATGTGAACTATTTAAGGAACATATGCCTCTGTAGCAGGCAGATTTGAAACAGAGAATTGAAAGATACTTTACAAGGAGAATCAATGATCTGACTCTCTTCAGACCATCAGCTTGGTAGTATAGCTTTAACCAGAGACACAGGTTTGGACTCTACATGATTCCAGCCTAAGGGTACAAGGCCCTGACTGGAAGGATATGGATCTGCTCCATTGACCATCATAAAGCCCATGGATACATTTAGGGAGACAAGGTTGGGATGATGAAGTCATCTGGCACCATGGATATGTTGTTTGGGGTTGCCAGGTGGGACCCTCCGGTTGCCTGGAACCCATGAAGACATTCGGAGAAGCCAGATTGGGACCAACTGGTCATCTGGCCCCATGGAAACTCTCGGAGAGGCCAGGGTGGGATCCTCGGGTCTCCAGGCCTTGTACCTTGATGGACTGTCAGCTTCCTAAGCTTGCCGCTACCTTTTCTCTGTGGGGGCCTGACAAAAGCGGGGGGTCACTGGTTGAGGTAGTTGGCCCTGGAAGTCCAAAATTCGCAGCTGTTATATCCCAGGTGGGCCAGCAGAAGGGTGAGACTGTGTAATTTTGTACCATCTTGGGTATTTGCTGGGACTGTTCTATCTGTTTATTGTCCATTTGGTGGTTCAATAAAGTATTGCCACACTGTTTTACCATCACCCTGTGTTGTCTGAGTAGTGTTCTGCCCACGGAAGGCTCGTGTCTTCATATTTTGGTGGCAACGGTGGGATACTACTCAGCCCAGTGGATCTGGGGGAATGGTGTTAGCACACACCGTTCAAAGGGCTGTAGAACCAGAGAGGCATGTAGACAGACCCAGTAGACCATAGGTAAGGCATACACAGCGGGTTTTGGATGCTACCATGTCCAACCCCACCATCTCGGCCTTCGAAGGAGGACCAGGGAGGATATACAGCAGCAACAAGAAAACGGCAATTACAGGAGCTGTACCAGCTTCAACGGATTGAATACCAGGCCACCTACACTCATCGGATTTAATTCAGGAACCACAGGATGCTGAGGATGGTATATGTTGACACAATGGATAGGAGTTGGTTCTCGTCAATTATGTGTGGAGTTTATTCGCAAGGAAGACATGGAATATGCTCTGAGAAAACTGGATGATGCAAAGTATTGTTCTCATGAAGGTAAGACCTGTTACATGTGTGTCTGTGCTTAAAGACATGCTTTTGGACTGTTCCCAATAAATGGAGAAAGATGATTGGGATCCTATCATGCCTGGCTGATTAAAATGGGGGAGCAATGTGAAGAAACAGCTTCTTATCTTAATCAGCCAGACATCTAGATTTGTTAAGCCAGGAGAAATGCACTATTGTGTTTGTGTTGACTTTAGAACTTGTGTGTATTTCTTTGGTGGGTCAAGAAGGACAGACCAGTCATTGTATAACCCTGAATGTTATCTTCTCTTGGTTCTGAAACAATCATGTTTGTTACTATGATAGCTGCATATTGTTCTAAAGCAAGCTAGATGTTTATTTACAAGAGCACCCTGCTATATCAACTATGTAAATTGATTAAATGCTCAAACAATGAGACCCGAGCCTGTGGAATAATACCCCCCCAACACTTGCCGTTTGAAACAGAGAATTGAAAGAGACTTTACAAGGAGTACCAAAGATCAGACTCTCTTCAGACCATCAGCTTGGTACCATGGCTTTATCCAAAGAGACACAGATTTGGATTCTACATGATTCCAGCCTAAGGATATTGACCATCAGAGAGCCCATGGATACATTTGGGAAGACCAGGTTGGGACGATGAATTCACCTGGCACAATGGATATGTTGTTTGGGATTGCCAGGTGGGACCAGCCGGTCATCTGACCCCATGGAAACTCTCAAAGAGGCCAGGGTGGGACCCTCGGGTCTCCTGGCCTTGTACCTCGATGGACTGTCAGCTTCCTAAACTTGCCGCTACCATGTCTCTGTGGGGGCTTGCCAAAGGCGGAGGGCCACTGGTTGAGGTAGTTGGCCCTAGAAGTTCCAAAGTCACAGTTGTTCTATCCCAGGTGGGCCAGCAGAAGGGTGAGACTGTGTATTGTTGTACCATCTTGGGTATTTGCTGGGACTGTTCTATGTGTTTATTGTCTGTTTGGTGTTTCAATAAAATATTGTCACACTGCTTTACCCTCACCCTGTGTTGTCTGAGTAGTGTTCTGCCCACAGAAGACCCCGGGTCTTCACACCACCCTCTCCTGGCGCTGGAATCCGGACAGTGCACACAGAGTGACTGCAGACTTGAGTTCCAACACATCCAGGTTCACACAACTACTAAAAGAATCTCACCTCTGATATGGAGTCTGTGACGGCTTTCAGTTTAGCAGTGTCAGGAACAAACTCATTCCTGTCCTTGGATTTTTTATATTCCTCTTTATAGTTAACCTGTAAAACAAAATCAATTCAAAAGACATTAGTTAATGTTATTGTAATGGTTAATAAGTCACTAGACTGTAATCTATGGGCAAATCCAGCTGTAAAAGTTTAATTCAGCTGCAGCGCCACCACAGGAAAAATAAAGTATTACACATTTCTTATTTTAATTAATAAAATCCACTGACATATCAAATGGGTTGTCCAGCCTTGGGCCTCAAGTCGCCAGTCAGTCTATGTGACTGCAGACTTGTGAACCAGCACAGTGTGCGATGTCAGGATTCTCGGGTGCCAGCGTTGGGGGTGGGCGGGTGCGTGACTGCAGGTATACAATATGCATACATGTGGTCACGTGCCAACTAGACCTGTGTGGCCTCGCTTAATACAAGTGAATTGAGCGAGGCTGGACACGGCTAGTCAGAATGTGGCCGGAAGTTTGAAAATTATATTCTTGTTGTCACAAGACCACCCTCTCATGGTGCCTGAATCCTGACAGCACACACAGAGTGACTGCAGGCTTTAGCTCCAAGCCTGGACAACCCCTTTAATTCTCTCAGAACTGTGAACCTTTAGGCTATGAACAGACATTCAATATTGTTCAATATTGTATCGTGATTTTATGCTCGATTATCAAATGTTGGCTAAAACCATTTCAGTAGACAGAGTGCAGGAGAAAACAATTACATTGTTAATTTTTTATGATCCAACACATCCAGGTTCACACAAATACTAAATGAATCTCACCTCTGATATGGAGTCAGTGACGGCTTTCAGTTTAGCAGTGTCAGGAATAAACTCATTCCTGCCCTTGGATTTTTTATATTCCTCTTTATATCTGATCTGTAAAACAAAATCAAATTATTACACATTTCTCATTTTACCATAATTAATAAAATCCACTGACATATCAAATTGGTTGTCCAGTTTTGGGCTTCAAGTCGACAGTCAGTCTATGTGACTGCAGACTTGTGAATTGGCACAGTGTGCGATGTCAGGATTCTCCGATGCCGGCGTTGGGAGTGGGCGGGTGCGTGACTGCAAGTATACGATTTGCATACAAATACATGCGGTCACGTGCCCACTAGACATGAATACAAGTGAATTGAGTAAGGCTGGACACATCTAGTTGGAATGTGACCATAACTATGCAAATCACATATATTGGGGGACACCATGCTGTGCTGATTCCTTCTCTTTTCAGTGACTCATTTCTCTAGCCCAAAAAGAGGGATGCTGAGTGGGGAATCCCTTGAATGGGTTGTCCAGGCTTGAAGTTCAAGTCTGCAGTCACTCTATGTGACTGCAGACTTGTGAGTCCTCACAATATGCGCACTGCAGGCTGGTAGAATTCTCCGGTCCCGATGCCAGGATCAGGCAGGTGCGTGACCATAAGTATGCAATCTGCATACATGCGGTCACGTGCCAACTAGATGTGTGTGGCCTCGCTTAATACAAGTGAATTGAGCGAGGCTGGACACCTCTAGTCAGAATGTGACCGGAAGTTTGGAAATTATATTCTTGTTGTCACAAGACCACCCCCTCCTGGTGCTGGAATCCGGACAGCGCACACAGAGTGACTGCAGGCTTTAGCTCCAAGCCTGGACAACCCCTTTAAGTCTCTCAGAACTGTGAACCTTTAGGCTATGAACAGACATTCAATATTGTTCAATACTGTATCGTGATTTTATGCTCGATTATCAAATGTTGGCTAAAACCTTTTCAGTAGACAGAGTGCAGGAGAAAACAATTACATTGTTAATTTTTTTATGATCCAACACATCCAGGTTCACACAAATACTAAATGAATCTCACCTCTGATATGGAGTCTGTGACAGCTTTCAGTTTAGCAGTGTCAGGAACAAACTCATTCCTGCCCTTGGATTTTTTATATTCCTCTTTATAGCTGATCTGTAAAACAAAATCAAAGTATTACACATTTCTCATTTTAATTAATAAAATCCACTAACATATCTAATTGGTTGTCCAGCTTTGGGCTTCAAGTCGCCAGTCAGTCTATGTGACTGCAGACTTGTGAATTGGCACAGTGTGCGATGTTAGGATTCTCCGATGCCGGCGTTGGGAGTGGGCGGGTGCGTGACTGCAAGTATACGATTTGCATACATGCGGTCACGTGCCCACTAGATATGAATACAAGTAAATTGAGTGAGGCTGGACACATCTAGTTGGAATGTGACCATAAGTATGCAAACCACATACATTGGGGGACACCATGCTGTACCGATTCCTTCTCTTTCCAGTGACTCATTTCTCTAGCCCAAAAAGAGGGATGCTGAGTGGGGAACCTTGAATGGGTTGTCCAGGCTTGAGGTTCAAGTCTGCAGTCACTCTATGTGACTGCAGACTTGTGAGTCCTCACAATATGCGCACTGCAGGCTGGTAGGATTCTCCGGTCCCGATGCCAGGAGCAGGCAGGTACGTGACCCCAGGTATGTCATTTGCATACATGTGGTCACATGCCAACTAGACGTGTGGTTTCGCTTAATACAAGTGAATTGAGCGAGGCTGGACACGTCTAGTCAGAATGTGGCTGGAAGTTTGGAAATTATATTCTTGTGGTCACAAGACCACCCCCTCCTGGTGCTGGAATCCGGACAGCGCACACAGAGTGACTGCAAACGTTAGCTCCAAGCCTGGACAACCCTTTTAAGTCTCCCAGAACTGTGAACATTTAGGCTATGAACAAACGTTTAATATTGTTCAATATTGTATCGTGATTTTATGCTCGATTATCAAATGTTGGCTAAAACGATTTCAGTAGACAGAGTGCAGGAGAAAACAATTACATTGTTAATTTTATGATCCAACACATCCAGGTTCACACAAATACTAAATGAATCTCACCTCTGATATGGAGTCTGTGACGGCTTTCAGTTTAGCAGTGTCAGGAATAAACTCATTCCTGCCCTTGGATTTTTTATATTCCTCTTTATAGTTAACCTGTAAAACAAAATCAATTCACTAGAAATTAGTCAACGTTATTGTAATGGTTAATAAATCAATAGGCTGTAATCTATGGGTATATCCAATTGTAAAAATTTAATTCACCTGCATCGCCACCACAGGAGAAATAAAGTATCACACATTTCTCATTTTAATTAATAAAATCCACTGACATGTCAAATAGATTGTCCAGCCTTGGGCCTCAAGTCAACAGTCAATGTGACTGCAGACTTGTGAACCAGCACAGTGTGCAATGTCAGGATTCTCCGGTGCCAGCATTGGGAGTGGGCGGGTGCGTGACTGCAGGTATAAAATCTGCATACATGCGGTCACGTGCCCACTAGACATGAATACAAATGAATTGAGTAAGGATGAACACATCTAGTTGGAATGTGACCAGAAGTATGCAAATCATATACACTGGGGGACACCATGCTGTGCTGATTATTTCTCTTTTTAGTGACTCTTTTCTCTAGCCCGAAAGAGGGATGCTGAGGGGGAATCCCTTAAATGGGTTGTCCAGGCTTGAGGTTCAAGTCTGCAGTCACTTTACATGACTGCAAACTTGTAAGTCTTCACAATACGCGCACTGCAGGCTGGTAGAATTCTCTGATCCCAATGACAGGAGCAGGCAGACACATGACCACAAGTATGCAATTTGCATACATGTGGTCACTTGCCAACTAGACGGTGTGTGGCCTCACTTAATACAAGTGAGTTGAGCGAGGCCAGTCACGTCTAGTCAGAATGTGGCCGGAAGTTTGGAAATTATATTCTTGTGGTCACAAGACCACCCTCTCCTGGTGCTGGAATCTGGACAGCGCATACAGAGTGACTGCAGACGTTAGCTCCAAGCCTGGACAACCCCTTTAAGTCTCCCAGCACTGTGAACCTTTAGGCTATGAACAGACGATAACATAGAGCTCCGTTTTTCCAAAAGAGCAGGAAAAAAACATGCCTATTTTACAGCAATTTTGGAAAATCAGAGAAAAAAATGCAACGCAATTACAAATGTGTGAACATCTCGAACCAAGATTTTGTAGAACACATTTTTTTATTGAGTTTTCAAAATAGCTTTTCTTGGCTTTGACCTATTTTTCTAAACAAAAAAAAAATGTGCATTCTACATATAATATCTAAAAATATCCCCAACGTGGTGCATGCCTCATTACCCCAAATCCTTGATTCATTATTAGATAAATGGTTGATTAGACGAGGTAATGGAGGGTTTACACCGGCAGATTTCATTCCATAACGAGTGATGATTGACGATATAACAAGATTTTGTCTACTCTGTGGTTTAAAAGTTCTAAGAGTAGAAATAATTATTTTTGGAACATTGATGGTTTGCTGATATTTCTGAACTTTTTCATCCACTTTACAACTAGTTACACTGTTATTGAAGCTCTGCGTCGTCCTATGTCCTGGAGATGGCAGTGTTGCCATTCCAGTCTATGGATAGCGTTCTATTATCTGCACGAGAAACTTTACACGTGCAAGTTCATACGGTATTAATATACACGTCACACAGAAATTAATGTAAGTTCACTTTGTAAGCCTTCTTTAATATTTCTCCTAATCACATTGCTAGAATAGAGCTGCGCTGCATTTCCTGCATGTTCCTCCCATGTTCCGACAGCCATAACTTTTTTTTTTTTTTTACTAAAAAATCATGGGGCCAAATTCATTGTTCGATTATGTCTGTTTTTTGTCAACCTTTTGATGTTTTAAGCCTGTGTTTGATTTGCGCCAAACTAAATAAATCCCAAAGTCTATTTTTTAAGTGTTCATTTTTGTTTTCATTTTTTTTTTTATGTTCGCGAGGTGCGGGCAAATTTTTCGTTTTCCAGATGTTTGTGGCCGACCTTATTAAGAAACAATTTTTCTTCTGTATAGCAGAATGTTTAGCGCAAATGTTAGAGCTGTGCGTGGCATTTTAACAGAACATGCAGCTTTTTGCTCTAAAAAGCCACAAAAAAAAAAAGTCAAAAGTAAAGAGGATTTTTACATTTGCACAAAAATCATGACACCCCGATGCACCATTTTGAAGAATTTGGCTCAACATAGCAATGAATACCACAAGACAAAAGAAAAGTGTCAATTCAGCTCACCACTCCTGTGTTAGGCCACGTTCACACCTTCAGTATTTGATCAGTATTTTACATCAGTATTTGTAAGCCAAAATCAGGAGTGTAGCAATCAGAGGAAAAGTATAATAGAAACACGTCACCACTTCTGTATTTTTCTCTAACTCCTGGTTTTGGCTTACAAATACTGATGTAAAATACTGACCAAATACTGAACGTGTGAACGTGGCCTAAAAGACAAGAATCCCAGGAGACTTCAAGATTATGAAGCAAGGTCACGTCCATTGGCCGGAAGTATGTATAACTCAAACATACCCAGGGGTGGATTAAGAGTAGCATGGGCCCCGGGCAGTTTAGACGGCATGGGGCCCCCCCACACACACACACACACACACACACCTGATGTATCACTTGACTTGTCACATGATCCCCCTTTGATAGATCATGTGATAGTTCATGTGAAATTAATTCTGCACAATATTAATATATTATAATTATTTTTTTAGATTAAAATTGTATGACTTAATATTGAGCACAATTAAGTATGCTGACATCCCCCTATGTATGTAGGGTCTCATACTGTATAATATGAGCTTTCACATAATCCTCCAATACACAGCAGGAGGCCGCACGGCGCCCCCCCAGATACAGCAGGAGGCCGCACGGCGCCCCCCCAGATACAGCAGGAGGCCGCACGGCTCCCCCCCCCAGATACAGTCGGAGGCCGCACGGCGCCACCCCACCCCAGATACAGCCGGAGGCCGCACGGCGCCCCCCCCAGATACAGCCAGAGGCCGCACGGCGCCCCCCCCCAGATACAGCCAGAGGCCGCACGGCGCCCCCCCCCCAGATACAGCCGGAGGCCGCACGGCGCCCCCCCCAGATACAGCCAGAGGCCGCACGGCGCCCCCCCCCAGTTACAGCCGGAGGCCGCACGGCGCCCCCCCCAGATACAGCCGGAGGCCGCACGGCGCCCCCCCCCCAGATACAGCCGGAGGCCGCACGGCGCCCCCCCCCCAGATACAGCCAGAGGCCGCACGGCGCCCCCCCCCCCCAGATACAGCCGGAGGCCGCACGGCGCCCCCCCAGATACAGCCGGAGGACGCACGGCGCCCCCCCAAATACAGGCGGAGACCGCACGGCGCCCCCCCCCCTCCCCAGATACACCAGATACACACACAAACAAACATATACAGACATATACAAAGACAAATACATACACGCATAGGCTGCGTGCCTACTGTGCGTTTTTCCAGCGTTTTTGCCACGGAATTTCCGCTGTGAAAACGCTGAAAAAACGCTTGGTAATACGCGCCCCATGGTCTCCAATGATAATCCGCATGTGCTGTGCACATGCTGCGGAAATTTCCAATGCGGATTATCATTGGGGAAAAAACGCAGCATGTCCATTAATTTTGCGGACACGCAGCGTAATTGCCGCCATTGACTTACATTGAATCACTTAATATCCGCATGACTACATGTGCACATGCGGATATTAAGTGATTCAATGTGTGGATGGTACCCGGGTGTAGAGAAGAGGAGGCTGTCATCCAGACCCAGGTACCATAGAACCTGTAAAAAAAAAGAATTTAAAATAAAAAAAATAAAGATTATACTCACCTTCCGATGTCCCCCGTTCTCCTCAGCGATACGTCTGGTCTGTTGTATGCATCGCGGTGGTGTGAAAGGACCTTTCATGACGTCATTTAGTCATGTGACAGGTCACACGACAGCTGACATCGGCTGTCGCGTGACCTGTCATATGACTAAATGACGTCATGAAAGGTCCTTTCACACCACCGTGAGCCGCCAAACACACCGGACGCATCGCTGAGGAGACCGGGGGCCATCGGAAGGTGAGTATAATCTTTATTTTTTACCATTCTTATTCTTTCTTTTAACTATTACTTGGTCACACTATATATGCCGGTTGCATGGATTTATATAGTGTGACCAAGTTGTCAAGCACTTTCCAAGTGATGCTAAAATCGCTTGGAAAAGTGCTTGATAACCCGCATGTGGAAATGCATGCAAAAACGCTTGACAAACGCTTCTACCTGGCGGGAAAAACGCATGTAAAATCTGCATGCGTTTTTCCTGCCAGGGAGAAGCGGAAAAAATATGCAGCATTTCTGCATCATGGGCACTTAGCCATAAACACATTTGAAACACAAAACTACATATAAACAGACATATCACACAATGATATCTGCACACATTGACACATCACTCACCGTCCCCCTGCTCGGCTCCAGTCATCCAGCTCCTCTCTGGTGGTAAGAAGCAGTGCAGGGCACACTGCATGACGTCACGCTAGCAGACACTGCCGCGCACAGGGCCGTGTCTTCTAGCTGTGATGCGGCCGGGCCAGCACACGTGTGCATGCACGATACGCAGATATGCGCACAGACACAGGCATAAATACATATCTTATAAACACATAAAACTGTCCTGTCCAGCAGCTCCTCAGGCATGTCTCAGTGCAGGGCCGTCGGCATGTCACAGACATGGCCCTGGACCATCAGAGGGGCCCACTCGCCGTTGGGGCCTGGGCTGCTTCTACAGCATCTGTGTAGGACCTCTGGCGCTGCTTGATTGCCGGCACTTCACCTGACATGGCCGTGCGCTGTGCGATTGTGTCTGGTAGTAATGGTGCGGCAGGGGCAATACACAAGCACAATTATAGGCGCAGTGTCGTCCCTGCCGTGTCATTAATACCAGACACAACCGCACAGCTCACGGCCATGTCAGGTGAAGTGCCGGCGGTCTTGCAGAGATGCCGGGAAGCGGCCCGGGCCACGACAGCGAGTGAGCCCCCCCTAATGGTCCACAAATACATAGACATAGATACAGACACACACACATATACATACATACATACACACACATATATATATATATATATATACATATAACACACACACACTGCACATGGACTTACCCTTTCTGTACATGATGCAGGTTCTTCCATCTTCTCTGTGGGGCGGCCTCCCCTCCTCTTGAGGCCCGACTGCAGAGCTCTGGTGTAATTGCAGGGCAGGAGGGGGAGAGAGGAGAGGTAACATTCAGACGCGGGTAGGGGGCAGGGAGAGCAGTGGCCATGCTGTAAGCTGGCTCTGTGCTCTGCTGGAGGCCGGAGCCTCCTCTCCTGCACTTACACAGTCAGTTGCTGGTGAGTCATCCTCGCAGCGCCGCCAGACACAGCAGAGCAGATTCCATATTCCGACTCCCGGGCCCTCCTGTCACACATTATAATGAGGTCAATCCGGCCACAGGCCCTTGGGAGTCCCGGGCCCCATGGCAGCCCCGGGCGGTAGCCCAGATTGACCTCATTATAATCCGCCTATGTACATACCCTCCGGTCCCGGTGAATCCCCGCAGTGCACAGTGCATGCGCTGGGGGGATTCATAAGTCTGCAGTCGCACAGAGTGGACTGGACAACCCCTTTAAAACTTAGCCTTTAATTATAATGGATGAAAAAATTGGCAGAATGTACACATATTCAAAAAAAAATAACAGAATGCTATGCCAATTATGATTAAGGGTTTTTCCACTTTTATTCCTTTTTTTTTTATTATTTACTACAAGCTCTATGTAGCCAGCAAAACAGAAGACCGAAGCGGAAATAAACCCCTTCTGTCTTTTGTCCAGAGTCAGGGCTGTGCCTGACCTGACCTGCACCTGCTAGATTGAAGGATTGGGAGTATAAATTCCACGCAATTTTATACAGCCATTCTAACATGGGTTTTCAAAGTAAGTTCAACGGCCTCATCAGTTCTAAGAGGTCTATTTAATACGGCAGTTTGTTTTGTGAAATCTGGTGACCGATCCCCTAATCTACAATAATGATCAAAAAAGCCTAATGTCACACTGCAATACCACTATGCAAAGGCACAACCTCATTCTTCCATCACAAGCGTCCATTCAGTTTTTCATTACTGATATTACTGTTGATACCACTTGAGCGATTCACTATTGGGTGTACAGTGCTCTCCGATATGGAGATTTTTTATTTGACACGGAAAAAAAAAATATATATATAATATTACAAAGTACTTTAGATGCTCTTTCTATATCCTGGCAGCTTGTCAAGACTTTATTATGTGAGAGAAGAGATGCAGCTCGACCTTGACGGTACAGACTTATAGCTACAGACAAGCTGCATTTTTAATAGCAACAGATCTTCAGTTGTATACGTTTAAAGGGGTTGCCCATTGCCATCATTAATGTTATAGAGTGTGGGATCTTGACAAGCTCTACAAAGTACAGTAATTAAAAATAATGTATGGTTTCAAATAAAAAACAGCGCCCTCTATCTTTAGGACAGGTTATAAATGTTATTGGCCATCTGATGTGACTGGTATGTTCAGAATGAGCTGCACTCAGGCTTGGACTGGCCCACAGGAGAACAGGAGAATCCTCTGGTGGGCCACCACCCTCTTATATGAGCAGTACTTGACACATTATAGTTGAATCACTATGTACAGACAAAGGCAGCATCTTATTCATTTACAATTTACCCAGTTCATTGTCATATCAATTTGTGATTGAGGATCAGCATTTTAAGGCTGGATGGGTGATATGTATCACAGAGGTGGTTGTCCTCTGTGATATATACCTAGAGTATTGCACTAGTACACATAGTACTAAGAATGGTTAATAGGCCATGTTAGGGCCAGGTCTTAGTGTGAGCATCTGAAGAGTTAGGGTGGGACGCTTGCTCATCATATCTCCACCCCTGGGGGTGGTTCACATTGTAAAATGTGACCCGTTTATCTTACAGATGGTTCAGTGTGTAGAGGTTTGCAGACCTCCTGGATTGAGTGCCTTTGCTAAAGGACTAGGAAGCTGGACTCTAACTCAAGTGGGCGAACCCGCACTATTGTATGAACTTTTTACTTTATGTTTCGCATTGTGCCGGACACAGGCTGTATTTGAGTTTTCCTGTAATGTGGTTTATGAGGATTGAAATAAACCTGCTGGACTTTAAAATAGAAACAGTTCCTGTGATACCTCATGTTGCGCCCAAGTAAGTAGCATTGTTACAACATGTAGTTGAAAAGTTTTGCTCTGGAATTGGTTATTGGTGGGCCCTTGGCACCCCAGTCCGAGACTGGCTGCATGCCCTAATAAATTAGTCCCAGGGTCGCACTTCTTGCCCTTGTTTGCTGCTCTCCCTCATCCTTCTTCATGAGCTGCATCTGTGTGTGTGGTAGACAAGGCAGTGGATGCACATTGTGCCGTTACTTATAGCAGGGAGAAATGCTATCGGCAGAGGATGTGAGCAGTCATCTGCTTCAGTGCATGCTCAGGTCATTCAGCGCCGTTACCCGCCCACATCACAGTGATTTTACAGTGCTACTAATGGAGCTAGCAAGGACGGAAAAATGACAAAATATGTATTTGAAGGGGAAAAACTTTGTAGATATGTTTGTTTACATATTTCTAGCATTGAAGAAAAGTTTCAGGGCTAAAAATATTACTGGGGTAATCCACTTTAAGAATTGATTACAGCAAAATTCCTCAATTTAAAGGAGTTGCTCGCTTTCTTTAATGCTTGCTTGATAGATAAATTACGATAAAATATGCTGATCACAAGGTATCAAAGTACTGGAAATCCAGGGATCAGCTGCTAGGAAATCTGGAAGCGAGCATTCAAATTCCCTGCAGTGCCTCCGCAGGGAGAAGTAAGTATTACATGGTGCCTGTTAAAAAACAAGAGGCGGTAGCTGTAATCAAATTGATGGAGGACTAAAAAGAGGGACTTTTTACCTGACAGGTAAATGTTTTTTTTTTTAAACCAGACAAAGCTATTGAGGTCATTAGTAATTACTGGATATATATCTTGTAGTTGAATAAATGGCTAAAGCCTATGGACATACATACAGAAGAGGGGACTCGCTGTAAAAATCCAAATCCGACCTAATTAGATCTCCTCTCCTTTGGGCCTCCTAAGTGCCAGGACCCAGATACTACATTTGTGCATTCTATATCGAAGTCTTGATAACATTTCCATATCGGATGTTCATCCTAAATCTCAAAATAGTTTCACAGGCAGTATATACATCAGACATGAGAGGAAGGAAAAGCCATTCACTTACATCACTAATATATTCGGTGCATTTTTTGGCAAATTCCACATTTCTGTCTTCCAGTACAGGATTAGGGAAAACCTGAAATCAAAAGCATCATTAAATTTACTAAAAAATAAAATAACTCACTTAAAGCCGAAAAAAAAGTAGAGGGAAGGTTTACCTTTTCCTCCTCATCGCTGTCATGTACGGAGGAGTCAATGATGATTGGAACTTTCATCTTTACGGAAGGTGAAGAAATGTACGGAAAACTGTAAAAAGACCAAATCCAAGTCAGTGTCTCGTGTACTGAACAGCGTCAGGGACCTGGACTGAAGATGGTGCCTCCTTGACTGTCCTAAACTTATCAAGGGCTCAGCCCTATATGGTGCTACATGCCTCCTATCTGAGAGTTCTCCTGATAGAGAAGAATAGCTCAAGTGGCCGTCAGTTACATTGTAGCCAGTCCCTGATAATATATATTTAGATGGTTGATGACTACACAAGAACCTCAATAACATCTCTGTGTTATATAAACAGTCCAGTCCCCAACAGAAGAGCGCTTTTTATTTTTATTTTTTTATGCAAAATGATATGACAATGCTCCATGAGAATAAAAAAGTATGCAAAGTATCTCATATCGGCCAAATGAAAGACACTTCCAGTAGAAAGATTGACTCATCTGTAAAAGGAACTGTTTCGGAGTTCTACATTAAACAATGATGTCAGCCATGTTCTGGTCAGCTAGTGGAAAATGGGTTTTCTAAACTGGACCTCCCCTTTAGTTGTATTTTCCAGGCAGATTCTGCACAGAATCCACCTGAAAAGCACCGCAAAAGTGCCCCATAAAATGAACGTAGCACACAGCTACGTCAAAACAATATTGCTGTGCACATGTTCCGTCTTATGTCACTTCTTTTAACCGCTTCAGGGTTCAGAAACCGTGAAGCGGTTGAAAGGAGAGACATGCTCAGGCTTCAGGCAGCTTATGCTCTCTATACTTAACAGTTTAGAGTAAGGCTATGTGCACATGGCGTCTTTGAAACGGCAGTCGTTGTCTTGAGGCAGCTTCACCAGCGGCTTTGACATCGTTCTTGTGGCGCATCTGCCGCTGGCATCTTTCACTCTATACTGTGAAGTATAGGCAGATTCCAAGTGGAATGAGCATGTCACATCTTTTAACTGCGGCTAAAAGTAGTGACATAAGACAGAACACGTGCACAGCAATATCACTTTGATATTGCTGTGCAGTATGTTTATTTTATAAAGCTCTTTTATGGAGCTTTTTCTGATGGGCTCTAGGCTGAATCCTCCTGAAAAAGACACCATGCACATATAGCCTAAGAAATGCTGTTGGCGAAGCCTCTATCAGAACAATGGCAAAGCAGCCAATGAAGTTGCCTCAGGAAAACAAGTGGCTCTGCCCCTGAAATACTCTGTGCCTGCGCCAGTGTCTAAACAACGTCATGTGCACACAGTCTTAAATAGGTTTTCCCACTGGAAAATTATACCCCTGCCAGTCCTCAAAATGAAAGAGCAATAGCGCTGTTTTAATCCTTTGGCTTCTTCGCAATTTTTCTGTGCCCAGTGACACTCCGGGTCACCCGCTAATGCACAGCACCAGAGGGCAATGCAGTCTCCATTTGCGGCAGTAGAGGTGCCCTCTGATTTTGTATTTACAGGGAATAGAGATATTGACTCCTAGAAGCGACGATGATTCATCTAATATATCTCATTCAAAGCTAAACTGATAAGAAATAAAGAATTAATCACTGTATTTGATTACTGTCAGTGAAAGAGAACACTCTTTTTATATTCAGAGCCAGAAAACCTGGACATAACTAGTCCTGCTCCCAGCTTAGAGGTGGATATAGTTGCCTACCTCCCAAATGCAACATGTACAGTACAGACCAAAAGTTTGGACACACCTTTTCATTTAAAGATTTTTCTGTATTTTCATGACTTTGAAAATTATACATTCACACTGAAGGCATCAAAACTATGAATTAACACATGTGGAATTATATACTTAACAAAAAAGTGTGAAACAACTGAAAATATGTCTTATATTCTAGGTTCTTCAAAGTAGCCACCTTTTGCTTTGATGACTGCTTTGCACACTCTTGGCATTCTCTTGATGAGCTTTAAGAGGTAGTCACCGGAAATGGTTTTCACTTCACGGGTGTGCCCTGTCAGGTTTAATAAGTGGGATTTCTTGCCTTATAAATGGGGTTGGGGCCATCAGTTGTGTTGTGCAGAAGTCAGATGGATACACAGCTGATAGTCCTACTGAATAGACTGTCAGAATTTGTATTATGGCAAGAAAAAAGCAGCTAAGTAAAGAAAAACGAGTGGCCATTATTACTTTAAGAAATGAAGGTCAGTCAGTCCGAAAAATTGGGCAAACTTTGAATGTGTCCCCAAGTGCAGTTGCAAAAACCATCAAGCGCTAGAAAGAAACTGGCTCACATGAGGACCGCCCCAGGAAAGGAAGACCAAGAGTCACCTCTGCTTCTGAGGATAAGTTTATCTGAGTCACCAGCCTCAGAAATCGCAGGTTAACAGCAGCTCAGATTAGAGACCAGGTCAATGCCACACAGAGTTCTAGTAGCAGACACATCTCTACAACAACTGTTAAGAGGAGACTTTGTGCAGCAGGCCTTCATGGTAAAATAGCTGCTAGGAAACCACTGCTAAGGACAGGCAACAAGCAGAAGAGACTTGTTTGGGCTAAAGAACCCAAGGAATGGACATTAGACCAGTGGAAATTTGTGCTTTGGTCTGATGAGTCCAAATTTGAGATCTTTGGTTCCAACCACCGTGTCTTTGTGCGACGCAGAAAAGGTGAACGGATGGACTCTACATGCCTGGTTCCCACCATGAAGCATGGAGGAGGAGGTGTGATGGTGTGGGGGTGCTTTGCTGGTGACACTGTTGGGGATTTATTCAAAGTTGAAGGCATACTGAACCAGCATGGCTACCACAGCATCTTGCAGCGACATGCTATTCCATCCGGTTTGCGTTTAGTTGGACCATCATTTATTTTTCAACAGGACAATGACCCCAAACACACCTCCAGGCTGTGTAAGGGCTATTTGACCAAGAAGGAGAGTGATGGGGTGCTACGCCAGATGACCTGGCCTCCACAGTCACCAGACCTGAACCCAATTGAGATGGTTTGGGGTGCGCTGGACCGCAGAGTGAAGGCAAAAGGGCCAACAAGTGCTAAGCATCTCTGGGAACTCCTTCAAGATTGTTGGAAGACCATTTCCAGTGACTACCTCTTGAAGTTCATCAAGTGAATGCCAAGAGTGTGCAAAGCAGTCATCAAAGCAAAAGGTGGCTACTTTGAAGAACCTAGAATGTAAGACATATTTTCAGTTGTTTCACACTTTTTTGTTAAGTATATAATTCCACATGTGTTAATTCATAGTTTTGATGACTTCAGTGTGAATGTACAATTTTCAAAGTCATGAAAATACAGAAAAATCTTTAAATGAGAAGGTGTGTCCAAACTTTTGGTCTGTACTGTATATATACAGAATATTAAGCCCACAAAACCTTCACACATTATGATGCTCCAACAATGCTCCTTGTACATTGGCCCTCATGTACCCGGCATTGTTTATTATTCAGTTCTGTGTTTCAACTGCAACAAATACATACAAGTATATACAAGGGTGGATTAGGGATACTATGGACCTGGACTGGGGAAAAATTGGACTATTGCAACTCTCTATTGATCGGTCTCCCTCTTACCAAACTTTCTCCTCTCCAAACTGTCCTGAATGTGACAACCGGAGTAGTATTTCTGTCCAGCCACTTTATCGATGCCTTCACCTTGTTTCAGTCATTGCACTGGTTACCCATCCACTACAGAGTAGAATAAAATTTACCCACAAAGCTCTCCACAGTTTTGTACTTCCATACATCTCTGCCCTAATTTTTGTCTATCACCCTACCCATCCTATCCATTCTGCAACTGATCTAAGACTAACATCCTCCAGAATCTGAAAGTCCCACTATCTGTCTCCAAGACTTCTCTCATGCTGCGACAGTTTTCTGTAAGGCACTATCCCAGATGATCCGATTAATACTTATCCACCACATTTTTAAGTGTGCTTTAAAAACACATCTTTTTAGACAGACTTATCACCTCACTTCACTAATCTAACTCTTCCCTGTTCCCTCGATCTAAATTTTCCTCAGAATCTGGTCACTTTTGTTCATCTGTGTCCACATCCTCCATGCACCCAATAGCACTTGGTAGCTCAGCTGTACCAAGATACTGGCTGATGATCGGATCATGCAGCTTCATATGAAAACCTCTATTATAATGTTGGCTGGACCATACATGACAAGAACTTCTTACCTATTGTGCCCCCTCTATTTCCTCATAGATTGTAAGCTTGCGAGCAGGAGCCTCACTTCTCCTGTAACTGTTGATCTGTCTTTCATTGTCTGTACATATCCCCTCTCAATTGTAAAGTGATACAGAATATGTGGGTGTTATATAAATAAAATTATTATTATTATTATTACTTAAAAATTGTAGGCCCTCTGCCACTTGACCGGGTTTGGTGAGCGGTCAAGTCACAGGTGAGTAGCAGACCTACAGGTGCTTCAGCTCAGAGATTTGAAGGAGCGGGGAAACAATGGCACGCATAGCACACCATGCAAATGTTATTTCCCTTATGTATTGCCAAATTGACACCCTTTGCCTAACAAATATAACATATGGCCTTATTCATCAGACCAAAAAAATTAATATATACCACACCCCAAAATAACACAAACCACACTTTGATTCATCATTCACTGTATGTAATAAGGGAGGACACTATACAATAAGGGACAACACTGTATATATTATTAAGTGAGGTCACAGTAAGTAATATGTATAGAAATTTCTATTAATATACTGCATATTATAATAAAGATAAATCTGTATTATCCGTTGTAGCCATGCTGTAATGATATACAGGGAGGAATGGTTCTGAACTTTTCAGGAAAGTATTTGATCAGCCATGAAACCAAGCATGAATGATAACATGAACTTCCATGGTATGCTCAAAGATAAGCCTGGTATGGCACACATCACAGAACTCGTTCAGATGAAGCACGGTCTACAGAAAAATAGAGCACTTGAGCGGCGAATACCACATTCTCTGTGCAGCCAGCAGTTCAGAGCAGGTTAATATTTAATATGAAAAATAATCTTTCTGCTTAGACAGAACATTTTGAGAAAATCAGCTTAAAGCCACAGTCTTTATGCATTCACACAAACCTGCCTATATTGGAATCTCAAAAGGCTTAATGAAGGAGTCAGGGATTATAAAAAAAAAAGGGTCAAAAACAGTGTCCCTCCTGACTGTGGGTTATGTCTGGTCCCTATTGGGTTGTAGACTAAAGATGGTGGACAACCCACTAAAATGGACGCCCCACTAATGTGGACGCAGCGAGTAATATATCAGTTTCATTCCAAGTTGTTTTTTGGATTTCCATGGATGCAGGTGACTTATCAAAAAAAAAATAACAGATACATTTCTCAGCTATAATTTTTGAGATCCCAAACAAATATTCCCCGACCCTCCCAGATTCAGAAGAGCAGCAATTAATTGTGCATTCTTATTGAAATGTCTCCATAACCATCGTTTCCCAAGATCCAGAAAAATTCTGATGCCTGCATAAATCCTTTTAATAATTTTATCTCCTCCACTCGAAGGATACATATCTAATAGATAGCTGATGGCAATAAACTGTAAGTTGCACAAAGGTGTATGAGGGGATTTATAAAAGGCTGAAGTTTTTCTGGCATCAAAAAGTCACAAAAGTTGAGCAAAATTTCAAAAAAAGTAAGCAGCCAGGTCTTAGCAAACTACGCATGGCAAGACAAATTTACTAAAGCATACACCAGAAAACTGTCATACATTGCAGCTGAAATCTAGGGTAGATTTAAATTCTGACACATAAGCAGCCCAAAAGATGCTCAACAATAATCCATTCTCTATCTAGAGTTGTGTAAGGGACTTTTCGGTTCTAGATACCAAGGTAGAGAGCAGAGAGGCTCAGACAGGGAAAGTCCCATACTCTGCAAGTAGAGGATGGATTCTTGCTGTGCAGCAGCTGAAAGCAGATTCTTAAGGAGCTCGAACTGGACAGGTAAAACAGCACGGCAGCATGGTGTTTGGGAGAAAAGGAGGCGAAATAAGGTAATGAAGTATATTACAAAAAATCATAACTTTGCAATGCTGATTGATAATAAAATTAAGGGCTCATGCAGACAACTATTTTTCATCCAAATGCGATCTGACAAAACAGTGGATCGCACTGGGACCAATGTTATTCTATGGGCCGTGCACTTGTCAGATTTTCTCCTCTGCCCATGTAAAAAAAAAATCGCACCATGCTCGATTTGCATCTCATAATCGGATTGCACTCGGGCATGCAAGTCAATAAGTCAGTGGGAAAAATTGGACTGCACTCGAATAACATCTGAGTGCATTATAATTTCCACAAACTGACAAAATGAAGAAGATTGAGACGTTTCTTTTTCTATATTCTCCTCATCCAAGAAAATTGGATCACACTATGATCACACTCTGATCAAACTCTGATCAGAGTGTGACTAGCATAATCCTGGCCCGATTCTCTTGGATGAAAGAAAATACTGTCGTCTGACCTTAGTCTAAAAAAAATTAGTTATAAAATTAGCACACCTTATTCCAGCAGACTATAAGTACAAGACTGGTGTAGGAAGCACCAGTCTTAAAAAACCTCCCCGATTAGTACCTCTATAGTAATGCTACCAAGATTTTTATGAGGAAGGCACAAGCAGGGTACTAGAGCACTTCATCTGGGGTTACACTTTGGCTGTCACTGTATGTGGGGAACGTTATAGATGAAAGTGTATGTAGGAGCCCTTTGGCTGTCACTGGTAGATTTGGGCTCAACAATACCATCTTCAAGTTGTGGTATAAATGCAGGAATAACGCAACCAAGGCCCAAGCTTCTAGGTTTTACTATTGGAAAATAACATTGACTTTTTAACCATAGGTTAACATTGAGAATACACCATGGTTTTTATTATAACTTGTAGATGCACCATGTCATCATGGAGCTCTAGTTTTACTAGGAGCAGTTAGAGTATGGGAAAACCACATAGCGTGCATTATTACTGGAGCTGTCATTGTGCGGGAGCATGAGATTCACACAAAAGGATTATAGCTCTCACATGTATGGAGTAGCGATGAGCGAGTATGTTCTGTTAACCCTTTCAGCGAGCATGCTCGGGTGCTCGCCGAGTATCTTCAGCGGTGCTCGGGTGTTATGGTTTCGTCACTAAGTGCTCATGATTTGCGACTGTTTGACAGCTTTAATACATGTGAGGAATGCCTAAGAAACAAACATTCCTCACATGTATTAAAGCTGTCAAACAGTCGCAAATCATGCACACAGCTCAACTAAAACATGACACCCGAGCACTATGAAGATACTCGGCAAACACCTGAGCATGCTTGTAAATCTCGAGTAACGAGCATGCCTGCTCATCACTAGTATGGAAGTCTAAACCACCTGGAAATATTGCTTGAGCTTCTTCTATGCATTGCAATTTCTATTTTTACAAACTTTATTACTTTTATTTACAAAAATATTAAAAGCTATTAAAAGACATAGAGCTCTATACCATGGTAGAGTTTTCTACCAGGTGTCAGCCTTAGATTAGGGTTATATGGTGACTTTGGCTGTGACAGGTTGCGCGTCGAAAGATTGCTTGGCGCCGCTGCTCCAATACAAGTGTATCATGACTGCGACTAGCAACTCACAAAAAATCCAACTGAGTCAGATTTTTGTGACTAGGCATCCCAGGGATCACTGGTATTGCTCTTCAATGTAGCTGCAACACATAGCAATTTTGAAATCCAAGGACCAGGGCCACCAGACATCCGGGTACAGAAAAATCACAATGTTTCGGCTGTGCAGGGCCTTTATCAAGCCAAAAAAAAGAGAGATATGCATATTTTTATGGCTTGATGAAGGCCTTGTGTGGCCAAAACGTTGTGATATTTCTGTACCAATAACGTTACCCTAGGAGGACATCCGGTGCCCTGGTTCCTGGATTTCTCTGTATTGCTACAACCTTGTGGAGAGTTGCACCAGGTGTGCAAGGACAACAGAGTGGTGACCGGGACTCATCTATTCCAAGTAGATAGCGATCTTTGGTCATGCGACTTGTCATCACTAGAGTCTCCGTGTAGCCCTAGCCGAAGACTGATATAATAAAATGTCATCCTATCTACTCAAAGTGCCCTTGTAAAATTGCTGCAAAGCTCACGAATCAGCTTGCGATTCTACTGCAAGAGCAAAGACACATCAGCGTAAAATAAACTCCTGAAGTAATAACCTCTCTACAAATATGTGCCGTGACTTTTCCTAAGCTGGCACGCTGGTAACCGGGTGGAATGAGCGCTTGTCCCATTGTGAAGCCTGCTAGCTTTTTGATTGCCTACAGAAGCCTTAATCTAAACAGCGACTGTAACCAATTTGGAGCCTACAACGTGGAGGTCATTCCAAGTCAGCAGGTACGGCGCACAACGAGAGCTGGAGACAAGCATTGCCAAGAGTGAAGTAATGGTCCGGGCTTTGTCACATTGCTGGCAGTCAGCTATAAATAAATGGTGTCTGGTGAGTAAAAATTCAGGAAAAGATAAAGAGTCATTGCTTTATATGGATTGTGATATATTTTATAGCATTAACTAATAAATCATTAAACACCAATGAAATGGCGAAATTGTAGATTACAAATGACTTAAGGCAAATTTACACTTCACATCTTAACCCATCATTCACCCAATATTTGTGTATCGTAAAAGGATTGAGCAACTAAACGATGAGTCCAAAGACGCTCGATCATCAGGCATGAAATCGTTTAGGCGAGCAAAAAAAAATTTACGTTCAACTTTTGAAAATTGTGTAATATAAATGGAGATTATTCGCTCATTCAACAATTAGAACGGCAAAAAAGAGGAGCGGATATTAAAAATGATTTGAAATTTGATTTCACAGAATTTTCTCAAAAAAATTGATTCGTGGTGAACAAAATTTGCGCGAATTTCAATACCGGAAAGATTGTAATTGCTCGGAAAATGTGGGGGAGAAGAAAGAGAGAATCCCACTAACGATAAGAGCTTACATTCTACTGGAGAGACAGAGAGCGAGAGAGAGAACACCGCGGACCATAAGAGCTTACACTCTACAGGAGAGAGAGGACCCTGCTGATCATAAAAGCTTACACTCTACAGGAGAGAGAGAAAGGACCCCGCTGACCATAAGAGCTTACACTCTACAGGAGAGAGAGGACCCCGCGGACCATAAGAGCTTACACTCTACAGGAGAGAGAGGACCCCGCTGATCATAAAAGCTTACACTCTACAGGAGAGAGAGAAAGGACCCCGCTGACCATAAGAGCTTACACTCTACAGGAGAGAGAGGACCCCGCGGACCATAAGAGCTTACACTCTACAGGAGAGAGAGGACCCCGCTGATCATAAAAGCTTACACTCTACAGGAGAGAGAGGACCCCGCTGATCATAAAAGCTTACACTCTACAGGAGAGAGAGGACCCCGCTGATCATAAAAGCTTACACTCTACAGGAGAGAGAGGACCCCGCTGATAATAAAAGCTTACACTCTACAGGAGAGAGAGGACCCCGCGGACCATAAGAGCTTACACTCTACAGGAGAGAGAGGATCCCGCTGATCATAAGAGCTTACACTCTACAGGAGAGAGAGAGGACCTCGTTGACAATAAGAGCTAACACTCTACCAAAAGGAACTGAGGGGACCCCGTTGATCATAAGAGCTTATGTAGCACCCCGAGGGCTCGGCTGCTACAGGGGTATTGCACCTCAAACCAGAGGTGTGATATTTCACTCCCGGGTAAGGATGGAGTGTGGACCAGGACTCGTTTAGCTGCATGCACCACACACACCCCATTTCCGAGGGACAAGTCAACGGTGCTCCCACGAGACAGAAGTGCAGGCACGACAGCATCTGTCCCTGACTGGAGTGGGGAGGGGAAAGTACACCCAGTGGTGTAGGAGCAGATAGGGGTGGGTCTCTGGGCATAGGTAGGAGCCCATTGGTTGCTAGTCACCTGGGCTCACACATAGAGGGAGGTATTTAAGGTGGGCACCATCTTAGGACAGTGTTCAGTTCAGTCAGGAGTTCAGCCAGAGAGGGCTGACAGGGAGCTGTGGCTCAGTCTGGGCCCAGCTCCAGAGGCAGGCCTGGAGTGGAGGCCAGAAACAGCAGAAAGAGAGAGGAGAAGGAACGGAAAGGAAAGTAAGAAAGGAACTGGAACAGAGGAGAAAGGAAGCAAGGAACACAGAGAAAGGCCCAGAGACGCGAGTAAAGAAGGAACCCCATATGCCCAGGAGATACAGGGTGAAGGGTTGGCGGAGCAGGGTACCGGAGCCCAAATTGGTGGAGGCAACAGATTCCTCAGCCAAAGACCGGAGGTCGTCACCACATCTTGGTGCGACCCCCCACTACATCCACCAGGAAAGCATACCACATAGGGTCAGGGAAACCGGAGAAAGGTTTCGCCAACAGAAGGCCCGAGGGAGCTGGACAAAGGTGGGTCACTGGTGGGACGGCCAGAGAAAGGTAGAGAAGGGAGCCCTGAGCCACGCTCTGGAATTGCCTGGGAGTTGACCGAGTCCCTCACCTGGTGGATGCAGCACGGCTTGGGCCGTCATCGCCTGCAGGATTGACCGAATAACAACTGTGAGTAAAGCATTGGAAACTGCAATTACAAGTCTCTGTGTTTCATCGCCACACCAGCACCATTAGGACTGGGACGCTCACACCATTACTCCCATCCACACTAGCTGCCCTGAGGCAATACTCCTCCCGTGGGGAGTTATCCCATACTCAGCTGCACAAACAACATCAGCCTCAGCGGTCTGCAGCGCAGCGGCGGTCCCCACTGACCGCAATCCACGGGTGGCGTAGTCGGACATTTGTTATTACCTAAGACTGCCACTGAATTGACTACCCTGGGCACGGACCGGGTCAGCGCCACGGAGACTACAACCCCCAGCGATCCAGCTCCGGGTATCCCCTGCACAACACAGGCCTAGGGGGCGCGTCACTTACACTCTACAGGAGAGAGAGGACCCCACCAACCATAAGAGCTTACACTCTACAGGAGAGAGAGAGAAGACCTTGCTGACCATAAGAACTAACACTCTACCTAAAGGGACTGAAAGGACCCCGTTGATCATAAGAGCTTACACTCTACAGGAGAGAGAGGACCTCACTGATCATAGTTTCATAGTTTTTAAGTTTGAAGGTAGACTTAAGTCCATCGAGTTCAACCTATAGTCTAACATGTTGATCCAGAGGAAGGTAGAAACCTAATGGCAGACACTAATAGCTCCATATTGGGGGAAAAATTCCTTCCAGACTTCATATGGCAATCAGACTAGTTCCCTGGATCGACGTCCCATCACATAATCTAGCGCCCATAACCTGTAATGTTATATTTTGCAAGAAAGGCATCCAGTTCCTTCATGAACTTTTGTAGTGAACCAACCTTTACTAGATAATGTGGTAGAAAGTTCTATAATCTCGCTGCTCGTACAGTAAGGAATCACCATCTTTGATTATGATTAAACCTTCTTTCCCAAAGCTTAAACTCTACAGAAGAGAGTAAGAGAAAGAGAGAATCCCGTTGACCATAGGAGCTTACAATCTACAGAAGAGAGAGAGAACCCCACTGACCAAAAACGTTTACACTCTACAGGAGAACGAGAGGACACTTCTGGCCATAAGAGCTTACACTCTACAGGAAAGAGGACCCCGCCTGGCCATAAGAGCTTACAATTTACAGGAGAGAGACGACCCCGCTGACCATAGGAGCTTACACTCTACAGAAGAGAGAGAACCCCACTGGCCATAAGAGCTTACACTCTACATACGAGAGAGGACCCCGCTGACCATAAGAGCTTACAGTCTCTACAGGAGAGAGAGAGAACCCTGCTGGCCTTAAAAGCTCACACCCTACAGAAGAGAGAGAACCCCACTGGCCATAAGAGCTTACACTCTACAGAAGAGAGAGGAGCCCGCTGAGCATAAGAGCTTACACTCTACAGGAAAGAAGACCCTGCTGACCATAAGAGCTTAGAGTCTCTACAGGAAAGAGAGAGAGGACCCTGCTGGCCATAAGAGTTTATACTCTACAGAAGATAGAGAACCCCACTGGCCATAAGAGCTTACACTCTACAGAAGAGAGAGGAGCCCGCTGACCATAAAGGTTTACACTCTACAGGAAAGAGGACCCTGCTGACCATCAGAGCTTACACTCAACAGAAGAGAGAGACTCACTGAGTGACTGGAGATGGAAAATGACTCTGCTGTACAACCTGTGCTCCACTGGGAACTGATGATGTGTGATGACTCAAGTACTGACCACCATTGTACAAGGTATGATAATTCTCTAGATGTCGTAGCTGCAGAACATTATGTAGAGGCCCACGCAACAACGTAAAAAAGACAATAGCCCTCTCTCTGACGCTTCAGCAGTGTGAGATATGGTGCTGGAAAGTTTTGAGGATTTTTTTTGTGAACTGCAAATTGAATCTCAGAGTGTTTGAGTTCATGTGAATCCGTGAATTTCAGTCATTTGAACTCGAACTCAGTCCTGTGCTCATCTCTACTAAATAGGAATCGCTTTCAGTGATAGGATGATAGTGTACCGAGGCGATTGTTCAGTAGTACGGTACTTGGAGCATTGGAACGAGGACATATCTGTGTTATATTGTTCATCCTTACTATTGCAAATGCGGCTGTTCATATAAAACTTTGAAATTGGTTATCGAACATTCTTTTGCGAATTCAATTACATGTTCTTTGATATCAATGGAAATGTTTGTGCAATAATTTATAAATTCATGTATTTGAAATAAATAGTATCACTTTTGGGATTTGAACACACATACTATAGCTACACTTCAGATTATCCGCCTGTGTGAACCGTGCACAATGTTTGATGTTCCGATGTGACGATCGCTATTCTACCATTTTATTCATGATTCTCGTTCTATATAAACACTTGTCTGACATCACTTGCCAGCTGTGAGTTACGATCACATTGATTATCTGCTTGTGTAAACGAACCTTTACAAAGCATTGACCTAGTAATGTCCCATTGTGACTTTGGGGCCGCATTCACAGTATTATAGCTATACTTTGACTGCTATCCCTGAATTTATGCAAGGGCGCATAGGGGTATTCTTCATCACAGGCAGAATTACGGAGGTATTCTCCAGTAGAATGGGTGCATCCCTCTCAAGGGGTTCCCTTTCTGTTCCATGACAAGTCCTTGTTCAGTGCAGTAGACGTAACAATTCTATTTCTAAGATACATACAGTGGGAAAAATAAGTATTTGATACACTGACAATTTTGCAAGTTTTCCCACCTACAAAGACTGGAGAGGTCTGCAATTTTTATCGGTGGTACACTTCACCTGTGAGAGACAGAATCTAAAAAAAAATCCAGAAAATTACATTGTATGATTTTTACATAATTAATTTGCATTTTATTTCATGAAATAAGTATTTGATCACCTACCAACCAATTGTATGATTTTGACATAATTAATTTGCATTTTATTTCATGACATAAGTATTTGATCACCTACCAACCAGCAAGAATTCTGGCTCTCACAGACCTGTTAGTTTTTCATTAAGAAGCCTTCCTACTCTGCACTCATTACCTGTATTAATTGCACCTGTTTGAACTCGTTACTTGTATTAAAGACACCTGTCCACACACTCAATCAATCTCCAATCTCTCCACCATGGCCAACACCAAAGAGCTGTCTAAGGACACTAGGGACAAAATTATAGACCTACACAAGGCTGGGATGGGCTACAGGACAATAGGCAAGCAGCTTGGTGAGAAGGCAACAACTGTTGGCACAATTATTAGAAAATGGAAGAAACACAAGATAACTGTCAATCTTTCTCAGGCTGGAGCGCCATGCAAGATCTCACCTCGTGGGGTAAGGATGATTCTGAGAAAGGTCATGAATCAGCCCAGAACTACATGGAAGGACCTGGTAAATGACTCGAAGAGAGCTGGGACCACAGTCTCAAACATTACTGTTAGTTACACACTAATAAACACTATAATTGCAAACAAAGGTTTCAATGCCAAATATTAAGTTCTGTTTTTCGATTGTATCAAATACTTATTTCATGCAATAAAATGCAAATTAATTATGTAAAAATAATACAATGTGATTTTCTGGACTTATATTTTTAGATTCTGTCTCACAGGTGAAGTGTACCTACAATAAAAATTACAGACCTCTCCATTCTTTGAAGGTGGGAAAAATTGCAAAATCAGCAGTGTATCAAATACTTATTTTTCCCACTGTACAAGCATATTAGGAAAAAAGGGCATGTCTATGGTAGTCAAAATGTCTGTTTTGTAAATAAGGAGGTTTAAAGAGGACCTGACACCAGTTCTGATCTCATATTATTCCCACTGCTTCCCTGATTATTCTGTGTTGTTCTGTTTTGTTTTTCAAAATCCACCACATGGTTCCAGAGATATGGCCATTTTTATTTAGTATTCACCAAGGGGGTGATTTCACAGGATCCTCTGGGGCTTGTCTTTAGGCTGCTCTGCATCATTACTGTAGGAGCTACATCCACTTTAAAGAGACCATAAAAAATAGCACCAAATAAAATCTCTGGAACCGTATGGTGGATTTAAAAAAAAAACTAAAAACATAAACCGGAATACTCATGGCTACAGTGGAAATTACATAAGAGCAAATGCTGGCCACTTTTGACCTAGTGGCAGGTCTTCTTTCAGTCTTGTCTTGGGAATGCCTACAAAAACAGTCATGAAGGCTCAGTTTAAGTCAGGGTTGGTGTAACAGCTCCTCTTTCCTAGTCCTGGAATTTGCTGGGATTGTTTCCAATAATTCATGACAGCCCTGGAAAATTGAGGCAATTATACACAAGTCTTTGTCAGGCTTTGTCTCTAATCCACCACCATGCCTCAGAGGAGGGCAAACTGCTGCCAGCCTCCAGCCTATCACTGCTACTGTTTGGAGCCAGCACCTCACAATCCTTCCATGTGGATCAAGCCTTGGTCTAAACCTGCTTATTGGCCAACAGAAGCCCCAATAAGCATCACAGACAGGCTAGCTGCGCTCTCGCCTACTGGTGCCAAACTTCTCATTTTATCAGACAGATCCACCAACTCAGGAGTGGAGCCGCGCATCATCATCACCACGAATATCACTCTCCTCTATATGAACCACTCCTGGCTACTGTCACTCCCGTGGGCTGCCGCAGCATCCTTTCTCGGTATTACTGCAGAATATGCAACCAATCATCTGTGTCAGCTAGGAAGAAAACAGTATCATGTATACAGATTTTATACAGGCAGGAACAAATACATTTCTAAGCAATCTCTCAGAAAAGCTAATGAGTCCATATAAAACATGCATCCTCAATCTGTCACGGGTGTGTCAGAAGTGACAGACAGTCACCCTGCAGTTGGTTGAAGGAAATCTCTTTGTTTGGCATTACAGACAACTTCTTGAAGCTGTCTCTCTAAGACCCAGCAGCTACCTTCCTCTGGCTAATTAACACCCTGGTCTGGGTGTATAAATACCTGCTGTGTGCCAGAGGGAGGTGCCGGTGATATTCAGTATAGGAAGGGGCCCAGGATGGCCATGATGTAGACATTACTCCAGGATGGGGGACATTATTACTAGAAGGGACCTGGAATGTGGGACATTATACCAGGAAGGGGCCCAGGATAGGGGACATTACACCAGGATGGAGTACATTATTATTTAAAAGGGCACAGAATGGGATACATTATCTCAGGAAGGGGTCCAGGATTGGGGACATATATTACTGGAAGGAGCCCAGGATAGTGGACATTTATTACTGGAAGAGGCCAGGATGGGGACATTACACCAGCATTGGGTACATTATTACTGAAAAGGGCAATTGATGGAGGACATTATATCAGGAAGGGGCCCAGGATTGGGGACATCACTACTGGAAGGGTCACAGGGTGGGGGATATTATTACCAGAAAGGGCCCAGAATTGAGTACATTATAACATTATGGGGGTGGGTCAACGCATATGTCTTTACAGGATTTAGAAATCTACAAGGGCTAATACATCTGACCAACATGAAGGTGGGAGCCCAAGTTTGAATTTTGCACCAGGGCACATCAGACTCTAGTTATGCCACTGACTGTTATGTCAGAGTGTACATAATAAATCGGGAAAAATGTGATGTGAACAGTGCTCAACTTGGCAAGTTCTGCAAACTGATTTTCTAAGCTAATCTTCATTTTATTCTTTAGCTGAAAAGACCAAAGTGGGGATGATTTCCTTATACATCACAAAGTTATTGAATTCATGGATTCTGCACTGATAAATTGTTGTGTCAATCACATGTTCACTGTCATATTCAATTGTAGAAATATTCAGCGTTGTTACTTGGTTTCCAAGAAGATTTTACATTTGCAGGACCAAACAATTTAAGGGAATATTGGCAGTTCATTAATCAAAAATAAAAATTAAAGCAGGTTTTGTCTCAAATCTGTCACTGCATATCCAGCGTGACAAAGTCACTGGTAGTGTGTCGGAAGGAAGATATGTGTCACTGAGACTCTTAGCCTCAGTGATGTGAAAACATGGAAGTTTCTCCTGTGTTACGGGTCCGGGTGGTGGAACCTCTGTGCTGTGGTGCAAGGAGGGACCCAGAGGGGCGTGACTAAGTGTCAACCCGGACCGACCCTGGTCGTACAGCGGCTAACGACTCCGTGACCAGGGAGAGACCGAGCAGAGGGACCAGGTGCTACTCTGGGGACGACCTTGTAAGAGAGCAGGTGACTCCCACGGGTCAGATGGCTGGGACTGACCGATATAGCAGATGACACAGCAGGCAGGCTAACGAGTGGTCCTGGAGGATGGACTGGTAGGCACGGCTGGTGACAGGCGGGAGCCTCTGGGTAGGCTGTCAGGTGGTCACGGCAAGTGACAGGCAGAAGTCTCTAGATGGACGATCTGGTAACAGGCAGGTAACAGGTGAGCACTCCCAGGTGAGCGGGCTGACAGACACGGCAGGTAACAGGCGAGCGCTCCCAGGTGAGCAGGCTGACAGACAAGGCAGGTAACAGGCGGGTGCTCCCAGGTGAGCGGGCTGACAGACAAGGCAGGTAACAGGTGAGCGCTCCCAGGTGAGCGGGCTGACGGACACAGCAGGTAACATGTGGGTGCTCCCAGGTGAGCGGGCTAACGGACACGGCAGGTAACAGGCGGGTGCTCCCAGGTGAGCGGGCTGACGGACACGGCAGGTAACAGGCGGGTGCTCCCAGGTGAGCGGGCTGACAGACAAGGCAGGTAACAGGCAGGTAACAGGTGAGCGGGCTGACAGACTCGGCAGGTAACGGGCAGATAACAGGCTGGCAGACAGGACGAGGAGTCAGGCTAGCAGCGGAACCTGAGGGCTGAAGCAGAGATAAGTAACACTGTGCAACAACTTTGCTCGGGCACCTCCATTTTGGAGGAGGTGCCCTATATATGGCAGGACCCTCGGCTATTGGCCGGGGACTCCTTAGGACGGCGCGCATGGCCCCTTTAAGAGGGGGGGAGAGCGCGCGCGTCCTAAGCACAGTGCCCGGGGGACTGCACGCGCCGACAGCAGGAAGAGAAGGAGAGCGAGGAGGTGAGAGGGACGGCGTCTCTGCCTGGCAGGAGGCAGAGACGCCGATGCTACATCCTGCACATTAGGTGCAGAGAGAGTTAACAGGACCACGTTTACAAGGGAATGTTTTTAGTGGATAATGAAGTGCAGGGCGGGACGTTATCCACCCTATCTCCAATCCAGGGAGTGTCTGGGCTTTAAATAGCCAGCCTTGACACTCAGGTGTGTTCAGTACTTGAGAAAACCTGCTCCAGAATGGAGCTAGCATGGGCTGTGCTGAATCAGTGTGTGGAAACCAGCTCCTGAGAGAGAGAAGTTTCTGTTGGTGTTAAACTGGACCGTGTGCTGTTTGCTATCCCTGAGTGGCCGGACCTCGGCCGAAGAAAGGACTGTTTTTACCTTTTGTTTTTTTGTTATGCCAGGAAGGCTATGTTTATATTTTCCACTTGGCCGTGGTTTATGCTGACTTATCTAATAAACCACATCATTTAAAGAGACAGTGTCCTATATCTACCTCCAAGTGCAGCAGAGTGAGAGACTTTACCACACCAGCCAAGGTGACCACATCTCTGAGAATGCAGCAGCCGTGACAAGGCATAGCTTTCTTTGATTAATTTATGAGCTAAGTACCTTAATTTTAATATAATTTATGTGCAATTTATGCGCTAAGTACCTTCATTTTAGTGTAATTATAGTCTATATAGCAGTAATGCAGTCCACATTTCATACAGTACAGACCAAAAGTTTGGACACACCTTTTCATTTAAAGATTTTTCTGTATTTTCATAACTATGAAAATTGTACATTCACACAGAAGGCATCAAAACTATGAATTAACACATGTGGAATTATATACTTAACAAAAAAGTGTGAAACAACTGAAAATATGTCTTATATTCTAGGTTCTTCAAAGTAGCCATCTTTTGCTTTGATGACTGCTTTGCACACCCTTGGCATTCTCTTGATGTATATTCAATATTTGCATATATCTTAGTGCTTAGAGAAGCCGCTGTATTCTTTTGTTTGTATATTATGCAGTCCTGGCACCTTGCACATGTTCACACTTGCTTTATTCTGTTCAGAAGTGTTGGTCAGTTTTTTGCTTTCCTTAGGGTACAGTCACAGGAAATTCTTGTTGGAAAAATTGCTGAGTTTCTTTTTTCTTTTTTTGCTTTTGTCAGCATTTTTTTTTTTTATTTCCTGAAGCAATTTTAAAGCGGCTTCGAAGATTTGTTTTTTTAAGGTGAATTTGGCAGTGGAGCCCCTTCAAACTCCTTGTTGAAACACTCTTTGTCAAGATACTCAAACGTTATATTTACATGCATTTTTTTACGAGGATTTTAAGGCAAAAACACTTCAAAATTCATTTTAGAAAAAACTTCGTGCACACCTTTAGAAAAACTTTTTAAATCTTTATTGTCCCAAGAGGGATATATCTTCCATCATGGAGTGAGTTGGGATTTGTTTTTTGTTTTATTTGGGGTTTTTTTTAACAAACATTGAGTTTTTTTCAAAAAAAAAAAAAATTATGTAAGTTTGGAATATCCATAATTGTACTGTCCTAGAGAATTATGTTTCCAGGTCAACTTTTCCTGTGCAATGAACACCTTAATAACAAACCCCCCAAAATTATGGCAGAATAGCATTTTTTTACCATTTAATCACGCTTGGAATTTTTTTTCCTCATTAGATTGGCAAATTGAATGATGTCACTGAATGCTACGTTTTCTCGCAAAATACAAGTCCCCATATGGATTTGTTGACACAAACATAAAAAAAAAGTTTTGCCTGGAAGGAGAGAAGGAAAAAAATCCATGGGCCCCTTTCTAATATAATGTCCTCCATCCTAGGCCATTTTCAGTAATAATGTCAACCATCCTGGTATAATGTCCCCATCCTGTCCCCTTCCAGTAATATATGTTCACTATCCTGGCCCCTTCCAGTAATAATGTCCTCAAACCTGGGCCCCTTCCTGGTATAATGTCCCCCATCCTGGGCCCTTTTCAGTAATAATGTCATCCATCCTGGTGTAATGTCCCCATACTGTCCCCTTCCAGTAATATATGTTCCCTATCCTAGGCCCCTTCCAGTAATAATGTCCCCCATCCTGGGCCCCTTCCCGGTATAATGTCCCCCCATTTCCGGCCCCTTAGACATAACATTTATTTAGCAGTATTATAAAATGATAATATAGATTGATATATTTAAGGTAAGGGTTACATTTCAGTGCTGCAATAAACCAAACTAATATTGTTTGTAAATGAAAAGTAAAGTATATATTACAAGCACAAACAAACAACCATTGTGCAAGTGCACAAGATGATAATGTGAGCCTGTTTGTACTTGTTTAATAATTTAATCATACATACTGTACATTACTTCCAGGCATATTGGCAAGTGCTCAAAACCAATATATACTCTTCTCAGTATACTGTATATGTCAGGCAGCCTAAGGGAAAAGCTGTTCTTGATATCCAACTTGGCGCAAAGTATAATATCTGTAGATAGATCATTTAGCTATATTTTAACTTGTCACATTGAAATGTGTTAGACATTTCAACTAAGGAAAAGTAATTCCTAAACTGATAAAAACACATTTCTGGCTTCAGGCTTTGAAAATTATTTTTTCGCATATACATAGAGATGAGCAAATGTTGGGAAATTCTAATTCGTCAGCTTCACCAAATTTTTGCAAAATTGTAAATTTGCAGCATATTGATTTGCAACGAATGGAAAGTACGGAAAAGCCTCCGATTGCCCTGAAAAGACGTGTGCAACACTCTGAGGTCTCCTAGGACAGAAACCAACTTTTTTTCAAGCTCTTAAAAGGGATTGGCCACTTTCTTTTGTTAGCTCAGCTTTCCTCACAAGCTCACCAGCACTTTTGTGCCCCTAAAATGGCTGCTATTGTAAACAGTCCACCAACCTCCTCCAATTGTAAAGCAGCTTTCCCATGTGAGGCGTTTTACAATTTTTCGAAGGCTGATGGACAGGTTGGGTCACATGCTCCTCCACCAGCAGCCATTATCTGGACAGAATTGCTGGTCAGTACGTGAAGAAAGCTGCACTAAAAAGAGCAGGTGGCCAACCCCCTTAAAGAAAACACAGCCTTAGTAAGGTCAAAGTGATCTCAACATAAATAGTTATGGGTAAACAGATGGTAACTGGGGGTAACTAACAGCCTGATCCTCACACACTAATCTTCTTCACTGCTGTGCTGTCACACACACTATATGCACAGTTTCGTCAGTTTTTTTGGTTTTCTGTCCTTATCTCTATGGCTAAGCTGTGAGCTGTAATATCCACTCACTGTCCTGATTCACCAAAAAAAAGCTGCTGCATTCCCCACTTCTGCTTTTATATAGGCTAAGATGTGAAATAATAGCTGCAATGGGAAAGCCCTCCCGACTGCACCAGAGGTCATGTAAGACTTCTCTGGTTGATATAATCTTCTGCATTGTGTAAAATGATGACAGCTATTTTAGGCGATTCACACAGAGTAAATTGCAAATTGTTCCAATTTGTCGGGTTCAGCGCTTTGCTAAAAATTTAACACAATTTTGATTACCTGATTGTGACGATACAATCTTAACTATGCCAGACATGCTTTCTGATGGCAAGAGCAGCACACCTTTATTTTTATGTTGACTCTTTAATCTGTGTTCTTCTTTAGTTGATTAACACAGACTATTATTTTTATAACCCTGAATATTATCTGCCCTTTGATTCTGAAACAATGATGTGTATTTACAAGAGCCCCTGTGATACAAACTATGTAAATAGATTAGCTAGAATAATGAATGTTTGATAGATATGTTAAATACCATTGTAGGGTTCTTGCCAGTCAATCTTGGGGGATGAGCTGTGGATACTCAAACCCTGTGGAATAATATCATCCCTAATTCTTAACCTGTGGATGTGTATTTAAGAAGGGACATGTGTTTCTGAGACAGAATAAGACTTGGGACAGAGAATCAAGGAACATCAGAAAGACCTTAGAAGGAGTATGAGAGACATGCTTCAGGAAAGTAGATGGATTGCATGGCATCCAAAGAGACACAGATTTGTATTCTGCATGATTCTAGTTTAAGGGTACCGGCCCTGACTAGAAAGATTCGGATCTGCTCCATTAACCATCAGAGAGACATTGATTCATTTTCGGGAGTCCAGGAGAGGACAAAGAAGTCACCTGGCCCCATGGATATGTTGTTTTGGGGTTGCTAGGAGGTACCCACCGGTCGTCTAGAACCCATGGAGACATTTGGAGTTGCAGGATGGACCCACCGGTCGCCTGGCCCCATGGAAACTCTCGGAGAGGCCAGGGTGGGACCCTTGGGTCTCCTGGCCTTGTACCTTGATGGACTTCTAGCTTCCTAAGCTTGCCGCTACCTCCTCTCTGTGGGGCCCGCCAGAAGCGGGAGTCCACTGGATGAGGTAGTCGGCCATGGAAGTCTCCAAAGACGCAGCTGTTCTATCCCAGGCAGGTGGAGAAGGAAGGGTGAGACTGTGTAATGTTGTACCATCTTGGATATTTGCTGGGACTTGTCTGTGTGTTTATTGTCCGCTTTGTGGGTCACTAAAGTATTACCACGCTGTTTTTACCATCACCCTGTGTTGTCTGAATAGCTTTATGCCCATGGAAGACCCCAGGTCTTCACACTGATCTCTAGTTGTACGATTTGTAACTGAAGAATTACAGCTTCTAATTAAATCAATGTTCTGCTCAAACATGGTTCTCCTGGGTAAAGGACCCTCTTTGTACACAGTCTGGTTAAATGACTAAAGAACCCCTGTCTAGAAAATCTGCTTGATACAACCTATTAGTAAATTAATAGAAGGGTCCTCTTTTCTGGATGCTCATCTTTTGGCAAATTTGGAAAGTGGTTCCAAAGAATATATCTTACTTTAAAAGACCTTTACTTCCCCTATGGAGTGGCTGTAGGGGATTTCAGCAGATACTGATAGATTTATCCATAGAATGTAGCTGAATGTTGGGGTTCTCAACCTATTATTGACCTATTATCAATGGACCCTTCCAAAAACGTCCTGAACCTTTATGTGTTTGTGTGGTGCCCCTGAGGGTTCAGTCGCCACAGAGGTACTGCACCTCACCAAGAGGTGTGGAATCTCCTTCTCTCAGGTAAGGAGGGAGTGCTGCCCAGATCCCCAACACCTGCATTCAACACTACACTGCTCCAGGCCGGCTGGAGGGGGCAAGATGCATGTGCACAGTGCTGAGCCCTGTCCCTGGCTGGAGTGGGGGGAACCAAAGGTAAGGGGAACCAGTAGTGGGTGTGGGTGGAGGAAGCAGTTTAAGGGAGCACCATTACAGGAGGTATATATAAAGGGAAGCCATCTTAGGGTGGCAAGTCAGTCAGTGAGAGGAGAGAGTGAAGACAGTCTGGGAGCAGAGTCTCTTTAGGAGCTCTGCTCCACAAGTTGGGGCCTAGTGCTAGAGGCCCAGGAGGGGAGAAGAGGAGAAAGGCTCCGTTCTATTGAAGGGATCACAGGGGGTACGGCGAGTGCAGGACGGCAACCGTACGCCCCGAATCTGGGATCAGGCCGCAAGAAGGGGACTGGCCCCTGGTCCAGTCGTGTTACTCCAGGTCTCGGCTGGAAAAATCGGAGGCTTCTGGCTTTTATAGTTCAGTTGCCAAAGCCTCATTCTAGTCACCGTGAGGGTCAAGCAGGTCCGGGAACTCCAGATAGACAGGAGGGACTTCAGAGCACCCGAGTGGGACTGTGAGTGGGGAAGCGCAGGGCAGAAGAGAGAAAGACCCAGCGTGAAGTCGGTCTAGAGAGGAACATAAGAAAGCGGGGTTCCGTCAGGTGCTCCTAACCGACCTGAGGAAGAGCTGAACCCCTGTTCTGGTGACCGCAGCGCGACGTGGGAGGCAGGCACCCGCGCAGTGTATCAGTGGAACGTACATGAGAACTGTGAGTAAAGACTCGGATGACTGCACCGCACTGCCTCCGTCCATTATTTCAGCTGCGCCATCTTTCCCCCTGCACTACAACGCCCAGCACAACCAACAATACCTACACTGCCCTGGAGCTAGCTCTTCCTGTGGAGAGCCCCACCATCCCTGCTGCAGTAACATCAGCTTCAGAGGACTGCTCCGCAGCGGCGGCTCCCTTTAGCTGCATTCCACAGGTGGCTTCACGAACACTTCCTAAAACTACAAACCTCTATAAATAGAAAACCCCCCTTTTTATTGACCGCCCTGGGTCACGGACCGGGTCAACCACTGAGACATATCACCCCCTGCATCTATTGGCCCGGCTGCCGAGTACCCCATTGCCCCGGGGGTGCATCATTTGAACCATCTATTACCAAGAATGCAGTGGTTCTCTGAATATATGTAAATGGCGAGGAGCACCAACTTCTCTATCCAGGTGCCAACCATAACAAGACTCGTTGAATCAATAACTCATCACAGTTCTTCCTAACACTAAGGGGCACTTTTATTTAAAGGGTTATTCCTCAGATAGTAGGTTAGACCAATTATTGTGAGAAGCTTGTGGAAGGATATCCCAAACGTTTTACCCAAGTCATTCAGTTTAAGGGTAATGGTACCAAATACTAATGAAATGTATGTAAACTTTTGATTTTGCAGTAAGTAATAAAAATGCCTTAAAACATTCTCTCTCTCTCATTATTCTGGCATTTGGAAAATATTAAAAATGATGGCAATCCTAATAGACCTAAAACGGGAAAGGTTTATTCTTATTTCATATCAGATATTGAGAAAAACATGCAGATGTGACTTTTTATATAGTGTATGTAAACTTCTGGTTTTAACTGTACATAGCTGGGAATAACTTATTGATCAGTTGGGCATTGCCCTTTAAGACCATAGTTTTTATGCCAGTCCTTATGAAAAATACACTAAGAATATAATGTATCTAATTTTTAAGAAGCACCCATTACTAAAAAAAATTGCCAAATCTTTGCCTTTCCATGTGCCAAAAAGCAAATCTGTCAGCTTTGGGGTGGATTAAACTTGTGGAATAATTTATGCCAGTTTCAGGCATAAAGCATTGTAAATCTGTTGGGTTACAGGAGACTACATCACCTCCTGCTAAGTCCCACCATCTTTTTATTTTAACATTACGTATATACAAAAAAAAAGTAACAAATTTTCATGCAAAAAAAAAAATCACCAAAATGTGTTACTTTTTCATGTCAGAATTCTGGCACAACTGTTCTCAATATACTTCTTTTTTTGATCATCCAGATTCTTAAATTGCAGGTCATGTAATTCTAGAGTAAATGTAATTTTAAAAGTGACCTACACATCTGTTTTTTATGTGTGAGAAGAAACCACTCAAACAAACAGAGAACTTAGATGTCTCAGTGCTGCAAGGCAACAGTAAGAACTACTGAGCCATCATATTGCCCATCAGTAATGTCTGGACAACCACGTTCATATGACCTACTAGGACGTATCGGGGAGATAAGGTTCGGGAATGCCCTTTCGGAGCCAGGGCAAAGAGCCACTACATGACTGCCATTCTGGAGGACTTAATACAGTCATATATTACATGGTATAAGGAGCCAGGAGGTAAAGTCCTGGATGTAAGGTATATGTTAGTAAGATGGTTTTAATTTTGACTGCATTTTGGGTCCAGGATTTAGGAGCGACCAAAAGAGCCTAGGTGGGAAAGGTCACTCCCATACTCCAGTCTAGGTCTTACAGACCTAATAACAGGCAGCTGGCTTAGCTCAGCAGAGTGTATGGAGTTGGAGAAAGACCATTCATGTTGGATAAGTCTATACTAGAGAATGAGAAGTGCCTGTAATACCAAGCTGGTGAGACCATTTGATTTACGAGAGAAAGGACTGTTTTGTTATTCATTTCTGCTGAAGAAAGGACCGTTTTGCTATACATTTGTGCTGAAGAAAGGACTGTTTTGTTATACATTTGTGCTGAGGTAAGGCTGTTTTCATTTTGGAGCTGTAAAGTTTATGAAGGACAATAAACTTTATTCTCTATAAAAATCCTGTGCCTGTGTGTATCCAAGCGGCTACCAGAGAGCTGAAACCCCTACAATTGTTACCCAATGGGAGCCATGTAGCAGCACATAAAAAAGTGGCCTCAATAAGCTTCTCCCCCAACTATAGGAATAAAGTAATTTTACCATATCTATTTGCCACGTTTTATCTAGAAGGCAGGAATCTGTCGAGATTTTATTTCCAGAATTGCCTGTGACTTCTTCATGCGCTTTAATGGCGCACCCTCTTTATACGGTGTGTAGAGGTGGGTAAACTTTAAGACTAGTATCAACAAAATTGGTCTTGAAATAACATGTCATCGTTGTGATTGTAATGATGAAGCTTTGGCAAGCCGCTACTTTCTGTCATTTCTATTTCATCCACCACAGCAACAAGAGAAACATACAAAGTGCAAATGACACAATTGAAGCCTTTCAAGTTCACTGTTTGCCAGATTGAGAAAATAAGACACCACATCTTAAAATTCAGCAGAGCTACTGGGAGTGCGGAAAGGACATTCCCAGCACAATAGGCCCATTTAGCTCATGAGAGTTTGCTTTCAACAGCAGCATTCCCCTGGAAACCATCAACTTATTTTCACAAGTAGATCTCGTTTCCTTACCTTGTAAGCCTTGCCAGGTGTCCCCTTTGAGTTTGGCCATATCACAGGAGGAACTGGACAATTATTTCCTTTCAGTCCTTGCCTTTCCACTTAGAGTCGTTTTCTGATGTCCCTTCTGGAACAAGAAAATGAAGAAGGGGCTGTAATAAAGACGGCAGTGCTGGATGTCAGAACCTGCAATTCAGTTTCTATAAGACACTAAGAGTAGCCCTGCTTACTCCTAAACTGGGGAGGCATACAACATTGTACTTTTCATCATTACTCTAAATGGCCAAGAAATTTTGCATCCGTTTCAGGAGATATTTCAGATAGAATTGTGGAATACATAATGCCGATCTCTTTCAATTATAGTCTAAGCCTTTTCTGTTTGCTCCACAATACCCTCCGCCCATCACATCGAATGACTTATAACTACCTTGTTCCTGAACATTTTGCCCTAAAATATTATCATCATGCACCGTCTGCTACCAATAAGGGAAGGAACAAAAACAAGCCTGTGCAGCATAGAAAGACAGTGTTTTCTATAGCAGACTATGAACATATAACTACATGTACATTGCTAGGGTCACACAGAAAGTTCCAAACTGTGCAGAATCTTTTGGGTGGCAAAAGTATGGAATTAAAGAGTAACAATCATTTAATTTTTTTTTCCCATAAGTGAATAGTACATGTGAAAATAAGCAACTTTGTATTGTATCTTATTAGAGTAATACGCTTTTTTCTACTTCTGGACTCATCTTTCACTCTCAATATTCAAAACTCACAGGTAATATTTGTCTTCAGTGAATACAGATTTTCACATTAATTAGATGACAGTTGCTGCTCATAAAGTTCTATGGAGAGGGATCGGAGGATGGAGGAGCTAGAGACAGACACAGATATTCTGCTGCAAGTTCTCCTGATATGACAGTTACACTTTAAAGTGTAACTGTAGTTTCAGGAGTACTTGCAGCGGAATGTCTGTCTGCCTCTAGCTTCCCCATCTGTTTTTTTAGGAGAACTTGCAGCAGAATATCTACCTACTCAATTAGTGGACAGGGGTTATCAGGAGGTCGGGTATATAATACCCATGTGGGTTGCTATCTGACATACCATGAATAAGACTTCCCAATCGAAACGCATTGGTCCTTTGCTGTGGGTATTGTAGATTTGCAAGCCATTACAATTTTATGAGAAATTAAAAATAAAAGCAACTTTTTATATTATAATTCAACGCTGGAGAATATCTCTGTTTTTTCTAAATATTGTGCCTACATCCTGAACCTGGGCAGCTCCATGCAGTAATTCCTCTTGCAAGTGAGAGCTACAGACTTCCAACACTGGTGAGCTGACTTTCCCTATTTCCCTTATTTTTACTTCCAATGTCTGTGTCTGCTTCAAGCTCCTCCATCTGTCATTTCAGGAGAACTTGCAGCAGAATGTCTGTGTCTGCTTCAAGCTCCTCCATCTGTCATTTCAGGAGAACTTGCAGCAGAATGTCTGTGTCTGCTTCTAGCTCGTCCATCTGTCATTTCAGGAGGACTTGCAGCAGAATGTCTGTGTCTGCTTCTAGCTCCTCTATCTGTTGTTTCAGGAGAACTTGCAGCAGAATGTCTTTGTCCACCTCTAGCACCTCCATGAGTTGTTTCAGAAGAACTTGCAGCAGAATGTCTGTGTCTGCCTCTAGCTCCTCTATCTCCTCCCTTCTCCATAGAACTTTGACAAACAACTGCCATCTCCTATCTCAGTAATGTGAAAAGCTATATTCACTGAAGACAGATTGTAGGTGACCCTAAAAAGCAGCAGGACAATGTAATGTGATAGTGAACCCAGCATTGGAGTGAGATAAAACACTAGACAGCAGAAGCATCTTTGTGTCTCTTTGCCTTTCTCTGTCTCCCTCTCCATTGACTTTTTTGGGTTGCATGTAACTTGACCCCTCACTGTTAGTCCATTTCCAAGTGGATTTTTGCAATTTTTAGTAGAATCCATGATCCGATTAGGATCAGATTAGAAGTGTAGAAATAAGTATTTTTCCTTTTATAAGATATAATACAAAGTATCTTTTATTTAAAGAACAACCTGCAGAGACTGCTTCAAACACTGGGTGCAGATTTCTCCCTTAGAAAAGTAACATTTTGGTCAATGGAATGACTGTAGTAGTAATAATTCTAGTCGTAATGACTACTGCTGACTACTGTACAACACAGAAAACATCAAATATAGGAAACATAATTCTTAAAACTGAGACATGAGATGTACTTACAATTAATATTTTTCAACAATCTAGACTAACTTAAGATCTAGATATAATGGGTCATATACATAAGTCCACTTTACTAGGAGAAGATCTTCGAGCCTGAAAGAAGAACAAGTGTCCCTTATTCCAAATGTGTATGACATAAACACAAAAGTAGGAGTATAACTTGAATAATATGTTTAAAGTGTATTTAATGGTTCCAACCGAATGGAAGCTACAGTGTCATCAACGTTTCGACCAATTTGGTCTTTCTTCTGAACGTCTGTAGTAGGATGATCGGTGGGCTCCAGTGAAATGCAGAACTAGTTGCACTCAGTGTCATTCGAGTTTTACTCCTATTTTAGTGCCAAAGTCACACACATTTAGATATACGATCCAATTATATCATATGTCGTAATGTTTTACATTTACCTGTTCTGGTCATAGAAGAACTATCCCATCTTTCCTTAGCATGTGGCAATTTTGGACCAGGGCACAAAATTCCATATCATTGGCTTCAATTCTTTTTGAGCAAATGGGATATTATGTATTTGTATATGAACACGTTGATGATTATTCTTCCTGCTCCAATAGTTCCAAGTTCTTAGATCTTCATGAGAATTCCTCTACTAGGTATCTTCAGGTTGACTTTACCAAGTACACAGAAGGTGATGCTGAAACGCCTATTAAAAAACACATCCGTTTAGTAGTACCATTAGATATTGATATGAAAGTCTTTAGTAGAACCAGTGTGTTTTAAGAGACAATTCAGCTACTGATTGTAAGTTTCATGGTCATGCTTGGGTCAAACTTCTGCCAGCTATCTTATATGTGATTCTCCCCCAAAAGATGACGAGAAAGGAAAGAAGGATTTGGCATATTGATTTTTAACACTTGATCGTTTTGTTATCAGGGGAAGAAAGCCACCACCAAAGCTGTCTGACAGCGATTAACTCCCCACTCCCCATTAAACACACATGAACAGTCTACTGGACAGGGTGTGCATGCGTATGGGCGATTGGGAAGAATAGTCAACAGCCAATGAAGCTAAAAGGACACCATAGAGAGTATTGGTACCTATGAGGGTGAGGTGTCTACTCAAAAATACCTCCTATCCAGCTCTTCTTAGTATTGCAAGTGTCATGTATCTCATATACTACACTTTTTTTGTTTGTTTTTGCCAAAATATCACTGGATATGATCAGGTTAACCATATGTAAGCCATATGTGTGAAATCAGCTGCATCATCAACATTTGCACCTCAAGCCTTTTCTCTTCTAGCTTCACACATCGGTTTGGAGAGCTGCACTTATTGTGGAAATATCTCTGTCTTAAAGGAGTTGTCTCACAAAACATATTGTTAAAACCTCAATAGAGTGTGTGAAAAGAAGTATATTTCCAATGGGATGGTTGAGGCTGTGTGATGGATCATTTTTTTTATGCAGGTCAAGGGATGGAAGACAGGAGATGAGGAGTTAGCAGAAGATGACTGCAATGCACTCCTGATAAATCCTGTTGCTTCCAGGTCACATGGGTGAAGATACTGGAAGAGAAGAGGCCAGGAGAGGGTGACTAAAAAGGCCGAAAGAAGTGAAAGTTACACTGAAGAATGGTGTCGTTTTTTTTCTATTGCTATGGTTACAGTGATGATGTGCGTTACTCCAGAGATTTATTTTTCCAATTTGTGGGGAAATCCCTTTAAGTAAAAATGACCAAAAATAAAAATTGTAAGAGTTTTACTCTCACTCCCACTCAGCCAGGGTATAACAAAGGGTTCTAGGTTGATTCAAGTTTGATTTCGCAGAACCACAGACGATTCAGAGGTTATGACTGTAACAATGTGGCCATCACGGGCAGATATAGCATTGGGGCAACCTGTGCTGTCGCACAGGAACCCATGAGGTAAGGGGGTTCAATTCCATCTCCACATCAAGTGGAATTTTGTCTTATGATAAGCTACTGGACTGCAAAGGGTAGGGATGTAACTACAATAGGTGCAGCGGTTGTAATCGCCCAAGGGGCCCAAAAAGTTCATTTGTCCTATATGAAATAACCAATACTACTAAAGACTTGCAATAATTGGGAGATTTTGGGACATGGGGCATTGGGACCCATGAGCTTTAAATTTAACCACTGGCAAAGGGCCCATAGATTGTTCTTGCACAGTGGTCCTCTTCTGTCTGTGTCCGCTCCTGGTGGCCATATTATTTCCCAGAATTGCAATATTTATGGATACATGACCTACAGTGAGATCTTGAATACTGGACATGGATTTATTGTGACAGTCTCTGAAGATCCTTGGGACACCATGAGACAAGGTTGAGAGGGTAGACAAAGGTAAAATGAAATAAGTTGACTCTCGGTGTTGGGCAAAAGACCCAGGCACATATCCATGGTGGCAGGTGTTAGTGACAGCACCAGCCTATTGTCAGCTTTTGGTGTGTAGATGCCAACTTTAGACCGTCCTACCATATATGATAAGTCCAAAAAGACAATTGATGTGTTCATAGGCTTAAAAACAGTAAGGGTGTCTTGAATTTTCCATATAGTCCTGAAATAGATAAATACAAATTTGAGTATTTCTTATCCAAGGAAAACATTCCCAAATAATATGTTTAATGATATATAAATTACAATTAAAAAATGAATAATAAATACGTAATAATGACTACGTAAAATATACAGTTTGCAAAGTATCTTCTAACATTTTGCTGTACTGTCTAACACTTTTATTACTGGGCGCCCACTGTTTTATTTCAAATAATAATTATAATAACAAAAATAATAATTAATATTATTGGAAAACCCAATAAGCCATATATAAAAGTACTTACGTTTCACAAGGAACCTTATGTGTGCATCTCTGGTTGGTGTCTTCTTTGTAATACTGTATTCGCGTGGAAATACACATTACATACATTGTAAAGTTTAATACTATGCTTGGAAATTTCACAATGGGGAGTCAAGATTTTTCTTGAAGGGGTTTTTCTTGGTTATAACATATGATGATGATGATGTGTAATGTAGCATACTATAATAACTGTGTATCCAACATTACTGCAAGCTGTGTGCATGTTTGCCAACATTGCCGATTGTGTGCAGGATTGTAAAAGGTTTGGTTCATGCAAATTTTCATTAAGAGGGCTGTGTGTATATGTGTGTGTGCCGTTATCGCCCAACTAGACAGCGCAAGACACACAGCAGCACGTTTTAGGAGGCCCAAAAGAATGATACCCTTCCCATCTACATAAGGACAGTCATTGCCACCCTTGAATTGCCTTAAAGGGCATCTGTCAGTAGGATCAACTCTCCAAAGCCGTCTATATGGGCATGTAGGTCATAGAAAGTTGAATAAAATGATACCTTGATATCGGCAATCCGATGAATAGTTCCTGAGAAATCAACATTTGTTCTTATATGCAAATGAGCAGGAAAAGATCTTTGTGCCACAGAGATCTTTTCAGCTCATTTGCATATGATAAAAACATGAATATCTCTGGAACCATTCATCAGATTGCAGATATCAAGGTATCATTTTAATCAGTTTCCTATGACCTACATGCCAATATAGACGGCTTAGGAAGGTTGATCCTTCTACTGACAAACGTATTTTAAATAGATCCAGACTAAAGAAAAAAATGCTAATTTAAAATAAAATTTAAGGAAATCTATCAAAACAAAGAAATTTACAATTGAACCAGATTCCAGCTTCATTTATTCTGTAGTTTCTTGAAAAATAAAAGCAGCAACCTGATTGGTCGCTCAGACCACCCTCTCCATTTTTCCTTTTAATAAATATCTTGTGATAAATTTCCCCAACTCTACTTTAGTCCTTTTGAACCTATAGGTAAAAGTTGCTACAATCTATTTCTCAACATTGAAATAAGATCTTTTAAGGACGAAGAATCTTGGGAAATATATTTGTAGGATGGATATAAAAGGGCTTTTACTTTGCCATTAGATATGAGGATGTATTTTTAACACTCAGCATATGCGGTCAGAAATAGCTTTCAGCCTCTCATCCAGTGGATAAATTTGCTTAGAGTACAAAAACGGCAAAAATGCAAAGTTGTCAGAGACCTGAATTGTTATAAAGACGAGAAGAACGTTTTATGTTTGCAAAGAAATGTACAGACTTTGAAAATCCACAATACACAGTTATAAGATGTGCAAGTGAGCAAGTGCCTGGGGAGACGCGAGCCTGATAATGGCATCTTTACTCCTTTATACTGAGATTTATTCAATTTTTGTAAAAGGCCACATAAACAGCAATGCTGTGTGAATGATGCCTGTGTGATGGCACGGAGAATACCCATGGTTCATTACAGATATACCATAGACACTATGTGCCGCCTTATGGTGTCCCTCCATGGCACTTTATTACGAAGGCATATGGTCAATACTTCTAGAGCAGAATATCTCTGTAATATTGTGCCTGGTGGCAGAAAAAACAATTATATACCTCTATTTGAGATCACAGGCATACAGTGATACAATATGGGTCCATGGCAGGGGCGGACATATCATTTGTGCAATCTGTGCAGGTGCATGGGGACCCAAGAAGTAAGGGGGCCACACCACCTCCAAAACAGGTGGAATTGTGCACTATGATGAGCTATTAGACTGCAAAAAATCTTGCACAAGGGAGTCTTCTATCCCTGTCCGCCAGTGATCTATAGACTACAAAGTGTGGCATATTACCGCTCCATGCAGATCCCAGCTTGATAAGAGCAGTAATTTATATGAGCGCATGAGGCTGAGGGCACTGCTATTTCACCTTGGCATGCAAAAGGCAAGACGAAACGCGCGTCGGGGCAGCGGGCGGGCACTCGCACAGAGCACTTTATCCAGGTAAAACCATCCAGTATCTACTTATATACCTGACATTTTATATGCATGAGCTTAAGATTGACAGAAAGGTCACTTATTATTAAAAACATATCAGTTTGATCGCACTTATCCCTGCATTTGAGTAATATGGGAACTGTGTAATATTTATGCATGTTTAACTTTATGCACATCATGCATGAGTAGCTACAATTTTTGTAAATGCTTACCGTATTTAATGTGCTGCTACGCAAAAATACATAGTTATTTATCTACTTATCTGTAGTATTATATATTTTTTGGTATTACTGAGCAACAAATTGAGTAATGTATTTCCATGTTAAAAATCCAACTATTGATTAGGTACTTACTTACCTTTAACACTATTTGTAATTGTTTATGGTGATATTTGCCCGCCCTTTCTGTGAAGCACTGAACTTTATAGTTTTTTTTAAAAAAATTTGATTTAATAAAGTTCATTTTATGGTTCAAAATCTACTCAGAATTTTTTTGGGGATTAATTTCCTGCGGGAAAAAGGTGTGTTATGCTGTGATTGAGTTTATGACCAGAATTACTATATAGGATTCCATTTATGGAACTTTGTAGTTAATATATTAGGATATCTGTATAATAAAGTTGAGCAACAACCTTTTCAGGACCCTGGTTGATTGGCCAGGTTGGAAGTCTGTGGCCACTGGACCAGAGCCATGCAAACCTCCTACTACCTGCTGGCATCGCTGGTTCCTCATCAGATTAATTACATTGTGATGAGATGCGTGCAGTGGCGTAACTTGAAGCTCATGCGCCCCAATGCAAAAGCTCCAACGGAGCCCCCAATTATTGTAAGACTTTAAATAGTATTGGTCTTTTCATATAGGCCAAAGGGACTTTTTTTGGCCCCTTAGGCTCCAGGGCCCAGGTGCGATTGCAAGCCCTACACCTATTGTAATTACCCTCTGTATGCATGCATGACGTTACAAGAGCCCACAAATCAAAAGAGGCGTCAAGGATGTCAGAAGTTAGTAGAAGGTTTGTACGGCGGTGGTGCAGTGGCCACGGACTACCCATGTGGCAGCTGAACCAGGGTCCTATTAATCTTTTTGTTCAACTCTACTGTACATTTGTCCCCATTCTTACAAGATATATTATAATGAAAAATTTTACAATAAAAAATTCACCTGTTTTTGTGCTGTCTTCTTCTTTCAGGATTTCAGCTCCAGAGGGCACCGGTTCTCATTAAGGAGTTCTTACCGGCAACGCTCCATGGGAAAAAGTATGCAAAGTAGCTCTCTCCTCCACATGGAAGAAAACAGTGTTTAGTGCCACCTACTGGAGATAGCTAAACTATAAGTCAATGCCAGACCCCTGATTGACAAATCTGCCTCATCACACTTTTCTCATATACCTAGATAATAAGGCAAACTTACTGATCGGAACTTTAGGAAAGCACGGTGATAATACCTGATGTGGTGCCGGAGATATCGGCCGTCAACTCGTTGCGTTTGAACCTGACACACCGTCACAGTCACATTTACTATATCCTCGCATCATACCCACTCTACAAACACTTCACACCAGCACTGCCACACTCCGCACACTTTATAGAGATCACACTTGGACATACATTACTGATCTGCTCTTGGGTCTTTTTGAGTCGTTGGAGCTCGGGTGTGTCTGTGACAATGCTGAAGCCTCGGCCTTTACTTTCTTCAAAGTCTCTTTTATATTTTACCTACAAAAGAAAGGAATATCAGTCAGCAATATATTACTTACTGCACATGAATTATTCACACATGACTTACACAACAGTCTATGAAAAATAATCTGTCAGCAGGTTTTTGTTATGTAATCTTAGAGCGGCTTAATGTAGGGGCAGAGACCCTGGTTCCAGCGATATGTCACTTACTGGGCTGCTTGGTGCAGTTTTGATAGAATCCCTGTTTTCCCTGCTGTAGATGTAGCAATGGTCAGAATGCTGAGCTGTGTATAACTCCACCCACACCATGCAGCTAGCTGCCAATCAGTCATGGGGGAGTGGTTACACAGTTTAGCTGGACTGGTCTGCACATGAGACCTAGTCCCGTACTGATAATCTCCTGCTGATAAAACACTGATTGTATTGAAACTACAATACAGCCTAGTAAGTGACACATTCCTGAAATTAGACCTTCTTGCTCTACATTTTATTTCTCTCAGGTTAGAAAACCTGCAGACAGATTCCCTTTAACATACAAGAAAATTATCAGCACAACTTATCAATAATATGAAAGTGCATTATTTGACAAGCATGGAAGAAATATATAATCCACAATGACATGGAATTGCTAGACATCCATCCTGTAACTGAGCCATCGCAACAATCCAGTGATCACCATGGTCCCTTCTTCAGAAATTTTTGTTATCAGCTGATATTATTAGGGTAATTAAAATGGTTGTCCGGTCAAAAGTGATAAAAAGTCACAGAGTGACTGCAGACATCACTTTTGACCCCTTTAAGTTGAATATTTCCCATTTCTTCTTCAACTTACTTTTAAGCTTTGCTGCGTAGACTAGGGCAGAATAGCAGGACCAGGCTCTGTAAGCATCTCCTCATTCACTCTCCCCAGTGCACCTATCATTTTCTGGAGACTGCATAATTAAATGGACACTTTTCTACCCACTAACAACTATTTATTGTAAGTCAGTTACCACTTAGCACTCACCGTAGCATACTGTCTATACAGACAATGCAGGAAAGAAAGTACATACCCCCAATAAGGTCACCCCACCCCCCAATTTCACCATTAAAAAAAAACAAAAATTAACTGATTATTTCTCTTCTATATGTATACATCTAATTAATGACACTAATTTTAGTATGTGATACATGCCTAGATTTCCATACATATCTCTAGTACAAACATACACGCCACATCACCTGGAATTTTACAGCAATCATCATCCATCTATATCAAATCAGTGCACTGCAAAAACCACATAGTCATACCAAGCAGGAGTCTCCAAACGTAATGGATAATAACTCCTGTCCCAGATGGGGGCCAAAATGACTGGGCAACCAAATAACACTGGCTCATTATAAATGAAATTTCCCAGAAGGTTTCATGCCCAGTAACCGCAAATATGTGATTTGCCACATTCCAACTAGACGTGTCAATGCAAGTGTATTGAGCGTGGCTGGACACGTCTAGTTGGTAAGTGACCGCATGTAAGCAAATCACATACTTTTGCACATTGGGAGGATTTACAAATCTGCTGTCACATAGAGTGACTGCAGACTTGTCGCTAAAGGCCGGATACCCCCTTTTAATAGTTTGGCAACACCAAGGGTGCACTGAGCAACTGTATTTGGTTTTAACAGACACCCTGTCCTGACAGACTCCCTTTAACTTAAAGTGTCCAATGTCAAGATGATATGTGACACCCCAGGGGTCTGGTTGCCACAGTGATAGAGATATTACGTCTGAGAGCAGGTGGGAGGTCTCTTGGTCAGGAATCCTATGCATGCCACACCTCCTGCCCAGTCCTGGGAGGGGAAGAACTTCCCCTATATAAACCTAGGGCTGAGGCAGGGTTAGTGAGTAGAGAAGAAGTAGAGACAGAGAAAAGAAGCAAATATAGGAACAGAACATCAGGAGCTCTGTGGGAGCAGTGTTACAAGGAGTCAGGGGCTGGCAGCTGCAGAGCTCGCCCTGACTGAGAAGATTTCTTACCGGACTCGGAGTCCGAGGCTGTGGGGACTAACTCCTACCCAGCAGCAGAGTCCGTCAGGCAGGGGATTCCAGGTCCTCTGGCCAAGAAACCCGAAGGCACGGTCACACGCATGAGACCAGCACCGCCGTCGTGGAGCGGAAGCTACTAGAAGGCCCCGAGTCACCGGCCATACGGGTGAGCACCACACGGTACACTCAGGGACGTGGGCTACTTATACCCGCCTCTAGCAAGGTAGCCAGAAGAGTACAGTTAGTTTGGGAGGCCTACAACTCCGCCTGGCCAGGGGAGATCCCATCTGCTCAAGGACTGACCAGGCCCCAATCGCTAGCCAGTACTCCGGGAGGGTCTATCTTTGTCACTAGTAAAGACCCTGAACTACACCGTACCGTCTCCGAGTGGTTCCTGCTACCCCCATCATCCACGTCGGCTGCCCTGAGGCCATACCCCTCCCGTTGGGGGTTATACTATCACGCTGCACAATCCTACCACCGGCCTCAGCGGTCTGCCCTGCAGCAGCAGCTCCTTAGCTGTACTCAACGGGTGGCGTAGTCGTCCAACATCTACCGCTGATACATCGCCGCTCAGTTTGACTCCCTGGGCATGGACCGGGTCACCGCCACGAGACTACAATCCTCAACAGATCCGGCTCCGGGTAAGCTCCCGCGTGCGCAACGCAGCGCGACACAGGCCCAGGGGCGCGTCAACTTTTGGCGTAGTCGGCAGGATCTCGTGCCCGCAACCACCGGGTACTGCGTGCCTGAAAAAGACTGTTCAAACTTACCTGTGGTGAAGATTCCCGCCATCCGGCGCCATCTTCAGCCTTCTTCCCGCCATCGGTGAAGATTCCCGCCATCCGGTGCCATTTCCAGCCTTCTTCCCGCCTTCCGTGGAGTTTTCCCGCCGTTGGACGCCATCTTGAAGACGTCGCGCGGGAAGAAGAGGGGCGTGGACTCCGAAAGCGCGCGAGAACTGAAGCCCCGCCTCACGTCCGGACGTCGCGTAAGGTCCTGGAAGGAGCCCAGCAGACGCCGACGTCACAGGAGCGCGACGGAAGGTCCTCAACCCTGACGATCTACTGCGGAGCCGCGGCCTACGGAAGAGGATCATCGCAAGGTAGGCCACGGTCCACTAGGGGGGAGGAGGATGTCGGATACGGAGGAGAGCTTCACTGCCTCAACCCCCGCCAGCGCCACCGCTGCTGCAGTCATGCCTTTCACCATGCCCTATATCCCGGGAGCGGCCTGGCTACCCTGGTACTCAGGGGAGTCACATACCCTGCATGACTTTAGAGAAAAGCTGGATAGCCTCTTCCAGGTGTACCCCCTCACAGAAGAGCAAAAAGTGAGCATCCTGGTGGCCCAATTAACTGGGGCAGCCCGAAGGGAGGTAAAGTCCTGGCCACCTGGGGGGAGGACTGTCGCAGGGATACTAACCCGGCTGAGGGACACCTTTGATACCCGCACCTCAGCCGAGATCAAGCTTAGATTCTACGGGTGCAAACAGCGGGCACATGAGAGTATAAGGGACTATGCCCTGAACCTACAAGAGGCCCTGAGAGCCATTAAGCAGACCGACCCTGACGGCGTGGGAGACGAGGACAGGCTGTTGACTGAACAATTTATAGAGGGTTTATATTGCAATGCCCACCGAACCCAGTTGCGGGCAATGGCCTTACAGGACCCTCATCTGGGATTTGCACAGTTCAAGGACAGAGCCATCCGGGTGCTTCGAGAACCGGCACCAAGTGGCGTTGTGACCCCCAGACGCCCCACTACCACTTACCACCAGGAGGCGGCGCCCTTGTCGGCAGGGCCTGTGGGAGCTGATGCGCAGGCTTTGAACAATGACCCGGCTCCAGACCTGCACCATCAGGTCCAAGAGCTAGCTAAAAGCGTTGCTGCGCTAACCCGAACTGTGCAGTCTTTACAGGTTTCCACTCCAGGGAAGATCCAGCTGGCATCCGGACCGGAGGACATCCCGTGGCGTCGACCAAGGAGGACCCCACCGGCCAGAGGAAGACCCAGCGACCGATACAACGAGGACGGACGACCCATCTGCCGCCGCTGCAATCAACCCGGACATATGGCAAGGTACTGTCCTTTAAACTGGCACAACCTGGGGTAGAGGGCCAACCCCCAGGAAAAAGATCACCAGGCCCATCGAACTGGCGCGACAAATATGTGGGAGGACGTCCAGTCTTACCCGTGGTACTGGATGGCATTCCTATGAGTGCCCTACTGGACACCGGGTCACAGGTCACCACCATCCCGTACGTGCTCTTCAAGCAGTACTGGAATGATTCGGATATCACCCGCTACCCTGACGACGACTTGAGTATCATCGCCAGCAATGGTCAGCCCGTGCCACAGATTGGATTTAAAGAGGTGACCATTAAAATCGGAAGAGTTGAACTGGCAGCACAGGGACTGATCATTATAGACATTGACAAACACGAGAGTCACCCAAAGATAACTCTAGGAACTAATGTAATTGAAAATTGTCTTGCAGAGGTGATTTTCCTTTTACAGCAGGTTGCCAAGAACGCCAGCTCCGGCGAGCAGCGAGTGCTCCAAAAAGAGATCCGGGCACTGATGCGACGGCAACAGGTGGAACTCTCTGGCGGTGAGATTGGTAGCGTGAGAATGTGTGACCCTTTCCCTATTGCCATGCCCCCAAAAAGTGAAATGATGATTTGGTGCCGGGCAGCTATTGGTCTGAGAGGTAGAGATTACCAGGCAATGGTAGAACCAGTTTACTCAGACAGTAGGCCCACCATCTTGACAGCACAGGGGGTGGTTAATGTACGCCATGGGAGGGTGCCCGTTCGCATAATCAATATCGGGAAGAGGGAAGTGTACCTGCCCCGGTATGCCACGCTAGCCAAATTATATACCATTAACCAAAATTCTATACAATCTGTAGAACCCTTGCCTCCATCTCACCCGGAGGAAGGTAACGGCTCTAAGAAAACAATGGAGGACTGGTGTCAGCAACTACATTTGGGTACTGACTCCACTCCCTCACACCAGAAACAGGGAGTCTATCGGGTGGTTCAAGAGTACGAGAGAGTGTTTAGTAAACACCCGTTAGACTTCGGGCGAGTCAAGGGGGTAGAACACCACATCCCCACGGGAGACCATCCTCCCATAAAAGAGAGGTATCGACCCGTACCCCCTGCACACTACCAACACGCCAAGGGGATGCTTAGAGACATGAAGGAGGCTGGGGTGATCAGGGATAGCTGTAGCCCCTGGGCAGCTCCACTAGTCTTAGTCAAAAAGAAAGACAACACCATGAGGATGTGTGTAGATTACCGGAAAATCAACCGTATCACACACAAGGATGCGTACCCCTTACCAAGGATAGAGGAGTCTTTGGCTGCTTTAAGATCTGCTAACTTCTTCTCTACCTTGGATCTCACTAGTGGGTACTGGCAGGTTCCTGTAGCAGAGGCGGACCGGGAGAAGACCGCATTCACCACCCCGATGGGACTTAGTGAGTTTACCTGTATGCCGTTCGGACTCTGCAACGCACCAGGAACCTTCCAACGATTAATGGAGTGCTGTCTGGGCCACAGAAACTTCGAGACGGTCCTGTTGTACCTGGACGATGTCATCGTATATTCTAAGACTTATGAGGACCACCTGAAACACCTGGCGGAAGTGTTCGAAGCTCTGGCAAGCTACGGTCTAAAGGTGAAACCCTCCAAGTGTCACCTCCTGAAACCAAAGGTGCAGTACCTGGGACACGTGGTGAGCGCTGATGGAGTGGCTCCCGACCCTGATAAGATCACCGCAATTAAGGAATGGCCAAGTCCCTCCAGTGTAAAGGAAGTGCGGCAGTTCCTCGGGTTGGTAGGCTACTACCGCAGGTTCATTCCCGGTTTCACCAAAAAGGCAGTTCCTATGCAGGACCTCCTGATAGGCCAGTCCCGGATGGCCAAGAACCAGAAGCCGCCCTTCAGATGGGAGAAGTTGGAAGAAGAGTCCTTCCGCCAGCTGAAGATGGCCCTCACGGGGGATGAAATCCTGGCGTACCCGGATTACAGCCAGCCCTTTATCCTCTACACCGACGCAAGTAACATCGGGCTAGGAGCCGTGCTGTCCCAGATCCAGCAGGGGAAAGAGCGAGTAATCGCTTACGCCAGCCGAAAACTGCGACCCACCGAAAGAAACCCTGAGAATTACAGCTCATTTAAGCTAGAGTTCCTGGCAGTGGTGTGGGCAGTCACCGAACGCTTTAAGCACTACCTCGCTTCTTCCCGGTTCGTCGTGTACACGGATAACAACCCGTTGACACACCTGGACACGGCAAGACTCGGTGCCCTAGAGCAGAGATGGATGGCCCGCCTGTCCAACTACGAGTTCACCATCAAATACCGGGCAGGACGCTCCAATACCAACGCGGACGCCCTGTCCAGGATGCCAAACCTACCGGACGTAGGAGAAGATCCAGAGGGACTGGAAGAAGTCGAACTCCCCGCGTTTCACCGTCATGGGACTATCCAGTATTCCCATCGGGTAAGGAGTAAGCAAGGCGCTACGCTTAACCCCTTACCTCACTACAACTGGGCGGAAACGCAAGACAGTGACCCTGCCGTCCGGCTGGTGAAGGAGATGCTGACTCGGCCAGAGGCTCGCCTTGACCCAGACGCTCCGGAGGAAGCCAAGCAACTGTGGGCAGAAAAGAGTAGACTGTTCCTTTACAAGGGGAAGTTGTGCCGCAGGATGGCTAACTCCCGGACACATGAACTAATCTGGCAAGTAGTGGTGCCACGATGAGACGTAGCCATGGTGATGGAGGCATACCACGATGGAGCTGGGCATTTCGGATGGAAGAAGCTGGAGTTCCTGCTGCGCGGGCGGTTCCATTGGGTAGGCATGAGGGGAACCATCGAGAGGTGGTGCAGAGACTGTGGCCCGTGCAACCTGAGGAGGAAGGACCGTGCCAGCCAGAAGACTCCCCTGCAGTCCATCGTCACCCGGCAGCCGTTGGAACTGGTAGCCTTGGATCATGTAAAACTGACCCCAAGCAGAAGTGGCTACGTCTACGCGTTAACCATCGTGGATCATTACTCCCGGTTCTTGGTTGTCGTCCCCGTCAAGGACTTAACAGCTCAAACAGCAGCTAGAGCCTTCCAGCAGCACTTCTGCCATCCACACGGGTACCCGGACCAAGTGCTGACGGACCAGGGACCTGCCTTTGAAGCGGAGGTCTTCCAGGAATTCTGCAATCTGTATGGCTGCCGGAAGATAAGGACGACACCCTATCATCCGCAAACTAATGGACTTTGTGAGAAAATGAACCAGGTGGTAATGGATCTTCTGAAAACGTTGCCCCTGGAAGAACGCAGTCTGTGGCCTGAGAAGCTGCCCGATCTGGTGGACCTATACAACCACATCCCGGTAGGTTCCACCAACTGTACCCCGGCTTACCTAATGAGGGCGAGACCTGGTAAGTTACCTGTTGACCTGGAAATGGGAGTCCTGACACCCGAGGACACTTCACCAGAAGCAGACTGGGACACAGAGAGGCAGCAGCAGTACCGGAAAGTACAGGAGAGCGTGGAGCGAAGTCTCTGTCAGGCTAGGGAGAGACAAGAGAAAACTTGCAACCAGTATGCTCCCGCTGTTCCCCTGGTGCCCGGAGAGCAGGTCTTGAAGAGGAGAAGACGGCTCCACAAGTTGGACGACCAGTGGGAGAAGGACCCGTACACCGTACTGCCCTCAAGCCACGAGAACCCGAAGGTCTGTACCATCAGTAAAGACGGAGGGGAGACCACAGCCATTGTATCCCGGGATCACCTGAAGAAGTGTCCTGAACAGTTCCGGAACCCTGAAGAGGAACAAGAAGACAATCGACCTGTAGAGGAAAGGGAAGATATGGTTAGTACTGTGCTCGGAGACTTCCCTCGGTCTTGGACTCAAGTCAATGGTGCAGTTGTGGTACCCGTACTCACCTTCCTCCAACCAGCATCCCAAGCACCTACGGAGCAACAGGTAGAACTGGAAGAACAGCCGGTCCAGGAGGCAGAAGACCCCACACCAGCAGATCAGGAGGATCAACCCTCTGCTTGCAGTGAGCCTGCCATATCCCTAGTGAGCCAAAGGGCCCGTAGACAGCTGCCCAATTTACCCTTGACAGCTCCTACACCCTGTAGTTCAGGGCCAGACAGTCAGCTCCGTAGGTCCACTAGGGCCACTAGAGGCCAGTTACCCGCACGTTGGAGGATTTGAAGTGTATAAATTGTTTTATTTGTGGTTACCTGTTTTTCTTGTTGCTTGTGTATAATTATGTGTTTCTAGTTGTTTATAGGAGTCTTTGGTGGATTTACCGGGAATCCTGTGTACATAGTTGGAGCGTAACCCAGGACGGACTAAAGACTGTTAAGGACTCGGGGCAGGACAGACCCCTACCTGGTTACGTCTCCCTGTTTTGGTGAAATGGACACCTTGCTTTCTTCAAAGACTGCACCCGGTTACGGACATGCCGTGACCACCTTTATGTGTTTCTTTATTGTATTGTTATTGTTATATCTTGTTATGTTTTTCTAAAATATGTTTAGTCCCGGAGTACTAAATTTCACTAGGGGGGAATGTGACACCCCAGGGGTCTGGTTGCCACAGTGATAGAGATATTACGTCTGAGAGCAGGTGGGAGGTCTCTTGGTCAGGAATCCTATGCATGCCACACCTCCTGCCCAGTCCTGGGAGGGGAAGAACTTCCCCTATATAAACCTAGGGCTGAGGCAGGGTTAGTGAGTAGAGAAGAAGTAGAGACAGAGAAAAGAAGCAAATATAGGAACAGAACATCAGGAGCTCTGTGGGAGCAGTGTTACAAGGAGTCAGGGGCTGGCAGCTGCAGAGCTCGCCCTGACTGAGAAGATTTCTTACCGGACCCGGAGTCCGAGGCTGTGGGGACTAACTCCTACCCAGCAGCAGAGTCCGTCAGGCAGGGGATTCCAGGTCCTCTGGCCAAGAAACCCGAAGGCACGGTCACACGCGTGGGACCAGCACCGCCGTCGTGGAGCGGAAGCTACTAGAAGGCCCCGAGTCACCGGCCATACGGGTGAGCACCACACGGTACACTCAGGGACGTGGGCTACTTATACCCGCCTCTAGCAAGGTAGCCAGAAGAGTACAGTTAGTTTGGGAGGCCTACAACTCCGCCTGGCCAGGGGAGATCCCATCTGCTCAAGGACTGACCAGGCCCCAATCGCTAGCCAGTACTCCGGGAGGGTCTATCTTTGTCACTAGTAAAGACCCTGAACTACACCGTACCGTCTCCGAGTGGTTCCTGCTACCCCCATCATCCACGTCGGCTGCCCTGAGGCCATACCCCTCCCGTTGGGGGTTATACTATCACGCTGCACAATCCTACCACCGGCCTCAGCGGTCTGCCCTGCAGCAGCAGCTCCTTAGCTGTACTCAACGGGTAGCGTAGTCGTCCAACATCTACCGCTGATACATCGCCGCTCAGTTTGACTCCCTGGGCACGGACCGGGTCACCGCCACGAGACTACAACCCTCAACAGATCCGGCTCCGGGTAAGCTCCCGCGTGCGCAACGCAGCGCGACACAGGCCCAGGGGCGCGTCAGATACTTCCCAGAATAATTACTGGGAGATTTCTGCTCTGAATCCTGCAGATGTTTAAATGCTGCTCTAGAATATAATACAGTCTGAACTCAGAATTAGCACCAGAAATATATATATACAAAGTTGCTCAACTTTATTATAAAGGAATTCTATATACAAATTTGAAAAATAGACAATGAATGTGCAATTTATGGTGATTTGTTCTAAATTTATGTGAAAAATGATATAAAGAAGGAATCATAGATTTTTCAACAAAATAATGCTATTTAGTAATTTGTGCCACTATGAATATGAAAAAGAATCATTGCAGGAGGCAAATTTGGTCCTGGGATAAGCTGTGCTCTGATGAGGATCATGTGAAGCAGTGAGTGCATTGTGTACGCACGCTGAATATTTAATACATCTAAATATATAGTATACGTGGCAAGCACAGCACTGCCATGATGAATGGGAGTCACTGATATTGTCAAACATAAGCCCTTTTCCTTCCAAGGAATAATACATAGCGCTTCAAAACATATGTGGCGTATTATATCAGTGCAAAGAAGTGGTATGGCAGCTTTAATGGGGATCTTCAATGATTTTACATTAATGGCCCAGGATAACCTAACAATGTCTGATCTGTAGTCGAGAGATCTAACTTCTGGGAGCCCAGCAGAATAGAGGAGCTGTAGTGTTGCCATCCCGTCATTAAAGTGCCTGGCACAGCAACTTATCCGGCTATGTCAGGTAGTGCACCTCTATGACGATCAGCCCATTCCTCTAATGCAGGGACATCAAAGTCAAATGCACAGAAGGCCAAAATTAAAAACTTGGACAAAGTCGCGGGCCAATCTTGTTATTAAAAAAAGTGTACAATTGAGGAAGTTTTTCCTTATCATTCTTTACAGAATAATGGGTCCCACATAATCCTCCATACAGAATAATGGGGCCCACATAGTCCTCCATACAGAATAATGGGCTCCACATAGTCCTCTATACAGTATAAAGGGCTCCAGAGAGTCCTCTATACAGTATAATGGCCCCACATAGTCCTCCATACAGAATAATGGGGCCCACATAGTCCTCCATGCATTATAATGGCCCCATATAGTCCTCCATACAGTATAATGGGGCCCACATAGTCCTCCATACAGAACAATGGGCCCCACATAGTCCTCCATAGAGAATAATGGCCTCACATAGTCCTCCATGCAGTATAATGGGCCCACATAGTCTTCTGACGCACCCCTGGGCCTGTGTCGCACAGCGTTGCGCATGCAGGAGCTTACCCGGAGCCGGATCTGTTGAGGGTTGTAGTCTCGTGGCGGTGACCCGGTCCGTGCCCAGGGAGTCAGACTAAGTGGCGATGTATTAGCGGTAGATGTTGGACGACTACGCCACCCGTTGAATGCAGCGAAGGAGCTGCCGCTGCAGGGCAGACCGCTGAGGCCGGTGGTAGGATTGTGCAGCGTGGTAGTATCACCCCCAACGGGAGGGGTATGGCCTCAGGGCAGCCGACGTGGATGATGGGGGTAGCAGGAATCACTCAGAGACGATGCGGTGTAGTTCAGGGTCTTTACTGGTGATAAAGATAGACCCTCCCGGAGTACTGGCTAGCGATTGGGGCCTGGTCAGTCCTTGAGCAGATGGGATCTCCCCTGGCCAGGCGGAGTTGTAGGCCTCCCAAACTGACTGTACTCTTCTGGCTACCCTGCTAGAGGTGGGTATAAGTAGCCCACGTCCCTGAGTGTACCGTGTGGTGCTCACCCGTATGGCCGGTGACTCGGGGCCTTCTAGTGGCGTCCGCTCCACGACGGCGGTGCTGGTCCCACGCGTGTGACCGTGCCTTCGGGTTTCTTGGCCAGAGGACCTGAAATCCCCTGCCGGGCGGTTTCTGCTGCTGGGTAAAGATTAGTCCCCACAGCCTCGGACTCCGGGTCCGGTGATAGCTTCTCAGTCAGGGCGAGCTCTGCAGCTGCCAGCCCCTGACTCCTTATAGCACTGCTCCCACAGAGCTCCTGATGTTCTTCTCCTATATCTGCTGCTCTTCTCTGTCTCTACTTCTTCTCTACTCACTAACCCTGCCTCAGCCCTAGGTTTATATAGGGGAAGTTCTTCCCCTTCCAGGACTGGGCAGGAGGTGTGGCATGCATAGGATCCCTGACCAAGAGACCTCCCACCTGCTCTCAGACGTAATATCTCTATCACTGTGGCAACCAGACCCCTGGGGTGTCACATTCCCCCCTAGTGAAATTTAGCACTCCGGGACTAAACATATTTTTAGAAAAACATAACAAGGTATAAACAAAAACAGTACAATAAAGAAAGACATTAGGATGGTCACGGCATGTCCGCAACCGGGTGCAGTCTTTGAAGAAAACAAAGGTGTCCATTTCACCAAAACAGGGAGACGTCACCAGGTAGGGGTCTGTCCTGCCCCGAGTCCTTAACAGTCTTTTAGTCCATCCTGGGTTACGCTCCAACTAATTGTACAAGGATTCCCAGTAAATCCACCAAGGACTCCTAAAAATAACTAGAAACACATAATTATTTACAAGTAACAGACAGGTGACCACAAATAAAACAATTTAAACACTTCAAATCCTCCAACGTGCGGGTAACTGGCCTCTAGTGGCCCTAGTGGACCTACGGAGCTGACTGTCTGGTCCTGAACTACAGGGTGTAGGAGCTGTCAAGGGTAAACTGGGCAGCTGTCTACAGGCTCTTTGGCTCACTAGGGGTACGGCAGGCTCACTATGAGCAGAGGGTTGATCCTCCTGTTCTGCTTGTGTGGAGTCTGCTGCTTCCTGGACCGGCTGCTCTTCCAGCTCCACCTGTTGCTCCGTAGGCACTTGGGATGCTGGTTGGAGGAACGTGAGGACGGGTACCACAACTGCACCATTGACTTGAGTCCAGGACCGAGGGAAGTCTCCGAGCACAGTACTAACCATATCTTCCCCTTCCTCTACGGGTCGAGGGTCTTCTTGCTCTCCTTCTGGGTTCCGTAGCTGTTCGGGACACTTCTTCAGGTGATCCCGGGATACAATGGCTGTGGTTTCCCCTCCGTCTTTACTGATGGTACAAACCTTTGGGTTGTCGTGGCTTGAGGGCAGTACGGTGTACGGGTCCTTCTCCCACTGGTCGTCCAACTTGTGGAGCCGTCTCTTCCTCTTCAAGACCTGCTCTCCGGGTACCAGGGGAACAGCGGGAGCATACTGGTTGTAAGTTTTCTCTTGTCTTTCCCTAGCGAGACAGAGACTTCGCTCCACGCTCTCCTGTACTTTCCGGTACTGCTGCTGCCTCTCTGTGTCCCAGTCTGCTTCCGGTGAAGTGTCCTCGGGTGTCAGGACTCCCATCTCCAGGTCAACAGGTAGCTTACCAGGCCTTGCCCTCATTAGGTAAGCCGGGGTACAGTTGGTGGAACCTACAGGGATGTAGTTGTATAGGTCCACCAGGTCGGGCAGCTTCTCAGGCCACAGACTGCGTTCTTCCAGGGGCAACGTTTTCAGAAGATCCATTACCACCTGGTTCATTTTCTCACAAAGTCCATTAGTTTGCGGATGATAGGGTGTCGTCCTTATCTTCCGGCAGCCATACAGATTGCAGAATTCCTGGAAGACCTCCGCTTCAAAGGCAGGTCCCTGGTCCGTCAGCACTTGGTCCGGGTACCCGTGTGGACGGCAGAAGTGCTGCTGGAAGGCTCTAGCTGCTGTTTGAGCTGTTAAGTCCTTAACGGGGACGACAACCAAGAACCGGGAGTAATGATCCACAATGGTTAACGCGTAGACGTAGCCACTTCTGCTTGGGGTCAGTTTTACATGATCCAAGGCTACCAGTTCCAACGGCTGCTTGGTGACGATGGACTGAAGGGGGGTCTTCTGGCTGGCACGGTCCTTCCTTCTTAGGTTGCACGGGCCACAGTCTCTGCACCACCTCTCGATGGTTCCCCTCATGCCTACCCAGTGGAACCGCCCGCGCAGCAGGAACTCCAGCTTCTTCCATCCGAAGTGTACAGCCCCGTCGTGGTATGCCTCCATCACCATGGCTGCGTCTCTTCGTGGCACCACTACTTGCCAGATTAGTTCATGCGTCCGGGAGTTAACCATTCTGCGGCACAACTTCCCCTTGTAAAGGAACAGTCGACTCTTCTCAGCCCACAGTTGTTTGGCTTCCTCCGGAGCGTCTGGGTCAAGGCGAGCCTCTGGCCGAGTCAGCATCTCCTTCACAAGTCGGACGGCAGGGTCACTGTCTTGCGTTTCCTCCCAGTTGTAGTGAGGCAAGGGGTTAAACGTAGCGGCTTGCTTACTCCTTACCCGATGGGAATACTGGATAGTCCCATGACGGTGGAACGTGGGGAGTTCGACTTCTTCCAGTCCCTCTGGATCTTCTCCTACGTCCGGTAGGTTTGGCATCCTGGACAGGGCGTCCGCGTTGGTATTGGAACGTCCTGCCCGGTATTTGATTGTGAACTCGTAGTTGGACAGACGGGCCATCCATCTCTGCTCTAGGGCACCGAGTCTTGCCGTGTCCAGGTGTGTCAACGGGTTGTTATCCGTGTACACGGTGAACCGGGAAGAAGCGAGGTAGTGCTTAAAGCGTTCGGTGACTGCCCACACCACTGCCAGGAACTCTAGCTTAAATGAGCTGTAATTCTCAGGGTTTCTTTCGGTGGGTCGCAGTTTTCGACTGGCGTAAGCGATTACTCGTTCTTTCCCCTGCTGGATCTGGGACAGTACGGCTCCTAGCCCGATGTTACTTGCGTCGGTCTAGAGGATAAAGGGCTGGCTGTAATCAGGGTACGCCAGGATTTCATCCCCCGTGAGGGCCATCTTCAGCTGGCGGAAGGACTCTTCTTCTAACTTCTCCCATTTGAAGGGCGGCTTCTGGTTCTTGGCCTTCCGGGACTGGCCTATCAGGAGGTCCTGCATAGGAGCTGCCTTTTTGGTGAAACCGGGGATGAATCTGCGGTAATAGCCTACCAACCCGAGGAACTGCCGCACTTCCTTTACACTGGAGGGACTTGGCCATTCCTTAATTGCGGTGATCTTATCAGGGTCGGGAGCCACTCCGTCAGCGCTCACCACGTGTCCCTGGTACTGCACCTTTGGTTTTAGGAGGTGACACTTGGAGGGTTTTACCTTTAGGCCGTAGTTTGCCAGAGCTTCGAATACTTCCGCCAGGTGTTTCAGGTGGTCCTCATAAGTCTTGGAATATACGATGACATCGTCCAGGTACAACAGGACCGTCTCGAAGTTTCTGTGGCCCAGACAGCACTCCATTAATCGTTGAAAGGTTCCTGGTGCGTTACAGAGTCCGAACGGCATGCAGGTAAACTCGCTAAGTCCCATCGGGGTGGTGAATGCGGTCTTCTCCCGGTCCGCCTCTGCTACAGGAACCTGCCAGTACCCGCTAGTGAGATCCAAGGTAGAGAAGAAGTTAGCAGATCTTAAAGCAGCCAAAGACTCCTCTATCCTTGGTAAGGGGTACGCATCCTTGTGTGTGATACGGTTGATTTTCCGGTAATCTACACACATCCTCATGGTGTTGTCTTTCTTTTTGACTAAGACTAGTGGAGCTGCCCAGGGGCTACAGCTATCCCTGATCACCCCAGCCTCCTTCATGTCCCTAAGCATCCCCTTGGCGTGTTGGTAGTGTGCAGGGGGTACGGGTCGATACCTCTCTTTTATGGGAAGATGGTCTCCCGTGGGGATGTGGTGTTCTACCCCCTTGACTCGCCCGAAGTCTAACGGGTGTTTACTAAACACTCTCTCGTACTCTCGAACCACCCGATAGACTCCCTGTCTCTGGTGTGAGGGAGTGGAGTCAGTACCCAAATGTAGTTGCTGACACCAGTCCTCCATTGTTTCCTTAGAGCCGTTACCTTCCTCCGGGGAAGATGGAGGCAAGGGTTCTACGGACTGTATGGAATTTTGATTGATGGTATACAATTTGGCTAGCGTGGCATACCGGGGCAGGTACACTTCCCTCTTCCCGATATTTATTATGCGAACGGGCACCCTCCCATGGCGTACATTGACCACCCCCCGTGCTGTCAAAATGGTGGGCCTACTGTCTGAGTAAACTGGTTCTACCATTGCCTGGTAATCTCTACCTCTCAGACCAATAGCTGCCCGGCACCAAATCATCATTTCACTTTTTGGGGGCATGGCAATAGGGAAAGGGTCACACATTCTTACGCTACCAATCTCACCACCGGAGAGTTCTATCTGTTGCCGTCGCATCAGTGCCCGGATCTCTTTCTGGAGCACTCGCTGCTGGCCGGAGCTGGCGTTCTTGGCAACCTGCTGTAAAAGGAAAATCACCTCTGCAAGACAATTTTCAATTACATTAGTTCCTAGAGTTATCTTTGGGTGACTCTCGTGCTTGTCAATGTCTACAATGATCAGTCCCTGTGCCGCCAGTTCAACTCTACCGATTTTAATGGTCACCTCTTTAAATCCAATCTGTGGCACGGGCTGACCATTGCTGGCGATGATACTCAAATCGTCGTCAGGGTAGCGGGTGATATCCGAGTCATTCCAGTACTGCTTGAAGAGCACGTACGGGATAGTGGTAACCTGTGACCCGGTGTCCAGTAGGGCACTCATAGGGATGCCATCCAGTACCACAGGCAAGACTGGACGTCCTCCCACATATTTGTCGCGCCAGTTCGATGGGCCTGATGATCTTTTTCCTGGGGTTTGGCCCTCTACCCCAGGTTGTGCCAGTTTAAAGGACAGTACCTTGCCATATGTCCGGGTTGATTGCAGCGGCGGCAGATGGGTTGTCCGTCCTCGTTGTATCGGTCGCTGGGTCTTCCTCTGGCCGGTGGGGTCCTCCTTGGTCGACGCCACGGGATGTCCTCCGGTCCGGATGCCAGCTGGATCTTCCCTGGAGTGGAAACCTGTAAAGACTGCACAGTTCGGGTTAGCGCGGCAACGCTTTTAGCTAGCTCTTGGACCTGATGGTGCAGGTCTGGAGGCGGGTCATTGTTCAAAGCCTGCGCATCAGCTCCCACAGGCCCTGCCGACAAGGGCGCCGCCTCCTGGTGGTAAGTGGTAGTGGGGCGTCTGGGGGTCACAACGCCACCTGGTGCCGGTTCTCGGAGCACCCGGATGGCTCTGTCCTTGAACTGTGCAAATCCCAGATGAGGGTCCTGTAAGGCCATTGCCCGCAACTGGGTTCGGTGGGCATTGCAATATAAACCCTCTATAAATTGTTCAGTCAACAGCCTGTCCTCGTCTCCCACGCCGTCAGGGTCGGTCTGCTTAATAGCTCTCAGGGCCTCTTGTAGGTTCAGGGCATAGTCCCTTATACTCTCGTGTGCTCGCTGCTTGCACCCGTAGAATCTAAGCTTGATCTCGGCTGAGGTGCGGGTATCAAAGGTGTCCCTCAGCCGGGTTAGTATCCCTGCAACAGTCCTCCCCCCAGGTGGCCAGGACTTTACCTCCCTTTGGGCTGCCCCGGTTAATTGGGCCACCAGGATGCTCACTTTTTGCTCTTCTGTGAGGGGATACACCTGGAAGAGGCTATCCAGCTTTTCTCTAAAGTCATGCAGGGTATGTGACTCCCCTGAGTACTGGGGTAGCCAGGCCGCTCCCGGGATATAGGGCATGGTGAAAGGCATGACTGCAGCAGCGGTGGCGCTGGCGGGGGTTGAGGCAGTGAAGCTCTCCTCCGTATCCGACATCTTCCTCCCCCCTAGTGGACCGTGGCCTACCTTGCGATGATCCTCTTCCGTAGGCCGCGGCTCCGCAGTGGATCGTCAGGGTTGAGGACCTTCCGTCGTGCTCCTGTGACGTCGGCGTCTGCTGGGCTCCTTCCAGGACCTTACGCAACGTCCGGACGTGAGGCGGGGCTTCAGTTCTCGCGCGCTTTCGGAGTCCACGCCCCTCTTCTTCCCGCGCGGCGTCTTCAAGATGGCGTCCAACGGCGGGAAAACTCCACGGATGGCGGGAAGAAGGCAGAAGATGGCGCCGGATGGCGGGAAAACTTCACGGATGGCGGGAAGAAGGTAGAAGATGGCGCCGGATGGCGGGAAACCTCCACGGATGGCGGGAATCTTCACCACTGGTAAGTTTGAACAGTCTTTTTCAGGCACGCAGTACCCGGTGGTTGCGGGCACGAAATCCTGCCGACTACGCCAAAAGTTGACGCACCCCTGGGCCTGTGTCGCACAGCGTTGCGCATGCAGGAGCTTACCCGGAGCCGGATCTGTTGAGGGTTGTAGTCTCGTGGCGGTGACCCGGTCCGTGCCCAGGGAGTCAGACTAAGTGGCGTTGTATTAGCGGTAGATGTTGGACGACTACGCCACCCGTTGAATGCAGCGAAGGAGCTGCCGCTGCAGGGCAGACCGCTGAGGCCGGTGGTAGGATTGTGCAGCGTGGTAGTATCACCCCCAACGGGAGGGGTATGGCCTCAGGGCAGCCGACGTGGATGATGGGGGTAGCAGGAATCACTCAGAGACGATGCGGTGTAGTTCAGGGTCTTTACTGGTGATAAAGATAGACCCTCCCGGAGTACTGGCTAGCGATCGGGGCCTGGTCAGTCCTTGAGCAGATGGGATCTCCCCTGGCCAGGCGGAGTTGTAGGCCTCCCAAACTGACTGTACTCTTCTGGCTACCCTGCTAGAGGCGGGTATAAGTAGCCCACGTCCCTGAGTGTACCGTGTGGTGCTCACCCGTATGGCCGGTGACTCGGGGCCTTCTAGTGGCGTCCGCTCCACGACGGCGGTGCTGGTCCCACGCGTGTGACCGTGCCTTCGGGTTTCTTGGCCAGAGGACCTGAAATCCCCTGCCGGGCGGTTTCTGCTGCTGGGTAAAGATTAGTCCCCACAGCCTCGGACTCCGGGTCCAGTGATAGCTTCTCAGTCAGGGCGAGCTCTGCAGCTGCCAGCCCCTGACTCCTTATAGCACTGCTCCCACAGAGCTCCTGATGTTCTTCTCCTATATCTGCTGCTCTTCTCTGTCTCTACTTCTTCTCTACTCACTAACCCTGCCTCAGCCCTAGGTTTATATAGGGGAAGTTCTTCCCCTCCCAGGACTGGGCAGGAGGTGTGGCATGCATAGGATCCCTGACCAAGAGACCTCCCACCTGCTCTCAGACGTAATATCTCTATCACTGTGGCAACCAGACCCCTGGGGTGTCACACTTCCATATAGTATAATGGGCCCCACATAGTCCTCCATACAGTATAATTTCCCCACATAGTCCTCCATACAGTATAATGGCCCCACATAGTGCTCCATACGAAATAATGGGCCCCACATAGTCCTCCATACAGTATAATGGGCCCCACATAGTCCTCCATACAGAATAATGGCCCTACATAGTCCGCCATATATAATAATGGTCCCCATATAGTACTCCACACAGTATAATGGCCCCACATAGTTCTCCATACAGAATAATGGTCCCCATATAGTCCTCCATACAAAACAATGGCTCCACATAGTCCTCCAAACAGTATAATGGCCCCACATAGTCCTCCATACAGTATAATGGTCCAACATAGTCCTCTATACAGTATAATGACTCCACCTAGTCCTCCATACAGTATAATGGGCCCCACATAATTCTCCATTGTCCTCCATACACTATAATGGCCCAACATAGTCCTCCATGCAGTATAATGACTCCACATAGTCCTCCATACAGAATAATGGGGCCCACATAGTCCTCCATGCAGTATAATGGGCCCCACATAGTCCTCCATACAGTATAATGACTCCACATTGTCCTCCATACAGAATAATGACCCCACATAGTCCTCCATACAGTATAATGGACCCCACATAGTCCTCCATACAGAATAATGGGCCCCACATAGTCCTCCATACAGTATAATGAGCCCCACACAGTCCTCCATACAGAATAATGGGCCCCACATAGTCCTCCATACAGTATAATGACTCCACATTGTCCTCCATACAGAATAATGACCCCCACATAGTCCTCCATACAGCATAATGGCCCCATATAGTCCTCCATACTGTATAATGGACCCCACATAGTCCTCTATACAGTATAATGGACCCCACATAGTCCTCCATACAGAATAATGGCCCCACATAGTCCGCCATATAGAATAATGGTCCCCATATAGTACTCCACACAGTATAATGGCCCCACATAGTCCTCCATACAGAAAAATGATCCCCATATAGTCCTCTATACAGTATAATGGCCCCACATAGTCCTCCATACAGTATAATGGGCCCCACATAGTCCTCCATACAGAATAATGGCTCCACATAGTCCTCCATACAGTATAATGGGCTCCACATAGTCCTCCATACAGTATAATGGTCCAACATAGTCTTCTATACAGTATAATGACTCCACCTAGTCCTCCATACAGTATAATGGACCCCACATAGTCCTCCATGCAGTATAATGGGCCCCACATAGTCCTCCATGCAGTATAATGGGCCCCACATAGTCCTCCATACAGAATAATGGGCCCCACATTGTCCAGTATACAGAATAATGGGCCCCACATAATCCTCCATACAGATAAATGGGGCCCACATAGTCCTCTATGCAGTATAATGGGCCCCACATAGTCCTCCACACAGTATAATGACTCCACATAGTCCTCCATACAGTATAATGGACCCCACATAGTCCTCCATACAGAATAATGACCCCACATAGTCCTCCATACAGTATAATGGACCCCACATAGTCCTCCATACAGAATAATGGGCCCCACATAGTCCTCCATACAGTATAATGGGCCCCACACAGTCCTCCATACAGAATAATGGGCCCCACATAGTCCTCCATACAGTATAATGACTCCACATTGTCCTCCGTACAGAATAATGACCCCACATAGTCCTCCATACAGGATAATGGCCCCATATAGTCCTCCATACTGTATAATGGACCCCACATAGTCCTCCATGCAGAATAATGACCCCACATAGTCCTCTATACAGTATAATGGACCCCACATAGTCCTCCATACAGAATAATGGGCCCACACAGTCCTCCATACATAATAATGGGCCCCACATAGTCCTCCATACAGTATAATGACTCCACATTGTCCTCCATACAGAATAATGAGCCCACATAGTCCTCCATACAGAATAATGGCCCCACATAGTCCTCCGTACAGAATAATGGGCCCCACATAGTCCTCCATACAGAATAATGAGCCCCACATAGTTATCCATTCAGACTAATGGCTCCACATATTCCTCCATACATAATAATGGGCTCCACATAGTCCTCCATACAGTATAATGGACCCCACATAGTCCTCCATACAGTATAATGGACCCCACATAGTCCTCCATACAGTATAATGGACCCCACATAGTCCTCCATACAGTATAATGGGCCGCACATTAAATAAAAAATAAAAAAAACACAGTGAGTGCGAAATCCAGGATGCTCATACAGTTGAAGGTGCAATTCTGGGGGGAGGGTGGGCAGTACTAGCGGGCCAAATATAATCACCATGCAGGGCAAATTTGGCCTACGGGCCAAAGTTTGACATGTGTGCTCTAATGCGTTTTTGTTTCTATATTACAGTAAAATATTGAGAGTTAATTTTAACAAAAAAATTATCAAACACTGCAAAAAAGCTGCACATATGAACACAGCCTATAACTAAACAGATTTACCATTCAACTAGAGTGGTGATCCCAGTGTGTCTTAGTCTCCGTTCACATTTCTGTTTGTCTGGAGGTACTTAATTGATCGTTATAAGATCCATCTAGTTGCCATTTTTTAGAATGGAAGAAAACGTTCTCCATTCTTTTTTTTCGTTTGTACAAAACAATCACCAAACAAAGCCAAAGATATTCAATAGGGGTTGGGGGCTATGGGGCTTCCGTTTAAATTTTACTGATGCAACGGATCAATTATTTCATTTGGCTGCCCCCAAAACAGTAAAGACAAACGAAATATCCAAACGGACATGTGAATAAAGTCCTATAATGCCATCTTTCCATTTTTCTGTCTGTCGGGAGTGTTCTAAATAATGTCTGGACCTTCTTAATTACGTCATGTATTTTTGCTTTCCTGCTGATGATAAATGACTTCAGGGAGGAGTTCAGAACTCTTGAAACCTTGTTTAATAGCGAAAATCATAATTTATAAAATATACGCTGTCACCAGAAAGGAAGGGTGGCATTTCCTATTCTATTTATGCAGTGTAAGGGCGAGTCTGAATGACTTCATTCCTGCACCAATGAGCCATAGCCTGACAATGGATTTCTGCCAACATTCAGACAAACTTCATGTAGGAACCTGGGTACAGAGTTGTCACATACATTCGACTCATATGTAACATAACTACCTGTTTATGGATCCTATTTGTCTCTGATGATTAGTGATCAACTGCTGGGGGACACAACTAAGATCCCCATGATCATTAGATCGGGGGTCTCAAGTCCCCTATTGTTTGTAGGGATCAGCAGTTAAGAATATATTCTGCCAAAAATGCATCTTCGGTCCAGCCACATTGTTAAAGCAGAGAATCTTCTTTATTGAATCTTGAGTAAAAACATGTTGTAACATCATAAATGGAGGTACAGTGCCTACGTGTTTCGAGCTGTTGAGCCGCTCTTAATCATGGCATGCTGTGCTCACCTCACCTTTGAGATGAACATTGTACGTCATGATTAAAAGCGGGCTAACGGCTCGAAACGCGTAGGCACTGTACCTCCATTTATGATGTTACTATGTTACATGTTTTTACTCCACATTCAATTAAGAAGATTTTTCGCTCTATCCATGTGGCTGGACCGAAGATGAATTTTTGAACTCTCATTGGAACGCTACACAGGAGCATGGTCCGTTTCTTGGATTAAGCCTATCTACACGCGGTGAGCTGGGAAACTTTTTGCTTTTTGGACTTGAAGGGGATATCCTGGACTTTTTTAAAAAAAAAAAAAAAAAAAACTGCCTCAACAATAACAAGCAGGTAGTTGCTAACCGGCGCCGTTCTTTGCCAGCACAGAGCGGTCACAGATCTCTTCTGCCAGAGATTCAGCGGTCTCTGCTGGCGTCACATCAACAGAAAGGCGGTTTCTTTTCCGCTCTGCTCTGTTGATTGGGGGGGACTGTCTACGTCATTTTGATTGACAACTGGATCCCCGCTGCCTAACTGGGCGAGGTGGCTGTCAATCAGCATGATATCAATAGTCACACCCAATCGATAGAAGAAGCCACTGCTCTGTCGACGTGATGGCAGCAGAGACAGCAGAATCGCTGGCAGGAGCGGTGTGCCGGTGAAGAATGGCGCCAGGCACAACAGGCAGGTAGACAGCAAGTGCTAGGGCTGGATATCCGCTTTAATACTGTATATTCCACCACTCCATTCAACATCTATGAGGCTTACAAAAACATTTGTTTCACCGTCAGGAGGAATGGAGAGCGTAGAACCTCAATGCTAGTTGGTAGATGTCCTCATTAAAAGGGTTGACCCACCTTCGCATCTGATAGGTGACTACTTTCTGATTAGTGGGGGTCTGACCAATGGAATCCTGACCGGTCATGAGAATGGGATTCTGAAATGCCACTTTAATATTGGTAAAGGATGTTCACGCAATACACCACTCCATTCATTTTTGATGGGACAGCCACAGCTAATCGAGTACCGATCTGAACTATTTTGGGCAGCACCATAGATAAGGAAGTAATGGCAAACATGCGAGGCCAACGCTCAGTCCAAAGGGGCATTTCAGAGCCTCATTGCTAAGTTGAGACAACCCCTTTAATAATGACTAGTGTTGAGCGATACCTTCCGATATCAGGAAATATCGTATCGGATTGGATCGGGCCGATACCCAAAAAGTATCGGATATCGCCGATTCCGATACCGGAAACCAATGCAAGTCAATGGGACACAAATATCGGAATGAAAATAAACCCTTTCTTTCCTTGTAGGTTAATTCTACATGAAGTAAAACAACTAAGAATAATGTAGAATGACATGAAAAGTCGGCAATTCATCAGCGGCATTCACCGGTACCCGACAATTTACAACAGAAAGAATAGAGCTTCACACATAGATTAGGTAGATAGAACCATGTCAGTCACATATATATGAAGTACAGTGACAGTGTTGCTTACTGTACTTGTCATTTAGTGTAAAGGATTTATTTAAAAAAATAATAGTGTTTTCATGCACCGTCTCTTTAAAAAAGCGGGCCGGCAATTCAGCAGCGGTACCCGACAATTTATAACAGACAGAATAGAGCTTCACACATAGATTAGATAGATAGAAACATGTCAGTCACATATATATGAAGTACAGTGACAGTGTTGCTTACTGTACTTGTCATTTAGTGTTAAAATAAAGGATTTATTTAAAAAAAAATTGGTGTGGGGTTCCCCTTAATTTTAGGCTCTAGCGGAGGTTAAGCAGACAGCTGGGGCAGATGTTTGAAGCCTGGGAAGGGGGTAATACCCACGGAGCTTCCCAGGCTACTAATATCAGCCCCCAGCTGAATACCTAGCCTTTACTAGCTATTAAAATGGGGGAACCTCCCAAAAAAAATAACGTGGGGTCCCCCCTAATTTAATAGCTAGCAAAGGCTAGGCAGACAGCTGGGGGCTGATATTAATAGCCCAGGAAGGGTGCCATGAATATTGGCCCCCTCCCAGGCTAGAAACACCAGCCGTCAGCCGCCCCAGAAATGGCGCATCCATAGGATGCGCCAATTCTGGCACTTAGCCTCGCTCTTCCCACTGCCCTGTAGCGGTGGCAGTGGGGTAATAGGGCTGGGGTTGATGTCAGCTTATAATGCCAGCTGACATCAAGCCCAGGTTAGTAATGGAGAGGCGTCTATAAGACACCCCCATTACTAACCCCATAGTCAAAGTTAAAGAAAAACACAAACACCCAGAATAAAGTCCTTTAATTGAAATAAACACACAATTCTTTATTGTTCTAAATTAAACCATACTTACCATCACGCCCATTCCAGCTGAAGCCAACGATCTCCTGCAATAAAAGAAAAATAATAAAGCAACCTCATCCTTACCTTTCCATGGTTCCCACGACAGCTTCAGCTCTGCTACATCGAGATGACAGGCTGGACCGCAGCAGAACGCTGCCATCCAGCCTGTCATCCCGCAGACACTGAGAAGCGCAGGCATGCTTGCGCTCCACAGTGTCTCTCTGTAACGGCATCCAGATGAGCCGAGTTCATGTCCAATGAACTCAGCTCACCTCATGCACGTCACTGACAGCGTGGGAAAATTCTCACGCTGAAGTGCTGAGTGCAGGAGAATTTTCCCACGCTGTCAGTGACGTGCATGAGGTGAGCTGAGTTCATTGGACATGACCTCGGCTCATCTTTATGCCGTCACAGCCAGACACTGAGGAGTGGAAGTATGCCTGCGCTTCTCAGTGTCTGCGGGATGACAGGCTGAATGGCAGCGTTCTGCTGCGGTCCAGCCTGTCATCTCGATGTAGCAGAGCTGAAGCTGTCGTGGGATCCATGGAAAGGTAAGGATGAGGTTGCTTTATTATTTTACTTTTATTGCAGGAGATCGTTGCCTTCAGCTGGAAAGGGCGTGACGGTAAGTATGGTTTAATTTAGAACAATAAAGAATTGTGCGTTTATTTCAATTAAAGGACTTTTTTCTGGGTGTTGTGTTTTTTTAAATACTTTACTAGAAATTCATGGTGGTCATGTCTAATATTGGCGTGACCCCATGAATTTCGGGCTTAGGGCCAGCTGATAATGCCAAGCTGGCCTTAACCCCTTTATTACCCAGTGAGCCACCGCACCAGGGCCCTGGATGAGTTGGGTACAGCGCCAGAAGATGGCGCTTCTATGAACGCGCCATTTTCTGGGGCGGCTGCGGACTGCAATTTGCAGCGGGGGTGGCCCAGAAAGCTTGGGTCTCCCTGCGCTGCGTATTCCAGCCCCCAGCTGCCTAGTTGTACCTGGCTGGGCACAAAAATAGGGCAAAGCCCCACATCAATTTTTTTTAAAATAAATCCTTTATTTTAACACTAAATGACATTTGAGGAGTTAATAAAGATGCAGTCCCTAAATTATTATTTATTTTTTAATTAATTTTTCCCAAAACTTTTGACGTGGGCTTTGCTATATTTTTGTATGCCAGCCAGGTACAGCATCCAGCTTCTATGAACGCGTCATTTTCCGGGGTGGCTGCGGACTGCAATTTTCAGCGGGGGGGGGGCAGAAAGCTTGGGCCTCCCTGCGCTGCAGATTCCATCCCCCAGCTGCATAGTTGTACCTGGCTGGACACAAAAATAGGGAGAAGCTTCACGTATTTTTTTTTTTAATTATTTCATGAAATTCATGAAATAATTAAGAAAAAAAGGGCTTCCCTATATTGTTGTGTCCGGCTAGGTACAAATAGGCAGCTGGTGGTTGGGGGCAGCCCGTTCCTGCCTGCTGTACCTGGCTGGACACAAATATAGTGCGAAGCCCCACGTCAATTTTTTTTAAATCATTTCAGGAAATTCATGAAATAATTAAAAAAAATTGATGTGGGGCTTCGCCCTATATTTGTGTCCAGTCAGGTACAGCAGGCAGGAACGGGCTGCCCCCAACCACCAGCTGCCTATTTGTACCTGGCCGGACACAACAATATAGGGAAGGCCTTTTTTTCTTAATTATTCCATGAATTTCATGAATTTAAAAAAAAAATACGTGGAGCTTCGCCCTGTTTTTGTGTCCAGCCAGATACAACTAGGCAGCTGGGGGCTGGAATCTGCAGCGCAGGGAGGCCCAAGCTTTCTGGGCCCCACCCGCTGCAAATTGCAGTCCGCAGCCGCCCCGGAAAATGGCGCGTTCATAGAAGCGCCATCTTCTGGCGCTGTACCCAACTCATCCAGGGCCCTGGTGCGGTGGCTCACTGGGTAATAAAGGGGTTAAGGCCAGCTTGGCATTATCAGCTGGCCCTAAGCCCGAAATTCATGGGGTCACGCCAATATTAGACATGACCACCATGAATTTCTAGTAAAGTATTTAAAAAAAACACAAACACCCAGAAAAAAAGTCCTTTAATTGAAATAAACACACAATTCTTTATTGTTCTAAATTAAACCATACTTACCATCACGCCCATTCCAGCTGAAGCCAACGATCTCCTGCAATAAAAGTAAAATAATAAAGCAACATCATCCTTACCTTTCGATGGCTCCCACGACAGCTTCAGCTCTGCTACATCGAGATGACTGGCTGGACCGCAGCAGAACGCTGCCATCCAGCCTGTCATCCCGCAGACACTGAGAAGCGCAGGCATGCTTGCGCTCCTCAGTGTCTGGCTGTGACGGCATCCAGATGAGCCGAGGTCATGTCCAATGAACTCGGCGCACCTCATGCACGTCACTGACAGCGTGGGAAAATTCTCACGCTGAAGTGCTGAGTGCAGGAGAATTTTCCCACGCTGTCAGTGACGTGCATGAGGTGAGCTGAGTTCATTGGACATGACCTCACCTCATGTATGTCACTGACAGCGTGGGAGAAGTCTCACGCTGAAGCGCTGAGTGCAGGAGAATTCTCCCACGCTGTCAGTGACGTGCATGAGGTGAGCTGAGTTCATTGGACATGACCTCGGCTCATCTGGATGCCGTCACAGCCAGACACTGAGGAGCGCAAGCATGCCTGCGCTTCTCAGTGTCTGCGGGATGACAGGCTGGATGGCAGCGTTCTGCTGCAGTCCAGCCTGTCATCTCGATGTAGCAGAGCTGAAGCTGTCGTGGGAACCATGGAAAGGTAAGGATGAGGTTGCTTTATTATTTTTCTTTTATTGAAGGAGATCGTTGGCTTCAGCTGGAATGGGCGTGACTGTAAGTATGGTTTAATTTAGAACAATAAAGAATTGTGTGTTTATTTCAATTAAAGGACTTTATTCTGGGTGTTGTGTTTTTTTTAAATACTTTACTAGAAATTCATGGCGGTCATGTCTAATATTGGCGTGACCCCAAGAATTTCGGGCTTAGGGCCAGCTGATAATGCCAAGCTGGCCTTAACCCCTTTATTACCCAGTGAGCCACCGCACCAGGGCCCTGGATGAGTTGGGTACAGCGCCAGAAGATGGCGCTTCTATGAACGTGCCATTTTCCGGGGCGGCTGCGGACTGCAATTTGCAGCGGGTGGGGCCCAGAAAGCTTGGGCCTCCCTGCGCTGCGGATTCCAGCCCCCAGCTGCCTTGTTGTACCTGGCTGGACACAAAAATAGGGCGAAGCCCCACGTATTTTTTTTTTTAATTATTTCATGAAATTCATGGAATAATTAAGAAAAAAAGGGCTTCCCTATATTGTTGTGTCCGGCTAGGTACAAATAGGCAGCTGGTGGTTGGGGGCAGCCCGTTCCTGCCTGCTGTACCTGACTGGACACAAATATAGGGCGAAGCCCCACATAATTTTTTTTAATTATTTCATGAATTTCCTGAAATAATTAAAAAAAAATTGACGTGGGGCTTTGCACTATATTTGTGTCCAGCCAGGTACAGCAGGCAGGAACGGGCTGCCCCCAACCACCAGCTGCCTATTTGTACCTGGTTGGACACAACAATATAGGGAAGCCCTTTTTTTCTTAATTATTCCATGAATTTCATGAAATAATTAAAAAAAAAACAAAACGTGGAGCTTCTCCCTATTTTTGTGTCCAGCCAGGTACAACTAGGCAGCTGGGGGATGGAATCTGCAGCACAGGGAGACCCAAGCTTTATGCCCCCCCCCCCCCCCCCCCCCGCTGAAAATTGCAGTCCGCAGCCGCCACGGAAAATGGCACGTTCATAGAAGCTGGATGCTGTACCTGGCTGGCATACAAAAATATGGCGAAGCCCACGTCAAAAGTTTTGGGAAAAATTAATTAAAAAATAAATAATAATTTAGGGACTGCATCTTTATTAACTCCTCAAATGTCATTTAGTGTTAAAATAAAGGATTTATTTAAAAAAAAAATGGCGTGGGATCCCCCATAATTTTAGTCTCTAGCGGAGGTTAAGCAGACGGCTGGGGCAGATGTTTGAAGCCTGGGAAGGGGGTAAAACCCATGGAGCTTCCCAGGCTACTAATATCAGCCCCCAGCTGAATACCTAGCCTTTACTAGCTATTAAAATGGGGGACCCCCCCAAAAAAAATGACGTGGGGTCCCCCCTATTTTAATAGCTAGCAAAGGCTAGGCAGACAGCTGGGGGCTGATATTAATAGCCCAGGAAGGGTGCCATGAATAATGGCCCCCTCCCAGGCTAGAAACACCAGCAGTCAGCCGCCCCAGAAATGGCGCATCCATAGGATGCGCCAATTCTGGCACTTAGCCTCGCTCTTCCACGCTGCCCTGGTGCGGTGGCAGGGGGTAATAGTGGTGGGGTTCATGTCAGCGCCAGCTGCCATGAAGCCCAGGTTAGTAATGATGGGCGTCTATAAGAAACCCCCATTACTAACCTACAAAGTGTTAAAAAGAAAAAACACACTACACCCAGAAAAAAATAATTTATTTGAAATAAAACACACCATTTTATTTAATTCTTAGTTTACTAAAAATAATAGTTACCTGTCCACGTTCCTGCCCTGATCTCCCATGCACAGCTGTCACATCTGGAGATGGTGACAGCTGTGCATGGCTGCTGTAAGCTCACACTGCCGGGAACACGTCCGCTCCCGGCAGCGGGAGCCACTGACTGAGGTCACCGGAGTGCATTCAGTCAGCGCAGCTCCGGAGACCTCCTTTACGGCACTGCTGTACCGTGGGAATTTCTCACGATACAGCAGGGCCGTAAAGGAGCAAACCGGAGCAGCGCTGCCTGAACTCCGGTGAACCCTTACGGCCCCGTCATTCTAGCGGCGGCAGCGGTTCAGAGCGGTCACATTCTATGTGGCTGCTCTGAACTGGAGATCATCGTGGGACACTCGTGGACTACTACGGAGGGGTAAGGATAAGGTTGTGGTTTATTATTTTATATTTTATTACAGGAGATCGATGGCTTTGGGGAATTAGGTGTCTAGGTGAGTATAGGTGTATTTTTTTATTTTTTACTTTATTTTAGGTGGCGATCGGCGGGGACAGGTAATGTATGAACTAATTTATTGTAGGTAACCACTGGCCACCAATGACATGTATTTAAAATTTATTGGGGCACAGTAGGGCAATTTAAATAGCAGGATCAGGCTGATGGGAACTACTGCTCCCATCGAGCTGATCCTGCTGGCACGAGTGGACGGGGGACAGACATAGGCCGATGGGAGTAGTAGTGTCACATCGGCCTATGTCTGCCTGCACGCACAGACACCGCGCACACCCGCACAAACATCGCACACACACCCCGCACACACACCCTGCACACACACCCGCACACACACTAATCATGACCGGTCTGATGGTCTGGGAGGTGAGGCTGACCTGTGCGGCCGTGGGAAAGTTCATGTGAGTTCATACAATGCAGTCAAGCATGAACTCACATGAACCCTCTGAGGGCACCGCGGTGACTTCAAATGAACAGCTGATCGGCATCACCTGATACCTCAGCTGTTCATTTGAAATAACCGGCGGGAAAGCGCAGCACAGAACGGGAAAGCCGGCGGTGAAGTCTTTTCACTGCCGGCTTCCCCGCCCGGGTCCTTCGCTCCTTGGTGCTGCGCTCCCCGCCCGGTCCTAATTTACGATTGGGATTGGAGGTGGCGAGGGGAGCGGAGGATCGGGGTGGGAGGCTGCGGAGAAGCAGTATGGGGCTGTGTGATTGTTTAAAAGCCGGCGGCTTTTTACCGCGCGCCGGCTTTTAAACAATCAGGAGAATTCTCCCCCGCTGGGATGGCATTCTGATGACAGGCTGGATCGCGCTGCCATCCAACTTGTCATCCTTCACAGACACTGCAGAGCGCAGGCATTATGGGAACTTCCGATTCCGGTATTCGATATTGTAAAAGTATCGGAATTAAGTATCGGAATTCCGATACTGTAATATCGGGTATCGGCCGATATTCGCGGTATCGGAATGCTCAACACTAATTATGACAAAATGCAGACCCCGTAACCCAAGACCAGGTGAAAGAACTGAATTTGTGCCTAGGATTTACAATCTTTAGCCCAGATAGCAGTGTCGGACTGGGCTGCCAAGGGCCCACCAGTAACATCAATTCCATGGCCCCACTTTTCAGCTACAAGCAAATATAACATAGCAATAAACTGGGTGGATTGTTAAATGAATAAGATATTGTCTTTGCCTGTATATGGTGAATTAAGTATATTGTGCCAAGTACTGCTCATATAAGTGGGTGGTAGCCCACCGGAGGATTCCTCTGTTCTCCTGGGGGCCAGTCCGAGCCTCCCAGCATCGAGCAGGTAAGAGAACAGCAGTCATGAGATCTTGTGATCGAGACTCTATAAAGCACTCTCTCCTTCCGAGGCTATGGACTGTGTATATTCAGTTACCTGACTCTGAATTTCGCTCTGTTGTTTCAGTCGGAGGTTTTCTGGCGTATCTGCCACAGTGGTAAAGGACTGTTTGGGATAGTGTCTATAAAAAAAAAAAGAAGAAATGGTCAATGCTATATCACACATGTATTGTGTACTGCTACTTCCTAATCTCCCACTTCCAAGACAGTAAAAGCTTGGAAGAAAGGTAAGAGTCAGCTTGCAAGTTCCCTTTAATAAATGAACGATATAAACCTTCCATTGTCGTTCTCCAGGTTATACACAGATGTCTGCATGCCGTCCTGCAATTTACATGAATTTCAGGCTGTTCTTCTAGGAATCTCATATGCAATGACTAATATCCCCTCTGAGTGATGCGCTTTGTACAATCTTCTTACTCATTCTCATATGCAGGAGCCATAATTATAAATGGGCTATGTGAATCTAGTATTATTAAGTGCCTCACTGAAAAAAAATAGTTTTGATGCTGGAAAAAAATAATAATATTGATACTTAATCTAAAATGTTTTTCTCCCCAAACTAACAATTTGTTTTCGACATAAATTGCACGTTGTGTTACCTCCTGGCGCTGAGTGCAAACCAATGTGCAACACGCTGTTTTTGTTTAAATCAGATCCATCCCCACTTATGGCAAGATAAACTGCAGACATTAATAAAAAGATCTGATGAGACTGGTGTACTTACCTTGTTAATCCATATCAGAATGGCTGTATATTCCTTTTCGAAAGTTTATTTTCGATCGCTAACGCTTTAGGCTAATTAACAGCTCCTCAGTGTCCCTCCTCACTGCTAAGATCTCCCACTGCTCAGTACAAGCTGTAGCTGTCAGTCAGCCTGGACTGAATACATTTGGACTCATGAGCTATTTCACTCTATAGCTTGAATCCTAAAATGTTCCTCTTAATTATGGAACCATTCTGACATGGATTTTCAAAGTAAGTGCAAAAGCCTCATCAAGTCCATATGATCCATTTAGTAATGGATGCAGTTGTAATGTGCAATCTAGTAAAAGATCTGCTTTATCTAAAAAAAATGTATGCAAATATTGCTTTACATTACACACATTATACGACGGATACATTCTTCCCCTACAGTGCATAACACTGCTATACAATACCTGAATATCAATGTCAGAGTGGTAATACTGTCAAAACCAATTCTATGTGTGCTGAGATAATAGCGCCATCCAGTGCCAAATAAACATTGCCATAATATAGCATCCAATACAACCATAAATCACCTAAATACATTGAGGCAATGTATAAATAATACAGTAACAAACTGTGTAAATAATTAAGCCTTATAGTGCCCAGATTATATGTTGCATATTGGATAAATGATACCACCTAATGGTGCCCAAATAATACAACCGTACATTACCTTAATTCTTAAGGTAGTGTATAAATAATAATAGTCACACAGTGATTAAATAATAAAGCCTTACAGTGCCCAGTTTATAAGTTGCATTTTGGATAAATGATACCACCTAACCGTGCCCAAATAATACCACCGTACGTTACCTAAATTCTGCAAGGCAGTATAACCAAAATAGTCACACAGTGCGTAAATAAAGACTGATACTAATACAACATATAGGGCAAATATTACTCCATATAGTGCCAAGAAAAAAACATGAAATGTAGTACATGTTTTATATACACATTCACCGATAAAACTGATACTTTTTTGAAGTTTCCTTATTCTATAGCTGAACATTTTATGAGCCCAGAATGTGAGCGGTCATATTTGGGACAACCCACAGCAATGGTGGTTAAACAATCCCCCCTTGAGGCCCCATTGATTGCACAATGCTTGCCTGGCTGCATTTGCAATGGAAACCCAAATTCAGTGCATTAAATTGCGATAATTACACCGTATGGATATGTTCTAAGACTGAGTGTGCTGTCCAGAAGAGCTTACATTCTAATAGTGAGCTGTGACATATGGGAGATCCTCAGACATATGCTATTTGATGTCTGGGACTCGGCCAAGCAGCAGGCTACCAGGAGGGGATATTTTGGTTTATTCTGTGTTTTCATGACACAGATGGCCAGATATCGCATCTGATGAGAAGTGACAGCCGCAGCTGATCTCCTGCGCTATGGCCAAGCATCACCACATCACGCAGTGCCGCCTGCTCCATAGCTGCAAGGTCGGGCATGAGCAAAGGCATCCGGCTCTAATTTGTCAATGACACTAAGGATAAAAAAGGGTTGTATTAATTCAGTAACACCAGTAATGTGTATTCCTTCTGCTTCAATATATTTTACTGTATGAATCACTGGCAGTAGACACGTTAATATTGCATTGCACCGACATTGCTACATCTGTATATGAACAGTGACTGCACTTTGCTGCATTGTCCTTTGGTAAACACAAGTAATCTGAAATCCACATTCAATCACCACCCTGCTTTACACTGCGGCTTTGCTTTCTCAGATTGGCTGTTGTTTATAAACACAGATTCACCATGAAATGTATTCCAATTTCCAATGTATACTGTGTACAGGTTTCCTTATTATTATTCTCTGTACATGATGTCACTAGACTCAATTCCATTTAGTTTCACGGAATTCATGAATGACACAATCTGTAGCATTATTCCTGCTATGAAGTACTTGTAATAATCATGCTGTGATGTCATCGTGTCCAGACAAAGGTCACATAGTTCTGTGACATCACAATCATATTGTTACATAACATCCCGGAAGAGTTCAGACACTATGACATCATAATCATCAGCTGCTTACACACAGTTACGCATGCAATGTAACTTTCCACGTATAACTTTGTGATATCACAATCATCAGAGGACTCCAGACTGTTACATCTGTGATGTCATAACATTCAGATAGAGATCATATCCAGTGACATCATAATCAACAGTTTATAGTGTTACATATGCAATGGCATGACATTCAAGCAAAGGTGAAGTAATTCTATGACATCACAATCGTCAGCTGCTTAGTGTGTGCACTTTTACATATGTGATGTCATAAAATCCAGGGACAAGTATATGACATCACAATTGTCAGCTGCTTACTATGTACACTTTTACATACAGTATGTGATGTCATAAAATCAAGGGAGAAGTATATGACATCATAATCATCAGCTGTTCATATATGTCATAACATTCAGAGCATTGTCACATACTATGGCATGTGATGTCATGATGTTCAAGCAAAGGCCACCTAATGTTATGATATCATAATCATCAGCTACTAACGTATTGCTACATTTGTGAGGTCATAATGTACAAGCAAAGGTCACATACAGTACAGACCAAAAGTTTGGACACACCTTCTCATTTAAAGATTTTTCTGTATTTTCATGACTATGAAAATTGTACATTCACACTGAAGGCATCAAAACTATGAATTAACACATGTGGAATTATATACTTAACAAAAAAGTGTGAAACAACTGAAAATATGTCTTATATTCTAGGTTCTTCAAAGTAGCCACCTTTTGCTTTGATGACTGCTTTGCACACTCTTGGCATTCTCTTGATGAGCTTCAAGAGGTAGTCACCGGAAATGGTCTTCCAACAATCTTGAAGGAGTTCCCAGAGATGCTTAGCACTTGTTGGCCCTTTTGCCTTCACTCTGCGGTCCAGCTCACCCCAAACCATCTCGATTGGGTTCAGGTCTGGTGACTGTGGAGGCCAGGTCATCTGGCGTAGCACCCCATCACTCTCCTTCTTGGTCAAATAGCCCTTACACAGCCTGGAGGTGTGTTTGGGGTCATTGTCCTGTTGAAAAATAAATGATGGTGCAACTAAACGCAAACCGGATGGAATAGCATGCCGCTGCAAGATGCTGTGGTAGCCATGCTGGTTCAGTATGCCTTCAATTTTGAATAAATCCCCAACAGTGTCACCAGCAAAGCTCCTCCACACCATCACACCTCCTCCTCCATGCTTCACGGTGGGAACCAGGCATGTAGAGTCCATCCGTTCACCTTTTCGGCATCGCACAAAGACACGGTGGTTGGAACCAAAGATCTCAAATTTGGACTCATCAGACCAAAGCACAGATTTCCACTGGTCTAATGTCCATTCCTTGTGTTCTTTAGCCCAAACTTGTCTCTTCTGCTTGTTGCCTGTCCTTAGCAGTGGTTTCCTAGCAGCTATTTTACCATGAAGGCCTGCTGCACAAAGTCTCCTCTTAACAGTTGTTGAAGAGATGTGTCTGCGGCTAGAACTCTGTGTGGCATTGACCTGGTCTCTAATCTGAGCTGCTGTTAACCTGCGATTTCTGAGGCTGGGGACTCGGATAAACTTATCCTCAGAAGCAGAGGTGACTCCTGGTCTTCCTTTCCTCGGGCGGTCCTCATGTGAGCCAGTTTCTTTGTAGCGCTTGATGGTTTTTGCAACTGCACTTGGGGACACTTTCAAAGTTTTCCCAATTTTTCGCACTGACTGACCTTCATTTCTTAAAGTAATGATGGCCACTCGTTTTTCTTTACTTAGAATTTGTATTATGGCAAGGAAAAAGCAGCTAACAGTCTATTCAGTAGGACTATCAGCTGTGTATCCACCAGACTTCTGCACAACATAACTGATGGTCCCAACTCCATTTATAAGGCAAGAAATCCCACTTATTAAACCTGACAGGGCACACCTGTGAAGTGAAAACTATTTCCGGTGACTACCTCTTGAAGCTTATCAAGAGAATGCCAAGATTGTGCAAAGCAGTCATCAAAGCAAAAGGTGGCTACTTTGAAGAACCTAGAATATAAGACATATTTTCAGTTGTTTCACACTTTTTTGTTAAGTATATAATTCCACATGTGTTAATTCATAGTTTTGATGCCTTCATTGTGAAAGTACATTTTCATAGTCATGAAAATACAGAAAAATCTTTAAATGAGAAGGTGTGTCCAAACTTTTGGTCTGTACTGTAGTTCTGTGACATACCCCCCACTTGTGGACCATCCAATGAATTAAAAATATTGGGGTGGTCCGTTTATTACTCTGTAATGACTGTTTAGAACGGAGATTATGTAGCTGCAGGAGGGGGAGACGGCTGTCAGAGATGACCGAACTCCCAAATGAGAAGGCAGAGGTGGTTTATTACCATTTCTGCCTTCCAGATCACTGTATACACAGCACTTTATGACAGCTGTATATACTGTTTAGGAAGCACTGAGAGCACTTCCTCCTCCGGTCCCAGCGATCATGTGATCGCCAACTTCCAGGACAGCTAAACTGACATCTACAACATTTCTGCATCTAAAATCCGTGAATATTTGCTGCACTTTTTCATGCATTTTTCTGTTCGTATTTGGTTACAGAAATACAACAGAATTGCAACAAAACAATGTTACGTCATATGTCGGGTCCCTGAATTTGATACAGGCTCACTAGCTGAGCCTGCATCTTTCCTAGCAGATGATGGCTGAATTATTCAACCATCATCTGCCTCTAACAGCTGTGGGTGGAGAAAAGTTAACATGTTAAATGCCGCTGTCAATCTCTCATATCAGCATTTAACACGCGCCATTCCACGCACCCATCAGCGCACTCGTGACGAGATAGTGGGGTGCCGATGGGTTGCCAACACAGCTGGGGGTCTGCTGAAGACCTCCGTGCTTATACTCACAATTCTCCTGTGAAAGTCAGCCTGTGGCCTGCGTTCATAGGAGATTGTGATTTTTGTTATACATGGCAGGGCTGAAGCACTGCTATGTATAGCACAAGTGATCGGATGATCGCAGCTTCAAATCTCCTAAGGGGACTATTAAATACAGTAAAAAGTGAAAAATGTTTTTGAAGATATGAAAAAAATACAAAACACAAAAGTTCAAAGAACCTCTCTTTTTTATCATTAAAAATAAAACAATTAAAAAATATATATACACAAATCTGGTATCGCTGCTTTCATAAAAGTCTGATCTATCATAATATAAAGTAAATTAATCCGATAGTTAAATGGTGTAATGAGGAAAAGAAATTGAAATGCCAGAATTACTGAGTATTTTTGGCCGCCGCAACATTGCAATAAAATGCAATAAGAGGCGATCAAAACATCGTATCTAGCCCAAAATGGTATCAATAAAAACATCAGCTCAGAGCTCAAAAAACAAGCCCTCACCCAACCCCAGATCCTGAAAAATAAAAACGCATGAATCTTGGAAAATGGCAACACATGCAAAAATTTTACAAATTTCTAAAAAAAAAATTCACCACTTGAAAAAAAAAAACTATACATCTTTGGTATCTACGTATGCATACTGACCTGGAGAATCACAATGCCAGCTCAGTTTTACCATATACTGAACATGGTAAATGATCAAAATAACAATTGTGGAATTGCACTGTTTTTGCAATTTCAACACACTTGGAATTTTTTTTCCTGCTTTCCAGTGCATTACATGATAAAATGCATAAGTGTCATTCAAAAGCACAACTCACCCTGCAAAAAACGAATCCTCGATGTTAAAATAAAAAAATTATGGCTCTTGGAATAAGGAGAGGAAAAAAAACGAAAGTGCAAAAATCGCCCGGTCCTTAAGGGGTTAATTTCCTATTAGCTGAACTTTCAGTAAAGCAGCCAGACAGCATTTTATTGCTATTTACATGCAGATTAACCCTATATCTTTAGGTAAACAGCATTTTTGTGCAAGACAGGTTCCCTTTAAAAACACAAATACGATTTTGCATGCATTTTTTTGAGGCTTCCCATAGAAGTCTATGGGGGAAAAAAAGCATTAAAAAAAAAAACCACAGATTTAGTGCAACTCGAAGTGGGTATGAATTCTCATCCACTTTGCTAGAACGGTTAAACCCAGCAGATGAAAACATTGCAGGGTTTACACCTAATTCTATGACATCATAATCTGGAGCGGCTTTTATACATTTCTATGCAAATACGCTCCACATTTACATTTTTGTAAGCTTTGTTCAGATAAGCGCCGTGGCTTCCATTCAGAATGGAGTTTCAGAAGACAAAAGTTTTCGTTTTTTACAGTCGTGTTGGAATGAATGGAATGTAAGTGCTTAGATACTGGTATGGTAAGAAATAAACCCTGACACTGAAAACCCCACCCCTGTATGAACTTCACACGTGAAAAACCAAACAATATCAAAACCGGATTAACGTGCAGTTTACGACAAAAATAGGTGACACCCATAGGAAGCAATAGTTCATGGATATTCTGTTCTTGCTTCTCCCCATTTGTTCTTGAAAGGAAACTCGCATTTCTAAATATAATTGGATTCGGTAACAATGTATTAAACCAGAATGTCAGCTATTTCAGAAATGAGAATAACAAAAGCTCTTCAAAAATAGTCTAAAAATACATCAATTGCTGTTTTAGTACATAAATATTCACAATACATAGGGTGGCATCAGTATGGTGTATACCCTTCACCCTCACCGTGCAATGCATCTGGCATTACCAATCACAGCCTCGCTCAGCCAGATTACTTTTAGGAAGATTTTACAAAAACTTTCACCCCCGATCCTGTTTTCACCTTCCTGAAAAGACCAAATTTTTCAATTCTGCCCAGTGTCACTTTATATGATAATCAACTCCAGAAAGTTTCAATGTATCCCAGTGATTCTGAGACAACACATTGTACTTAATGTTAGAGGTAAATTTAGGCCAATATTTTTTGCGTTTATTTGAGAAAATGTCGGAATTTTGGTGAAAATTTTGGAAAAATTGGGAAAATTTTACAATTTTCAAATTTTAATTTTTAAGCCCTTAAACCAGAGAGTTATATCACACAACATAGTTAAGAAATAATTTTTAACATATGTCTACTTTATATCAGCATCATTTCTGAAGCATAATTTTTTTTTGTAAGGAAGTTAGAAGGGTTAATTTCTCAATTTTCCAGCAAAATTTACAAAACCAATTTTTTTAGGAACCACATCACATTTGAAGTGACTTTGAGGGGCCTATATGACAGAAAATACCCAAAAGTGACACCATTTTAAAAACTGCACCCCTCAAAGTACTCAAAACCACATTCAAGAAGTTTAATGACCCTTCAGAATCTTCACAGGAATTAAAGCACTGTGGAAGGTAAAAATTAAAATTTTGCTTTTTTTCCACAAAAATGTTGATTTAGCCCAAAATTTAGCATTTTCACAAGGATAACAGGAGAAAATAGACCACACAATTTGTTGTTCAATTTCTCCAGAGTACGCTGATACCCCATATGTGGTGGAAAACTACTGTTTGGGCGCACAGCAGAGCTTGGAAGTGAAGGAGCACCATTTGAGTTTTGGAACACAAAATTGGCTGGAATCAATAGCCGCAATATCAATATGTCGCATTTGCAGAGACAGTGATGTGGCTCAACAATGGAAACCCCCCACAAGTGACTGCATTTTGGAAACTACACCCCTCAAGGAAATTATCTAGAGGTGTTGTGATCACCTTGAACCCATAGGTGCTTCACAGAATTTTATAACATTGAGCCATGAAAATGAAAAAATACATTTTTCCAACAAAAATGTTGGTTTTGCCCTAGATTTTTCATTTTCACAAGGATAACAGGTAAAAATGGACCATACAATTCTCCTGAATACACCGATAACCCATATGTGCTGGAAAACTATCGTTTGGGCACATGGCAGGGCTCGGAAAAGAAGGATGACGAACCTGAGTGACAGACTTGCTTTTTTGTGGATTGAGTTGAAGCTTTTATTGGCAATATTTTACATAACATTTTGGATCACATTTATCCTGTGCTCTACGCTGAGCACTTACATCAGGGTTTGCATCTAAATCTCTGAATGACATGATTCAGATGAAAACCCCAATAGGTCCATTCACTTAATGAGGCAGCAGTGTTACTTTGGACTCCATCTGGACTCTTTTCAGCAGTTTCCTTTTTTTCAGAGGTGCAAAAACTGTGGCCAACTGTGCTTTTATGCACGCTTAAAAAAATGGACAATGCCAGATCACAGGCCAGACAGAGTCTACAGAGACTGACAGGTGACTGAAAGATGAGTGACCTATCAGTCAGAGACAGGAGGCAGGCAGTGGGTGGGGAATAAGAAGAGAGGCAGGAGAGCTGTAGGTGCACTGCCCCTCCCACTGCACTTTTGACTCCTTAGCATACAATATACAATTTCAACTATGGATTTCCCTAAAACCACAAAATAGATTTCTACCAGAAAGGTGAGGGTTTACTCAGCATTAAAGCACCTTTACCTACATGCCATTAGTTTGGGATATAAATTCCGATGACATGTTATCTTTAAAGCATCAATTAAAAAATTGCAGAAAAATTTCTTTGTATAATGTGATTGTTATATAAATAAATAAAATTATGCAAATAATTGTTATTTTGTAGGACTCAGCAGCAGGAGGTTGACCTGTTTGGAAAATATATTTCCATGCAAGAAGTTAACTCAAACAACTTCCAAACTTCTAAAATAATGTAGGAATTTTTTTTTGTTGGATTTCTACAGGTCATGCCTCCTTTTTACAGTCCACGCTCTCTTTTTGCAGCCCCCACCTCCTTTTCACAAATCTTACAAGTCTCTACCATAAAGTAGCTGTAAATGTATTTACAAAATACCAGTGATTGTCCGCTGTCTCTAATATCATGTCCTCTCTCTATCTGAAACTGAATCTCTCCAAAACTGAACTCCTTGTTCTAACTCCCTCTACTAACCTACCTATACCTGACTTTGCAATTTCCTTGGGTGGCGCCACCATAACTGCCAAGCAGCAAGCTCGCTGTCTTGGAGTCATATTTGACGCACAACTTTCCTTTATTCCCCATATACAATCACTCGCTCATGTCACCTGCACCTTAAAAACATCTCCAGAATCTGACCTTTTCTCACCTTTGATACTGCAAAAACTCTTACTTATTCACTCTCGTCTGGACTACTGCAACTCTGTTCTGATTGGCCTCCCTCTAAACAAACTCTCTCCTCTCCAATCCATTCTGAATGCAGCAGCCAGGGTCGTATTTCTATCAGGCCGCTTCACTGACGCCTCTACCCTGTGCCAGTCATTGCATTGGTTACCCATTCACCACAGAATACAATACAAATTCATATCTCTCACCCTCAAAGCTCTCCCCAGTTCTGCACCGCCCTATATCTCATCCCTCAATTCTATCTATTGTCCCTCCCATGCCCTCCGTTCTGCAACTGATCGAAGACTGACATCCTCCTTAATCAAAACCTCACAACTTCGTCTCCAAGACTTCTCTCGTGCTGCACCAGTTTTCTGGAATGCACTGCCCCAAACGATGCGACTAATATCTAGCCCCCATGTCTTCAAGCGCGCTTTAAAAACACATCTGCTTAGACAAGCCCATCACCTCAACTCACTAACCTAACGCTCCCCTGTTCCCTCCTAAATGTTAATCTTAATCTGCCCCTGCCTATTCATCTGTCTCCACATCCTCCATGCACCAAATGCCACACGGTAACTGCCCTTAGACAGATACTGGCTGATGACCATGTTCTTCCTATTGTGTCCCCCCCATTTCCATATAGATTGTAAGCTTGTGAGCAGGGCCCTTAATCCTCCTGTAACTGTTGAAATGTGATACATTGTATTGTTTATATTGTCTGTACATGTCCCTACTTAATTGCAAAGTGCTGCGGAATATGTTGGCGCTATATAAATAAAAATAATTATTATTATTTAATGGTTAAAATATAAGGTCATCACATTTCTTCTCTTCAGTCAGTTTATTGTGTGCAGAGTAGGCCGTAATATACTATACAGTATATAAACTATAGGGATGTCATAAAAGTTCCTGCAGGTGTAATGTGACTCCTACACATTACATCTACAGAAGTTTTTATGACCTCTCATTGTAAATCCATAAACATTAATATGGAGTTGGTCCCTTTGCAGCTATAACAACTACCGCTCTTCTGGGAAGACTTTCTACAAGATTTTGGAGGTGTCTGTGGGAATTTTTGCCTCTTCATCCAGAAGAGCATTTGTGAGGTCATACACTGATGTTGGAGGAGAGGGCTGGGTTCACCATCTCCACCCTGGTCTATCTCACAGATTTCAATGGGGTTGAGGTCTAGGTTCTGCGCGGCAGATCATGTTATTCCACCACAAACTCCTCCAACCATGCCTTTATGGACCTAGTGCACTAGACACAGTTACAGGGAACAGAAAATGGCCTTCCCCAAACTGTTCCCACAAAGTTGGAAGCTACAATTGTCTACAATGTCTTTGTATACTGAAGCATTAAGATATCTTTTTCTTGAACTAAAGGGACTAGGTCAACCCCTGAAAAATAACCCCTTAGCATTATCCCTCCTCCACCAAATTTTACAGCCGGCACAATGCAGTCAGGAAGGCAACATACCCCTGGCATTTGCCAAATCCAGAGTCATCCATCAGATTCCAGATAGAGAAGTGTGATCAGAAACTACATAGGACTATTCCACTATTCCACAGTCCAGTGGTGGCGGCTTTACATCACTTCATCCGTTGCTTGGTATTCTGCTTGGTGATGTAAGGCTGCATAAAGCTGCTTGGCCATGAAGCTCCCAGCACGGCTATTGTGCTGATGTTAATACCAGAGAAGGCTTTTTGGACTCTACAGTTATGGAGTCAGCAGAGCGTTGGTGACTTTTTTTGCCCTCTGCTCCTCAGCACTCGACCCCCTGCTCTGAAATATTTTGTGGTCTCCACTTCGTGGCTGAGTTGCTGCGGTTCCTAAACGCTTCCAATAATATCACTCACAGGTGATTGGGAAGTTTCTTCCCTCCTAAATATTCCACCAGCTGTCCTTGTTGTCCAAAGCCACCAATCATGGTCCAGCTTTTATTTTACCAGAACTGTTTAAAAAAAAAATAAAGTTCCAATGTGATTGGCTACTGTGGACAGCAAAGTTTTTCTTTTAGATGGTTTGGATAACTGAGACCTATCTATGAAGAGTTTAGAATATATGGGTCATAAGGAATATATCAATAGTTTAGTATCTCAACACTACTTCCAGACCAAATGAGAAAGAATTCTAAATCTTGGCTCCAAGAAGAGGAGACATGCAACCATGACCACTAAAACACGGTTCTGCGCTGTCTGATCACTGCTTATCCCTGCTTTCCTGCAATTCCTTCTCTATGATTATGACTTGGCCACAGCCAAAGTTGCTGTAGAGACAATATTAATATTTCTTCCTCCAATTGCCACAAAAAAAACATTTTCTCCAGTGAATGTTACTATTTACTTCAGACCATAAGAATTAAATAAAAAAGTAAAAAAAAAAAAATGGCAACAGGAGCTAGTACCATTAGAGATCCTATATGGGTTGTATTCTGTTTGTAGCATCGGCATCTCTGCCCCCTGACAGGCAGAGACGCCGTCCCCCTTACCGCCGCGCTCCGGGCCCGGCGTCTTCCGGCCCTCCTGCTGCAGCTGCTGCCCGCGCGCGCAGCTTCCCTAGCACTGTGCTAAGGGCACGCGCGCGCTCCCTCCCTCTTAAAGGGTCCGCACGCGCCGTCCTAAGGAGTCCCTGGCCAATGGCCGGAGGACCTCTCATATAAAAGGCACCTCCTCCAAAATGGAGGTGCCCGTGCAAGGTTGTAGCTTTGTGTTCTAAACTCTGCTTCAGCCCTCAGGTCCCGCTGCTAGTCTGACTACCAGTCCAGTCCGCCAGCCGGACTACCAGTCCAGTCCGCCAGCCTGACTACCAGTCCAGTCCGCCAGCCTGACTACCAGTCCAGTCCGCCAGCCTGACTACCAGTCCAGTCCGCCAGCCTGACTACCAGTCCAGTCCGCCAGCCTGACTACCAGTCCAGTCCGCCAGCCAAGTACACTCTCCAGACAGACGGTCTGCCTACGGTCCAATCCCGCCAGTCTGTCTATGGGCCAGGCTTGCCTGCCTACCTGGAGAATGTACCAGTTACCTGCTGTGCCTACCTGCCAGCCTACCTGGAGGCTCCTGCCAGTTACCCGTGGTGTCTACCAGTCCGTCTACCCGGATCACCCGTCAGCCTGCCTGCTGTGCTCATCCGCTGTACCGGTCAGTCCCTGCCTTCTGACCCGTGGGAGTCACCTGCTATCATACAAGGACTGGCCCAGAGTAGCACCTGGTCCCTCTGCTCGGTCCTTCCCTGATTCACGGAGTCGATTGAGCCGCCGTGCGACCTTGGTCAGTCCCAGTTGATACCTAGTCACGCCCCATCTGGTCCCTCCTTGCACCGCAGCACAGAGGTTCCACCACCCGGATCCATAACACTGTTTTCAAGAGAAAAAGGCATCTGCTCTCCATAGCTATCAATGACTAACACCTCATTCAGACGTCTTTTTTTCACATGAAGATCTTGAACACATTATAGCATGTGCGGCTGTTCACATATTTGTGTTTTTTTTGCAGACTGAGCATCTATATAAAAAAGATGGAGAAGTCCATTTTTCTTTCAAGTCACAGATCAGACTCACCCATTCGAGTCAATAATTGTCAGTGAAAGCAATTTGAGAGCCAGTGAAAGCAATTTGAGAGTCAGTGAAAGCAATCTGAGAGAGTCAGTGAAAGCAATCTGAGAGAGTCAGTGAAAGCAATCTGAGAGAGTCAGTGAAAGCAATCTGGGAGAGTCAGAGAAAGCCATCTGTGTGTCACCCGAGTGCTGTCCATTTTTTCCTGTTTAATAAAAGGTCGAAGCTTGGAAATTTATTTATTTTTTGCATATGAAAAAAACAGATATCACACTGATTTTAACAAAACATGGATCAATCATGGATGAAAATCAGATGCAGTGCACAACTGAAAACTATCCATTTCTTTCTCGTCTGCAAAAAAAATATATATACAGATGTCTTAGTGAGGTCTAACTTAAACTTGATCCATTTTTAACCTGACATTTAACACCCCTCCCATACATTCTGCACAAAAACTGGCTAGAGCTAGGACAGCACTTCTAGACTTTGCAAATTTGTTCATAGGCCTAATATGGAAAAGGTGACACAATGTGTCTTCACGTACTTCAGGATCACCCATGTACACACATTGCTCACATTCTTAAACAAGAATGTACAAAATGTGATAAAGTCACCGAACAGTGACTCCACTCTTCCATGTAAAACAGAGACAATATGTGAAAGTGACTGCAGGCAGCACCATTGCTCAAGACCCACACTGCTCTCCCACCTCCATATGTGGGTCACAACCTCATATACAAGAGTCACCATGGTAACTACTTCATTAACTGGTAACTTCACATTGAAGTTAATGTAAAAATGTGGTGACACAAAGAGCTTTCATACGGTGATTGTTTTAGATATAACACAGCAATCTACAAATCACATTCACATTAAAGATGTGGTCCACTACTTTTACACTGATGACCAATCCGTAGGATAGGTCATCAATGTTTGATCAGCCGGGGTCCGAAACCTGGCACTCCTGCCGATCAGGTGTTATCGGTGGCGGCAGCGGCGGCCGGAAGTACTTACTTGCGTTGCTGGCTGTCTACTTGTAGTGGCCAGAGCCAAGTACCGAGTAAGTGGCCGAGGGTGCTGGGTATCGGACCCAGCCAATGAGGATAGACCATAAATTTAAAAGTAGTGGGAAACCTCTTTAACGTTAGGCTCTGCTCGGAGCCTCCATTAGCATTCTACATGGACTGTGACAGAAACCACAATAGACCATAAGGCTATGTTCACATGTTCTGTTTTTTTGCTGCGTTTTTTTGCTGCTTTTTTATGCAAATTAAAAGCTGCTTTTTACAGACATAAAACTTTTTCCACTAAATAATTTGATCAAATTGCCCTTTTTTCCGAAAATGTTTTCAGGATTCACATATGTCTTGCATTGATGGACTAACACCTTGCATTGTTCACGCTTGGATGGTGGCAGCAAAGCTGAACTTTGGGATCCTGAAAAACACAGCAAAAACACGCAACAAAAAATGCAGAAAAAACACAGCAAGAAAAGCAGCGGAAAAAACAGCAAAACTGCAGCTTTTTTTACTGCCAAGAGATCGGGTTTTGACTACAGAAAAAAAGCAGCAAAAAAATCACGTGAGAAAGACTTAACTTTAGGACAATGGGTTCATTGGGCACCAATGCTATCCCTCGTACGATGGATCAGGCAGAGTGTTGTCGCTTCCACACAACCGTATTTTTAGTCCAAGTGCAGTCCGTGAAAAAAAAGGACTGCAATCGGACCATTATTATTCAATGTAGCAGAGCAGATGTGTGATTTTTTTTCACTGGCAAATCCATATGGAGACACAGTATAGCATCTGTCTTTACAGGTACAATGTTATTCTGTAATATAAGAAACTGTAAATGGTCATGTAAATAATTAATAGCTGCTGTAAAAATGGAATGTATACGGGTGACGAGTAAGAAAAATCGTCCCACTTTTCTGGATGAAACTCTGAATGTTTTTTTAGTTGCTCGTGTGAACCTACCCTAAATGAAAGCTACAATGATGGCTGGCTGGTGTGGACTTACTCACTTTTCATCTTTGGATCCAGTGTTTTAAAGCCATGTTCAGATGTATCGGAAGCTCTGCGTGTTTTCCGGTGCTTTTTTGTGCAAAAAATCGGCTTCATTTAAATTTTCAAGTAAAGTGAAAGTTATTTAATGAAAACTCATGCCCACTGTGCATTTAAAGATGCTGTATATACAGTGCTGGCCAAAAATATTGGCACCCCTGCAATTCTGTCAGATAATACTCACTTTCTTCCTGAAAATGATTGCAATCACAAATTCTTTGGTATTATTATCTTCATTTAATTTGCTTGCAAGGAAAAAACACAAAAGAGAATGAAGCTAAAATCAAATCATTGATCATTTCACACAAAACTCCAAAAAAGGGCCGGACAAAAGTATTGGCACCCTCAGCCTAATACTTGGTTGCACAACCTTTAGCCAAAATAAATGCGAACAACAGCTTCCGGTAACCATCAATGAGTTTCTTACAATGCTCTGCTGGAATTGTAGACCATTCTTCTTTGGCACCTGATATTTGAAGGGTGCCTTCTCCAAACTGCCATTTTGAGATCTCTCCACAGGAGTTCTATGGGATTCAGGTCTGGACTCATTGCTGGCCACCTTAGAAGTCTCCAGTGCTTTCTCTTAAACCATTTTATAGTGCTTTTGGAAGTGTGTTTTGGGTCATTGTCCTGCTGGAAGACCCATGACCTCTGAGGGAGACCCAGCTTTCTCACACTGGGCCCTACATTATGCTGGAAAATTTGTTGGTAGTCTTCAGACTTCATAATGCCATGCACACGGTCAAGCAGTCCAGTGCCAGAGGCAGCAAAGGAACCCCAGAACATCAGGGAACCTCCGCCATGTTTGACTGTAGGGACCGTGTTCTTTTCTTTGAATGACTCTTTTTTTTCCTGTACACTCTATGTTGATGCTTTTTCCCAAAAAGCTCTAGTTTTGTCTCATCTGACCAGAGAACATTCTTCCAAAACGTTTTAGGCTTTCTCAGGTAAGTTTTGGCAAACTCCAGCCTGGCTTTTTTATGTCTCGGGGTAAGAAGTGGGGTCTTCCTGGGCATCCTACCATACAGTCCCTTTTCATTCAGACGCCGATGGATAGTACGGGTTGACACTGTTGTACCCTCGGCCTGCAGGGCAGCTTGAACTTGTTTGGATGTTAGTCAAGGTTCTTTATCCACCATCCGCACAATCTTGCGTTGAAATCTCTCGTCAATTTTTCTTTTCCGTCCACATCTAGGGAGGTTAGCCACAGTGCCATGGGCTTTAAACTTCTTGATGACACTGCGCACGGAAGACACAGGAACATTCAGGTCTTTGGAGATGGACTTGTAGCCTTGAGATTGCTCATGCTTCCTCACAATTTGGTTTCTCAAGTCCTCAGACAGTTCTTTGGTCTTCTTTCTTTTCTCCATGCTCAATGTGGTACACACAAGGACACAGGACAGAGGTTGAGTCAACTTTAATCCATGTTAAGTGGCTGCAAGTGTGATTTAGTTATTGCCAACACCTGTTAGGTGCCACAGGTAAGTTACAGGTGCTGTTAATTACACCAATTAGAGAAGCATCACATGATTTTTCAAACGGTGCCAATACTTTTGTCCACCCCCTTTTTTAGGTTTTGTGTGGAATTATATCCAATTTGGCTTTTGGACCATTCTTTTTGTGTTTTTTTCATTGAAGACAAATTAAATGAAGAGAATAATACCAAAGAATTTGTGATTGCAATCATTTTCAGGAAGAAACTGAGTATTATCTGACAGAATTGCAGGGGGTGCCAATACTTTTGGCCAGCACTGTACAGTATATTTTTTGGAGAGCCTGAAACCCAGCTTCATTTTTGAGTGTAGAATCCCAGCTTTTCTGGACTAAAAAAACTGCATAAAAAACACAGTTTCTAATCTACATCAAAATAATGCATCAAAAGGGAAAGAAAACACAGAAAAAGAAGCACAACAAAAATGCAATAATAGAGCAGATTACTATTCCATATTTTGGTGCAGACACCTGCAAAAAAACGCAGCTGAAAAATTGCAGCATTTTTGAACGAGGGAGCATGGCCTAATAATTTTCTGAACTCAAATAAGCATTCACAGACTTAGTAAGTCCCAAGGACTCCATGGTGTTGCAACTCTCACCACAATACTGGAATAAGGCCTCCACCACAGGGACCTCTGGATTGAGTCCATGGAGTAGCTGTAAATCAGTGGTTCAATTTAAAGAAAAGATAAGTACAAGACTGAGACAATATCAAAATTAGAACAAAATACGTAGTCAGCAGATAGTCAAGATTTCCAAGACATCAGCCAAGTCCAAGAAATCAGGAAGTGAGATAAAGAACAGAGTAGTCAGACTAGTATAGTAATAAATATACAACTGGCAATGATAGGGAATACATGGCAAATTAAAACATGATGCCATAATAACTTATTGCCACTAAACTTGTCCTCCCATTGGACCTCTAAATGTCTCCAGTGACTCACTGGCCAACAAGATTTTGACTGTCAGCTTTGGTTTTATTACAATTTTTGACTGGACAGTGCTCTGCAACTTTCCCACTGGCGAAGCTGCCTATAGTGTTTGCTTTACGCTCCACTCCTCCCAGCACAGGAGGAATCAGCGCTACCTCTGCTGTTGGCAATGCCTTCAGGAAAGAAGAGGCCGCATCTAACAGTGGTGGAAACCAGCACAAGAGCAGGAACAGGTGAGTATGTTACAGGTTTAAGACGCAGCAATTTTTCGGTAGTCCAGAATATTGGAACCCTAATAAAAACCAATTATACCCTTATGCACGATAATGGTCCTGTTAAAGCTATCATGGCTCTATTTTGAATGGAAGCCATGAATCTAGTATGAACAGAGCCTTAGACCGCTAGCAGTCAGATAAAAACTGAAAAATCAAAAAGATGAGGGACCCCATTCCATTTTTTTTGAGAGGGGGTGGATTTTTTTTTTTTTTTCTCTTTCCTTTCTTCGTCTACTATATTTCCCTAATTATAATGATAGAAACTGATTGTAATTTTATAACTTTATATTTATACATTGTTTTATGCTGTATGTAAAAATTATTATTATTATTTTTTATAATATAAAATATAGGGTGGTAGATAACAATATATCCTATGAAGTATTATGATTATAGGATTCACAAGTTTTTAAACTGCGAATCCTTTTTATGAGAACCCTATATGCTTCATGAGGTATTAATTTAGAACAATCCTTTTTACTCTATTGAGCATAAATGAACTCAAGGGGTTAATATAGAGGTATTACTCTGTATCTGGCCCCGTCCCTTTGAAGTAATTGTATATGACGCGCCCCTGGGCCTGAGTCGCGCAGTGTTGCGCACGCGGGAGCCTACCCGGAGCCGGATCGGATAGGGGTAGTAGTCTCGTGGCGATGACCCGGTCCGTGCCCAGGGAGTCAGACTAAGTGGCGGTATATTAGCAGTAGATGTAGGACGACTACGCCACCCGTTGAATGCAGCTATGGAGCTGCTGCTGCAGGGCAGACCGCTGAGGCCGGTGGAAGGATGGTGCAGCGTGGATGGTATAACCCCCAACGGGAGGGGTATGGCCTCAGGGCAGCCGACGTGGATGATGGGGGTAGCAGGAACCACTCAGAGACGATGCGGTGTAGTTCAGGGTCTTTACTGGTGACAAAGATAGACCCTCCCGGAGTACTAGCTAGCGGTCGGGGCCTGGTCAGTCCTTGAGCAGATGGGATCCCCCTTGGCCAGGCGGAGTTGTATGCCTCCCCAACTGATTGTACTCTTCTGGCTTCCTTGCTAGAGGCGGGTAAAGGTAGCCCACGTCCCTGAGTGTACCGTGTGGTGCTCACCCGTATGGCCGGTGACTCGGGGCCTTCTAGTGGCTTCCGCTCCACGACGGCGGTGCTGGTCCCACGCGTGTGACCGTGCCTTCGGGTTTCTTGGCCAGAGGACCTGAAATCCCCTGCCGGGCGGTTTCTGCTGCTGGGTCTGGGTTAATCCCCACAGCCTCGGACTCCGGGTCCGGTGGTAACTCTTCAATCAGGGCGAGCTCTTCAGCTGCCAGCCCCTGATTCCTTTTAGCACGACTTCCCCAGAGCTCCTGATCTTTCTTTCCTATCACTGCTTCTCTTCTTCTCTCTACTCTTCTCTACTCACTAACCCTGCCTCAGCCCCAGCTTTATATAGGGGAAGTTCTTCCCCTCCCAGGACTGGGCAGGAGGTGTGGCATGCATAGGATTCCTGACCAAGAGACCTCCCACCTGCTCTCAGACATAACATTGCTATTACTGTGGAGATCAGACCCCTGGGGTGCCACATTCCCCCCTAGTGAAAGTTAGTACTCCGGGACTAAACATACTTTTGTAAACATAACAAGGTGCAAACAATAACATTCTAATAGAGACAACACATAAGGTGGTCACGGCGTGTCCGCAACCGGGTGTAACTTTTGAGGAAAACAAGGGTGTCCATTTCACCAACACAGGGAGACGTAACCAGGTAGGGGTCTGTCCTGCCCCGAGTCCTTAACAGTCTTTCAGTCCATCCTGGGTTACGCTCCAACTATAGGCACAAAGGATTCCCGGTAATCCACCAAAGACTCCTATAAATAACTAGAAACACATAATTATACACAAGCAACAATAAACAGGTAAACATTAATAAAATAGCTTGAACATTTAGATCCTCCACCGTATGGGCAGCTGGCCTCTAGTGACCCTAGTGGACCTACGGAGCTGGTTGATTGGTCCTGAGCTACAGGGTATAGGAGCTGTCAAGGGTAAACTGGGCAGCCGTCTACGGACTCTTTGGCTCACTAGGGGTATGGCAGGCTCACTATAAGCAGAGGGTTGATTTTCCTAGTCTGCTTGTGTGGGGCCTTCTGCCTCCTGGACCGGCTGTTCTTCCAGTTCTACCTGTGTCTCCGTAGGCACTTGGGATGCTGGTTGGAGGAACGTGAGGACGGGTACCACAATAGCACCATTGACTTGAGTCCAAGACCGAGGGAAGTCTCCGAGCACAGTACTAACCATATCTTCCCTTTCCTCTACGGGTCGAGGGCCCTCTTGTTCCTCTTCAGGGTTCCGTAGCTGTTCGGGACACTTCTTTAGGTGATCCCGGGATACAATGGCTGTGGTTTCCCCTCCGTCTTTACTGATTGTACAGATCTTTGGGTTGTCGTGGCTTGAGGGCAGTACAGTGTACGGGTCCTTCTCCCACTGGTCGTCCAACTTGTGGAGCCGTCTTTTCCTCTTCAAGACCTGCTCTCCGGGCACCAGGGGAACAGCGGGAGCATACTGGTTGTAAGTTTTCTCTTGTCTTTCCCTAGCTTGACAGAGACTTCGCTCCACGCTCTCCTGTACTTTCCGGTACTGCTGCTGCCTCTCTGTGTCCCAGTCTGCTTCTGGTGAAGTGTCCTCGGGTGTCAGGACTCCCATCTCCAGATCAACAGGAAGCTTACCAGGTCTTACCCTCATTAGGTAAGCCGGGGTACAGTTGGTGGAACCTACAGGGATGTGGTTGTATAGGTCCACCAGGTCGGGCAGCTTTTCAGGCCACAGACTACGTTCTTCCAGGGGCAATGTTTTCAGAAGATCTATCACCACCTGGTTCATTTTCTCACAAAGTCCATTAGTTTGCGGGTGATAGGGTGTTGTTCTAATCTTCCGGCAGCCATACAGGGTGCAGAACTCCTGGAACACTTCCGCTTCAAAGGCAGGCCCCTGGTCCGTCAGCACCTGCTCCGGGTATCCGTGCGGACGGCAGAAGTGCTGCTGGAAGGCTCTAGCTGCTGTTTGAGCCGTTAAGTCCTTGACGGGGACGACAACCAAGAACCGGGAGTAGTGATCCACGATGGTTAACGCGTAGACGTAGCCACTTCTGCTTGGGGTCAGTTTTACATGATCCAAGGCTACCAGTTCCAACGGCTGTCTGGTGATGATGGACTGCAGGGGAGTCTTCTGGCTGGCACGGTCCCTCCTTCTTAGGTTGCATGGGCCACAGTCTCTGCACCACCTCTCGATGGTTCCTCTCATGCCTACCCAATGGAACCGCCCGCGCAGCAGGAACTCCAGCTTCTTCCATCCGAAGTGCCCAGATCCGTCGTGGTATGCCTCCATCACCATAGCTGCGTCTCTTCTTGGCACCACTACTTGCCAGATTAGTTCATGCGTCCGGGAGTTAACCATTCTGCGGCACAACTTCCCCTTGTAAAGGAACAGTCGACTCTTCTCAGCCCACAGTTGCTTGGCTTCCTCCGGAGCGTCTGGGTCAAGGCGTGCATCTGGCCGAGTCAGCATCTCCTTAACCAGTCGGACGGCAGGGTCACTGTCTTGCGTCTCCGCCCAGTTGTAATGAGGTAATGGGTTGAACGTAGCGGATTGCTTACTCCTTACACGGTGGGAATACTGGATAGTCCCATGACGGTGGAACGCGGGGAGTTCAACTTCTTCCAGTTCCTCTGAATCTTCCCCTACGTCCGGTAGGTTCGGCATCCTGGACAGGGCGTCCGCGTTGGTATTGGAGCGTCCTGCCCGGTATTTGATTGTAAACTCATAGTTGGACAAGCGGGCCATCCATCTCTGCTCTAGGGCACCGAGTCTTGCAGTGTCCAGGTGTGTCAACGGGTTGTTATCCGTGTACACGGTGAACCGGGAAGAAGCGAGGTAGTGCTTAAAGCGTTCGGTGACTGCCCACACCACTGCCAGGAACTCTAGCTTAAATGAGCTGTAATTCTCAGGGTTTCTTTCGGTGGGTCGCAGTTTTCGGCTGGCGTAAGCAATTACCCGTTCTTTCCCCTGCTGGATCTGGGATAGTACGGCTCCTAGCCCGATGTTACTGGCGTCGGTGTAGAGGATAAAGGGCTGGCTATAATCAGGGTACGCCAGGATTTCATCCCCCGTGAGGGCCATCTTCAGCTGGCGGAAGGACTCTTCTTCCAGCTTCTCCCATCTGAAGGGTGGCTTCTGGTTCTTGGCCTTCCTGGACTGGCCTATCAGGAGGTCCTGCATAGGAGCTGCCTTTTTGGTGAAACCGGGAATGAACCTTCGGTAGTAGCCTACCAACCCGAGGAACTGCCTCACTTCCTTTACGCTGGAGGGGCTTGGCCATTCCTTAATTGCGGTGATCTTATCAGGGTCGGGAGCCACTCCGTCAGCACTCACCACGTGTCCCAGGTACTGCACCTTTGGTTTCAGGAGGTGACACTTGGAGGGTTTCACCTTTAGGCCGTAACTTGCCAGAGCTTCGAACACTTCCGCCAGGTGTTTCAGGTGGTCCTCATAGGTCTTGGAATAGACGATGACATCGTCCAGGTATAACAGGACCGTCTCAAAGTTTCGGTGTCCCAGACAGCATTCCATCAATCGCTGGAAGGTTCCTAGTGCGTTGCAGAGTCCGAACGGCATGCAGGTAAACTCGCTAAGTCCCATCGGGGTGGTGAATGCGGTCTTCTCCCGGTCCGCCTCTGCTACAGGAACCTGCCAGTACCCGCTAGTGAGATCCAAGGTGGAGAAGAAGTTAGCAGATTTTAAAGCAGCCAAAGACTCCTCTATTCTTGGTAAGGGGTACGCATCTTTGTGTGTGATACGGTTAATTTTCCGGTAATCTACACACATTCTCATGGTGTTGTCTTTCTTTTTGACCAAGACTAGTGGAGCTGCCCAGGGGCTACAGCTATCCCTGATTACCCCAGCCTCCTTCATGTCTCTAAGCATCCCCTTGGCGTGTTGGTAGTGTGCAGGGGGTACGGGTCGATACCTCTCTTTTATGGGAGGATGGTCTCCCGTGGGGATGTGGTGTTCTACCCCCTTGACTCGCCCGAAGTCTAACGGGTGTTTACTAAACACTCTCTCGTACTCTTGAACCACCCGGTAGACTCCCTGTTTCTGGTGCGAGGGAGTGGAGTCAGTACCCAAATGTAGTTGCTGACACCAATCCTCCATTATTTTCTCAGAGCAGTTACCTTCCTCCGGATGAGATGGAGGCAAGGGTTCCACAGACTGTATAGAATTTTGGTTGATAGTATATAATTTGGCTAGCGTAGCATACCGGGGCAGGTATACTTCCCTTTTCCCAATATTTATTATGCGAACGGGTACCCTCCCATGGCGTACATCAACTACCCGCCGGGCTGTCAAAATGGTGGGCCTACTGTCTGAGTAGACTGGCTCTACCATGGCCTGGTAATCTCTACCTCTCAGACCAATAGCTGCCCGGCACCAAATCATCATTTCACTTTTCGGGGGTATGGCAATAGGGAAAGGGTCACACATTCTTACGCTACCAATCTCACCGCCGGAGAGTTCCACTTGTTGCCGTCGCATCAGTGCCCGGATCTCTTTCTGGAGCACTCGCTGCTGGCTGGAGCTGGTGTTCTTGGCAACCTGCTGTAAAATGAAAATCACCTCTGCAAGACAATTTTCAATCACATTAGTTCCTAGAGTTATCTTTGGGTGACTCTCGCGCTTGTCAATGTCCACAATGATCAGTCCCTGTGCTGCCAGTTCGACTCTACCGATTTTAATGGTCATTTCTTTAAATCCGATCTGCGGCACGGGTTGACCATTGCTGGCAATAATACTCAAGTCGTCGTCAGGGTAGCGGGTTATATCCGAGTCATTCCAGTACTGCTTGAAGAGCACGTACGGGATGGTGGTGACCTGTGACCCGGTGTCCAGTAGGGCACTCATAGGAATGCCATCCAGTACCACAGGCAAGACTGGACGTCCTCCCACATATTTGTCGCGCCAGCTCGATGGGCCTGGTGATCTTTTTCCTGGGGGTTGGCCCTCTACCCCAGGTTGTGCCAGTTTAAAGGACAGTACCTTGCCATATGTCCGGGTTGATTGCAGCGGCGGCAGATGGGTTGTCCATCCTCGTTGTATCGGTCGCTGGGTCTTCCTCTGGCCGGTGGGGTCCTCCTTGGTCGACGCCACGGGATGTCCTCCGGTCCGGATGCCAGCTGGATCTTCCCTGGAGTGGAAACCTGTAAAGACTGCACAGTTCGGGTTAGCGCAGCAACGCTTTTAGCTAGCTCTTGGACCTGATGGTGCAGGTCCGGAGCCGGGTCATTGTTCAAAGCCTGCGCGTCAGCTCCCACAGGCCCTGTCGACAAGGGCGCCGCCTCCTGGTGGTAAGCGGTAGTAGGGCGCCTGTGGGTCACCACGCCACCCGGTGCCGGTTCTCGGAGCACCCGGATGGCTCTGTCCTTGAACTGTGCAAAGTCCAGATGAGGATCCTGTAAGGCCATTGCCCGCAACTGGGTTCGGTGGGCATTGCAATATAGTCCCTCTATAAATTGTTCGGTCAACAGCCTGTCCTCGTTTCCCACGCCGTCAGGGTCGGTCTGCTTAATGGCTCTCAGGGCCTCTTGTAGGTTTAGTGCATAGTCCCTTATACTCTCATGTGCTCGCTGCATGCACCCATAGAATCTAAGCTTAATCTCGGCTGAGGTGCGGGTATCAAAGGTGTCCCTCAGCCGGGTTAGTATCCCTGCGACAGTCCTCCTCCCAGGTGGCCAGGACTTTACCTCCCTTTGGGCTGCCCCGGTTAGTTGGGCCACCAGGATGCTCACTTTTTGCTCCTCTGTGAGGGGGTACACCTGGAAGAGGCTATCCAGCTTTTCTTTAAAGTCATGCAGGGTATGTGACTCCCCTGAGTACTGGGGTAGCCAGGCTGCCCCCGGGATATAGGGCATGGTGAAAGGCATGACCGCAACAGCGGTGGCGCTGGCGGGGGTTGAGGCAGTGAAGCTCTCCTCCGTATCCGACATCCTTCTCCCCCCTAGTGGACCGTGGCCTACCTTGCGTTGATCCTCTTCCGTAGGCCGCGGCTCCGCAGTGGATCGTCAGGGTTGAGGACCTTCCGTCGCGCTCCTGTGACGTCGGCGTCTGCTGGGCTCCTTCCAGGACCTTACGCAACGTCTGGACGTGAGGCGGGGCTTCAGTTCTCGCGCGCTTTCGGAGTCCACGCCCCTCTTCTTCCCGCGCGGCGTCTTCAAGATGGCGTCCAACGGCGGGAAAACTCCACGGAAGGCGGGAAGAAGGCTGAAAATGGCGCCGGATGGCGGGAATCTTCACCGATGGCGGGAAGAAGGCTGAAGATGGCGCCGGATGGCGGGAATCTTCACCACTGGTAAGTTTGAACAGTCTTTTTCAGGCACGCAGTACCCGGTGGTTGCGGGCACGAGATCCTGCCGACTACGCCAAAAGTTGACGCGCCCCTGGGCCTGAGTCGCGCAGCGTTGCGCACGCGGGAGCCTACCCGGAGCCGGATCGGATAGGGGTAGTAGTCTCGTGGCGATGACCCGGTCCGTGCCCAGGGAGTCAGACTAAGTGGCGGTATATTAGCAGTAGATGTAGGACGACTACGCCACCCGTTGAATGCAGCTATGGAGCTGCCGCTGCAGGGCAGACCGCTGAGGCCGGTGGAAGGATGGTGCAGCGTGGATGGTATAACTCCCAACGGGAGGGGTATGGCCTCAGGGCAGCCGACGTGGATGATGGGGGTAGCAGGAACCACTCAGAGACGATGCGGTGTAGTTCAGGGTCTTTACTGGTGACAAAGATAGACCCTCCCGGAGTACTAGCTAGCGGTCGGGGCCTGGTCAGTCCTTGAGCAGATGGGATCCCCCTTGGCCAGGCGGAGTTGTAGGCCTCCCCAACTGATTGTACTCTTCTGGCTTCCTTGCTAGAGGCGGGTAAAGGTAGCCCACGTCCCTGAGTGTACCGTGTGGTGCTCACCCGTATGGCCGGTGACTCGGGGCCTTCTAGTGGCTTCCGCTCCACGACGGCGGTGCTGGTCCCACGCGTGTGACCGTGCCTTCGGGTTTCTTGGCCAGAGGACCTGAAATCCCCTGCCGGGCGGTTTCTGCTGCTGGGTCTGGGTTAATCCCCACAGCCTCGGACTCCGGGTCCGGTGGTAACTCTTCAATCAGGGCGAGCTCTTCAGCTGTCAGCCCCTGATTCCTTTTAGCACGACTTCCCCAGAGCTCCTGATCTTTCTTTCCTATCACTGCTTCTCTTCTTCTCTCTACTCTTCTCTACTCACTAACCCTGCCTCAGCCCCAGCTTTAAATAGGGGAAGTTCTTCCCCTCCCAGGACTGGGCAGGAGGTGTGGCATGCATAGGATTCCTGACCAAGAGACCTCCCACCTGCTCTCAGACATAACATTGCTATTACTGTGGAGACCAGACCCCTGGGGTGCCACATATACCTGGTCAAAAGTATATAAGGATCAATTGTTTGCTGCTTGTCACACCTGATGAAGGTGGCTGTGTCCACCAAAACGCGTTGTGTGTATTAATAAATCAGTCCTTTTAATATTTTTGCCCTGTTATTGGCGCTCTGGTACCGCTATTCATATTTACTGATTGAGGTGATCTGGCGTAGCACCCCATCCCTCTCGTTCTTGGTCAAATAGCCCTTACACAGCCTGGAGGTGTGTTTGGGGTCATTGTCCTGTTGAAAAATAAATGATGGTCCAACTAATCGCAAACCGGATGGAATAGCATGCCGCTGCAAGATGCTGTGGTAGCCATGCTGGTTCAGAATGCCTTCAATTTTGAATAAATCCCCAACAGTGTCACCAGCAAAGCATCCCCACACCATCACACCTCCTCCTCCATGCTTCACGGTGGGAACCAGGCATGTAGAGTCCATCCGTTCACCTTTTCTGCGTCGCACAAAGACACGGTGGTTGGAACCAAAGATCTCAAATTTGGACTCATCAGACCAAAGCACAGATTTCCACTGGTCTAATGTCCATTCCTTGTGTTCTTTAGCCCAAACAAGTCTCTTCTGCTTGTTGCCTGTCCTTAGCAGTGGTTTCCTAGCAGCTATTTTACCATGAAGGCCTGCTGCACAAAGTCTCCTCTTAACAGTTGTTGAAGAGATGTGTCTGCTGCTAGAACTCTGTGTGGCATTGACCTGGTGTCTAACCTGAGCTGCTGTTAACCTGCGATTTCTGAGGCTGGTGACTCGGATAAACTTATCCTCAGAAGCAGAGGTGACTCTTGGTCTTCTTTTCCTGGGGCGGTCCTCATGTGAGCCAGTTTCTTTGTAGCGCTTGATGGTTTTTGCAACTGCACTTGGGGACACATTCAAAGTTTTCCCAATTTTTCGCACTGACTGACCTTCATTTCTTAAAGTAATGATGGCCACTCGTTTTTCTTTACTTAGCTTCTTTTTTCTTGCCATAATACAAATTCTAACAGTCTATTCAGTAGGACTATCAGCTGTGTATCCACCAGACTTCTGCACAACACAACTGAGGGTCCCAACCCCATTTATAAGGCAAGAAATGCCACTTATTAAACCTGACAGGGCACACCTGTGAAGTGAAAACCATTTCCGGTGACTACCTCTTGAAGCTCATCAAGAGAATGCCAAGAGTGTGCAAAGCAGTCATCAAAGCAAAAGGTGGCTACTTTGAAGAACCTAGAATATAAGACATATTTTCAGTTTCACACTTTTTTGTTAAGTATATAATTCCACATGTGTTAATTCATCGTTTTGATGCCTTCAGTGTGAATGTACAATTTTCATACTCATGAAAATACAGAAAAATCTTTAAATGAGAAGGTGTGTCCAAACATTTGGTCTGTACTGTACATTTTACATTTAAGGCTGTGTGCCCACGTAGCGTTTTTCAAGCGTTTATGCTGCGGAATTTCCGCAGCGGAAACGCTTGTAAAACGCTAGGTAATCCGCACCCCATGGTCCCCAAGGGGATTCCGCATGTTCTATGCACATGCTGCGGATTTTTCCGCAGTGTTTATGCTGCGTACAAAAATCCGCAGCATGTCATTTAATTTTGCGGAAGCGCAGCGGAACTCCCGCCATTGACTTGCATTGAGACGCACAGAAACCGCGACTGTACATTTTTACAAGCGGCTTCTATGCGTCTCTATGTGCGGATGGTACCCAGTTCTGGAGGAGAGGAGACTCTCATCCAGACCTGGGTACCATTGTACCTGTAAAAAAAGTATAAAATAACAAATAAAGTTTATACTCACCTGTCCGGCGTCTTCTCTCTGAATGCCAGCAGCGCTGAAGGACCTTCGGTGACGTCACAGTCATGTGACCGCAGGCCCTTCACCGCTCTGTCTCGCGATATGCAGGCAGCCGGGAACCAGCCAGGAAGCAGCGCTGCTGCACACACCGGGGCCTCGGAGGTGAGTATAGCTTTATTTGTTTTAATTTTTACGGTTCACACTGTATAAATCCATGCTGTTTGCATGGATTTATACAGTGTGACCTAGTTGTCAAGCACTTTCCAAGTGATGCTATCGCCTGGAAAGCGCTTGTCAATCTGCATGCGGAAACGCATGTGAATCCGCATGTGGATCTGCATGTATTCTGCAGGAAAAACGCATGCACAATCTGCATGCGTTTTTTTCTGCCAGGGAGATGCAGAAATGCTGCAGAAATTTTCTGCTTCATTTCTGCATCGTGGGCACATAGCCTTAGATGCAGTGATCGGCTAAGGAAACTTAGCGCAGCAGATGAAAGATACATTATGCTTACTGCCCTTTGAAATCGAAAAATGTCCAGCAGTGCCATCAGCTCAGAACGGGCAGCAATCAGCTACTACCATATACTGTTTGGAGAATTCTGGCCAGATGTGATCTTCAATGAAGAATTGCAGGCAAAATTATATACCTTCACAAAAAATGACAGCAGGTGCTCTAAACTGATGAGTCAAAATGTAAAATATTTGGCTGTAACAGGTGACAATTTGTCCGCTTAAGAGCTGGAGAGCGGTAGAATAATGAGGGTCTGCAGGAACAGTGAAGCATGGTAGAGATTCCTTGCATGTTTGTGGCTGCATTAATGGTTTAATGGTGTCCTCAATGATGGGAAAGACAGGCATATACCGGAAAACCCCTTTAAAACCATCAAAATCATGCTATGTTTCTTAGGGCACTTGAATTTACTATTTTTCATTGCATAATATCAGTTATCAAAATTTTTTCTCACTTCTGATCACTTATTTCCTGCATGTTATTTCAGTACTATAATATTCTCATGTCACTCTGCCCCCAAAATGTTATTATTCCAAGCCGGGAGTGTTATCATAATCTGGAAATGCAGATTATTTTTTTTGGGGAGGGCGTAAAATCTTTTAACAATACAATTCAAATAGCCAGAGCCCTGAAGCCTCAGCCCAGTGCACTAAACCTGCAATTATAATCGTCTTAATTAGACTCAGGCGTGTCCCAGTAATTCCCACACTTCGGCAGAGCCGGTTCCAACCAAACCCATTAGCAAAAACAAACCCCTGTTAGTCATAAAGTGGGGACAGGGGTTTTATTGTACAGTGTTTTACTACGTTCTGTTTATTTATCAGTCACAGTAAGTGTCAAGCGCAGATTATTTCTGTGGGAATGAGGAATATTTATGTTTGTAATTATGGTTTTTATAGCATAGTACTCCGAGTTCCCAGTGCATAATGCAATGATGAAAGGGCTATATGGAAATATATTACCAGAAGTACTGCACATGGCACTTCTATGCACTCACTTAAAGGGAATGTGTCACCTAAATGTTTTCCTAATATCTAAAACCAAATATTGGGGCAGATTTACTAGTCATGTCCTATATTTTAGACCATTATCCTATAAGGAAGAATTGTACTCTAAGAACCATAATGGAAGTTAAAATGTAAATCTTTATTATATACTACATGACACAAAATGTAAAAAACATACTGGTTAAAAAGTGAGAAACCAGAAAATGGCACCACAACACAAATACAAAGTGTGCAGCAGAAGGTAAGTATAAAAATCTAATTTATATTGTTAGGAGCTGGGATTACATCAATCAAGAAACAGTCCACCTGATATAGTTAACAGTGGCAGTTGACCTGGGAATTGCGGCCCCTGAGCGTGGGGCAAACTCTGCCCCCTCGAGACGTTACTGCATTAATATAATAACATGCTGCCTGTCATAAAAAGTCTCAGTCCCAATAGTAAGAGCCCAATGCAAAAAGTACAATGTATAACAATTAATGTACGTCCTGCAGAGTGTGGTGGCAAACCCCAACGCGCGTTTCAGCATATAGCCTTCTTTTTGGGGGTGGCCTAGTATTTATACATTGTATCTATTTATATGGTATTAAATATATGGTCAGAATCTATATAAAATTCTTAAAATTATTATTATTTTTTAAGCAGAACTAAAAGTGGTAACTTGCCTTTATACTATTCTTGGCCAAATGGCCCAGCAAAATTTAGAAACGGACATATATAAAAATGAAAGAAAAGAAGAAAAATAATTAAAAATCTGTACAACTCAGTATAGAAATGTATTTTCAAAGTAGCCCAATCTTTAAAGGGAACCTGTCAAGCGAATCATGGTGCCCAAACTGCAGGCAGCATGAATCACAACCTGGCTGCATGACTGCAGCCAGGTATATTTCTTTCTTTCAGTGAAAATACACTTTAAAGATCTGACGCTGCTGCAGCTGATTGATAGGTTTCTCCTTTGCATGCACATAGGGAGAGACTATGGAGAGACCTGTCAATCAGCTGTTGTAGTGCTGCGAAGATCCAGGGGGGACCGGTGACAGACTTCAAAGCATTTTCCGGGGTGTTAGAGAAAAATATAAATGGCTGCAATTGTGCAGTCAGGCTGAGATTCATGCTGCCTGCAGTCTGGGCAGCATGAGTGATGTGACAGGTTCCCTTTAAGTAGATTGTGAAATGTTGTGAGCAGTGAGACTTTAAATAAATCATTTATCCTTCTCTACTTTTTTTTTTTTTAGCTTTCTGCATCTCCACCAACATTTTACCAGCTTGGCAAGCAAAATTAAAATCATGTGCCAATGTTATTCATATGACAGAAACACTAATATGAGAAGCATAAAAAGGCCACAAGGGAAAGGTGAAATTCTGGTTAAGTCCAGATAAGTTCTGTGTACACAATATGTAAACTATGGGAATTTGAACATTTTGGAAGTCTTTCAAGGTACATACACACCCTGAGATCCTTTAGGGCTCATTCAGATGTCAATATTTTCCACATACAAGAAAAACGGACCAATTACTCTGATCAAATTTTGATCAGAGCGTCGACTAAGTGTCATCAGTTTTTCTTGTACGTAGAGAGAAAAAAAAGTTTCCCCACCTTCTCAATTCTGACAATCCATGAAAATTAGACCCCACTCAAATGTCATCCAAATGCGATTTGATTTTTTTCACGGACTCAGAGATTTGAATTGCCAATTTTGATCCAAGCCTCAGGTCAAAATTGGACATGTCTCCAATATTTTCCTCGGATCACCCGGTCAGAGATAAAAAAAAATTGACACGTGCACAGCTGTATAGAATATCATAGGTATGAGTGCTATCTGTGAAAACCATGGATAGCACTTGTCCTAGAAAATCAGATGTGTGAATGAACCCTTAATAGTTAGCAGTGCCAGTCGCTCTGGGGGCCCTCTGAACATAGGGCACCCTCTGCCCCCTGGTACACTACTGCGTTAATATAATAGCATGTCACGTGTCATAAGAAATCCCAGTCCCAATAGTAAGAGCCCAATGCACAAAGTACAATGTATAGCAATTACCTCCTGCAGAGTGTGGTGCCAAACCCCAACGCGCGTTTCAGTGTGTAGCCTTTTTCTGGTGGTGGCCTTGCATTTATGCAATGTACTTATTTATATAGTATTAAATATATGGTCAGAATCTCTATAAAATGTTTGTTTTTTTTAAGCGGAACTAAAGGTGGTAACTTGCCTTCATAATATTCTTGGCCAAATGGCCTAGCAAAATCTAGAAACTGCCATATATAAAAATTAAGGAAAAGAAGAAAAATAATTAAAAACCTCTAAAAGTCAGTATGGAAATGTACTTCCAAAGTCATTTAATTTTTTTTTAAAGGGAACCGGTCAGGAAAATCATGCTGTTCAAATTGCAGGCAGCATGAATCCAACTCTCAGATCAAACTGGGACATGTCTCCAATATTACAGTGTCCATTTTAGGACATGATCAGATATCAAAATCAAACATCAGAATGATGTCAGTTTGAGGCTAAATACCCTGTCTGACAACTGATTCTGACAAGTGACTTTGACAAGTGACTTTTACAACTATAATAACAATAAAAAAAGTCACTGCTCGCTGATGGGACTTGAACCCATAATTCTATGTCCAGAAATCAATACACTAACCACTGAGCTATAAAGTCAGTTGAAGAAACCTAGGAGTTCTATTTGGTTATATGATTTGCAAACCTGATTGAAACTCATTGGGACTTATGCACAGACTGCAGGCAAGCCAAATTCAAATGATGTTTGATTTTCATGTACGAGTCTGATCAGTGGCGTACCGCCAATGGCGGCAGGCCACGCGACTGCTATGGGGCCCGTGACGCGAGGGGGCCCCATAGCAGTCCAGTGGAGGATATACCGCCACCGATGCAGCTGCTCCCTGCATGCGGTGGGCATGGAGTGATCCCTGCAGCTCTGCTGCTGACAGGAGGAAAATGGCAGCGGAGCTGGAGGGATCTGTTCTCTGCTTCCTCCTTGACACAGACACGTGCAGCTTGATGACATCATCATGCAGCGCTCGCCTGGGTCAGGAAAAAAGTTGCCAGCAACTAGGAGGATGCTGCAGGAGTGCGTGCTGAGAGGTAAGGTTTTTTTTGTTTTTTTTACTTAAAACGCTGGGGAGAGGAACAGGAGAATGAGGGGAGGTGGGGGAGAGCAATGGTGGGGGAGGGGCTGGGGAGAGCAATGAGGGGGATGGGGAGAGAAATAATGGGCATGATGTGGCTGGGGAGAGCAATGATGGGGATGTGGTGCTGGGGAGAGCAATGATGGGGCTGGGGGAGCAATGATGGGGCTGGGGAGAGCAATGATGGGGATGTGGGGCTGGGGAGAGCAATGATGGGGATGTGGGGCTGGGGAGAGCAATGATGGGGATGGTGGGGCTGGGGAGAGCAATGATGGAGATGGTGGCAATGGGGAGAGCAATGATGGGGATGGTGGGTCTGGGGAGAGCAATGATGGGGCTGATGGAGCTGGAGAGAGCAATGATGGGGATGGTGGTGCTGGGGAGAGCAATGATGGGGATAATGGAGCTGGGGAGAGCAATGATGGGGATAATGGAGCTGGGGAGAGCAATGATGGGAATGGTGGGACTGGGGAGAGCAATCATGGGGATGGTGGCGATGGGGAGAGCAATGATGGGGCTGATGAGATCAATTATGCGGATGGTGGGGCTGGGGAGAGCAATAATGTGGCTGATGGAGCTGGGGAGAGCAATGATGGGGATGGTGGGACTGTGGAGAGCAATGATGGGGATGGTGGTGCTGGGGAGAGCAATGATGGGGCTGGGGAGAGCAATGATGGGGCTAATGGAGCTGGGGAGAGCAATGATGGGGATGGTGGGACTGTGGAGAGCAATCATGGGGATGGTGGTGATGGGGAGAGCAATGATGGGGCTGATGGGGCTGAGGAGATCAATGATGTGGATGGTGGGGCTGGGGAGAGCAATGATGGGGATGGTGGGGCTGGGGAGAGCAATGATGGGGCTGATGGAGCTGGGGAGAGCAAATATGGGGATGGTGGGGCTGGAGAGAGAAATGATGGGGCTGATTGAGCTGGAGAGAGCAATGATGTGGATGGTGGGGCTGATAGGGCTGGGGAGAGCAATGATGGGGATGGTGGGGCTAAGGAGAGTAATGATGGAGATGGTGGGGCTGGGGAGAGCAATGATGGGGCTGATGGGGCTGGGGAAAGCAATGATGGGGATGGTTGTACTGGGGAGAGCAATGATGGGGATGGTGGCAATGGGGAGAGCAATTATGAGGATGGTGAGGCTGGGGAGAGCAATGTTGGGGCTGATGGAGCTGGGGAGAGCAATGATGGGGATGGTGGGGCTGGGGAAAACAATGATGGGGCTGATGGGGCTTGGGAGAGCAATGATGGGGATGGTGGGGCTGGGGAGAGCAATGATGGGGATGGTGGGGCTGGGGAGAGCAATGATGGGGATGGTGGGACTGGGGAGAGCAATGATGGGGATGGTGGCAATGGGGAGAGCAATGATGGGGCTGGAGAGAGCAATGATGGGGGTGCTAGGAGAGAGCAATGATGGGGGTGCTGGGAGAGAGCAATGATGGGGGTTTCACTTTGCTTGTACTGCAAAGCCTTGTATATTTCCGTGTGCACATAGCCTTACAGTTAATTGGGGAGAGTCACAGAGACTGAATAATTTATATTATTGGGCGGCAGAGATTATAGTTAATGGGGGCACAGTGCTGCTGATCACTTTGTATTTTGATTACTAAGTGCCTAATAGTATATTAATGGTGGGTAACATATCTGTATTCAGGGGCGCAGTGTGGGGGAGACACAAGTATATATACAATATATGTGACCTTGTTATTTTTAGGGCTGTACTAATCATTGTGACAAGATGAGTCGCGGCTGGAAGACGTCGACATGAAGGTCTGACCAGATGGAGAAGAAGCAGCAGAAACGGCTCTGATCAGAACAGACGTCAGCGGTAAGTGCCTGGATGTAAATATTATTCTGTATCTGTCACTGTGTGACTTGAAGTGATAATGTTACATGTAAAATCCCTTAGGCTGCATTCTCACATTTGTGTGACATGTCCGTGTGCTGCCAGAATTTTTTATCGCATGGTCCACAGACTCAGAGTTTTATAGATACATAACACATCCATGAAAATCACGGATCTGAGAATGAGATCTGTGAGGGTCAGAGAATGTCCTGTTCTGATCCGATTTTGAGGATCAGAATAAGACATGCTCAATGTGTCTGTAAAAGCAGGCAGCACACCGACACTGCACACAGATGCAGGAATGTAGCCTTATTATGTATAGCATACTCACTATATAGTGTACTCACTTATTATGTATAGCGCCGTCCTTAGTTATATAGTTTCACCTTTTTTATGTATAACACCCTTCCTTATTACGTATCATCCTCTCTAGCTCTAAGGGGTCACAGTTGGGGGATCATACTGTGTTGGGGTCACTATACTTTGCCATGGGAGTTTCATGTGGGGTACAGTACGGTCATCATACTGCGCATGTGGAGGAATTCACCATGGGGGTATCATACTGTGTTTGGGGGACACTTTTGTTGGCATGACACTTTATGGGGCAATGAAAGAGGGATCTAGGACTACAGCAGGGGGAAAATTACTATGTAACGGATGGAAAGTTGTGAGATTTGCTCTTGTGTGACCACGACAATTATTTACTTTTTTTTTGGGGGGGGGCAATTAGAACTTCTGCTTTGGGGCCCCATGATTCCTATGTACACCCCTGAGTCTGATGTGTGACTTCAAACATCACAATCAGAATCACAATAACTTTTTGTCACCCTGAGTATTTTCATGGTTGATGTCATAAGACAAGAAAAGCTGCCAGGTACTATCACTAGACTGGATAGCTCAATGGTAAGGCTATGTGCCCACGATGCAGAAATGCTGCATATTTTTTCCACTTCTCCCTGGCAGGAAAAACACATGCAGATTTTACATGAGTTTTTCCTGCCAGGTAGAAGCGTTTGTCAAGCGTTTTTGCATGCATTTCTGCATGCGGGTTATCAAGCGCTTTTCCAAGCGATTTAACAACTTGGTCACACTATATAAATCCATGTAACCGGCAACCAGCATGGATTTATATAGTGTGATCAAGTAATAGTTAAAATAAAAGAATAAGAATGGTAAAAAATAAAGATTATACTTACCTTCCGATGGCCCCTGGTATTATTACAAATAATGTATTATTATTATTACTATTATTATTATCCTTTCAAACCAAAACTATGTGACACAGATGCCTTACCATTAAACTATAGGTTCATTATTTGATTATTTAGGTAGTGATATATAATAATAATTACATAGCAAAAGTAAATTGGGAGTTTGCAGCCAGTTCTTGGGTGGATGGAAAGAAAAATTGACAATAAAGAAATTTTATCATTAGACCCCTTTAAGAAATTATGCAAATGTACAGTCACTTGGAAATAGATATGTAGTAAATTAGTGCCTCCCAATTTAGTTTGGCTATGTAATTTACCATGCAAATAGACAGCGTGTCTGAAACTCTTAACACGTCAGGATGCCAATCAAAATGTCAGATATTAAAAGTAAAACACCCCTGTAGTTTGTGTGCTAAACAGGCATAATTAAAAAAATAATAATAACATTTCTGTTAGGATTTGAACCGTGACACTGCAGTTTCAGAGGCTGATGCCTTACCACTGAACTATCCAGTAAAGTGGCAGTAACTGGCAGCTTTTCTTGTCTTATGACATCAACCATGAAAATACTCAGGGTGACTAAAAGTCATTGTGATTCTGATTCTGATGTTTGAAGAAAGTCACACATCAGACTCACACATCAAGATCAAACATCATTTGAATTTGGCTTGCTTGACATCTGTGCATAAGTCCCAATGAGTTTCAATCAGGTTTGAACTGAAAATCATATATCCAAATAGAACCCCCAGGTTTCTTCAATTGAGTTAATAGCTCAGTGGTTAGTGCACTGGTTTCTGGACTCAGAGTTTTGGGCTCAAGTCCCATCAGCGAACAGTGATTTTTTTTTATTATTATTATTATAGTTGTAAAAGTCACTTATCAAAGTCACTTGTCAGGATCACTTGTCAGACAGGGTATTTAGCCTCAAACTGATATCATTCTGATGTTTGATTTTGATATCTGATCATGTCCTAAAATGGACACTGTGCAATATTTTCCGACGACCACTCGGTCAGAGAAAAAAAATTGGACATGAAAACCACGGATAGCACTCAGAGAAAATCAGATGTGTGAACGAGCCATTAATAACAAAGAGTGTAGTTTTCTCTGCTGCAGTGTCACTCTTGTTCATAGTTGTAATAGCCTAAGACCTCAGACTCAGAAACCGACTGCCGTACAAACTGTGCTCCACTGAGAACCGCTGATCTGTGATGACCCAGGTACTGACCACCACTGTACAAAATGTGATAATCTGCTAGATCTCATAGCTGCAGGACATTATGGGAGGCCCACGTGGCAATGCTAAAAGGAAATGGTGTCGGGAAAGTTTTTTTTTTTTTTTTTGTGAACCACGAATCAAATTTCAAAATGTTCAAATTTACGTGCAACCGCAAATTTTAGGAGATTTGACATGAATGCGATCCTCTTCGTATCAATCCCCTTGTCTCTAACCCTAACCCTAAAAAAATCTGAAATTTGTCCTTGTCCCTTGCTGCAATCTGTGTAAATCTTCACAGAGCATCTGACGCGCCCCCAGGGCCGTGGGGTACTCGTCAGCCGAGCCTTCTATCTCGCTGCTGGGGGATATAACGGTGGCAGGCCCGGTCCGTGACCCAGGGCGGTCAGTGCAAAAGGGGTTTATTTTTAGAAAGTTCGTGACGCCACCTGTGGTGTCTGGTGAGGATCACCAGCGCTGCCACAGTCCTCTGAGGCAGATGTTAGGGCAGCTCGTGATGGAATGGCTCCCCACAGGTGCAGCGGGCCTCAGGGCAGTGAAGTGAGTAAGTGGGGTTGCGCTGGGCATTGTAGTGCAGGGGGGAACTATGGCGCCGATGAAAGGATGGACGGAGGCAATACAGTGCAGTCATCCAAGATTTTACTCACAGTTCTTTAGGCAATCCACAAGTGCACTGTACAGGTGAAGGCCTCCCACGTCGCGCTGTGTTCACCGGGCAGGGGTTCAATCCTTCCTCAGGCAGCCTGGGAATGCCTGGCAGAACCCCACTTTCTCGTGTTCCTACTTTGACTGTCTTCACACTAGGTCCTTCTCCCTCCTGCCCTGCGCTGCCCACTGTCAATCCCGCTCGGGTGCTCTGAAGTCCTTCCTGTACGTCGGATCCGGGACCTGCTTGACCCTCCTGGGAATTAGAATACGGCAGCGATCCCTCTGTCTTCCGACAGATGCGGGGCGTACGGGTGCCATCCTGCACGTGCCGTACCCCCTGGGATCCTTTCTCAAAACAGAGCCTACTCCCTGCTCCCCTCCTGGGCCTCCTGACTCGGCCCTACTTGTGGAGCAGATCTCCTAATGAGACTCTGCTCCCAGACTGTTCTTCTGAACTGTCCCTACTGACTAACCTTTCTGTTCTGTTCAGACTTGGGCCTCTCTGGCAAGGCCCGCCTCTGGAGCAGAGCTCCTGCAGAGCCTCTGCTCCTCTCACTCTCCCCCTCAGACTGAACACACTCTAAGATGGCTTCTCTATTTATACCTCCTTCTACAAGTGCTCCCTCTAACTGCTTCCTCCACCCACACCCACCACTGGTTCCCCCTACCTTTGGGTTCCCCCCACTCCAGCCAGGGTCAGGGCTCAGCAGCTGCGCTCTGCATGTTGCCCCTCCAGCCGGCCTGGAGCAGTGTAGTGTTGGATGCAGGTGTTTGGGTTTCCGTGCAGCACTCCCTCCTTACCCGAGAGAAGGGAGACACCACACCTCTGGGTGAGGTGCAGTACCTCTGTGGCGACTGAACCCTCAGGGTCGCCACATTCCACCCCGGTAAAACACAGCATGTCCGTGGGCTGGAACAAAGCAAAACATGGTATACATGACATGCAAATTTTTGAATGCATTCGCATATAAGATCACAAAAACTATCTTCCCTTTATGGGAGGCACATTACTTGAAATGTTACAGGTTACATTATAAAACATTATAAGAGCCCTATTCATATAAAACACCTTTCAAGAGAGTTCCTGCATCAGGGTGCAACAGTAGCAGCATGAGGGACCTGTCCGCAAACCCTCAACGTAGGCCCTGGGCGTGGCTGCAGGGCATAGATGATCCAATCCTGGAAATCGTCTTCCGCCACACCAAACGGGTTTTGTTCTGAGATATTTGTAAATATAAAACCAAGAGGGTGCACTTTAAGAAGTGCTTAACTATTTATAACGGAAAGTTTGTAGGGAGATCACTGTCCTCATCCCTAATGTCTCTTTACCCTGACGGGTACTTAGGCAAACACATAATAGAAAGAAAACATTTTCAACACTGCAACCCTGCAATTAGTCCCAATACTGCTCCTAGTAATGGGGTCCCCGCCTGGGGTACTCTTCATTCTTCCCTGACCCAGCCGGGTCACGAGGGACTTCTTGCAGGGGTGTGTCCTCACTGACACGATACACTTGCAGGGCGTACCAGCCACGTTCACCATGGTGCCGGGTGAACGTGACACGGTCTCCCGGATACAGGTTCCGGTCGGGATGGCCTTCCTCCAGCTCGGGCTCCACATCCCGCCGATTCACAAATATGTCCCTCTCAAAATCGGGACTGCGGATAAAGCCCCACCCAGCCTTCAGGTTGAATTTGACGACGAGGCCTTCCTCGCGGGGGCTGGGGTGGGCTGACTCCGCCTGGCGGACTAGTGCCTTGGCGGCCTTGTCACGGGCCTCCAGGCGCTCACTGCGTGCATGCCGGGCACGCCGCTCTCGCTCTAGTTGCCGAAGCTCCCGACTGCAGAACTCTTTCCTCTGCAGGGCGGCGGTCTCGGTTTCTTGGGAGAACCCCATCAGGTCTCCCCCCTAGTTGTCCCAGCATATCTCTTCTCCGCCGGGGCAGGCAACCGGGGGTGCTGGTATTGGGAGGAGCGGACACGGCTGCTGGTCCTCAAAGCGGGCGGACCAGTCAAAGACCGGCGCGCCGTATATCCACTCTGGTGCCGGAGGCGGCGGGAGGACTCCCAGCAGTAGGCCCGAAGCTTCAGCACCCGGGAACCGAGGTTCCGGATGGGAGCTATATAGGTGGTCCTCCGGTGCAGCGCCTGGAGATGGAGGTTCCGGGAAGGCACTAGGTGGGGGATCCTCTGGTTCCGCGCCCGGGGGTGGAGGTTCCGGGCTGCACAACTGTTCCAGCCAGGGTACGGCAGCATACGGCGAGGGCTGGGTAAAGAGGCCCAGGAGCAGGTCGGTGCTGGCAGTGCCCGGGACTGGGGATTCTCTCCTACCTGCTCCTGTACTCCATACGGCCTCCTGGTTCTCCGCGGACTCCGCCGGGGCTGGGACGCCGGTGCTGGCTTCCGGTGCTGCTTTCCGCCGTGCTGTTAACTTTTCCAGCAGCTTGCTTCTCCACCTTGTGACCGCTGCTTGCTGGGCTCGCTCCACCTGTTGGCCCAGCTCGAGGACCTCGCTCTGGAGGAACTCCACGTCCTCCGGAGACAATTTCTCCACATCTCCCTCCTGGGTGAGGGGGGTCACTTGGTGCTGCGGCAGGCCAGAGGCGGAGGCTGGGCTTTTGCTTCCTTCCATTCTGACTGCTGGGTGAGGTCTGACTAGACAGGTTGAGACCACACCCTGTCTCCATTCTTTCTCTCCGCCTCCTCTCTTCTTTTGGGGGCGGCCCCACGGCGATCTGCTGTCGGTCACTCCCTGTGACAGCCTCCCTGCCTTGACAGACACATCTATGCGGACAGTCACTGTTGCAAGGGGCAGGGTATGCTTTTGGCGCCATTCTGGGACCCGGTTCCATTTGTTGTCCTTTAGTATGCACATAATGGCACCCGTTCTTCTGGGGCGGGCGCCATATTCAGTAACACAACACAACTCTTTAGGCACACTTCACCCGCTGGTACGGGCTGGTCACGCATCCTGTTCGTGACGCCAAGACATGACGCGCCCCCAGGGCCGTGGGGTACTCGTCAGCCGAGCCTTCTATCTCGCTGCTGGGGGATATAACGGTGGCAGGCCCGGTCCGTGACCCAGGGCGGTCAGTGCAAAAGGGGTTTATTTTTAGAAAGTTCGTGATGCCACCTGTGGTGTCTGGTGAGGATCACCAGCGCTGCAACAGTCCTCTGGGGCAGATGTTAGGGCAGCTCATGATGGAATGGCTCCCCACAGGTGGAGCGGGCCTCAGGGCAGTGAAATGAGTGAGTGGGGTTGCGCTGGGCGTTGTAGTGAAGGGGGGAACAATGGCGCCGATGAAAGGATGGACGGAGGCAATACAGTGCAGTCATCCAAGATTTTACTCACAGTTCTTTAGGTAATCCACAAGTGCACTGTGTAACATACCTGGCGGCGTCCTTGCATGGTGGTCCATCTCCCACTGTGCAAGAGCGCGCACTTGATCTCCAGTCCAGAATGTCTCTCTGGCTTCCCTCCATGCTGTCTGTTTGTGTCTGTTTCTGCTGCTTAAGGGCGGCGCCCGATCACTTCCTGCTTTTTGTACCTGCTGTGGGTCACACCCCTTGTGCGTCCTCAGCCTATTGCTGTCTGTCACCTGGTATATAGCTCAGCTGCTCCCATCTATCCCTGCCTGAGCATAGTGTTTCTTTCAGTGTGTGCTTGCACTCTGAAGGTGCCAGGTCCCGTTCTGTGTTCTCTTGTCTGCCTATCCTGGAGGCTGTATTTCCAGGCCTGTCTGAACACGCTCCTAGCCTGTTCCTCCTGCCTTCTAGGGGCCGATTACCTAGACCCGTTCCTGTATCTTGTCTGACCTGTCTGAACACGCTCCTAGCCTGTTCCTCCCGCCTTCTAGGGGCTGATTACCTAGACCCACTCCTGTATCTTGTCTGTCCTGTCTGAACACGCTCCTTGCCTGTTCGTCCTGCCTCTCTGGGGGCCGTATTCCCAGACCCGCTCCTGTATTCCGCTGCAGTGTCGGTCTCCTCCGTACACTCAGTTTCAGTCTGAACTCTCTCCTATCCTTTACCTGTTTTGCCTCTATGTCCGTTCCCTTCCTTTTTCTGCAGAGTCTGAACTCGTACCTAACTCCTGCTTGTTGTCTCTGTACTCCCGTTTGTGAGTTTGTGGTCCACTCGCTACTTCTCTGCAAGTACTCTGTGAGTATCTGGCTCTGCCTTTCCCTTCCTGTCTGTTCCGTGTGAACAAAGCCCTGTCCCCCCTGCTCAGCCTTGCCAGCTCTGACTCCTTTGCTCACCGCTCCGGCGGTTCTAGCCTGCTCTTACTCCTTTGCTCACCGCTCCGGCGGTTCTAGCCTGCTCTTACTCCTTTGCTCACCGCTCCGGCGGTTCTAGCCTGCTCTGACTCCTTTGCTCGCTGCTCCGGCAGCCTTGCTCCGCTCTGACCCATTTGCTCACTGCTCCGGCAGTCTCGCTCAGCTCTGACCCTTTGCTCACCGCTCCTGGCGGCCTTGTCCTGCTCTACTCTTGCTCACCGCTCCAGGCGGCCTTGTCCTGCCCTGTTCTCGCTCACCTCTCTGGGCGGCCTCACTCTGCTGTGTTTGTCTGCCACATCTGTGGTTCTGTTCCTGAGTCCCAGTGTGTACTGGGTCCTATCCCGCCAGTGTCCCTACCTGCTAGTGCCTCCCTGTCTGCACTCTAGCTGTGCTTGCCTGTACCCCTCTGCCTGTATTGTTCCTGAGTCCCAGTGTGTACTGGGTCCTATCCCGCCTGTGTTCCTACCTGCTAGTGCCTCCCTGTCTGCACTCTAGCTGTGCTTGCCTGTACCCCCCTGCCTGCATACCCGCCTGCCTGCATACCAGTCGTGCCTGCCTATACCCACCAGTCTGTGTGCCAGCCTACCAGTCTGTTCCTGTATTCCCCTGTGTGGGTCAACAGCCGTGTCCGGGGTCTGTCCTGGAGTAGCACCTGGTCCCTCTGCTCGGTTCCTCCTTGGTGCACTGGCGTCGTATGCCGTCGTGCGACCCTGGTCGGATCGGGTGAATACCTAGTTACGCCCCTCCAGGCATTCACTCTCCGGCACGGTCCAGTGGAATCACTACAATCACATGCACACGCCGCTCAGCCCGGGCGTGTGCATTACAGCATGCTCAGGCCATGGTTCCCGTTGAGCCCCACGGCCTTCGCTCTCTGAGAAGTTTTCCAGCGAATACATGCATTAAAAATAAATAAATAAATTTTTTTTTCTCAGCTGAGTTCCAGGCTAATTACGCACCCGTCCAGATGGATCTATCTGCTCTCGTTCCTGCGGATCCGCCACGTTACTATGGGGATCCAAGACAAAGTCGTGCATTTGTGGAGCAATGCATGCTACACTTCAAGTTCTACCCTCTATGTTTTCCCACCGATCGGGTTAAGGTGGCATTCATTATGTCTTACCTGGCGGGTGATGCCTTGGAATGGATCAACCCCCTATATGAAACACAGGATCCGATCCTCCTGGACCTAATGGCCTTCCTGGTGGCCTTTCTAATGGTCTTCGATGATCCTAACCCGGAGGCTCCTGCTGAAGCTTCACCTCCCAATATCCCGGAGCAGCCCCGATGGGTAATGTGTGTGGGTAGCGCAATAGTCCTCCAGCCCAATGAGACTACTGCCCACCCAGAATCCTCACAGGGTGACTACGCTTTCCGGAATACTTCTCCCAACCTCAAGAGGCAGTCCAGACGTGCTAGACGTAGAGGCAAGCCGTCACGCCAGGGTCTGTCCTCCCTGAGACCTCCTGACCCCAACCTTGAAGTCCCTACTGAAGCTTCATCTCCCTGTATCCCAGAGAAGCCCCAACGGGTAATGTGCGTGGGTAGTGCACCAGTTCTCCTGCCCGAAGAGACTTCTGCCCATCCAGACTCCACACAGGAGAACTTTCTGCACCCGGCATCAGATGCTTCACCCACTTTAACCGGTGTGCATGTCCAAGGATGCTCCAAAGCTGTGGTTACCTCAGAGTCTGTGCACCTCTACTACCTGGTGGAGGACCCCCTGTTGCCTCCTGAATCCTCCGGGATACCACTCGATGACAAATGGAGAGAGACTTCTCTACACCCGGTACTCGATACTTTGTCCGCTTCGTCCTGTGAGCCTGACAATGGGTACCCCAAAGTGGTAGTTACCCCCGAGTCTCTACACCCCTCCGACCAGGCGGAGGACCTCCAGTTGTCTCCTGAACCCTTCGGGGTGCTACCTGGTAGCGAAAGGACAGACACTCTCCTATACTCTGTACCTGATACCTCGCTCGCTTCGTCCAGTGAGTCCAACCTAGTGTACTCCGAAGCAGAGGTTACTCCCGAGTCTCTACACCCCTCTGACCAGGCGGAGGACCTCCAGTTGTCTCCAGAACCCTTCGGGGTGCTACCTTATAGCGAAAGGACAGAGACTCTGTACCTGATACCTCGCTCGCTTCGTCCACTGAGTCCAACCTAGTGTACTCCGAAGCAGTGGTTACTCCCGAGTCTCTACACCCCTCCGACCAGGCGGAGGACCTCCAGTTGTCTCCAGAACCCTTCGGGGTGCCGCCTGGTGGTGAATGGACAGAGACTTTCCTATATCCTGGATCTGATACCTCGCTTGCTTCATCCAGTGAGTCCGACCTAGTGTACTCTGAAGCAGAGGTTACCCGTGAGTCTCTACACCCCTCTGACCAGGCGGAGGACCGCCAGTTGTCTCCAGAACCCTTCGGGGTGCCGCCTGGTGGTGAATGGACAGAGACTTTCCTATACTCGGTACCCGATACCTCGCCTGCTTCGTCCAGTGAGTCCGACCTAGTGTACTCTGAAGCAGATGTTTTCTCTGAGCCTCTGCACTCTTCTGACCCGGCGGAGGACCTCCAGTTGTTTCCTGAATCTTCCGGGGTACCACCAGATAACAAAGAGACAGTGACTTTTCCTCATTATGTACCTGATAACCCGTCTATTTCTTCCTGTGAGCTTGACCAGATGTACCTCGAAGCAGAGATTACCCCCAAGTCTCTGTTCCCCTCCAACCCGGTGAAGGACTTCCAGTTGTCTCCTGTACCCTCTGGGGTGCCACCTGAAAATATGTGGAGAGAGACTTCCTTGTGTGCTGTTCCTGGTACTCCACCCGTTTCGTCTGTTGCTGAGGATGGCTGGATAGGAGGTAGCATCCTAGCTAACCAGATGAGATCAGTTTTTCCTGTGGACAGTGGAAGTGATCTCCTTGAAGTGAACGACTGGTCCTCGAATTCCCTGCGGAAGATTCTGGCAGGCCTGAAGAAGAGGGGGCGTAAGGGGGGGGTACTGTAACATACCTGGCGGCGTCCTTGCATGGTGGTCCATCTCCCACTGTGCAAGAGCGCGCACTTGATCTCCAGTCCAGAATGTCTCTCTGGCTTCCCTCCATGCTGTCTGTTTGTGTCTGTTTCTGCTGCTTAAGGGCGGCGCCCGATCACTTCCTGCTTTTTGTACCTGCTGTGGGTCACACCCCTTGTGCGTCCTCAGCCTATTGCTGTCTGTCACCTGGTATATAGCTCAGCTGCTCCCATCTATCCCTGCCTGAGCATAGTGTTTTTTTCAGTGTGTGCTTGCACTCTGAAGGTGCCAGGTCCCGTTCTGTGTTCTCTTGTCTGCCTATCCTGGAGGCTGTATTTCCAGGCCTGTCTGAACACGCTCCTAGCCTGTTCCTCCTGCCTTCTAGGGGCCGATTACCTAGACCCGTTCCTGTATCTTGTCTGACCTGTCTGAACACGCTCCTAGCCTGTTCCTCCCGCCTTCTAGGGGCTGATTACCTAGACCCACTCCTGTATCTTGTCTGTCCTGTCTGAACACGCTCCTTGCCTGTTCGTCCTGCCTCTCTGGGGGCCGTATTCCCAGACCCGCTCCTGTATTCCGCTGCAGTGTCGGTCTCCTCCGTACACTCAGTTTCAGTCTGAACTCTCTCCTATCCTTTACCTGTTTTGCCTCTATGTCCGTTCCCTTCCTTTTTCTGCAGAGTCTGAACTCGTACCTAACTCCTGCTTGTTGTCTCTGTACTCCCGTTTGTGAGTTTGTGGTCCACTCGCTACTTCTCTGCAAGTACTCTGTGAGTATCTGGCTCTGCCTTTCCCTTCCTGTCTGTTCCATGTGAACAGAGCCCTGTCCCCCCTGCTCAGCCTTGCCAGCTCTGACTCCTTTGCTCACCGCTCCGGCGGTTCTAGCCTGCTCTTACTCCTTTGCTCACCGCTCCGGCGGTTCTAGCCTGCTCTTACTCCTTTGCTCACCGCTCCGGCGGTTCTAGCCTGCTCTGACTCCTTTGCTCGCTGCTCCGGCAGCCTTGCTCCGCTCTGACCCTTTTGCTCACTGCTCCGGCAGTCTCGCTCAGCTCTGACCCTTTGCTCACCGCTCCTGGCGGCCTTGTCCTGCTCTACTCTTGCTCACCGCTCCAGGCGGCCTTGTCCTGCCCTGTTCTCGCTCACCTCTCTGGGCGGCCTCACTCTGCTGTGTTTGTCTGCCACATCTGTGGTTCTGTTCCTGAGTCCCAGTGTGTACTGGGTCCTATCCCGCCAGTGTCCCTACCTGCTAGTGCCTCCCTGTCTGCACTCTAGCTGTGCTTGCCTGTACCCCTCTGCCTGTATTGTTCCTGAGTCCCAGTGTGTACTGGGTCCTATCCCGCCTGTGTTCCTACCTGCTAGTGCCTCCCTGTCTGCACTCTAGCTGTGCTTGCCTGTACCCCCCTGCCTGCATACCCGCCTGCCTGCATACCAGTCGTGCCTGCCTATACCCACCAGTCTGTGTGCCAGCCTACCAGTCTGTTCCTGTATTCCCCTGTGTGGGTCAACAGCCGTGTCCGGGGTCTGTCCTGGAGTAGCACCTGGTCCCTCTGCTCGGTTCCTCCTTGGTGCACTGGCGTCGTATGCCGTCGTGCGAGCCTGGTCGGATCGGGTGAATACCTAGTTACGCCCCTCCAGGCATTCACTCTCCGGCACGGTCCAGTGGAATCACTACAATCACATGCACACGCCACTCAGCCCGGGCGTGTGCATTACACACTGTACAGGTGAAGGCCTCCCACGTCGCGCTGCGTTCACCGGGCAGGGGTTCAATCCTTCCTCAGGCAGCCTGGGAATGCCTGGCAGAACCCCACTTTCTCGTGTTCCTACTTTGACTGTCTTCACACTAGGTCCTTCTCCCTCCTGCCCTGCGCTGCCCACTCTCAATCCCGCTCGGGAGCTCTGAAGTCCTTCCTGTACGTCGGATCCGGGACCTGCTTGACCCTCCTGGGAATTAGAATACGGCAACGATCCCTCTGTCTTCTGACAGATGCGGGGCGTACGGGTGCCGTCCTGCACGCGCCGTACCCCCTGGGATCCTTTCTCAAAACGGAGCCTACTCCCTGCTCCCCTCCTGGGCCTCCAGACCAGGCCCTACTTGTGGAGCAGATCTCCTAATGAGACTCTGCCCCCGGACTGTTCTTCTGAACTGTCCCTACTGACTAACCTTTCTGTTCTGTTCAGACTTGGGCCTCTCTGGCTAGGCCCGCCTCTGGAGCAGAGCTCCTGCAGAGCCTCTGCTCCTCTCACTCTCCCCCTCAGACTGAACACACTCTAAGATGGCTTCTCTATTTATACCTCCTTCTACAAGTGGTCCCTCTAACTGCTTCCTCCACCCACACCCACTACTGGTTCCTGCTACCTTTGGGTTCCCCCCACTCCAGCCAGGGTCAGGGCTCAGCAGCTGCGCTCTGCATGTTGCCCCTCCAGCCAGCCTGGAGCAGTGTAGTGTTGGATGCAGGTGTTTTGGGGTTCCGTGCAGCACTCCCTCCTTACCTGAGAGAAGGGAGACACCACACCTCTGGGTGAGGTGCAGTACCTCTGTGGCAACTGAACCCTCAGGGGCGCCACACATCTTCACATCTACAGTGTTTTTTGAGATGAGGAAATGATTGACCCCTACACTCAATACAGAAACTGAAGAGACAGAAAAAAGCAACATGAAAATTACAGCCAATTAGTAGCTGCTGATCGGCTGCAGCCTTTACTATTCCTTCAGCAAGGATGAAAGGCTGTAGTCGAAGAGTCCACTGAATGGCTGCAGCTATCACATGACATAATACCAGGAGACTCAGCCCAGGAGGAAAAATGTATTTTTTAATTTTATGATGAGCAATTCAGTTGTTACAAAGGAGTTGCCCAGTAGCGGACAAGCACCTTATGTCAGAAAAATCACTCCAAAGTCCCAGCCACTATGCATCTCGCTTCAGTTTGACTTGCTGTAGTTTTCCTTATATCTAGCGCAATCCCTCTGTAGCAGCAGAGACACAGAGACAAATTACAGAAAGGGTGTGTAGATCTTTATCTCTCTGCTCCTGCTTTCCTGTCTATCACATTGCCCATAGGGATACCAGAGATGAGAGAATGGCTTTAAGTTCAGGGCAGGCAAGTCAATGGACAATCGCTGGAGCAATGCATGCTGAAAAATGATCGAAAAGGGAGTTCATGCACCTATAGTGCTGGCAGAACGCTGCTGTAAAGGAACTGACTCCATTAAAAGTGTTGATGTCAAGTTACAAAGCATGAGAATCAGGACATCTCCTGTACACATTAGACTGGTATGTGCTTTGTTTTGTGCAAAAGGACAGATATATGATAGGTTCAAACATGTAGCTTTCATTTCATTACCTTATGACTTTTAAATAGCAAGTGACTGAATCTCGTTTTACAGGAATTGGGAGGAAGCCATGGTGTAAGCTTAATAAGAGACAAAATCAATCAAACTCTTCTCTTCTGTACCCATAGAACAGGCATAGGAGATGGTATAATTCCATCATTGTTCACTTGGTGCTGCACAACTTGGGGAAAATTTAGGATTGATCACAAGCTTCTAGAATTAAAATATTGTGCGATGTACTTGGACAAGATTGTTCTTGTTTTCCTCTTTTTGCCCCTTTGTATATAACAATATTAACCGTGACTCATTGAAGGTTACAAAGGATTTAACAAATGAACAGAAGAAAAAGAAGAACTTTGTCCCGTTTTAATCCTAGAGACTATACGTATGTAAAAATATAAAGCATTGTATGTGGGCACTAAGACTTTGATTATATAATCCCCGTTTCCTATCCATGCGCTTTGTTAATTTCGAAGTGTCGGCATTACAGTGTGTGGAGAATTAGTCACGCTGGATGTAAATGAGTACAGCAGCAACATAGAAGGAATCCAAATTCTAGCCAAAAATTGCAGTTAATGGGATGATTACCAGGGTTGGGCATGAATCAACAGTATACATACCGTAAGTATAATAAATTTTGTTATATATTATATCAGTGAAATATACTTTTTTTACTTTTTTTCTCCACTTATGAGCCACTACTTCACCACGCCTCCTAAACTCATAATTCACTCAAAAAGATGATTGAATTCCATCCCTGAATAGGATGAACGGATAGCTCACTGAGGGATCAGATTACAGCTGCCTATAGATATGGGAGGGAGAAGTAGGAAGGAAGGCAAGAGAAAGAGAGAAGCGAGAAGCAGAAAGATGGTCCTGTCACTTTCTAGTATTTATCTGACTTCAGTGCAGGATTCACAACTACAATGCTCAGTATTACTGTGTAATGTCCTCCATGCTTCCGCTACTTCTTAACGTGTGCAGCATAAAAAAGGGGACCATGAATTCCTCATGTCTGTGTGTGCTGTGTATGGGAGACATCACAGAAGTTAGTCTCCACCAACTACACCTGGCAACTGAAAATTAGAGATGGAATCTGCAGAGGGAAAAAATGGTGAATAATGCAGAAAACAGTTCATATATTGGTCAGAAATAGGGCTGTAAGTACAGTGGGTCCAGGAGTCAGAGGCAGACATATCATTGGTGAAACCTGGGCCAAGGGGCACAAGATGTAAGGGGGCCTATTTCTATCTCCAAAGCAGCTGCAATTTTGCATTTTTAGGAGATCTTGGGCTGCAAAGGACCCATATATTGTTCTTGCACATGGGCTCTTTTTTGTCTGTGTCCGCGGGTGGCAGGGGTTTTAGTCATTCCCAGACCCTGAAGCCTAGGGGGGTTCAAAAGGTCCTTTTGGCTCATATGAGAAGATCTGAAGATCTCTAAGAAATTTAGCATTAGGGCCCATAAACTTCAAGTTACGTCACTGGCCACACATAGGTGATTTTTCAGTAAACGAAGAATAACACTGAGACGATAAAAAATAACAATATTAATGTTATAAAATGATTCCTACTTTATACTATAGCCTCCTATAGTCCACTTTATCACATAAGAAGTTATTATTTCTTTGTGATTATCCCGACAATGTTTTTGATCTGCTTGATTTGGACTGTTGCTTTCAGAACACAAAAAAGTGTATGTTATGAAGATTGTGTAGTTAAAGTGGATATCCGGGACTAACAGGCAGATAGTTGCTAGCTACCCGCCTGTTGTGCCCGGCGCCGTTCTTAGCCGGCACAGATCGCTCCTGCCAGGAATTCAAGCGCCTCCGCTGACGTCACGTCGATAGAGCGTTGGCTTCCTTTCTGCTCTGCTCTGTCGACGAGGCGTGACTTCTGCCATCATTCTGATTGACAGTCGGCTCCCCCAGTTAGGCAGCAGGAATCCGGACTGTCAATCAGAATGACGTCAGAAGTTCCGCCCTGTCAACAGAGCAGAGCGGAAATGAAGCCGCCGCTCTGCTGACGGGCCGGCAGGAGCGGTCTGTGACCGCTCTGTGCCGGTGAAGGACGGCTCCAGGCAAAGGGCAGGCAGGTAGCAAACATCTGCCTGTTATCCCCTTTAATAAAAAGCTTCTTTATTTTAAAAGTAATTTAATTAAAGTGGTTGATAATATAAAAAAAAGTCCTTCCATGTAATGTGTATAGAAAATCCTCTCCGTTGAATAAAAAAAAGCAGCAGTCATATCAATAGCTGTGTCCGAACTACAAATCTTGAAGCTCATTTTCCCCTATCCCAGCAGAAAATCGCAGCACGCCTGCAGCTGAATTATATTCAATCAGTCAGCTGAATTTTATAACAAAACTTGCTTCTGCTGTCAGTGTACTGCAGATATTTACCCAGTGAATTCATTTTATCAAGCTTGTATTTGCTAATAGTATGACTTTTCTGTTTCTGAAAATATATTCTTTCTGGAATATTATTATATTAATAGCGAGTTTATGGAGGAAAGTGCATTACAGACAGAATGTGCCAAAGGTGCTGTAAATAGAGAACAGGAGAAAAACAAGTCTAGAACTTACAGTACATGTGCTATACAGACAGCACAAATTGGATATTTGGATATAAAAAAAAAATCTATAAATAAATGCTGTGAATGACTATATACTACATACATGCTTGATTTTACATATGCTAGCTATGAAGAAGTGTGAATTTGAGCTTTAAATAAAGGCTGACAGTAAAAAAAAATCCCACTTGCAAAATAATACATATATGTTACAGGGATGTGTCCGCCGATCAGTGCTGCTCCTCAACTGCCTTCGGCCAAACCAGAAACAGCCTATGCCAAACATGACTTTCGCTTTGGCCGTCGTAGCACAACCTGGTATTACATTGGTCATACATTAACGTGAATCAGTGACACCAACGTTTCCCAGGTGATTGCCAGCAGTTTAGTTATTACATTTCAATAAATCAAGTGATCGCCAAGGAGGTTATTTAATTGCTATAGAATCAAATTGAAAGTTGCTAGTTGCGATTAAGGTTGAACTGGCTCACCGGAGAACCAGTGGATCCTTCCGGCAAAGATCACCTAATACCACAGCTGAGGACAGCTCATTACCGTGCTGATTTAGGAGTCAGTAGTCGAAATTTATGAAAGATGACATTTTTTTATGCCGGTCTCAATACAATTCCAGCTGGAGTAAGATGCCTCTTATGTATTAAAAGGTGCAGAAAATCAAATACAAGCCGGTCATGGGCTGGCGTGGATTTGTGTTACGCACATGCCCCGATCTGTTTGATTTCTGGTGCTCCACGTCAGGCTTTGCAAGTAGCCTGGCGTGATCCATGTGTTACATTTCCAAGGCCTATATAAAGGCTTCCTAGAGACACAGCTCTTGGTATTGCTCTGAGACTTGTAGTAACTCTTAGTTTGCTGTGCACAGTTCTCGTCCACATTCATCTGAATGTCTCCTGCTTGTCTGTGATTTCTAGTCCCTGAGTTACTTGTCTGCGGTTTCCAGTAACCTTGCTGCCTACCTTTCTGCGGTTTCCAGTATCGCTACCTACCTACCTGCAGTATCCCGTAACCCTGCTATCTAACAGTGGTCTTCAGGATTCCTGCTTGCCTCTGGATTCCAGTAACCTTGCTACCTGTCAATGGAGAACCTTCCCTGTCTGTTTGCAGTTTTCATTATCGCTACCTACTTGCCTATGGTTTCCAGTATCAGCCAGCCTGCAGTTTGCAGGACATCTTTCTGGCAGTCTTTGGCTTCCAGTTCCAGTAACCTACTTCCCTGTGGTTTCCAGTATCAACATGCCTGCAGCTTCCAAGGTTTTAGACTTTTTTGCCACTCGGGGAGTTTTGTGTGCTACCTGTCCCCTGTCTTCTAGGACCTCTTTTACATGCCCATTTACAGTTTTAAGGACGTCTTCCTGGCTGTGTGCTGCTTTAATAGTATAGACTTTCTTGTCACTCCGGAGTTTTGTCTGCTACCTGTCTGAGTCTCCATGACACCTCTTGTTTGCCTACGTTCTTCAGTAACTCTGCTATCTGTCCGAAATCTTCAGCAACTCTGAAGCTTGTCCGAGGTCTTCAGCAACTCTGCAGCTTGTCCAAGATCTTCAGCCCCTCTGAAAGCTGTCCGAGGTCTTCAGCAACTCTGCAGCTTGTCCGAAGTCTTCAGTAACTCTGCTATTGCTATCTGTCTGAAATCTTCAGTAACTCTGCAACCTGTTTGAGGTCTTCAGCAACTCTGCAGCTTGTCCGAGGTCTTCAGCAACTCTGCAGCTTGTCCGAGGTCTTCAGCAACTCTGCAGCTTGTCCGAGGTCTTCAGCAACTCTGCAGCTTGTCCAAGGTCTTCAGTAACTCTGCAACCTGTACAAGGTCTTCAGTAACTCTGCAACCTGTACAAGGTCTTCAGTAACTCTGCAGCTTGTCCGAGGTCTTCAGCAACTCTGCAGCTTGTCTGAGATATTCAGCCCCTCTGAAACCAGTCTGAGGTCTTCAGCAACTCTGCAGCTTGTCCGAAGTCTTCAGTAACTCTGCTATTGCTATCTGTCCGAAACCTTCAGCAACTCTGCAACCTGTCCGAGGTCTTCAGTAACTCTGCAACCTGTCCGAGGTCTTCAGTAACTCTGCAACCTGTCCGAGGTCTTCAGCAACTCTGCAGCTTGTCCGAAGTCTTCAGTAACTCTGCTATTGCTATCTGTCCGAAATCTTCAGTAACTCTGCAACCTGTTTGAGGTCTTCAGCAACTCTGCAGCTTGTCCGAGGTCTTCAGCAACTCTGCAGCTTGTCCAAGGTCTTCAGTAACTCTGCAACCTGTACAAGGTCTTCAGTAACTCTGCAACCTGTACAAGGTCTTCAGTAACTCTGCAGCTTGTCCGAGGTCTTCAGCAACTCTGCAGCTTGTCTGAGATATTCAGCCCCTCTGAAACCAGTCTGAGGTCTTCAGCAACTCTGCAGCTTGTCCGAAGTCTTCAGTAACTCTGCTATTATTATCTGTCCGAAATCTTCAGCAACTCTGCAACCTGTCCGAGGTCTTCAGTAACTCTGCAACCTGTCCGAGGTCTTCAGTAACTCTGCAACCTGTCCGAGGTCTTCAGCAACTCTGCAGCTTGTCCGAGGTCTTCAGCAACTCTGCAGCTTGTCCAAGGTCTTCAGTAACTCTGCAACCTGTACAAGGTCTTCAGTAACTCTGCAGCTTGTCCGAGGTCTTCAGCAACTCTGCAGCTTGTCTGAGATATTCAGCCCCTCTGAAACCAGTCTGAGGTCTTCAGCAACTCTGCAGCTTGTCCGAAGTCTTCAGTAACTCTGCTATTATTATCTGTCCGAAATCTTCAGCAACTCTGCAACCTGTCCGAGGTCTTCAGTAACTCTGCAACCTGTCCGAGGTCTTCAGTAACTCTGCAACCTGTCCGAGGTCTTCAGTAACTCTGCAACCTGTCCGAGGTCTTCAGTAACTCTGCAACCTGTCCGAGGTCTTCAGTAACTCTGCAACCTGTCCGAGGTCTTCAGTAACTCTGCAACCTGTCCGAGGTCTTCAGTAACTCTGCAACCTGTCCGAGGTCTTCAGTAACTCTGCAACCTGTCCGAGGTCTTCAGTAACTCTGCAACCTGTCCGAGGTCTTCAGTAACTCTGCAACCTGTCCGAGGTCTTCAGTAACTCTGCAACCTGTCCGAGGTCTTCAGTAACTCTGCAACCTGTCCGAGGTCTTCAGTAACTCTGCAACCTGTCCGAGGTCTTCAGTAACTCTGCAACCTGTCCGAGGTCTTCAGTAACTCTGCAACCTGTCCGAGATCTTCAGTAACTCTGCAACCTGTCCGAGGTCTTCAGTAACTCTGCAACCTGTCCGAGGTCTTCAGTAACTCTGCAACCTGTCTGAGGTCTTCAGTAACTCTGCAACCTGTCCGAGGTCTTCAGTAACTCTGCAACCTGTCCGAGGTCTTCAGTAACTCTGCAACCTGTCCGAGGTCTTCAGTAACTCTGCAACCTGTCCGAGGACTTCAGTCACTCTGCAACCTGTCCGAGGTCTTCAGTAACTCTGCAACCTGTCCGAGGACTTCAGTCACTCTGCAACCTGTCCGAGGTCTGCAGTCACTCTGCAACCTGTCCGAGGTCTGCAGTCACTCTGCAACCTGTCCGAGGTCTGCAGTCACTCTGCAACCTGTCCGAGGTCTGCAGTCACTCTGCAACCTGTCCGAGGTCTGCAGTCACTCTGCAACCTGTCCGAGGTCTGCAGTCATTCTGCAACCTGTCCGAGGTCTGCAGTCACTCTACAACCTGTCTGAGGTCTGCAGTCACTCTGCAACCTGTCCGAGGTCTGCAGTCACTCTGCAACCTGTCCGAGGTCTGCAGTCACTCTGCAACCTGTCCGAGGTCTTCAGTCACTCTGCAACCTGTCCGCGGTCTTCAGTAACTCTGCAATCTGTACGAGGTTTTCAGTAACTCCGCAATCTGTGCGAGGTCTTCAGTAACTCTGCAACCTGTCCGAGGTCTTTAGTAACTCTGCAGCTTGTCTGAGGTCTTCAGTAACTCTGCAACCTGTCTGAGGTCTTCAGTAACTCTGCAACCTGTCTGAGGTCTTCAGTAACTCTGCAACCTGTCTGAGGTCTTCAGTAACTCTGCAACCTGTCTGAGGTCTTCAGTAACTCTGCAACCTGTCTGTGGTTTCCAGGACTATATTAAGCTTCTAGTTTGCATTCTACGTGTCTATGTTCCGCATGCTCCATCTGACTGCTGCACCGACAGCCGTGGCCCCTGTGCCCACCCGGACCTTGGGCTTAGAGGATCCACCTAACTATGTGAGCCCGATGTATGTAACAATTTGCTTTATAATTTAAGACAATTTCAGGCACAAATAATAGTAAATTTTAGAAAAGTTGCAAATTATTTTACAAATATAAAATATTATTTTTACCCTCACCATTTTTGTTACACACATGTAATTTTATTTTTATAATTCTTGCCCTATACTGCGCAGATTCACAGTAGAATGCTCAAAACAAAAAAGGGTCTACACACCTTCTAGAACTAAATTATTATTCAAGTGCAGCAATGTGCACATTCTGTCCATTTTTTTTATTCTGTATGATTATATGATTAAAGGCTAAGTTTTAACTACTTTCCTTTGGTGTTGGAAAACATCCCCTTTTAGACCATTGAGAGCTAATATAAAGCTTATCAAGGGGAAAATTAACAATGATATCCTTCTGTCTCAGTGCAAAACCTAGCACCATAATAGGAGGTCCTGCTTGATCTTTGCTTTTTGGAACCCTCACTTTCCTATGTCTTATAGCCTAAGCTTTTTAAATATATGATGAAATCGATTTGATTGCGTTTATGAACAGGTCAGACATGATAAACTAGCAAATCTTTAAACAGAATTGCAGAATAGGGAATTTTAAGGACACGCAAATCAAAAAATATACATATCAGATGATCTAAAATGTATCATCCACATTCAAAACAGTTTGCAAAGAGAAAGAACATTTGCCAAGAAAAGTATTTGTTTATGGCTTCCTTTACTATGCGAGACAACAGTAGACTATTTGGCTGGTAATTGAATGCCATGCATTGGGTGTGGACTGATTAGATCAAAAACGATGCCAATTTAGAATACCATTGATGTGAATACACCATCCATCCCGTGGAAAAAATAGAAAATGCACATCAACCACCTTCCATTGTACATTTCATGAGCTGAATATCTATTCTAGGGCATCAATGATGCCTGACCCCGGAATATAGATTCTGAATGTACAGTATGTATAAAGGGTCCTGAGATTTGATTACACACTAAGGCCAAGATTCATCAAGACCAGCATTTTTCATGTCTCACTTCCTTTAAGTGAAACTGACATCCAAAGGAAATCAGAACTACTGCTGCTCTTTGACTTACTCCACATGGCAGTTTCTTCTCAAGGAAGTGAGAGTGAAGTGGTCCCTCAGCGGCCACTGATTGGGTGCAGGGCTCACCTGACACAAAATTGTCACGTGAACCCTGGGACACCCAGCACCTACATCGCTGAAGCAATGCCAGAGGTGAGTACAGGCTATGTTTATTTTACAATAGGGAATATAGCAATTGGGAAGGGGTTGTCCAAGTAGTGGACAACCCCTCTAAGAAAAAATTATTATTTCTATTTAGTGGCCTTCGGCTCGATCTTGGTCAATGGCGACTTGATGGATGAAAGCTCTGTAGGAAGATTGATCTTGTGCAAGCTTAGGTAGGTCCACCAGGGTCTTCTCCGCCATTATCTTGATAGTATCAAGCCATTGAGTTGCTGTTCTTCCTCTTCGCCTTGTTCCTTCTATTCTTTTGTCCATGATGTCCTTCTCCAGTGATTGCTCTCAAACATAAAAAACTAGGAAAAATTTATATTAATAGGCATACTAAAGTCAAAAGAGCAAGTAGTTAGCGGCTATGCTCCTCTAGATGACAATGAGCATAGCAAAGAAAACAAGAAAGGTTCTTGACCCATGCTCTAGAAAGTTCACTTAAGTTAGAAGTCCAGTTATTACAACCAGAGCACAGATATCAAAATCTTTCTGCATTACAGCTGTCTGAAGAGAGTCTTGGCCTGAAAAAGTCTGTCAACATAAAATGACTGTTCAAGCCAAGCAAAGATGCTCAGTGCACTCGTAACATCTGTGCCAGTCTCCACTTAGGCCACTAGCTGCTGCGCCTTGGTTGCTGGTAATGTTTGACAGCATCAGTCCTGTTTTATATCTGGGAATTTTGGTGCCATGAGGTCAGGAAACTATAGGGTTAATTATCTAGTCATGATTTCTCCTTTCTGAGATGCCTGTTAGCATCTGCCTGCTATTTAAACCCCTGGGTCTCTGACTTCCACTTCCAGTTAATTCATTTTTCTACCTGACTTGTGCTCCTGTACTTGCTTGTGGTGTTTTCCTGATACATCCTGTTTTCTGACCTCAGGGTGAATTTTGACTCTCATCTTGTTTTAAGATTCTGTTCCTGACATGACCTCTTGGCTTTGACACTGCTTGGTGACCCTCCCTGCCTCTGGACTCGTTCTTCCGGACCGGCAGTCCTTCGGTGGAAGCAATCCAGTGGACCCTGTTGTAATACCAGATCTCTGTATAGGGTTGAAGGGACAAGGTTGAGGTTCCTCTGGAATCTTCTCGCCAGAGTGGCCTGTGCCAAGTCTATCTGAGGAATGTAAATGATTGCAAAGTGTATACTAGGGATAACATTTTATAACAACTGATTTTTGGTTGTAAATGGTCATTGCCATTAAAGCTTTCATTAGCAATTTACATAGATTATGTACTGAGGCAGACGGCTCAAACATCTGAACAAAATCCCATTTACACAGACTAGAAGGTTCATCAGCTGAAATAATTAAAATAGTCTCTTAGTCACGCCATGGACCATAGGAGAATACTTCGTTGCCCCTTTATTAGAGAGCTCGAACATCCCCCCAGGGCATAGAAATACGGGCAGGTATAACAAGCCAAATGTGATTGTGAAAATGCAATGACTTTTCCTGGAAGTCACACATTAAAAAGAAGTGCTATACACAAAGCTGTACCAAAAGCAAAAAAAAAAAAAAAAAAAAAAAACTTTCAGCCATTTGTTACTTTGTACTAAAAATAAGAAAATTCACACATCTAAAAATACTTTTAGAGAAGAAAAAGTACAGTACAAATCTTCCACTGCAAAATAATGATGGTTCTAAGTACACTGTGTTCCAAATTATTATGCAAATAATATTTTCTCAGATTTTCCCAAATGACCTATATGAATTGCAGTCATTGTAATTTTCCAGTCAAATAACTATTAGAGTACAATTGAAAGGTTTTTGTACAAACTGCCTATGATAACAGTATATCTTTAAAAAAATAAAAAACTCAAACTGCACTCAAAATGCATGTTCCAAATTATTATGCACAGCAGAGTTTTCAACCTTTTCATTTTAATAAAGAACAAAAAAATGGTCATTTTTGAAATTATAAGCATTAGCAGGTTATTACAAACTGAAATCAAACAGTTTTCAACTCAAAACTTTATTCTAGGTGATGTTACATTTGCACATAGGACCGCTTGTTCGAAAGGAGCTTCTGAACTCTCTCGTCCATTGAATTTGTCAGGTTTTGGATGGTTTCTGCTTTAATTGTTTTGCATGAGGACAGAATACCCTCCCAGAGCTGTTGCTTAGATGTGAACTGCCTCCCGCCATCATAGACACTCCTTTTGATGATGCTCCAGAGGTTCTGAATGGGGTAGAGGTCAGGGGAGCATGGGGGCCACACCATAAGTTTGTCCCCTTTTATGCCCATATCAGCCAGAGATGCAGATGTGTTATGTGCAGCATGAGACGGGGCATTATCATGCATGAAAATGATCTTGCTGCGGAATGCACGGTTCTTCTTCTTGAACCATGGAAGGAAGTGCTGTTTGAGAAACTCAACATACATTATGGAATTCATCTTTACCCCTTCAGGGATCCTAAAAGGGCCGACAATCTCTCTCCCCATGATTCCAGCCCAAAACATTACTCCACCTCCTCCTTGTTAGCGCCGTAGCCATGCTTGCATGGGGTGTCCATCAACCAGCCATCCTCCACTCCATCCATCTGGACCATCGAGATCATTTCATGCATGATAATGCCCCATCTCATGCTGCACATAACACATCTGCATCTCTGGCTGCTGTGGGCATAAAAGGGGACAAACTTATGGTGTGGCCCCCTTGCTCCCCTGACCTCAACCCCATTGAGAACCTCTGGAGCATCATCAAATGGAGTGTCTATGATGGCGGGAGGCAGTTCACATCTAAGCAACAACTCTGGGAGGGTATTCTGTCCTCATGCAAAACAATTGAAGCAGAAACCAGAATCTGAGAAAATATTATTTGCATAATAATTTGGAACACAGTGTAATGGAAATCATTATCGGACTGGGCTACCAAAGACCCACCAGTAACATTGACTCTAGGGACCCACTCTTCAATTACTTGCAAATATTACATTATCCTCATTCACAAATTTACCTATGCTTCTATATAATAAACTAGGTAGTTTGTTAAATGAATGACGAGATGCTGCCCTTGTCTGTAAATCTATTGTGCCAGCTAATGCTTACATAGAGGGTTGGGCACTGACTCCTGCGGAGGGGCCTACCAGGGGATTCACCTGTTCTCCTGTGGGACAGTCCAAGCCTGATGGAAATAATAGTGGTGAAGACAGAAGAACTTACAGAGATGTCTAATTTGCAAAGTAGAAAGTCAGACCTGTGAATGTTTTTGTCACGCAAGGTGTGGGAGAGACAAGTGCAACACAAAGGGAAGAGGGAAAGGGAGCCCAGACACTAGGGAAAGGGGAAGTGGAGACCTCCTAGGTAAATCTGATATCAACCTGTCTCCACTAACGTCCCTATATTGGTTCTTCACCAATAGCCGCAAGCGAACCTCACCCTGTCTTTCCCTGGCATTAAGCCCTGGCTAGGGAAGGAAGGGGATGAGCGCTAGTCGATCCCCACTGAACGCTAAGGACAACAATGGGGGAATAGACAAGGGAAGATAGCTTAGCTTTAGTCGACTTCAGAGAGATGAACACCCGTCCTCACAGCTCCAGAGAGGAAGAAGTAAAGAAATTGCTCTGAGCCTTTACAAAGGGTAAATGTGAATATCACCAGAACCTCCCTCTGGCACACAGCAGGTATTTATACACCCAGGCCAGGGTGTTAATTAACCAGAGGAAGGTAGCCGCTGGGTCCTAGAGAGACAGCTTCTAAGAAGTTGTCTGTAATGCCAAACGAAGAGATCTCCTGCAACCAACTGCAGGGTTACTGTCTGTCACTTTTGACACACCCGTGACAGTTTTAATCTACTCCTACCTTCCTTATAAAGTAAAAGACCAAAAGTCAGATTATTAGGTTTCCAAATAATAAAAAAAAAATGTAATCAGTAGACAATAGCAGGGTTCATTTTTTTTTAACACACAAACGTTTTATGGCTCCATACAACTTCCTAGTGGTTGACAGAGAAAGAGGTACCTTAGAAAATTTTTCAAAAATTACTACCCAGAAAGCTTTGTTTTAAAAAACACCCAGAATGCGGTAAAAGAATTTAAAAAAAAATAATAGTCACCCTAATAACTTTCCACCACATCTCTACTAATGCTTACCAAGTCCCGTGTAAGTTTTTGCACTTCTTCGATCTGAATGGACATGTAGATGCTGCAATCAATCACTAGGCGCAGTGGTAACATGTTAGCCCAGTGATTGGTTGCAACAGCCACATGCCTGTTCAGTGTGAAAGGGAGTATGGAGACCAGCAGGGAACACAGGCTGAAGTGGAACAGGACTTAAAGGGATTGGAAAAGTATCATTTATTATTTTACAGCATTCTGATGAATAAAAAATATAAATCAGGGCTTGATAGTTTAACAGTTTGAGTTGAGGGCTCGTAAGTTCAACATCCAGAAACAGCGCACTATTGTTTTCCTTTCACATTTTGATACGTGAGTCATGAAAATTTCAATAAACATAATGACATAATAGCTCGCCTCACTCTTTCATGATTCTGCCCCAAAGAACCTTTTCATTAAATACAATGCTGAAATGGATTGTTAACTGCAGTGACAAGCATGAAAACAAATGAATGACTCAGCCCGGTCATGTGAAACGGCACAAAGCTATTGGTCAGTGACTTTAATGAATCACAGAATTCTAGAAATCAGCCCCGAGGTAGAACAAAACTTTACATTCACACACACAATCGTGTATCATGTATATTGTATATAATGTACCAAACACAGTATTTTTTCATAAAAAGTTTTTTTTATATATATATATATATATATATATATATATATATATATATATATATATATATATATATATATAACACTTTTGTTTTATCCGCACTTATTGGATCCATTTGCTTTTTTCATCTCCTCAGGAGCGCCCTTTATCTGGTTTGTTTCACAACAATCATGTATCACCGAGGGGATGTCAACTCACCAAAAGATCTTAACCCCTTCCCTCCGCAGCCAAATTTTATTTTTGCATTTTTATTGTTTCCTCCCCTTCTTCCAAGAGCCATAACTTTTTTATCATTCTGTCCACATAACCATACGAGGGCTGACTTTTTGCAGGACGAGATGATGCACTGCTATGTATAGCACAAAGCGATCGGATGATCGCAGCTTGAAAGTCCCCTAAGGGGACTATTAAATACTATTGTTCTGGCTATGCTGTCTGTTTTTAATATTAGAGTAGGGACTCGCAAAACCGTGAGGACCCTTGACGATGGGTTGCGAGCTTACGGATTTTGGCCAAAATATCAACTAATACCTCATATGATATTTTTTGCACTTTTTTTTATCTGCCAGGGCACGGCCAGGCCCAGTAATGGTGACCTTGTGAGTGGGGGCTTCACAGCTCTGCGATGCACGGATAGGGTGCCGGGCATCCCGCCTAGTCGAATAGTAGGGGCGGTTAATGGGATGCTGGCTAGGCACGGTGCTGTGAGTGTGTGAATTGCACCCTACTGCAAGTTTCATCTGTGTGCAGTTTTAGTGCTAGGCAGTCGCCTTTCCAGTGAGAGTGGGTGAGGGCGATTGTTCATCAGCATTCTGCACCTGTGTTACCTCCTTCTAACAAAAGGGGGCCGGCCGTGTCCTGGTGTGCATTTTTTCTTGAAACCTTGACTGGTGAGTACCATTGCCTTTTGCTATTTTCTGAAATTCTGTCTATTGTTCTGGCTATGCTGTCTGTTTTTGACTATTAAATACAGTAAAAAGTAAAAGTAAAAAAAAAGAAAAACTACAAAACTTCAAATCACCACCCTTTTTCCCCATTAAAACAAAAAAATAAATAAAAATGTTAAAAATTCACATATTTGGTATCGATGTGTTCTTAAAACTCAGATCTAACAAAGAATAAAGTAAATTAATCCGATCGGTAAGTGGCATAACGAGAAAAAAAAATCAAAATACCAAAATTATGTTTTTTGGCTGCTGCAACATTGCAATAAATGAAATCAGAGGGATCAAAACATTTTATCTACCCCAAAATTGTATCACTTAAAACCTCAGCTCAGGCCGCAAAAAATAAGCCCTACACAACCCTATATCCTGAAAAATGAAAACGTTACGGGTCTCTGAAAATAGCGACAAAAGCAAAAAAAATTTTTTTTCACAATTTTTTTTCACCACTTAAATAAAAAAAAAACTATACATGTTTGGTATCTCCGTACTTGTACTGACTTGGAGAATCATATTGCTAGGTCTGTTTTCCCATATAGTGAACATGATAAATAAAAAAAAAAGAGAATTGTGGAATTGCACTTTTTTTTTGTAATTTCAATACACTTTTTTTTTTCCTGTTTTCTGGTACACTATGTGATAGAATGAATAGTGCCATTTAAAAGTACAACTCGTCCCGCAATAAACAAGCCGTCATACTGCTATGTGGACAGAAAAATAAAAAAAAAAAGTTATGGCTATTGGAAGGAGAGGAAAAAAACGAAAAAAATAAAATAAAAATGGAAAATCGCTATATAATGAAGGGGCTTAAAGTGGATGTTAAAGGTTCAAGTTTATTCTTGTTTCTTTTGTTGTTTTTTTTCCAAAAACAGTGCCACTGTTGTCCATAGGCCATGCCTTAAAACACAGTTCAGTCTCATTTACAATACTTTAATAAACTTTAATCCCAGACACAATCTATAGACGAGAGTGTTATCTAATACAGCTCCTTATACATAGAGCATGCCTACTCTGTTACAAATTTAGTTTATTATAATCTTAATACACCAGGGATTTGCAGGATGATACATTTTGTGCCAGTCTCCCCCTCCTGCCCTCTCGATAGTAGAGCCTCTGTGAAATGGTTATCTAGATGGAATAACACATATTTCTTCTTTATAATGCCAACTTTTGTCCTTTCTATTTCTCCTTCTAATAGTTTTTGGGTATATTTTTTGGATTTTAAGTGTCCATTTAGAAGTGATAAAACACAATTGCTTTGCACTGATGAGGTCTCATGTTTCAGCATGAACAAAGAGGACACTGTCAAAGTGATAAAGTGGCTACATTCACTGCTCTCTTATCACCGTGGACAATTCTCTCTGTAAATCTACATTATCCGCCTGTCATTGAAGAATGAATCGGGATATTTCCTGCTTTAACATATTAGCATTCAACAGTATATTTTATTTTAAACAAAAATTCCGGACAAATTTTAAAAAAGTTTTTGATTTGTCCTCTTTACTCAATGCAAAATATCCAAATCCAGAAACAAGTTTTGCAATATAACTTAAGATAAAAGCCAAATCAGAATCTCATTTTGCAGACACAGTGTTTCAGAGTGTTGCCCCTCGTCAGTGCGAAGTATGAGAACTGATTTGGCTAGGTGAGAGACGAGAGGTTAGCCTCTCACCTATACAACCAAGCTCCCAGGGTTTCTTTAGTTTTCTGAGTGGACGTGCGCTTTTGAGGGCGATTACTTTTTTTGGGGGGTGAGCTGATGATTGTGAACTTTTTCATAGCAGATCTGTCACCAGATTTAACAATACAAACTTTTTTTTTTTACACTTTATTACATAGGTCTCTTTGACCTGATGAAACTGGTGTGTTTGCTATGGAAATACATGTCCTAATGGCTGTTAAATCATCGTTTGAAATTTTTCTTGTCTGATACTAAAATGAACGTGTTATGATCTAGAGCTGGACTTGAAAAAGCTCCTATTAATTTCAGAAAGGTACACTTACAAAAAAAAAAATAAAACCATTGCGATATGGATTTTAAAAGTAAGTACACCAACCTCATCAGGTCTGAGGCCTCATTCAAACATCCAATTTTTTTCACATGTGTAAAAACAAATTGGACTTTTTTATATCAGTGTTTTGGATCAGATTTTCAGCAGTGTTTGGTCCGTGTGTCAGTTTTTCCCGCCAGTAATTCAACAGTGATTTTCTCATATGTAAAAAAAATTGCTACGTTTCTCCTGCTCATTGCAATGTTAAAAACAGACAAATTGTACAAATTGTACACAGGTGGCATCTACGTGCTGTCCGTGAATTTCATGGACCCATAGACTTGTATGAGTGATTTTATTCTCATACTCAGATCAAAAACAAACATATCTTCGTGATGTTTTTACAGACTCATGTGAACAGCACCGTAGACTTTAATGGGCATGTGTTCTATTTTGGAAAAACATGGGTAGAACACGTATAAATGAGGCCTAAGGGTAAGTGTACACTGAATTTCTGCTCACCTAGCTTGATTGACAGCTCTTAAATATCGATCCTAGACATGGATTTTCAAAGCAAGGACATTTGCCTCATCAGGTCTAAGAGATCTATTTAATAATGTATGTAGTTTGTATTGTGAAACTTGGTGGCTGATCCACCTTCAGCTTTTTAGTTATATATTAAGAAATATTTTTTCCTTGTTATCTAAACATAGGGATGCCATAGCCACACCTTCTAGACCCCAGCATCTTACTAATTATTCCACTAGAAGTTTTCTTTTGCTCATAAAAATAACTAAAATCGTTTGCACAAAATCAGAACTCAAAACCACGCACAGAAGTAGACTCACGTGTAGAAATTTAGGATTCCGTTAAGCTGTTTTTAGCTTTCTTTCTTTTTTTTTTATGTGGCAAAATTGGTGTAATGACCAATATGGCAGCCACCAAACTTTTCCAGTCTTCCAAGTAGTACCTCTAACTAGATATGTAGTGATACCCCCATTTGTATTAGTTCGAGAGACATAAGCTACATAGTGACATGTTGCAATATTATAAAGCAACAACAATGTCAATACCAACCAAAAATAAATAAATAAAAGAATACAACCCAAAAGCAGCAAAGTAATTAGCATTTGTTTTAGATTATTGCAGCCTCAGTTGATTTTACAGTGATTTGCACATACGCAAGAAATTTTAATAAAGTTCCTTTAATGAAGCTATCCTTCTCCCATCAAAGTTTTTTCTTCTCTTAATATATTGCAGTCATCATATTATATAGCACTATGTACTTACAATTGCTCATTTTGACTTTCTATCCAGCTAATTCTTCTCTTTGCTCCATGTAGAAACAGGAAGTCTCCTGTCCCTGCATTTATCATTCCCCTCTTCAACTCCTGACCCAGCTGCTCCCTCCTCCCCTCTGCCAGGGACTTTTGCAGTGACTCCTGACTTGTACAGAGAAAATTGACCTCCTGATTCTACATAGAGCTTAGAAGGATTCAGCTAGTCAGTTTTTAATCACGTCATATCATAGACCTAACGGAAAAGAGAAGAATTAACTGGGTAGAAAGGCAAAATGAGCAATTGTAAGTACACAGTGCTATATAATATGATGACTGCAATATATTAAGAGGATAAAATCTTTGGTGGGAGGAGTGCTTCTTTAAGATGGTTTTCCAGTTTCAACAAATAAATGTTATTTTTTGTATAATGAAAAGTTATACATTTTCATAGTATAATATCTATGTCAATTCCTAACTTTTTTCAAGATCTCTGCTTGCTATCGATAGGAAATGTCATTGTTAAATGGCTTGTCCAGCCTTAGGCTATAAGTCTGCAGTCACTGTAAGCGACTGCAGACTTGTGAAGATTCTCCAATGCAGGGAGCACTGAGCGCATGACTACAAGTATGCGATTTGCATACATGTGGTCACGTGCCAACTAGACATGCAAGGAGTTGCTCAATGCAAGTGCATTAAGCGAGGTCAGACACGTCTAGTCAGTATGTGGCAGGAACTATACAAATCGCATACATGACCGCCGCTCCTGACACATGCAACAGAGAACCCTCACAGCACACTTCTTGTCTGGATTCACAAGTCTGAAGTCACAGAACTCCTAAAAAATAAAAATCTGTGCTAATTTATAATTTGTATTAAACTGTTTTATCCGCTGCAGATCTTGCCCATTCTCTGAATGTTGAGCTCTGTGTAACCCAGCCCACAACACTGATTGGAAGCTTTCTGTATACACTGCGCATAGGCAGAAAGCTGCCAATCAGTGGTGGAAGTGTGGTTATACTGAGTTTAAAAATCTAGAGGACTACATGGCAACAGGTTTACTAGTCCTCTAATGATAATCTCCTGCTTATAAATCAGTGATTTTATCAAAACTACAGCAAGCAGCCCCGAAAGTGATTCAAGGAATCAGGGTCTCTGCCCTTATACATTAGGTAACAAAAACTGGTGACAGTTTCTCTTTAAGTTTAGTAAAGTTAGACTATAGCGTAATATTGCAAAATTTGGCACAAAAAGCACCAGCTATTAATCATTTACATATAAAAGGTATGTCAACAGAATTCAGTGCTTGTACGAAAACCAAAAATACCCACTTGGATCGGCCTCCCTACTGCTTCTTCGTGATCCACCACTTACTCAAAGGTGACCTATATATTAAAACTGAATATACTGCTAAGCCTCACTGCCCGTGTCACTTCCTTACAATCACTTTGTACATGGATCTCGTTTGTACAGGTGGTTAAAAATACAACCGTAATATTTTCTGTTGCACTTGCAAATTTTTATCACAGGCCAGATCAGGCTCATGCCTTCAGGCGGTAGAGGCCGACAGGTGAAATTTTTTTTTGCACAGCATACTTGACCTTTATTTTCCATTAGAAAAGGAAAATTAACTGAAATAGAAAAAAAAAAAAAAAAAAGAAGTGACAGAAGTTTTACCAGGTTTGGATAGGGAATTGGCAAGTGTACCGAGGCTATTTTTTGCCACGCAGAATTGTGTATTTCACTGGCTTTATGCTGCTCTATTACTCATAATGTGAATTTGGAGAATTGGGGGTAGCATTGTTGCCCTGTAGCGTTGGGGTCTTGGGCTCGAAAATGACCATTGGAAACATCTGCATGGTCTTTGAATGTTCTCCCTGTGCTCGCGGGGCTTTCCTCCCACACTTCAAAAAATTATATTATGTTGGCGCTATATACAAAATGAGAACATAATAAAATAATAGATAAATTAGGGCTACATGTGAAAAAAGTTGCCCATGGCCCTAGTGAAACTTAAAGGAGTATTCCCATCTCCAAGATCCTATCCCAATATGTAGTAGGTGTAATAATAATAATATTACCAAATACCTCCAATTAGAAATGTAGTATAGTTTTTCTGATTCGCTATGTCTCTTTCCTCATGTGCAGGCAATACAGGACCTTAGGTATCCATGGTTACGACCACTGATATAGTGACAGTTAGTTAGTTAGTTGCTAGTGGTAGTAACCATGGATACTTAAAGGGGTATTCCCATCTCCGAGATCCTATCCCAATATGTAGTAGGTGTAATAATAGTAATATTAGTAAATATCTCCAATTAGAAATGTAGTATAGTATTTTTGATTCGCTATGTCTCTTTCCTCATGTGCAGGCATCACAGGACCTTAGGTATCATTTCTAATGAGAGGGATTTGCTAATATTATTATTATTATTATTATTATTATTATTATTATTATTATTATTATTAAACCTACTACATATTGGGATAGGATCTTGGAGATGGGAATACCTGGGGTTGTCCTGCCTTAGTCTGAAAGTCTATAGTCACTCTATGCGTGTGTAGTGCCCCGAGGGTTCGGTTGCTACAGAGGTATTGCATCTCAACCAGATGTGCGATATCTCACTTCCAGGTAAGGATGGAGTGTGGATCAGGACCCTGACACCTGCATGCATTACACCACATTTCCGGGGGGCAGGGCGACCGATATGCTCCAAGTAGAGGACGACAGTCCCTGTCCCTGGCTGGAGTGGGGGGAGGGAACACCGAGGAAGGGGGACCCTGTAGTGCATAGTAGGGAGAGGGCAGTTCCTGGGTGCACTGAGAAGGAGGTATAAAAGGTGGGCACCATCTTAGTTCTGTGTTCAGTCAGAGAGAAGAAGTGACAGAGTAAGGGCCTCTGCAAGGGGCTCTGCTTTGCAGGCAGGCCTGAGAGAGCGGCCGGAGCCTGGAGGAAGGAGAAGGAAGGAAGAGGAGCAGAGGAGGCCCCAGGAACAAGGAACGAAGGGACCCCAGGGGTGTGGACCGGCGAGCCGCCACCGCATGCCCGAATCTACCTGAGTAGGGGGGGTCAGGCCAAAGGGGGAGACCGATCCCCGAAGCTAGAGGAGGCGGGGGAACTACCCTCAGCTAGAAACCGGAGGCTGTGACATTTCATGTGGCGCAGCCCCTTGCTACATCCGCTAGGAAGGCACCACATAGGGTCAGGGAAACGGCACCAACGTTCACCTGAGAAGGCCCGAGGCAGCCGGACAGAAACGAGGTCACTGGTGGGGTATGACAGGCCGGAGAAAGGACACACAAAGGGGGTCCTGTGAAACGCTCCAAAGTTATCTGGGAGTAGGCCGAGCCCCTCACCTGGTGAGCAAAGTGCGACGTGGGACGTTATGACCAGCTGGAGTATCGTGGATAAAGAACTGTGAGTAAAAACCCTGGACTGCATTACAGGACTCTGTGTCGTTACTGCTGCTCCCGCGCACCATCACCCCCAACATCTGCCCTCGCTGCCCTGAGGCTATACTCTTCCCGTGGGGAGTTATACTACCCTCTGCTGCACCCACAATACCAGCCTCAGCGGTCTGCCCTGCAGCGGCGGGTCACTCTGACCGCAATCCACGGGTGGCATAGTCGGACGTTCAGCAATTAGACTGCCATTTGGTTTGACCGCCCTGAGCCACGGGACCGGGTCCCCGCCACGAAAGGACTACAACCCCCAGCATCCACAAAAGGTCCGGTTCCGGGTATGCCCCCATACACACACGGCCCAGGGGGCACGTCACGTGCATTGTGAGGATTCGCCGGTGCCGGAGTGGCAGGAGCAGCTTCAGTCACCACTCTGCACAGTGAACGGCGGATATAACTTCTCCCCCGGCACTGACTGACAGCTTGATCAGTGTTAGAGATGGCTGTTAGTCAGTGTCGGGAGTATGGTTACAGCCGCCACTCATTGTGGACTTAGCAGTGCCTGAAGTCGTGCTGGCCCACCCGTATGACTGAAAGCCTGAGGCTACAGGGAGGAATAAAGTTAATTTCCTCCTGCCAGCAGGGCTCTCAGTCCAGGTGCTGGGCATCTTCAGAATGCTATTAACTTGCAGATTAACCCCATATCTGAAAGTTAATAGGGTTTTTTTACATGACATGCTCCCTTAAAGCATTTCTGAGCATGTGTGACCACAGTAGCAGTGGTTGCATATGCTCAGTAATGTTCCATCCATACAGTAGACTTCGGGCCCTTCGTATACGGTAACAGTAGGGGTCTCAACCTTCGGACCACCAGCTGGAATATACATGGATCATCTATTTGGTGAAGAAGTGATTAATGTTATGTATGGAACAACCCCTTTAAATTTAAAAAGACAATTTTGGTTTGACTCCGAGAGGGTGAAATATCACAGAAATTTCCAGCCTCTTTCTAAAACTGAATTTTTCGATGTCAGACTCAAGCAGCAGGATTTGCAAAATCCCAAAATAAGCAGCTACCTCACAATGCGAAAGTAATTGCATCCTTATCAATCACACAGATGTCTGAACTGTATACATTTTACACTAATCTTATTCTCAGCTGCTACCAAGTCCGGTTACTGCATGAATAAATCATCACGCTGAATAATAGGCCTTAATGTTTGTCTTCCTAGATCAGGACCCCCTTTGATATTTGACCCCCCGCAGCGATTGCCTCTTCCATTTTTACAGTCGTGGCTTGAACAAGAAAATATAACAAAGTAAGAGACTTGTATAAGACTAAAAACACCACGGACTAAGTAACAAGACACAATTTAGGCCTAATTTATCTTTGTTGCCCTTAGTAACCAATCAGAGCTCAGCTTTCATTTTGTAAACTGCTCTCGTAACATGAAAGTTGCGCTGTGATTGGTTGCTATGGGCAACAAAGACAGTTCTTATTTTAGAGGGGTTCTATAAATCTGCCCCAATATTTTTAGGGAAATAGTTTACAGTAATATTCCTCTAATCCAGCATCCAAATATGCAATTTATTTCTTACCCGAAGGTTTTATTGTTTTAGTTTTAGATGCATAAGAGCAAATTGGTTACAAATGTGAATTTAACCTTTTAATGTGAAAATCTTTGTAGAGTTCAGGTAGTGGTGCGGATTTTGATGAGCTTTCTCCATGTGGTCGTCTTCTCACTTCTTATAAGGTGTCAGCTCTTAGCGTGAAGTATAACATTCCCTTTATTGTCAGTTTTTGCAGTTTCACTGCAGACAGTGTTACATGTGTTCAGAAAAAGGTCTCCAGTGTACGGCGCCAGCAGTCATCCATCCCCACGTGCGTCCTGCGCACAGCCTGGTGTGAATTTATCACATTTATTATATCTGTGCTGCTGAAAATAGCAAACAAACTCAATATTAAAGGGAGCTTGTCACCTACACAATGGCAATCTGTTTCTTTGGGCTGCACCTGTACTCAAGCTATTAATTTATTAGGCCTCAAAGCCCATCAAGCAATCAGATCCCCCTGTTCCATTTTTAGTCTATCCTTGGCTTACTCGCACCGCCATTTGCTTTTCCCTGAATAAATGAGGCCATATACTGTACATTAGACCAAGGAGGTCAAACTCAAACTCACAGAGGGCCAAAATGAAAAACTTGGACAAAATCGCAGGCCAACCAGTATACAGAATAATGGGCCCCACATAGCCCTCCATACAGAATAATGGGCCCACATAGTCCTCCATACAGAATAATGGGCCCCACAAAGTCTTCCATACAGAATAATGGGCCCCACATAGACCTCCATACAGAATAATGGGCCCCACATAGTTATCCATGCAGACTAATGGCTCCACATATTCCTCCATACAGAATAATAAACCCCACATAGCCCTCCATACAGTATAATGGGCCCCACATAGTCCTCTATACAGTATAATGGGCCCACATAGTCCTCAGTACAGTATTATGTGCACCACATAGTCCTCCAAACAGAATGGCCCCACATAGTCCTCCATACAGAATAATGGGCCCCACATAGTTCTCCATACAGAATAATGACCCCACATAGTCCTCCATACAGAAAAATGGACCTCACATAGTCCTCTATACAGAATAATTGCCCCACATAGTCCTCCATACAGTATAATGGCCCCCACATAGTCCTCCATACAGAATAATGGACCCTGCATAATCCTCTATATAGAATAATGAGCACCACATAGTCCTCCATACAGAATAATGGGCCCCACATAGTCCTCCATACAGAATAATGGGCCCCACATAGTCCTCCATACAGAATAATGAGCCCCACATAGTTATCCATACAGACTAATGGCTCCACATATTCCTTCATACAGAACAATGGGCCCCACATAGTCCTCCATACAGAATAATGGCCCCACATAGTCCTCCATACAGAATAATGGGCCCCACATAGTCCTTCATACAGAATAATGAGCCCCACATAGTTATCCATGCAGACTAATGGCTCCACATATTCCTCCATACAGAATAATGGGCCCCACATAGTCCTCCATACAGAATAATCGCCCCACAAAGTCTTCAATAGAGAATAATGGGCTCCACAAAGTCCTCCATACAGAATAATGGCCCGCATAGTCCTCCATACAGAATAATGGTGTAGCGTTGGCGTCCCTGCCTCCTGCTAGGCAGGGACGCCGTTCCCCTCACCTCTCCGCTCCGTGCCCGGCGTCCTCCCCCCGCTCTGCTGGCAGCGCGCGCTGCTTCCCGGTCACTGTGCTTAGGGCGTGACCGCGCGCGCTCCCTCTCTCTTAAAGGGGCCGCGCGCGCCGTCCTAAGGAGTCCCCAGCCAATGGCCGGAGGATCTCACCATATATAAGGCACCTCCTCCAAAATGGAGGTGCCCGAGCAATGTTGTTGCAAAGCCTTTCAACTCTGCTTCAGCCCTCAGGTTCCGTTGCCAGCTTGTTTTCCAGTGCTGTCTACCTGCTTGCAATCCTGCGGTCTGACAGTCTGCCTACCAGCATCTGCCAGTCTGTCTATGGATCAGTCCGCCTGCGGACCAGGAAGCACCTGCCACATACCTGCCACATACCTGCCTGATACCTGCCTGATACCTGTCTACCTGCTTGCAATCCTGCGGTCCGACAGTCTGCCTACCAGCACCTGCCAGTCTGTCTATGGATCAGTCCACCCGCGGACCAGGAAGCACCTGCAAGATACCTGCCTGATACCTGCCTGCCTGCCAGCCTGTCCAGAGACTCTTACCCGCTCACCTGCTATCCGCCTGCTAGCCTACCTGGAGGCTTAGCCGTCACTTGCTGTGACCACCTGCCTGTCCAGAGACTCTTACACTGCTGTCACTTGCCGTGACCACCTGCCTGTCCAGAGACACTTACCCTGCTGTCACTTGCCGTGACCACCCGCCTGTCAAGAGGCTGCCCCCGTCACTCGCCGTGACCTCCTGCCCTTCTACCCAGAGATTGTCCCTGTCACTTGACGTGACTGCCTGCCCGCTTTCCCTGGGAGCCACCCGCTTCCTTACAAGGACTGCCCCTTTGTATAGTAGCTCAGAGGTTCCACCTCCCAGACCCGTTACAAATGGCCCCACATAGTCCTCCATACAGTGTTATGTGCACCACATAGTGCTCCATACAGAATAAATGGGCCCCACATAGTCCTCCATACAGAATAATGGGCCCCACATAGTCCTCCATACAGTATAATGGCCCCCACATAGTCCTCCATACAGTATAATGGGCCCCACATAGTTATCCATACAAACTAATGGCTCCACATATTCCTCCATACAGAATAATGGCCCCACAAAGTCTTCAATAGAGAACAATGGGCCCCACGTAGTCCTCTATACAGAATAATGGGCCCCACATAGTCCTCCAAACAGAATAATAAGCGCCACATAGCCCTCCATACAGAATAATGGGCCCCACATAGTCCTCCATACAGAATAATGAGCCCCACATAGTTATCCATACAAACTAATGGCTCCACATATTCCTCCATACAGAATAATGGCCCCACAAAGTCTTCAATAGAGAATAATGGGCCCCACGTAGTCCTCTATACAGAATAATAAGCCCCACATAGTCCTCCATACAGAATAATAAGCCCCACATAGTCCTCCATACAGAATAATGGACCCCACATAGTCCTCCATACAGTATAATGGGCCCCACATAGTCCTCCATACAGAATAATGGACCCCAAATAGTCATCCATACAGTATAATGGGCCCACATAGTCCGCAGTACAGTATTATGTGCACCACATAGTCCTCCATACAGAATAATGGGCCCCACATAGTCCTCCATACAGAATAATAGCCCCACAAAGTCTTCAATAGAGAATAATGGGCCCCACGTAGTCCTCCATACAGAATAATGGGCCCCGCAAAGTCATCCATACAGTATAATGGGCGCCACATAGTCATCCATACAGAATAATAAGCCCCATATAGTCCTCCATACAGAATAATAGGTCCCACATAGTCCTCCATACAGAATAATGGCCCCCACAAAGTCCTCCATACAGAATAATGGCCCATATAGTCCTCCATACAGAATAATAGGTCCCACATAGTCCTCCATACAGAATAATGGCCCCCACAAAGTCCTCCATACAGAATAATGGCCCATATAGTCCTCCATACAGAATAATGGCCACACATAGTCCTCCATACAGTGTTAAGTGCACCGCATAGTGCTCCATACAGAATAAATGGGCCCCACATAGTCCTCCATATAGAATAATGGGCCCCACATAGTCCTCCATACAGTATTATGTGCACCGCATAGTGCTCCATACAGAATAAATGGGCCCCACATAGTCCTCCATGCAGAATAATGGACCCTGCATAGTCCACCATACAGTATAATTGACCCACGTAGGGGTGGTGGTTCTGGTGTTGCGGACCAAATAAAACCACCCTGCGGGCCAGAGTTTGATATGTATGCATTAGACTAGGGGCTCATGCACATGACCATAAAAATCAGGCGAGTGCTTTCAGTCATTTAGTCCCTGTGTTATTCTAGGGGGTTACGCACATCTCTGAATTTTTCCTCGGACGGCATCATTCCAAGGAAAAAAATTGCAGCATGCAGGATTTGCCTCCAATAGTTGGATGGCACTTGCCCTTTCATGTCTATCGGTCCAAGGAAAACATCAGACCACACTCGGATGAGATCCGAGTGCGGCCCGATTTTAAAGGACACACTGAATGGAGAAGATGGACAATTGTTTTTTTATTCTTTACACCCGAGAAAATCGGATCCCACTCTGATCAGAGCGTGATTAGCATAATCGGACCGATTTTCTCCAATGAGTCTTCTGCACCTGCCCCAATATCGGCAAATCAATTTCCTAAGAATCCCTTGGTGATCAATGGTTATTGATCTATAATACGTGCATGACCATGATACATTAGATCAAGAGCCAGTCATTGTTAGCAGCTGTCTGGCTTATAAAGGAGGGGTCTTTAGCTCCACTATGATGTCCACATGCCGTTACAGAGCAATAGGAAGGTGATGCTGAAAGGTATGTGCACACGGCGTCTTAATTCTGACAGTGGAGCGGCCAAAATTTTCCTAGGCGAAATGGTGCAGGGAAAAGCCGGCATTTTTTCTTCTTGATGCAGCTTCGCTCCACCGTCAGTATCGTTTCTCTAAACTTCCAAATATAAAGTGCGGGCAGCTGATGAGTGAACAAGTTGCTTCTTCTAAGGCCATGTTCACACGTTCAGTATTTGGTCAGTATTTCTCATCATTATTTGTAAGCCAAAATCAGGAGAGGAACAATCAGAGGAAAAGTATAATAGAAACAAGTCACCACTTCTGTATTTATCACCCACTCCTGGTTTTGGCTAACAAATACTGATGTAAAGTACTGACCAAATACTGAACCTGTGAATATGGCCTAACTGCTTAACTTTCTCTTCTCCACCAGGTGTTTTTTTAAAAATCGGAAGCAAAAAAAGAATGCTCAAAGGACTGAACGTATGCAACGGGGTTTATAATAGAAATTTGCTTTTGAAGTGATTTTTCAGTCGCTTTTTTTGAGCATAATCACTCCAAAAAACTCCATGTGGACATTGCGTATGAGAAAGTATTTGATGGTTAAGGCTAAGAAAAGACTGATTTCCATCAGTGTTTTGGATCTAATTTTCATAAATTTTTGGCTTGAGTTCATTTCTACTATTCATGTTTTTTCTCATATGCAAAAAAAATAAAAACTGATCTTGGTTTCAGAAGCTTCTGCTACCAACTAGTCAGTGAAACATGTAAGGCACATAGATGTAACTCAGATGGCATCCGAATGCTGTCCGTTTTTTTTATTGTTTGTTCTTTCATGGACACCATTGGACAGCAAGAAAAATTGACATGTGAATAGCCGTATACAATATAATGAGTCAGTGTGCCGTTTGTGAAAAACATTGACAGCAGACGGACAACAAAAACAGAGATGTGAATAAAACTTTAGGGCTCATACAGATGTCCATGCAAACCGACCCGATCTCGGCCAGCAAAGCGCAGACTGACTGTGAATGTCCCGACCGCTTCATGTATTTCTATCAGGCTGCCATGCTTGGGTCAGGAGATCTGCGGCCAGTCAAGATTGGACCAATTTGCACGGACGTCTGAATGAGCCTCTATAGTGAGACAGCCCTTTTAACAACCAATGATCTATCTGTGTATCATCAGCCGGAGATTGTTCCCACAAAATGCTGCACATCATTCTGTGCCAGTGCGATTAGATAGGAACCCAGTGGTGACTGACAGCTTGCCTCCCAATATAAAGTCTAGGATTGGAGAGAGCTCCGATCCCGTCCCCACATTCCACTGCCAATTCTGACCATTGCATCTATTCTAGATGGTTTACGGAGAAAGGGTACTCTCTTTGTCATCCCATGCCCACCCAATGATACAATCGTGGGTCACTATAATAGCCGCTATCCAAACAATGGCCCCCAGATCTATCATCTAACTATATATATTACGACTTACTAGAGGCAAGGCCTAGTAGGATGACTATTAGTGTTATGCTTGTTTTGCCTGTTTTGCATTTGCATCTAAATCTTTTAATTTGCGCCTTCTTTAATATCTATTTTGTAAGTATTTACCTGTTTTTTCGTAAGTCGTGGCTAAGTTTGTGGGTTTTGGATATTTTCAGCAGATTCATCAATTGTGACCTTTTTTTAAAAAGTCTCAAAATTTGGCACGAATGGAATCCAGTCCCCCTCGCCCTCCTAGAGTATTTTTATTTACGCAAGATATTTTGGCACAAATTTCGCATCATTTTTCTAAACGTGTGACATTTTTTGCAATGATAAGTCTCAAAACAGGTCAAAGACAAAAATAAAATCCACTTTTGACTTCGTGCAAAATTTGTGACCCACATGCGTAATTTCGAACAATTTTGAGAAGAAAAAAAAAGCAACAAATACCAGAAGACAAACTGTCTTAAAGTAAATGATGAATTGGGGGGCTATGTGTCTGTACATCACTCTGCTCACCCCTCTCTCCTTAAAGGATTGCCGGGGGCCCACGCAGGGCACCCCGGCACGCAATGGGACCTGTGAGCAGAGGAGAGCGTGTCAGCGCCCGCTCCCCCCCCCGAATGCTCAGGGCCCCCGGCAGCCGGTGAAACAATACTTACCCCTCCCTGTGCCTCTGCAGCAGCTCCGGTCTCTTTCGCGCCCTCTGACTGTTACGTCTTTCCACCGCGCTCTCTCCTGAGCCGTCACAGCGCAGAGCGGGAAGACGCTGGAGCCCAGAGCAGCGGCAGCAGGTGAGAAGTGAGGTGAGTATTTGATTTTTTTTTTTTTTTATGTATGGAGGCATGGGGCATTATATGGGGGGGAGGGAGTGACATCCTGCATGGGGCATTATATGGGGGGGTGGGAGTGACATCCTGCATGGGGTGAAGTGACATCCTGCATGGGGCATTAAAAGGGAGGAGGGGTGTGACATCCTGCATGGGGCAATAAAAGGGAGGGGGGGTGAAATCCTGCATGGGGCATTAAAAGGAGGAGGAAGTGACATCCTGCATGGGGCATTATAAGGGAGGGGGGGTGACATCCTGCATGGGGCATTATAAGGGGGGGAAGTGACATCCTGCATGGGGCATTATATGGGTGGAGAGGTGACATCCTGCATGGGGCATTATAAGGGGGGAAGTGACATCCTGCATTTGGCATTAAAAGGGGGGCTGATATAATGCATGGGGCATTATAAGGGGGGGTGACATCCTGCATGGGGCATTATAAGGGGGGTGACATAATGCATGGGGGATTATAAGGGGGGGGCTGACATCCTGCATGGGGCATTATAAGGGGGAACAGCTTGCATAGAGCATTATATGGGGGCCTGTATTCTGTATGGAGCATTATATGGGGGCCAGTATTCTGTATGGAGCATTATATGGGGGCCAGTATCCTGTATGGAGCATTTTATGGGGGCCAGTATTCTGTATGGAGCAATTCGCCGGTTTCTGAGCTATTGTGGAATTTACAATAGATATCGCTCATGTAATGTAAGAAGTGAAATCTTCGGCATTGTACTATATATATATTTCTCTGCGGTATCTGTGCATCATGAATCGTGGTATGTGTTAAAGAGGCCACTGAGACTCTTTCGCCCAGGGCCCACAAAAACCTGGAGCCGGCCCTGGGCCCACAGACCTTCATTGATTAAAACTACTGAAAAGTGGTTATAATAGATCAAAATTTTTTTTTACCTTTTAATGTGAATCATAACACAAATAAACTCAACTCCTTACATCCAACAGACATTAAGAAAATTCTAACTGTTTTGAGTCAAGCAGGGGGTCCCATTAGCTACTGAGCTCAGGTTGCACATGCATGTAACCCATTGATTGCATTATAATTTATGATTAAAATGTCTGTTTTTATTGGAAAATATTTTGGTATATCACAGAGCCTGCCTGACAGAAATCATTACCATGGTTAGTAAAAATGAGACTTGTTCGGAGACTAGACCGTATTGTAATGAATATTCATGAAGTCATCATCAAGCTGTCCCTGGGTAAATAGGTTTCCCACTTGGAAAGGAGTGAATTCTAGAATTTAATATTAGGGTTTGTCACTATAGAGTAATACCAAACATTTATCCAGTTTATCTGACATAACAACCATACTTTAAGCAAGATTAGACCTGATTATAATCAAATATCATCCAAGAAATTAACAGCTTGCAATTCTCAAATATTGGGCTCTGGGGGCTTTTTAACCTCTAAATAATATTTTCATTAAAAGGATTTTATGGAGTTTCTACATGAACTTCTCAGCTTAGAAGTGTATTTATATAAATTTGGTCCCGTTAAAGGAGTATTCCCAACTTATATAGTGATGGCATATCATGGTATATGGTTTGTGATCCACTTAAAATTAAGGGACCCTTCAAAAAACGCTGATCATGACATTAAGTGTGAATATTACATTTCTAGATGTTAAAACCCTTTAACGAAAACATGTTGGTTAATAATAATAATATAATAATAATTTTTATTTATATAGCGCCAACATATTCCGCAGCACTTTACAATTAAGCGGGGACATGTACAAACAATAAATTCAATACAAGGTGAGACAGTTTAACAGTTACATCAGGAGTGAGGTCCCTGCTCGCAAGCTTACAATCTACATGGAAATGGGGGGACACAATAGGTGGAAAGTGCTTGTTATTTCAGGTCTGGCAATTATAATAAGTCGGGATTATCATATAAAGCTGTATGATCCGGTCATCAGCCTGTATGTTAAAGTGCAATACTCAATTACCGAGTGCAGTTATCGAGTGCATGGAGGGTGTAGAAACAGATGAACAGTAGGGTGCAGATTCTGAATAGTATTTAGGAGGGAACAGGGGAAAGTTAGTTTACTGAGTAGTTGAGGTGGTAGGCTTGTTTAAAGAGATGGGTTTTTAAAGCGCGCTTGAAGACATCGGGGCTAGGCATCAATCGGATCGTCTGGGGTAGAGCATTCCAGAGAACTGGTGCAGCACGAGAGAAGTCTTGGAGACGGAGGTGTGAGGTTCGGATTATGGGGGATGTTAGCCTTAGGTCATTTGTGGAACGGAGGGCACGTGTAGGACGATAGACTGAGATGAGAGAGGAGATATAAGGTGGTGCAGAACTGTAGAGAGCTTTGTGGGTGAGAGCAATGAGTTTATATTGGACCCTGTAGTGAATGGGTAACCAGTGTAATGACTGGCACAAGGTGGAGGCATCGGTGAAGCGGCTGGACATAAATACGACCCTGGCTGCCGCATTCAGGACAGATTGGAGAGGGGAAATTTTGGTAAGAGGGAGACCGATCAGAAGAGAGTTGCAGTAGTCCAGACGAGAGTGAATAAGAGCGACAGTAAGAGTTTTAGCAGTTTCCAAAGTGAGAAAAGGTCGGATTCTGGAGATGTTTTTAAGATGCAGGTGACAAGAGCGAGTGAGTGATCGGATATAGGGAGTAAAGGAAAGGTTAGTGTCGAATATGACCCCAAGGCAGCGGGCGTGCTGCTTGGGAGTTATGGTTGACCCCTCCAAGGTAATTTCGATATTAGGTAGAGTTAGGTTACTAGAGGGGGGAAACACAAGAAGTTCAGTTTTGGAGAGATTCAATTTGAGATAGAGGGAGGACATGATGCTAGACACAGCAGATAAACAATCCTTGGTGTTTTGTATTAGGGTAGGGGTGATGTCAGGGGAAGAAGTGTATAGTTGGGTGTCGTCAGCATAGAGATGATACTGGAACCCAAATCTGCTGATTGTTTGTCCAATAGGGGCAGTGTATAGAGAGAAGAGGAGGGGGCCTAGGACTGAGCCCTGAGGAACCCCGATAGTAAGGGGATGAGGAGGGGAAGAGGAGCCGGCAAAAGATACAGTGAAGGAGCGGTCAGAGAGGTAGGAGGAGAACCAGGAGAGAACGGTTTCCTTGAGGCCTATAGAGCGGAGCATAGTGAGGAGGAGCTGGTGATCCACAGTGTCAAATGCTGCAGAGAGATCCAGGAGAATCAGCAGGGAGCAGTGACCTTTGGATTTGGCTGTTAGTAGATCGTTAGAGACTTTAGTGAGGGCAGTTTCAGTGGAGTGTAAGGAGCGGAAACCAGATTGTAGAGGGTCGAGGAGAGAGTTATCTGAGAGATGGTTATGAATGGAACACGCATTGATTCAGTCACAGTCATCAGTGGGGTACTACAGGGGTCAGTATTGGGCCCTCATCTTTTTAACATATTTATTAATGACTTTGTAGATGATTTGCAGATGATATGAAACTCTGCAAGTTATTCAACACAGAGGAGGATAATTTAATATTACAGAGGGATTTGGAGGCTTGGGCTGAGAAATAACAATTGAAGTTTATTGTGGACAAATGTAAGGTCATGCACTTGGGCAAAGGAAATGAAATGCACTACATGGGCAGCACGGTGGCTCAGTGGTTAGCACTGCAGCCTTCCTTGCGCTGGGGTCCTGGGTTCAAATCCCACCAAGGACAACATCTGCAAGGAGTTTGTATGTTATCCCCATGTTTGTGTGGGTTTCCTCCGGGTTCTCCGGTTTCCTCCCACACTCCAAAGACATACTGATAGGGAATGTAGATTGTGAGTCCCAATGGAGACAGTGCAGATATTGTCTGTGAAGCACTATGAAATTAATGGAGCTAAATAAGTAAGTAAAATAAATAAATAAATGGTAAAACACTGGGTAAAACTGTCACTGAAAAAGTCTTGGGGGTATGGTAGACAGTAAAATCAACATTAGTGACCAGTGCCAGGCAGCTTCTGCCAAGTCAAATAAAATCATGGATTTATTAAAAGTGGCATAGATGCTCATGAGAAGAACATAATTTTTCCTCTATACAAGTCACAAGTACAGCCACACTTAAAATAATGGGTACAATTTGGGCTCCAGTGTATAGAAAGGACATAGTTGAACTAGAGTGGGTGCAGAGAAAAGCGACCAAGGTTATTAAGAGAGTAGGTGAACTACAGGACAAGACAGGTTATCAAACTTGGGGTTATTCATTTTGAAAAAGGAGTGATCTTTTTACAATATACAAATATATAAAGGTATAATAGAGAGATCCTTCTAATAATCTTTTTACACCTATGCCTATTAGGTTGACAAGGTTCAACGCAATGCAAAGAAGGTTCAATCCTAGTCACAGATGGCGATTCTTTACTGTAAGAGCAGTGAGACTATGGATTATTTACCCTAAGAGCAGTGAGACTATGGACTCTTTACTATACAAGCAGTGAGACTACAGATTCTTTACTGTAAGAGCAGTGAGACTATGGATTCTTTACTGTAAGAACAATGAGACTATGGATTATTTACTCTAAAAGCAGTGAGACTATGGATTCTTTACTATACTAGCAGTGAGACTATAGATTCTTTACGGCTCTTTCACATGTCAGTATCTCCGGTACGAGTGGTGACAGTTTCCACACGTACCGGAGACACTGATACATGCAGACCCATTCAAATGAATGGGTCTGTGCACAGCTCAGTGTGTTTTCACGGACCATGTGTCCGTGTGCGCCACACAGAGACATGTCCTTTTCTTGCAGATACACGGTCTGCAAATTGTACCACACAGATGACATTTGTGTGTCATCCGTATGATACGTACCGGCGCCTGGGAATCAGCGCTACAGTTAGCACTGTTCCCAAGCGCCAGGTGCTGAACACTGCCCTCATCATGGTTCCCTGCCGGCGTTGCGATCAGCACCAGCAGGGACAGAGATAAGGGTAGTGGTAGTCGGCTTCTGCTGTTTCCCCACCTGCAAAAATAAGAATAAAATAATAAAATTCATGTACTCACCTCTCCTAGGTGTCCCCTGCTGTAATCCATGCGACAACTGCTGCCGAAGAGTCGGGGAGAATGAGCCGCCCCGAAGCTTCAGCTCAGGAGCGATGTCCTGCCACTCACTGAGCTGCAGCTCCGGAGCGGCTCATTTTCCCCGGCTCCTCGGCAGCAGCGGTCGCATGGATTGCTGCGGGGGACACCTAGGAGAGGTGAGTACATGGATTTTATTATTTTATTCTTATTTTTACAGGTGGGGAAACTGAGGCAGCAGACTACCACTACCCTCATCATGGTCCCTGCTGGTGCTGATTGCAGTGCCGGCAGGGAACCATGATGAGGGCAGCGTTCAGCACCTGGTGCTTGAAAACAGCGCTAACTGTAGCGCTGATTCCCAGGCGCCGTCTGTGTGATCCTGATGCAGCACATGGGCGGCACACGGTTGCCACACGTGTGACACACGGGACACGGTATTTCCGGTACCGTTTTTTCCGGTACCGGAGATATGCGGATGTGTGAAACCGGCCTTACTGTAAGAGCAGTGAGTCTATGGATTATTTACTCCAAGAGCAGTGAGACTATGGATTCTTTATTGTGCGAGCAATGAGACGATTGATTCTTGATTCTTTACTTTACAAGCAGTGAAACTATTTATGAGCAGTGACATTATGGAACTTTCTGCCACATAATGGTGTCATGGTTGATTCACTTAAAAAAGTTCAAGGAGGATCAGGATGCCTTTCTTTAAAAATATAATATTACAGGTTATGGGCACTAGATTCTGTGATGGGACGTTGATCCAAGGAACTAGTCTGATTGCCCTATGTGGAGTCAGGAAGGAATTGTTTCCCTAATATGGAGTAATTAGGATCTGCTTTATGGGTTTTTTTGCCTTCTTCTGGATCAACATGTTAGATTATAGTTTGAACTCGATGGACTTAAATTTACCTTCAGCCTAAAAAACTCTAAAACTATGGCAACCAATTTACATGAGCATAAAATGCAGGGTAGGTCATTTTTTTAGACCAACTGTTTTAAAGAAGAGTGGCAGAAGAGGAACCAAAGGAACCTAATTTTTACAAAATTGAATTTTCTGCAACCTTCCTAAAGTATTTACACTAGAAACTCAATGGTGTTTCATTGTAAAATAAACATATGTAGAGTAAGTATGTTATATGAAGACAACCCCTGTATATACAGGTCCCTGTGAAGTACAGTACAGACCAAAAGTTTGGACACACCTTCTCATTTAAATATTTTCTGTATTTTCATGACTATGAAAATTGTACATTCACACTGAAGGCATCAAAACTATGAATTAACACATGTGGAATTATATACTTAACAAAAAAGTGTGAAACAACTGAAAATATGTCTTATATTCTAGGTTCTTCAAAGTAGCCACCTTTTGCTTTGATGACTGCTTTGCACACTCTTTGCATTCTCTTGATGAACTTCAAGAGGTAGTCACCGGAAATGGTTTTCACTTCACAGGTATGCCCTGTCAGGTTTAATAAGTGGGATTTCTTGCCTTATAAATGGGGTTGGGACCCTCAGTTGTGTTGTGCAGAAGTCTGGTGGATACACAGCTGATAGTCCTACTGAATAGACTGTTAGAATTTGTATTATGGCAAGAAAAAAGCAGCTAAGTAAAGAAAAACGAGTGCCCATCATTACTTTAAGAAATGAAGGTCAGTCAGTGCGAAAAATTGGGAAAACTTTGAAAGTGTCCCCAAGTGCAGTTGCAAAAACCATCAAGCACTACAAAGAAACTGGCTCACATGAGGACCGCCCCAGGAAAGGAAGACCAAGAGTCACCTCTGCTTCTGAGGATAAGTTTATCTGAGTCACCAGCCTCAGAAATCGCAGGTTAACAGCATCTCAGATTAGAGACCAGGTCAATGCTACACAGAGTTCTAGCAGCAGACACATCTCTTCAACAACTGTTAAGAGGCGACTGCGCAGCAGGCCTTCATGGTAAAATAGCTGCTAGGAAACCACTGCTAAGGACAGGCAACAAGCAGAAGAGACTTGTCTGAGCTAACGAACACAAGGAATGGACATTAGACCAGTGGAAATCTGTGCTTTGGTCTGATGAGTCCAAATTTGAGATCTTTGGTTCCAACCACCCTGTCTTTGTGCAATGCAGAAAAGGTGAACGGATGGACTCTACATGCCTGGTTCCCACCGTGAAGCATGGAGGAGAAGGTGTGATGGTGTGGAGGTGCTTAGCTGGTGACACTGTTGGGGATTTAGTCAAAATTGAAGGCATACTGAACCAGCATGGCTACAACAGCATCTTGCAGCGGCATGCTATTCCATCCGGTTTGCGTTTAGTTGGACCATCATTTATTTTTCAACAGGACAATGACCCCAAACACACCTCCAGGCTGTGTAAGGGCTATTTGACCAAGGAGAGTGATGGGGTGCTAAGCCAGATGACCTGGCCTCCACAGTCACCAGACCTGAACCCAATCGAGATGGTTTGGGGCGAGCTGGACCGCAGAGTGAAGGCAAAAGGGCCAACAAGTGCTAAGCATCTCTGGGAACTCCTTCAAGATTATTGGAAGACCGTTTCCGGTGACTACCTCTTGAAGCTCATCAAGAGAATGCCAAGAGTGTGCAAAGCAGTCATCAAAGCAAAAGGTGGCTACTTTGAAGAACCTAGAATATAAGACTTATTTTCAGTTGTTTCACACTTTTTTGTTAAGTATATAATTCCACATGTGTTAATTCATAGTTTTGATGCCTTCAGTGTGAATGTACAATTTTCATAGTCAAGAAAATACAGAAAAATCTTTAAATGAGAAGGTGTGTCCAAACTTTTGGTTGGTACTTTAGGTCGAGCAAAAAGTTCAGTAAATGAGTAGCAATCTCTGGTCACTATGGTATAATCATAATATGAACCGTCTTTTGGGGTTGTCATTTATATGAGTCAGTTATCAAGTTATGAATAGTGATAAGCGAAGTATTAGAGTCCACTACTTTTTCATTGTTGACCTATCGACACCCGGTACCCCCGTTGATCAGCTGTTTTTGGAGCCGCTGCCGGTGGCTATGGGCTGGATCTGCCCTATTGCAGAGCTGCTCCATCTTCTGATAGTGGCCGCGGCAGGGTGCTACACATCCACCTCCTATTGATTTGAATAAGAGGCGGATGGGTAGTACCATGTCGCTGCCACTATCAGAAGACTGAGAAGCTCCGCAATGGAGCAGTTCAGGACGGCGGCTGCCGACACCGAGAACAGTTGATCGGTGGGGGTGCCGCGTGTCAGCCCCCGACCAATCAGACATTGATGACCTATCCAAAGGATAGGTCATCAATGAAAAAGTAAAGGATAACCTCTTTAAGTAAGGCTATGATCCATGTTAGATGTTGTGGTATAGGTGGGCATAAAGGATATGTTAGTTATGTCACATGTACCCTTATGGGACAATTATAGAGTATCTATTAGATAAAAATGTTTATCCTTTTCTTGCTTGCTGATAATTATAGAGGCGGCAGCTGCTTTGCTTCCCCGTGTTCTCCAGGTTTTTTATGTTTTATGTGAATAGATCCACCACTTCTCTTATTTGACAGCATTAATAATTACGATATTACAATTGACCTGGGAAAGTCTAGAGAACATAAAAGAGTCACAGACCCCTTGAAAAGCATGAAAAGTAGCTCACATCGCTGTCTGCTGAGTATAAAGTATTTCTTTGTAGGAGGAAAACATTTTATTATATCACTTTATACTTTTGTGATGCAAGCTTCATTATGACTCATATACGGGGTTATACTAAGATTATGACTGCACCTGATTAACTTCCAACTTTTAGTTATTTCGTTTTCTTTCCATTATATCATTTTATGGTTGTTTTAACAAGACAATTCCTGTAGGGATTGAAGGCGGTTAAATGATCAGTGATTACCCATGGGTACAAATTAATAAACCCATAGAGAAAGTAAATCTTGTATACTGTACAAATACTATGGCGTAAATGGATACTGAGTATCTCTAAACAAAAAAAATAAACTTTACACTATTTATATTGTCAGGACACAGCTCAATTTCCAATTGGCTTAATATGGAACGGGAGAGTATTTCCAAATAAAATTGAAAACTTAAAGGGCTTTCCCTAAAATCGCCAATTATCCCCAGTCCATATGATAGGGGAAAAGTGGCTTATCAATGGGTATCCAACCTCTGGGACCACCAACGATCCCGAAAATGAGGGCATAGACCCATCTTGAATAAAACAGAGTTGTGCATGTTCAGCCTCTGCTCTATCAATGGAGAAGTAACCCCCATATGAGTTTTATTTTATATCCAATAAACCAAATCAGTGCTTACTCATACAGGGATATAAGCAGAATTACATGCATGAGTGTTCGGACCCCCAGAGATCAGCAAGTTATCCCCTATCCTATGTTGATGGAAGTGGTTTAGGGAGGTAAATCCTAATCTGAGAGCAGCATAATTTAGAGACAGAGACCCTGATTCCAGCAATGCGTCACATACTCGGCTGCTTAGTGTAGTTTCTATAAATTCACAGTTTTATCAGCAGTAGATTATCACTAGAGGACTAGTAAACCTGCTACCAGGTAGTCCTCCATATTCATGAGCTCTATATAACCCCGCCCCCACCACTGATTGGCAGCTTTCTGTGTACACCGGCAGAAAGCTGCCAATCAGTGGTGTGGGTGGGGTTATACAGAGCTCAGCATTCTGACCTCTGCTAGATCTGCATCAGATAAAAACAGCTATTTTATCAAAACAACAACCAGCCCAGTAAGTGATATATCACTGGAATCGGGGTCTCTGCCCCTACATCATTCTGCTCTTTAATGGAAAAACCTGGTGACAAATTCCCTTTAAACAGAATGAGTCATCTACATTTTTTTTCATGCATTATTACTTATTCTTGTACTGCACATGTGACGCGCCCCTGGGCCTGTGTCGCGCTGCGTTGCGCACGCGGGAGCTTACCCGGAGCCGGATCTGTTTAGGGTTGTAGTCTCGTGGCGGTGACCCGGTCCGTGCCCAGGGAGTCAAACTGGACGGCAGTCTGTTAGCGGTAGAAAATGGTTGATGACTACGCCACCCGTTGAATGCAGCCAGGGGGCTGCTGCTGCAGGGCAGACCGCTGAGGCCGGTGGAAGGATGGTGCAGCGTGATAGTATAACCCCCAACGGGAGGGGTATGGCCTCAGGGCAGCCGACGTGGATGATGGGGGTAGCAGGAACCACTCAGAGACGGTATGGTAGCGTTCAGGGTCTTTACTGGTAACAACGATAGACCCTCCCGGAGTACTTGCTAGCGAACGGGGCCTGGTCAGTCCTTGAGCAGATGGGATCTCCCCTGGCCAGGCGTAGTTGTAGGCCTCCCAAGCTGACTGTACTCTTCTGGCTACCTTGCTAGAAGCTGATGTAAGTAGCCCACGTCCCTGAGTGTACCGTGTGGTGCTCACCCGTATGGCCGGTGACTCGGGGCCTTCTAATGGCTTCCGCTCCACGATGGCGGTGCTGGTCCCACGCGTGTGACCGGGCCTTCGGGCTTCTGGGCCAGGGGACCTGAAATCCCCTGCCTGACGGATTCTGCTGCTGGGTAGAAGTTAGTCCCCACAGCCTCGGACTCCGGGTCCGGTAAAGAATCTTCTTAGTCAGGGCGAGCTCTTTAGCTGCCAGCCCCTGACTCCTTGTGACTCTGCTGCTTCCTATGCTGCTCTTGTCTCTACTCTTCCTGGACTCACTAACCCTGCCTCAGCCCCGGGTTTATACAGGGGAAGTTCTTCCCCTCCCAAGGCTGGGCAGGAGGTGTGGCATGCACAGGATCCCTGACCAAAGGACCTCCCACCTGCTCTCAGACGTAATATCTCTATCACTGTGACAACCAGACCCCTGGGGTGTCACACTCCCCCCTAGTGAAATTTAGTACTCCAGGACTAAACACTTTTTAGAAAAATATAACAAGGTATATCAAAGAACAATAAAATACAATAAGGAAACACAATAAGATGGTCACGGATGTCCGCAACCGGGTGCAGTCTTTGAAGAAAAGCAAAGGTGTCCATTTCACCAACACAGGGAGACGTAACCAGGTAGGGGTCTGTCCTACCCCGAGTCCTTAACAGTCTCTAGTCCATCCTGGGTTACGCTCCAACTATATACAAAGGATTCCCGGTAAATCCACCGAAGACTCCTAAAAACAACTAGAAACACAAAATTACACACAAGCAACAATAAACAGGTAAACATTGTAAAACAACTTAAACATTTAGATCCTCCAACGTGCGGGTAACTGGCCTCTAGTGGCCCTAGTGGACCTACGGAGCTGACTGTCTGGCCCTGAACTACAGGGTGTAGGAGCTGTCAAGGGTAAACTGGGCAGCTGTCTACCGGCTCTTTGTCTCACTAGGGGTACGGCAGGCTCACTATAAGCAGAGGGTGGATTCTCCTGTTCCGCTTGGGTGGAGTCTTCTGCCTCCTGGACCGGCTGCTCTTCCAGCTCTACCCGTTGCTCCGTAGGTTCTTGGGATGATGGTTGGAGGAAGGTGAGTACGGGTACCACAACTGCACCATTGACTTGAGTCCAAGACCGAGGGAAGTCCCCGAGCACGGTACTAACCATATCTTCCCTTTCTTCCACGGGTCGATGGTCTTCCTGTTCCTCCTCAGGGTTCCTCAGTTGTTCGGGGCACTTCTTCAGGTGGTCCCGGGATACAATGGCTGTGGTTTCCCCTCCGTCTTTACTGATGGTACAGACCTTCGGGTTCTCGTGGCTTGAGGGCAGTACGGTGTACGGGTCCTTCTCCCACTGGTCGTCCAACTTGTGGAGCCGTCTCTTCCTCTTCAAGACCTGCTCTCCGGGTACCAGGGGAACAGCGGGAGCATACTGGTTGTAAGTCTTCTCTTGTCTTTCCCTAGCCTGACAGAGACTTCGCTCCACGCTCTCCTGTACTTTCCGGTACTGCTGCTGCCTCTCTGTGTCCCAGTCCGTTTCTGGTGAAGTGTCCTCGGGCGTCAGGACTCCCATTTCCAGGTCAACAGGTAACTTACCAGGTCTTGCCCTCATTAGGTAAGCCGGGGTACAGTTGGTGGAACCTACCGGGATGTGGTTGTATAGGTCCACCAGATCGGGCAACTTCTCAGGCCACAGACTGCGTTCTTCCAGGGGCAACGTTTTTAGAAGATCCATTACCACCTGGTTCATTTTCTCACAAAGTCCATTAGTTTGCGGATGGTAGGGTGTCGTCCTTATCTTCCGGCAGCCATACAGATTGCAGAATTCCTGGAAGACCTCCGCTTCAAAGGCAGGTCCCTGGTCCGTCAGCACTTGGTCCGGGTACCCGTGTGGACGGCAAAAGTGCTGCTGGAAGGCTCTAGCTGCTGTTCGAGCCGTTAAGTCCTTGACGGGGACGACAACCAGAAACCGGGAGTAATGATCCACGATGGTTAACGCGTAGACGTAGCCACTTCTGCTGGGGGTCAGTTTTACATGATCCAAGGCTACCAGTTCCAACGGTTGCCGGGTGACGATGGACTGCAGGGGAGTCTTCTGGCTGGCCCGGTCCTTCCTTCTCAGATTGCACGGGCCACAGTCTCTGCACCACTTCTCGATGGTTCCCCTCATGCCTACCCAGTGGAACCGCTCGCGCAGCAGGAACTCCAGCTTTTTCCACCCGAAGTGTCCAGCTCCGTCGTGGTATGCCTCCATCACCATGGCTGCGTCTCTTCGTGGCACCACTACTTGCCAGAGTAGTTCATGCGTCCTGGAGTTAACCATTCTGCGGCACAACTTCCCCTTGTAAAGGAACAGTCGACTCTTCTCTGCCCATAGTTGTTTGGCTTCCTCTGGAGCGTCTGATTCCAGGCTAGCCTCCGGGCGAGTCAGCATCTCCTTCACCAGTCGGACGGCAGGGTCGCTGTCTTGCGTTTCCGCCCAGTTGTAGTGAGGTAAGGGGTTCAACGTAGCAGCCTGCTTACTCCTTACCCGGTGGGAATACTGGATAGTCCCATGACGGTGGAACGCAGGGAGTTCAACTTCTTCCAGTCCCTCCGGATCTTCTCCTCCGTCCGGCAGGTTGGGCATCCTGGACAGGGCGTCCGCGTTGGTATTGGAGCGCCCTGCCCGGTATTTAATTGTGAACTCGTAGTTGGACAGACGGGCCATCCACCTCTGCTCCAGGGCACCGAGTCTTGCCGTGTCCAGGTGTGTCAGCGGGTTGTTATCCGTGTATACGGTGAACCGGGAAGAAGCGAGGTAATGCCTAAAGCGCTCGGTGACTGCCCATACCACGGCCAGGAACTCTAGCTTAAATGAGCTGTAATTTTCGGGGTTCCTTTCGGTGGGTCGCAGTTTTCGGCTGGCATAGGAGATTACTCGTTCTCTCCCCTGCTGAATCTGGGACAGTACGGCTCCTAGCCCGATGTTACTGGCGTCGGTGTAGAGGATGAAGGGCTGGCTATAGTCCGGGTACGCCAAGATTTCATCCCCCGTGAGGGCCATCTTCAGCTGGCGGAAGGACTCTTCTTCTAGCTTTTCCCATTTGAAGGGCGGCTTCTGGTTCTTGGCCTTCCGGGACTGGCCTATCAGGAGGTCCTGCATAGGTGCTGCCTTTTTGGTGAAACCGGGAATAAACCTTCGGTAGTAGCCTACCAACCCTAGGAACTGCCGCACTTCTTTTACGCTGGAGGGGCTTGGCCATCCCTTAATTGCGGTGATCTTATCGGGGTCGGGAGCCACTCCGTCAGCGCTCACCACGTGTCCCAGGTATTGCACCTTTGGTTTCAGGAGGTGACACTTGGAGGGTTTCACCTTTAGGCCGTAACTCGCCAGAGCTTCGAACACCTCCGCCAGGTGTTTCAGGTGGTCCTCATAAGTTTTGGAGTATACGATGACATCGTCCAGGTACAACAGGACCGTCTCGAAGTTTCTGTGGCCCAGACAGCACTCCATTAATCGTTGGAAGGTTCCTGGGGCGTTGCAGAGTCCGAACGGCATGCAGGTGAACTCGCTAAGTCCCATCGGGGTGGTGAATGCGGTCTTCTCCCGGTCCGCCTCTGCTACAGGAACCTGCCAGTACCCGCTAGTGAGATCCAAGGTAGAGAAGAAGTTAGCAGATCTTAAAGCAGCCAATGACTCCTCTATCCTTGGTAAGGGGTACGCATCCTTGTGTGTGATACGGTTGATTTTCCGGTAATCTACACACATCCTCATGGTGTTGTCTTTCTTTTTGACTAAAACTAGTGGGGCTGCCCAGGGGCTACAGCTATCCCGGATTACCCCAGCCTCCTTCATGTCTCTAAGCATCCCCTTGGCGTGTTGGTAATGTGCAGGGGGTACGGGTCGATACCTCTCTTTTATGGGAGGATGATCTCCCGTGGGGATGCGGTGTTCTACCCCCTTGACTCGCCCGAAGTCTAACGGGTGTTTACTAAACACTCTCTCATACTCTTGAACCACCCGATAGACTCCTTGTTTCTGGTGTGAGGGAGTGGAGTCAGTACCCAGATGTAGTTGCTGACACCAGTCCTCCATGTCTTTCTTAGAGCCGTTACCTTCCTCCGGGTGAGATGGAGGCAAGGGTTCCACAGATTGTATAGAATTTTGATTAGTGGTATATAATTTGGCTAGCGTGGCATACCGGGGCAGGTACACTTCCCTCTCCCCGATATTTATTATGCGAACGGGCACCCTCCCATGGCGTACATTGACCACCCCCCGTGCTGTCAAAATGGTGGGCCTACTGTCTGAGTAAACTGGTTCTACCATTGCCTGGTAATCTCTACCTCTCAGACCAATAGCTGCCCGGCACCAAATCATCATTTCACTTTTTGGGGGCATGGCAATAGGAAAAGGGTCACACATTCTTACGCTACCAATCTCACCGCCGGAGAGTTCCACTTGTTGCCGTTGCATCAGTGCCCGGATCTCTTTCTGGAGCACCCGCTGCTCGCCGGAGCTGGCATTCTTGGCAACCTGCTGTAAAAGGAAAATCACCTCTGCAAGACAATTTTCAATTACATTAGTTCCTAGAGTTATTTTTGGGTGACTCTCATGTTTGTCAATATCTACAATGATCAGTCCCTGTGCGGCCAGTTCGACTCTACCAATTTTGATGGTCACCTCTTTAAATCCGATCTGTGGCACGGGCTGACCATTGCTGGCGATGATACTCAAGTCGTCGTCAGGGTAGCGGGTAATATCCGAGTCATTCCAGTACTGCTTGAAGAGCACGTACGGGATGGTGGTGACCTGTGACCCGGTGTCCAGTAGGGCACTCATGGGAATGCCATCCAGTACCACAGGCAAGACTGGACGTCCTCCCACATATCTGTCGCGCCAGTTCGATGGGCCTGGTGATCTTTTTCCTGGGGGTTGGCCCTCTACCCCAGGTTGTGCCCGTTTAAAGAACAGTACCTTTCCATATGTCCGGGTTGATTGCAGCGGCGGCAGATGGGTCGTCCGTCCTCGCTGTATCGGTCACTGGGTCTTCCTCTGGCCGGTGGGGTCCTCCTTGGTCGACGCCACGGGATGTCCTCCGGTCCGGATGCCAGCTGGATCTTCCCTGGAGTGGAAACCTGTAAAGACTGCACAGTTCGGGTTAGCGCAGCAACGCTTTTAGCTAGCTCTTGGACCTGATGGTGTAGGTCTGGAGCCGGGTCATTGTCCAAAGCCTGCGCATCAGCTCCCACAGGCCCTGCTGACAAGGGCGCCGCCTCCTGGTAGTAAGTGGTAGTGGGGCGTCTGTGGGTCACAACGCCACCTGGTGCCGGTTCTCGGAGCACCCGGATGGCTCTGTCCTTGAACTGTGCAAATTCTAGATGAGGGTCCTGTAAGGCCATTGCCCGCAACTGGGTGCGGTGGGCATTGCAATATAAACCCTCTATAAATTGTTCGGTCAACAGCCTGTCCTCGTTTCCCACTCCATTAGGGTCGGTCTGCTTAATGGCCCTCAGGGCCTCTTGTAGGTTGAGTGCATAGTCCCTTATACTCTCATGCGCTCGCTGCTTGCACCCGTAGAATCTAAGTTTAATCTCGGCTGAGGTGCGGGTATCAAAGGTGTCCTTCAGCCGGGTTAGTATCCCTGCGACAGTCTTCCTCCCAGGTGGCCAGGATTTTACTTCCCTTTTGGCTGCCCCAGTTAGTTGGGCCACCAGGATGCTCACTTTTTGCTCTTCTGTGAGGGGGTACACCTGGAAGAGGCTATCCAGCTTTTCTCTAAAGTCATGCAGGGTATGTGACTCCCCTGAGTACTGGGGTAGCCAAGCTGCTCCCGGGATATAGGGCATGGTGAAGGGCATAACTGCAACAGCGGTAGCGCTGGCGGGGGTTGAGGCAGTGGAGCTCTCCTCCGTATCCGACATCTTCCTCCCCCCTAGTGGACCGTGGCCTACCTTGCGATGATCCTGTTCCGTAGGCCGCGGCTCCGCAGTGGATCGTCAGGGTTGAGGACCTTCCGTCGCGCTCCTGTGACGTCGGCGTCTGCTGGGCTCCTTCCAGGACCTTACGCAACGTCCGGACGTGAGGCGGGGCTTCAGTTCTCGCGCGCTTTCGGAGTCCACGCCCCTCTTCTTCCCGCGCGGCGTCCTCAAGATGGCGTCCAATGGCGGGAAAACTCCACGGATGGCGGGAAGAAGGCTGAAGATGGCGCCGGATGGCGGGAAACTTCACCGATGGCGGGAAGAAGGCTGAAGATGGCGCCGGATGGCGGGAATCTTCACCGATGGCGGGAATCTTCACCACTGGTAAGTTTGAACAGTCTTTGCTTTTCAGGCACGCAGTACCCGGTGGTTGCGGGCACGTGATCCTGCCGACTACGCCAAAGTTGACGCGCCCCTGGGCCTGTGTCGCGCTGCGTTGCGCACGCGGGAGCTTACCCGGAGCCGGATCTGTTTAGGGTTGTAGTCTCGTGGCGGTGACCCGGTCCGTGCCCAGGGAGTCAAACTGGACGGCAGTCTGTTAGCGGTAGAAAATGGTTGATGACTACGCCACCCGTTGAATGCAGCCAGGGGGCTGCTGCTGCAGGGCAGACCGCTGAGGCCGGTGGAAGGATGGTGCAGCGTGATAGTATAACCCCCAACGGGAGGGGTATGGCCTCAGGGCAGCCGACGTGGATGATGGGGGTAGCAGGAACCACTCAGAGACGGTATGGTAGCGTTCAGGGTCTTTACTGGTAACAACGATAGACCCTCCCGGAGTACTTGCTAGCGAACGGGGCCTGGTCAGTCCTTGAGCAGATGGGATCTCCCCTGGCCAGGCGTAGTTGTAGGCCTCCCAAGCTGACTGTACTCTTCTGGCTACCTTGCTAGAAGCTGATGTAAGTAGCCCACGTCCCTGAGTGTACCGTGTGGTGCTCACCCGTATGGCCGGTGACTCGGGGCCTTCTAATGGCTTCCGCTCCACGATGGCGGTGCTGGTCCCACGCGTGTGACCGGGCCTTCGGGCTTCTGGGCCAGGGGACCTGAAATCCCCTGCCTGACGGATTCTGCTGCTGGGTAGAAGTTAGTCCCCACAGCCTCGGACTCCGGGTCCGGTAAAGAATCTTCTTAGTCAGGGCGAGCTCTTTAGCTGCCAGCCCCTGACTCCTTGTGACTCTGCTGCTTCCTATGCTGCTCTTGTCTCTACTCTTCCTGGACTCACTAACCCTGCCTCAGCCCCGGGTTTATACAGGGGAAGTTCTTCCCCTCCCAAGGCTGGGCAGGAGGTGTGGCATGCACAGGATCCCTGACCAAAGGACCTCCCACCTGCTCTCAGACGTAATATCTCTATCACTGTGACAACCAGACCCCTGGGGTGTCACACATGATTATGGCCATAGTACCCGAGCTGCTATTAACAGCATTTAGCGATATGATTTACAACTGTCACATGAAACAGGAGTCTGGAGAAGACTCCTAGATCTCTCTGAGAGAGTATTGTGGGCATGCTCTGTGAACTGTGAAGAGATCATAGTACAGGAGGAGGAGGAGGTGAGCTGTGACATTACCTGTCGTATGTATATATGGATTTTAACTGTCATTGTGATCCTGTCTGTGATGATTATGAAAAGACTGCTGAAAATTTATCTCTACAGAACAAGAAGTGACAGCCTATTTTAGACTTGTTAAGATTTAAAGATTTTTTTAGAATATTAAAAGTAACATGCAAAATGTAAAAAGAATCACTAAAATTTTTTGAAAATGCATGTAAAAACTTGATTAAACAGTAGGTCTGATCACGCATTCCTTTTGAGCATCCTACCTTACAAAACATGTACCGGAGTATAGTCCTCAGGCCACGGCCCCAGTATCAGTATTTGGTCAGTATTCTTTCTCAGGAGTGGGAGCCAAAAATAGGAGTGGGTGATAAATTTAAAATTGGTGACTTGTTTCTATTATACCTTTTCTCGGATTGTTCCTCACTTGTTTTTGACTCCCACTCCAGAAAAAAATACTGACCGAATACTGACCAAATACTGATAGTGGAGCCGTGGCCTTAAATTGTATCTGGTATATCTCCACTATCTATTGTTAGGCTGTGTTCACATGGCAGTTCGGACAGTCCGTTTAAGAGCAGGTAAATGGTGTAAGTGAGTTACTTCAGTTATGCAAATGTCGGCAGAGATATCCCATTGATTATAATGGGGTCCGTTTTTTTAGAATCAAAGAAAAAGTTCTGTTCACATTTTCTGACTTCTGAACACAGCCTAAGTTCTAGTCACACGTTTTTGCTGCACTTTTTTAGCAGCCAAAGCCTGCTCTCTTGGCTATAAAAATATGTTCAAAACATACGTTTTGTAGCGTTTTTGCCACTTTTTTTACAGTGTTGTTTGGGTGCGGATTACATGAGTGCTTTGTCTACAGCACATGTTTAAAGGGGTTGCTCAGACAACCCCTTCTCAATCCTTATATTTCTCTATTATACTCACCTCCGGTGCCAGTGCCGTTCCTGTGGTGTCGGCACTGTTTCTCCAGATGATGTCACGCAAACTCTGCAGCCAATCAGCAGCCGCTTCACTCTCCCTTCCTTCGGACAAATCGCTTAAATCTGGTTTTGGCTTTTATCATTGCCCCTTGGATAGCGGTCTGACGCCTCTCACCCAGCCAAACCATATCTCACACTTTGCTCTGATGAGGTTCAGTACCCCGAAACACAGTGTCTGCAAATTAAGATTATGGTTCTGTCTTTTATCCTAAGTCATGTGGCAAGGCTCGTTAGAGAGTCGATATTAACTTTTAGGACTGCTACTTCCTATAGATGGTGCTAGAATTCTAGTCCTCCTCCTCTCTGAAGAGACAATTTGCATATTTCCCAGAGAAGCATTGCGGCTTAAAAGTCTCCTCACCTTGGCATGCCAGGCTTGACATGTCACTCACCGCAAGGAGAAACGTTATCCCTTTGATCCATGTTACAATGTAGAAATTGGTATTTTGATAAAATGCAAATTCTGTTTTGCAAATATCATGAGTTCAAAGAAATGCTGAACAGGAAACACAATGCTTGTAATTACAGAATTATTCCACTATAATGCAAGATGTTTAGAAGAGATGCAAATGCTTTGGTAATATACAGCAAACCATTGTTATATATATCAGTGGAAATCAGACCTATACCTGTACACAATACACCCTGGCATGTCCTACTCATTGTTATAATGCCTCCTTATTGTCTGTTATTCCTATTACCTGGGTACACACATGTAGGAGGGCATCGAGTTTGTACTTGGTATGTATGTCAATAGATTTCTGGCAACACCATTGTGATCTTCTTCTGCATTCTGCCATGATTTTTGGTGGTATCAGCTGTCAGTCTAACATATATAGGGGCAGACATCCTGGAAAAGAGGCATTGGACATGGTAGATAGACCCCAAAGAGCAGTTTATTCCCCTCTTCCCACTTAGATAAACACTGGATCTATGGGATGTCGGAAGAAATAACAACCAAAAATACAAAGTAATGTGTATGGTCGTCATTGATCCCAACACCTAACCATTACCTTTCCCTTAATCCCAGTGTTGTGTAGTCCTTTCATTAAAGAAACACTCCTCCTCTCATCAAAAATGTTATCCTCCTAATATATTGCAGTCATCATATTATATAGCACTGTGTACTTACAATTGCTCATTTTGCCTTTCTACCAGTTAATTCTTCTCTTTTCCATTAGGTCTATGAAATCACATTAAAAACAGACTAGCTGAATGCTTCTAAGCTCTATGTAGAAATAGGAGGTCTAATTTCCCTGCATGAGTCATGAGTTACTGCAAAGGGGAGGCGCAAAGCACCTGTGTCAGGAGTTAAAAAGGGGAATGACTCATGCAGGGGAAAAGAGACCTCCTATTTCAATATAGAGTTTAGAAGCCAGTCAGTTTTTAATGTGATATCATAGACCTAATGGAAAAGAGAAGAATTAACTGAGTAGAAAGGCAAAATGAGCAATAGTAAGCACACAGTGCTATGTAATCTGATGACTGCAATATATTAAGAGGCTAAAAACTTTGAAGGGAGGAGGAGGAGTGCTTCTTTAATAACAGAATTGCAAGATGGCACAGGTCACTGAGTTCAACATAAAAAAAACATACTCATCTGCTGCAGTAATCAGTTCAATAATGTAGTCAGTCTCTAAAAAATCAAACATCTACTTTTTGCACAGTATAACTGAAAAGAGCAAAAAATAAGCAATGATCTGTATGACTACATTACCAAAATCATTGATCTCACTAGTGATAATAGCTGTACTGCAACTGTAACAAGCCATGCTTATGTGTAGTCATCATCATCATCATCAAAAGACAGATTGTTATCCACTGTAAGTAAACAATTTAACTATTGTATGACAACAAGCAGAGATATTAAAGTATAAATAATCATGCATACATTTTTAAATAGATATCTTGAATCTGATGAAGCTGCTGTACTTACTCTGAAAATTAATGTGAGAATGGCTGTAAAATCCTGATATTAGGGTGAGTCCAGCTAAACATTGAGAGTCCCAGTGTATGTCTCCACCCACCAAGCCTGATTGACAGCTGCAGTTTGTACCCAGCAGTGTGAGATTCCAGCAGGGAGGAGGGACAGTTAGGAGCTGTCAATCAGACTTGGTGTGCACAGACTGAGCTTTAACTTTTAAACAGAATTGTATAGTCATTATGACGTGGATTTTCAAAGTAAGTACATTGGCCTTATCCGGTTTAGAAGATCTATTTGATAAAGTATGCAGCTCGTATTGTGAAATCTAATGTCAAATCTGATTTCTAAATTTAAAAAAAAAAATCAAGCAATTAATACAGTAGTATTGAAAAATTGTATAACGTTCCATTACAAAATATCATCATGTACGCCCGGACAGTACATATGGATAAGCAACAGGAAAAAAATGGAATGAACCTCAGTTGGACAAGCTGTGATATATTTTATATTACTAACACTTGGCTGCCAGGAAACGTGTTATTATCTTGTACTATTCACCTTACGACGCTGGGATGTGGTCAAACCTGCAACGTGAAGATGTCATTGAGTAAAAATAGAAGATGATTTCAGATGAATCGTAAAGTGCAGATAACAGGGAGGATGCCACAAAGTGAGAGAGAAAGCTATAATATCATGGGACTGTTATTATTATATTGCTGAATACGTACCCCAGGATGCATTGCCAAAAAACACACCTTAACCACACCAAATCTGGCCGCAGACCAAAATGTAAAGGCTATTTTGCCATCCATATAGATGGCACCATAGGCAGCTCTCTATCCCCCTACCCCTTGTCCTGGTCTTTGGGCTGGCAGTATGTATGTATGTATATATGTGTGTGTGTGTATATATATATATATATATATATATATATATATATATATATATATATATATATATATATATATATATATATATATATATATATATATATATATATATATATATATATATATATATATATATATACATACACTGTATAGCGCGGCAAAAACATTCCTCTTGGCCAACATATAAAAAGTTGAGTGGTGCAAGAAGACCAAAAACCTGATTTTGGGATATTCAGTCGGGAGTTGTTTACACTACATGTGACCAGCACCATAGCTGTGATGTGAATTTTAGCTTTTTGAGAGTTTTGCAAACATTAATATCACACATTAGACTTGTATCGTTAACAGTTGAAATCCTTAACAAAATGTAAGGGTGTATACATCTGTACAATCACAGGGATTGGTGGGGAAGGAGGACCACGGGAGGCAATAAATTATTGATTGAACTTCCAAAATTTATCATGCAGAACTTGGGTGCAGCACATTATAACACCCATGCCTTCTCCACAAAGAGAACTTGTCTCGATCACTTTTGCCATTAGTGGTGACTTCTAGAGGGACACAACTTAATATTGAGTCCCCAATAATGATCAGATGTAAATATAGCATAGGACAAGCAACTAGAGATGAGCAAATACATTTGAGTGGAATTGAATTTTACCATTTTTACTGGACAGTAAAAAGCCACCAAAATATAAAAAAAAATGTAAAAAAAACTTTATACTCACCTTTATGGCCCCGCCACTACTCACTGCCACCCGTCCAGTCTTCATTGCATCTTCGAATTGGCATCAGCAGCACTGAGACCCCCGACCCTCGGTGTCTAGGCCGAGGCTTCCAGGTTTTCAAGGCTCAGGAGGGTTCTGCGCAGGAGTCCACAAAGGGGGTTTCAGCACTGCCAATGCCGATCTGAAGTTGAGACGAGGACCAGACGGGTGGCAGTGAGGAGCAGAGTACGGTTATACAGATTTCTATTATTTTCACATATTACATTTCTTATGTTCTGGGGTTTAGAGAGACCCCAGAGTCTAAAAAGGGACATTAAATTCACAGAGAATAACTTCTCTGTGAATCTAATTTCCTGAGAAAAGTTGCGCGAAAAGGCGATTTTGAATTTTGCTTATCTCTACAATCAATGATTGCTGTTCCATACATGGAGAAGTCATTGTACTTACGCGTTGCAGTACGGCTTCTTGTCATATCCCTTGTAATTGTTCATGTTTAGCGTCATTTTGCAGATCTCACAATGGAAACATCCTTTATGCCAGTACTAAAAAGACAAAACAAAGACACGGTCATGTGATATAATGACTTCATCCGTCTCTTCCTAAATCATATTCAAGGCTTTGTGATCGCAACAACTCTTTCCGTTCACCCATCCATTGACGGCTGCTGAAGATGAAGAGACAGGAGACTAATTCTTTAACGCACAAGACAAGAGCAGGGAAGTAACAGCAATTACGTTCCGGCAGCTTAACAAACCCCTAATGACATCACAAGGTGCGAGAAAGGTTTTGATGTTCAGTGATTATTTGCACAATACATTTGCAGTTTTCACGCTTTCTGGAATAAATGCGCTCAAATCTGTCATTCAAAGAGAGGTTTTCTTCGGAGCAGCTGTTTAGGCAGAATGCAATTTACCTAAGATCAAACCGAATACTAAATATTGAGAACACAGTAGAGATGATCCAAGATTCATATTCAACAAATTTTACAGAGGAATTAAATTTACAGCAAAGGTATTTGACGCGAATTGAATACTCACCTCTTCACCCAACTGTCCCACTACCCCTGCAGCCCGCCGTCAGGTCCTCCCTGCCTCTTTTTTTCCCCTACCCCGGTCATGTGCATTCTCTTCGGACATCTTCAATCAAGGCCATGGTTTCCGGCTTCACAAGGTTTCTTACTGACGTCAATGTGTACCATGCTGCCACTCAGGTGACATGTGTCATATCGACGTGGCATCACGCATGAGCCGCAATGGAACGCAATGAGGTCAGAGGTCTTCTCTAGCCAAAAGCCTGGGCCTGAAGAAAAGAAGGCTTAAAAGATGCACGCAACGGGGAAAGTGGAAAAGAAGAGACGGGGAGGACCAGACAGTGGGCTGCAGGGGCGTTGAGACAGTTGGGTTAAGTGGTGAGTATTTAAAAAATAAATACGTTAGCCTGGACTTCTACGGTTCAGCAAAATGGTTTACCGCAGCTGACCACCATTTTGCTGAATTTGTGCTGAGAGAAATGCAAAAAAATCTGTGTACTGGATGTAACACTAGTGGGGGTGGACCCACTGCACCACGGGCCGGGCTTATCCTGGAGGGGCGAGACTAAGTGTCTACCGGGTATTCACTAGAGCCCCTGATGGTGAGGATAGGCTTGGCAGCCGGTAGTCACCAGGTACCACTCCAAAGCAGTCTATGGGATTGCAGCAGCTGACCGGAGGGTCAGAAACTCAGGAACGGGGTACAGGTGGATGAGACAAAAGCGAGGTCAGATGGCCCGAGGTCGTGGCAGGCAGCCCAAGTTCAGAATTTGTAGCTAAGGTCAGTAGCGGAGAGATCAGGATAAACGAGAAGGTAAGCTGGGTCGCTAACCAGTGAGACAAAACAGGAATATGCGAATTCAGGAAGCTAGAGACTGAGCTACTAAGAACCTAAGTTCAGGCGAGGAATGGTGGATGGAGTCGCCTGGTATATCACCCCCCTGTGACTCACAAACAGCCGGGCTGGAATGGTCAGGTACTGGATGGAGCAGAGCGAAACATGCGGTGAGTAGGGCGGCGCTTAGAAGGTGTGCGAGTAATAACACTGGAGAATTCAATTTTTTGTAAAACTCGAATGAATTCACTCTTCTCTACTATTCAGCCCTTCATATGTCACTACACAGAGATAAGTTACCTTCACTACAACTCCCAGCACCAACCGTCTCCACACCCAGAACTATCCAACCTCACAGCCCAACTGAATCTTACTTAGATCATTTCAAAACCATTTGCTGATCAAAATGGAACAGATATCCATGTTAAAGCCAATTTATGGCCATGTATAATCATCCGTTAAGTAAATGTTTATAATCTGAATAGGCCTAAAATTCTGTGCAGATTTTTTTCTTCTTACATCTTCATAGCGATCAGAGCTCAATTTTTCTTTTAGAAATCCAATTCTGTGTATCGACATGGGCCCCGGTTCTGACATAAAAGACTTTGAAAAGTCACATAATTTTTGTGTAACGTGGAGTTGCACAACAATGTAGCGAACTTTGGCATTTTCACACAAGTTTGGGCTGCTTTGCCAAAATGGGGAGGAGGTGGGGCAGGATAGGGGACATGTCTACGCCTTTCCATCAAATTTATCAATAGTGCCGATATTTCTTACTCCAGAAATGTAACTAATCCCCCACTAGAGTATTATTTATTTCGAGGCGCACAACACTGATAATATGAGCAAAATTCATTGTGATCTTGCCTCTTAATGAATTTGGCGCATCTTATTCCAGCACACTCCTCATTAAGACGGGTGTAGGAAATGCCAGTCTTAAAGGGAATCTGTCAGCAGGTTTTTGCAATTTAATCTGAGAGCAGCATAATGTAGGGCAAGTGAGCCTGATTCCAAGGATGTATCACTTAGTTCACTAAGCGCAGCAGTGGTGACACAATCAGTGTTCTTGGATGTAACATGAAGTAGAGCGGAGAAATCTAGTCCCGTCCACACCAGGCTCCCTATGTACATAGTCTATTGACAGTGAGCTACTTATCGCAGTAGGGGGCGGAATCGGACTAGCAAGTGTGTGTCGGCTAGTCACAACAATAATAATGTCCTGGTGATAAAACTGTTATTGTAAGTAAACAACAGCATACAGCCTGATAAGTGACACATAGCTGAATTCTCAGTTTTATCCCCTACCTCATACTCTCCTCAGATTACATAACAAAAAACTACTGACAGATTTCGTTTAATGAATCAGGGTAATAGTGTTTAATGATAAAATTCTGGCTTGCTACAATCACCACTAGAGGGAGCTTAGGAGCGTACAGCATACTGTGTTATTATTGAGTTCTATGTATGTACATTATGCAGTAAGCTCCCTCTAGTGGTGGCTGCAGCTAGCATGCATGTTATCATTAAAGGGTTATTCTATCATATCCAAAGAGATTATTTTATTGAAACAACCCATCTAAATCCTGTGTTTCTATATACCGCCTAGTAAACAATTGCAACAACTCCTTTTTATTCTCTCTGTGTGGCATATACGACTTTACAAAAGATTATGATACCCATAATTCATCACACATACTTATTTAACCAATTTCAACAGTTACTTTAGCATTCAGTAAATATTTCATTACCAGCTCTCCCTGAAAGCTAAACTTCAAAGAGCCGAGGAACGAAGTCCCCAGAACGAACAAATTTCAAGGTCTACTTACATATGCAAATTCCATTAATGAATGCCGCAGTTGTACGAAGCAATTAAATTACACGCTTTACTCATTCTAAAGGTAACATGCAAGTCACATCCGACGTGACAAATAATTGAACTTAATAAGAGAGAAAACTATTAGGTTTTATAGGAACGGACTTAATTGATAACTTTGTTTCCATCAGGCTGGGATTATATTCTGCCGGAATAATTGCTTCTCACCAGGAATAAGTCACTTCTATCAATTAATAAATAAAAGGGAAATAATTGTAATCTCCCTTTTTAAAGATTCCTTTCCCTTAGGATACAAATATTTCTATTTCACAGAATCAGATTACAAAACCCCCGGGGAATCGAGGTCGTACAGAGAGTTTCTCAACTCAACTAGTTATCAAAAAGGTTACACAAAACCATTTCAAGGATGCTAAAAAAACTCATTGTAGCTGGATGGTAGTCTGGGGAATACAAATGCACAGTGTATAAAAGCTGGCGGAGATTTATTACACCTGATGTAAAGGAATAGTGAAGGAATTGCCCATTGCAGCCAATCAGATTTACATTTTCAAAATGACCCCTAAAAACTTAGCGCTAGACCCCGATTGGCTATAACGAACACCTTCTCTACATTTGTTCTTCAATAGTTTTGATAAGTCTTCCCCAGTATGTTCACACATTGCATTTTTTCAGAGGTTTTTTTTTTTTTTTTTTTTTTTTAGCAAAACCTGATCTCTTGCCAGGAGGTTTGTTCGGTATTTTTCTTGCTTTTTTGCTTGTTTTTTGGTGCGTTTTTTTTTTCACTGCCCTTTTGTCTCTTTATGCATGTACATAAAGTTCAGTGAAAAAAAAATCTCATTCTGGTTTTGGTACAAAAAACGCTGGAAAACCTGGCCTGACCTGATGCATTTTTTCAATGCCTTTTTCACCACCCATCACTTCCATGGGTAAAAAAAACGCTGAAAGAAGTGACATGCTCTATTCTGCAAAAAAAAACATGCAAAGCACAAAATACTGATCAAATAAAAACCAATGTGTGTGCATGAGATTTCTGGAATCTCATAGACTTTGCTGGTACGGTAAAACGCAGCTGAAAATTTGCATTAAAAAAACGCATAAAAAAAACACTGAAAAAAGCAGCGTGTGAACATAGCCTTAGGTGCCAAACTAATTAGTTCAAATAGATCTCCAGTAATCAACTGTGATTAAGAGGGAACCAGAAGCAACTGATCAGTTTCTCTGCAGCGCCACAACAGGACAAATAAAGCATTACACAGTTAACATTAAAAACAATGGGTTGTCAGTGTAATGAGCAGAGGTGCAATGTGTAACATCCGTGTGTGAACACGCTCCTGCACGCCGACCACATCTACTAGGTGGCGGTTGCTGTTGGGCAGCACAAGCGTTGTTCAGCTAAAACTTAAAATTGCTGAGTTTTGTGCCCATGACACAAGGTCGAACAATACAGTTCTAAAGCTGCCCATATACTTTGAAGTGGAACGCTGAGTATTGTATGTATGTCCTTATTTTTCTGCAGGATTGTTTCACATGACCAGTTCATGCTCCTTTGGATGATCCTTGTAACTGCTGCTCAGCCAACATCTATACACTACACCAGGGATATCAAACTCAGCCAGGTAAAGGGGCCGCACATAGATAAAAATGTAATATGAAGGGTCACGTTCTTTGCGGGAGAAGATTACATTTTCAGTGATACCATTATTTTTCTACAGTGCTGCTCACCATTATTGGCACCCCTTAATTTTTTTCATAGACTCTACAATATCTTCAGAAATAAATGGAAATGTACCAAAGTTATATCCTCATGATTTTTTAATTAGTGATCCAAAGTAATACAACAATAAAACATTGTTTTTCAACTTCCATGTTGCAATTTCAAAGGAAAAAACAGAATAAACAGCATGTGCAGCAATAAAGGCACCCCTGATTAATACTTGGTTGCACACCCTTTGGCATTGCTGACAGCCTCCAAACGTCTCTTGTGTTTCTTGTAGACATCTATAAGTTTCTTGCACTTCTCATCTGGAATTTTCTCCCACTTCCTTTACAGTTTGTTCAGGTTCTTTTTCCCAATGGCAGATTTCAGCTCACCCCAAAGATTTTGAATGGGATTGAGTTCAAGACTCATTGCTGGCCATTTTAAAACAGTCCATTTTTTCTTTTTCAACCATTCCTGTGTACTTTTGAATGTGTGCTTTGGGTCATTGTCTTGCTGGTGGATCCATGATCTGCGACTCAAAACAAGTTTTCTTACACTGGATAGGACATTTCGCTCTAAAATCTCTTGATAATTCTCTGATTTCATGATTCCTGTGGTACAGTCAAAGCCTCCAGTACCAGACGCAGCAAGACAACCCCACAGCATTATGGATCCTCCACCATACTTAATTGTTGGTAAGGTGTTCTTTTAGTTATACGCTTAATTGCACCATCTGTAAACAAACTGTTGCTTTGCTTTGCCAAAAAGCTCTAATTTTGTTTCTTCTGTCCACGGAACATTTTCCGTGAAGAATTGTGGTTTTTCAAGGTACTTTTTGGCAAAGATCACTTGTTCCTTTTTATGTCTTTTCTTTAGCAATGGTTTCTTCTTGGCTTTCACCCATAAAGCTCTGCTTGGTTTAGTGTGCGGCATATGGTACTTGTTGAAACCATGACCCCAGACTGTTCCAGGTTGGCCTTCAGGTCTTTGGATGTTTGTCGTGGTGTTTTTTCCACCATTCGCACCAACTTTCGAAGACATCTTGTGTCAATTTTCCTCTTTCCCCCACATTCAGGGAGGTTTTTGACGGTTCCATGCTTGGCAAACTTCTTAATAACATTGCGTTGAAACTGGGACACCAAGGTCTTTGGAGATGGCCTTATACCCTTTGAAAATCTTGTGTTTGCTAATAATAGCAGTTCTGATGTCCTCAGGCAGCCCCTTTGTCTTCACCATTGTGACAAAGGAACAGGACCTACCATGTGGCTTTTTAAAACACTGAAGTCATCATTCATTGGCTAATTCATGTCACATGGGCACCGACAATTAATCATAGGTGAATCTCTTTTGTGATTTACCACAGGCGAGTCAAAATGTGTTTCCATACTAAATTAATGTAAAGGGTGTCAATACCAGTGTCACAGTAAGCTTTAAGTTTTTCTATTTTTCTCTCCCATTGTTTTTTGTTTTAAATTATTGTTTATCCATTGCTCTTTTGTATTTAACACGAGTCTCTATACAAAAACTGTTTCACTTGATTCATTTTTTCAGGAGATATTCCACATTATGTACTTAACCTTCATGGATGTCAATAATGATGAGCAGGACTGTATTTGAATTTTTGTTCATCATTTTTTGGGGGGTTGCATGCTTTTTATTTTTTTTAATGGTGTTTATCATATGAGTTATGGTACAGGTCTTCTCTTTTACTTCAATTTATACATAAAACAGCATTTTTAGCCACCAAAAATTATTCCATTATTTTTTCATTCTTTTTTTTTTTTACTCTTTTTTTTTTCATGTTTTTTTGCCCCCGAATCAGTCCCACACAGTAATATAGTTTAACAATTAGCCCCATATAGTAATTTTGGCCCCCATTCTGTAATAATGTCTCCAATCCTGTTATAATGTCCCCTCCCCTTCCTGTAATAATGTCCCTAATCCTGTAATAATATCCCCAATCCTATAATAATGTCCCTTGTCCTGTAACAATGTTCCCTGTCCTGTATTAGTGTCCCTAATAATATCCCCAAGCCTGTAATGTCCCCTGTTTTGTAATACTGTCCCTCAGCCTGTAATAATGTCCCCAACCCAGTAATAATATCCCCAAGCCTGTAATAATGTCCCCAAGCTTGTAATAATGGCCCCAACCCAGTAATAATATCCCTAAGCCTGAAATAATGTCCCTCATCCTGTAATAATGTCATCTGTCCTGTAGTAATGTCCCCATCCTTGTCCCCTTCTTGTAACAATATCCCCCATTCTGCTGCTCCTTATATACACATTAAATAAATATCTCACCTGACCTCGATCCTCAGGCAAATGTGTTCGAGACCCCTGCACTATACTCATACAATAAGAATAGGAAATCCCCCTCTCTAAACCTTTCTGATCTCCATTCATAATAAATCATACAAGGGAATTCTCATTCCGTTGATACATTGTGAAGAGATCTTGGCTGAGCAAGAGTTGAAAAGAGCTTATAAAGAAACATGAACTGGCTTGTATAAGGGCTCTACAGCATGGTGTTGGGGAGGGTATTCGCAGGACCCTACGTCAGTATTCTGTGACAAATTATTCCCAGACAAGAACCCTGTAAACCAGATTTTACCTGATGGTATTCTTGGCACCTCTCTCTGATTAGTAGGCCCCCAACACATGGTCATTCATACATAATGCCACAACGAAGATGTCACATTGGGCCTTCAAATCAGAAGAAGCCCTGGACATTCCTGCAGGTAAGAGGAGACTTGAAGGGTTTTAGTCCGGTGGCCGTGAAATTCTCACGTGGCCTCTGGACGAGGGTCCTGTTATTTATTCACTTGTCTCTCAAAACTATTTAACATATTAATAAAAATCATAATTTTGCAACGCTTGGAGGATAAGTAAATAAGAAAGGTTAAGTTGCTAGTAAAAAAAACAAAAATCTTTCACAGAAAAAGAAAAAATTATATATTATATACAAAAAAAAAATAGTACAGGTACTATACACAGAGAACGCACAGGAAAAGAAAAACTAAAAGAAGACATGATTTTGTTCATCGAGCTTACCAAAATAATGGAATCAAAAATCTGTTTGTATTCTAGAATGGTGCCAATAAAAATTAAAGATTGTCCTGCAAAAAATAAGACCCCATATTGCAGAAAAATAAAAATGTTATGAGTCTCAGAATTTGGCAAAAAAGACAAAAATCCAGTGTTCTTATTGTGGAATCACTATAATTGTACTAACCCACACAATAAAGATAACATGTTTTTTTTATGCCACACAGTGAACACTGAAACACAACCGACCCCTCCCCAACTCCACCCCCAAGAAAATAAAAAATGATTGAATTGCTTTTTTCAGCCCTCCTCCAAAGAGTATCAAAAGTAATCCAATGGCTAATATGCACCCCAAAATATACTGCTCAAAAAATAAAGGGAACACTTAAACAACACAATGTAACTCCGAGTCAATAACACTTCTGTGAAATCTACCTGTCCAGTTATGAAGCAACACTGATTGTGTGACGCCCTGCGGCTGCAGGCTATCACCGAACTCCTGGGTGTTGCACAGATGGGATTCTCCTCAGTGGCCTCAATACATGCAGACACCTCCGCCCAAGTCCACTAGATGGAGCCCTGTCAGGTATATATACACTGGGGGGTGGAGTTCAGGAAGTCAGGCAGTGAGTGTAACACAATGCTGCAGCACCAGACAAGCTGAACTCTGTGTGGCTGAAAGCCAGGCTAGGCCAAAGCTGCGGGCTAGTCTGGCCAGTGAGAGCCTAGAGTGGGCTAGAAGGCAAGGAGCAGAGAAGAGCCATGAGGGACAGAGGAACCACAGAGGGTTCGTCCCCTGTTGCAAGCCGGGCACCGGGCCCGAGCCTATTGGGATCTCTATGCCCAGTAGGGAATCCGGCATACTGAAGAGGATTTCATATCCCTCAGTCCACCCGTGAATACCGCACATTCAGAGGACTAGGTACCACGAAGGCCCCAGCGTCCAGGGATCGTGGTAACCAGTGGGAAAGCCCTCGCCGCCAAGCAAGACGGGTGAGAGAAACATCAAGGGAGCTAGACCCTGTTCCAGGCAAGTCAGAAGCTCCAGGTAGAGAGACAGGAAGATACAGAAAGGAGGCCTTACACCCGCTCACTGGGGAGCAAGACCAGAAGTGCACACCACCTACAAGTGCCCCGGACCGTACCTGACTACCATCTGCAGTAAAGGTACTGAAACTAGCCCTGGTGTGTGTCTGTTCTTCCTCTGACCCGGCTGGGTCCCATCTCCCCTGCACCACCATCCATTACACCCCACGCTGCCCTGGAGCTAGCTCTACCTGTGGAGAGCCACACCATCCCTGCTGTCGTAACACCAGCTCCAGAGGACTGCTCCGCAGCGGCGACACCCTTTTGCCGCAATCCACAGGTGGCGTCACGAACACTTCCCCAAATCCCCTATAAATTATTCCCCCTTTTACTGACCGCCCTGAGTCACGGACCGGGCCAGCTACCGTGATATCCCCCAGCAACGAGAGTCCCGGCTGCCGAGTACCCCACGGCCCAGGGGGCGCGTCAGCTTTGGCGTCACGAACAGGATTTCATGCCCGTTGCAACAAACAGGATTCCGTGCCCATTGCCACCGGGTACTGTGCGCCTTAAAAAGACTAATACTCACTGTGGTGAAGGTTTCCCGCCATTCCCGAGATTTTCCGCCATCTTCCTGTCGCCGCGCGGGAAGAAGAGGGACGTAACCGTGGGAATTGGAGAGGCGTAACCACTGGAAGCGCGCGAAGCTGAGGACATGCCCCGCCCCTGACGTCGAACCAGGAAGCGTCAGGTCCTGGAAGGAGTCCGAAGGACGCTCTGACGTCAGACGCGAGCGACGCAAGGTCCTGGAAGAAGACCGTCGCCTGCGGAGCTGTGGCCTACCTGATAAAGAAAGTGAAGAAGGTAGGCTCCAGTTCACTAGGGGGGCGCAACCATGGCCGACGACCAGCGCGCCGCCGGAGCACCTGTTAACTCTCCTGATGCCCAACCTGCGCCCGGCACTGCACAGGCCAGAGCGGCCGCTCCACCAGCAGGGGTCGTGACTCCGTTGATACCCATGGCTCTGCCATATGCCCTAGATGTTCAGAGGGTGACGGAACTTCTGCAGGACACCCTGACTGAACGGGAGGATGACCAGGACGGGTCACCTACCTCCTATCCCCAGGCGCATCCCAAGAGGGGGGCGCCCTTGAGCTACTAGTTCCCCGGTAGCTCTCATGTTAAGTATAAGTTAACCTGAACTTGGAGTCCATGAACTGTGAATGGCCTGCATTGTACATAGTTTGCACCTCCTGAGGTGCCCCTTGGTGGTTTTCACAAGACCACCACCACTAAAACCTGCTTGGCGTGGCCGAACCAGTGGTCCTACACCAGTCCTGCAGCCCGCCCAGGACCTTCATTGCGGGTTTGGAGCAGGTCCCCCACAAGCCAGCTTACCCGGATGAGAGGGACACACCCGAGGAGGGATCTCATCAAAACTGGTTGCTACAGTAAAGCATAAATAATGTTTATTAAACCTGTTATTGCAACGTTCAAGTTACGTGCCTCCCATAAAGGGAAGAAAATTGTAATGTTTAAAAATATGTTATCCTTGTGTTACCTTTTATACAAAAATTTGTTTCAGTCCGGGAGTACTGACTTTTACTAGGGGGGAATGTGACGCCCTGCGGCTGCAGGCTGTCACAGAACTCCTTGGTGTTGCACAGATGGGATTCTCCCCAGTGGCCTCAATACATGCAGACACCTCCACCCAAGTCCACTAGATGGAGCCCTGTCAGGTATATATATACTGGGGGATGGAGTTCAGGAAGTCAGTCAGTGGGAAGCAGTGAGTGTAACACGATGCTGCAGCACCAGACAAGCTGAAGTCTGTGTGGCTGAAAGCCAGGCTAGGCCCAAGCTGCGGGCTAGTCTGGCCAGTGAGAGCCTAGAGTGGGCTAGAAGGCAAGGAGCAGAGAAGAGCCATGAGGGACAGAGGAACCACAGAGGGTTCGTCCCCTGTTGCAAGCCGGGCACCGGGCCCGAGCCTATTGGGATCGCTATGCCCAGTAGGGAATCCGGCATACTGAGGAGGATTTCATATCCCTCAGTCCACCCATGAATACCGCACATTCAGAGGACTAGGTACCACGAAGGCCCCAGCGTCCAGGGATCGTGGTAACCAGTGGGAAAGCCCTTGCCGCCAAGCAAGATGGATGAGAGAAACATCAAGGGAGCTAGACCCTGTTCCAGGCAGGTCAGAAGCTCCAGGTAGAGAGACAGGAAGATACAGAAAGGAGGCCTTACACCCGCTCACTGGGGAGCAAGACCAGAAGTGCACACCACCTACAAGTGCCCCGGACCGTACCTGACTACCATCTGCAGTAAAGGTACTGAAACTAGCCCCGGTGTGTGTGTCTGTTCTTCCTCTGACCCGGCTGGGTCCCATCTCCCCTGCACCACCATCCATTACACCCCACGCTGCCCTGGAGCTAGCTCTACCTGTGGAGAGCCACACCATCCCTGCTGTCGTAACACCAGCTCCAGAGGACTGCTACGCAGCGGCGGCACCCTTTTGACGCAATCCACAGGTGAGGACACAAACACTTTCCCAAATCCCCTATAAACTATTCCCCCTTTTACTGACTGCCCTGGGTCACGGACCGGGCCAGCTTCCGTGATATCCCCCAGCAACCAGAGGCCCGGCTGACGAGTACCCCACGGCCCAGGGGGCGCGTCAATTGTAAATCAATTTCTCCTGCTGTTGTGCAATTGGAACATACAACTGGTAGAAATGATAGGCAATTAGCAAGATACCCCCTATAAAGGAGTGGTTCTGCAGGTGGTGACCACAGACCATTTCTCTGTTCTCATCCTTTTTGGCTGTTGTTTGGGTCACTTTTTCATTTTGCCATTGCTCTCACCCTTAGAGGTACAGTAGCATGAGGCGGTGTCTGCAGTACAACCCACAGAAGTTGCTCAGGTAGTGCAGTTCATCCAGGATGGCACATCAGTGCGAGCTGTGGCAAGAAGGGTAGCTGTGTCTGTCAGCACAGTGTTCAGAGCATGGAGCAGATAATAGGAGATGTGGAGGGAGCCATAGGAAGGCAACAACCCAGCAGCAAGACCGCTACCTCCGCCTTTGTGCAAGGAGGAACAGGAGGAGTACTGCGGGAGCCCTGCAAAATGACCTCCAGCAGGCCACAAATGTGCATGTATCTGCACAAACGGTTAGAAACCGACTCCATGAGGGTGGTATGAGGGCCTGACGTCCACAGATGGGGGTTGTGCTTACAGCCCAACACCGTGCCGGACGCTTGGCATTTGCCACAGAACACCAGGATTGGCAAAGTCACCACTGGCGCCCTGAGCTCTTCACAGATGAAAGCAGGTTCACACTGAGCACATGTGACAGACGTGACAGAGTCTGGAGACGCCGTGGAGAGCAATCTGCTGCCTGCAACATCCTTCAGCATGACCAGTTTGGCAGTGGGTCAGTAATGGTGTAGGGTGGCATTTCTTTGGAGGGCCACACAGCCCTCCATGTGCTCGCCAGAGGTAGCCTGACTGCCATTAGGTAACGAGATGAGATCCTCGGACCCCTTGTGAGACCATATGCTGGTGCGGTTGGCCCTGGGTTCCTCCTAATGCAGGACAATGCCAGACCTCATGTGGCTGGAGTGTGTCACCAGTTCCTACAAGATGAAGGCACTGAAGCTATGGACTGGCCCGCCCCTTCCCCAGACCTGAATCCGATTGAGCACATCTGGGACGTCATGTCTCGCTCCATCTACCAACGTCACGTTGTACCACAGACTGTCCAGGAGTTGGCGGATGCTTTAGTCCAGGTCTGGGAGGAGATCCCACAGGAGACCATCCACAACCTCATCAGGAGCATGCCCAGGCGTTGTAGGGAGGTCATACAGGCACGTGGAGGCCACACACAATACTGAGACTCATTTTGACTTGTTTTAAGGACATTACATCAAAGTTGGATCAGCCTGTAGTGTGTGTTTCCACTTTAATGTTGGGGGTGACTCCAAATCCAGACCTCCATTGGTTAATAAATTTGATTTCCATTGATGATTTTTGTGTTATTTTGTTGTCAGCACATTCAACTTTGTACAGAACAAAGTATTTAATGAGAATATTTCATTCAGATCTAGGATGTGTTATTTGAGTGTTCCCTTTATTTTTTTGAGCAGTATGAATGAATTAGAACTACAACGTGTCCCATAAAAAACACTAGCTTAATATTAATGCAAAAAAATGTTATTGTCATCAGGATTCAGAGATGAAAAAAGTCCTTAAAGAGTAACTAAACATTGTAATTTTTTCTTTATAAATTGGAGTCTCTTAAAGCTTGGTAGATCAATAGAGGTCTGGTATGGGCTCAGTGGAAAGTGGGAATCCTCGCACTTACCCACTTACAGCCTTGGCTGCTGTCAGTGAGGTTATTAATGGTTGTCCGAGGAATGTTCTGTCACGCTCAAAATTAACAAAGGTACAAAAGATTAATTACTTTTAAAGAGAAGTTCTCGCCAGGTAAAAAGGGTCCAGTTTTTGGTCTTTTGTTCCCACTGCTCCTCCGAGTATGCCGTTTTTAAAAAAATTATGATTCCAGAAATATGAGACCTTTTCAGTTAGTGCTGATTTTCATAGATTTTACCAAGGAGGCATGGGACACAGGATCCTCTGAGGCGTGTCTTGAGGCTGCTCTGTAAGGAGATGGACAGCTGCCCACGTTTCCCTCTTGAACCAACAAGTTTTACTGCGTGATATGTTATGCGATATAATGTGAATTGTGAGATGTGTTAAAGATGTTAATAATATTGATAATGTGTGTAGTTGGCAATAGGGACAGGTAGAGTTAATGTTTGGGACTAGACCAGAGTGGGAGCGGCTGAGTCACAGGGAGAGTGACAATTTCCCGTCAGAGAGTCAGATAGAGTACTAGAGCACGGAACTCCTGAAAGCAGGTGCACAAGTATTAGCCCAATCCGTAGTATAATGTCTATGAAGAACTTGCCATTCATATACTATCTATGAGGAATTTGGCACTCAAGTGTGCCAAGTTCTTCATAGAGAGTCGGATAGGACCTGAAGTACATAGTAAGTGGACCTAAAGGTCCAGGGTGAGCAGTGCCGCATTCTGGGGTGACTCTAAATGAGAGGAGACCGACGAAAAGGGATAGCAAGATCCGGAGCAGAAGTTACTAAGAGACAGAGTGACCTTCTGGAAACAGGTCCTGGGAGAGGACACCTAACCACAGGACCCCGAGCTTATAATGTCTCACGTACTCAGTCCTGATTAGGCCCGTTACCTGCAAACAAGTAAAGTGTCCCGGGAGAAAGTTCCAGAGCGTCAGCATTACCGGCCATACTAGCACCCTAAAGGTGAACAAGGGCGCGGAACCATGGAACAACAGATGGGTTGTGGTGAAGTAGTGAGAAAGAGTGGACATAGAGAACAATAGAGGAAATGAACATGTAACTTGCCGGGGCGTAAGAAACAAGTACTTCGCCAATGGCTACCGCTCCGTGCCACGTTACATGAGCACTAAATAATGTACCTGAAACTGGCTGTGGCTGTTAACCATTTGGATGCTGCTGTTAGCCTCTGACACGCCGGCTCCAATTGGCCTCCTGCGACTTGATCACGGGGTGCTAATGAATTACTTTGACAGAAGTTGGTCTGCTGAAGGCCCCCTTTGCTGCCATCTTGGTTCTCCTCGAAGCTCAGCTATATGCTGAGGTTCAAAGGAGACCGGGATCTACACTATATACTGCAGTACTCTAGTACATGCAGTATATAGTGAAAGTGACTGGATGATCGCAGGTTCAAGTCCCCTAAAAGGACTAAAAAAATAAATTAAAAATTAAAAAAAAAAAATACAAAATATGTATTCATACAAATTTGAACCCCTCATTTTTCCCCCAATAAAATACATAAACATATTTGGTATTGCCGCGCCCATAAAAGTCTGATCCATCAAAATATAATTAACCCGATTTGTAAATGCCGTAATGGAAAAAAAAAATCAAAGCGCCGAAATTGCAGTTGGTCACCACTCCTCCCTAAAAAAAAAAATACAATAAAAATCAATCAAAATATTGTATGTACCCCAAAAAGTCAGCTGGCCAGGCAAAAAAAAATATCCCAGAAAATGGTGAGACAGACAAAAAAAAATTTTTTTGATTTACAAACTTCTGAATTATTTTTCACCACCTAAGGTAAAAAAGAAGAAGCACATTTGGTATCGCCGTAATCTTACTAAGGCCGCTATCAGACGGCCGTATGTTCTCTTGTGGCGCCTCTGAGGGTTCGGTCACCACAGAGGTACTGCATCTCAACCAGAGGTGTGGTATCTCACTCTCAGGTAAGGAAGGAGTACTGATCGGGACCCTAACACCTGCATCCAAAACACCACTCCAGGCCAGCAGGAGGGGGCAAGATGCCTCTGGTTCTTGCTGAGCCCCTTTCATGGCTGGAGTGGGGGGGGACCCAGAGAGGGGGAACCATGTAGTGGGTGTGGGTGGAGGAAGTAGCTAAGGGGAGCACATGAGAGGAAGGTATAAAAAGGGAAGCCATCTTAGAAAGACAGATCAGTCCAGTCAGAGGAGGAGAGAGAGAGAGAACAGTCTACAGTGAGAGGAGTGGAGGAGGACTCTGCAGGAGCTCTGCTCAGGAGGAGGGCCTGAGGAGAGGCCCAGGTCTGAAGAAAGAGGAGAGGGAGCAGGAAGGGCTCCAGAAACTGAAGAAGGGACCCCAGGGGTACGGGCAGTGCTGGAAGCCACCCGTACACCCGAATCTACCAGGAGGTGGAGGGGTCAGGCCACACAAAGGGGACCGGTCCCTCAGCTAGCAGAGAACTCTATGTCTTAACTAGAAACCGGAGGCTGCAGTATTTCAAGTCCTGCAGCCAACAGTCCATATCAGTCTCACCAAGAAGGTAGCTATATAGGACCCAGGGGACGGAACAGACGTCGCCCGATAAGGCCCGCAGGTACCGGATTGGGACACTAGAGAGACGGCCAGAGAGAAGACACAGAAGGGGGTCCTGCTAAGTACTCCGGAGCTATCTGAGGGTGGACTGAACCCCTCACTGAGTAAGCGCAGCACGACGAGGGAAGTTACTTTGGCGTCTGTAACTTGGACTGCAATAACCGTGAGTAAAGACCCAGAGGACTGCACTTCCTTGTCTCTGTGTTTCTTTCTGCGCCATCAGTCCCTGCACTACAACGCCCAGCACAACCTATCCCATCTACACTGCCCTGGAGCTAAGCTCTACCTGTGGAGAGCCACACCATCCCTGCTGCAGTAACATCATCAGCTCCAGAGGTCATGCTCCACAGCGGCGGCTCCCTTAGCCGCATGCCACAGGTGGCGTCACGAACTTTATAAACTATAATCCCCTGTAAATATACCCCTTTTGAATGACCGCCACTGTGACATCCCCCAGCATCTACCGGCCCAGCACTGAGTACCCCACGGCCCAGGGGGCGCGTCACTCTCATGCCAGAGAATCAGGTCGATTATGCTAATGACACTCAGATCAAACTCTGTCACCTGAGTATGATCCAATTTTCTAGCATGAGAGAATCATATCACGGTTGCGGAGAGGATGGAGAACTTAATTTCTCCATCTCCTCCATTGTCTCTGTCTGCAGTAATCGGACTGCACTCAGATGACATCCAAGTGCAGTCTGATGTGTTACATGCACCTATAGACTTGTATGGGTGTGCATGGTCTGATTGTTGGATGCACTCGCAGAAGGCTATGATTTTTTTCTCATAGCAAATCAGCATGAGAAAAAAAGTGCTAGTCTGCAATCCGATAAAACATCAGATAGCAGTCGGCCATGTTATACCCTTGTGTGAGTGAGCCCTAACCTGAAAAATCAGGTTTCCAGGTCGTTTTTACCGCACAATCAACACCGTAAAAACAAAGGCCAAAAAAAGCAATGACAGAATTGCACCTTTTTCACCACTTCACCGCACTTGGAATTGTTTCCCCGTTATTCAGTACATTGTCAAATGAACAGTGTAATTCAAAAGTACAACTCGTCCGGCGAAAAAAAACAAGCCTTCATGTGGCTATGTCGACCAAAATATAAAAAAATAGTTATGGCTTTTAGAAGAAGAGGAGGAAAAAACGAAAAGGCAAAAAAGGAAAAATTGCCCAGTGCTAAACGCGTAAAGTCACAAATAAACAGTGGTTGATATAGTTAAATCCGAAATATACTAAGTTCATGTTAGACATCAGAGGCTTTTTTATATACATACATATATATACTGTATATATATTCATGGTCGAAGATTTGTACCATTTTTATGTTTTGGACCACTACTGCTTTTGACTTGGAAATATTAATGAAAAATACAGACCAAAATGCTGCCATGTGAAAGTGGCCTAAGTGGCCCATTTTAACTTCTGCCTGCGGAAGTGGCCTAAACTCACATCTCTAGTCAGGCTTCTATTCCTCTGTCCTTGTTTTACCTTCTCTCATAAATCTACTACATTTTTTTAAGCATTAGAGAAGCAGAGAATTTCTCTCCACAAGGCAGGGATGGGTTAGGTGGAGGAGGCTGGGAATGGCAGAGGCGGGTGAGGCGGGTAAAATACTTGTTCTATTTGTTTTGTAGCAGGGAGGATGCCACTAATATGTATTTCCTGCACAGAATCTGAGGCAGTTTATTTTAAGGTATTTTGCTCTTTTGAAAAGAAAAAAAACATGTTAGCAAATATAAGTCTGTACTTAAATAGAGGTAAAAGGAATTCATCTTTATTTACTCTGTAACTTAGAGGACAGCTTACAGACAAGAGCCGATGTGAATGCCTCAGGGCAAAACACTGTGAAGACTCCCTTCTATTACCGTATGTTGGAAGGAGGGAACTGCGGGTCACAAAAAAACAAGCTACAGCTAAAACATTAACATTGGATTACAATTCCAGATTAAAAGGTTACATATAGTAGCAAAATCAAACCATGATAAAGATGTACAAATAACAGCGTTATCATCTTCTGCATAGTTCTGCCATACACTGCTCAAGTAATACCATCAGGGCAGGCTTCAGGTTTACGGCGACATAGCCCTAGTGGGTCTCTCTTCACTGTCAGAATTTTTCCTCTTCTCCTTCGAAGAACTATTTTTATTTTTTGGTTGATATGAGCTGCAGTGTTTATTGATACCATTTTGGAGTATATACGACTTTCTGATCTCTTTTTATTCCACCTTTTTGGGGGTTTAAGTAACCAATAATTATTGATTGATTTGATTTTTTTTTTAATTTCAGCATTAACTATACAAGATAAATATAATATTTTATTGATTTGGACAATTACATTAAGCTTAATTTTAATTTTTGTTCTGGGAAAAAGGGGAGTATTTGAACTTTTATATATTTGTTTTAGTTTTTTTCTTAATATTTTTCATTGTTTGTGATTTTACATTTTTTATTTGTTTTTCCAGTGGGCTTGTACCTGTGATTCCTTTGTACAGTACACTGCAATACTATAATATTGCAATGTATTGAAAAATTGCTGTTCTCCTCTGTATACAAACATGGCAGACACGGGGGGGGGGCTTCAGTAGACCCATGGCTAACATGATAAGGCCTTTGGCACCCCATTTCCAGCCTCTTAAATGTTACTGTACAATTAGCAGTAGCATCCAAGAGTGTGTGCACACAAGGGTTTTTCAGGCTGTAGTTTTCACACTTCCTTCGAATATCTTGGTTATATTGAATAGTTGTAGTGGCTTGCATCTGTTCACACTTGGCTTATTCTGGTTGGAGGTGCTGCTCAGTTTTTTTATTCTTGTAGTATACTCTTTTCTGACAATGGACTCCTCCCATCAGCCTAAGGTGTTAATTACAGCTGGATCCTGCCTGCCCTTAAATTTGTAGGCTTTCAGCTCGAAAGAGATATATAAGTTTAGGGTTCCATTAAAAGGGGTACACCTTGTTGCAGCTGATGGGCTCTCATGAATTTGTGTGCTATGTACCTTAATTTTTTAACATATTTTCTATAGAAGCAGTGCAGTTACTATTTCATATATGCAATGTTTATTATAGCATTTCAGAGCACAGCTGTACTTTTTTGATGGCAGTGTTAGTGCGGCAGCCCATCAGTGGGTGCTATGTGGCATATCAATTGAGACACAGAACGGCATCGGTGCCACACTTAGTTGTTGTTTTTTTACACTGGGGAATTTAGTATTTAAGAAGGGGTTGTCCGTCTACGTAGTGGACAACTCCTTTAATGTTCGTGCTGTATACTTTTACAGTGGCATGTAAAAGTTTGGGCACCCTTGGTCAAAATTACTGTTATTGTAAACAGTTAAGCAACTTAAAGAAATTATCTCTAAAAGGCCTAAAGTTAAAGATGACACATTTCCTTTGTATTTTAGGCAAATAAAAATTATATATTTTTATCTTTTACATTTTAAAAATTATAAAAAGGAAAATGGGCACATGCAAAAGTTTGGGCATCCTGCATGGTTAGTACCTAGTAGCGCCCCCTTTTAAAAATACCACAGCTGTTAAACGCTTTTTGTAGCCAGCCAAGACTCTTTCAATTCTTCTTTGAGGGATTTTCATCCATTCTGCCTTGGAAAATTCTTCCAGCTCTGTGAGATTTCTGGGTCATCTTGTATGCACTGCTATTTTGAGGTCTAGCCACTGTTTTTCAATGATGTTCAGATCAGGGGACTGTGAGGGCAATTGTAAAACCTTCAGCTTGCTACTTTTGAGGTAGGCTATTGTGGATTTTGATGTGTGTTAAGATCATTATCCATTTGTTGAAGCCATCCTCTTTTCAACTGCAGCTTTATTACAGATGGTGTTATGTTTGCATCCAGAATTTGTTAAAATGGCATTGAATCCATTTTTTGCTCTACCCGTGAAATGTTCCCCGTGCCATTGGCTGCAACACAACCCCAAAGCATGATTGATCCACCCCTGTGCTTAATGGTTACCAAGATGTTCTTTTCCTAAAATTCTGTGTTTTTTTTTCTCCACATATACCTTTGATCATTGTGGCCAAAGAGTTCTATTTTAACCTCATCAGTCCACAGGACTTGTTTCTAAAATGCATCTGGCTTGTTTAGATGTTCTTTTGCATAGTTCTAATGCTGAATTTATGGTGAGGACGCAGGAGACGTTTTCTTCTGATGTCTCTTCCATGAAGGCCATATTTGTGCAGGTGTCTCTGAACAGTAGAGCAATGTACCAAAATTCCAGAGTCTGCTAAATCTTTCTGAAGATCTTTTGCAGTCAAGAGGGGGATCTTAATTGCCTCTTTAGCAATCCTACAAGCAGCTCTCACTGAAATTTTGCTTGGTCTTCCAGACCTTATCTTGACCTCCACTGCTCCTGTTAACTACCATTTCTTAATTACATTTTGAAGTGAGGAAAGGGCAACTTAAAATGCTTTGCTATCTTCTTATAGCCTTCTCCTGCTTTGTGGGCCTCCACCATTTTCATTTTCAGAGTGCTAGGCAACTGCTTAGCAGCACCCAAAGCTGCGTTTTTTTGGCACAAGGTTAGAGGAGGCTGAGTTTTTATAAAGCTGGGAAATTTGCATCACCTAGCCTTTCCTAACGATGATAGTGAATAAGCCATAATCCTAACAGACTAATTAAAGTCTGAAACCTTGGTCAAAGTTATCTGAGAACACAAATCTCCAAGGGTGCTCAAACTTTTGCGTCAGTCCACTTTCCTTTTTGTAATTTTTAAAATGTAAAAAATAACAAAATATATATTTTTTTGCCAAAAAATATAAAGGAAATGTGTCATCTTTAACTTTAGGCCTTTTAGAGGTCATTTAATCTTCAACTTGCTTAACTGTTCACAATAACAGTATTTTTTTTACCAGGGGTGCCCAAACATTTACATGCCACTGTATATATTGATAGATCATACTTTTGCATATGTGGCAATATCAAATATGTTTATTTTATTTTTTTTTGTATTGGGAAAAAGTGGTCTGATTCAGAGAGCAACAAGGGGCATTAATAAGCCCCCGTCAGCTATGGCATCCCATCGCCACCCAGAAATCATGTTGCGGGATGGTGCCACTTAAAGGATGCTCTCAAAGATTGACAGTGATGTTTAAGTGGTTAAACAGCAGCGATCGACACTAGCTCTGATCGCCAATGTTAGAGGCGGGCGCTGGCTGTATAGCACAGCCAGCACCCGACGTGTAGGGTGTGAACTCAGCTCCTGAGCCCATTCCATACATCTCCACCCTACATGTGCAGTACATATATGGAGAATGTCAGGAAGGGGTTAATGGTGTGTCCTCTTCCAAAAACAGTAGCAATACAACCCATGGAGAGGTGTGGCACTGTTTCTGTCTGACACTGGTAGGGGGGCATATACTTTTCATATCACAATGTCAGTCCTGTTGGAAATAAGGCCATTTGTGAAGCAGCAGCTGGATATTTCTTTCACTTTGCTTAAACTTACTGAGTAAACACATCTGCCGCCATGAATTAGAAAAGTGTCACCTGGCTGCCCTACAGCTCTCAATATTCATCCTCACGGGCGGCTGACACCGCATAGTAGCCGGCATCTAAAAATAATTCTCAGGAATATTTTGTGGTTGTACGATGATATTTCGACAGTACATAAAAATATACACAGATAACATAGAAGTTCTTGAGTTCACTGGTAAGCAGTAAAAAAAAAAAAAAAAAAAAAAAAAAAGAGGGAACACTCAATGTCAAGCAGCAGCTGCAAAAGCACGCAAAGATTTTATAAAATGTGGAAAAAGAGAGATTAAAAAATCTGCAATCCAAATAGAGTACTACCCTTCTATAACACCCTAGTCCAAATCTATATGCCTTAAGGGCTGTCAGTTAAACACAGCCGACATTCACCATGAGAGGCAATTCAAACATCAGTATAGGAAAGGGTTCTCTACAGTCAAAGCAGTCAAACCTTGGGATTCTATATACCAAGAAGTGGTAATGGCATATACAATGGTAAAAGTCAATGAACAATGTTTAATTGATCCACAAAAATTACCTGACAGCTATGTGGGGTCAGAGAGGAATGCATTTCTCCCACCCATCCTGTTCATTGATAGAGAATTGGCTATGGTTGGTTGCAAGGTTTTTTTTCTACCTTCCTCTGGACCAAACCACTAAGTAAGGTTGAATATAATGGATGCGTATGGTTTTGTCAACCTAAGTGACTATGTACGTACACTTCTAAAAATTCCCCCCGTCACTGGGTATAATCTCCATTTTGAAATTAAAGGGATGGTCCCATCTTATTGAATTATCACCTATCCACAGGATAAGGGATAACCGGATTATTGTTGGGGGCCGACCGCTGAGAAAAATGGGCTTTGAAGTTCCCAGTCTGAATGGAGTGGAGTTTGCACGTGTTGACGACCGCTCTATCGATTGTCTATGGGATTGGAGATAGCCAAGCATTTGGTTTGGTGGTACCCCCACACTGTTGTGATCACTGATGCAGCAGCAATAAAGGCAAACAGTTCTGGGATGTATTAAGAGAAGCATAGAGTCTAGATCACATGAAGTAATTATCCCCCTCTACTTCTTGGTCAGACCTCATCTGGAATACTGTGTACAGTTCTGGACACCACATTTTATAAAAGACATTGAAAAACTGGAGCAAGTTCAGAGAAGAGCTACCAGGATGGTGAGCGGACTGCAAACCATGTCCTATGAGGAACGGTTAAAGGATCTGGGAATGTTTAGCTTGCAAAAAAGAAGGCTTAATAGCTGTCTACAAATATCTGAAGGGCTGTCACAGTGTCATCCTTATTCTCATTTGCACATGGAAACACAAGAAGCAATGGAATGAAACTGAATGGGAGAAGATACAGATTAGATATTAGAAAAAACTTTTTGACAGTGAGGGTGATCAATGAGTGGAACAGGCGATCACGAGAGGTGGTGAGTTCTCATTCAATGGAAGTTTTCAAACAGAGGCTGGACAGACATCTGTCTGAGATGGTTTAGTGAATCCTGCATTGAGCAGGGGGTCAGACACGAGGACCCTGGAGGTCCCTTCCAATTCTAATATGCTATGATTCTATGATCAGCAACTTATCACTTATCTTGTGCTTGGGTGATAACTTGCTAAGTTGGGAGAACTCTGTTACGAATAGTTTACCAAAGTAAAGTGTGCGGCACCACTCATTTGTGCGGCACCACTCATTTGTGCAAGTTTTGACTTTATTTTTCGTCACCAATCCAATAAGAATGCAGCAAGCCTAAAGAAATGAATCCGCACGATGGGGGAAGCATCACTCTCATCATCATCATGCCTCCCCCCCCCTCCTCCTCTCTCCCAAGATGCTGTTTCATTATCACACCACTATTCAAAGCTGAGGTCTGAGCAGCGCCACCGTCAGGTGCCGCTAGCTGACATTGCCATGGCTCAGCAGTACGCCTGCCATCCGCCGTCAATACAGGATGATTACACTTCTCTCCAGGACAAGTCATTTCTGCATTGCTTTCAGCCACTCAGATGAAAACCTTTTTTTTTTTTTCTTCCCCTGAGCCAAACGTGACATTGCACAAGAGATTAGAAGCCATTTCCACAACTGTGCACACATAGCAGTTGACATCAGGAGGGGGGGCACATTCTTTCATTTCCAATGCACATCAGGCACCAAGTTGTTCCCTGCCGCCACCATACAATATGCGTCGCCTCCCTACTGCATGAAGAAATTGCTAATTAAAAGCATTCCTGCAAGAGTCACTCCTCAAGTCTTCAGGTATTCTCTCCTCTGGCATCACCATTAACCCCTCCACTCCCTAGAAGAATAAAAAGATGCAGCAGAGCCAAGATTGTTATCTGCAATGATCAGCTTTTACATAGGACAATAGGAATTGTGCAGAACTTTTACACAAACACAACCCCAAAGAGTTACATTTTGACACATCTTCTCCGCTACATTGTTACATCGCTGCTTTTCGCACTGCTTGGCACCTGCCCATCATTCACAACTAGTTAAATAGGGCAACGAGTAAAAGTCGCCTTATTTTATACGTCTGTGTCATCCGGATAAGTAAAATACAATCAAATCTCAAAGTAAAAAAAAAAAAAGACAGATAAAATTACCTTGTCCAAGCAGTTGACTTTTTCTGTGGGGTACACGACTCTGCCACAGCGGGCACACTGGGGGTTCATTTTCTTAGACTCGTTAAAAGAATTTTTAAAAGAGCAGTAATGCAAAAAATAAATGGAATAAAAAGAAAGTGCCCCCTTGGCACTGATGTCCTACAGTTTCCGCAGGCACAGGGAGCTGTCAATGATCAGGCGGTGGAAGTGCTGATCAGCTGGAGACAGAATACATCACACTGCAGTCCCAAGGCAGATGTGTGAGTGTGTGCGACTGTGTACAGCGAGCATCTAAGCTCCCCCCAGTCCGCCCTGCCTCCTCTTTTTTTTTTTCAGTTTTTTTTTTTTATTGCTTTATTGAAATGTACAATTTACAAATGCAACACTCGGGTTGATCTTGGGAATATTGACAGATTTGTTGCAGAAGGTTCTACATCTGTGCCATTCATATTAATAGTGTATGCAGAAATCCATGCACTTGCTGCAGAAAAAGCGCCGGTTGGCACGGATAGGACATGTTTTCAGAAGTTTCTGCATTCACGCCTCAACACTTCTTCCCATACCACAAGTAACCGAGCTCTCACCTCATTCTTGTAAAGTGTCAGTCACCAGCTCCAATCTACTTTTAAGTCACAGAAAAGAAAAAAAATGAATAATTAAAGACAAAAAGGAAGGAATTTATCAGTTGCAGAATTCTTAAACTCAGTTTTGCTGGAGGTAACATTGTTGCCAGAACGGTATATGGGTCCTTTGCAGTCCAATAGCTCATTATAATGCACAATTACACCTGTTTTGGAGGTGGTAGTGGCCCCTGTGACAGCACAGGTTGCATTAATGTCCACTCCTGACTGCCGCTATTAGCAACAAATTTATCAAAATATTGCACGGTTGATTATAAATTGGTTGCATCTTTAAATATGCCTAGAGATGTTTCTTTAACGTCCACTTACTGGAGTGACATTTTTTTCTTTTTTGAGGGGGGATTCATCATGAGAAGAACTTTTGAAGTCAGTTTTGCTGGAGGCTGTGGGCAGTGGCGTACCGCCTATGGCGGCAGGCCACGCGACTGCTATGGGGCCCGTGAGCCGGGGGGGCGCCCCCCGCATCGTGCCCCCCCGCACAGCTAGCATCGCCCCCCGACCCGCATTTAACTGTATCTGCAGATGTCAATACAGTTGAAGGCAATGATGGAGGAGGAAGCGTCATGTGACACTCCCGCTCCCATCATTCCCCCTCTGCGTCACTTCATCACACCATGCTGGGTCAGGCAGTGGAGCTGATGAGAGAGACGCGCTGCAGAGACCTAAGCAGCGGGGGAACGAGGAGCTGTATGTATTTATTTATTTAAAAATGGTGCTCATATTACTGGAGGACTGTGGCTGTTCTATGCCCTATGGGGTCCGCACTATACCCTGTGGGGGCCACATTATGCCCTATGGTGACCACACTAAGCCATATGGGGTCCACACTATGCCCTATGGGGGCCCCACTAAGCCCTATGGGGGCCGCATTATGCCCTATGGGGGACCCCACTAAGCCCTATGGGGGCCGCACTATACCCTATGGGGGCCGCACTATACCCTATGGGGGCCGCACTATGCCCTATGGGGGCCGCACTATGCGTGGAGGGGGTGCATTTTATTGCATGGAGGACCATGGGGGTGCATTATACTATATGGAAGGCTATGTGGGGCTATTACAATATTTGGAGGATTATGTGGGGCCATTATACTGTGTACAAGCAAGTATACAGTGTGAAGGTTTGTGTGGGGTCCAGCTTACTGTTTGGATGGCTAGTGCGGGCCATTATACTATATGTAGGCCCATTATACTGCATGGAGGGCTGTGTGCCAGTCATAGTTGGGGGATCATACTGTGTTGGGGTCACCATACTTTGCCTTGGGAGTTGAGGTGAGGTACAATATGGTCATTATACTGCACATGTGGAGGAATTCACCATAGGGGTATCATAATGTGTTTAGGGGGGGAGCACTTTTGTTGGCATCATACTTTATGGGGGCAATGAAAGAGGAATCTAGGACTTCAGCAGGAGGAAAATTACTATGTAAAGGATGGAAAGTTGTGAGATCTGCTCTTCTGTGACCCTGACAATTATTTAATTTTTGTTGTTGTTTCTTTCTTTTTTTTTTTGGTGGGGGAGACCCAATCAGAACTTCTGCTATGGGGCCCCATGATTTCTATCTACGCCCCTGGCTGTGGGGGAATTTACACCAGTGTTTTATTTGATAAAAACTTACAAATATTGTTGTACAAAAAATTTGCAACTTCTTAATATTTTACTCCACTATTAAAAAGTGTGTGGCAATGTGGGTGCTTTTAGCAATGTACAGAGGACGATGTAGATCCAGCTTCACGGAGTTAAAACCATAACATTTTATGGTGCCTCTAGCACCTGTGTTCATGGTGCTATTTATTTCCCACCACGAATAAAGGTGCTACAGGCATCAGAAATGCGCTAGTAAACTTCTTACATGGTGTATTCCTTACATGGTAAACTTCTTACATGGTAAACTTCTTACATGGTAAACTTCTTACATGGTGAAATTCTTACATGGTGAAATTCTTACATGGTGTACTTCTTACATGGTGTACTTCTTACATGGTGTACTTCTTAGGCTAAGTGTCCACGATGCAGAAATGCTGCATATTTTTTCCGCTTCTCCCTGGCAGGAAAAACAGATTTTACATGCATTTTTCCTGCCAGGTAGAAGCGTTTGTAAATTGTTTTTGCATGCATTTCTGCATGCGGGTTATCAAGCGCTTTCCAAGCGATTTTAGCATCACTTGGAAAGTGCTTGATAACTTGGTCACACTATATAAATCCATGCAACCGGCATGGATTTATATAGTGTGACCAAGTAATAGTTAAAAAAAAGAATAAGAATGGTAAAAAATAAAAAATAAAGATTATACTTACCTTCCGATGGCCCCCGGTGTTTTCTCCGCTGCGTCCGGTCTGTTGTATCGGTCACGGTGGTGTGAAAGGACCTGCCATGACGTCATTTAGTCATGTGACAGGTCACGCGACCGTCGACGTCAGCGGTCGCGTGACCTGTCACATGACTAAATGACGTCATGACAGGTCGTCAAACCACCGTGACCCATACAACAGACTGGACGCATCGCTGAGGAGACCAGGGGCCATCAGAAGGTAAGTATAATCTTTAATTTTTTACTTTAAATTCTTTTTTTAACAGGTTCTATGGTACCTGGGTCTGGATGAGAGTCTCCTCTTCTCCAAACCTGGGTACCATCCACACATTGAACCGTATGATATCCGCTTGTGCAAATGTGCTGACATGGATAATATGCGTTTCAATGCAAGTCAATAGCGGCAATTACTCTGCGTGTCCGCAAAATTAATGGACATGCTGCGTATTTTTCCGCAATGATAATCCACAGCAGAAATTTCCGCAGCATGTGCACAGCACATGAATATTATCATTGGGGACCATGGGGAACGTATTACCAAGCATTTTTTAAGCGTTTTCCCTGCGGAAATTCCACCGCAAAAGCGCTTGAAAAACGCATAGTGGGCAAGCAGCCTGAGATGGTGAACTTCTTACATGTTGTACTTCTTACATGGTATACTTCTTACATGGTATACTTCTTACATGGTGAACTTCTTACATGGTAAACGTCTTACCTGGTGTACTTCTTACCTGGTGAACTTCTTACCTGGTGAACTTCTTACCTGGTGTACTTCTTACATGGTGAACTTCTTACATGGTGAACTTCTTACATGGTGAACTTCTTACATGGTGAACGTCTTACATGGTGAACTTCTTACCTGGTGAACTTCTTACCTGGTGAACTTCTTACCTGGTGAACTTCTTACATGGTGAACTTCTTACATGGTGAACTTCTTACATGGTGAACTTCTTACATGGTGAACTTCTTACATGGTGAACTTCTTACATGGTGAACTTCTTACATGGTGAACGTCTTACATGGTGAACTTCTTCCATGGTGTACTTCTTATGACTCGCCCCCTGGGCCGTGGGGCACTCGGAACCGGGCTTCAGGGCAATGCTGGGAGTAGTAGTGGCGACCCGGTTCCGTGGCTCTGGGTGGTCAGACCAGTGGTAGTCTGCTATGTGCTGTAGGTAATGTCCGACTACTCCACCCGTGGATTGCGGTCAGGGCTAACCGCCGCTGCAGTGCAGACCGCTGGGGCTGATATAAATGTGCAGCACTGAATAGTTCAACTCCCCACGGGAGGAGTATGGCCCCAGGGCAGTATATATAATGGATGATGGAGGGGATGATTCCGACCGCGATAGTCAGGAAACGGAGGCCTCTTAAACAGTTCAGGGTCTTTATTAGGACAGGTAAAATGACCCAGAAACAGGCCCGGCTAGGAGGGGGCCTGGATGTCTGAGAACAAGTGGGAAGCTGGCCATGGTCAGGGTGAGGGTGTAGGCCTACCGTGCTCTCTGTGCTCCTTCTGGCTATTTCCCTCCTTATAGTGTAACAGCCCACGTTCCCGAGCTCACCGTGTCCTCTCACCCGTATGGCTTGCAACTTGGGTCCCTTTCTACTCCCGGCCTGGTACGGCTTTGCTGGTCCCTTCTGCTGTGGCGGAGCCTCCGGGCTTCTTAGGCCAAGGAGCATACAGTCCCCTGCGGACTGGTTATCTGCTGTAGGACGTGGAATCCTCACAGCCTCAGACACCAAAGTCTGGTAGATTAATTTCTCTATCTGCCAGGACAGGCTCACTTCGCCTCTTGTCCCTGGCTCGTGGCTCTCCTACTGCCACACATCCTCTTAGGCTGCAACACAACTGTCTGTCCCTGCTCTGGGACACCTCTCAATCCAGAGACAGGTTGTCCAGTTCTCCCTAACCCTGCCCCCAGCTCCAGCTTTTATAGGGACAGCCTGCTCCCCCTACTGGTCTGGGACAGGAGGTGCTGCATGCTTATGGTCCTTGACTAGAGGACCTCCCCCTTGCTCTCAGACACAGCTTTATTATATTTGTGGCATCCAGGCCAGGGTGACACATTCCTGCCTAGTAAAATTTAGTACTCCGGGACTAAACAATAAACAAAGATAATATGCATGACCATAAAACATTAGTAGACAAACGACGCACAGGTTGAGTTCTTAAGGTCACAGTGTGGTCTGTGACCGGGTGTCCATATCACCAACACAACGGGGAGCCTTAACCAGGTGGGGGTCTGTCTTAGCCCCAAGTCCTTTACAGTCTTAGTTCATTCCTTGGTCAGGCTCCGAATGCAGTCCATACAAAGTCCCTGTTATTAAAAGTTCATAACCTTTGAGTCCGTACGGTAACTGTAAGAAACTGAAATACACAATTACTAATCATGCATGTAATTTTGCAAACATTTAGCACTTGGCAACAGGGTTATTTACAGTTTAAGTGCACCCTATATTCTCCAGCGAGCGGGTATCTGCCCCTTTGTGCTCCTGGTTGACCTGCGTAACCCACTGTCTGGTGGCGGACCGACCTGGCTTTCCCCACTAGCGTTAGGGGTAGAGCTACCAGCTTGGTGTACAGGTAGGGTGTAGCGTCGGCGTCCCTGCCTCCTGCTAGGCAGGGACGCTGTTCCCCTCACCTCTCCGCTCCGTGCCCGGCGTCTTCCTCCCGCACTGCTGGCAGCGCGCGCTGCTTCCCGGCCACTGTGCTTAGGGCGCGCGCGCGTGCTCCCCCTCTCTTAAAGGGGCCGCGCGCGCCGTCCTAAGGAGTCCCCGGCCAATGGCCGGAGGACCTCACCATATATAAGGCACCTCCTCCAAAATGGAGGTGCCCGAGCAATGTTGTTGCATAGCCTATCACTCTGCTTCAGCCCTCAGGTCCCGTTACCAGATACCTGCCAGTTACCTGCCAGATTCCTGCTTGATACCTGCCTGATACTTGTCTATCTACTTGCATTCCTGCGGTCCGACAGTCTGCCTACCAGCCCTGCCAGTCTGTCTATGGATCTGATTGACCGCTCACCTGGGAGCGCTCATCTGCTACCTGCCTGCTAGCCTACCTGGGGGCTCTGCCATAACGTGCTGTGACCACCTGCCTGTCCAGAGACTCTTACCCGCTCACCTGGGAGCATCCGCCTGCTACCTGCCTGCTAGCCTACCTGGAGGCTCTGCCGTCACGTGCTGTGACCACCTGCCTGTCCAGAGACTCTTACCCGCTCACCTGGGAGCGTCCGCCTGCTACCTGTCTGCTAGCCTACCTGGAGGCTCTGCCGTCACGTGCTGTGACCACCTGCCTGTCCAGAGACTCTTACCCGCTCACCTGGGAGCGTCCGCCTGCTACCTGCCTGCTAGCCTACCAGGAGGCTCTGCCGTCACCTGCTGTGACCACCTGCCTGTCCAGAGACTCTTGCCCGCTCACCTGGGAGCGTCCACCTGCTACCTGCCTGCTAGTCTACCTGGAGGCTTAGCCATCACTTGCCGTGACCACCTGCCTGTCCAGAGACTCTTGCCCGCTCACCTGGGAGCGTCCACCTGCTACCCGTCTGCTAGCCTATCTGGAGGCTTAGTCGTCACTTGCTGTGACCACCCGCCTGTCAAGAGACTGTCCCCGTCTCTTGCCGTGACCTCCTGCCCTTCTACCCAGAGACTGTCCCCGTCACTTGCCGTGACCTCCTGCCCTTCTACCCAGAGACTGTCCCCGTCACTTGCCGTGACTTCCTGCCCTTCTACCCAGAGACGTCCCCGTCACTTGCCGTGACTACCTGCCCACCTACCCTGGGAGCCACCCGCTTCCTTACAAGGACTGCCCCTTTGTATCGTTGCTCAGAGGTTCCACCTCCCAGACCCGTTACATAGGGCAGGCAGCTGTCTACGGGTCCTTTGGCTTACCGCAGGCATGGCAGGCTCACTGTCAGCAGAGGGTTGACTCTCCTGGGTTTCTGGTACCAGCTCTTCTGCCTCTGGGACTGCTTGTTCTTCTTCACTTTCCTGCTCTGGTGTAGGTTGCTGCTGTATGGGTTGCAGGAAATGCAGGACGGGTACCACTATAGCATCGTTTATTCGAGTCCAGGACTGAGGGAACTCTCCGAGAACGGTGCTGATCATTTCTTCCTTGTCCTCTGCGGGTTCAAGGTCACTTTGATCCTCCTCTGCATTCCGTAGTTGCTCAGGGCACCTTTTTAGGTGGTCTCTGGAGACGGTACTAGTGGTTTCTCCTCCATCCTTGGTGATCACGCACACCTTCGATTTGTCATGATCAGACTGCAGTACGGTGTAGGGTTCCCTTTCCCACTGGTCGTCCAACTTATGTAGCCTTCTCTTTCGCTTCAGGACCTGCTCACCAGGTTCTAGGGGACCAGCAGGGGTGTGTTGGTTGACGAGTCTTTCTTGCCTTTCTCTCAACTGGGCCAGGCTCTTCTCCACACTCTTCTGTACCTTCTTGTACTGCAGTCGCCTTTCCGTATCCCAGTCCGCATCCGGGGAGGTGTCCTCAGGTGTTAGGACTCCCATCTCCAGGTCCATGGGCAGCTTACCTGGTCTGGCTCGCATCAGGTAAGCCGGGGTGCAGTTTGTAGCATTCACCGGGATATGGTTGTATAAGTCTATTAGGTCCGGCAGTTTTTCTGGCCACAGGCTGCGTTCCTCCAGGGGCAATGTTTTCAGGAGATCAATGACTATATTGTTCATTTTCTCACACATCCCGTTGGTTTGTGGGTGGTAAGGCGTTGTCCGAATCTTCTTACAGCCATAAAGGTTGCAGAACTCTTGGAAGATTTCGGCTTCGAACGCTGGACCCTGGTCTGTCAGAACTTGTTCTGGATACCCGTGTGGACAGCAGAAGTATTGCTGGAAGGCTCTGGCCGCCCTTTGGGCTGTCAAGTCTTTTACCGGGACCACCACTAGAAAATGGGAATAGCGGTCCACAATTGTCAGGGAGTAGATGTATCCTGACCGGCTTGGAGCCAATTTGACGTGGTCCAGAGCTACCAGCTCAAGAGGCTGCTGGGTGACGATGGGCTTCAAGGGTGTCTTCTGGCTGGTGCGGTCTTTTCTCCTTAAGTTACAAGGGCCACAGTCCCTGCACCACTTCTCTACAGCCCCTCTCATGCCGACCCAAAAGAACCTCTTAGCAGGAACTCCAGTTTCTTCCAACCGAAGTGCCCCGCTCTGTCATGGTAAGCCCCCAGGACCATAGCTGCATCCCGCCTTGGGACCACGACTTGCCAGGTCAGCTCGTGTGTCCGGTGGTTGACAAGTCTTCAACACAGCTTGCCTTCATAGAGGAACAGCTTGTTCTTCTCTTTCCATAGCTGCTTGGCTTCCTCTGAAGCATCCGGATCTAAGTGGGCGTCTTCCTGGGTCAGCAGATCTTTCACCAGGCGGATTGCAGGGTCACTATCTTGGGTCTCGGCCCAGCTGTGGTGAGGTAGGGGATTGATCATAACGGTTGTTAAATCTTCCTCCTTCACGCGGTGGGAGTATTGAGCAGCTCCGTACCGGTGAAACGCGGGGAGTTCTACCTCCTCCAGCTCTTCTGGGTCTTCGTCACCTTCAGGTAAGTGAGGCATTCTCGATAGGGCGTCAGCGTTGGCATTGGTTCTGCCTGCCCGGTACTTGATCATGAAGTCATAATTGGAGAGACGGGCCATCCACCGCTGTTCCAGGGCACCAAGTCTTGCCCTGTCTAGGTGTGTTAACGGGTTGTTGTCCGTGTACACAGTGAACTTTGCGGAGGCCAGGTAATGCTTGAAGCATTCCGTTATGGCCCACACCACCGCCAAGAATTCTAGCTTGAAGGAGCTGTAATTCTCCGGGTTCCTCTCGGTGGGCCTCAGCTTCCCGCTGGCGTACGCGATCACCCTTTCTCTGCCCTGTTGGTTTTGTGACAGTACGGCTCCCAGTCCCACATTACTGGCGTCTGTGTGGAGAATAAAAGGCTGGCCATAATCAGGGTAGGCCAGGATCTCATCCCCTGTGAGGGCCATCTTCAACTGGCGGAAGGACTCCTCTTCCGGTTTATCCCACTTGAAGGGTGGCTTTTGGCTTCTGGACTTAGACTGTCCTATCAGGAGGTCCTGCATAGGAGCTGCCATCTTAGTGAACCCGGGGATGAACCTTCGGTAGTAGCCTACCAACCCGAGGAACTGCCTCACTTCTTTGATGTTTGAGGGGCTTGGCCAGCTCTTGATCGCTGTGACCTTGTCAGGGTCGGGGGCTACTCCTTCCGCACTTACCATGTACCCTAGGTACTGGACTTTCGGTTTCAATAGGTGACACTTTGATGGTTTCACCTTCAGGCCATAGCCTGCCAGGGCTTCGAACACCTCGGCCAGGTGCTTTAGATGGTCCTCGTAAGTCTTTGAATAGACGATCACGTCATCCAGGTAAAGGAGGACCGTCTCGAAGTTTCGGTGCCCTAGACAGCATTCCATCAGCCTCTGGAAGGTCCCTGGTGCGTTGCAGAGCCCGAAGGGCATACAGTTGAACTCGCTCAGTCCCATCAGGGTGGTGAAGGCGGTCTTCTCCTTGTCAGCGTCTGCCACAGGAACCTGCCAGTACCCGCTAGTAAGGTCCAAAGTAGAAAAGAAGTTAGCTGATTTTAGTGCGGCTAAAGACTCCTCTATTCTAGGCAGCGGATATGCATCTTTGTGGGTGATACGGTTGATTTGTCTATAGTCCATGCACATTCTCATGGTGCCGTCTTTCTTTTTTACCAGAACCAGGGGGGCTGCCCAGGGGCTACAGCTATCTCTAATGACCCCAGCTTCTTTCATTTCTCTTAGCATGCCCTTTGCGTTCTGATAATGTGCAGGGGGTACAGGTCTGTGTCTCTCTTTTATTGGTGGGTGGCTCCCCTTGGGGATATGGTGTTCTATCCCTTTTACTCTGCCGAAGTCTAGCGGGTGCTTACTAAAAATTCTCTTGTACTCCTGGACCACCCGGTAGACTCCTTGTTTTTGGTGCAGGGGAGTGGAGTCAGCACCCACATGGAGTTTCTGGCACCAGTCCTCCTTTTGTTTCTGGGAGCCATTACCCTCCGCCTGTGGAGATGGAGGCAAAGGCTCCACGGCCCTGATAGCTTTGTGTTAGACAGCAAACAGTTTGGCAAGTGTAGCGTACCTGGGTAAGTTTACCTCCCTCTCCCCAATGTTGAGAATGCGAACAGGCACCCTCCCATGACGGACATCAACCACCCCCCGGGCTGTCAAAATGGTGGGCCTGCTGTCTGAGTACACGGGTTCTACCATGGCTTTGTAGTCTCTACCTCTCAACCCGATTGCAGTCCGACACCAGATCATCATTTCACTTTTGGGAGGCATGGAAATGGGGAATGGGTCACTCAGTCTTACGCTACCGATCTCACCACCAAACAGTTCTACCTGCTGCCGTCTCATCAGGGCTTTCATCTCCTTGTTGAGGACTCTCTGTTGACTGGAACTAGCATTCACCGCCACCTGTTGTAGAATTACAATTACCTCTGAAAGACCATTTTCAATCACGTTAGTACCCACAGTTATTTTAGGGTGACTTTCACGACGGTCAATGTCCACAATAATCACTCCCTGTGCCGGTAGTTCAACTTTACCAATTTTAATGGTCATCTCCTTGAACCCCATCTGCGGCACAGGCAAGCCATTACTGGCGATGATGCTCAAGTCACTGTCTGGATACCGTGTTATATCAGCATCAGTCCAATACTGCTTAAAAAGTACATAAGGGAAAGTAGTTACTTGCGACCCGGTATCCAGCAAGGCGCTCATGGGGATACCGTCCAGCACCACGGGTAAAACCGGGCGCCCCCAACGTACTTATTGCGCCAATTGTAAGGGCCTGGTGATCTTACGCCTGGGGGTTGTCCCTCTGCCCCAGGTTGGACCCGTTTAAATTACAGTACCTGGAAATGTGTCCGGGCTGGTTGCATCGACGGCAAATGGGCTGCCCATCCTCTGCGTAGCTGTCTGTGGGCCTCCCTCGGAACGACGGGGTCCTCCTCTGTCGACGCCACGGGACATCCTCCGGACTTGAAGCCAACTCGATGGGTCTTGACGGGTCCACTTGTAACACCTGGACGGTCCTGGTCAATGCCGCAACGCTCCTGGTCAGCTCCTGGACTTGGTGGTGCAGATCTTTCGATGGGGCTTGGTTCAGGGCCTGTGCATCGGCCCCCACAGAGTCCATAGAGGAGGGCGCCGCCTCCTGGTGGTAGGTGAGAGCAGGGCGCCGGGGGGTTATAGCGCCACTTGTTGACGGGTTCACGGAGCACCCTTATGACCCTGTCCTTGAATTGGGCAAAGGTCAGGTCAGGGTTCTGAAAGAACATGAGGCGCAGCTGGGTCCTGTGGGCACTAGACAGCAGACCTTCTATGAACTGTTCTGTTAGTAGCTTATCCTTATCCTGCACGCTGCCAGGGTCAGCTTGTTTGATGGCTCTCAAGGCTTCCTGCAAATTTAGGGCATAGTCTCTGATGCTGTCCTGTGCCCGCTGCTTACATCCGTAGAACCGCATTTTAATTTCAGCGGAGATACGTTTATCAAAGATACCCCGCAGCCGGGCCAGAATGTCCTTTACGGTCCTTTTCTCCTCAGCGGGCCATGACTTTACCTCCCGCTGGGCTGCGCCAGTTAACTGCCCTGTCAGTATGCTAATCTTCTGTTCCTCTGTCAGGGGGTAAACTTGGAACAAACTTTATAGCCTTTCCTTAAAGTCAGGTAGGGCATGGGGCTCCCCTGAATACTTAGGCAGCCAGGTCGCTCCAGGGATGTAGGGCAGGGAAAATGGCATCACCGCTGCTGCAGCTGTGCTGGTGGTAGTGGGCGCCTCTGTGTCCGACATCTTCCTCCCCCCCAGTTAAGCGTGGCCTACCTTCCGACGATCCTCTTCTGTAGGCCGCGGCTCCGCTGGTGCTGCTCCGGACGAGGACCTTGCGTCGCGTCCTGGTGACGTCAGTGTCGCTCTCTCTCCCTTCCAGGACCTTGCGCAGCGTCGGTGCGTGGGGCGGAGCTTCCGGTCTCGCGCGGTTTGGACGTCCACACCCCTCTTCTTCCCGCACGGCGTCCTGAAGATGGCGTCCGATGGCGGGAAAACGTCTGAAGATGGCGGGAACCGACGGAAGATGGCGGGAGACGGCTGAAAATGGCGGGAAACGGCTCTGGATGGCGGGAAACCTCTTCTTCAGGTACGAGTACAGTCTTTTTCAGGCACGCAATACCCGTCTGTGGTGGGTTGGTCGCAATCCTGCCGACTACGCCAAAGCTGACTTGCCCCCTGGGCCGTGGGGCACTCGGAATCGGGCTTCAGGGCAATGCTGGGAGTAGTAGTGGCGACCCGGTTCCGTGGCTCAGGGTGGTCAGACCAGTGGTAGTCTGCTATGTGCTGTAGGTAATGTCCGACTACACCACCCGTGGATTGCAGTCAGGGCTAACCACCGCTGCAGTGCAGACCGCTGGGGCTGATATAAATGTGCAGCACTGAATAGTTCAACTCCCCACGGGAGGAGTATGGCCCCAGGGCAGTATATATAATGGATGATGGAGGGGATGATTCCGACCGCGATAGCCAGGAAACGGAGGCCTCTTAAACAGTTCAGGGTCTTTATTAGGACAGGTAAAATGACCCAGAAACAGGCCCGGCTAGGAGGGGGCCTGGATGTCTGAGAACAAGTGGGAAGCTGGCCCTGGTCAGGGTGAGGGTGTAGGCCTACCGTGCTCTCTGTGCTCCTTCTGGCTATTTCCCTCCTTGTAGTGTAACAGCCCACGTTCCCGAGCTCACCGTGTCCTCTCGCCCGTATGGCTTGCAACTTGGGTCCCTTTCTACTCCCGGCCTGGTACGGCTTTGCTGGTCCCTTCTGCTGTGGCGGAGCCTCCGGGCTTCTTAGGCCAAGGAACATACAGTCCCCTGTGGACTGGTTATCTGCTGTAGGACGTGGAATCCTCACAGCCTCAGACACCAAAGTCTGGTAGATTAGTTTCTCTATCTGCCAGGACAGGCTCACTTCGCCTCTTGTCCCTGGCTCGTGGCTCTCCTACTGCCACACATCCTCTTAGGCTGCAACACAACTGTCTGTCCCTGCTCTGGGACACCTCTCAATCCAGAGACAGGTTGTCCAGTTCTCCCTAACCCTGCCCCCAGCTCCAGCTTTTATAGGGGCAGCCTGCTCCCCCTACTGGTCTGGGACAGGAGGTGCTGCTTGCTAATGGTCCTTGACTAGAGGACCTCCCCCTTGCTCTCAGACACAGCTTTATTATATTTGTGGCATCCAGGCCAGAGTGACACACTTACATGGTAAACTTCTTACATGGTGAACTTCTTACATGGTGAACTTCTTACATGGTGTACTTCTTCCATGGTGAACTTCTTACATGGTAAACTTCTTACATGGTAACCTTCTTACACGGTGTACTTCTTACACGGTGTACTTCTTACACGGTGTACTTCTTACATGGTGTACTTCTTACATGGTGTACTTCTTACATGGTGAACTTCTTACATGGTAAACGTCTTACATGGTAAACGTCTTCCATGGTGAACCCATGGTGAACTTCTTACATGGTAAATGTCTTACATGGTGTACTTCTTACATGGTGAACTTCTTACATGGTGAACTTCTTACATGGTAAACGTCTTACATGGTGTACTTCTTACATGGTAAACTTCTTACATGGTAAACTTCTTACATGGTGAACTTCTTACATGGTGTACTTCTTACATGGTAAACTTCTTACATGGTAAACTTCTTACATGGTGAACTTCTTACATGGTGTACTTCTTACATGGTAAACTTCTTACATGGTAAACTTCTTACATGGTGACCTTCTTACACGGTGTACTTCTTACATTGTGTACTTCTTACATGATGTACTTCTTACATGGTAAACTTCTTACACAGTGTACTTCTTACATGGTGAACTTCTTACATGGTGAACTTCTTGCATGGTGAACTTCTTGCATGGTGTACTTCTTACATGGTGAACTTCTTACATGGTGTACTTCTTACATAGTGAACTTCTTACATGGGGTACTTCTTACATGGTGTATTTCTTACATAGTGAACTTCTTACATGGATAGTTATTGGACGTATAGCATTATTTTAAACATAAATGAATAAAATGTATGGTTTTAACTTTATGAAGCTGGATCTACCTCCTCCTCCTTACGTGTATCCCGTTTCCGGCATTGATGCTGGTCCGTGCTCCGGAGTATTACAGGCTGTGTGGGTGAGCTGGCTACTCCCTTGCTACTTTGTTTTTTACAATTCAAAAAAGATTTAAAGGGAACCTGACAGCTTCCCCTGGTCTCCTGCAAACCGCCACCATGTATTTATTGCTACCTTATACCTTTCCTAACTAGGGATGAACGGATCTGTGGAAGTTTTGATTCTGGCACCAGACCAAACTATAGTCTAAAGTTTGGTTCGGGTGCCAGAACTGTACTCGAACTTGAACCTTGAACCTCTCTCTCTCTCTCTTCCCCGGACTCCCGGAACTGTAAAACGGACTTCCAGGAGAAGTCTGTGTTCGGAGTTCAGCACCCGAACTTTACAGTTCAGCTATACTAATCTTTATTCCTAACAAGTCCATTTTATTGTCTCATTGATTTTTTCCTAGGGCAAAAAACAATGTTATGACTGTGATGGCAATATGCTAATTAGTAGGTGACTGGTCTTGGGAGCGTTATTTTCACTGTGGCCGTGATTTTGCAAGAGCGTAGTCAAAGCCTGCTCTTTGCAAATCTTCGCTCACTGGCAATTTGCAGTTAACGATGCATACACACCCTGACTTCATCAGCGCACTGCGCATGCCCACGGGGGTGGCTGGTACATACGACACACTGGGCATGCAATATAATTTGCAAGAGCGGCATCACCACCAAATCTTTGCAAATCTCTAGCTCCCTGACAATGTGCCACATCCAGTTTACTGCAAATTATCAGGGAGCCACTGATTTGCAAAGATGCGACGGTGATGCCGCTCTTGCAAATTATATTACTCACGTCCACAAGGACATGATAACATGATTAGTGGGATAATTAGTCTGGGGACAACAATGCCCCACTAATTAATGCAGTCCACTAATTAGCATATTGTAGCACCCCGAGGACTCGGCTGCTACAGGAGTATTGCACCTCAAACCAGAGGTGTGGTATTCCACTCCCGGGTAAGGATGGAGTGTGGGACAGAGCTCAGATAGCTGCATGCACTACACTCACCCCATTTCCGGGGGACAGAACATCGGTACTCCCACCAGATAGATGTGCAGGTACGACAGCGTCTGTCCCTGGCTGGAGTGGGGGGGGGGGAGGAACATCCCAGTAGTGTAGGAGCAGATAGGGGAGGGACTCTGGGCATAGGTAGGAGCCCATTGGGTGCTAGTCACCTGGGCTCGGGTGTCAGAGGGAGTATATAAGGTGGGCACCATCTTGAGACAGGGTCTGTTCAGCCTGGAGGAGTGGAGAAAGGAGCTCAGCCAGAGAGGGCTGAGGGGGAGCTGTGGCTCCGTCTGGGCCCAGCTCCAGAGCCAGGCCTGAAGCATAGAGAGGGAAGGAAGAAGAGGAACACAAGGAAAGGCCCAGAGACGCAAGCAGAAGGAACCCTGAGATCCCACGAGTGAACTAAAACGGGTGAAGGGTTGGCAGAGAAGGGTACCGGATCCCAAACTGGTGGAGGTCAATCATCCTTAGCCAGGAACCGGAGGTCGTGGTCAAGCTTTGGCACGACCCCTCGCCACATCCACCAGGAAGGCACGCCACATAGGGTCAGGAAAGCCGGAGAGAGGTTTTGCCCCATAAGGCCCGAGGAAGCCGGACATAGGTGGGTCCCTGGTGAGGACGTCCAGTAGGAAGGAAGAGAGGGGAGCTCTGGACCACGCTCTGGAATCGCCTGGGAGTTGGCCGAGTCCCTGACCTGGTGGACGCAGCACGGCTCGGGTGGTCCTACTGTGCACAAGGATCTGATAAAGAACTGTGAGTAAAGCTTTTGAAACTGCACTTCCCGCCTCTGTGTTCCTGCCGTCACACCTGCACCCTCAGCTCTGGGACACCCGCACCATCACTCCCATCATCATCTCTAACAGATCTGCCCTGAGGCCATACTCCTCCCGTGGGGAGTCATCTCATTCTCAGCTGCACAAACAACACCGGCCTCAGTGGACTGCCGTGCAGCGGCGGTTCCGTGACCGCAATCCACGGGTGGCGTAGTCGAACATTCTAACATCTACTGCTAAATACTGCCGCTCAGTTTGACTCCCTGGGCACGGACCGGGTCACCGCCACCAGACTACTACCCCCATCTGATCCGGCTCCGGGTAAGCCCCCGTGCGCGCGATGCCGCACGACACAGCAGGCCCAGGGGCGCGTCAACTTCGCCACAGCAGTTGTCATATCGCCACATGCAGAAATCAATAAGACAATAAAAAGGGCTTGTTAGGAAGGCTTTAAAGATAACAATAAGTACATGTAACGGTTTACTGGGCCTGGGGAAGCTCTCAGGTTCCCTTTAAGTGTAATTTATTTTTTGGAACTTTTTTTAAAAAATTGTAAAACAGTTGAAAATCTGAATGGCATGTATCAAGTCTTTAGAGTCAGTTTTCTGATGTCACAAAGTGGCAAATTTTGGCAAACTTCATTCTTGCACATAAATTTTTCAATTTCTCGCTACTTTTGCACTATTTATGAAATGTGATATTTTTTCAAAATAATTCCTATAAGGTGGGTGGTATAAAAAGTGGAGTAACTTTTGTAAAAAGAAGTGTAATATTTTTACACTCACCAAATTTATCAAACATCATGGAACAAATTTGGATCAAATAACGGAAATGAAGCCACTAGAAAAAGTGACTTTAAAAAGACCCTGCATAATAACTTCCCCCAGTAAGGAGATGGTATAAGAAGGGAAACATTAGTAATGTCAGAAGATGAGCCAACTTTATCATACATCATGTGAAACTTTAAGAAATTTGATGCAAATAATGGCAACACAGCTTCAAGGAAAACTGACTTCAAAAATGATAAATGTACCCCGAAGCCCACTATAGTAAGGTGTAGCAAATTTATTGATAGGAACAAGCCTCTAAATTTCACACATCTTTGGACTACTAGAAAGCTAGTGTAGAATTCAACTACAATATGTGCCAGTATTCTGGCTTACATTGTAGTAAACTTGTTGCGAAGGAATTGGTCCCACCCATTTTTTGTGGGACAAACATTTTTATTAAGTTTTCAAAAGAATACAATAAAGTCACAATAAAAAGAAGCTTTAATTTTACATAATAAAGTAGAATAAATCTTAAAGAAAACTTGATTATACAATCATTGTAACAAATAACAGGTCCTAAGACCAGTAGAGACAGTGTCATGATTCCTCCCTTCAGCGTGTCATGGGCACAGTGAATGATAGCTCAGTCATCCAATCGGGTGCAGGGGCGTGCTTAGCTGTCAGTGTGTTGATGGACAGCTCAGCCATCCAATCTGGTGCAGGGGTGTGCTGAGCTGTTGTTACTTTGACAGCTCGGCCGTCCAATCAAAGACTGGGAGTTTCTGGGCTACTTGCAGGTGCTCTCTGTTTCTAATTAATGCCTTGCTACTTAGCTGAGCTCTCAGCTCAAATCTCTGCCAATAGTAGCATTCACTCGGTAGGTGCTGTTTACCAGGTATTCTGTGCTCTGTTCATTAATGTTTTGCTGCCTGACTTTGGACCTGGTTCTGACTATCCGCTTGCTCAACCCCTTTGCTCTGATCCGCTATTCTCCGGGTATTCTGACTTCGGACTGTGACCTGACTTTGCCTTTTGCTTATTACGTGCTCTCTTGGTATCTGTCCCCGGAACGTTTGACTATCCTGCCTCATGGCTTGTCTGTGAACGGTGACTAGCTTTACAGGCAGTATACAAGATGTTAAGAAGTACATAAATAATGTCAAGTTAATTGTAGGATTTGGGGGCAAGGGAAAATAAAAGAAAAGAAAAAAGAAGAGGGGGGGTAGGATGCCCATGAAAACCAGACTCTAGAATAGAGGTTCAAGCTGTCTCGGTTCTCAGCCATAAGGGACTCCGTATGTTCTGTATGATCTAATTCAATGATACATTCCCTAGAAGAAGGTGTTATGGATGATTTCCATTGTCTAGGAGAACTTACGGATCGGGCAGTGAGAAAAAAACGTAACAAGCCTTTTTTAGTTGCGGAGATAGGTCCAGAGAGGAGTGCTATCTGAGGAGATGGGACCAAATGGATACCAGTCACTTGATGATGGATTTCAAAATGCCAGAATGACTGCGGAAGATGGCAGGACCAGAATTGGGTCATAGTACCTATTCCAGCTCCACATCTCCAGCACAAGTTGGAAGTCACTGGGAAAATTCTTCATAGGGGTTTAGGGCATCTGTACTAACGAGCTAAGATTTTAAAGTTCTTTTCTTGGGCATATGATATCTTACGAGTCAGGAAAAAGATTAATTTCCTACCGGTAGCCACTCTTTCAGTAAGGAGGCCGAACAGCGTTGTAGCACTATTTACATGCAGAATAACTCTATATCTGCAGGAAAATACCGTTTGGGGTCATGACAGGTTCCCTATAAGCTGCATCATATTTTTATGTTTTTTTTTCTCAATTAACCTGTGAAATCTTGTTTTTCAGAATATGTATTTTTTAATCATTATTTGGTCCTTAAAATACAGCATTTAATTTCTATTCTTTTTTTTTTTTGCTGATTATATCAAAATTTTAATTCTGTAATTTTTTGTGTATTTTTTTACAATTTTCTCTAAATATTCTGAATTACATTTTAAATATATTTAGTTAGGTGTATACATTAAGGGAATATCCTATATGTATAACATTTGTGTCATTCAGTATATATTATTTTCTTTATAGAGGAGCACACAGAGGGTTTTTTTCTAATGGAATCTCAATAATGACTAGCGGTCTGCTGTACAGGGTCTGTGCATACAGTGTGTGCATGATGCCGAACAGTTAAAATTCATCTATTACCTCTGTAGGACTCAATAAATTCCAAGGCATTGTTTGAGAGTGGAAGAATTATCTGGTGTCTAACAGAAACAGCGGCACTGTTAAGAAGAGGTTTTGTCTGGTATTGCAGAAACTGTCTACACAAACGGTTAGAAACCGACTCCATGAGGGTGGTATGAGGGCCCAACGTCCACAGATGGGGGTTGAGCTCACAGCCCAACACCGTGCAGGACGCTTGGCATTTGCAACAGAACACCAGGATTGGCAAAGTCACCACTGGCGCCCTGTGCTCTTCACAGATGAAAGCAGGTTCACACTGAGCAAATGTGACAGATGTGACAGAGTCTGGAGACGCCGTGGAGAGCGATCTGCTGCCTGCAACATCCTTCAGCATGACCGGTTTGGCAGTGGGTCAGTAATGGTGTGGGGTGGCATTTCTTTGGAGGGCCGCACAGCCCTCCATGTGCTCGCCAGAGGTAGCCTGACTGCCATTAGGTACCGAGATGAGATCCTCAGACCCCTTGTGAGACCATATGCTGGTGTGGTTGGCCCTGGGTTCCTCCTAATGCAGGACAATGCCAGACCTCATGTGGCTGGAGTGTGTCAGCAGTTCCTGCAAGATGAAGGCATTGAAGCTATGGACTGGCCCGCCCGTTCCCCAGACCTGAATCCGATTGAGCACATCTGGGACATCATGTCTCGCTCCATCCACCAACGTCACGTTGCACCACAGACTGTCCAGGAGTTGGCGGATGCTTTAGTACAGGTCTGGGAGGAGATCCCACAGGAGACCATCCGCAACCTCATCAGGAGCATGCCCAGGCGTTGTAGGGAGGTCATACAGGCACGTGGAGGCCACACACAATACTGAGCCTCATTTTGTTTTAAGGACATTACATCAAAGTTGGATCAGCCTGTAGTGTGTTTTTCCACTTTAATTTTGGGGGTGACTCCAAATCCAGGCCTCCATTGGTTAATAAATTTGATTTCCATTGATGATTTTTGTGTGATTTTGTTGTCAGCACATTAAGCTTTATACAGAACAAAGTATTCAATGAGAATATTTCATTCATTCAGATCTAGGATGTGTTATTTGATTGTTCCCTTTATTTTTTTGAGCAGTGTACATACACACATAGATATTCTATATGCATTATATATACCTTACTTGCTGATATGCACGTTTTCACAGGGGTGATTGGATGTGATGTCTTCAACAGAGGTCATGTAGACAAAGCGGCTGGTGGCACTAAATGACCACTGATCACTAAATATTTACGGATCGGAGGTCATTCCTAAAAAGGCTCATTCACAATATAAATGCACCATGAGCTTCATGACAATGAAAACAGCTGCTTCGCATTACAAATACTCGAGATAAGAAGGGGGCATTGTCTTGGACTCAGATAAAAGCAATGAGCCAAACCCACAGAAGTGAAGTCATGTATGCTTAGATGACTTTGATGTGGGTAAATCTCCAGTGGAGTGTTTTGTCTTCATATTGTATAATTACCTTTTTTTGCACCCACTGCGCTTCACAGCCTCAGTGTTTCATAATAAGGATGAGCTAAAATAACACATGAAATGATGAGATCTCCAACCTTCAAAGTGAACACCAGGGAAGAGCTTTTGCTTTACTTGCCAACATTTTGTCTTTCCAGGTGGTCTACAAAAAGTGCATCTACCATTTCCACTAAAATGTACAGAAGAACTTACAACAGTAAATATGCCATATACTCAAATAACCTTTAGTTCTGTCCTTTCACACAAATTGTCTCACTGCCCTTATCCCCCACAACTATGTAAAACTTTTTTAATGCTCATTAAAGTTTATGTCCAATTCCCATGCTTGGTAATATACAATTGTGAAGCCCAGCTGTGCTTGGTATCACAAGTCCTAGAAGGGTGTATTGAAGGATTCCTCCACAAGAGGCCCCCATAACCATTCACACATCTCCACCTTCCACCTCAGACTACGAGAGGGAGCCCGTTAGGGAGATATAAAAGGGAAGGTGGAGCCCGGCAGCCTTAGTCTAGACTGGAACTGACAGAGAGCAAACCTGTTGAGAGAGTTCCTGCAGTAGAAGCCTGAGAGAGGTCAGCCTGCAGTGGAGCTTTTCCAGATCGAGACTCGGTGTAGCTCAGTGAGGTGAGCTTTAGGTGTGCCGGCGCCTTAAGATCAGTGAAGAGCGACACGCTGCCGTTAGTGTGAGTAGCCTATTGAGGGTCCGAGTAGGCCGAAGGCGAAGAGTAGAGAGAGTTAGTTCATAGGGGGCTTAACTAGCTCACCCTGAAGAAGCAATTACCGGACACCGGGTTCGAAGCTTGCCGGGATCTCCATGACCCAGTAAGATAAACCGGAATCCCTGGAGAACTGCAGGTCCCAGGATCGCTAAAGTGCTGATACTTACCAGAGCCAGGAGACACATAGGCCCCGTAGGTCGGAAGCGTGCACTCCAAGAGAAGGCCCTACCACAAGGTCAGCCAGCGCAGGACAGAGACAAAGTTAGGCCTAGCTCCAGGCAGGTCAGAAACTTATTACGCAGCAGCAAGAACCAGGAGGCCCAAAACCTGCTCATTGGGGAGGATCCGGACATACACCCTTCACCCTACAATGCTCCGGGGAGTGCCTGAATTTCCATCAGTAAAAGGTACTGAAGTGACTTTTGTGTCCGTCCCTGTTCTTGCTTCGACACGGCTGAGTCTCCTTGTCCTGCATCCCCGTTCTTATACTGCCCTGAGGCCCAGCTCCACCTGTGGGGAGCTATACCATCAAGCTGCCTTATCATCAGCCTCAGTGGACTGCGCAGCGCTGGTGAATATCATCAGAAACCATAGGTGGCGTCACAAACTTTTTAATAAAGCTTAACATCTATCAACGCCTTTTTAAAGAGAGACCCCAGAGTACGGGCCCGGGAGCCGACCACCGCGACCTCCTTAAGGCTAAAGGCCTGCGTAACCGAGTCATCCCCATCCCCTGGGCTTGTCATTCTCTTTCTGGCGTCACGAACAGGATTGCGTGCCCGCTGCTATGATGCCGTGTTTTGCCCGTTGCCACCGGGTACTGTGCGCCTTTATTCTGAACTGTGTACGTAAAGTTGTGGTGAAGGTTGCCGCTGAGCGAGAAGAAGGGCGTAACCGCGGGACAAGAAGGGGCGTACCTGCAAAAGAGCGCGAAGTCCCGGACACGCCCCACGCCTCGACGTCAAAGCAGGAAGCGCCAGGTCCTGAAAGGAGCATCGCTGAACGCTCTGACGTGGGACGCAAGCGACGCAAGGTCCTGAAGATAACCGTCACCTGCGGAGCTGCGGCCTACCGGAAGAAAAAACAGAAGGTAAGCCACGGTTCACTAGGGGGGCGATAAGATGTCCGTCGAACAGCAGAACGCCGACCTACCGGTCAACGTCCCCGAAGTCCAACCCGCGCCCGATGATGAGCAGGCCGAAGCCGCCGCTCCACCAACAGCTCCTGTAACACCTGTAATTCCTATGACTTTACCGTACATTCCTGGAGCAAAGTGGCTCCCTCAGTACAACGGCAAACGAGATACCCTGTCTGGATTCAAACGGAAGATATGTGGTATCTTAGACATGTACTCTATGACCGGCAAACAAAGAGCTGCCATTGTATTAGGACAACTGACCGGTTCTGCGGAGCGGGAAGTGGAAACATGGTCAGCCGCAGACCAGGAGTCAGTGTCCGAAATATTCCAAAAACTACAGACTGTATTTGAGGACCTTACTGAGGCGGACCTCCAGATGAGGTTCTACAGCTGCTCTCAACAACCAGAGGACAATGTTCGGGACTACGCCTGGCGTCTCCAAGGGGCCCTGCGGGCTCTGAACCAGGTTAGTCCAACCAGCGTTGAGAATGAGAACAGAATGCTTAAGGAACAGTTTGTCCGGGGACTGAAGTCTCCAGAGGAGAGCAGGACTGTGCGTTGGTGGTCCCTGGATCATCCGAATGCCACCTTTGACAATCTTAAGGAAAAGGCTATAAAATGACTGCAGCCCCTGGAAACAAATGCCATCCAACGTTACCAGGGTGGGGCTACTCCAGTGCCTGCTACACCCACATTTTCCCCAGTGGCTGCTGAAGCTAAGGTTCCAGCAACGTCCCCTAAAGAACTGGACAGTCTGCGCTCTGAGGTGCGTCAGTTGAGCAAGACCCTGACCACCGTGCTGAGTGCCCTGCAGCTGCGGACGGAGCCCGAGGAAGGAGGGAAGATCCTGCTAGCCGACAGCCCTGAGGATGTCCCCTGGATGCGGAGGAGGAGGAGGCCAACACCACCCTCGCCAAGGACCAGTGACCAGCGCCGCCCACCGAGGGAACCAACCTGCCACCGATGCCGTAAGACCGGACACCTCGCCCAGAAGTGTCCTTTAAACGAGAAAACCCTGGGTCCGAGGGCCGACACCCAGGAGTAGACTCACCAGGCCCATCAGACTGGTACAACAGGTTCGTCGTAGGAAGACCTTTCCTGTCCATTGTATTGGACGGGATCCCAATGCATGCCCTGCTGGACACAGGATCTCAGGTAACCATCATGCCTGACGTTCTCTACAAGAGGTTCTGGTCCATGGACGATCTACGTCCGCCAGCTCCAAATTTGTCTGTGTATGCTTCAAATGGACTCCCCCTTAACCTACTCGGGGTTAAGAATGTGACTGTAAAGGTGGGGAGAGTGGAGCTGAAGGACCAGGGACTAATTGTAGTAGAGACCAATCCTGATGACACTAATCCGTACATGGTACTTGGCACTAACATTGTTGGTAACTGTTTGGGAGAGGTTGTGTTCTTACTCCAACAGATCACCGACACTGCCAAACCAGGACAGAGGAGGGCACTGCAGAAGGAGATCCGCGTCCTGATGTATCAACATCAAGTAAGGTTGACAGATGGTGAAATCGGTAACGTGAGGGTAACAGACCCCATACCCATTGTCATCCCCCCAATGAGTGAAATGCTCATCTGGTGTAGAGCTGCCATAGGTCTTAGAGGACAGAGCTACCAGGCGGTAGTAGAACCCCTTTGCTCCGAGCATAGACCCACGCTCTTAACCGCCAGGGGAGTGGTAGATGTACGTAATGGGAGGGTGCCTGTCCGTCTTCTTAACCTAGGGGAAGATGAGGTCAAACTGCCACGTTATGCCACTGTTGCCAAATTACATGCTGTCAATAATAACTGCATCCATGAGGCGGAGTCCTTAACCTCACCAGATGAAGTAGAGGATAATGACCCTGCAACCCAGGTGGAAGATTGGTGTCAACAGCTCCATGTTGGGACAGACACCACTCCTGCCCATCAAAAACAGGGTATACACCGGGTGGCTCAAGAGTACTCGCAGGTGTTCAGTAAACATCCACTAGACTTCGGGAGGATTAAGGGGGTTCAACATCATATCTCCACAGGCAGCCATTCCCCAATCAAAGAACGCTATAGGCCTATACCCCCAGCTCACTACCAGAAGGCAAAAGAAATGCTGCATGACATGAGGAAGGCGGGAGTAATTATGGATAGTTGTAGTCCCTGGGCAGCTCCCCTAGTGCTGGTTAGGAAAAAGGACGGGAGCATGAGAATGTGTGTAGATTACCGTCAAGTAAATCGTAGTACACATAAAGATGCATACCCTTTACCACGCATAGAGGAGTCCCTGGCTGCCTTAAAGTCTGCAAATTACTTTTCCACCCTTGACCTCACTAGTGGATACTGGCAAGTAGCTGTGGCTGAGGAGGATCGGGAGAAGACGGCCTTCACCACCCCGATGGGACTCTGCGAGTTCAACAGCATGCCGTTTGGACTCTGCAATGCCCCCAGAACGTTCCAGAGATTGATGGAGTGCTGCCTGGGACACCGCAACTTCGAGACTGTGTTACTTTACCTGGATGACGTAATTGTGTACTCCAGAATGTACGAGGACCACTTGAAACACCTGGCAGAGGTATTTGAGTCACTGTCCCGGTACGGGATGAAGTTGAAGCCCTCAAAGTGCCACCTGCTCAAGAGGAAGGTACAGTACCTGGGACACATTGTCAGTCCGGAAGGTGTAGCACCAGACCCGGAGAAAGTCACAGCCATCCAGAAGTGGCCGGAGCCGAAGAACCTCAAGGAGGTGCGTCAGTTCTTGGGACTAGTAGGATACTACCGGAGGTTCGTAAAGGACTACACAAAGAAAGCAGCTCCTCTGCAAGACCTCCTGGTAGGGCAGTCCCCCAAAGGCAAAAACCCTCCATTCCGCTGGGGTAAGGAGCAAGCCGAGTCGTTTCAGGAGATGAAGGAGATCCTGACAGGTGATGAGATCCTAGCCTACCCTGACTACAGCCAACCGTTCCTGCTGTATACGGATGCCAGCAACGAAGGCCTGGGCGCTGTCTTAAGTCAGAAGCAGAATGGGCAAGAGAAAGTCATCGCATACGCAAGCAGGAAGCTCCGTCCGACTGAGAGGATCCCAGAGAGCTATAGCAGCTTCAAGTTGGAGTTCCTGGCCTTAGTCTGGGCCATCACTGAAAGATTCAAGCACTATCTGGCTTCCAGCAAGTTCACTGCCTATACTGACAACAACCCCTTGACCCATCTTGAAACAGCTAAGTTGGGGGCTCTGGAACAACGATGGATGTCTCGGCTGTCAAACTACCAATTTACAATTAAATACCGGGCGGGCCGCAAGAACGCCAACTCCGATGCCCTGTCTAGGATGCCTCACCAGTCAGACACAGAAGAAGAAGTGGATGACCTGGAAGAGATAGAGCTACCTGCCTTTCACCAGAGTGGGATGATCCATGAGCAACGAGCCTCCAGGAAGCCACGTGAAAAGACGTTAAACCCCCTTCCTCACCACAGCTGGAAAGAGACCCAGGACAGCGACCCGGTTGTCAGCCGCATCAAACAGCTGATAACCCAAGAAGGTGCCTCCCTGGAGAAAGATGCGTCTCTCCAAGCAAAGCAGCTGTGGAACGAGAGAAGCCGGCTGTTTATCTACCGCGAGAAGCTGTGCCGGAGGTACGTTAATCCAAGAACCCACGAGATGGTATGGCAGATAGTGGTCCCAAAGACAGACATCCAGATGGTATTAGAAGCTTACCACGATCAAGCGGGGCACTTTGGCTGGAAAAAGCTAGAGACCCTGCTGAAATGTCGATTCTACTGGGTAGGAATGCGCAGCTCCATTGAAAGGTGGTTGCCGGGACTGTGGACCCTGCGGCCTAAGAAGAAAGGACTTCAGCAGCCAGAAGGCACCCCTGCAACCCATCAAGACGACTAGGCCCCTGGAGATCGTGGCCCTGGACCATGTCAAGTTGTCACCCAGTCGGTCAGGATACTCCTATGCCCTGACCATGGTGGATCATTACTCACGTTTCCTGGTGGTCGCCCCCGTCAAAGACCTGACGGCAGAGACAGCAGCAAAAACGTTCCAAGCGTATTTCTGCAGACCCCATGGATACCCTGAGCAGGTGCTGACGGACCAAGGCCCGGCCTTTGAGGCTGAATTGTTCAAAGAGTTCTGCCATCTCTACGGGTGTAAAAAGATAAGAACTACGCCTTACCACCCACAAACAAACGGTCTCTGCGAAAAGATGAACAACATCATCATCGACCTGCAAAAGACCATACCACTTGAGGAGAGAAACCAGTGGCCAGACCTACTACCAGACCTAGTGGATCTGTACAATCATATACCAGTCAGTTCCACGAATTGCACTCCGGCATATCTCATGCGGGCAAGGCAAGGAAAGCTGCCCATGGATTTGGAGCTTGGTGTTGTTGAACCTGAAGCTGATATGACCACTGAGGACTGGGACACCACCAGACAAGAGCAGTACAGAAGAGTACAAGCTTGTGTCAAGGACAGTCTTACTCGGGTGAGAGAAAAGCAGGAAATGCACTACAACAAAAACGCTCCAGCAGAACCTTTCACACCTGGTGAAACAGTACTAAAAAGGAAAAGACGCAACCACAAACTTGATGACCAGTGGGAAAAAGACCCCTACACTGTGTTACCGTCAAGATTTGACAACAAAAAGACTTGTATAATCAGTCGTGATGGAGGAAGAACATCTGCTACAGTGTCCAGGGATCATCTAAAATTGTGTCCACATCTACTAAAGACTCAGGAAGAAGTGCCTCTCACAACCCAGGAAGAACCTAAAGAAACAGTGATCCACACTGACCTAGGAGACTTTCCAGCGGATTGGCCTCAAATAGGAGGTGCAGTAATCATTCCAGTACTCCAATTCTATGAACTGCCAGAAAACCCTCCACAGCAAGTTGTACCTGTAAATGCTGCAGAAGAGCCAGCTCAAGAAGTGTTCCCGGATGAAGGATCACCGGCAGGAGCAGAGCAAGAGGGCCCTAGCCTTGCCAGTCCAAGAGAGAGGTTAAGGCAGTTTTACAACATGGCCACACGTAGAACTGGTAGAGTAACTGAGGATACAGATACTGACACTCCACCAACCACAGCACTACGCAGATCAGTACGCAGCACGAGAGGTAAACCCCCTGCTAGGTACACTGAGTAAAATATCAAAATTTCTGAGAGTGTAGATAGTTACCCCTGGGGTATTGTATTTTAAAATGTAATGTACTGCATAATTGTGTATTTCCCATGCAAATGTACATTATTTTGTGTTTTGCTTATTTTTGAACAGTTTAAGTATATGGACACTTTGCCTAATTACTTCTTTATTTATCAAAGGACTGCGTGGCTGAGGACTGTGTGCAGCCCAAAAACTTTTATTGTATATAATTGTGCTCCCTGGAGTGCCCTTTAGGTGACCTCAGAAGGAAAACCTGTCTGGAGTGGCACGTGTGGAGGTCCAACTCAGGATCTTCATGCCCTGCAGCCACCCCAGGGCCTACATAGAGGGTTTAGGACAGGTCCCTCAAAACCACCAAAGTACTCTACCTTGTGAGATGGACATCCTTCTTGGGAACCTCACCACCAGAGACTTGGATTCTGAGGACACTCTGTAATTGTTATGCAACGTTTAAGATTCGTGCCTCCCATAAAGGGAAGATTGTTCTAATATTGCTTATATTTCCAATTGTTGTTATAAAATGTACTTCAGCCCGGGAGTGCTGAGTTTAACTAGGGTGGAATGTGAAGCCCAGCTGTGCTTGGTATCACAAGTCCTAGAAGGGTGTATTGAAGGATTCCTCCACAAGAGGCCCCCATAACCATTCACACATCTCCACCTTCCACCTCAGACCACCAGAGGGAGCCCGTTAGGGAGATATAAAAGGGAAGGTGGAGCCAGGCAGCCGTAGACTAGACTGGAACTGACAGAGAGCAAACCTGTTGAGAGAGTTCCTGCAGTAAAAGCCTGAGAGAGGTCAGCCTGCAGTGGAGCTTTTCCATATCGAGACTCGGTGTAGCTCAGTGAGGTGAGCTTTAGGTGTGCCGGCGCCTTAAGATCAGTGAAGAGCGGCATGCTGCCGTTAGTGTGAGTAGCCTATTGAGGGTCCGAGTAGGCCGAAGGCGAAGAGTAGAGAGAGTTAGTTCATAGGGGGCAGAGGAGCTTAACTAGCTCACCCCAAAGAAGCAGTTACCAGACACCGGGTCCGAAGCTTGCCGGGATCTCCATGACCCAGTAAGATAAACCGGAATCCCTGGAGAACTACAGGTCCCAGGATCGCTAAAGTGCTGATACTTACCAGAGCCAGGAGACACATAGGCCCCGTAGGTCGGGAGCGTGCACTCCAAGAGAAGGCCCTACCACAAGGTCAGCCAGCGCAGGACAGAGACAAAGTTAGGCCTAGCTCCAGGCAGGTCAGAAACTTATTACGCAGCAACAAGAACCAGGAGGCCCAAAACCTGCTCATTGGGGAGGATCCGGACATACACCCTTCACCCTACAGTGCTCCGGGGAGTGCCTGAATTTCTATCAGTAAAAGGTACTGAAGTGACTTTTGTGTCCGTCCCTGTTCTTGCTTCGACTCGGCTGAGTCTCCTTGTCCTGCATCCCCGTTCTTATACTGCCCTGAGGCCCAGCTCCACCTGTGGGGAGCTATACCATCAAGCTGCCTTATCATCAGCCTCAGTGGACTGCGCAGCGCTGGTGAATATCATCAGAAACCATAGGTGGCGTCACGAACTTTTTAATAAAACTTAACATCTATCAACGCCTTTTTAAAGCGAGACCCCAGAGTACGGGCCCGGGAGCCGACCACCGCGACCTCCTTAAGGCTAAAGGCCCGGGTAACCGAGTCATCCCCATCCCCTGGGCTTGTCACAATCCACTGTTTTCAAATAGGTAGCTCCACTTTATCAGCATTTCGCCAGCACTATAGGTATCTGAACTTTCCTTTCCTCACTTCCCAGTATGCTTTGTTTTTGCCATTATTTTGCCTGTCCCAAAACTGTAAGCCCACCTCTCTATTATGCCTGTATGTAGTTTAAAAGATAGTAGAGCAAGAGCATAGAGACAATAACCAGCCAACAATTCTTATAAAGATACAAAAACCCACCACCGCTTCCCGTAGAGATAGAAAGATCTGCCACCACTTCCTGTAAAGATAGAAAGTCCTGCTATCACTTACTGTAGAGATATAAAGACCCACCCCCACTTACTGTAGAGATAGGGAGACCCACCCCCACTCACTGTAGAGATAGGAAGACCCATCACCACTTACTGTAGATATAGAAAGACCCGCCCCAATTTCCTGTAAAGATAGAAAGACCTGCCCCCACTTACTGTATAAATAGAAAGACCCACCCCCACTTACTGTAGAGATAGAAAAACCTGCCCTCACTTACTGTAGAGCTATAAAGACTCATCCCCACTTACTGTAGAGATAGAAAGACCTGTCCTCACTTACTGTAGAGATATAAAGACCTGTCCCCACTTACTGTAGAGATATAAAGACCTGTCCCCACTTACTGTAGAGATAGAAAGACCTGTCCCCACTTACTGTAGAGATAGAAAGATCTGTCCCCACTTACTGTAGAGATAGAAAGACCTGTCACCACTTACTGTAGAGATATGACTCACCCCCACTTACTGTAGAGATAGAAAGACCTGTCCCCACTTTCTGTAGAGATAGAAAAACCTGTCCCCACTTACTGTAGAGATAGAAAGACCTGTCCCCACTTACTGTAGAGATAGAAAGACCTGTCCCCACTTACTGTAGAGATAGAAAAATCTGTCCCCACTTACTGTAGAGATATAAAGACTCACCCCCACTTACTGTAGAGATAGAAAGACAACCCCACTTACTGTAGAGATAGAAATGTGGCGCCCCTGAGGGTTCAGTCACCACAGAGGTACTGCACCTCACCCAGAGGTGTGGTGTCTCCTTCTCTCAGGTAAGGAGGGAGTGCTGCCCGGAACCCCAACACCCACATTCAACACTACACTGCTCCAGGCCGGCTGGAAGGGCAAGATGCATTGTGTTTTCCTCCTTAGCCCTGTCCCTGGCTGGAGTGGGGGGAACCAAAGGTAGGGGGAACCAGTAGTGGGTGTGGGTGGAGGAAGCGGAGTAGGGGAGCACCATTGTAAGAGGTATATAAAGGGAAGCCATCTTAGGGTGGCAGTTCAGTCAGTCAGTGAAGAAGTGAGTGAGAACAGTCAGGGAGCAGAGTCTCTTTAGGAGCTCTGCTCCACAAGTGGGGCCTAGTGATAGAGGCCCAGGAGGGGAGCAGAGGAGAAAGGCTCCGTTCTATAGAAGGGATCCCAGGGGGTACGGCGAGTGCAGGACGGCACCCGTACGCCACGAATCTGCCAGGTGTCAGAGGGATCAGGCCGCAAGAAGGGGACCGGCCCCTGGAACAGCCGTGTTACTCCAGGTCTCGGCTGGAAAAACCGGAGGCTTCTGACTTTTATAGGGCAGTTGCCACAGCCTCATCTTAGTCACCGTGAGGGTCAAGTAGGTCCGGGAACTCCAGGTTGCCCAGAGGGACTTCAGAGCACCCGAGCGGGACTGTGAGTGGGGAAGCGCTGGGCAGGAGGGAGAAGACCCAGCGTGAAGTCGGTCAAGGAAAGCAACATAAGAAAGCGGGGTTCCGTCAAGTACTCCTGACACATCTGAGGAAGAGCTGAACCCCCGGTCTGGTGAACGCAGCGCGACGTGGGAGGCTGACACCCGTACAGTGCACCTGTGGAGCTTACATAAAAACTGTGAGTAAAAACTCGGATGACTGCACTGCACTGCCTCCGTCCATTATTTCAGCTGCGCCATCTCTCCCTCTGCACTACAAGCCCCAGCATCACCACCCACCATCAAACTCCACACTGCTCCCGGGGGCTCGCTCCACCTGTGGGGAGCCGAAACACCTCAGATGCCATCCCATCACCCCCCGGAGGTCTGCAGCAGCGCTGGTAAACCTTACCAGGTACCACAGGTGGCGTCACGAACTCTATAAATCCCCTATAAATAGAAAGCCGCTTTTTATTGACCGCCCTGGGCCTTGGACCGGGTCACCGCCACTGTGATATCACCCCCTGCATCTATCGGCCCGGCACCGAGTACCCCACGGCCCAGGGGTCGCATCAGAAAGACCTGTCCCCACTTACTGTAGAGATAGAAAGACCTGTCCCCATTTATTGTAGCGATAGAAAGACCTGTCCCCACTTACTGTAGAGATAAAAAAAACCTGTCCCCACTTACTGTAGAGATAGAAAGACTCAACCCCACTTACTGTAGAGACAGAAAGACCTGTCCCCACTTACTGTAGAGATAGAAAGACCTGTCCCCACTTACTGTAGAGATAGAAAGACCTGTCCCCACTTACTGTAGAGATAGAAAGACTCAACACCACTTACTGTAGAGATAGAAAGACCTGTCCCCACTTACTGTAGAGATAGAAAGACCTGTCCCCACTTACTGTAGAGATAGAAAGATCTGTCCCCACTTACTGTAGAGATAGAAAGACCTGTCCCCACTTACTGTAGAGACAGAAAGACTCATCCCCACTTACTGTAGAGATGGAAAGACTCAACCCCACTTACTGTAGAGATAGAAAGACCTGTCCCCACTTACTGTAGAGATAGAAAGACCTGTCCCCACTTACTGTAGAGATAGAAAGACAACCCCACTTACTGTAGAGATAGAAATGTGGCGTCCCCGAGGGTTCAGTCACCACAGAGGTACTGCACCTCACCCAGAGGTGTAGTGTCTCCTTCTCTCAGGTAAGGAGGGAGTGCTGCCGGGAACCCCAACACCCGCATTCAACACTACACTGCTCCAGGCCGGCTGGAAGGACAAGATGCATTGTGTTTTCCTGCTGAGCCCTGTCCCTGGCTGGAGTGGGGAGAACCAAAGGTAGGGGGAACCAGTAGTGGGTGTGGGTGGAGGAAGCGGAGTAGGGGAGCACCATTGTAGGAGGTATATAAAGGGAAGCCATCTTAGGGTGGCAGTTCAGTCAGTCAGTGAAGAAGTGAGTGAGAACAGTCAGGGAGCAGAGTCTCTTTAGGAGCTCTGCTCCACAAGTGGGGCCTAGTGATAGAGGCCCAGGAGGGGAGCAGAGGAGAAAGGCTCCGTTCTGTAGAAGGGATCCCAGGGGTACGGCGAGTGCAGGACGGCACCCGTACACCCCGAATCTGCCAGGTGTCAGAGGGATCAGGCCGCAAGAAGGGGACTGGCCCCTGGACCAGTCGTGTTGCTCCAGGTCTCAGCTGGAAAAACCGGAGGCTTCTGACTTTTATAGGGCAGTTGCCACAGCCTCATCTTAGTCACCGTGAGGGTCAAGTAGGTCCGGGAACTCCAGGTTGCCCAGAGGGACTTCAGAGCATCCGAGCGGGACTGTGAGTGGGGAAGCGCAGGGCAGGAGGGAGAAGACCCAGCGTGCAGTCGGTCAAGGAAAGGAACATAAGAAAGCGGGGTTCCGTCAAGTACTCCTGACACATCTGAGGAAGAGCTGAACCCCCGGTCTGGTGAACGCAGCGCGACTTGGGAGGCTGACTCCCGTACAGTGCACCTGTGGAGCTTACATAAGAACTGTGAGTAAAAACTCGGATGACTGCACTGCACTGCCTCCGTCCATTATTTCAGCTGCGTCATCAAACTACACACTGCCACGGGGGCTCGCTCCACCTGTGGGAAGCCGAAACACCTCAGCTGCCATCCCATCACCCCCCGGAGGTCTGCAGCAGCGCTGGTAAACCTTACCAGGTACCACAGGTGGCGTCACGAACTCTATAAATCCCCTATAAATAGAAATCCGCTTTTTATTCACCGCCCTGGGTCACGGACCGGGTCACTGCCACTGTGATATCACCCCCTGCATCTATCGGCCCGTCACCGAGTACCCCACGGCCCAGGGGTCGCGTCAGAAATGTAGCGCCCCGAGGGTTCGGCCGCTACAGGGGTATTGCACCTCTGCCAGAGGTGTGGTATTCCACTCCCGGGTAAGGATGGAGTATGGATCAAGACTCAGCTGCATACAGCACACACACCCCATTTCCGAGGGACAGCTCAACGGTGCTCCCACTAGACAGAAGTGCAGGCACGACCGACTATGTCCCTGTCTGGAGTGGGGAGGGAGGTGGAATACCCAGTGCTGTTGGGGCAGATAGGGGGTTGTTCCTGAGCGTAGGAAGGAGCCCATTGGTTGCTGGTCACCTGGGCTCATGGTCAGAGGGAAGTATAAAAGGTGGGCACCATCTTAGATCTAGGTTCGTTCTGTCCAGGGAGGAGAAGACAGGGAGTAGAGGCTCTGTAGGAGCTCTACTCCAGGAGGGCCTAGTGAGAGGCCGAGGAGGAGGTGAAGGGGAGCTGTGGTGTCACCTCAGCCCAGCTCCACGAGAAGGGAGGAGAAGGAGGAACAGGAAAGAAGGGGGAGAGACAGAGAAACAGAAGGGCTCAGGAACAAGAAGGTGGAAGGGACCCTAAGAACCCATGAGAATCCAGGGTGCAGGGTCAGGCAGATTAAGGGAGCCGGATCCCAAGTTGGTGGAGGAGAAACTACCCTCAGCCAAAGACCGGACGTCGTGATCATTTATTGGTGCGACACCTCATCAAACCTACTAGGAAGGGACCATATAGGGCAGCGGAGGACGGGGCCCACATTTAACCGCACAAGTCCGCGGTAGCTGGACAAAAGTGGGTCACTGGTGAGGCAGGCCAGAGGAAGGATTGAAGGGGGTCCTGAGCCATACTCCTGAGCTGCCTGGGAGTTGACCGAGCCCCTCACCTGGTGGATGCAGCACGGCTCGGGCAGTCATTGCCAGCTGAAGTGACTTGGATATTAACCGTGAGTAAAGACCCTGGACTGCAGAACGTTGTCTGTGTGCTTTTTCGCTCCTCCGGCACTACCGGTACTGGGACTCTCACCACCATCACTCCCACCATCCACTACACTGCCCTGGGGCCGCAGGCTTCCCGTGGGGAGTCACATAATCCCAGCTGCATACATCATCGGCCCCAGCGGTCTGCCCTGCAGCGGTGGTTCCTGATAACCGCAATCCACGGGTGGCGTAGTCGGACATCTCTTAAAACATCTAAAAGACTGCCACTGGTCTGACCACCCTGAGCCACGGGACCGGGTCGCCACTACTACCCCCATCGTCTCCCTATCGCCCGGTTCCGAGTGCCCCACGGCCCAGGGGGCGAGTCAGCTTTGGCGTAGTCGGCAGGATTTTTACCAACCCGCCACAAACGGGTATTGCGCGCCTGAAAAGAGACTGTTATTTTGTTTTAAAGATGGCGCCCGCCCTAGAAGAACGAGCGCCATAATGTGCGCGCCAAAAGACCACAAGAGGCCGCCTCCCATCGTGGGCCAGGTCCCAGAATGGCGCCAAAGAGGAAGCCCGCCCCCAACAACCATGAGCACGGCTGTGGAGATGTCCATCAAGGTGGGGGGGCTGCCCCTGAGAGTGATTGTCAGCAGAATGCCCCAGGACCACCCCTCATGGGGGCGGAAAGAGAAGAAAACTGCGGGGCAGGGGGTGGTCTGGATCACTCTGGCCAGGCCGCACCCTGAGATGGAGAAAGGAGCCAGCTCCAACACCTTGGCAAGGGGCCTGCTGCAGGCCGCACCACCATGCAGCTTCACAGAGCTGCTAGCCCACCTCCCCAAGGGAGACCCCGAGTATGCGCGGGCGGCGCTGGAGGAGCTGGACCGGAGGATGGTCCGGGCGCAGCAGGACGTGATTGCCGGGTGGAAAGAAGAAATGGCTCGGCGGGCTGTGACCCTGCAGCAGGAGGCGCCGTCGACATCCAGCAGCACACCAGCCACCGAGGGCAGTGAAGACAGAGCGGAGGCTGAAGACGACACCGTGGAGGAGGCCGCGACAGCAGAGGCAGGTAACGGAGACGCCCCTACCCCGAACCCCGGGGCCGCCGACCTGCCCCTGCACCCTGTTGCGGAGCCCAACGTACCTGGACCCGCCGTCAACACCGTGCCTCCACCGCCACCAACCGGCCCCCAGGCCGTCGATGCTGCCAGTGAGCCCCGCCCCACGCCGTGCCCTCTGACCCCGGGCGTGCTCAGCAGAACACCATCGCAGGCTCGGCCGCAAGGCCTAGCGCCCCCGGGCGCCGCTTCCCCGTCGGAACCCCCTGCTCCCGCTGTATCACCCCTGGGTGCAACTAGGAAACGACCACCGCGGGCCTGGTTGCAAGGCCGCGTACCCCCGGGCGCCGCCAACCCGCTCGCGCCCCCTGCCTCTGCAGTACCACCACTGGGCGCAGATCTTTTCGCCCAACATACCTGTCCGGATGGGCTTCCTTTTGTCTGGCCCCCCGAGTATGTTAACCCCCGCCTTCGGAGGAGCCCGCCCGCGGAGGTTGGAGTATCATCTGAGCCCCTCATACCTGCTCCGGCGCCTCAGGAAACCCCCCAGCTGCTGTTGGAGGACGCCCAGTTTGAATGGGACCCCACTGGGGAGGACCTGATGGGGTTCACACAGGAAACACGGGCGGACGCAGCCGAACGGCGGGAGGCCTGCCGCCAACAGCTAGAGATGTTTGAGAGGGAGCATCGAGAGCGGCGCGTGAAACAAGAGAAGCTGCAGGTCCAGAGCGCGGAGCAGGAGATGAAGACTCGGCAAGACCCCCGAGCTGCCCGCGGTCCCCGAGTCACCGGGACTGTTGTGAAGTTTCAGATGGAGCGCGGCTGAGGTTTCATCTGAGACCATCAGCGACACGTTCGTAACGAGGAGGGATGTAGAGAGCCACCTGCCGGAAGGTCATCGAGGGCAGGATCTCTATCCAGGGAATGTGGTATCTTACACCCGGCACCAAGGCGTGAAGGGATGGTACGCCCTCCACGTCCACAGAGTAGTAAAGGAGGAGGAACAGCACTACTCGGACTCTGAGTACCAAGAGGACCCGGACGGGCCTGAAGACTATGAGGAGCAAGGAGCGGCTGGAGGGTATCGCTACCTGTAAACAGTAGCATGCCAGTGTAAATAGTTACCCGTCAGGGTACAAAGGAACTGTTTGGGACTGTTTCAAATTGAGTGTGGTGCCCGTTGGGACTGATATAGGACTGTTTGACTGTTGCCCTATCCCCTAGGTAACCTGGCTGAGGACTGACAGCAGCCATCCCTCTTCCCTTTAACAGGCTGAGGACTGTGAGCAGTCATTCCCCCTTTTCAACCGGCCGAGGACTGGGAACGGCCAATCCCTTGTATATAGTTGCGCTTCCTAAAGCGTCCCCTACTTGTTTTATACAAAAACCGCAACGTCTACCTCAAGATTAACTGGACTGTTGCACCTTTACCTGGTAGCAAGTTGCACCGCGGCCATGATCCAAGAATCCAAGAATGTGCTTTACTTAAAAATGTTTGACATGAGAAAGTTTTATATGCTGCTAGGTGATAATGCAAGAGTTTTATACGATGTTTTATACAAAAGAGTTCCGGAAGTATTGAAAATGTTTTTTATAATGCCTAGTGAAAAGAAAAGTGTGTCCCATAAAGGGAATTGAACAATGTCGTCCGTTTCTGATGTAAAAGGTTATTGAAAAAGTTTGCATGTCCTGTAATTAATTGTTTTTCCTCTTTTCCAGCCCGAGGACGTGCTGTGCTTTACCAGGGGGGAATGTAGCGCCCCGAGGGTTCGGCCGCTACAGGGGTATTGCACCTCTGCCAGAGGTGTGGTATTCCACTCCCGGGTAAGGATGGAGTATGGATCAAGACTCAGTTAGCTGCATACAGCACACACACCCCATTTCCGAGGGACAGCTCAACGGTGCTCCCACTAGACAGAAGTGCAGGCACGACCGACTATGTCCCTGTCTGGAGTGGGGAGGGGGGTGGAATACCCAGTGCTGTTGGGGCAGATAGGGGTTGGTTCCTGAGAGTAGGAAGGAGCCCATTGGTTGCTGGTCACCTGGGCTCATGGTCAGAGGGAGGTATAAAAGGTGGGCACCATCTTAGATCTAGGTTCGTTCTGTCCAGGGAGGAGAAGACAGGGAGTAGAGGCTCTGTAGGAGCTCTACTCCAGGAGGGCCTAGTGAGAGGCCGAGGAGGAGGTGAAGGGGAGCTGTGGTGTCACCTCAGCCCAGCTCCACGAGAAGGGAGGAGAAGGAGGAACAGGAAAGAAGGAGGAGAGACAGAGAAACAGAAGGGCTCAGGAACAAGAAGGTGGAAGGGACCCTAAGAACCCACGAGAATCCAGGGTGCAGGGTCAGGCAGATTAAGGGTGCCAGATCCCAAGTTGGTGGAGGAGAAACTACCCTCAGCCAAAGACCGGACGTCGTGATCATTTATTGGTGCAACACCTCATCAAACCTGCTAGGAAGGCACCATATAGGGCAGCGGAGGACGGGGCCCACGTTTAACCGCACAAGTCCGCGGTAGCTGGACAAAAGTGGGTCACTGGTGAGGCAGGCCAGAGGAAGGATTGAAGGGGGTCCTGAGCCATACTCCTGAGCTGCCTGGGAGTTGACCGAGCCCCTCACCTGGTGGATGCAGCACGGCTCGGGCAGTCATTGCCAGCTGAAGTGACTTGGATATTAACCGTGAGTAAAGACCCTGGACTGCAGTACGTTGTCTGTGTGCTTTTTTGCTCCTCCGGCACTACCGGTACTGGGACTCTCACCACCATCACTCCCACCATCCACTACACTGCCCTGGGGCCGCACTTTTCCCGTGGGGAGTCACATCATCCCAGCTGCATACATCATCGGCCCAAGCGGTCTGCCCTGCAGCGGCGGTTCCTAATAACCGCAATCCAGGGGTGGCGTAGTCGGACATCTCTTAAAACATCTAAAAGACTGCCACTGGTCTGACCACCCTGAGCCACGGGACCGGGTCACCACTACTACCCCCATCATCTCCCTATCTCCCGGTTCCGAGTGCCCCACGGCCCAGGGGGCGAGTCAGAAAGACCTGTCCCCACTTACTGTAGAGATAGAAAGACCTGTCCCCATTTATTGTAGCGATAGAAAGACCTGTCCCCACTTACTGTAGAGATTTAAAAAAAACTGTCCCCACTTACTGTAGAGATAAAAAAAACTGTCCCCACTTACTGTAGAGATAGAAAGACCTGTCCCCACTTACTGTAGAGATAGAAAGACCTGTCCCCATTTATTGTAGCGATAGAAAGACCTGTCCCCACTTACTGAAGAGATAAAAAAACCTGTCCCCACTTACTGTAGAAATAGAAAGACTCAACCCCACTTACTGTAGAGACAGAAAGACCTGTCCCTACTTACTGTAGAGATAGAAAGACCTGTCCCCACTTACTGTAGAGATAGAAAGACCTGTCCCCACTTACTGTAGAGATAGAAAGACCTGTCCCTACTTACTGTAGAGATAGAAAGACCTGTCCCGACTTACTGTAGAGATAGAAAGACTCAACCCCACTTACTGTAGAGATAGAAAGACCTGTCCCTTCTTACTGTAGAGATAGAAAGACCTGTCCCTACTTACTGTAGAAATAGAAAGACCTGTCCCCACTTACTGTAGAGATAGAAAGATCTGTCCCCACTTACTGTAGAGATAGAAAGACCTGTCCCCACTTACTGTAGAGATAGAAAGACTCACCCCCACTTACTGTAGAGATAGAAAGACTCAATCCCACTTACTGTAGAGATAGAAAGACCTGTCCCCACTTACTGTAGAGATAGAAAGACTCACCCCCACTTACTGTAGAGATAGAAAGACTCAACCCCACTTACTGTAGATATAGAAAGACCTGTCCCTACTTACTGTAGAAATAGAAAGACCTGTCCCCACTTATTGTAGAGATAGAAAGATCTGTCCCCACTTACTGTAGAGATAGAAAGACCTGTCCCCACTTACTGTAGAGATAGAAAGACTCACCCCCACTTACTGTAGAGATAGAAAGACTCAATCCCACTTACTGTAGAGATAGAAAGACCTGTCCCCACTTACTGTAGAGATAGAAAGACTCACCCCCACTTACTGTAGAGATAGAAAGACTCAACCCCACTTACTGTAGAGATAGAAAGACCTGTCCCCACTTACTGTAGAGATAGAGAAACCTGTCCCCACTTACTGTAGAGATAGAAAGACGCAACCCCACTTACTGTAGAGATAGAAAGACCTGTCCCTACTTACTGTAGAGATAGAAAGATCTGTCCCCACTTACTGTAGAGATAGAAAGACCTGTCCCCACTTACTGTAGAGATAGAAAAACCTGTCCCCACTTACTGTAGAGATAGAAAAATCAGTCCCCACTTATTGTAGAGATAGAAAGACCAGTCAGAGAACTTATTTTTTAAATAAAGTGATTTGCAGATTTCTAGTTATCATATTTTCTATAAAATGAGATCAAGCTTCTGAAAAAAAACAGGAATCCTTTAAATATGTAATAGTCACCAACTAAACTGCGGCCATGCTATGCTAATAGCGCAGCATGCTTGGACGCCAACGTGGTCAATCTCATTCACTTTCAATGAGAGGGCTGATACCCAAATAAAAGGCAAGATACAATATCACCATATGGTCAAGTTGGCAGCTGTTTCAAGTTAGGTGCAGCCTATTGGCGAGCCTGTCTATCATTCCACACCAGTCTCAATTAGGTGGGTCCCTACATTTAGACACCTTAGATAGGTGTCTTTCAAATGCTCATATACACCTGACATTGTACGCTGTGCAAGCCATTTATCATCTCGCCCGTTGTACAATATCAGGGAAAACAATAAATACGTTGTTGACATCCTTTACCCAACTGTTCACATGTTGCTATTTTTATGTTTTATGTGCAGATATTATTATCATATTTTATAATGTTGGCAGAAGTGGTGTCAAAATTGTTACATGTTAGGTGGGTGACATGGCACTTGAGAAAATTGTCCCTGATGCCATATTGCTGGGGGCATCAGGGACAATTTGATCTTTTACTAGGAAGGTTCAGATGGCATACTGATCATTAGGTCAGGCATGTAAGACATCGGAGTCTCCCCACATCACTGTCAGAGACATTATAAGAGTTAATCTGGAGTAGAACCACCTAGAAACCCCAATGATCTTAAAGGGGGAAGCCACCTCTGAGCAGCTCACCCACATTATACTGTTCCAACCAAGAACTCTACCTTCTGAGTACCAGAATGCATATGTTCCTCTTGAAAATGACTTCTAAGCTTACAGCAGGACATTAAAGTTGTGGTAGTTGCAGACCATGTCAGGGAGTTCATTCAAGACATCCATGCACAGATTAGATAGTTAGCTTCTCCCACTTGAATTGACAGATATTTTTTGGACAACCTTATGTTATACCATTTTAAAATTAACAGTTATTGTTATATTTTTCCTATATGTTGGAAAGGGGGAACGAAAAAGTAAAAAACAGCAGCCAGATGTTTGCTATGATACGTTTTAGTTTGTGGAGTGCATTATGTGGTTTTGATCCTGGTTTTTCCACTTAAAATCAAATAGATAACATCCAAGTACCACCAAAACGAGGGTCATACACCATGTTGGACAGTAAAACAGTTTTTATATCCCCTGTGGGGGCAAATATGTTTTTTTTGGAGATGGAATTATCAAGTGCTGTGGTGTCTAATACAGATGCGTTAAAATTCACCCCTTTTACCTGGCACCTCTCACTGAACTTACTTTTCCAACTTTGTACATGTTCTAAAAAACACATTTTGCAAAGGATAACAGAGGTTATGGAGGGATGTCTAGAGAGGTTTAACATTTAATATCTACTGTACTTTCTTTGGTGGTCTAAGAATATGAAGGTTTACTATTGATAATCATTATGTCAAGTGATCCAGGATTGTTCAAGGTGCCCAACTGTTGGCCAAATTGCTCATTTGACCATCATGCATGATTGGTTTGGTGGAGCGTGTATATGGGGAAAGTAAAGTAAGCAGCTTTCTAACCTCTTTAGTGGTGGCTTATGTCCTGGGAAATCTGGCCTTCCCTCTAACATTGCCACAAGATGAGAGTTTAGGCTTTATGGTGTTTGGTCTTTTCACTTCTGTATTGGCAAAAATTAGTCACAGGGAATTAGTTTAATCTATGTGGAGCTAGACAAAAGGAAATTTACCACATATAAAAAGCAATTTTCTTGTTGTGATGGAATCATAATATATAGGCAGTGACCAAAGGGTAATGCTAAAATAAATATGCATAAATTTCCAGATTTATTCAGATGGAAAAAGCCAATGACTTTCCGTAAAGTGGGCAATCATCTCAAGACCATCTAGATTGTAAGCTCCTAAGGACACGACTCTCTCAATACTACATTATTCAAACTCTGTTTTGCGGGGGTTTTTTACATTATTTTACCCATCATTCCTAAAGAATTTCAGGGATCTATAAAAGGTCATTAACAGTCCAAAGTTCGTCTGGACTACCCCAAATTTTTCAGAAACAATCAATAAAACTGTCATTACATATCTCATCTGGCATCCTGAAGCCCATTAAGGATTTTTTGTTGGACTACAAATCTTATCATCTTTGCGTTCATATCATATTTTATTGGGATATGAATCCCACAAATAATTTGTCCCAATTTTGGCACATTATTGCCTTTCACCCACTTTTCATTATTGTGCATGTAAAAGAGAGATGACTGCTAAAGCCTGTGCGGCCATTATGGGAGATTAGGAAACTGTGGCCTGACTTTTTCACTAACTATCACTAGCTGTGGTTGTCTAAATATTAAAGGGTTATTCTCATCTTCTTAAATGGGTAAAATTACAAATTGCTTGTAAAAACACGCAACTTTGCTGTTTACTTCTTAATAAAAATAATTTCAAGAACGGAGGGATTTTTAATTTCATAGTTTACTGCTTGTTGCCTAGGTCTTTCAGAGGTGGTCAGTCTCCTAGGCAATGGTGTGGTATGCAGTGGAGGCTCTGTTTTATAAAGCTGGTAAGTGCTGATCTGAAGCTGGCCAGATCACTGAATGCTGCAGCATTGGGAGTGCATATGTCAGGCCAGTGTCACTCTGATGCTACTGGCCCAAACTGTCAATCATCAGAAGCGCACTGATACTGACAAGCAGGAAGTCAGGAGGAATGGAGCGGTGCACTCTTGAAGACAGAACATGGGATAAATCCTTTAAATAATAACTTAGCAAATAGGTCCAATTGTTTAGACTCACCTGGTGAGGTGGATCCTCCAAGCCCAAAGTCCGGGTGGGTACACAGGCCATGGGCATCGGTGTAGCAGTCAATTGATGCACGCGGGAAACGGGTAGTATAAGTGCTGGCGGCTGCAGGCAGACAGGAGACGGGGAAGTAGTAGCAGAGGTACTTGAGACTGCAGCTAAACAGGAATAGGAACACTAAAAGTCTTAATATTAAGACACAGGTGTGTGTCTTTGTACGCCTTATATAGGCCCAGGAGATGATCACATGGGAGCACCTGCAAAGCCCGATGTGGAGCACAACACAGTTCAGTGGACGAGGGTGAGGGGAGCAGGCCCCGGATCTAGAACAGATGTGTAACACTAATGAGCTCTCAACATCATAACTAAAATGAGGATCATATGCAAATATGTCAAGTAGCCAAGTCATGACAACTGCATGGTATACAGCGTGTCTGTTGTGTAGCCTAGTATTCTCAGTATTATCATTCACGTCAATCAAAAAATTCCAGGGCAACCTCAGATTAATGGATACTAGAAGTCTTTAACTACATCATACGGATGTTTCATTCCTGTCATCATGTTACGGGTCCGGATGGTGGAACCACTGTGCCATGGTACAAGGAGAGACCAGAGGGGTGTAACTAAGTGCCAACCCGGACCGACTCTGGCTACACGGCGGCTTGGTCAACTCTGTAAACCAAGGAGGGACCAGGAAGGTGGACCAGGTGCCACTCTGGGACCGACCTCGTGCAAGAGCAGGCGACTCCCACAGAACTGACAGCCGAAGCTGACAGGCACAGCGGGTGGACTGGCAGTGCTGGAAGACAGGCAGGCGGCAATGGCTGGTAGTCAGGCAGGCGGGCACGGCTGGTAGTCAGGCAGGTGGGCACGACTGGTAGTCAAGCCGGCAGGCACAACTGGTAGACAGGCTGGTGGGCATGGCTGGTAGACAGGCTGGCGGGCACAGCTGATCAACAGGCTGACGGGCAGCACGGGGACCTGAGGACTGGAGAGGCAGTTTAATGCAAACAAACCACAACATTGCACAGGCACCTCCATTTTGGAGGAGGTGCCTTAAATAGCAGATGTCCTCCATCCATTGGCCGGGGACATTTTAGGATGGCACGCACGGCCCCTTTAAGAAGCAGGGAGCACGCTCGCGCCCTAAGCACAGTGCCTGGGGATCTGCGTGCAGCGCACGCACACCGGGCAAGGAGGGCTGGAGAGCCAGGAGGAGGAGCGGAGGACGGCGGGCCGGTGCCGCGACGGTAAGGGGGTCGGCGCCTCTGCTGGGCAGGAGGCAGAGACGCCGGCGCTACAGTACCTTCCCCTTTACGCCCCCTTTTCTTCAAGCCGGCAAGAAATTTTTCCAGAAGAAGATGAACATTAATGTTCTCCCTGGGCTCCCATCATCTCTCCTCAGGACCAAACCCCTTCCAATCCACAAGAAAAAAAGTTTTTCCCCTTACCCTCTTGGTAACCAAAATGTTCTCTACCTCAAAAATGTCCTCAGAGCTGACTGGAGCTGGAGCGGTACCCGTATCATCAGAGAAAGGATTGAGGACAACAGGCTTGAGGAGAGACACATGGAAGGAATTGGGGATCCGTAACGAGGCAGGGAGTTTCAACTTGAACGCCACTGGATTAATTTGGCTCAGAATCTCGAACGGACCGATGAAGCGCGGATCCAACTTGTAAGAAGGTATCCTGAGACGGACATACTTGGAGGAAAGCCATACCTTGTCCCTCAGACGGAATAGAGGCGGGTCAAGACGTCTCTTATGTTGCTTCATCCGCTCAGAGGATTGAAGCAGTGCCGTTTTCGTGTCCTCCCAAATCACCGAAAAGTCTCTGACGAGAGACTCCGCAGCAGGATTGTCAGCTGAAGTAGAAACAGGAAACGGAATATTGGGATGCTGACCATACACTACAAAGAATGGAGATTTGGCTGAGGATTCACTCACATGGTTATTGTAGGAAAATGCGGCCCAAGGTAGGAGCACCACCCAGTCGCTATGGTGAACGTTGACGAGATGCCGAAGGAAACTAGTGAGGATCTCATTGATACGCTCAACCTGACCATTGGACTGAGGATGATAGGCCGAAGAGAAGTCCAATGCAACATTCAGCAGCTTACATGTGGCTCTCCAGAAGTGTGAAGTAAACTGAACTCCTGTATCCGAGATAATATGGAGAGGTAGGCTGTGGAGACGGAAGATGTGAAGGATGAAGTCTTTGGCTAGCAGTGACACATAAGGAAGACTTGGCAAAGGAATGAAGTGAGCCATCTTGGAAAAGCGGTCAGCGACCACCCAAATGACACTACAACCGGCCTATACAGGAAGATCCGTGATGAAATCCATTGCGATATGATGCCACGGAGCAGAAGGCACGGGAAGAGGAAGAAGTTGACCAGTCGAAAGTTGCCTAGGTGTCTTGTTACGGGCACAGGAAGAGCAAAATCCGCAACGTCCTTGAATAGAGTCGGCCACCAATAATGTCGGAAAATTAGCAGAAGCGTCTTCCTCTGACCGGCATGTCCAGCCAGTTTGGACAAATGACCCCAGAGTAAGACCCCCCTCCTATCCGGGGGGAAGATAAGACAGGTCAATCGGGGCGACAGTCATTATTCTGGAGGGATCAATGATGTGCAGAGACTCCTCCTCTTGATCGGTAGACAGAAATGAGCGAGAGAGCGCGTCTACCTTAATATTCTTGTCTGCTGGACAGAAATGGAGAGTGAAGTTGAAGCGAGCAAAGAACAAGGACCATCTGGCCTGACGAGGATTGAGTCGTTAAGCAGATTGCAAGTAGGAGAGATTCTTGTGATCCGTATAGATGACCACTGGGTACAAAGCCCCCTCTAGCAAGAACCGCCATTCCTCCAATGCTAATTTAATAGCAAGCAGTTCTCAATCTCCAATGGAGTAATTGCGCTCTGAAGGAGAGAAGAGCTTGGAAAAGAAGCCACAAGTTACCATTTGCCCGGACGAGGACTTCTGGGTGAGAACTGCTCCAGCCCCAGAGGAAGAGGCATCATCCTCCAGGAAGAACTGCTTGTTACAGTCAGGACGATGAAACACCGGGGCAGAGGATAAGGCTTGTTTCAAGGATACAAAGGCGTTTTCCACCTCGGGAGTCCATTCCTTGGAGTTAACCCCTTTGCGGGTCAGAGCAGAAAAGGGAGCTGTCTGGGAGGAAAAATGAGGAATGAACAGACGGTAATAATTAGCGAACCCCAGAAACCGCTGAATAGACTTCAGCCCCTCAGGTCAGGGCCACTTTAGAATGGCAGACACCTTTTCGGGATCCATCTTAAGCCCGGTCTCCGAGATTATGGATCCCAGAAAGGGAAGAGAAGTCTGTTCAAATACACATTTTTCGAATTTGGCATACAGACGATTCTTCCTGAGCCTCTGCAATACCTGTCGAACGTCTCTTCGATGCGAGGGCAGATCAGAAGAGAACACCAGGATGTCGTCCAGATACATTACCACGCACGAGTACAGAAGATCTCGGAAGATATCATTCACCTGTTCTTGGAAGACTGCTTGTGCATTGTAGAGTCCGAATGGCATCACGCGGTACTTCTAGTGGCCATCCCGGGTGTTGAATGCCGTCTTCCATTCATCACCCTGGCGAATCTGGATCAGATTGTATGCGCCACGGAGATTGAGCTTAGTAAAGACCTTAGCGCCCTTGAGACGGTCAAACAACTCGGAGATGAGAGGCAGAGGATGCTTGTTTTTGAGAGTGATTTGATTTAGACCCCTATAGTCGATACACAGGCGAAGAGAGCCATCCTTCTTCTTGAGGAAGAAGAAGCCTGCTCCCGCAGAAGAGGTGGATTTCTGGATGAATCCCCTAGCAAGATTCTTTTTGATGTATTCGGACATGGCTCGGGTCTCAGCCAATGACAGGGGGTAAATTCGACCTTGGGGAGGTGAAGCACCAGGAATGAAGTCGATAGGACAGTCATACTGCCTATCTGGTGGTATCTAGTGGTAGTGTCTCAGCCTCCTTCAAAGACGTCAGCGTAAGACCAGTAGGGTGCCGGTAAACCGGGCAAATTGGCTGGAGTGGACGGAGGTCGAGCAGGACGGACAGGAACCTAGCAGGTTTTGTGACACTCCTGACCCCAATGGAGCACCTCTCCCAAACTCCAGTTTAAAACCGGCTCATGTGTTTGAAGCCAGGGCAGTCCAAACAGTAAAGAGTGGGAGAGGCTGGACAGCACGTAGAAGGCGATTTTTCTGAGTGTAGCATTCCTACCTGAAGAACTACAGGCTCAGTGACAAACAAGATGGACTCTGAAAGAAGCTTCCCATGCTCAGAGGAGACTGCTAACGGATCCGCAAGACGTTGAATAGGGATCTGATACTGCTCCACAATGGCCTGTTGGATGAGATTCCCAGCAGCACCGGAATCCAGATAGGCAGTCTCGAAGAAGTGTATCTTACCGCAGGTTATCGATACAGACAAAGTCAGGGATGGAGAGGAAGAATTTTTTTGCCAGGACGACCTCTCCAAGTGATCCTAGGCACTGGAGTTTACCGGTCTCTCTGGACAAGAGCGGATTAGATGTTCCAAGCTGCCACAGTGAAAACATCTTCCCTCAGCGCGGAGGACCTCCTGGCGAGACTTGCCCATCTTAACCTGGTCTACCTGCATAGCTTCAGGGGTGGAAGCCGAGGTAGAGGCCTGTAGAGAGACTGGCCTTTGGAAGGTTGGTGCAAGTCGCAGAGATTTTCTCTCACGAATCACCTCCTCTGAACGCTCCTGGAACCAGACGTCGATCCAAGTGGCCAAAGACACCAGGTCGTCTAGAGAGATGGGTATGTCTTGACCGACTAGTTCATCCTTGATCCGGCCAGAAAGGCCCTCCCAAAAGGTAGACACCAGGGCCTTGTTATTCCAGGCCAGTTCAGACGCGAGGGTACGGAAACGCACAGCGTACTGGCCTACTGTGAGGCTCCCCTGACGTAGACGAAGAAGAGAAGAGGCAGTCGCGGATGTGCGACTGGGTTTATCGAAAACCCTCCGGAAGGCCGCGAGAAAAGCCTGGAGATTAGACACTAGAGGATCCCCTCTCTCCCAGAGGGGTTGAGCAACGCCAATGCCTCTCCGGTGAGATGCGACATGATAAACGCCACTTTAGCCCGGTCTGAAGCGAACTGATGAGCCAGGAGCTCAAAGTGCAGCGTGCACTGGTTGATGAAGCCCCGACATAGAGGGGTTCACCGCCAAAGCGTGATGGAGCAGATAGTCAGGGTCCTAAGCTGGGTGCCACAGTGCCACTGGATTGAGGTGCCGCGGAAGCGGATTCCGCTTGGTTAGAGATGGGCACAACGAGGGTGGACAGCTCGTCCAAGTGAGAGTTAACAGTCCTCTTGGTACAGGTCAGAGAGCGAAGAAGCTTGAGAGCCACCGGATTCCATGGCCTGTGCAAACTGTTACGGGTCCGAATGGTACAAGGAGAAACAAGAGGAGCACAACTAAGTGCCAACCCGGACCGACCCTGGCTACACGGCGGCTTAGTCGACTCCATGAACCAAGGAGGGACCGGGAAGGTGGACCAGGTGCCACTCTGGGACCGACCTCGTGCGAGAGCAGGTGACTCCCACGGAACTGACAGCCAAAGCTTACAGGCACTCCGGGTGGACTGGCAGCGCTGGAAGACTGGCAGGGGGTAACGGCTGGTAGTCAGGCAGGCTGGCACAGCTGGTAGACAGGCTGGCGGGCACGGTTGATAGACAGGCTGGCGGGCAGCATGGTGACCTGATAACTGGAGAGGCAGTTTAATGCAAACAAACCACACCATTGCAGAGCCACCTTCATTTTAGAGGAGGTGCCTTAAATAGCAGATGTTCTCCCTCCATTGGCCAGGGACATTTTAGGACAGCATGCGCGGCCCCTTTAAGAAGCAGGGAGCACACGCGCACCCTAAGCACAGTGCCCAGGGATCTGCGCGTGGTACACGCACCACGGGCAAGCAGGGAAGGAGAGCCAGGAGACGGAGCGGAGGACGGCGGGCCGGGGCCGCGACAGTAAGAGGGTTGGCGTCTCTGCCGGGCAGGAGGCAGAGAGCCGGCACTACACATCATAATGAGGTATCTAGAAGTTCTGCAGCTGTCTCCCAGTATCTGACCTTTGAACACTTCCATACATTTTCTATTTAAAAAAAAAAAGAACAGATAACTGAGTACACAACGGCACCCATGCAGCAAGAATTTTCTTCCAGTTTTCTTGTGTTAAAAACTTGCATATTTTTGCTCAACACCTAGCTGTGTAAAAATGTAGCAACTTTTGGTGCCTTTACACTAACTCAGCCTACTCTATTAAAAGTGGGCAGAATCTAGCGGAAGGCGACGTGTCCTCACACTGCCCCAAAAATTGACTATAATTTACGCCACAGAAGTGGAGTAGATGATAACACAATAGTACTTCAATCCAGGACTGGAATACATTTTCTGACACTGGCACATGGACAGGGGACAGATGCCCCACATTCTTTAGATGCATAAGCCTTGAAATGAATTTGTTGCATCTTATTGTTGATAAAGACCGGAGTACAAGGAGTACTATTCCCCCCAATGAGTCAGACATTACATTTAGAGCACAAAGATCTCTCAGAATGTTTTGGGGGGCAAACAGGTCCAATTGTTTAGACTCACCTGGTGATGTGGATCCTCCAAGCCCAAGGTCCGGGTGGGCCCACGGGCCAAGGGCACTGGTGCAGCAGTCAATTGATGCACGCGGAAAACGTGTGCTCTGTTCTTGTCTTACGGCATTTTCATATCTTATTTTTCCCCCTTCCGTTTTGGCTAATAGTACAGCAGACCCATCCCCATAATATGTTGCCCCTAAATAGAGCAGTATATTATGGTGACAAAGTGCTTTAGTATATACTTGCTGAATACTAATGATTAATTGAACTTGAGAGGGACCAGGAAGCAGGGAACCTACAGAACATTGGGATGAAAGAAGTGGGGGAATTGGTGAAGATCAGAATTGTTTCTTTATTTTTTTATACTACTCACTGCTTTTGGAAAAAAAAATAATTAGGCGAAAAAACACATTAATTTTAATTTATGTTTATATAGGGAATTTGGAACTCTAAATCTGAAAAATTGAACTTAGACTACTATCAAGATACAATTTAAAAAAATAATCAACACAGAATTTTGGAATTGACCCCTAATTCATCAAACCATTTCCACAAGAATTCTGGTGTAAAAATGCATAAACTGTTTTAAAACGTTTGCGGAACTGGAATTTGCACAAAAATTGTGTGACTTTTGCCATTTTTACAACATTTTCAGCCAGTTTGCCAACTTTTAGAAAAGTTGGTTGATGCTCAGGCGGGACAGTGTATGGCCAAGAGTGACCTACAAATTCATCATAATTTACGCCACAAAGTGCTGTAAATTATGACATAACTGTACACTAGCCCCTGACTGGCAAACATCTCTGGTGTTGGTGCATGTCAGTTAAAAAATGCACCAAATTCATTTAAGAAGAGCAAGCCTTAATGAATTCAGTGCATCTTAATCCAATGTTCCCTTCATTAAGACTGACTTGCATGATCGGGGGGTGAATCGGGGCCATAGTGTTATAATGTGGAGATTCTCTTTTACTACAAAACTGGATTTTTCTTTATGGAAATGGCTGCAAAACCATTACAGAACAGCAAGTTCACTTGTACAATAGGGTGAGAAAATTTTATTGAATCATTATTCAAAGTATCCACAAAGTAAAATGTTAAAGTTTGCATTGTACATCATTAGTGCCTGGCAGCATGACATTTGTGGTATCTGTATCCGGATGTTTATGGCTCTATAATATATGCAGAAGTAATTGAAGTTTCAGCTATAAATGTTTGCTTGCCAGCCAAGTCCAAGGTCATGACAGAGGTGACACTAAACAGTAGCACGCAGTTCCAGTTCACTGCCTGCCCTTTGTTGACCAGTAACAAGAGAGTGATTCTTTCCACTGTGATCCATCTTAAAGTGCTCCAGGGATCCAGAGCAGCCATGAAATCTAATAAACTTGCTAAATGAAATTACCATAAAAATAAAACTATTGTAAAAAAAGAAAATCTAGAAAAATAAGATTATGCCCGTAGAAATGTTCGTACTGCACAATCAGGATCCGTGGGCGCTCCACATGAGGTTTTATGTTGCCTCTTTGAGACACCATAGTCTCCATTAGAAGTTAGCCAGCCCACTTCTCTATGCATACATTGGCTGTGACAGAGGAGGGGGCTGGCTTAGATATTGAAATCAGAAGTCAACCAGTCCCCTTAACACACAGCTTGGGTCATGTACCAACATAAAAAATGCTAACAAATTAAAGCTGTGTAAGAAGGAAGACTTGCCTAGGGACAGGTGCGGAGCTCTGGCGCCACAACTGCCAGTGTCCTGCCCAGTGTTGCCAGGGGACGGGATTAAGAGTGCACGGGAGACTTCCTGGACAGTGCTGGGGGACAGAGGAGAGGTACGGAAGAGAGTAAGTCAGGTGTCTGTGCTCGCGCGAGAGAGACAGTTGGTTGTAGAGAGCAGACCGGCAGTTGGGGAGAAACTGTCTGTCCTGCCGACAACGAGAGAGAGACGTGCTGCCCTGTCCTCGGTGAAATAGAGACGTGCTGACCTGTCTGCGGTGACAGACGAACGGGTGACGGACGAACGGGTGACACAGCTTGCCGCAAAACAAGGGGCGTGCGGTCTGTACCGGGCCTACAGAAAGTGATCGTTCAGTTACCTGCATCACCACAGTTTTCCAGACGACATCTGACGGTGACCTATGGGTGAGGACGCACCCGGGATTGGTGATCCTAACGCAGTTTGTTGTACGCCGGAGGAGCTTGCTACGGCTCTTAAAGGAGTCGTGACCGCTGTTGTGTGGTCAAAAGGACTGGGGGCCCAGTGGGTGAGACCGCCCACTGCAGCCAGAAGACGGACACCCTCCAGAGTGAGTGTCTGAAGACGGACGTAGTTATCGCTAAAGGACAGATAAGTGCAAGCCTCCAGTAATCTACCTTCTCTTATTCAGCCTGAACTTTTGGGACTGCGCCGTATTGTTCATCCTTTCCGTGTTATAGTTAAACCACAATCGTTTATTGTCCGATTTTACTGTTTTATTGTTGTGTTACTTAAATTTACACTCCTTGCGTGGAGAAACCAAATCTTGAATTAAACCTCTGCCATACTCTCTGCGTGCTGTGTGCGGCATCCGAGCCTTTTAACATTTGGCGTAGTCGGCAGGATGTCGTCCCCAGATGCAGTTGCAGGCATGGCAGACCAGGCCAGCGCAAGAGCCCCTACAGCTAGCCTACCCCTTGGCGCCATGTTGAATAATCTCCCAAAGTTTACCAGAGACAACATGATGCTGTGGGATTGGGTAGAACTGGTTAAGAGCATGCTACGGATGCACCCAATGACCCCCGATATGCAAGCAGAGATAGCTTTGCTGGCTTTAGAAGGAGAAGCTCGACAGTCAGTAATGTTTCGTTCCCCCACTGACCGAAATACGGTGGAAAAGGTGGTACAGATCCTAGAAGAAATGCATGGGGACCCTACTAATGTGGCAGAGTTAAGGATGCGACTGTTCCAACAGGTACAAAGGGAGGGGGAGACTGTGACCCAATATGTCAACGCCCTACAGAGTGTGTACACTTACATCACTAGGAAAACGAACCTAGAAGACGTGGGAGTGGGGCCCCCAAACCTAGTACTTAGGGACCAGTTCGTAGCCGGCCTCAGAGATGCGCAGCTGAGACAGGCCTTGCGAGAGCGCTTGCGCACCAACCCGCGTATGGCATTTCTGGAGGCAGGGGCAGAGGCCCGTGTGAGGGAACAGGAGATGGGGGCAGTGACCCTGGCAGGGATGGACCGGGGCAATGCAGTGCCCCCGTCACCCGCGGCCGAACCAGAATGGGCCCGAGAGATGCGGCGGGAGATCCAAGAAATGCGAGAAGAGTGGTACAATATTCGAGTGGCTCAATCAGTGAGAGCCGGAACAGTTGACCAGAGACCCCCGGGCGAAGTAAAGGATGAGCCCACACCTCGAGTTGGAACAGAGCCCTATCGGGTGGCCCGACGACCCCCTGCAGACAGGGGACCAACGTGTTGGAATTGTGGGGGCATGGGGCATTACGCCAAGAGCTGTGCCAGTCGAGGAAGGCCTCTGTCCCGACAGCCGTTAAACTGACGGGCTCCGGGTGTAAGGGACGCAACCCGGAGCGGAGGAAGACAGCGAGTCCCGAAGACTTAATATCCATGAGCCCGACAGTGTGGGCCAAGCTTGGCGGACGGCTGGTTCACTGCTTGATCGACACGGGATCTCAAGTGACCACCATGGGAGAAACTTATTTCCGTCAGCGGTACCCAGAGATGGCACGAAATGAAGGGGGTCCCTTGATAAAGCTCACAGCCGCTAACCAACTGCCCATTCCGGTTACAGGAGTAGTGTGTAACATCCCTGGCGGCGTGCTTGCATGGCTTACCACCTCCCACCATGCAAGACCGCAATCTTACCTATCAGGCCAGGCTGCACATTTTGCTCCAGTACCTGCTGTTTGTATGTCTCTTGTCTGCTGGCTTAGGGCGGCGGCGCTGTTACTTCTTGATTCTTAAAGCTACAGTGTGCGCAGTCCTAATGCATCCCCAGCCTATTGCTGTGAGTCACTGGATACTTAAACTCCCTCCACCCAGTAGGATGTGCCTGAGCAACACTTTCCATCTGTGTGTTTCTTGCAACTGAGTTGCCAGGTCCTGTCCTGTATCTAGTCTGTTTCTGCCACCCTGGGGGCTGTATACCCAGGCCTGTTACCTGTACCCGTGACTTCTAGTCAGTTTCCGCCACCCTGGGGGCTGAGTTCCCAGGCTCGTTCCTGTATCTTGTTCCTGGTTCAGATCTTGTCTGAACAGTGTCTTAGTCCATTACCTGTTTGTCTCTATGTCTGTGCCTTTCCCTTTTCCTGCAGTGTCTGAGCCTGCGCCTAGCTCCAACTCGTTCTCTCTGTACTTCTGTTTGTGAGTTTTGTGTCCACTCGCTACTTCATTGCAAGTACCTTGTGTGTATCTGGTTCTGCTTGTTCTGTTTTCCTGCCTCCGCATCTAACTTCTGTGTTCCAGCTATCTTCTTGTGTTTTCCAGTCTGTTCCATGTGAACAGAGCCCTGTCCTGTCTACCGCATCAGCGGGTTTTGCTCTGCTCTGCTTGTCCACCGCTTGTGCGGGTTTTGCTCTGCTCTGCTTGTCTACTGCACCTGCGGGTTTTGCTCTGCTCTGCTTGTCTACCGCATCTGTGGGTTTTGCTCTGCTCTGCTTGTCTACCGCATCTGCGGGTTTTACTCTGCTCTGCTTGTCTACCGCATCTGTGGGTTTTGCTCTGCTCTGCTTGTCTACCGCATCTGCGGGTTTTGCTCTGCTCTGCTTGTCTACCACACCTGCGATTTTGCTCTGATCTGCTTGTCCACCGCACCTGCGGTTTTGCTTTGCCCTGCTTCTTTACCGCACCTGCGGGCTTTGCTCTGCTCTGCTTGTTTACCGCATCTGCGGGTTTTGCTCTGCTCTGCTTGTCTACCGCATCTGCGGGTTTTGCTCTGCTCTGCTTGTCTACCGCATCTTCCGGGTTTTGCTCTGCTCTGCTTGTCTGCCGCATCTGCGGGTTTTGCTCTGCTCTACTTGTCTGCCACATCTGCGGGTTTTGCTCTGCTCTGCTTGTCTGCCGCATCTGCGGATTTTGCTCTGCTCTGCTTGTCTACCGCATCTGCGGGTTTTGCTCTGCTCTGCTTGTCTGCCGCACCTGTGGCTCCGTTTCTGTGTCCCTGTCTGTACTGGTCCCTATCCTGCCTGCGTTCCTACCTGCCAGTGCCCGCCTGTCTGCATGCCAGCCGTGCCTGCCAGTGCCCACCTGTCTGCATGCCAGCCGTGCCTGCCAGTGCCCACCTGTCTGCATACCAGCCGTGCCTGCCAATACCCACCTGTCTGCATACCAGCTGTGCCTGCCAGTATCCACCGGTCTGTATGCCAGCCTAACCTGCCTGTTCCTGCATTCCCCGGCGTGGGTCAACAGCTGTAACCGGGGTCTCACCTGGAGTAGCACCTGGTCCCTCTGCTCGGTTTCTCCCTGGTTGACAGAATCGACTGAGCCGCCGTGTGACCTTGGTCGGACCGAGTTGATACTTAGTTACGCACCTCCAGGCACTCCTCGGTTCATGGTACAGTGGGATCACTAATCATGCTCACGCAAGTCAGTCCGGACGTGTGCGTAACAGTTTGCTCAGGCCATGGTTCTCGTTGAGCCCCACGGCCCTTCGCTCTCAGAGACATTTGAATCCTTGTCTGGCGAATACGTGCACCAAGAAAAAAAAAATTCTCAAGCTGAGGTCCAGGCGATTTACGCACCAGCCCAAATGGAGCTATCAGCACTCGTTCCTGCGGATCCACCACAGTATTATGGGGACCCAAAACAAAGCCTTGCGTTTGTGGAGCAATGCATGCTACATTTCAAATTTTATGCTCACTATTTTCCCACTGATCGGGTTAAAGTAGCATTTCTGATGTCCTACCTAGCGGGTGATGAGTTGAAATGGATCACACCCCTATGGGAAGCATGGGATCCTATCGTCTTGGACCTGCAGGCCTTCCTGGTGGCCTTTCTAATGGTCTTCAATGACCCTAATCCTGATGCTTCTGCTAAAGCTTCCCTTCCCAATATCTTGGAGCAGCCCCGATGGGTAATGTGTGTAGGTAGCCTACCAGTTCTCCAGCCTGAAGAGACTGCTGCCCACACAGAATCCATACAGGATGACAATGCTCCACAGAATACTTCTCTTCCCAACCTCAAGAAGCAGTCCAGACGTGCAAGGCATAGAGGTAAACCGTCACGCCAGGTTCTGTCCTCCCAAACACCTCCTGTTCCCCAGCCTGTAGAGTCAGCTATCCGCACAGAATCCATGAAGGATGACTATGTTCGTCAGGCAAAGCAGAGGCCAGAACTCAGTCACAAAATTGGATTGCGGTCCCGCTGCGGTTGTTTGGAACCCCCTGACGGTCTTTGTCCAGCGAAGGTTGGAGAATCCCAAGACATTAGGCCTGTAGGAGAGGTTGCCCTTGGCGTTAGTGTTTCCTCTCCACAGATGACCATGACTGTCTCCGTGGCAAGTGAAGGCCTCGGATTAACCGGAAGTTTCGGGCTTAAAGCCTTGAAGAGTCGGTGTCTGATTCCCGTCCGACAACTCCAGAAGCCGGTTTGGGCATTGTCAGCGGAAGGACGAGCCCTACTCAGAAACAGTCAAAATATGTCGTACAAATTAAGCTCCAGATTGGAGCATTACACATGAAGAAGTTCACATTCCAGGTGCTGTCTGGTTTACCCACAGGTCGTCCAGAGCCGAGAGATCTAGTGCCCGCTCAGGTCTGGAGATCCTGCATGGTGTTTCCTGGGGGACTGCTGAGGTGCAAGGGGTGTCCAGTCCCCATATCTTCAGGACAGTCAGCAGTTTCTTCTTCTTCTTCACCAGATCTGCTAGTCGCTGACTCGCTGTGCGCTGAAGTCTCCCAAGGAAGGGAAGCGGAGGCAATGTCCCCACACAGTCTTGACGATTGTACCAATGATCTGGCTTCAGGTACCGCCCCGCCTCGCAGACGTGTCATCTCAGAAACCAAACTGAAGTTGGTCCCTAAGCAAGGATCCTCTATTTCTAATAGATCTGGCAATACCTACATCAAGGCGGTGGCTACCTCCAAGTCTCTGCACCCCTCCAACCAGGCAGAGGACCTCCTGTTGTCTCCTGAATCCTCCGGGGTTCTACCTGATAACAAATGGAGTGAGACTTTTCTACACCCTGTACCTGGTACTTCACCCACTTCATCCAGTAAGCTTGGCAAAGTGTACGTCAAAGCGGTGGTTAACCCTGAGTCTCTGCACCCCTCCAACCCGGTGGAGGATATCCAGTTGTCCCGTGAATCCTTTGGGGTATTACCCAATATTAACAAATGGAGAGAGACTTTCCTGTGTCCTGTTCCTGGTACTTCACCCACTTCATCTGTTGCTGAGGATGGCTCGATGGGAGGAAGCATCCTAGTCACCAAGATGGTGAGACCAGTTTGGTTCCCTCTAGTGGACAGAAGAGGTAATCTTCTTGAAGAGAAGGATCGGCCTCCAAATTCTCTGCAGGAAATCCTTGCAGGCTTGAAGAAGAGGGGGCGTAAAGGGGGGGGCACTGTAACATCCCTGGCGGCGTGCTTGTGTGGCACCCCTGAGGGTTTGGTCGCCACAGGGGTACTGCATCTCTTTAATGAGGTGTGATATCTCTCCTTCGAGGTAAGGATGATGCAGCTGTCAGGACCCCACCTCTGCATCCAACACTACACCTCTCCCACCTGAGGGGGGCTTATATGCACCAGGGTGCTGCCCCAGCCGGGATAAGAGGAGATGGGGGGAACTAAAAGATAGGGGGAACCATGTAGTGGGTGAGGGCGGAGGACGCACTTTAGGTTACACCACCAAATTCATATTTAATAAACGGCCATCTTGGGCTTATGGTCTTTGATTGTGATCTTCATCACTGAACGTGGCTTTCTGTGTGAACCTGCAGCTGATGGGGACACGGTCCTCGTGCTCTGGCCTTGAGGCGAGGAGCGGGCAAGAGTTAACGGCTGTCTCTACCCGGTCAAGGTCCCTACCTAAGAAGGCCTGGAGGGGAGCAGAGGAGACAAGCTCCACAGGCAAAAGGATCCCAGGAGGATGCAGACTGAGCGGCATACGCCACCTGTCCTCACTATTCTGACCTAGCCAGAGGGACTCCTGCTGCAAAAGGGGTACCGGCCCCCGATATCTGACTCTGTCACTTTAAGTCTTAGTCAGAGAAGCCCGGAGGCTCAGTGGATCCCACCGGGTAACGGACGGAGCGGAGTCGCCACCCGTACCCTTGCTCTGTGCATAGTCCAGAGGGAGACCCGGCCTTAGTACACGCACCACAAACGGACAAGAGAGGGCCTAGTGGGAAAAGTCTAGGAACACTCTGCGGGGTCCTGACCAAAGCACCTGAACTACTCGGAGGTAGTCAGACCCCCGGTCCTGGTGGCCGCAGAACTCCGTGAGGAGCAGAGAGAAGCCTTGCAGCTGTACTCTCCACCGTGAGTAAAATCCCTGGAAGTCAACCCCTATGGCCTCCGGACTCTTATTTCTGCACTGCACCGCACCACGCAGCACCAGACCTCCTACACTACAACTCCCTCCATTCTCGTCTCTGCCCTGAGGCCCTGCTCCGCCTGTGGGGGGTAGTACCATTCAAAGCTGCCACTACATCCCGCCTCAGAGGACTGAACGCAGCGCTGGTGGCCATCACCAGACACCACAGGTGGCGTAGTCGAAATACCACTCAACCCTGAAAGCCCATTACATCTTTTTAATGTGACTGCCCTGGGCACGGAACGGGTCTAGGCCATGACTGCATCCCCTTAACACCAGCAAGAGGCCCGGCTCCGAGTAACCCCACTTCCCAGGGTGAGGGCTGTGAGCGTCACATTCTTGGCGTAGTCGGCAGGATTGCATGCCCACAGCAACGGAGGGAGATTGCCCATTGCTACCGGGTACTGTGTGCCTTATACCTCAGACTGTCATTTTCCACTTAAAATGGCGCCTGCCCAAGAAGAACGGAAGCCATAATGTGCAAAAAGGACAGCTTCTTAGTACCTCCTATCGTGGGCCTGGCTCCCCCATGGCGCCAAAAGAGCAGACCGCCCCTTCCATTAGAGACTGTCCGCGGGGTAATGTCCGTCAAAGCGGATGGGATGTCCCTGGGAGTGCCTGTCAGCCTACCGCCCTGGAGCCGCCCCGAAAAGAGGAGAGAACTAAGGAAACCACAAGGTGCGGCCATAACAGTCTGAGACTTACCATCCTCAGGTGCAGACATGGAAGCACCTGAGGGAAGTCTACCAGAGCCTTCCGGACCCAGCCCAGATACTTCTCCCATCGGCGAGGAGAGTGGCATGATGCTGACCCCGGGAGAAGCGGAATTTCTTCGAGAAGAAACCCCGCCCTTGCCCGCAGGGTGGCTGAGGCCCAGTATGCAGCGTCCGCCGCGTGGCGGGAAGAAATGTTGCAGCGGATCCGGGCCCGCCGCCAAAGAGCAGCAACCCAGGAGGAAGAGGCATCAGAGGTCGCATGTAGCCCAGGAGCGGGTGAGTGTGATACCCCCGTCCCGGCTGCTGAACCCACCGTGCCCCTCCTGGACCTCATGACCGAGTACCTGCTGCCTGGCGCGGTAACCTGAGAGCAGCTCCTAGCCCCGGAGTTAGAGGCTTCCGCCATCGGTGGAGACCTACGATGCCTCCCGCCTCCCGTCTCGGAGGAACCTGTGTTTGCTGGGGAATCCACTGACCCCAACCCGGACTGGTCCACACTCCCTGAGGACCTGCAGCAGCCCCTGCTGTCACCACTACCCGCACCTTCATTCACCTGGCCTGCGGCTGAGGAGTTGGCCTGGGACAACCAAGGGGGGGACCTGATGGGCTTCCCCCAGGAGACCCGGGCTGAAGCGCGGAGGAGGAGCGAGCTGTGTCGGCAACAAATCCTCCAGCTCGACCGGGAGCAACGGCAGAGGGAGGTCCGCTGCGAGCACCTCGAAGTGCGTGCCAAGGCTGCAAAGTCCAGGGCCTGCCAGGAGGAGGCAGCCCGTCCAAGCCCCCGTGAGGAAGGGCAAGTTGTCCGCTTCCACCAGGAGGCGGGATGGGGCTTCATACGGGGTCCCCAGTTTCAGCAGGACGTCTTCGTCAGCCGGCGGGACGTCGAGCCGAGGCTGAAGAAGGGACGCCCTGGCCGGAAACCTCTTCCCGGGTGACTTGGTATCATACACCCGCCACCACGGGGTGCGGGGGTGGTACGCCCTGGATGTTCACAAGTCGTCCAGGAGTGACGCCCCCTCGTGCTCGACAGTGGAGGACCGGTCAGCCTCTGTTGGGAGGAATGAGCCTTTTCCCCGGTGGGGACCTATGGATTAAGCGGCCCCGGCGGCTGTAACCTTTTTTTGCAGTTATTATGTTATTATGTTTCCAGTTAACCCCATGTTTTCCTCCCGAATTATAGAGACATTTGTCCCTGCGGACTTGCAGTAGACAGACTCTTCTACTTTTTGTAAATAGTTTGCATCTCTTTAGGTGCCCCCTATTGGTTTTATGTAAAACCGCGTATACATCTACCTCAGACCTCGGAAGAAAAACCTGTCTGGCGTGGCTCTCCTGGAGGTCCAACTCGGGATCTTCATGCCCTTCAGCCACCCCAGGGCCTACGTTGAGGGTTTGGGACAGGTCCTCTTGCTTCTGAACTGACTCTTTTCATACCGCAGTTTAATCAGTCTGTCTACATGCATAATGTCTCTGTGATGTTTTTATAGGTTTTTGATACTTTTGTACTAAAGTTTGTAACGTTTAAGAAAAAGTGCCTCCCATAATGGGAAGATTGTTATATGGTTATACAAAAATTTAAAAAGTCTGTACCATGTTTTTGATCTCTTTGCAGCCCGCGGACGTGCTGTGTTTCACCAGGGGGGAATGTGGCACCCCTGAGGGTTTGGTCGCCACAGGGGTACTGCATCTCTTTAATGAGGTGTGGTATCTCTCCTTCAAGGTAAGGATGGTGCAGCTGTCAGGACCCCACCTCTGCATCCAACACTACACCTCTCCCACCTGAGGGGGGCTTATATTCACCACGGTGCTGCCCCAGCCGGGATAAGAGGAGATGGGGGGAACCAAAAGATAGGGGGAATCATGTAGTGGGTGAGGGTGGAGGACGCACTTTAGGTTACACCACCAAATTCATATATAATAAACGGCCATCTTGGGCTTATGGTCTTTGATTGTGATCTTCATCACTGAACGTGGCTTTCTGTGTGAACCTGCAGCTGATGGGGACACGGTCCTCGTGCTCTAGCCTTGAGGCGAGGAGCAGGCAAGAGTTAACGGCTGTCTCTACCCGGTCAAGGTCCCTACCTAAGAAGGCCTGGAGGGGAGCAGAGGAGACAAGCTCCACAGGCAAAAGGATCCCAGGAGGATGCAGACGGAGCGGTATACGCCACCTGTCCTCACTATTCTGGCCTAGCCAGAGGGACTCCTGCTACAAAAGGGGTACCGGCCCCCGATATCTGACTCTGTCACTTTAAGTCTTAGTCAGAGAAGCCCGGAGGCTCAGTGGATCCCTCCGGGTAACGGACGGAGCGGAGTCGCCACCCGTACCCTTGTTCTGTGCATAGTCCAGAGGGAGACCCGGCCTTAGTACACGCGCCACAAACGGACAAGAGAGGGCCTAGTGGGAAAAGTCTAGGAACACTCTGCGGGGTCCTGACCAAAGCACCTGAACTACTCGGAGGTAGTCGGACCCCCGGTCCTGGTGGCCGCAGAACTCCGTGAGGAGCAGGGAGAAGCCTTGCAGCTGTACTCTCCACCGTGAGTAAAAACCCTGGAAGTCAACCCCTATGGCCTCCGGACTCTTTATTTCTGCACTGCACCGCACCACGCAGCACCAGACCTCCTACACTACAACTCCCTCCATCCTCGTCTCTGCCCTGAGGCCCTGCTACGCCTGTGGGAGGTAGTACCATTCAAAGCTGCCACTACATCCCGCCTCAGAGGACTGAACGCAGCGCTGGTGGCCATAACCAGACACCACAGGTGGCGTAGTCGAAATACCACTCAACCCTGAAAGCCCATTACATCTTTTTAATGTGACCGCCTAGGGCACGGAACGGGTCTAGGCCACGACTGCATCCCCTTAACACCAGCAAGAGGCCCGGCTCCGAGTAACCCCACTTCCCAGGGTGAGGGCTGTGAGCGTCACACTTGCATGGCTTACCACCTCCCACCATGCAAGACCGCAATCTTGCCTATCAGGCCAGGCTGCACATTTTGCTCCAGTACCTGCTGTTTGTATGTCTCTTGTCTGCTGGCTTAGGGTGGCAGCACTGTTACTTCTTGATTCTTAAAGCTACAGTGTGCGCAGTCCTAATGCGTCCCCAGCCTATTGCTGTGAGTCACTGGATACTTAAACCCCCTCCACCCAGTAGGAGGTGCCTGAGCAACACTTTCTATCTGTGTGTTTCTTGCAACTGAGTTGCCAGGTCCTGTCCTGTATCTAGTCTGTTTCTGCCACCCTGGGGGCTGTATACCCAGGCCTGTTACCTGTACCCGTGACTTCTAGTCAGTTTCCGCCACCCTCGGGACTGAGTTCCCAGGCTCGTTCCTTTATCTTGTTCCTGGTTCAGATCTTGTCTGAACAGTTTCCTAGTCCGTTACCTGTTTGTCTCTATGTCTGTGCCTTTTCCTGCAGTGTCTGAGCCTGCGCCTGGCTCCAACTCATTCTCTCTGTACTTCTGTTTGTGAGTTTTGTGTCCACTCGCTACTTCATTGCAAGCACCTTGTGTGTATCTGGTTCTGCTCGTTCTGTTTTCCTGCCTCCGTATCTAACTCCTGTGTTCCAGCTATCTTCTTGTGTTTTCCAGTCTGTTCCATGTGAACAGAGCCCTGTCCTGTCTACCGCATCTGCGGGTTTTGCTCTGCTCTGCTTGTCTACCGCTTGTGCGGGTTTTGCTCTGCTCTGCTTGTCTACCGCACCTGCGGGTTTTGCTCTGCTCTGCTTGTCTACCGCATCTGCAGGTTTTGCTCTGCTCTGCTGTCTACCGCATCTGTGGGTTTTGCTCTACTCTGCTTGTCTACCGCATCTGCAGGTTTTGCTCTGCTCTGCTTGTCTACCGCATCTGCGGGTTTTGTTCTGCTCTGCTTGTCTACCGCATCTGCGGGTTTTGCTCTGCTCTGCTTGTCTACCGTATCTGCGGGTTTTTGCTCTGCTCTGCTTGTCTACTGCATCTTCGGATTTTGCTCTGCTCTGCTTGTCTACTGCATCTGCGGGTTTTGCTCTGCTCTGCTCGTCTACCGCACCTGTGGGTTTTGCTCTGCTCTGCTTGTTTACCGCACCTGCGGGCTTTGCTCTGCTCTGCTTGTCTACCGCATCTGCGGGTTTTGCTCTGCTCTGCTTGTCTACCGCATCTGCGGGTTTTGCTCTGCTCTGCTTGTCTACCGCATCTGCGGGTTTTGCTCTGCTCTGCTTGTCTGCCACGCTTGCGAGTTTTGCTCTGCTCTGCTTGTCTGCCGCATCTGCGGGTTTTGCTCTGCTCTGCTTGTCTACCGCATCTGCTGGTTTTGCTCTGCTCTGCTTGTCTACCGCACCTGCGGCTCCGTTCCTGTGTCCCAGTCTTTACTGGTCCCTATCCTGCCTGCGTTCCTACCTGCCAGTGCCCGTCTGTCTGCATGTCAGCTGTGCCTGCCAGTGCCCACCTGTCTGCATACCAGCCGTGCCTGCCAATACCCACCTGTCTGCATACCAGCTGTGCCTGCCAGTATCCACCAGTCTGTATGCCAGCCTAACCTGCCTGTTCCTGCATTCCCCGGCGTGGGTCAACAGCTGTGACCGGGGTCTGACCTGGAGTAGCACCTGGTCCCTCTGCTCGGTTCCTCCCTGGTTCACGGAGTCGACTGAGCCGCCATGTGACCTTGGTCGGACCGAGTTGATACTTAGTTAAGCCCCTCCAGGCACTCCTCGGTTCATGGTACAGTGGGATCACTAATCATGCTCACGCCAGAAAGTCGGGGCATGTGCGTACCATAGAGTTGTTACGCATCCGGGTGTGCGGACAAGATGTGGGAAGAAAAGGAGTCATCCTGACAGGCGTGAACGTGCTGAAGGAAATCAGGCAGATCCTGATTAGGGAACAACGAGAGCTCATGCTAGGGCAGTGGAACTCTAGAGCCCCTCAAAGGAAGGCCCTCCAGCAGCTGATCATGGTTGCCCAGACGCAAGAGACCTCGAGTGGGGGAAAAGTTCTGGGAAAGGTGATAATACCTACCACCAACACCCTCACTTTACCACCAGGACAGACAGTCCTCACTTTGCCCGTCCGAGCCTGCACCCCACTAGAAGGGGTAGAGATTCAGATCGAGTCAACCACCGTGGACAAGGTGCCTCCGGGTCTATTGATAGCGCGGACCTTGGCTACCGTCCATAAGGGAAAGGTGGTGGTACGATGCGTGAACCTGAATCCGAGTGAGCTCATTCTTCCCACCAGGACCGAAATGGCCCAGATCCTGGGGATGCCAGAACAGCTGGAACCGACAGATGCGATACAATTGTCAGCCGTAAGGGGGGATCCCTGGACCCTGGCGATCAACGTACGATCGGGGTCTCCTCGACCTCAGACTAAGGACGGTCGAAGGATCCTAGAACAGATGCGTGCTGATTTGACAGAGCTCACGACGGAACAGGTGTACCAGGTCGAAGAGATGCTGGGACGGTACCAGGACGTCTTTGCCCGACATGAGGACGACTTTGGATGTACCCTATGGGAAATGCTGCTCCGGTAGGGGAACGGTATAGACAGATAGGAAATGCTGGCCCATATGATACAGAACAGGGTGATTCGGGAAAGCCAAAGCCCGTGGGCGGCTCCAATCGTCCTGGTCAGGAAGAAGGATGGAACCCTACGATTCTGTGTGGACTACAGGCGGCTAAATGCTTGCACCGTAAGAGACTCGTACCCTTTATCCAGGATCAAGGAGTCTCTATCCACCCTGGGCAAGGCGAAATACTTCTCCTCCCTGGATCTGGCAAGCGGATACTGGCAAGTGCCAGTGGCTGAGCACGACCGCGCCAAGACAGCATTCGTGTTGCCCATGCGACTCTTCGAGTTTAATCGGATGCCTTTTGACCTTACCACCGCTCCCGGGACCTTTCAACGCTTGATGGAGACATGTTTAGGCGATCTGAACTTTGAGGCCACACTGATCTACCTAGATGACATCATCGTCTATGCGTCTACCTTCCAGGAACATCTACAACGACTGGAGCAAATCTTGAGTGGCATTCGAAATCACGGCCTGAAGGTGAAGCCATAAAAATGTCATATATTCTGCAAGCAGGTTGAGTACCTTGGGCACACGGTGTCTGGTGAAGGAGTCAGGCCCACTCAGGAGAAAGTGGCCGCCGTGCAAGAGTGGCCCATCCCGAAGACTGTAAAGGACGTGCGGGCCTTCCTAGGAATCGCAGGGTATTACCGCAGATTCGTGAAAAATTTCACGCGCATCGCTAATCTGCTACTGGAGCTCCTTCAAGGGATACCTGTGAGCTCGAAAAATCGAACAGTGAAATTGACTCGGAGAAGAACCCAGACAATTACATCTCCTTTAAACTGGAATTGTTGGCCCTAGTGTGGGCAATGACAGAAAAGTTCGTGGAGTACTTGTCGGGGTCTGAAGTGTTGGTGAAGACAGACAACAACCCGTTGGCTCATCTGGAGAACGCGAAGTTGGGAGCCCTGGAACAACGATGAGTGGCTCGCATGGCTCGGTACCGGTATAATATCACCTACCAGCCTAGGGCTGAAAACACGCATGCTGATGCCCTCTCCAGGGTGACCCATGAGCACCCAGACCGTGACCGAGACGAAGAACTGGAGGCCGAAGAGGTGCCCAGCTTCCGGAGGGTTGGCAGCCCGTTGTCCGCTACGCAGGGACAGATCAGGGAAGTGAAAGAAGGACACTTGTTGGGGCGGCCCAGGGACGAGTGGGTACGAATACAACAAATGGATGGAGAGATTGCGTGGTTGCGACAGTGGGTGGCTTTGAAACAAGTCCCTAACCGTGAAGAAAGGGGGACCCTGATGCCAGAGGGGCTGAAGATGCTGCGGCAGTGGGAGAGACTGAGCCTGCAGGACGACTTGTTGTACAGACGGGTCCAGTTGGTACTGGAGTTCGGCCCCACTTGGCAAGTAGTGGTTCCAGAGAGTGTGATCGGGACACTGGCCAAGGAAGCACACGAGCGGGGAGCGCACTTTGGACCCGAAAAGATCTTCCAGTGGCTGCAGAGACTGGTGTACCACCCCCAGCTAAGAGTTGCAGTGGAGAACGTCTGCCAGAAGTGCCGGAGTTGTGAGTTGGTGAAAACCCCAGAGCAGCGGGCCCCTGTCCAGATCATTGTGACGGCTGCGCCCTTAGAGGTGTTGATGATCGACTACCTGACCATCGGGCCGGCGCATCTCGGGTATGGACATTGCCTGGTCATGACCGACCACTTCACGAAATTCAAGGTGGTAACTCCGACCAGGGATCAGACAGCTGAATCTGCTGCCCAGGCTATCTGTCAGGACTTCATCAGGGTCTATGGCTGTCTGAAGAGAATTCACTCCGATCAAGGAGCTTGTTTCCAAGGACGGGTGATGGAGGAGCTGCACCGGCTATACAAGATCGAAGAAGTCTAGGACCACCCCTTACCATCCGCAAGGGAATGGGTCCTGTGAATGCTTCAACAGAACTTTGATCCAGATGCTTCGAACCTTGGAAGAAGATTGGAAGGTACACTGGCCGGAGTTTGTGGCCGAGCTGGTGTGGGTCTACAATAACCGGGTACATAGTGCCACAGGGTTCACCCCCTACACCCTCCCGTTTGGACAAAAGGATAGGGAGATCACCGAGCTCGAACTAGATCCCATGGAGGACTGGCCCCGGACGGGCCCATCTACCTGGGTCCGAGAGCATCGGCATCGGTTGCAGACTCTTCGGAGGTTGGCGCAGCAGAAGTTTGAGGAACATAGGCACCATGAAATGTCACCTCTTCGGGGGACAGCCCTTAAGTTGGGAGAACGGGTGTTGGTACGGGACAAGAGACCCCGGGGCAAGCTGAGTAGACGGTGGGAGTCGACCCCGTATCGAGTGAAACGGAGAGTTAGTCCTGAAGGACCAGTGTATGAGGTTCAGCCTGAGGGGGAAGAAGCGGCTCCAACTAGAATCGTTCATCGAAGCATGTTACGGCCCTGTTTGTCTAGCGATGAGGAAAAGAAGGAGGAACTCAGCACAAGGACGAGAGATCCCACACCCAGTGCGCCCGTCTACGATGATGAGGAGGATGAGACGATAGTGGCTGCGATCCCCAGTCTCGCATCGCTCACAGCTTCCCACACGAGAGAGGAGGGCCCACCGCTCCGTCAGGCTGGGTCGGGCGAAGTTGGGAACCCCAGCGACTCTCAAGTACCCTGCGCTCCAACTGCGTTTTGCCGGTGCGAACGATCCACAGCTGGTGTGCCGCCTATCCGCTACAAACAGGATCAGTTCATCTCGCAACGTATCATCCAAGAGGTCAGAGAGTGTGAGCGCCTGGTGAAAAAACTCTCGCCCGTGGAATGGCGAGCTCAAAGGGAGCGGGAGTGTAAGAAGGAAGACTTATCTAGGGACAGGTGTGGAGCTCCGGCTCCACAACTGCCAGGGTCCTGCCCAGTGTTGCCAGGGGACAGGATTAAGAGTGCACGGGGGACTTCCTGGACAGTGCGGGGGGACAGAGGAGAGGGATGGAAGAGAGGAAGTCAGGTATCTGGGCTCGCGCGAGAGAGACAGTTGGTTGTGGAGAGCAGACCGGCAGTTGGGGAGAAACTGTCTGTCCTGCCGACAACAAGAGAGAGACGTGCTGCCCTGTCCTCGGTGAAATAGAGACGTGCTGACCTGTCTGCGGTGACGGACGAACGGGTGACGGACGAATGGGTGACACAGCTTGCCGCAAAACAAGGGGCGTGCGGTCTGTACCGGGCCTACAGTAAGTGATCGTTCAGTTACCTGCATCACCACAGTTTTCCAGACGACATCTGACGGTGACCTATGGGTGAGGACGCACCAGGGATTGGTGATCCTAACGCAGTTTGTTGTACGCCGGAGGAGCTTGCTACGGCTCTTAAAGGAGTCGTGACCGCTGTTGTGTGGTCAAAAGGACTGGGGGCACAGTGGGCGAGACCCGAGACCGCCCACTGCCGCCAGAAGACGGACACCCTCCAGAGTGAGTGTCTGAAGACGGACGTAGTTATCGCTAAAGGACAGATAAGTGCAAGCCTCCAGTAATCTACCTTCTCTTATTCAGCCTGAACTTTTGGGACTTCGCCGTATTGTTCATCCTTTCTGTGTTATAGTTAAACCACAATCGTTTATTGTCCGATTTTACTGTTTTATTGTTGTGTTACTTAAATTTACACTCCCTCCGTGGAGAAACCAAATCTTGAATTAAACCTCTGCCATACTCTCTGCGTGCTGTGTGCGGCATCTGAGCCTTTTAACAGCTGCACTCTGAAACGCTATAATATATGAACATTGAATATATGAAATTGGAACTGCATTACTGCTGTTGAAAAGATGTTAAAAAATGAAGATACTTAGCGCGCAAATTGGCCAATTCGTGTGAACCCAACAGCCAGTGACAAGGCGTACGCCTTTTGTTGGGACCCTAAACATAACATGATGCCTCTCCTGAACTAAAAGCCTACAATTAAATGGGAAGGTACGATCAAGCTCTATTTAAAAACACCTTAGGCTGATGGGAGGAGTAGTCAGTCAGAAGGTGTGTACTACAAATATCAAAAAACTAACCGCCACTTCCAAACAGAAAAAGACAAGTGTGAACAGGTGCAAGGTAAGAGAGCCACTTTATTGCTAATATATACTTATTGGCTTTTCATATGTCACATATTGCTCTGAATGTATAATATGTTGCTGTGTACTGATCAATACTGTTTAATTACTCATATGTATTTTCATATTATGATAGTGATACTCTGAACCTATGTATTACATTGTGACTTCATTGCAATAAGGCATTACACAATGTGTGATTGCTACCATATTGTTAAAGGGAATATAATTCATAATTGTTATAAAAAATATATGACTTATTATTACTTTATATTTTGCAATTATGTATAATATTCCGATCGCTCCTAATATAATGCGGCATCATGGTATTTAAATGTATCTCTTAAATGGTTTAATGCATTTTGTATATGATAACAATGTTGGGGCTATAAATATGATACGAGTATCTGCAGTCTGCAACAATTCATACTGTGTTTGTAAGCAGTGCATGACGTATCTGCTCCAGGCCCTGCCTTTTCCTTCCCACTCCATCTATATCTATGTCCACCTATCTAATCACTTGTGCGATGCTCGTACTGAGATCTGTAAAAGCCATCTTAGGACAAACACATTGGTGCGAATGCGCATTTGGCTCTCTCTCCACGGGCATTCAGTGGCTGGTTTACACTATTTAATGTTCACATTCCCCCACCCTGACAAGCTGAGGAAGTCTTATGAAACGCGCGTTGGGGTGGAGGGACTTGGCACCCATATCTTTATCCTCAACTTTTCAGACAAGTGCACTAGGACCATAGCGCCACTGTTTATAAACATTGGATAAGTCTATATATTACTATATATATTACTTTGCACACTGTTTCTATAAATATATCTTAGATCCTTTATGACTATCTGTTCTTGTTATAATGAATATATACCATCTATGCCACATTATATAGTAGATATATACACTCAGTATATTGGGTTTCTATTCCGTTTCCCTCTCTTGAGACACCTATGTTTTTATATTTAATATGTCATTTAACAATTTGCTAAAAAAAAAAAAAAAATTAAGGATTTGTGTTTCACTTCTTTTACCCTGTGCATGTAATGAGATACATACACATAAAACAGGGTATTGTTATACTACTATGCTGTTACTATTATGCATAATGCAAGACGTCAGCCTAAGAATAAACTTCTTCTGGAATCTTCATACTTGTCTCTGCAGTTGAGTCAAGCTATCTGATGAAGTTTCTTGGTGTAAGTACGGGTCAATACAGACATCCATGGAAACACTGTCTCAAGAGCCTCACACTTGTAGCCCAGTTATGGAGTCAGAATGCCCAACCATTTAGTTTGACTGTTGGCGCATGCAAGCATCCTCAGACACCAGTCAGAACAGGGAATCGGGCGATCCTCATCCTGGAGACAGATGTGCGTCCCAAAGGTGGGTACTGCTTCTAGTAGACATAAAATGTCAGCTATGAGAAAACCTCTTTAATCAAAGTAACCCCCTCTGATAACCTAGTTTGTGCCTTGGTCTGCCTATTAAATAATTTTTCTAAACAAAAAATTACTTTTATGTTGCTGGAGTTGGGCAAGACGTAGTATCAGTTTAAGATTTACATTGACTATGAAAGCCAAATTTCAGATTCCATTAATATGATATATTTTTTTACATGGAGGTTTCATTAAAAGTGATACTTTTTTATTTTAAAGATATTAAAAAGAATGGAAAAAAATTCCCTAAATCAGTCATTTAGTATTTATAATAAAAAAATTGCAAAAATTAACATGTTAGAAAAACAACTTTCACTTTCTTCTTACATTTTGTCCCACTAAGAAATGCCTGTCATTTTCATGCTGAGTGAATGGAACTTGCAATAGAACATAATTATGTCTTCTGCATTTAAGAGACTTGAAAAGATAATGATGGGCTATTTTGCATATGCAAATTACACATCTCTGAACTATTAAAATAAACTAGTATCGTAATTTTCAGCTGTCATAATGAAAACTATGCATCAGGTTTTTGACTGAAAAAATTAATAAAATTTAAGGATCAAACCTAGAGCTGTTTTGTTACCAAAAAACACACATCCACTGAGCATGTGTCAGTTGTGTCAAGGTGTGACTGTGGGATAGCAGATGTGCACTTATACTGACCCTCAAGCTAGGGGTCCCTATCTATTCCTGTCCCCAGGATTTTGCTATCCCTGTCCCCAGAATTACCCCTGAAGGTGGGGATGTCTGGGCCTTGTTCCTTCCTATGCTCCTAAGTAGCACAAGTCTGTACAGTGTATGGGGGGAATACAAACAAGACAGACAGGGTAAAACGGAAGCACAATCACTCAGCATTTTCTCAGGGAAAGGAATATAACGTGTAAAGCCCGAGAGGCAACAAAGTAACATAAAGATTCCTAGGGAAACAGGAAAGGGTAAACAAACACCGCTCGTAACTGTAGATGAGCAGTTCGGTTTGGATCGGCGAATGTCCCGATGTTCGCCGAATAGTTTGGAGAACATATCCAAACCCCATTGAATTCAATGGGAGGCAAAACCAAATGCATAGACAACGCTTTCAGGGTGGTCCAAAAGCTGCCAAAACAGCTCAAACTAGGGGCAGACACCAGGAAAAGTGGCATCAATTGACCCAGACTACATATAGTATAATTGTGCAGCATGGATGCATGGGACAGGGCCTGGAGCAGCTTTTCTAGCTTAAACATTGATCAGTAACAGGTGGATGAGTGACAGGTGTAGGCCTGGTACTCTGAGAGCCCTGCCTAATTCAGGCAACACACATGAAGGAGACCCAACTTGGAGTCCAAACATTTCCAAAAACTAGGGGCAGACACCAGGAAAAGTGGCATCAATTGATCCACAGTAGAAATGTTGTAATGGCACAGCAGCAGTCAGCCATGGGCCATGCATGAGGTATCAGGGTCTGGGCCAGCATTTACAGCTTTGAATTTAACTTCAAAGTAAGAGGTGGGTGAGGGACTGGTGTAGGCCCGCTGTGCTGGGAGCCCTGACACCACATGCAACAGCTCAAGCTGCTTTTATGCTGAGCCACACTCAGGTGGCACAAATATCATCTTCGTAGACTGTTGTTAGAAAAATCTAAGGATAGTAACACAGTTAGTCGACTGTAAGTGCAGGCCTGCCGGTCTGACAGCCTTACTGCTACAGGCAACACACATGAAGGAGACCCTACAAACATTTCCAAAAATTAGGGGCAGACACCACTAAAGTGGCATCAATTTCCCCAGAGTAGAAATAGTACAGTACTGTTCAAAATAATAGCAGTCCAATATGACTAACCAGATTAATCACTGTGTATGGTATAAATTATATCACCACATGTCAAACAATTTACCAGTTGGTGCAGTAGATTCTAAGAAAACCACCAGACTCAGAATTCATGATCTGCATGATTTTGAGTCTGCGTATTTGAATAATTAATTGAAAGGGGGCGTGTTCAAAATAATAGCAGTGTGGAGTTCAATTAGTGAGGTCAATCATTCTGTGAAGAAACAGATGTCAATCAGGTGGCCCTTATTTAAGTCAGCACATGTTGCACATACATTTCCCCTTGAAAGCCTGAGAAATATGGGTTATTCGAGACATTGTTCAGAAGAACAGCCTACTTTGATTAACCTTAGAACGCATACCTGGGGCCTCGCAGGCCCGCCCTGTTAATTGTTTTCTATTTTCTGCAAGATTACTTTAGTTAGAATTTTGAAACTATAGGTATTCCTCAGGAATATAGTTGTTTGTCATTTCCAGTTGTTCATTTATTTTTATGTTACAGGCATTTTCGGTATAACAACTCTTTTTTGAAAATACCCATTTTTATGGTCATGCGTTCTAGGGTTAAAAAGTTTATTGGAGAGGGTAAAGCTTATAAAGAAGTGCAGAAAATGATAGGCTGTTCAGCTAAAATGATCTTCAATGCTTTAAAATGGAAAGCAAAACCAGAGAGACGTGGAAGAAAACGGAAGACTACCATTCGAATGGATTCGAAGAATAGCCAGAATGGCAAAGACTCAGCCAATGATCAGCTCCAGGATGATCAAAGACAGTCTCAAGTTACCTGTGAGTACTGTGACAGTTAGAAGACGCCTGTGTGAAGCTAATCTCTTAGCAAAAAGTCCCTACAAAGTCCCACTGTTAAAAAAAGACATGTACTGAAGCGGATACAAGTTGCCAAAGAAAACATCAACTGGCCTAAAGAGAAATGGAGAAACATTTTGTGGACTGATGAAAGTTAAATTGTTCTTTTTGGGTCCAAGGGCCACAGACAGTTCGCCAGACGATCCCCAAACTCAAGCCACAGTACATTCTGAAGACAGTGAAGCATGGTGGTGCAAGCATCATGATATGGGCATTAGTGATGATCGAGCCTGCTCGATTGATCCTTTCACCGAGCACACTCGGGTGCTGCCAGAGTATTTTCGGCATGCTCGACAATTATGTTCGAGCCGCCGCGGCTGCATGTGTCAGGGCTGTTAGACAGCTGCGACATATGCAGGGATTGCCTGTTTGTTATGAAATCCCTGCATGTGTCACAGCAGTCTAACAGCGACACATGCAGTCATAGAGGCTCGAACATAGTTGACGAGCCTGCCGAAAATACTCGGGCAGCACTCGAGCGTGCTTGGTGAAAGGGTTAACCGAGCACGCTTGATCATCACTAATGGGCATGTTTCTCTTACTATGGTGGTGTACCTATTTACCGCATACCAGGGATTATGGACCAGTTTCCACATATTAAAATACCTGAAGAGATCATGTTGCCTTACGCTGAAGGAGATATGCCCTTGAAATGGGTGTTTCAACAAGACAATGACCCTAAACACACCAGTAAACAAGCAAAATCTTGGTTCCAGTCCAATAAAATCAATATTACGGAGTGGCCAGCCCAATCCCCGGACCCTAATCCAATAGAACACTTGTGGAGTGACATCGAAAATGTCGTTTCTGAGGCAAAGCCAACAAATGCCAAAAAATTGTGGGATGTAGTCAAAGCATCCTGGGCTGGAATAACAGGTGACAGAAGTTGGTTGACTCTATACAACATAGATGTGAAGCAGTTCTAAAAAACTGTGGGTATACAACTAAATATTAGGTTAGTGATTCACAGGAATGCAAAATCCTCAAAAAAAGTACATATTGTGAGTTTGTAAAGACAAATGCAGACACTGCTATTTTTTAGAACAGCTCAATGTTCATTTTTTGTTACTTTCTGTAGATTAGTTAAAAATTATATACATTTATCTTCATGTTTTGAATCAGAAAACAGTGTGCAATGTTCCCAATGCATGGAAATAAAAACTAGTATAAAGATTTTGTGCATAACTCATGTTTTTGAACACACTGCTATTATTTTGAACACTGCTGGATAATGGGGCACTGTGTGCCTCACTGCTGTCTTGGGGAAAAGCATTCTAAAGATTGTCTACAAGCGTGTTTCGATACTCCAGCATGTGCACGTTCCTTTCCAGGGGAAAAAGCATCTGGCAAAATTTACTCTTGTATCGTGCATCTAACAGAGTGGCAACCCAGTAGTCAGCACTATTTCTAATCCTAACAATACGGGCATCATGTTTCAGATAGTGCAGCAAGAAGGCACATGTGTCGGGCACTTCAATGAGGTCCAATTCCATGGTGTGTTGGTGGTGGTGTAACACTCAAGCTTGCTTCGTTCGTCTCCTCCCTCCAACCATGGACAACAGAGAGGGGATCATTATCCTCTTCATCTCTTGACTGCTGCGCGCCCTTCACCTTTTCCTCCTCGTCCTCCTCCATTTGTTCCTCACCTTCACTAACCATTTGTCTGGTACCATGAGCCTCCCTCGAACTCTGTAATCCACCCTTCCATGGCACCCACCTATGCGACGACAGTCCGGAAGTTAGAGATATTGTTATCTCTTCCACATCCTCCTCTGCTTCCTCCTCTTCCTCTGGGACTACCACCTCTTCCTGCAGACTATTCAAAGTGTGCTCCAGCATGTAGATGACCGGAATAGTGATGCTGATGATGGCATCGTCAGCGCTAACCATCTTAGTAGCCATTTCAAAATTGTGCAGCACTGTTGAAATGCGTGTCTCATTAAGGGAGAGGTTGAGGGCACAGGTGGAGGCCCTAGAGGAGGTGGAGGAGGCAGAAGCAGTGGAGGAACTGTTAGATGCAGAGGTTTGTCCCGCAAGCCTTGGGGATTCCAAGACTTGTGGAGCAGCCCCTTCCCCGCCTGCCCCCACAGCCACCAGAGTCACCCAGTGCCTAATCAGCAAGAAGTAATGCCCCTGGCCATGCTTGCTCGTTCAGGTGTCAGTGGTGAAATGCACCCTGTCAGACATAGATTTTTTTCAAGGAACGGGTGATGTTATCTGCGACATGCTGGTGTAGCGCAGGCACACCTTTCTTAAGAAGTAATGGTGACTGGGCAACTGGTATTGGGGGACTGCGACGGCCATCGGCTTTTGGAAAACGTCTGTATCCAACAGGCGGCAAGGCAGCATTTCCGTGGCCAACAGATTGGAGATGGTGAAGAGATGAAATAAAGACCTTCATTTAAAAACTGCATTTTGTCATTTTGTGTTTACTTGTGTTATATTTGTCTAATATTCAAATTTGTTTTGAGATCTGAAACATTTAAGTGAGACAAGTAAGCAAAAGAATAAGAAATCAGGAAGGGGGCAAACACTTTTTCACACTGTACATATATATAACTTATAGACTGGTGGACAAAGAAGAACACTTTTCAACTCTGTATAAATGTAATGTCCCCGATTCATCAAGAAGGTTGTTTTTCTTGCAGTTTAGATGAGGGGGGCATGTAGGAGTCAGACACTCCTTACTCATTAAGAGGCATGAGCCTCTTAATTAATCAGAAATATCTAACCAGTGGCATGCGCCTCAGTGCACCTTGCCACAAATTTTACTCCAGTCCTTGATTGGAGTAAGATATCTTGCGTAAGGAACTCCACAGCTCGTCATGAATTAGCACACACGCATTTCCCACCCCAGCTCCGAGCATTTTTGCATATCTAAGACAAATGGACATGAAAATGACAAAAGTTGCAACATTTTTTTGAAAATACAAGTCACACAAAAAATTTGGCAACTTTTCAAAGCAATTTAAGCCATAATTCGAGCAAAATTGCTTTGATGAATCACAACCTATATATCTACAAAAAGGTCTGAATAAATATCTCTAAAACCTTAAGTAACATTAATCTAGCAGAGCATGTTCTTCTGTGATATACTATGTGTTAGGGTTCATGCACACGTTCATGCAAATCAGTCTGAGCACGAAATGCTAATGGACGGACTGGCTGCGGCTCTCCCAATGAGAGCATGACAGCTTCATGTATTTATATGAGGCTGTCACGCTCAAGTCAGGAGACCCGCTGTGAGTCCATGCATTGTGGTCCAAGATCCACAGACGTCTGCATGAGTCCTTAAAGAGTTTCTCTACTTTACATTGCAACTTTCCATCACAACTTGTCATTTCATGTGTTTTACATAAAAAGGAAAAGTCCAGACGAAAAAAAGTGTTTTTTCCTTTTTTTTTCTGCCTCTTAATTGTAAGCCCCATATTAAAACTAAACAGGCTATAACATCCTATAAGAATAAAGCTCATTTAACTGAACAAGAAATAATCTCTACTTTTATTGAATCTATTATGTCACTAGTTTAATGCAGCCCCAAGGGAAATACATTGTACAATGTTTTACCACTGTTCAAAATAAATGTTTCATTGAAAAAAAAAAAGAAAATGTTTGATTTGTTCAGAATGTTCACAGCATTAAATATTTAAAATTGTTAATTGTTGAAATTTTCACAATACTTGCTGTCACTTTTAAAATGATGTATGAACACTGGAACAAGATCGGTAATCATCCAATTGTTGTCAGAGGCAGGATTACAATGAAGGGTAACGCCTCTATTAGGAAACTAGAGGTAGATTATACAAGGTGTGACAGTTTGGGTTAAATTAGCTCATGGGATCAACATTCTATGGGTTAGATATTTGGCACAGAGAAATATATTACTCCCAGCACAGTAGATTTTTATTTTACATTGGCCTCAACCAGCTTTATTTCATTTTCACATGACAAAGCAAGTGACAACATGGTACAAAAAAAAATTCGAGGCCATTCTACAAAAATGCGGACGACAGTCCGAAATCGGACATGCATGATCAACATCATCATTTGGCCAGCAACCCTTATACACATTAGATTGTAGGCTGAACACACCTATATCATTCAGACGAAATAAGTCTAATGTGTATGGGCACAGAAATAATGGATCAGCACTCCGTCAGCGTGGCGCATGTGGAGTAAAATATGCAGAAAGGAAGTAATTCCGGGCACTCACATGTTCAGTGAATAATTCCTCTTTTATTTCATTGCTCCAAAGGACGTTCCAGCCTGTCCCAGGCTTTTTTCAACATTGTGAGTGTCAGAAATTACTTCCTTAATGTGTATGGGCAACTAAAGGCCCACTGTGCTGTGCCTCAAAAATAGGAGTGTTTGCCCATACCATTTTTGATGGCTCCTGCAGTCTGGCTTTGTCTGGCCACCCCAGACCGAGAGCACAGTCTGACCAGACTACACAACTTTCTAAAGGCAATCACTCTGTCACGATTCCACCTAACGGTGTGTCTGGACACAGTAAATAACAGTTCAGTAGTCCAATCTAGGGCAGGGGTGTGCTGAACTGTCAGTGTGTTGATTGACAGTTCAGCTGTCCAATCAGGGCCAGGATGTGCCAGGGCTTCCTCAACATGTCTCCTGTTCAGAGTAGTTGCCTGGTTATTTGTTGCCCGACCTTGGATTTTGCCTTTGACCATTTTGCCTTGTCCCTTTGTCTTGATCCGCTACCCTCCTGGAATGCTGACCTCGGACTATGAACCGACTACACCTTTGCCTTACCCCAGGGGAATCTACTTGTATCTCTGTCTGCCTGTATCTATGATGAGGAAAATCCTTGTGCTTCGGGGTGGCCTGTGGGCAGGTCTTTTCTTGCTGATCTGGCCTAGAGCACCAGGATAAGACCCTGCCTAAAGTCCCACCCCGGAGTACGAGCATATCATTAACTCAAAACTGCAAACACTGATTACACAAGAACCACAAGACGGATTTCTTCACCTCAGGTATCATATTAATCAGTGTAGCTGCCCCAACATGACATTGCCTGTAGTTTAATTAGCAAAATCCTGCTGACAGGTTCGCTTTAAGCAAACTGTGAATTGGCATAACAAAAAAAAAAAAAAAAATGTCTGCGCCAAATCTATCAGACAGTGTGTGCTACTGTGATAACTTTGGCACATCTAAAGACTTCTTGGGCTACATTTCCAATCAGACAACATTAGTAAATGTGCCCCTATATGTCTAAAGAGAACCTGACAGCTGACACATGAGCCCCTACGTGCACGTATACAGAGACCTGTCACTCCAGGGCAGCAGGAAGGGAGAAGCCGCCATGGACCCTTCTGTCTCCAGAGCAGCTCGGTCCCCAGTAGCATTTAAGGTATATTTTTCTTGCCGCAGAGTTTCAGAGTCAAACAAACCTGGCTGATATCATACAGCCAGCCTCTGATACATGATGTCCATGTATCAGCTGTCAGGTTCCCTCTAAGACCCTACACTCACTGTACAGGAAATGTAGTTTTCAGAATACATAGGAGGCTCAAATCTTCCACAATAGAAGACACCATAAAAGCCAGATTTCTGCCCTAACATATACAGTGGGTACGGAAAGTATTAAGACCCTTTTACATTTTTCACTCTTTGTTTCATTGCAGCCATTTGGTAAATTCTAAAAAGTTCATTTTTTTTCTCATTAAAGTACACTCTGCACCCCATCTTGACTGAGAAAAAACAGAAATGTAGAAATTTTTGCAAATATATTAAAAAAGAAAAACTGAAATATCACATGGTCATAAGTATTCAGACCCTTTGCTCAGACACTCATATTTAAGTCACATGCTGTCCATTTCCTTGTGATCTTCCTTGAGATGGTTCTACTCATTCATTGGAGCCCTGCTGTGTTTAATTAAACTGATAGGACTTGATTTGGAAAGGCACACACCTGTCTATATAAGACCTCACAGCTCACAGTGCATGTCAGACCAAATGAGATTCATGAGCTCAAAGGAACTGCCCAAGGAGCTCAGAGACAGAATTGTGGCAAGGCACAGATCTGGCCAAGGTTATAAAAGAATTTCTGCATTACTCAAGGTTCCTAAGAGAAATTTATGAAAAGCTTCATACCACCAAAAAAATTACATATTAAAGGGGTTGTTGAACTCCCTCAACTTTATAAATTTACTAAAATACCCAATACTCACCACCTTTAAACTCTGTCACTTCATCTCAGGTCGCTCTGTTGCCATCCAAGATGAGTCGGGTGACGTCTTGATCTTTAGTGATCTGTTACTTAGTTTAATGGTCAGTTGACTGGAACTGGACATTGTCCAAAAATGCAAACTTTGCCAAAAATTTGCATTTTTTTTTCGATTTATGCCAAAATTTGACATTGGTAAATTGATTCATTGATCAAACACGTAAATGTGGGTCAATAAATTATAAGATCTTAAAAGAACTGATCTGGTTTTGGGTCTTGTGGATCCGAATTGTTACCAGCTGGAGTCAAATAGTTTATTATTATTATTTTGGTGATGGCATTGATGATCATGGTTATGTCTCAGGGTAGCCACACTACATAAATGTTTTAACTTATTCTTATAGTATAGTCTTGGATGAGACTAGTTGGGCATGATCTGATAGTAAAAACTGTAACAGAAATAGTGGTGGAACCACTGTGCAGTGGACCAAGAAGAGTCTGGATTGGCATGACTGGACGAACACCTGACTCTTCTCTAGAGCCCCTGATGGTGGGGTTAGACTTGGCTCCTGATGGACGCCAGGTGCTACTCCAGGACAGACCTTGGACACACGGCAGCTGACCCCAAAGGGGCAGGTAGTTGGAATGGGTAGACTTGGCTAGTAGATAGAGACAGGCACGGGAGGAATACTGGAAGACAAGGTAGATGTAGACAGGTATGGCAGGTACGGCAGGCACAGCAGGTGCTGGCAAGTACGGCTGGTATATAGACTACCACAGCAGGTGCAGGCAGGTATGGCTGGTATACTGATTGGCATGTCAGGTGCAAGCAGATATGGCTGGTATACAGATAGGCACAGCAAGTGCAGGCAGGAATGGCAAGTATGGCTGGTATACAGGTGGGCACGGAAGGTACGGGTGGTATACAGGCAGACATAGGCAGGTACAGGCAGGTACTGGAAGATAAACTAGGACAGGGGACCTGAGAACTACCAAGCATGCAAACAAACAAACAGAGTATACACATTGCTCATGGACCTCCCAACAGGTGGAGGTGCCTTAAATAATAAGTGTCTCCCAGCCATAGGCTGGGGAACTTTAGGACGTTGTGCGTTGTCTCTCTAAGAGCCCAGGAGAGCGCCCTAAGCGCAGTGCCCGGGGACCTGTCTGAAATGTGCAGACCCCTAGAAGCAGCAGGAGTGGGAGAAAGTGCGGGATGTGGTGGTGAGTGAGTGGGCGTCCCCGCCGAGGGAGGGGAGGATGGAGAGTGCAGGGACACCCGCGATACAAAAACATCAATTTCAGTAGCTTTAATTGAAAGTTATAAAATATAAACAGTATTTTTATCGGCCCTAAAAGTTCTGGTCGTCCCATTCTGAGCAGTAGTATCTTATGCACGGTAGAGAGGCTGCAGAAACCCTGGTATGTCACATGAACATGTTTGCAATAGGGGAATGCATAGGGGAAGCCCCTTGAGAAAGCGGCTGCGGATGCAGCGAAACGCGTGTTGGGGATAAGTTACCACTTCAGGTGTGCTGCGCGCCTGCCCACAGCCCCCCTGGTAAGACCGTCTATGTGACTATATGCTGAGTTATATGGGAATTTGAATATGGGCATTACTAATATGTCAATTCAGGCATTGTATTACTAGGTTTGACGGGCCTTGCCTTACCTGCACTGCACTTTGGATTTATACTGTCAGCTACCTTTTAAACGAATCTGGTTTCAGGTATTTGTCTGGACAAGTGGGCTGAGCTGCTGCACATCTCTTTTGCTTTCATTTTTCTATTGATTTTCTGACTGTATTCTTATATTTAAAAATAAAATATGCATTTTTTAACCATTAAAACTCTGCTTCCTACTAACATTAAGAAACATCAGTTTTATTAACAGTCAACGTGTGAAATTAAAAGTGATAAATTTTTAACAAGTTAAAGGGTACAGTATATACAGTATTGTAACCACTACTATATTAGTTTAATATATCAAAAAAGCGTAGCAACTTTGACAATATTCTAAACTTAAAAAAATCTCCGGCCGTTTTATGAATACAACACCGTTGCCAATTGCACAAAAAAATCTGTTTCCTCTGGACAGTGCAGTGTTAATTCCTTCTTGCCGTGCTTTACTGAAACTGTAGAAAGGAGAAAATGGGAGAGAATAACTGTGGAGGGACATGGGTCCACATTGTAGCTCCTTACACAAAATGGAAAAAACATTGTAATCAAAAAAATATATGAAAAGTTTGAATTGTTGTTGTATAGTCATTGGAGTAATAGCAGATACATTGTAAGTGTACCTGTTTATATCTAATTATTTCTTATCTCCTTGATGTATGTATCATGTTGGCTTACCGCCATCCCCAAAGTGTCCATGATCTCCTCCCCTCCGCTTTCCTCCTTCTAGTTGTGTTTATATGGCCACCAACGTCTTCCTCTGGATGGGAACTCCACTACTGCCTCCAGGAAACATGTTGGTTCCCAGTCTTTTTCAGCACACATCTCGCCAACCAATGCCCAGCCGCCTAGGATACTAAGCAATAAGGGTCTATATTTCCTGAGTGTGTCCAAAGTATGTTTTTAAGTTGTCTTCCAATTAGTGACCCATTTTATACTCTGACCTTGCTTTTTATCTGCCTCCTAACCAGACCTTCTGCTATTCTTCTGTATTGAGAGAACTCTGCCTGCCCAGACCTCCTGCTTGACCATCATATTGATAAAACTGTACCTGCCCTGACCTGAAGTTGTGTACAATTCTCAAATTTTGTCTTGACCTAATGGTTTGATAACAGTGACTAGTACTGATATCCCGCTCCTCAATATGTTTGGTGAGGGCTCTGTTACAAATTTTGCATTGGGACCCAAGAGCTTTGAGTTTTATCTCTGGATTCTGGTTAAGTAGACCTCCATATCACAGAGCCATAGAGACTATGTTCGTTTCCATACTAGGTCATGTCACGCACCTGCCTGAGCTCAGCAGGGATTCACCACCTTCCCCTATGGCCGCTGCCCTCTGCTGTGCTCCATGTCGGGTGCTTCCATGACATCATCTGCCTAGGCTTACTTAAGGCTCACTAACACAAACACCTGTGTCTTGGTATTAAGACTCCTAGTCTTGAGTCTTTTTTGTTTGCTGTGCTCCTGTCTTAGCTCCTGTTCTGCACCCTACTTGTGTCCTTGCATACCTGCTGCCCTTATTGCTTCCTTTCCTTTCTACACCTCTCCTCCTGAGGTCTCCGCTGTTTCTAGTCTTTGCTCCACACGTGCCTTTCTGCCTGCTACACCAACGCTTGGGGTCCAAGTGCCCACCAAACCTGAGGCTTAGAGGATCCACCTCACCTGGTGAGTCTAACAAGTCATCGGCCATTTCATAAATTTTGGTTTGCTTTCATCTTATGTTTATGGCTAGAAGTCATGTTTTCTTAACACACAATACTTATACTATACAAACTACTAGCAATAATGTTCTGAAAATATGCTAAAATATAGAAATATATTTAGTTTTCAATATGCAGCCTCTCTAGTATGTTGTATTCACTTTTGGGTTCGTAGATTTCATTTGAAGTCTTTGTAACTCAGGACATTTTCGTGCAGTTGAACCCCCTCGCTCGCTCCCCTCTCGTACATCTATGCATTTCTGTTCCTTTGGTGTGTTAAATATTAACATTCAGCCGTGTGAAATAACTCGTGTGTATAACATTATCCAAGTCATTGATATATGTTACATTGCGTAGAATGTTAATAGCTTTATACACTCCTATAGGGAAGGTCAGTCAGAAGTACGGAGGGGGAGATGGTGGAAAATAGCAGGGCTGCACAATGAATGAATGAATCAATCAATGAATCTATTAAAGGGGTTTGTAGGAGTTTTATATTGATAGGGTATTAAAATTAGATTGGGGGGGTCCGACTCATGACACTCCCATCAATCAGTTGATTAAAGAGGGCAAAGTTTTCCAGTAAGGACCATGTCGGCTTAATTTTATAATTGCTGTGACTGCTACTCCAGCTCACTTAAAGTGAATGGGATTGAGCTGCAATAGCATGCACAACTACTACAAGATGGTTAGAGATGTGCAGATCAAGAATAAAATCAGTGGGAGTATCGGTAGTTGGACCCTCAATGTCCATGGCAATGTCCATATATACATGTATATATACAGGGTGGTCCAAAAGTAGGTGGACAGAAAGTGTAATAAGGTTATGAAGGGGGAGATTTATGAAACAAAATCCAGTAATTTTAGATAACATTATGTGGAGTGATGAAGCTTCTTTCAAATTATCCGGCCATATTAACAGAGATAATTGTATTTACTGGTATAATGAGAACATACATTTAACATTAGAGCAACAACTAAATGAGCCTGGTGTCAATGTTTGGGGTGGTATTTCCAGTTTTGGTGTTTTAGGACTAGTGATAAGCGAGCATGCTCGACACTGCTCGGTACTCGCCCGAGCATCACGCTACTCGGGATGTTCGGCGAGCATCGAGCATTTCCGGGTTACTCGGGCGGGAGCTCGGGTCTCCGCCCTGCATGTTTGGCGCTCTTTACAGAGCCAATGAACATGCAGGGATTGCCAGCCAGTCACTGTAATGCCGCAGCCATGTTGGTTGTGGGCATTACAGTGATTGGCTGGCCGCACAGTGTCAACTCGAGTATTTAAAACCGGGCGCCGCCATCTTGGACACAGTCGCTCCGGATTAGACAGTGTAGGGACAGCGCTGCTGATTTAGGGAGAGATATAAACTGCGAAATAGTTAGTGTAGGGTCTGTAAAGGCTGCCAGATCAAACAAACAGTCCTTCTCAGGACTAATATCCATCCCAGATACCAGGCAGACAGGCAGGCTGTATAGGAGACACAGTGATTATACCAGCAAACGCTGCATTACAGTCCTGTGTGCTCCTGTTTCTGAAATTGCTGGACTTAGCTCCAGGTCTCGTGGGCCAGTAAAAATCCTTTTTTTTTCATCTAAATCCTCTTTTTTTTTTCCTCCTTCACACTGTACAAATACCCATCTTATTAACCTATTGGTGTCCCCCCAAAAAAAGAAAGTGTGTCTCTGATTTTTCAGACACAAATATATCTGTTGAAAAGAGTCTGGTATAGGCCACAGAAACAGAAGTGTGGTTTTGCAGTTCCAAGGGTCAAATCTCTGTATTATCCAGATTTGGGCCTTTTGTATCTAAAAAAAAACAGTTTGAGTGTGTCGCTCACTGTTCAGCCGTAAATATATATATTTAAAAAAGTCTGGTATACACCAGTAAATTATAACTGTGGGTTTGCTGTTCCACGGTAAAAAATCTCTACTATCCTGTTTTTCGCATTTTTTGCCTTAAAAAAAAACAGTAGTGTCTCCTGACTGTTCAGACAAAAATATGTCTGTTGAAAATAGTCTGTTGTAGGCCCGACAAATCCCAGTGTGGTTTTGCAGTTCCACGGGTCAAATCTCTGTATTATCCAGATTTGGGCCTTTTGTATCTAAAACAAAACAGTTTGAGTGTGTCGCTCACTGTTCAGCCGCAAATATATATATTTAAAAAAGTCTGGTATACACCAGTAAATTATAACTGTGGGTTTGCTGTTCCACGGTAAAAAATCTCTATTATTCAGGTTTTGGTATTTTTTCCATAAAGAAAAACAGTAATAGTTTCTCCCTGATTGTTCTCATTGTTTAAAAGAGTCGGGTGTAGGCCAGAGAAATAGAACTGTGGTTTTCCTCTTCCACGGTTCTAATCTACTTTTTATTACCCTTTTTCCATAGATAGTGCAAGTGTAAGCTATTTTACTTCCTTTACAATAGGCAAGGCGCGTGGCAAGGGACGTGGAAGTGGACGTTCTGGTGATGGTGCGTGCAGAGGACGGGGCCGTGGCCAAGGTGACAATGTGCCACATCCAACAGCCACATCTTCTCGCTCCCACTTCTTGACCGAATTACTAGGGAAGCACAGAACAACACCAGTATTGCGAACTGATCAGTGTGAACAGGTTATTAATTGGATAGCAGATAATACTTCCAGTTACCTGGGCACCACCACCTCCGGTCTGTCTTCCACACGGTCAACTCTTAGTAGCCGTGAGTCTCGACCGCATACTCCTCCTCACCCTGATGCTCCTTCCTCCCACCATGCCGAGTGTCGTCAGACAGCAACTGATCCCACACTTGGACACTCTGAAGAGCTGTTCACTGGTCCATTTCCAGATTTGTGCCCCTCGCTTGCTCCTCTTGAAGTGGTGGTAGAGGAGATCCCATGTAGCGATGCCCAAATATTTGAACAGCCACGGCCACAGGAAGTCGACGCTGGCTATTTGTCACAAGAGGTGGACGATGACGAGACACAATTGCCAGGAAGTGAGGAGGAGGATTGTGGTGCGCAAGTGGAAGAGGAGGAGATGGTGGATGATCTAGTAACTGACCCAACGTGGCAGGAGGACATGCAGAGTGAGACCAGCAGCACACAGGTGGAGGGAGGCAGAGTACCCCAACAGACAGGAAGAAGCAGTGTGGTGGCCGCAGACAGAAGGCGGGCAACCGTTCCCCGTAACACCAACATGAGGGACGTTGCCAGTGCAACCGGTAGGTCTTACAGAGTCTGGAATTTTTTTAAGACTCTGCTGATAACCCCAAAAAGGCCATTTGTACCACCTGCCATGCCAGCATCAGCAGGGGTGACAAAACTACCAGCCTGACCACCACCAGCATGATCAGGCACAAGTCAGCAAAGCACCCGACTTTGTGGGGCGAACCCCAGGGTCCACGACCAGTGTCAGCGGGCGTCACCACTGCTTCTTCCGCTGTTGTGCGTTCAATAGAACCCCCTGTTGTGTGTGCAAGGCAATCCCCTGTCCATACTGCATGTAAAGATGCCCCCTCCTCTCAGTCTTCACTTTTTATGGCAGTTTCTCAAGAAACAACATCAACGTCCACGTCCACGTCCCACCGCAGTGTTCAATTGTCCATATCCCAGACCTTTGAACGAAAGCGCAAATTCGCAGCTAACGCCCCACAGGCCACAGTCCTAAATTCGCACATTTCACGACTGCTTGCGTTGGAAATGCTGCCTTTTAGGCTGGTGGAGACGGAATCCTTCCGCAACCTTATGGCGGTGGCCGTCCCTCGGTACTCGGTCCCCAGCCGACACTATTTTGCCCAGTGTGCCATCCACCCACTACACAAGCACGTGTCCCAAAACATCTGCCGTGCCCTCAACAACGCAGTTACTGGGAGAGTCCACCTGACAACGGACACGTGGACAAGTGCTTGTGGCGAGGGACGGTACATCTCCCTAACGGCACACTGGGTAAACATAGTGGAAGCCGGGACCCAGTTGGACCTTGGGACGGAACACATCCTCCCCACACCGAGGATTGCGGGCCCTATGTCAGTCAGAGTTGCCCCCACAGTGTACAGCTCCTGCGCATCATCCTCCTCCTCATGTTCAGCCTCCATCTCAGATATCACCACATCAGTTACAAGCTGGAAGCACTGCAGTACTGCCTCCGCCAAGTGGCAACAGGCTGTGCTGAAACTCATAAGCTTAGGTGATAAACCTCACACTGCTTGTGAGTTGTGACAGCTGTGAAAGAACAGGCAGATCTGTGGCTGAGACCGCTGAACCTACATCCAGGCATGGTCGTGTGTGACAATGGCCGTAACCTGGTGGCGGCTCTGAGGCGAGGCGAGATCACACACGTACCATGCCTTACTCATGTGCTCAACCTCGTGGTTCAGCGGTTTCTTAAATCGTACCCCGAGTTGCCAGATCTGCTCGTGAAAGTACGCCGCCTATCAGCTCATTTTCGCAAGTCGGATACAGCTTCTGCCGCCCTTGCTGTGTTGCAGCAGCGTTTGCAGCTTCCGGCACACCAACTGGTGTGTGATGTCCCCACACGTTGGAACTCTACCCTCCACATGTTGCTAAGGATTTGTGAGCAGAAGAGAGCAGTTGTGGAGTACCAGCTGCAACAAGGCCGTCGATATTCAGGTCAGACTCCACACATAAGATCTCAGGAGAGGACCTGGATGTCTGACATATGTACCATCCTGACAAACTTTGAGGAGGCCACCAAGATGGTGAGTGGCGATGACGCCATCATTATGTCAGCATCCCACTTGTCTGTCTTTTGCAACGCTCTCTGCAGAGAATTAAAGAAGAGGCATTGCAGCCAGAGTATTATGAGATGGATCAAGAAGCCGTAGCGGGCGATTACTCACAGCCCAGCCTCATCTCATCCCAACATGCATTGGGGGACAATGAGGGAGAGGAGGAGGAGGAGGAAGAACAGGAGCTGGTATCATGCGTTGTAGACGGTAGTACCTGTACAACTGTCATACAGTCGGTTCAGCGTGGGTGGCCTGAGGACAGGGGGGGAGGAGGAGGAGGAGGAGGGCATGGTCAGTCGTCATCTTGGTGAGGACACGGAAATCTTGCCCATTACCAGTCTGGCACGCATGGCTGACTTTATGTTACGCTGCCTTAACCGTGACCCTCGCGTTGTTAAAATGTTGGGTGACAGTCATTACTGGTTGGTGACACTTGTAGACCCCCGCTACAAGGAGAACTTTCACTCTCTTATTCCTGAGGTGGAGAGGTCTGCAAAAATGGGGCAGTACCAGAAGGCCCTTGCTGTTAAAAAAATTCCCACCTGAACACGCTAGCGGCAGAGGTCACAGTTCATTGTTGCCCAACCAAGGCGTACATGCAAGAGAGACGCAACTCCAATCCAGCAGAGGCAGGGGAACACTGTCAACGTTCTGGGACAGTTTTCTCAGACCCTCCCTTCGGACAGACCCTGAGGCGCGGGGTACTCTCACAAGGAGTGGAAAGTTTCAAAAGATGGTGAGGGAGTACCTTGTCGACCGTACCAGCGTCCTCCGTGATTCCTCTGTGCCTTTTAATTATTGGGTATCCAAGCTGGGCACTTGGAATGAACTCGCTCTGTACGCCTTGGAGGTCCTGGCCTGCCCTGCCGCTAGCGTGTTATCGGAGCCTGTTTTTAGTGCCGCTGGGGGAATTATAACTGATAAGCGCACTCGCCTGTCAACTGACAATGCTGACAAGCTGATCCTTATCAAAATGAACAAGGGCTGGATTGGGCCAGACTTCTCATCATCACCAAATGACCGCAGAGTAACATAAAGTCAAATCCACTGTGTTATTTCGGGAGGTGTATTCACATGCACCGCTTCACACCCACACATGGGTATACGCTTCCTCATTTCGGCTGTTTTATGTTCTTCTCCTTATCCTCAGCCTCCACCACCACTATACCACCAGGGTGACCGTGGTCCGTGTTGCCATTATTGAAAGTTCCTCCATCGTGATTTTTGTCAGCTTTTGCTTGGAAGGCATAAGCAAAGACTGTGGGAGACCCACTCCCCAATAATGGGAATAATATTTTTAAGATGCTGTACTGTATAGCTCTTCCAAGGGGCATTAAAAGTGTCTTGTTATACCACTCTGACCTTCACGTCTCTTCTGAGGGGCATTAAAAGCGTCTTGTTATACCACTCTGACCTCCATGTCTCTTCCAAGGGGCATTAAAAGTGTCTTGTTATACCACTCTGACCTCCAAGTCTCTTCTGAGGGGCATTAAAAGCATCTTGTTATACCACTCTAACCTCCACGTCTCTTCTGAGGGGCATTAAAAGCGACTTGTTATACCACTCTGACCTCCACGTCTCTTCCGAGGGGCATTAAAAGCGTCTTGTTATACCACTCTGACCTCCACGTCTCTTCCAAGGGGCATTAAAAGCGTCTTGTTATACCACTCTGACCTCCATGTCTCTTCTGAGGGGCATTAAAAACGTCTTGTTAAACCACTCTGACCTCCACGTCTCTTCCGAGGGGCATTAAAAGCGTCTTGTTATACCACTCTGACCTCCACGTCTCTTCCGAGGGGCATTAAAAGCGTCTTGTTATACCACTCTGACCTCCACGTCTCTTCTGAGGGGCATTAAAAGCGTCTTGTTATACCACTCTGACCTCCACGTCTCTTCCGAGGGGCATTAAAAGCGTCTTATTATACCACTCTGACCTCCACGTCTCTTCCGAGGGGCATTAAAAGCGTCTTGTTATACCACTCTGACCTCCACGTCTCTTCCAAGGGGCATTAAAAGCATCTTGTTATACCACTCTGACCTCCACGTCTCTTCTGAGGGGCATTAAAAGCGTCTTGTTATACCACTCTGACCTCCACGTCTCTTCCAAGGGGCATTAAAAGCGTCTTGTTATACAACTCTGACCTCCACGTCTCTTCTGAGGGGCATTAAAAGCATCTTGTTATACCACTGTGACCTCCACGTCTCTTCCAAGGGGCATTAAAAGCGTCTTGTTATACCACTCTGACCTCCACGTCTCTTCCGAGGGGCATTAAAAGCGTCTTGTTATACCACTCTGACCTACACGTCTCTTCCGAGGGGCATTAAAAGCATCTTGTTATACCACTCTGACCTCCATGTCTCTTCCGAGGGGCATTAAAAGCGTCTTGTTATACCACTCTGACCTCCACGTCTCTTCTGAGGGGCATTCAAAGCGTCTTATTATACCACTCTGACCTCCACGTCTCTTCCAAGGGGCATTAAAAGCGTCTTGTTATACCACTCTGACCTCCACGTCTCTTCTGAGGGGCATTAAAAGCGTCTTGCTATACCTCTCTGACCTCCACATCTCTTCCAAGGGGCATTAAAAGCGTCTTGTTATACCACTCTGACCTCCACGTCTCTTCCAAGGGGTATTAAAAGCGTCTTGTTATACCACTCTGACCTCCACGTCCCTTCTGAGGGGCATTAAAATCATCTTGTTATACAACTCTGACCTCCACGTCTCTTCTAAGGGCATTAAAAGCGTCTTGCTATACCACTCTGACCTCCACGTCTCTTCCAAGGGGCATTAAAAGCGTCTTGTTATACCACTCTGACCTCCACGTCTCTTCCGAGGGGCATTAAAAGCATCTTGTTATACCACTCTGACCTCCACGTCTCTTCCAAGGGGCATTAAAAGCGTCTTGTTATACCACTCTGACCTCCACGTCTCTTCCGAGGGGAATTAAAAGCATCTTGTTATACCACTCTGACCTCCACGTCTCTTCTGAGGGGCATTAAAAGCATCTTGTTATACCACTCTGACCTTCACGTCTGTTCTGGGGGGCATTAAAAGCGTCTTGTTATACCACTCTGACCTCCACGTCTTTTCTGAGGGGCATTAAAAGCGTCTTGTTAAGCTACTGGGACCTCCACAACTCTTCGAACGGGCATAATTTTTGGAAGCTTTTGCTTGGAAGGCATAAGCCAATACTACCGGAGACCCGCTCCACAATAATGGGACTAATGTTTGTAATATGCTGTACTGCATGGCTCTTGTAAGAGGCATTGCAAGTTGCTCCGTCCTAATTTTTGGAAGCTTTTGCTTGGAAGGAATAAGCAAATACTATGGGAGACCCACTCCCCAATAATGGGACTAATGTTTGTAATATGCTGTACGGCATGGCTCTTGTAAGAGGCATTGCAAGTTGCTCCATCCTAATTTTTGGAAGCTTTTGCTTGGAAGGCATAATCAAATACTATGGGAGACCCACTCCCCAATAATGGGACTAATGTTTGTAATATGCTGTACTGCATGGCTCTTGTAAGAGGCATTGCAAGTTGCTCCGTCCTAATTTTTGGAAGCTTTTGCTTGGAAGGCATAAGCAAATACTAAGCTTTTGTTTGGAAGGCATAAGCAAATACTATGGGAGACCTACTCCCCAATAATGGGACTAATGTTTGTAATATGCTGTACGGCAAGGCTCTTGTAAGAGGCATTGCAAGTTGCTCCGTCCTAATTTTTGGAAGCTTTTGCTTGGAAGGCATAAGCCAATACTATGGGAGACCCACTCCCCAATAATGGGAATAATGTTGGTAATATGCTGTACTGTATGGCTCTTGTAAGGGGCATTAAAAGCGTCTTGTTGTACCATTCTGACCTCCACGTCTCTTCTGAGGGGCATTAAAAGCATCTTGTTATACCACTCTGACCTCCACGTCTCTTCCGAGGGGCATTAAAAGCGTCTTGTTATACCACTCTGACCTCCACGTCTCTTCTGAGGGGCATTAAAAGCGTCTTGTTATAGCACTTTGACCTCCACGTCTCTTCCAAGGGGCATTAAAAGCGTCTTGTTATACCACTCTGACCTCCACGTCTCTTCTGAGGGGCATTAAAAGCGTCTTGTTATACCAATCTGACCTCCACGTCTCTTCCGAGGGGCATTAAAAGCATCTTGTTATACCACTCTGACCTCCACGTCTCTTCCAAGGGGCATTAAAAGCGTCTTGTTATACCACTCTGACCTCCACGTCTCTTCCGAGGGGCATTAAAAGCGTCTTGTTATACCACTCTGACCTCCACGTCTCTTCTGAGGGGCATTAAAAGCGTCTTGTTATACCACTCTGACCTTCACGTCTCTTCTGAGGGGCATTAAAAGCGTCATGTTATACCTCTCTGAGCTCCACATCTCTTCTGAGGGGCATTAAAAGTGTCTTGTTAAGCTACTGGGACCTCCACGACTCTTCGAACGGGCATCATTTTTGGAAGCTTTTGCTTGGAAGGCATAAGCCAATACTACCGGAGACCCACTCCTCAATAATGGGACTAATGTTTGTAATATGCTGTACTGCATGGCTCTTGTAAGAGGCATTGCAAGTTGCTCCGTCCTAATTTTTGGAAGCTTTTGCTTGGAAGGAATAAGCAAATACTATGGGAGACCCACTCCCCAATAATGGGACTAATGTTTGTAATATGCTGTACGGCATGGCTCTTGTAAGAGGCATTGCAAGTTGCTCCATCCTAATTTTTGGAAGCTTTTGCTTGGAAGGCATAATCAAATACTATGGGAGACCCACTCCCCAATAATGGGACTAATGTTTGTAATATGCTGTACTGCATGGCTCTTGTAAGAGGCATTGCAAGTTGCTCCGTCCTAATTTTTGGAAGCTTTTGCTTGGAAGGCATAAGCAAATACTAAGCTTTTGTTTGGAAGGCATAAGCAAATACTATGGGAGACCTACTCCCCAATAATGGGACTAATGTTTGTAATATGCTGTACGGCAAGGCTCTTGTAAGAGGCATTGCAAGTTGCTCCGTCCTAATTTTTGGAAGCTTTTGCTTGGAAGGCATAAGCCAATACTATGGGAGACCCACTCCCCAATAATGGGAATAATGTTGGTAATATGCTGTACTGTATGGCTCTTGTAAGGGGCATTAAAAGCGTCTTGTTATACCATTCTGACCTCCACGTCTCTTCTGAGGGGCATTAAAAGCATCTTGTTATACCACTCTGACCTCCACGTCTCTTCCGAGGGGCATTAAAAGCGTCTTGTTATACCACTCTGACGTCCACGTCTCTTCTAATGGGCATTAAAAGCATCTTGTTATACCACTCTGACCTCCACGTCTCTTCCAAGGGGCATTAAAAGCGTCTTGTTATACCACTCTGACCTCCACATCTCTTCTGAGGGGCATTAAAAGCGTCTTGTTATACCAATCTGACCTCCACGTCTCTTCCGAGGGGCATTAAAAGCATCTTGTTATACCACTCTGACCTCCACGTCTCTTCCAAGGGGCATTAAAAGCGTCTTGTTATACCACTCTGACCTCCACGTCTCTTCCGAGGGGCATTAAAAGCGTCTTGTTATACCACTCTGACCTCCACGTCTCTTCTGAGGGGCATTAAAAGCGTCTTGTTATACCACTCTGACCTTCACGTCTCTTCTGAGGGGCATTAAAAGCGTCATGTTATACCTCTCTGAGCTCCACATCTCTTCTGAGGGGCATTAAAAGTGTCTTGTTAAGCTACTGGGACCTCCACGACTCTTCGAACGGGCATCATTTTTGGAAGCTTTTGCTTGGAAGGCATAAGCCAATACTACCGGAGACCCACTCCTCAATAATGGGACTAATGTTTGTAATATGCTGTACTGCATGGCTCTTGTAAGAGGCATTGCAAGTTGCTCCGTCCTAATTTTTGGAAGCTTTTGCTTGGAAGGCATAAGCAAATACTAAGCTTTTGCTTGGAAGGCATAAGCAAATACTATGGGAGACCCACTCCCCAATAATGGGAATAATGTTTGTTATATGCTGTACGGCATGGCTCTTGTAAGAGGCATTGCAAGTTGTTCCGTCCTAATTTTTGGAAGCTTTTGCTTGGAAGGCATAAGCCAATACTATGGGAGACCCACTCCCCAATAATGGGAATAATGTTGGTAATATGCTGTACTGTATGGCTCTTGTAAGGGGCATTAAAAGCGTCTTGTTATACCATTCTGACCTCCACGTCTCTTCTGAGGGGCATTAAAAGCATCTTGTTATACCACTCTGACCTCCACGTCTCTTCCGAGGGGCATTAGAAGCGTCTTGTTATACCACTCTGACGTCCACGTCTCTTCTGATGGGCATTAAAAGCATCTTGTTATACCACTCTGACCTCCACGTCTCTTCCAAGGGGCATTAAAAGCGTCTTGTTATACCACTCTGACCTCCACGTCTCTTCTGAGGGGCATTAAAAGCGTCTTGTTATACCACTTTGACCTCCACGTCTCTTCCAAGGGGCATTAAAAGCGTCTTGTTATACCACTCTGACCTCCACGTCTCTTCTGAGGGGCATTAAAAGCGTCTTGTTATACCAATCTGACCTCCACGTCTCTTCCGAGGGGCATTAAAAGCATCTTTTTATACCACTCTGACCTCGACGTCTCTTCCAAGGGGCATTAAAGCGTCTTGTTATACCACTCTGACCTCCACGTCTCTTCCGAGGGGCATTAAAAGCGTCTTGTTATACCACTCTGACCTCCATGTCTCTTCTGAGGGGCATTAAAAGCGTCTTGTTATACCACTCTGACCTTCACGTCTCTTCTGAGGGGCATTAAAAGCGTCTTGTTATACCTCTCTGAGCTCCACATCTCTTCTGAGGGGCATTAAAAGCGTCTTGTTAAGCTACTGGGACCTCCACGACTCTTCGAACGGGCATCATTTTTGGAAGCTTTTGCTTGGAAGGCATAAGCCAATACTACCGGAGACCCACTCCTCAATAATGGGACTAATGTTTGTAATATGCTGTACTGCATGGCTCTTGTAAGAGGCATTGCAAGTTGCTCTGTCCTAATTTTTGGAAGCTTTTGCTTGGAAGGCATAAGCAAATACTATGGGAGACCCACTCCCCAATAATGGGACTAATGTTTGGAATATGCTGTACTGCATGGCTCTTGTAAGAGGCATTGCAAGTTGCTCCGTCCTAATTTTTGGAAGCTTTTGCTTGGAAGGCATAAGCAAATACTAAGCTTTTGCTTGGAAGGCATAAGCAAATACTATGGGAGACCCACTCCCCAATAATGGGACTAATGTTTGTAATATGCTGTACGGCATGGCTCTTGTAAGAGGCGTTGCAAGTTGCTCCATCCTAATTTTTGGAAGCTTTTGCTTGGAAGGCATAAGCAAATACTATGTGAGACACACTCCCCAATAATGGGAATAATGTTGGTAATATGCTGTACTGTATGGCTCTTGTAAGGGGCATTAAAACCATCTTGTTAAGCTACTGTGACCTCCACGTCTCTTCAAAGGGGCATTAAAAGTGTCTTCTTAAGCCACTCTGAACTCCACAGCTCTTCCAAGGGGTATTGAAATGTTGTTTTTAATTACCTCTAATCTCCACGACTCTTCCAACGGGAATTGCATTTCCTCCTAATTTTAGTCAGCTTTAGCTTTTCAATGCAAAGGCGAAAACTAAGGGAGACACACTCCCCAATAATGTGTAGAAGGTTTTTAGTACGCTGTAATCCACGTTTGTTTCAAGGGGCATTGCAGTTCCTCATAATTTTAGGAAAGCCTTCCATTCACTGCTTAGGCCAACAGTGCACAGGAGACCCAGTTGCTATAAATGGAAAAAAAGGTTTCGTTAAGGCCCTCTGACCTCCATGTCATTTCCAAGGGGCATTGGAGTGCCTCAAAATTTTTGGTAGGCATTGCACTCACTGTATGCCCTATAACTGTGTAGCCGAACCGCTCCTTTTGTTACAGAAACATATCCTACAAGACATATGTGGTTGACTGGCCTGATATTGATGTGAATGGTCCCTGTTCCTCCTGCTCTTTCTCCTTTGCCACTACCTCATCCATCATTTATCACCTGAAGCTTTGTTTTAACGGGAGTCATAGAACTTGGATAGTAGCAGGAAAACATCCAGCAATCCTCGGAGGAGGTAGGATATGCGCCAAAACACTGACCACCTCAGGCCTAGCCGCTACTACATACATGCGCTTGCATTCTTTGAAAACAAAGCAGATGCTAACTTCTATCATCCTCATCATGCTCCTCACCTTGGCACTCTCAACTCCCCTGATGGAGAAGCCAGGGCCCACCGGAGGAGTCTGGTTCTCTGCTGGGCTCGTCCAATGCTGCCCTAAAGCAGGCCGGGCTAAGAAAAGTGTGTCGGGGGATGTACCAAGGAGAAATAGGGGCGGCTGGGGACCATTTATGGACACCCGGCTGCCCCCAGGCGGCTGGGGACCGTGTGTGGACACCCGGCCGCGGGGCGGCTGGGGACCGAGTATGGACACCCGGCCGCCCCCTGGCGGCTGGGGACCGAGTGTGGACACCCAGCCGCTGGGCGGCTGGGGACTGAGTATGGATTCCAGGCCGCCAACGCAGCCATGACGTGGTGGCCAGATTCCGCTTCCACATGCCTAAAAGGCCCTTTTTCAAGTGCAAGCAAGCAGCAGTATGGTATTGCAGCCTGGGGGTGGGTGGGTGGCAGGCTGCATACTTGCGCTTGCATTGCAAGGAATGGGAGAGGTACAATTGAACACTGCCCTGGGACAAGGACTTGAACGGGGATAGTTGCAAGTCTGCAACGACAGGTGCAGGGTGGGAGGCATCTTCGCATGTACCATGAACAGGGGTTTGGCATGCACACACTACAGCGGAATAGGCTGTCCTTCCCACTAAATGCACTGGGGAGGGCACAGGTAATGTTTTGGTATGCGCGCTTAATCTTATGTATAAGGCACACCAGGACAAATAGGGGCGGCTGGGGACTGAGTATGGATACCTCTCTGCCGAAGCAGACATGAGGTAGTGGCCAGCTTCGGCCTCCTCCAAACTAAAAGGCCCCATTTCAAGTGCAAGCTAGCAGTATGGCATTGCAGCCTGGGGGTGGGTGGGTGGCAGGCTGCACACTTACGCTTGCATTAAAAGAAAACAAAGCAGATGCTAACTTCTATCATCATCATCATGCTCCTCACCTTGGCACTCTCAACTCCCCTGATGGAGAAGCCAGGGCCCACCGGAGGAGTCTGGTTCTCTGGTGGGCTCGTCCAATGCTGCCCTAAAGCAGGCTGGGATAAGAAAAGTGTGTGGGGGGATGTTCCAAGGAGAAATAGGGGCGGCTGGGACCGTTTATGGACACCCGGCTGCCCCCAGGCGGCTGGGGACCGTGTGTGGACACCCGGCTGCGGGGCGGCTGGGGACCGAGTGTGGACACCTGGCCGCCAGGTGGCTGGGGACTGAGTATGGATACCAGGCCGCCAACGCAGCCATGACGTGGTGGCCAGATTCCGCCTCCACATGCCTAAAAGGCCCAATTTCAAGTGCAAGCAAGCAGTATGGTATTGCAGCCTGGGGGTGGGTGGGTGGTTGGCTGCATATTTGCGCTTGCATTGCAAGGAATGGGGGAGGTACAATTGAACACTGCCCTGGGACAAGAACTTGCACGGGGATAGTTGCAAGTCTGCATCTTCTGATGCGGCAATGATCACTTCTGATGGGCACACTTTTAGGCAGTGACCTGGGTGTCAGAGATGCTTCCAGGGGTCTTCCCCATGGTGTTCCCATGTCTTTTCAGCACTGTATGCATGTGTCACACAGCACATGGCCAGATAAGGTTGTAAAATGTTAAAATGACATTTCCCGGTGAATGCATTTGTCCCGGTTGAAAGCAATACAAAAGTGCAAAAACGCATAAAAAATGCTACTTGTGAACATAGCCCAAGGTGTGGAGGAGTATTTTTTGGGGGGGTTATTTATTTTACCTTATACACAAGTCTTTACCCTGGAAAGGAACTTCCTTAACATATTTCACAGGAAAGCAGTTTCAGTTTCGTTTTTGAATGTTTTATTGTGAGCCCTTAAAAGTGGCTTAATACCTCTGAATATGTTGTTGACAGCAGTGACCTGGGGGTCAGAAATGCTTCCTGGGGCAATCCCCATGCTGTCCCCATGTCATTTGAACACTGTCACTATCATTTTGGGCACTTGTTAGGCTTTTAAAAGACAGCCGGGGGTTCCGCTGCAAAAATGCTCAGGTCTCCCATAGACTAACATTGGGCTCGTTGCTCGGGTCGAGCACCCGAGTATCACGGCGAGCTCGGCCCAAGCTTCGAGCACCCGAGCATTTTAGTGCTCGCTCAACACTATTTAGGACCAACATTTTTTGATGGAACAGTCACAGGAGATAAGTATCTCGAAATTCTAATGAATCAAGTTGTTCCCCAGTTACAGCAACAGCCTAATTCAAATGACCTTTATTTCCAACAAGATGGAGCCCCTCCACATTATTCAAAAGTAGTCCGCGAGTATCTTGATGAAACATTTCCTAATAAATGGATTGGCCGAAGAGGCCTACTTGATTGGCCGGCACGTTCACCAGACTTGACCCCAATGGATTTTTTATTTTGGGGAGTACTCAAGGACAAAGTTTATAGTCGAAAACCAAAAAGTGTCAGTGATTTGAAAAATTACATAAGAGATGTGTGACGCCTCGTGCTCGAAAAAGCCCTTTAGTTTACCCTGGGTGATGGGGGACTCGGAGTCGGGTCCTGTGATGGAGAGATGGGGTACAGCCGTGGCCCGGACCCGACCCGTGCTCAGGGCCGTCACATTAAAAGAGATGGTGTGGGCTCATCCGGGTTGAGTGGCTGATTTAACGACTACGCCACCTGTGGCGCCTGGTGAAGGCCACCAGCGCCGCTGCAGTCCGCTGAGGCATGGTGTTATGGTGGCCAGAGTTATTACTACTCCCCACAGGCGGAGCAAGGCCTCAGGGCAGAGGGACAGGATGGAGGGGTTAGTAGTAGAGGAGTACGGGCTCCGCGTCTCACGGCGTGGCGCAGAATAAACAGTCCTGAGGCCATAGGGGTGAACTTCCAAGGCTTTACTCACTTTAGAGATGGCAGAAGGAAGGCGACTCCCTGCTCCCCGCGGAGTCACCAGGGACGGGGGTCTGACAACCTCCGAGTAAGTCCAGCGTTCAATCGGGACCCTACATCAGAGTGTTCCTGAACTACAGACCGAATCCTTTCCTGTCCGTGTGTGTGCGAATAGGCCGGGACTCCCTCTGAGCTCCTCTCAAAACAAGGGCACGGGTGGCAGCTCTGCTCCGTCCGATACCCGGTGGGATCCTCTGGGCCTACCGGGCTTTCCCGACCAGGACATGGAGTAGCAAGGTCAGGAGTCGGGGGCCGGTACCCCTCTTGCAGCCGGAGTCCCTCTGAATATATCAGCATGGGGAGGACAGGTGGCGTACTCCACTCCGTCTGCATCCTGCCTGGGATCCATTTGCTGTGGAGCCACACTCTTGAGCTCCGGGCCTTCTTGGTCTTGGTCATTGGCCGGGTTGAGACATTCCTGGTCTGCAACCTGCCCCTCGTCCCAAGGCCGGAGTACGAGGGCTGTGTCCCTTGCCGATGCAGGCCCACACAGGATCTGCGCTCCGGGAGGGAGGTCACATCAGAGAACAGCCGAGAGACCTTGACTAGGAAGGACCAGGGAAAGATCAAGACCAAAAATGGCTTTTTATTAAATATGAAATTTAAAGTGTAACTAACTTATAAGTCCTCCACCCTCACCCACTAACTGGTTCCCCTAACTCTTGGTTCCCCAGTCTCCCTGTAACCAGGGGAGCAGCACCTAGTGCATACTAGCTCCCTCTGGTGGAGAAATGTAGTGTTGGATGCAAAGGTTGGGTCACGACTATCACACTGTTCTTACCTCAGAGGAGGAACACTACACTCCATTAGAGAAGTGCAGCATCCCTGTGGCGGTCGAACCCTCAGGGGCGGCACAGATGCATTTCAAGAAATTAATACCCAAAGAGACTTGTGCAAAAAAGTTTGTCGAAGCGTAAGAGGCAGACTTCAAAGCTGTGCAAATTGTAATGGAAAACAGTTTGAGCACCTGCGTTGATAAAATTTAAGGGCTTTTGTATTATTGTTCAGAATAAAATTTAATTGTCAATGTTATGCTTGTGTTAGTAAATATAATTTTATATATAAATCAAAATAAATGTTATTATTTTCTGTCCACCTACTTTTGGACCACCCTGTATATACACTAGCTATTGAGCCCGTTCTACTCCCGGGTGGCGAGCATTTTTATTGGTATATGGTCTCCCATGCTGGTATGTGCTGCCCCCATCCTGGTATTTGTGCTGCCCCCATCCTGGTATTTGTGCTCCCCAATCCTGTTCCCCCATCCTGTTATGTGCTGCCCTCATCCCAATCCTGGTATGCATGGCACCACTCACCCCCAATCCTGGTACGCATGGCACCCCTCACCCTAAAATCCTGGTACGCATGGCACCCCTCACCCTCAATCCTGGTACGCATGGCACCTCTCACCCCCAATCCTGTTATGCGTGGCACCTCTCACCACTAATCCTGGTGTGCATGGCACCCCTCATCCCTATCCTGGCATGCATGGTACCACTCACCTCCAATCCTGGTATGCATGGCACCCCTCACCCCCAATCCTGTATGCATGGCACCCCTCACCCACAATCCTGGTATGCATGGCACCCCTCATCCCCAATCCTGGCATGCATGGCACCCCTCATCCCCAATCCTGGTATGCATGGCTCCCTCATCCCTATCCTGGTATGCATGGCACCCCATCCCTCATCCTGGTATGCATGGCCCCTCATCCGAATCCTGGTATGCATGGCCCCCCAGATTCCTATCCTGGTATGCATGGTACCCCTCATCCCCCAATCCTGGTATGCATGGTACCCCCTCATCCCCCAATCCTGGTATGCATGGTACCCCTCACCCCTCAATACTGGTATGCATGGTACCCCTCAATCCTGGCATGCATGGTACCCCTCATTCCCCAATCCTGGTATGCATGGTCCCCTCACCCCCAATCCTGGTATGCATGGTCCCCTCATCCCCCGATCCTGGTATGCATGTCACCCCTCAATCCTGGTATGAGTGGTACCCCTCATCCCCCAATCCTGGTATGCGTGGTACCCCTCATCCCCCAATCCTGGTATGTGTGGCCCGTGGTACCCCTCATCCTCCAATCCTGGTATGTGTGGCCCCCTCATCCCCCAATCCTGGCATGTGTGGCCACACACCCCCTCCCTTATAATGCCCCATGCAGGATGTCACACCCCCCTCCCTTATAATGCCCCATGCAGGATGTCACACACACCCCCCTCCTTTATAATGCCCCATGCAGGATGTCACACACACCCTCAGGGCCGGCGTCAGCACCCAGCGCACCCGGCAAGTGCCGGGGCCCTGAGAAGGCGGGGGGGCCCACTCACCGTCGGGCACCCCGCTGCGCTATGGGACCCGTGAGCGGAGGAGAGTGGTGTCAGCGCCCGCCCCCCCCACTTGCTCAGGGCCCCGGCAGCCAGCGCAATACTTACCTCTCCCCGTGCCTCCGCAGCAGGTCCGGTCTCTTCCGCGGCTGCTGCACAGTGACGTCTCAGGTCAGAGGGCGCGGTGACGTCTTTCCACCGCGCTCTCTCCTGAACCATCACAGCGCAGAGCGAGAAGACGCCAGCGACGCTGAGGAGTCTGGAGCAGCGGCAGCAGGTGAGGAGTGAGATGAGCATTTTTTTTTTATTGTATGGAGGCATGGGGCATTATATGGTGGGGTGGGGTAGGGTGGAGGGGTGACATCCTGCATGGGGCATTATAAAGGAGGGAGGGTGACATCCCGCATGGGTCATTATAAGGGGGGGTGACATCCTGCATGGGGCATTATAAAGGAGGGGGGGTGACATCCTGCATGGGGCATTATAAGGGGGGTGACATCCGGCATGGGGCATTATAAGCGAGGGGGGGTGTGACATCCTGCATGGGGCATTATAAGGGGGGTGACATTCTGCATGGGGCATTATAAGGGGGGGTGACATCCTGCATGGGGCATTATAATTGAGGGGTGTGACTTACTGCATGGGGCATTATAAGGGAGGGGGGGTGACATCCTGCATGGGGCATTATAAGGGAGGGGGGTGTGACATCCTGCATGGGGCATTATAAGGGAGGGGGTGTGACATCCTGCATGGGGCATTATAAGGGAGGGGGTGTGACATCCTGCATGGGGCATTATAAAGGAGGGGGTGACATCCTGCATGGGGCATTAAAGCGAGGGGGGATGACATCCGGCATGGGGCATTATAAAGGGAGGGTACCACTCATTATAAGGGGGGTGTGACATCCTGCATGGGGCATTATAAAGGGAGGGGGTGACATCCTGCATGGGGCATTAAAAGGAAGGGGAGGTGACATCCTGCATAGGGCATTATAAGGGAGGTGGGGGTGACATCCTGCATGGGGCAGTATAAGGGAGGGGGGGTGACATCCTGCATGGGGCATTATAAGGGAGTGGGGGTGACATCCTGCATGGGACATTATAAGGGAGGGGGGGTGACATCCTGCATGGGGCATTATAAGGGAGGGGGGTGTGACTTCCTGCATGGGACGTTATAAGGGAGGTGGGGGGGGTGAAATCCTGCATGGGGCATTATAAAGGAGGGGGGTGTGACATCCTGCATGGGGCATTATAAGGGAGGGGGGGTGACATCCTGCATGGGGCATTATAAAGGAGGGGGGGTGACATCCTGCATGGGGCATTATAAGGGAGGGGGGATGACATCCTGCATGGGGCATTATATGGGGGGAACAGCCTGCATGGGGCATTATGTGGGGGGAACAGCCTGCATGGGGCATTATGTGGGGGAACAGCCTGCATGGGGCATTATGTGGGGTGAGCAGCCTGCATGAGCCATTATGTGGGGGGAACAGCCTGCATGAGGCATTATGTGGGGGGAACAGCCTGCATGGAGCATTATGTGGGGGCACAGCCTGCATGGAGCGTTATATGGGGGCCAGTATTCTGTATGGAGCATTATATGGGGGCCAGTATCCTGTATGGAGCGTTATATGGGGGCCAGTATCCTGTATGGAGCGCTATATGGGGGCCAGTATTCCGTATGGAGCATTATATGGGGGCCAGTATTCCGTATGGAGCAATTTATGGGGGCCAGTATACTGTGTGGAACGATTCACCGGTTTCTGAGCTATCGTAGAGTTTACAATAGATATCTGTCATGTAATGTAAAAAGTGAAATCTTTGACCTTGTACTATATATATATTTCTCTGTGGTATCTGTGAATCATGAATTGTGGTATGTATTAAAAAGGCCCACTGAGACTCTTTCGCCCAGGGCCCACAGAAACCTGGAGCCGACCCTGCCCCCCTCCCTTATAATGCCCCATGCAGGATGTCACACCCCCTCCCTTATAATGCCCCATGCAGGATGTCACACCCCCCCTCCTCCCTTATAATGCCCCATGCAGGATGTCACACCCCCCTCCCTTATAATGCCCCATGCAGGATGTCACACACACACCCTCCCTTATAATGCCCCATGCAGTATGTCACACCCCCCCTTATAATGCCCCATGCAGGATGTCACACACCCCTTGCTTATAATGCCTCATGCAGGATGTCACACACACACCCCTCCCTTATAATGCCCCATGCAGGATGTCACATCCCCCCTCCCTTATAATGCCCCATGCAGAATGTCACACCCCCCCCTTTATAATAACCCATGCAGGATGCCACACCCCCCACCCTACCATATAATGCCCCATGCCTCTATACAATAAAAATAAAAAATACCTCACTCCTCACCTGCTGCTGCTGCTCCGGACTCCTCACGCGCGCCGGCGTCTTCCTGCTCTGCGCTGTGATGGCTCAGGAGACAGCGCGGTGGAAAGACGTAACTGCGCCCTCTGACCTGAGATGTCACAGTGCAGCAGCCGCAGAAGAGACTGGACCTGCTGCGGAGGCACGGGGAGAGGTAAGTATAGCGTTGGCTGCCGGGGCCCTGAGCAAGTTGGGGGCCTGACAGCGAGTGGGCCCCCCCGCCTGCTCAGGGCCCCGGCACTTGCCTGGGTGCTTCGGGTGCTGACGCCGGCCCTGTGTGGCCCCATCACCTCCCAATCCTGGTATGCATGGTCCCCTCACCCCCAATCCTGGCATGCAAGGTCCCCTCACCCCCAATCCTGGTATGTATGGTACCCCTCATCCCCAATCCTGGTATGTGTGGCCCACTCATCCCCCAATCCTGGTATGTGTGGCCCCCTCACCCCCCAATCCTGGTATGCATGGTACTCCTCATCCCTTTCACGCTGCACACATACAAAAAAAATAAACACTTATACTCATCTTTCTTCCCTGTGCTCCATCGCTGCTGTGTCCTGTTCTGCCAGAGGCCGGGGGAGGAGCACCGCGCTGTCCAGCGCCATTTTGCTGAAGACACATATGCATGTTTTTCTCAGTATCTGACATGAAATTAGAATAAACCTTTCCCGTTTTAGGTCAATTAGGATTACCATAATTTTTAATATTTGCCAAATGCTAGAATAATGAGAGTGAGAATGTTTTAAGCCATTTTTATTACTTACTGCAAAGTCAAAAGTTTACATATGTTACATGCATGCCGCTAGGTTCAGATAGGGGCGAGACAGGCTACATGAATTCTTTGGAATCCTGGGGGAACCTTTACTCAGGGCGACCAAAGACCATGTGCTGCAGCTTCTCTCAGGCACACAGGGGTATTGACCCTTAGGCACAGACACATAGGTTGTTTCACTTGCTGACCAGACAAACTTTACAAGAGTCCTCATAAACGGTAGAACAGTAGAATTTAATAAGAAGCCGCACAGTACAGTTTCCTTAGCAGCACAGCAGTTCACAGTCTTCCCAGTAGTACAGGACAGCACAGTTCTAATGCAAAGGCGCATAAATGAACACAGCATTCTTTACAGCACAGTGGCATGGAGGAGGGGGGAGGGTTTGCTGAGGGAGATGATCCCTGTGACACCATTTCTTCCAGTCCTTATCTTTCTGCCTGACAATACTCTGCACTGCTAGATCAGGAACTCTACCTGACCTGTGCTTAGCTTCACTCCTGACTTGAATCCTTTTCACTTGCAGGGGCACTTCTGTGAGATACAGAACACACACACCACCTTTCTCTTCCGCTCCAGACAGACAGTAAACAACTTCCCCTCAATCCCCCTGGGGCTCTGCTAAAACACTCCTCTTCTCCTGTGACTGTGTTAACCCCTCTAGTTGCTGGATGCTTCTGGAGCACAACACTTCCTGTCTCCTGTGCTTGTGTTACTTTTAATAGTTGTTGAATGCTTTTAAAGCAACAGCACTACTTCTGCATATCACACATACACTAAGATTACTATGCCTTTAAACAATTCTGGACTGCCCATATGATGATGTCATGTGTTTTGAAGCTTCTGATTTGATCTGTTTTTTAGCAACATCTGAGTTAATTAGAGACACACCCGTGTATGTATTTTAATGCACATCTGAAACACACTGCTCCTTTGTGTAGAATCATGGGAAAGTCTACAGAAATCAGCCAACATATCAGGAAGAGAATTGTGGACTTGCACAAGTCTGGCTGATCCTTGGTTACAATTTCAAAATACATGAAGGTGCCTCGTTCATCTGTACAAACAATTATATGCAAGTACAAACAAGATGGGAATGTCCAGCCATCATACCGCTCAGGAAGGAGATGGGTTCTGTACCCCAGAGATGAATGGGCATTGGTCTGACATGTGCATATCAATCCAAGGACAAAAGCAAAAGACCTTGTGAAGATGATGGTGGAAGCTGGTAAGATTGTGTCAATAACCAAAGTGAAACAAGTACTGTATCAACATAGGCTGAAAGGCCACTCTATCAGGAAGAAGCCATTACTCCAAAAGAAACATAAAAAAGCCATATTAATGTTTTCAAATGCACACAGGAACAAAGAACTTAATTTTTGGAGACATGTCCTGTGGTCTGCTGAAACTAAAATTTAAATTTTTGAGCATATTGATCATCGTTACGTTTGGAGGAAAAAGGGAAAAGCTTGGAAGCCTAAAAACACCATCCCAACTGTAAAACACGGAGGTGGCAGCATCATGTTGTGTCGTTGTGTTTCTGCAGGAGGAACTGGTACACTTCACAAAATAGATGGCATCCTGAGAAAAGAAGAATATGTGCCAATACTGAAACAACATCTCACGACATCAGCCAGGAAGTTAAAGCTTGGACGGAAATGGGTCTTCCAAATGGATTTCATGTCAGATATTGAGAAAAACATGCATATGTGTCTTTTTATATAGTGTATGTAAACTTCTGGTTTCAACTGTACATATATATATATATATGCACTGTGTATACATATGGCTCTGCTGCAAGGGTGTTACAGACAGTCACAATACATCTATAGAGCAGTCATGTTGAGATTCAGCTTCTGAGCCATCTGAAGCGAGTGATGCCCGGGAGGGTTTCTGCTGCGAGGTTAGGAATTAGAGCAAATCAACCTGCGAGCAATGTGCTCGGCCACTTCCAGCAGTCCTATGGGCAATGAAGCTGAGATGAAGCATGTGCGTCTCCGCTCCATTCCAGATCGGGTCCAGAGCCCTGTTCTTCTGGTTCCAGAGTCTTGAGCTTTGGATTGCTAGATGTCCAGCAGTCAAACCTAAGTCCCCAGCAACCCTAACCAACATATAAGGGTTAGCTTATTTTCTTGGGAATATCCCTTTAGTCATTGAATTAATGTGTTTCATTCAGTCCCATTGCCCCCGGAGTATATCGTCCAGCCCCACGCCCCCCAGTGTATAATCTGCAGCGCCCGTGCTACGCCATTTGACTTTACTAACATGTGTCAGAACGGCCAGTGGCGCAGAGCTCACTGATATCAGTGTAAGGGGGAAGACCGGGGTGTAAGTGCTTTCAGAGCAAGGGATCCGGAACTGCCGGGGCCGTACCTCTTGTTGCAGGGGGAAGACAGACTGCAAGCAGAGGAGTCATGTGACAGAGAAGCAGGGGGTGTGTCGAGAGAGAGAGCTGGGAGGTCAGGTGACAGAAGGACTCCTGGTGTGACGAGAGAGAGGGAGAGATGAGGACGTTTGCGCGGGAAAGCAGAGCTGCAGAGTCCTGCGGAGCAGAGCAGTGTGAGAGGGTCCAGGCTCCTGGCTACAGGACTTGGAGCAAGGGATCCGAGTGCAGTGGACTGGAGGAGTCAAGCTGACTGTAGGGAGAAGAGACGCAGGGTCCGTGGTGCTGAGCATGTGAGGTGCCGTGTTATGGACTAGGGGCTCAGCGGGTAAAACCGGAGACCGCCCTCTGCCGCCAGAAGGCGGAGCATTGTTTGGGCGGGGAAGCCTGAAGACAGCGTCACCAGCACCAGTTGGCAACTGCCTTGTAGAGGATACAAGTCAGCTAAGTGAAAAAACTGTCGTTTGTTACCCGTTTGACTCTGCTACATCTAGTTAAACTGTAAACTGTCAGTTACAGACTAATATCTGCTATTTCTCCATATTTTCCCCTGTTACTCCCTGCGTGGAGATTCATCTTGTTATCATAAACTTTCCCTGTTTATTAACCCTGTATTGGCTGCTCTGTGTTTCTGTGTCACTGCATCTAAAGTACCTGTGTTACATTTGGCGTAGTCGGCAGGATGCAGTCGTTAGACACAGACACTGCAGAGCAGTCCATCCTGGGAGCCGCTAAATCTAGCTTGCCGCTGGGGGCCATGCTCAGCAATCTCCCAAAGTTCACCGGGGACAATATGATGCTGTGGGACTGGATTGAGAGAGTTAGGAGTATGTTATGACTCGCCCCCGGGGCCGTGGGGTACTCGGCAGCCGGGCCTTGTGGCTGCTTGCGGGGGTTATCACGGTGGCTGGCCCGGTCCATGGCCCAGGGCGGTCACTCAAAAGGGGGATTATTTATAGGGGATTTGTCGTGACGCCACCTGTGGATTCTGGTAAGAGGTTACCAGCGCTGCGACAGTCCACTGAGGCTGATGCTAGGGGCAGCTATGATGGGATGGCTCCCCACAAGAGGAGCAGGCCTCATGGCAGTGTAGAGGTGTAGAAAGATGGTGGAAGCAGGAGGGAGATGGCAGGACAGTCCCAGAGGAAGTACAGGCACACACACAAGGGTAAACTTCAATACCTTTACTGGTGGTGACGCAGGTACGGTCCAGGGCACTCAGGGCGAAGGGTACATTTCTGGACTCTCCCCAGCGAGCGGGTGTAAGGCCTCCTGATCTGTGTCTTTTACTCTCTAGCTTCGGACCTGCCTGGAGCTAGGCCTGGCTTGCTTACTGCTTACTTATTGTACCTACTGACCTGGCAGTAGGGTTTTCTCCTGGTTCCCACTATTCCTGGTCGCTGGAGCCTTAGTGGTACCTAACCCCGTTGCTGTGGTCAGCGGTTGGTTAACCTGGGACTTGTAGTTCTCCAGGAATTCCTGTTGTTCCTACTGGTCATAAAGATCCCTGTAGGCGCGGACCCGGTGTCCGGTATATGGTTCGGGGTGAGCCTGTTATGCTCCTCTGCCCCCTATGTGTTTCTCCTTCTTTTCCTCAGTCTGCAGACTCTCTCATGCAGACTCCCTGAGCAGACTCTCTGAGTTCTGTCCCTGTCTGTGCCTGACAGGAACTCTCACTTGCCTTCTAGCCCGCTCCAGGCTCTCACTGGCCAGACTAGCCCGCAGATTGGGCCTAGCCTGGCCTTCAGGCATACAGACTTCAGCTTGCCTGGAGCTGAAGCATGGTGTCACACTGTCTGATTCCCGCTGACTGACTTCCTGAACTCCACCCCCCAGTATTTATATACCTGACAGGGCTCCATCTAGTGGACTTGGGTGGAGGTGTCTGTATGTATTGAGGCCACTGGGGAGAATTCCATCCATGCACCCCTCTGGGATCTGTGGCACCAATGCGCAGCAGGGCGCTACAGTTACGTATGCACCCGATGACCCCAGCTATGCAAGCCGAAATAGCCTTACTGGCCCTGGACGGCGAGGCCCGACAGTCCGTGATGTACCGCCCTCCCCATGACCGGGATACTGTAGAAAAAGTGGTGTGGATACTGGAGGAAATGCATGGGGATCCCACCAATGTAGGAGAGCTGAGGATACGACTGTTTCACCAAGTGCAGCAGGAGGGGGAGACTGTGACGCAGTATGTTAATGCCTTACAGAGGGTGCATGCCTATATCACTAGAAAAGACAACATGGGGAATTTGGGAATGGGCCCCCCTGACGTGATCTTAAGGGACCAGTTTGTGGCAGGCCTCAGGGATGTGCAGCTGAAGCAGGCCTTGCGGGAGTGCCTGTGCGCAAACCCACGTATGACTTTTCTAGAAGTGGGGGCGGAGGCATGTGTGAGAGAGCAGGAGATGGGGATGACGGCCCTGGCAGGGATGGTCCAGAGTAATGAGGTACCCACCCCGCCTGCAGCTGAACCGGAATGGGCTTGGGAGATGCGGAAGGAGATACAGGAGATGCGGGATGAATGGTCCAGTCTCAAGAAGACCCCTGCACCGACACCAGAGATACCCAGATCGATTGCCCCAGTTATGGAAAGAATTGAATTCAGGACCCCCCCTGCAGGAGAGTTACATAAAGGAGGGAGGCAGCCCTACACAGACAGAGACATGACCTGCTGGAAGTGTGGAGGCGCAGGACATTACGCCAGGGGCTGTGCTAGCCGAGGGCGGCCCCTGTCGCGACAGCCGTTAAACTAGTGGGCTCCGTGTTCGGGGGACACAGCACGGAGCCTGAGGAAGGGGAAAGAAAAAAAGGAAGTCCCAAGGACCTAGTTTCCAGCAGCCCGACTGTCTGGGCCGAAATAAGCAGTCGGGCTGTTCACTGCCTGGTTGACACGGGATCCCAGGTGACTACAATGACAGAAGCCTACTTTCAACAGTGATTTCCAGAGATAGCGCGGCCTGAATGGGGACCAGTAATTAGACTCACGGCAGCTAATCAATTACCCATCCCGGTCGCAGGGGTGGTGTGGATGAAGATATGAGTGTGTGGAAAAGATGTGGGAAAAAAAGGAGTCGTCCTGGTCGCAGGGGGAACCGGAAGTGGACCCCCGGTGACCCTCGGAATGAATGTGCTGAAAGAGATCGGTAAAATTCTGCTTAGTGAGCCGAAGGAGATTCCTCTAGACCAGTGGGATCCACGAACTCCTCAAAGGAGGGTCTTTCAACAACTAATCCGAGCTGCCCAGGCTCAGGAGACGTCGAGTGAAGGGAAGATCCTGAGGAAAATAATAGAGCCAGCAGCTGCGGCGCTCACCTTACCGCCCGGACAAACTGTACTCACATTACCCGCACGGGCCTGCACACCTCTTGAGGGGGTCGAAGTTCAGATAGAACCAACATCAATGTACAAAGTACCCCCCTGACTCTTTGTGGCTCGGACACTGGCCACCGTCCAGGGTGGCAATGTTATAGTGCGGTGTGTTAATCTGGGAGAAGATGATCTCACACTCCCTCCCAGTGCGGAAATAGCCCAGATTCTGGGAATGCCAGAGAAGTTGGTGCGATCTGATGTGGTACAGCTGTCCGCTGTACGAGGAGACCCCTGGACTCTGGCGGTCACCGTGCCGCCGGAACCCCACCGGGCTAGTTCGAAGGGGGGACGAAGAATCCTAGAACGAATGCGGGCTGAATTGACGGGACTTACACCCCGACAGGTGCAGCAGGTTGAGGATGTGCTGGAGCGGTACCAGGAAGTCTTTGCTCGCCATGAGGATGATTTTGGTTGCACCGAAGCAATTACCCACGAGATTCCTACTGGGAGCGCTGCCCCAGTGCGGGAGAGATACCGGTAGATACCTCCCCAGATGTATAAAGAGGTTAAGGAGATGCTAGCCCATATGTTACAGAATGGTGTGATACGGGAGAGTCAGAGTCCGTGGGCAGCCCCGATTGTCCTGGTCCGGAAGAAAGATGGGACCCTGCGGTTCTGTGTGGACTATAGACGACTGAATGCCTGTACAGTACAGGACTCTTACCCACTACCTCGAATCGAAGAGTCCCTGTCGGCCTTAGGGAAGGCAAGATGCTTCTCCTCCTTGGATCTGGCCAGTGGGTATTGGCAGGTGCCCGTGGCCGAACATGACCATGCGAAGACGGCGTTCATATTACCCATGGGACTGTTCGAGTTCAATCGGATGCCCTTCGGCCTGACTAACGCCCCCGGGACGTTCCAGTGTCTGATGGAGAGGTGCCTGGGCGGCACTGATTTACCTTGACGACATAATTGTCTATGCCGCCACCTTCGAGGAGCACCTCCAGCGACTGAAGCAAGTACTGAGTCGCCTACAGAGTCATGGCCTGAAGGTGAGCCCAGAAGTGCCACCTGTTCCGCAAACAGATCAAATATCTCGGTCATACTGTGTCCGGTGAAGGAGTCAGGCCCACCCAGGAAAAGGTGATCGCCGTACAGGAGTGGCCTACCCCGAAGACAGTGAAGGACGTTCGGGCCTTCCTGGGACTTGCCGGGTACTACCGAAGATTCGTGAAGAACTTCACCCGCATAGCCAACCCATTGCTGGAGCTACCTAAGGGAGTGGCGGCGGGCTCCAAGAATCAGGCGATTCGGTGGGGAAGCAGCCAGGAAGAGGCCTTCCGTGCCCTAAAAATGGCCCCGACCGAGGCCCCAATACTTGCCTATGCGGATTTCTCCCAACCCTTCATACTCCACACTGATGGGAGCCTGCATGGTCTGGGAGCCGTGTTATCCCAAGTACAGGAGGGGAAAGAGCGCGTAATTGCGTACGCCAGCCACTCCCTTCACGACTCCGAGAGGAACCCAGATAATTATAGCTCTTTCAAATTAGAGTTGCTGGCTCTGGTTTGGGCAATGACCAAGAAGTTTGCGGAGTATTTGTCCGGGTCCGAAGTACTGGTGAGAACAGATAACAACCCGCTGGCCCACCTGGAGAATGCGAAATTGGGGACCCTGGAGCAGCGGTGGGTGGCCCGCATGGCCAGGTAGCGGTATAAGATCGCCTACCGGCCTAAGGCAGAGAATACTCACGCCGACGCCCTCTCCAGAGTGACATATGAACGGCCTGATCATGACTGCGATGAAGATTTGGAGGCGGATGAGACCTCTAGCTTCTGAAGTTTCGTGGGACCGCTGGCTGCGGCGCAGGGACAGATCGGAGAGACGTCGGAAGAACAAGTGCTAGGACGGCCAAGAGATGACTGGATCCGACTTCAACAGACTAACAGAGAAGTTGCTCAATTACATCAAGGTGTGGCTTTGCGGCAAGTCCCCAGTCGGGAAGAGAGGAGTACCCTGTCCTCGGGAGCACTGAAAATGCAGGGACAATGGGAGAGACTGTGTTTGCGAGACGGGCTGCTGTACCGACGGGTGCAGCTACTGCGACAGTTCGGGACCACCTGGCAAGTGGTGATCCCAGAGAAGTTGGTCGGAGTAGTGGCTAAGGAAGCTCATGAACGAGGTGCTCACTTCGAACCAGAGAAGACGTTTCAGTGGTTGCAGAGGCTGATGTATCATCCAGACTGCGAGCAACAATAGAAGACACTTGTCGAAGATGTCGGAGCTGTGAGCTGGTAAAGCCCCCGGAGCAGCAGGTCCCCATACAAACTATTGTGACTTCCGCCCCCTTGGAGGTGCTGATGATTGACTATTTGACTGTTGGACCGGCGCATCTCGGGTATAAATGACGCGCCCCCTGGGCCTGTGCTGTGCAGGGGGATACCCGGAGCCGGATCGCTGGGGGTTGTAGTCCTCCGTGGCGGTGACCCGGTTCGTGCCCAGGGCGGTCAAACCAGTGGCAGTCTTAAGTAATAACAATGTCCGACTACGCCACCCGTGGATTGCGGTCAGTGGGGACCGCCGCTGCGCTGCAGACCGCTGAGGCTGATGTTGTTTGCGCAGCCGAGTATGGGATAACTCCCCACGGGAGAAGTATTGCCTCAGGGCAGCTAGTGTGGATGATGGGAGTGATGGTGTGAGCGTTCCAGTACTGATGGTGCTGGTACGGCGATGAAACACAGAGACATGTGGTGCAGTTCAGGGTCTTTACTGATGGTATAACACAGACCCTCCCGGGAGTACTGGTTAGCAGTAGGGGCCTGGTCAGTCTGTGAGCAAGCAGGATCTCCCCTGGCCAGGTGGAGTTGTAGGCCTCCCCGACTATCTGCACTCTTTCCTGGCTACCTTGCTCTATGCGGGTAGAAGTAGCCCACGTCCCTGAGTATACCGTGTGGTGCTCACCCGTATGGCCGGTGACTTGGGGCCTTCCGTTAGCCTCCGCTTCACGATGGCGGTGCTGGTCCCTTGCTTGTGACCGTACCTTCGGGCTTCTAAGGCCAGAGGACATGGAATCCCCTGCCGGTTGGATTCTGCTGCTGGACCTGGATGTCCCCACAGCCTCGGACTCCATGTCCGGGTTTAGTGTCTTCAGCCAAGGCGAGCTTTCTAGCTTCCAGCCTCTGGCACTCGCTCCTGCTCCTACAGAGCTCCTGTTGTCACTTTCCCTCTCCAGGCTCTGACTAACTTAATCCCGCCCCAGACCCAGTTTATAAGGGCAGATTCCTCCCCTCCCAGGTCTGGGTGGGCCGTGTTGCATGCTTAGGGCTCCTGACCAGAGAAACCTCCCACTTGCTCTCAGACATAATATCTCTATTACTGTGGTAACCAGAACCCTGGGGTGCCACATTCCCCCCTAGTAAATTTTAGTACTCCGGGACTAAACACATTTTTAAAGAAACATAAATGCAGGGTATAAACAACAATACAATAACATATTTACAAGAAGCTTTAGTTCTTTAAAGGTCACGGCGTGTCCGCAACCGGGTGTCCATATCACCCAAGGTGAAGTTTTAAGCAAAGTAGGGGACCTGTCCAAAGCAAACCCCTTGCGTTGGCCTTGGGCATGGCTGCAAGGCTGAAGCTAGCTACTTTGGGCCGCATTGAGGCCACGCCAGACAGGTTTTCTTTTCTGCGGTCGTCTTCGCAAGAGGCACAATGTGCAACTATCTACAAGAATTGTTCCGGTTATCCAGTGTCCATAACCTGTTAGTCCATAGAAATCTGCAGGGTAGCTGAGAAACATAATTAATAACAGGCAACAAACATAAACCATAAACAGTTAAACAGATAAATTCACAGTGCATTAGTTTAGATTTTCCAGCGAGCGGGCATCTGACCTCTAGTGACTCTAGTGGACCTACGGAGCTCACTAACTGGTCCTGCACTACAGGGTGTAGGAGGTGTTATGGGTAAGCTGGGCAGCTGCCTGCGTACTCTTTGGCTCACTAGGGGCACGGCAGGCTCACTACTAGCAGAGGGTTGATTCTCCTGTGTTGCTGGTGTGGATTCTTCTGCCTCCTGGGCCGGCTGCTATTCCAGCTCTACCTGGTCTTCTGTAGGCACTTGAGGGGCTGGCTGGAGAAAGGTGAGGACGGGCACCACGATAGCGTTGTTTACTTGTGTCCAGGACCGGGGAAAGTCTCCGAGTACGGTGGTGATCATTTCCTCCTTTTCCTCTACGGGTTGAGGGTCTTCCTGATCTTCATCCGTGCTTTGCAACTTCTCGGGGCACTTTTTCAGGTGGTCTCTGAAGACAGTGGCTGTGGTCTCTCCTCCATCCTTGCTGATGACGTACACCTTTGGATTATTGTGGCTTGAGGGCAGTACGGTGTACGGGTCCTTTTCCCACTGGTCGTCCAACTTATGGAGCCGCCTTTTTCTTTTCAAGACCTGCTCTCCAGGTACCAGGGGAACAGCGGGAGCATGTTGGTTATAAGTCCTCTCCTGCCTTTCTCTTGATTGACAGAGACTTCGCTCGACACTCTCCTGTACTTTCCGGTACTGTTGCTGCCGTTTTGTATCCCAGTCTGCTTCTGGTGAGGTGTCCTCGGGTATCAGGACTCCCATATCCAGGTCAACAGGCAGCTTACCAGGTCTTGCTCACATTAGGTAAGCCGGGGTACAGTTGGTGGAACCTACCGGGATGTGGTTATACAGGTCCACCAGATCGGGCAGTTTCTCAGGCCACAGACTGCGTTCTTCCAGGGGCAATGTTTTTAGCAGATCTATCACCACCTGGTTCATCTTCTCACAGAGTCCATTGGTCTGGGGGTGATAGGGCGTTGTTCTTATCTTCTTGCAGCCATACCGGTTGCAGAACTCCTGGAAGACCTCTGCTTCGAAGGCTGGTCCTTGGTCCGTCAGCACTTGGTCCGGGTACCCGTGTGGGCGGCAGAAGTGCAGCTGGAAGGCTCTGGCTGCTGTCTGAGCCGTCAGGTCTTTGACAGGGACCACCACCTGGAACCGGGAGTAGTGATCCACGATGGTTAGGGCGTAGACATACCCGCTTCTGCTTGGAGCCAGTTTAACATGGTCCAGAGCGACCAGTTCCAGCGGCTGCCTGGTGATGATGGGCTGCAGGGGAGTCCTCTGGCTGGCACGGTCCCTTCTTCTTAGATTGCACGGGCCACAGTCTCTACACCACCTCTCAATGGCTCCTCTCATGCCTATCCAGTAGAACCGTTCACGCAGCAAGAACTCCAGCTTCTTCCATCCGAAGTGCCCTGCCCCATTGTGGTAGGCCTCCAGCACCATATCTGCGTCCCGTCTCGGTACCACCACCTGCCAGATCAGTTCATGTGTCCGGGAATTGACCATTCTGCGGCATAACTTCTCCTTGTAGAGGAACAGTCTGCTCTTCTCCGTCCACAGTTGCTTGGTCTCTTCTGGAGCGTCTGGGTCCAGGCGGGCGTCAGCCTGGGTCAGCATCTCCTTCACCAGACGGACTGCGGGGTCACTGTCTTGCGTCTCCGCCCAGTTGTAGTGGGGTAAGGGGTTGAACGTAGCGGATCGCTGGCCCCTCACACGGTGGAAATACTGGGTAATCCCATGACGGTGAAACGCAGGGAGTTCGATCTCTTCCAATTCTTCAGGATCCTCCCCTTCGTCCGGAAGGTTTGGCATCCTGGAGAGGGCGTCCGCGTTGGTATTGGAGCGTCCTGCCCGGTATTTGATCGTGAACTCAAAATTGGACAGGCGGGCCATCCATCTCTGCTCCAGGGCACCCAGTCTCGCAGTGTCCAGGTGTGTCAACGGGTTGTTGTCCGTGTACACGGTGAACCTGGAAGAGGCAAGGTAATGCTTAAAATGTTCGGTTACTGCCCACACCACTGCCAGGAACTCTAGCTTGAACGAGCTGTAATTCTCAGGGTTTCTTTCCGTGGGTCGCAGTTTTCGGCTGGCGTAAGCAATTACCCGTTCTCTCCCCTGCTGGATCTGGGACAGTACGGCTCCTAGCCCGATGTTGCTTGCGTCCGTCTGGAGGATAAAGGGCTGGCTGTAATCAGGGTACGCCAGGATTTCATCCCCCGTGAGGGCCATCTTCAGCTGGCGGAAGGACTCCTCTTCCAGCTTTTCCCATTTGAAGGGTGGCTTCTGGTTTTTGGCCTTCCTGGACTGGCCTATCAGGAGGTCCTGCATAGGAGCTGCCTTCTTGGTAAAACCGGGAATGAATCTTCGATAGTAGCCTACCAACCCGAGGAACTGCCGCACTTCCTTTATGCTGGATGGTCTTGGCCAGTCCTTAATCACGGTGATCTTGTCAGGGTCGGGGGCTACTCCGTCAGCACTCACCACGTGTCCCAGGTACTGTACCTTTGGCTTCAGTAGATGACACTTTGAGGGTTTTACCTTTAGGCCATAGTTTGCCAGGGCTTCAAACACTTCTGCCAGGTGTTCCAGATGGTCCTCATAGGTCTTGGAATAGACGATGACATCGTCCAGGTATAATAGGACCGTCTCGAAGTTCCGGTGTCCCAGACAGCATTCCATCAACCGTTGGAAGGTTCCTGGTGCGTTGCAGAGCCCGAACGGCATACAGTTAAATTCGCTGAGTCCCATCGGGGTGGTGAATGCGGTCTTCTCCAGGTCCGCCTCTGCTACAGGAACCTGCCAGTACCCGCTAGTGAGATCCAAAGTAGAGAAGAAGTTAGAAGATTTTAATGCAGATAAGGACTCTTCTATCCTTGGTAACGGGTACGCATCTTTGTGTGTGATACGGTTGACCTTCCTATAGTCTACACACATTCTCATGGTGTTGTCTTTCTTTTTCACTAAGACTAGTGGAGCTGCCCAGGGGCTACAGATGTCCCTGATTACCCCAGCCTCCTTCATGTCTTTTAGCATCCCCTTGGCGTGTTGATAGTGTGCAGGGGGTATGGGTCGGTATCTCTCCTTTATGGGAGGATGGTCTCCCGTGGGGATGTGATGTTCTACCCCCTTTACTCGCCCGAAGTCTAGCGGGTGTTTACTAAACACTCTCTCGTACTCTTGAACCACCCGATAGACTCCCTGCTTTTGGTGTGAGGGAGTAGAGTCAGTACCCAAATGCAGTTGCTGACACCAGTCCTCCATTGGTTTCTTAGAGCCGTTACCTTCCTCTGGTTGAGATGGAGGCAAGGGTTCCACGGCCTGTACAGAGTTCTGGTTGATGGTGAACAATTTGGCTAGCGTGGCATACCGGGGCAGGTATACTTCTCTCTCCCCGATATTTATGATGCGGACGGGCACCCTCCCATGGCGTACATCGACCACCCCCCGTGCTGTCAAAATGGTGGGCCTACTGTCTGAGTAGACGGGTTCTACCATTGCTTGGTAGTGTCTACCTCTTAGACCAATAGCTGCCCGGCACCAAATCATCATCTCACTTTTCGGGGGCATGGCAATAGGGAACGGGTCACACATTCTCACGCTACCTATCTCACCACCAGATAGTTCCACTTGTTGCCGTTTCATCAGTGCCCGGATCTGTTTTTGGAGGACACGCTGCTGGCTGGAACTGGCGTTCTTGGCAACCTGTTGCAAAATAAGAATCACCTCTGCAAGACAGTTTTCGATTACATTAGTACCTAGGGTTATTTTTGGGTGACTCTCGCGACGGTCAATGTCCACAATGATAAGTCCTTGTGCCGGCAGTTCAACTTTACCGACCTTGATGGTCACTTCCTTAAATCCTATCTGTGGCACGGGCTGACCATCGCTGGCGATAATGCTCAGGTCGTCATCTGGGTAGCGGGTTATGTCCGAGTCATTCCAGTACCGCTTGAAGAGCACGTACGGGATGGTGGTAACCTGTGACCCGGTGTCTAGTAGGGCACTCATAAGAATGCCATCCAGTCCAACAGGCAAGACCGGACGTCCCCCTACGTATTTGTCACGCCAGTTTGATGGGCCTGATGATCTTATGCCTGGGGGTTGGCCCTCTACCCCAGGTTGTGCCCGTTTAAATGACAGTACCTTGCCATATGTCCGGGTTGATTGCAGCGGCGGCAGATGGGTCGTCCGTCCTCATTGTATCTGTCGCTGGGCCTTCCTCTAGCCGGTGGGGTCCTCCTCAGTCGGCGCCATGGGACGTCCTCCGGTCCGGATGACAGCTGGATCTTTCCTGGAGAAGAGACCTGTAAAGACTGCACAGTTCTGGCTAGCGCGGCAACGCTCTTAGTCAGCTCTTGGACCTGATGGTGCAGGTCTGTTGCCGGGTCATTGTTCAAAGCCTGCGCATCAGCTCCCACAGGCCCTGCAGACAAGGGCGCCGCGTCCTGGTGATAAGTGATAGCAGGGCGCATGTGGGTCACAGCGCCACCTGGTGCCGGTTCTCGGAGCACCCGGACGGCTTCTTCCCAGGTGACCAGGACTTTACCTCCCTTTGGGCTGCCCCGATTAGCTGGGCCACCAGGATGCTCACTTTTTGCTCTTCCGTGAGGGGGTATACCTGGAAGAGGCTATCAAGTCTTTCCCTAAAGTCACTCAGGGTATGTGACTCCCCTGAGTACTGGGGTAGCCAGGTTGCCCCCGGGATATAGGGCATGGTGAATGGCATGACCGCTGCAGCAGTTGCGCTGGCGGCCGGTGTGGCGGTGGAGCTCCCCTCGGTGTCCGACATCCTCCTTCCCCCCTAGTGGACCGTGGCCTACCTTGCGATGCTCTTCTTCCGTAGGCCGCGGCTCTGCAGTCAATCGTCGGGATTGAGGACCTGGCGTCGCGCTCCGATGACGTCAGCGTCGCTCTTCCTCCCTTCCAGGACCTTGCGCAGCGTCAGTACGTGGGGCGGAGCTTCAGATGTCGCGCGCTTTCGGCATCCACGCCCCTCTTCTTCCTGCGCGGTGTCCCGAAGATGGCGTCCGAAGGCGGGAAGCAGCTGCGGATGGCGGGAAGACGACAGAAGACGGCGGGAAACGGTCTAAGATGGCGTCTGATGGCGGGAATCGACTGCGGATGGCGGGAAACGACTCCGGACGGTGGAAAACTTCACCACAGGTAAGTATAAAAGTCTCTTTTTCAGGCACGCAGTACCCAGTGGTTGCGGGCACGAAATCCTGCCGACTACGCCAAAGTTGACGCGCCCCCTGGGCCTGTGCTGTGCAGTGGGATACCCGGAGCCGGATCGCTGGGGGTTGTAGTCCTCCGTGGCGGTGACCCGGTCCGTGCCCAGAGCAGTCAAACCAGTGGCAGTCTTAAGTAATAACAATGTCCGACTACGCCACCCGTGGATTGCGGTCAGTGGGGACCGCCGCTGCGCTGCAGACCGCTGAGGCTGATGTTGTTTGCGCAGCCGAGTATGGGATAACTCCCCACGGGAGAAGTATTGCCTCAGGGCAGCTAGTGTGGATGATGGGAGTGATGGTGTGAGCGTTCCAGTACTGATGGTGCTGGTACGGCGATGAAACACAGAGACGTGTGGTGCAGTTCAGGGTCTTTACTGATGGTATAACACAGACCCTCCCGGGAGTACTGGTTAGCAGTAGGGGCCTGGTCAGTCTGTGAGCAAGCAGGATCTCCCCTGGCCAGGTGGAGTTGTAGGCCTCCCCGACTATCTGCACTCTTTCCTGGCTACCTTGCTCTATGCGGGTAGAAGTAGCCCACGTCCCTGAGTATACCGTGTGGTGCTCACCCGTATGGCCGGTGACTTGGGGCCTTCCATTAGCCTCCGCTTCACGATGGCGGTGCTGGTCCCTTGCTTGTGACCGTACCTTCGGGCTTCTAAGGCCAGAGGACATGGAATCCCCTGCCGGTTGGATTCTGCTGCTGGACCTGGATGTCCCCACAGCCTCGGACTCCGTGTCCGGGTTTAGTGTCTTCAGCCAAGGCGAGCTTTCTAGCTTCCAGCCTCTGGCACTCGCTCCTGCTCCTACAGAGCTCCTGTTGTCACTTTCCCTCTCCAGGCTCTGACTAACATAATCCCGCACCAGACCCAGTTTATAAGGGCAGATTCCTCCCCTCCCAGGTCTGGGTGGGCCGTGTTGCATGCTTAGGGCTCCTGACCAGAGAAACCTCCCACTTGCTCTCAGACATAATATCTCTATTACTGTGGTAACCAGACCCCTGGGGTGCCACATAAACATTGCCTGGTAATGACAGACCACTTCACCAAGTTTGCGGTAGTGACCCCGACCAGAGACCAGACCACCGATTCATTCCGATCAAGGCGCCTGCTTCCAAGGCCGGGTGATGGAATAGCTGCACCGGTTGTACAAGATTGTGAAGTCACGGACTACTCCTTACTACCCTCAAGGAAATGGGGCCTGTGAATGCTTTAACCCCTTTAAAGCCCATGACGTACTAATATGCGTCAGTGCCCTGGGCTTTAAGAGCCTGACCCGTATTAGTACGTCATCGCGATCGCGCGCGCACACAGGCTGTGCGGGCGCGATCGCCGCCGGGTGTCAGCTGATTGTCACAGCTGACACCCGGTACTATGTGCAGGGAGTGGTCTCACACCGCTCCCAGCACATTAACCCCCGCAATGCTGTGATCGAAGTCGATCGCAGCATTGCGGAGGCAAGGGGAGGTGATCGCAATACTCACCTCCTCTTCCGTCCTCCAGCGCTGTCTGCCGCGGCTTCCGGGTGTTGCCATGACGACCCGATGTCGTCATGACAACATCCGGGTCACCAGACAGCAGGAAGATTGTTTGGACATGCGCAGTGCATCTCCAAACTATCTTCTCCCTGTCCTGCGCTGACTGCCTGCATGGCACAGGGATGGTGCTCCATCCCTATGCTGTGCAGGCGGTCAGAATAAAAAAAGTGAAAGTCCCATAGTGGGACAAAGTAAAAAAGTAAAAAAAACTCCCAAAAAGTGAAAAAAAAAAAAATTGTAAAAATATTAAAATAAATAAAAAAAATAATCCACTAAAAATAAAAATATAATGTACCCATCAATAAATATTATTATGAAAAAAAAACAAAAAAACAATAAAAGTACACATGTTTTGTATCGCCGCGTCCGTAACGACCTGGCCTATAAAACTGTTCCACTAGTTAACCCCTTCAGTGAATACGGTAAAAAAAAAAAGCAAAAAACAATGCTTTATCATCATACCGCCAAACAAAAAATGGAATAACACGCAATCAAAAAGACGAATATAAATAAAAATGGTACCGCTGAAAACGCCATTTCGTCCCGCAAAAACAAGCTGCCATACAGCTCCATCATCCAAAAAATCAAAAAGTTACAGCTCTCAGAATAAAGCGATGCAAAAGAATAATTTTTTCTATAAAATAGCTTTTACTGTGTAAAAGCGCCAAAACATAAAAAACTATATAAATGTGGTACCGCTGTAAACGTACTGACCCGAAGAATAAAGCTACCTTATCAATTTTACCACACCCGGAGCAGAATAAAAAAATGTAAAAAAACACAATTCCTGAATTGTTGGTTTTTGTTTATTCTGCCTCCCAAAAATATGAATAGAAAGCGATCAAAAAATGTCACGTGCCTGAAAATGGCACCAATAACGTCAACTCATCCCGCAAAAAACAAGCCATGACATGACTCTGTCGGCCAAAATATGGCGATGCAAAAACTAGATTTTACAAAATATGTGTCTTTTAGTGTGTGACAGCTGTCAATCATAAAAACCCGATATGATTCTGGTATCGCTGTAATCGCACCGACCCGAAGAATAAAGTAATCTCATCACTTATACCGCACGAGGAACAGCGTAAAAAATAAACGCTAGGGCTGGGGTTGGGGTTGTGCTAATGTTAGGGCTGGGGTTGGTTTTTTTTTTCAAAAGTAAAAAAAAAGATGACGATATGGCGACTAGTGTTGAGCGCAAGTGCTCGCTACTTGAGTTTGCATCGGGTGCTCGGGTGTGCACTGAGTATCGCGGGTGCTTGAGTCTCCACCCCATATGCTTCGCGGCCAAAAAAACCTTGCGGGGATTGCCTGCCATGCACGAGCGATCCCCGCATGTTTTTTTTTGCGTGTCTAACAATTTGAGCCGATTTTCCATTCAATTTGTTAGCGGACACCATGTCGCGTTTGGAGAGCCCCTGATGTGCCTAAACAGTGGAGCTCCCCCACAAGTGACCCCATTTTGGAAACTAGAACCCCCAAGGCACCAATCTAGATGCATCGTGAGCACTTGGAACCCTCAGGTGCTTCACAAATTGATTCGTAAAAATGAAAAAGTGGAAAAAAAAATACTTTTTCATTTTTACGAATCAATTTGTGAAGCACATAGGGGTTCCAAGTTCTCACTATGCATCTAGATAGGTGACTTGGGGGGTCTAGTTTCCAAAATGGGGTCACTTGTGGGGGGTTTCCACTGTTTAGGCACATCAGGGGCTCTCCAAACGCAACATGGCGTCCCCTAATTATTCAAGCTAATTTTACAATCAAAAAGTCAAATGGCGCTCCTTCCCTTCCGAGCCCTGCCGTGCGCCCAAACAGTGTTTTTTCCCCACATATGGGGTATCTGCGTGCCCAGGGGAAATTGCACAACAAATTTTGGGGTCCATTTTTTCCTGTTACCCCTGCGAAAAGAAAAAGAAAAAAAATTGGGTCTAAAGTAACATTTTTGTGAAAAAAGTTAAATGTTCATTTTTTTCTTCCACATTCCAAAATTTTCCTGTGAAGCACCTGAAGGGTTAATAAAGTTCTTGAATGTGGTTTTGAGCACCTTGAGGGGTGCAGTTTTTAGAATGGTGTCACTTTTGGGTATTTTCTGTCATAAAGACCTCTCAAAGTGACTTCAAATGTGATGTGGTTCCTAAAAAAATGGTTTTGTAAATTTTGCTGGAAAAATGAGAAATCGCTGGTCAACTTTTAACCCTTATAGCTCCCTAACAAAAAAAAATTTTGGTTCCAAAATTGTGCTGATGTAAAGTAGACATGTGGGAAATGTTATTTATTAAGTATTTTGTGTGACATATCTCTCTGATTTAAGGGCATAAAAATTTAAATTTTGAAAATTGCAAAATTTTCTAAATTTTCGCCAAATTTCCATTTTTTTCACAAATAAACACAAGTGATATCGAAGAAATTTTACCACAATCATGAAGTACAATATGTCACGAAAAAACATTCTCAGAATCAGGGGGATCCGTTGAAGCGTTCCAGAGTAATTACCGCATAAAGTGACAGTGGTCAGAATTGTAAAAATTGGCCTGGTCATTAAAGTGCAAACCACCCTCGGGGGTAAAGGGGTTAATTGGACACTGATCCAAATGCTCCGCACGTTGTAGGAAGATCGGAAGGTACGATGGCCTGAGTTTGTGGCCGAGCTGGTGTGGGTTCACTCCTTATACCTTGCTGTTCGGACGAAAGGGGCGAGAGATCACCGAGTTAGAGCTGGACCCCGAGTAGGCGGTGGGAACGGACCCCGCACCGAGTGAAGCGCAGGATTGGCGCTGAAGGACCTGTGTATGAAGTTCAACCCGAGGGGGTTGAAGGAGCCCCTACCAGAGTGGTTCATCGTAGTATGCTGCGACCCCTGTCTGTCTAAAGATGACAAGGATGAAGAAGAATCACCTGCTTCTAGAGAGGGACCTGTCACAGTTGCCCCAAACCACGATGTGGACGAAGAAGAGTTGTTGATTCTACCTCCGAGCCCCAGCATTCGATTACCTGCAGTCCCCAGTGCAGGCGGCGAGGGAACAACATCGGTTGAAGCCACCGGGCAGGCGGAGATTGGAAATCCGAGTGACCCTGCACCCCCCATTGGTCAAACCGAGTTACGCCGGTCACAACGGACAACAGCAGGAGTGCCTCCTCACCGTTACGAACAAGATCAATTCATATGGTACCGTATCGTCCAGGAAGTCCAAGAATGTGAATGTTTGATGAAGGAACTCTCGCCCGTGGAATGGCAATTTAAAGGAGAGCGGGAGTGTAAGGGGGAAGACCGGGGTGTAAGTGCTTTCAGAGAAAGGGATCCGGAACTGCCGGGGCCGTACCTCTTGTTGCAGGGGGAAGACAGACTGCAAGCAGAGGAGTCATGTGACAGGGAAGCAGGGGGTGTGTCGAGAGAGAGAGCTAGGAGGTCAGGTGACAGAAGGACTCCTGGTGTGACGAGAGAGAGGGGGAGATGAGAACGTTTGCACAGGAAAGCGGAGCTGAGTCCTGCGGAGCTGAGCAGTGTGAGAGGGTTCAGGCTCCTGGCTACAGGACTTGGGGCAAGGGATCCGAGTGCAGTGGACCAGAGGAGTCAAGCTGACTGTAGGGAGAAGAGACGCAGGGTCCATGGAGCTGAGCACGTGAGGTGCCGTGTTATGGACTAGGGGCTCAGAAGGTAAAACCGGAGACCGCCCGCTGCCGCCAGAGACGGAGCATTGTTTGGGCGGGGAAGCCTGAAGACAGCGTCACCAACACCAGCTGGCAACTGCCTTGTAGAGGACACAAGTCAGCTAAGTGAAAAAACTGTCGTTTGTTACCCATTTGACTCTGCTACTTCTAGTTAAACTGTAAACTGTCAGTTACAGACTAATATCTGATATTTCCCCATATTTTCCCCTGTTACTCCCTGCGTGGAGATTCATCTTGTTATAAACTTTCCCTGTTTATTAACCCTGTATTGGCTGCTCTGTGCTTCTGTGTCACTGCATCTAAAGTACCTGTGTTACATCAGCACGGTCCTGTAATAGGAAACACCAGGGTAACAAATCCTGTGAGTGATATTATTGGGAAGTGGAAGGAAAAGCTGAGCAACTCGGCCACAAAATGGAGACCCCATAATGTTACAGAGCGGGATCGCTGAGTGCTGAGGAGCAGAGAGCAGAAAAGTCACCAACGCTCTGCAGACTCCATAACTGCAGAGTCCAGACCACTGCGCCCCACCTGGAGCTTTATGGCGGAGCAGCTGTATGCAGCCGTACATCACCAAGCACAATGCCGAGCGTCTGATGGAGTGGTGTAAAGCCGCCATCACTGGACTCTGGAGAAAATGTGTTCTGTGCAGTGACAGATCGCTCTTCTCTATCTTGCATCTGATGAACAAGTCTGGGATTGGTGATTCCAGGAGAATGTTACCCCCTGACTGCATTGTGCCCGCTGTACCGTTTAATGGAGGAGCAATAATGCTGTAGGGTTGTTTTTCAGGGGTCAGCCTAAGTCTCTTAATTCTGGTTTAGAAAAATCTTAATTCTTCATCATACAAGACATTATTGACAATTGTAGGTTCCAGCTTTGTAGGAACATTTTGGGGAAGACTCTTTTCTCTTCTTCATGACTGTGTTCAGGGCACCATGAAGGGTCCATACAGACATGGTTGGGGGAGTTTGGTGGAAGAACATGACTGGCTGCACAGATCTCAGACCTCTGCCCCATCCAATATCTTTTGCATGAACAGGAATGGAGATTATGAGCCCGGCCTCTCCCCAACATCAGGGTCTGACCTCACAAATGCTCTTCTAGATGAATGGGAGAAAATTCCCACAGACGCCTAAAAAATCTTGTAGAAATCCTTCCCAGAAGAGTGGAAACTGTTACATCTGGAAAGGAATTGGCTCCATATTATTGTCTATGGATTTAGACTGTAATGTCATAAAAGCTCCTGTAGGGGGAATGTGGATGGGTCCCAATAGTTTTGTCCATATAATGTATGTCTTTGCTCTATGGTGGAAAAGAGTAAAATTGACAAATGGGGATTTACCTTCTCATAAATTGTATTGAAAATGTAATAGTTGTATCACAAAAATAATATGCAAGCTTCTGATTTAATCAGGACTAGATGGTGGAAGATATTATATTCTTAGATTTGGAGATTTCTATACTGTGATCAGCATATAAACCAATTTGAACATTATTTTGGTTTACTTTGATTTTAATGTCGCAAATTATCTAATATTGCTGTTTACTCGTTTTTAGGATTCACTTAGGAGATGCTTTTCTAACTCTACTGGAAAAGAGTAATTGCACAGCCAAATGGCTCCATCTGGTGGTTATTATAGGAATTATCAGAATCTGGGTTGGCAAACTACATAAAGTATAGTGTATGGCTGGGCTACATTACAACTTTACTAGATGTTAACCATTTCTTTACCAATATAACCCACAATTACCCATGCAACTGTGACATCAAGTGCAGCACCTTTGGCATTGTTATGTGAGGTCTTCTAACAGTCACGAATTCTGTTCTACTTTTTTCAAAAAAAATTTGCATGCATGAAATCATATCATTTGGATTATGCAGTTAGTTTGTGTCAGAGGATGCAATGTCAATATTTACCATCTATTAGAATTTTTCTCCAGTTTTACTTAACACTTGCATTTCAGATTCCAGGAGCATTTGCTCACCTGAAGGGTGCGTTGACATGAAATTCATATGTTGCTGATTTTTCTCTTTGGACAATCCACAGCATATGACAGTGCCAGTAATATGGATGACATACACAATTTCTTCCTTAATAATCATCAGCAGAGTATGGTGAATTCACTCGCGGTGCAGATGTTCAATCGATGGCAAATCAATTTTTGCTGCAAATTTTCACTCCAGATTTGCAATGCAAAGGGCGAAATAGCCAACACCTCCACCGATCAACCAATTAAGGGAGCCGCAGTCACTTCATTGCTTACATAGCTCTGTGCATTATGTAGTGACCTTGCCTGGCACAGCATTTTTTGTACCTCAGTCCCATCCAAGTGACTGTGATTGAGCTGCAAAATAATACACTGCCGCTACCAAATGTACAGAGCTGCACTTGCTAAACAATCTTCAGACCAGGGAAAAATGTTGGGCTGCAAATGGAACATGGCAGTGAAGTGCAGGCAGCAGCACAGCGACAACCTGACCTGCAGAGATGCTTAGACCTTAGTCAGGTACGCACATTGGAGAACCAAGGAAAAGGCAGAAGGAATCTTGAGTGAGTACGGAAACAAGACAAAGAGTGGGAGGAGAAAGATGAAGATTTGGCCAAAGATAGAGACCATGGGAGTGCTCACAGTAAGGATCGCAGTGGATCAAGGTACGTCTCTGCTTTAGGCAGGTGTGGAAAAATGCTGCAAAATAAGAATGTTTTATATGTTAATATTTAGAATTGGGCAATTTTTGGAAACATTTAAATTTGCCAAATCAGATGAATGTTCTAGGAAATTTGATTTGCAGCAAACTTATTCACTGCTAATTGAATGTTCTGTATTATGTTTTGGAGTCTCTCCAAACTCCAGAGCATAGTAAAGCTAAGATGCAAAAAAATACAACTACTACTCACCTCACCACTCACCTCTTTAGCCGCACCGCTGCTCACTGCCCGTCATCCATGCCTCAAGGCTTCTGCTTCTTTTTTCTGCTGCTGTGGATTGAATCTTATTTGTCTTTGCCTTAAAAAGGGACTTCATTCCATAACCTGGCCTCGGACATCCCTGTGCATTGGAATATTGCGACGTCGTGATGCCATGACATGTGCCGTGACCTTACAATGCACAGTGAGCTCCGAGACCTGGATGTCCCATTGTGGAGTGAAGAAGTGGAGACACTAGAGATGCAGAACGCAAGGCAGAAAGAAGAGGCCCTGAGGACTGGACGACAGGCAGTGCGCAGCGAGGCCGATGTAAAATTAGAGTATAAAACAATTCCATACAAATAACTTCACTCTAATAATAGTTTATTTTTTATCAATGAACAAAATGCAAAGTTAATGCACAAAAGAGAAAGCTAAAGCACATCAATATTTGGTGTGACCGCTCTTTGCCTTTAAAACAGCATCAATTCTACACTTGTACGTGCGCTATTTTTGAAGAAACTCAGCAGCGACGTTGTTCCAAACATCTTGGAAAACTAACCACAGATCTTCAAACATAGAATGACCTCAAACATATAGCCAATGTCATTAAGAACTACTTTCAGCGTAAAAAAGAACGAGGAGTCCTGGAAGTGATGATACGACCCCATAGAGTCCTGATCTCAACATCATCGAGACCGTCTGAGATAACATGAAGAGACAGAGAGAGTTGCACAAGAGACATCTAGAGAAGATCTGTGGTTAGTTCTCCAAGATGTTGTCAAGTTCCTTCAAAAACTGTGTGTAAGTGTATCTAGAAGAATTGATGCTTTGATGCTGTTTTAAAAGGAAAGGGCGGTCACTGATTGGCAGCTTTCTGTGTAGACTGTACATTGACAAAAAGCTGCCAATCAGTGGTGGAGGCGAGGATGGACCAGGAGTCACAATACACCTAGTCCTGAAATGATAATATCAGCTGATAAAACACTCATTTTATTGAAGCAACAAAGACCAGTAAGTGACACATAACTGGAATCAGGGTCTCTATATTGTGATGCTCTTGGATTACATATCAAAAAACCTGCTGACAGATTCCCTTTAAGTAAATTGAGTTTCTGGAGTACAAACATCATGCGGCACATCCGACACTACTTGATGATTTCTATCCAGAATAGTAACTGCAACACAAAGCAGAACATAGCCCAAAACAATGCCAAAGTTAGTATAATAGGAGTTTATTCTTCTCTCTCCACCATGAGCACTAATACATTTTTCAGACTGCCCAAAACCCAGAGCTGGATTCAAAATTCAGCTGCGCATCATTGTAGACATTTGGCCGCCTCTTCATCCACACCCAATGCATTAGCTGAGCCTAGACATAAGACTTCTTACTATATAGTCCCTGGAGAACAGACTATACATCACAAAAGCAAAGGACAAACTGTTTCTTTCTAGAAATGGCACCACTTTCACTCAGAGGTTAAGGCCACACCACCGTATTTTCTAGCATCCGAGAGAATCGGGTCGCTTATGCAAATCACGCTCTATCAAAGTTAGATCAGAGTGTGAGCATAGTGTGATCCGATTCTCTCGGATGAAGAGTGACTCGCCCTCCCTGAGCGGTGGGGTTACTCGGAGCCGGGTCAATGTATGGCAGTGGTGTGGGATGTCGTCGTGGCCGTGACCCGTTCCGTGTCCAGGGCTGTCACACAAAAAAAGAATGGGCTTTTTTTTTTGGATGAGTGGTTAATTGTTCGACTACGCCACCTGTGGTTTCTGGTGAAGGCCACCAGCGCTGCGACAGTCCTCTGAGGCTGATGTTCTGGCAGCTTGGTTGGTACTACTCCCCACAGGCGGAGTAGGCCTCAGGGCAGTGATAGATGAACTGTGTGGAGGAATGATGGGTGCAGTGCCGCGCAGGAATAAACAAGCGGAGGCGGTGAATGAAGTCATCCAGGTCTTTACTCACTTTAGATGCACTTTCAGCCGCAAAGCTTCTCTCTGCTACACACGGCGTACTGCGGCCACCAGGAAGGGCCTTCAGCACTTCCCAGGTAGATCAGGAGCACCTGTCAAGACCCCGCTGGTGTGTTCCTCTCCTTAGTAAGTTCTCCCACTGAATGTTCTCCTGACGGTGTGTGGTATGAACGTGGTGTAAGGCCGGGTCCCACTGGGCAAACGCAGGTTGAGAGATATGTAGCGCCCCGTGGGTTCGGTCGCTACAGAGGTATTGCACCTCAACCAGAGGTGTGATATCCCTCTCCCGGGTAAGGATGGTGTGTGGACCTGGACTCAGTTAGCTGCATGCATCACACACACCCCATTTCCAGGGGACAGCTCAACGGTGCTCCCATTAGTACAGTAATACAGGCACGACAGAACATGTCCCTGGCTGGATTAGGGAGTGGGGAGGAAAACCCAGTGATGTAGGAGCAGGAGGGAACGGTTTCTGGGCATAGGTAGGAGCCCATTGGTTGCAAGTCACCTGGGCTCATACATTAGGGGAGGGTATATAAGGTGGGCACCATCTTAGTTCTGGGTAAAGAAGGCGAGTTCAGTCAGGAGGAGAAGAGAAGAGGAGTTCAGCCAGAGAGGGCTGACAGGGAGCTGTGGCTCAGTCTGGGCCCAGTTCCACGAGGCAGGCCTGGAGTGGAGGCCAGAGCCAGCAGAAAGGAACAGAAACAGAAAGGAACAGAAACAGAAAGGAACAGCAAAGAAAGAGAAGTACCCAAAGTGTAGAAGGGCCCAGAGACACGAAAGCTGAAGGAACCCTAAGGGCCCAGGAGATTGCGGGTGACGGGTTGGCAGAACAGGGTACCGGATCCCAAGTTGGTGGAGGCGACTAATCCTTAACCAAGGACCGGCGGTCGTGACCATTTACTGGTGCGACCCCTCACTACACCTACTAGAAAGGCACACCACATAGGGTCAGGGAAGTGGACACCCAGTCCTCCCAGGAGAAGACCCGAGGCAGCTGGACAGAGGTAGTGTCACTGGTGGGGCACGGCTGACGAAAGGATAGAAGGGAGTCCTGTGCCACACTCCGGAATTGCCTGGGGGTTGATCGAGCCCCCTGCATGGGGGACGCAGCACGGCTCGGGCGGTCCTATCTGTGCACCTGGATGAGAACTGTGAGTAAAGAACCTGAACTGCAACACCTTGTCTCTGTGCTTTCTCACCGCGTCAGCACTAATAGTACTGGGACGCCCCGCACCACAACCACCATCATCGCTCCACATTGCCCTGAGGCTAAACTCTTCCCGTGGGGAGTCATACCACACTCTGCTGCCCTTACAACATCAGCCTCAGAGGTCGGTTTGGCAGCGGCGGTTCTTATTGACCGCAATCCACGGGTGGCGTAGTCGGACATTAAACCACAAAAACCCTATAAAGACTGCCACTGGTTTGACCACCCTGAGCCACGGGACCGAGTCGCCGCCACGGAGACTACAACCCCCAGAGACCCGGCTCCGGGTAACCCACACACGTGCACACACGGCCCAGGGGGCGCGTCAGATACAGGTGGCGACTCCGCTCCGTCCGTATCCCCCTGGGATCCACTAAGCCTCCGGGCTTTTCTGACTGAGACGTGAAGTGACAAAGTCAGATATTGGGGGCCGGTTACCCCTTTTGCAGCAGGAATCCCTCTGGCTAGGCCAGAGTGAAGAATACAGGTGGCGACTCCGCTCCGTCCGTACCCCCCTGGGATCCTTTTGCCTGTGGAGCCTATCTCCTCTGCTCCCCTCCAAGGCCTTGTTAGAACAGGACCCTGACCGGGCAGAGACACTTGTTAACTCTGTCCCGCTCCTCGTCTCAAGGCCAGAGAACGAGGACAGTGAATCTTCAGCCAGCTACAGACTCTTGCTGTACCCTGACAGAAGACCACAATCAAAAGACCTTGAACTAAAGATGGCCACCCTCACCCACTGCTTGGTTACCCCTATCTTTGGTTCCCCCCATCTCCTCTATCCCGGGCCGGGGCAGCACCCTGGTGCATTTAGACCCCCTACAGGACAAGAGTGGTGTAGTGTTGAGTGTGAAGTGGGGTCCTGAGTGATGCTCCATCCTTACCTGGAAGAGGATATACCACACCTCTATCTGAGGTGCAGTACCCCTGTGGCGACTGAACCCTCAGGGGCGCCACATTCCCCCCTGGTGAAACACAGCACGTCCGCGGGCTGCAATAGAGTAAAGTATAGGTACAGACATTCAAAATTTTTAAATGCTTTTGTAAACAAGAAAGAATCTTCCCTTTATGGGAGGCTCAGATACTTTTAACGTTGCAGGATATATATAGTATCTAATATATATAATTGTCTTTTCCCGTCTGTCTGTCTGTCCTTCTGTCTAGGAAATCCCGCGTCGCTGATTGGTCCGGCCGTGGCCAATCAGCGACGCGGGATTTGAGAACAAGATGGCGGCCGTTAGCGGCTCATCTTCCGCACAGAGGTCAGCGGCGATGCAGCTGGGAAATCACCCTCACACGCTCACGCTCACCCTCGGACGCTCACCCTCAGACGCTCACCCTCAGACGCTTACACGCTCACCCTCAGACGCTCACCCTCTCACGCTCACACCCTCACACGCTCACACCCTCACATGCTCACACCCTCACACGCTCACACCCTCACACGCTCACCCTCCCACCCTCTCACCCTCATCCGCTCACCCTTACCCGTTCACCCTCACATGCTCATCCTCACCCTCTCACCCTCACCCGCTCACCCTCCCGCCCTCACCCGCTCACCCTCACACGCTCACCTTCACATGCTCACCCTCAACCTCACCCGCTCACCCTTACCTGCTCGCCCTCACACGCTCACCCTCACATGCTCACCCTCACACGCTCACCCTCACACGCTCACCCTCACACCCTCACCCTCTCACGCTCTCCTGCTCACCCGCTCACCCTCACACGCACACCCTCAGACGTTCACACCCTCAGATGCTCACCCTCACCCGCTCACACGCACACTCTCACACGCTCACCCTCACACGCTCACCCTCATCCGCACACGCTCACTCTCACCCTCACGCTCACCCTCACACGCTCGCCCTCACACGCTCACCCTCACACGCTCACACTCACCCTCAGACGCTCACCCTCAGACGCTAAACCTCAGATGCTCACCCTCAGACGCTCACCCTCAGACGCTTACACACTCACCCTCAGACGCTCACTCTCTCACGCTCACACCCTCACACCCTCACACGCTCACACGCTCACACCCTCACACGCTCACACCCTCACACGCTCACACCCTCACATGCTCACACCCTCACACACTCACACTCTCACCCTCCCACCTTCTCACCCTCACCCGCTCACCCTTACCCGCTCACACTCACATGCTCATCCTCACCCGCTCACCCTCACCCACTCACCCTCCCACCCTCACCCGCTCACCCTCACAAGCTCACCTTCACATGCTCACCCTCAACCTCACCCGCTCACCCTTACCTGCTCGCCCTCACACGCTCGCCCTCACACGCTCACGCTCACCCTCACACGCTCACTCTCACACCCTCACCCTCTCACGCTCTCCTGCTCACCCTCACCCGCTCACCCTCACACGCACACCCTCAGGCGCTCACCCTCACCCGCACACTCTCACACGCTCACCCTCACACGCTCACCCTCACAAGCTCACCCTCACCCGCACACGCTCACCCTCACACGCTCACCCTCACACACTCACCCTCAGACTCTCACCCTCAGACGCTAAACCTCAGATGCTCACCCTCAGACGCTCACCCTCAGACGCTTACACGCTCACCCTCAGACGCTCACCCTCACACGCTCACACGCTCACCCTAAGACCCTCACCCTCAGACGCTAAACCTCAGATGCTCACCCTCAGATGCTCACACGCTCACACCCTCACACGCTCACACCCTCACACGCTCACCCTCCCACCCTCACCCACTCACCCTTACCCGCTCACCCTCACATGCTCATCCTCACCCGCTCACCTTCACCCGCTATCCCTCACACCCTCACACGCTCACACCCTCACCCGCTCACACACACACTCTCACACGCTCACCCTCACACCCTCACACGCTCACCCTCACACGCTCACCCTCACATGCTCACCCTCACCCGCACACGCTCACTCTCACGCTCACCCTCACACGCTCTCCCTCACACGCTCACACGCTCACCCTCAGACGCTCACCATCAGACGCTCACCCTCAGACGCTCACCCTCAGACGCTTACACGCTCACCCTCAGACGCTCACCCTCTCACGCTCACACCCTCACACGCTCACACCCTCACATGCTCACACCCTCACACGCTCACACCCTCACACGCTCACCCTCCCACCCTCTCACCCTCATCCGCTCACCCTTACCCGTTCACCCTCACATGCTCATCCTCACCCTCTCACCCTCACCCGCTCACCCTCCCGCCCTCACCCGCTCACCCTCACACGCTCACCTTCACATGCTCACCCTCAACCTCACCCGCTCACCCTTACCTGCTCGCCCTCACACGCTCACCCTCACATGCTCACCCTCACACGCTCACCCTCACACGCTCACCCTCACACCCTCACCCTCTCACGCTCTCCTGCTCACCCGCTCACCCTCACACGCACACCCTCAGACGTTCACACCCTCAGATGCTCACCCTCACCCGCTCACACGCACACTCTCACACGCTCACCCTCACACGCTCACCCTCATCCGCACACGCTCACTCTCACCCTCACGCTCACCCTCACACGCTCGCCCTCACACGCTCACCCTCACACGCTCACACTCACCCTCAGACGCTCACCCTCAGACGCTCACCCTCAGACGCTAAACCTCAGATGCTCACCCTCAGACGCTCACCCTCAGACGCTTACACACTCACCCTCAGACGCTCACTCTCTCACGCTCACACCCTCACACCCTCACACGCTCACACCCTCACACGCTCACACCCTCACACGCTCACACCCTCACATGCTCACACCCTCACACACTCACACTCTCACCCTCCCACCTTCTCACCCTCACCCGCTCACCCTTACCCGCTCACACTCACATGCTCATCCTCACCCGCTCACCCTCACCCACTCACCCTCCCACCCTCACCCGCTCACCCTCACAAGCTCACCTTCACATGCTCACCCTCAACCTCACCCGCTCACCCTTACCTGCTCGCCCTCACACGCTCGCCCTCACACGCTCACCCTCACACGCTCACTCTCACACCCTCACCCTCTCACGCTCTCCTGCTCACCCTCACCCGCTCACCCTCACACGCACACCCTCAGGCGCTCACCCTCACCCGCACACTCTCACACGCTCACCCTCACACGCTCACCCTCACAAGCTCACCCTCACCCGCACACGCTCACCCTCACACGCTCACCCTCACACGCTCACCCTCAGACTCTCACCCTCAGACGCTAAACCTCAGATGCTCACCCTCAGACGCTCACCCTCAGACGCTTACACGCTCACCCTCAGACGCTCACCCTCACACGCTCACACGCTCACCCTAAGACCCTCACCCTCAGACGCTAAACCTCAGATGCTCACCCTCAGATGCTCACACGCTCACACCCTCACACGCTCACACCCTCACACGCTCACCCTCCCACCCTCACCCACTCACCCTTACCCGCTCACCCTCACATGCTCATCCTCACCCGCTCACCTTCACCCGCTATCCCTCACACCCTCACACGCTCACACCCTCACCCGCTCACACACACACTCTCACACGCTCACCCTCACACCCTCACACGCTCACCCTCACACGCTCACCCTCACATGCTCACCCTCACCCGCACACGCTCACTCTCACGCTCACCCTCACACGCTCTCCCTCACACGCTCACACGCTCACCCTCAGACGCTCACCATCAGACGCTCACCCTCAGACGCTAAACCTCAGATGCTCACCCTCAGACGCTCACCCTCAGACGCTTACACGCTCACCCCCAGATGCTCACCCTCTCACGCTCACACCCTCACACCCTCACATGCTCACACCCTCACACGCTCACATGCTCACACCCTCACACGCTCACATGCTCACACCCTCACACGCTCACACCCTCACACGCTCACCCTCCCACCTTCTCACCCTCACCCGCTCACCCTCACCCGCTCACCCTTACCCGCTCACCCTCACATGCTCATCCTCACCCTCACCCACTCACCCTCCCACCCTCACCCTCACACGCTCACCTTCACATGCTCACCCTCAACCTCACCCGCTCACCCTTACCTGCTCGCCCTCACACGCTCACCCTCACACGCTCACCCTCACACGCTCACCCTCACACACTCACCCTCACACCCTCACCCTCTCACGCTCTGCTGCTCACCCTCACCCGCTCACCCTCACACGCACACCCTCAGACGCTCACCCGCTCACACGCACACTCTCACATGCTCACCCTCACACGCTCACCCGCACACGCTCACTCTCACCCTCACGCTCACCCTCAGACGCTCACCCTCAGACGCTAATCCTCAGATGCTCACCCTCAGACGCTCACCCTCAGACGCTCACCCTCACACGCTCACCCTCAGACTCTCACCCTCAGACGCTAAACCTCAGATGCTCACCCTCAGACGCTCACCCTCAGACGCTTACACGCTCACCCTCAGACGCTCACCCTCACACGCTCACACGCTCACCCTCAGACGCTCACCCTCAGACGCTAAACCTCAGATGCTCACCCTCAGATGCTCACACGCTCACACCCTCACACGCTCACACCCTCACACGCTCACCCTCCCACCCTCACCCACTCACCCTTACCCGCTCACCCTCACATGCTCATCCTCACCCGCTCACCTTCACCCGCTATCCCTCACACCCTCACACGCTCACACCCTCACCCGCTCACACACACACTCTCACACGCTCACCCTCACACCCTCACACGCTCACCCTCACACGCTCACCCTCACATGCTCACCCTCACCCGCACACGCTCACTCTCACCCTCACGCTCACCCTCACACGCTCGCCCTCACACGCTCACCCTCACACGCTCACACGCTCACCCTCAGACGCTCACCATCAGACGCTCACCCTCAGACGCTAAACCTCAGATGCTCACCCTCAGACGCTCACCCTCAGACGCTTACACGCTCACCCCCAGATGCTCACCCTCTCACGCTCACACCCTCACACGCTCACACGCTCACACCCTCACACCCTCACACGCTCACACCCTCACACGCTCACATGCTCACACCCTCACACGCTCACACCCTCACACGCTCACCCTCCCACCTTTTCACCCTCACCCGCTCACCCTCACCCGCTCACCCTTACCCGCTCACCCTCACATGCTCATCCTCACCCTCACCCACTCACCCTCCCACCCTCACCCTCACACGCTCACCTTCACATGCTCACCCTCAACCTCACCCACTCACCCTTACCTGCTCGCCCTCACACGCTCACCCTCACACGCTCACCCTCACACGCTCACCCTCACACACTCACCCTCACACCCTCACCCTCTCACGCTCTGCTGCTCACCCTCACCCGCTCACCCTCACACGCACACCCTCAGACGCTCACCCGCTCACACGCACACTCTCACATGCTCACCCTCACACGCTCACCCGCACACGCTCACTCTCACCCTCACGCTCACCCTCAGACGCTCACCCTCAGACGCTAATCCTCAGATGCTCACCCTCAGACGCTCACCCTCAGACGCTTACACGCTCATCCTCAGACGCTCACCCTCAGACGCTCACCCTCAGACGCTCACCCTCAGACGCTAAACCTCAGATGCTCACCCTCAGACGCTCACACGCTCACACGCTCACACCCTCACACGCTCACCCTCCCACCCTCTCACCCTCACCCACTCATCCTCACCCGCTCACCCTTACCCACTCACCCTCACATGCTCATCCTCACCCGCTCACCCTCACCCGCTCACCCTCACACCCTCACACGCTCACACCCTCACACGCTCACACCCTCACACCCTCACACGCTCGCACCCTCACATGCTCACACGCTCACACCCTCACACGCTCACCCTCCCACCTTCTCACCCTCACCCGCTCACCCTCACCCGCTCACCCTTACCCGCTCACCCTCACCCTCCCACCCTCACCCGCTCACCCTCACATGCTCACCTTCACATGCTCACCCTCAACCTCACCCGCTCACCCTTACCTGCTCGCCCTCACACGCTCACCCTCACACGCTCACCCTCACACGCTCACCCTCACACCCTCACCCTCTCACGCTCTCCTGCTTACCCTCACCCGCTCACCCTCACACGCACACCCTCAGACGCTCACACCCTCAGACGCTCACCCTCACCCGCTCACACGCACACTCTCACACGCTCACCCTCACACGCTCACCCTCACCCGCACACGCTCACTCTCACCCTCACGCTCACCCTCACACGCTCACACGCTCACCCTCAGACGCTCACCCTCACGCTCACCCTCACACGCACACCCTCAGACGCTCACACCCTCAGGCGCTCACACCCTCACCCGCTCACACGCACACTCTCACACGCTCACCCTCACACGCTTACCCTCACACGCTCACCCTCACACGCTCACCCTCACCCGCACACGCTCACTCTCACCCTCACGCTCACCCTCACACGCTCACCCTCACACACTCACCCTCACACGCTCACCCTCAGACGCTCACCCTCAGACGCTAAACCTCAGATGCTCACCCTCAGACGCTCACCCTCAGACGCTCACGCTCTCACGCTCACACCCTCACACGCTCACACCCTCACACGCTCACACCCTCACACGCTCACCCTCCCACCCTCTCACCCTCACCCGCTCACCCTCACCCGCTCACCCTTACCCGCTCACCCTCACATGCTCATCCTCACCCGCTCACCCTCACCTGCTCACCTTCCCACCCTCACACGCTCACCTTCACATGCTCACCCTCAACCTCACCCGCTCACCCTTACCTGCTCACCCTCACACCCTCACACGCTCACCCTCACATGCTCACCCGCACACGCTCACCCTCACGCTCACCCTCACACGCTCACCCTCACACGCTCACCCTCAGACGCACACCCTCAGACGCTCACACCGTCACCCTCACCCGCTCATGATCACATGCTCACCCTCACGCGCTCACCCGCTCACCCTCACGCGCTCACTCGCTCACCCTCACATGCTCATGACCACACGCTCACCCTCACACGCTCACCCTCTCATGCTCACCCTCATCCTCACACGCTCACCCTCACATGCTCACCCTCATACGCTCACCCTCACACGCTCACACGCACACCCTCACGCGCACACCCTCACACGCACACCGTCACACGCACACCCTCACACGCACACCTGCTCACCCTCACCCGCTCACCCTCACACGCTCACCCTCACACGCTCACCTTCGCACGCTCACCCTCACACGCTCACCTTCGCACGCTCACCCTCACACGCTCACCCGCTCACCCTGTGCTAGCCGGTCATCTCCCTCACATGCTCACCCGCTCACCCTGTGCTAGCCGGTCATCTCCCTCACACCCTCACCCGCTCACCCTGTGCTAGCCGGTCATCTCCCGGCTGCTCGCAGCAGAAGTACCCCGACCGGCGGCCTCGCTCCCCGGTCCTCCAAAATTCATTAGGGGCCCCGGGGGGATACATTAGGGGGTTAATTTAAAGTAGTGCACAACCCATTTAAATACTGCTCACCCTCACACGCTCACCCTCACACGCTCACCCTCACACCCTCACCCTCTCACGCTCTCCTGCTTACCCTCACACGCACACCCTCAGACGCTCACACCCTCAGACGCTCACCCTCACCCGCTCACACGCACACTCTCACACGCTCACCCTCACACGCTCACCCTCACACGCTCACCCTCACCCGCACACGCTCACTCTCACCCTCACGCTCACCCTCACACGCTCACCCTCACACGCTCACCCTCAGACGCTCACCCTCACCCGCTCACCCTCACACGCACACCCTCAGACGCTCACACCCTCAGGCGCTCACACCCTCACCCGCTCACACGCACACTCTCACACGCTCACCCTCACACGCTTACCCTCACACGCTCACCCTCACACGCTCACCCTCACCCGCACACGCTCACTCTCACCCTCACGCTCACCCTCACACGCTCACCCTCACACACTCACCCTCACACGCTCACCCTCAGACGCTCACCCTCACACGCTCACACCCTCACACCCTCACACGCTCACACCCTCACACCCTCACACGCTCACACCCTCACACGCTCACCCTCCCACCCTCTCACCCTCACCCGCTCACCCTCACCCGCTCACCCTTACCCGCTCACCCTCACATGCTCATCCTCACCCGCTCACCCTCACCCGCTCACCTTCCCACCCTCACACGCTCACCTTCACATGCTCACCCTCAACCTCACCCGCTCACCCTTACCTGCTCACCCTCACACCCTCACACGCTCACCCTCACATGCTCACCCGCACACGCTCACCCTCACGCTCACCCTCACACGCTCACCGTCACACGCTCACCCTCAGACGCACACCCTCAGACGCTCACACCGTCACCCTCACCCGCTCATGATCACATGCTCACCCTCACGCGCTCACCCGCTCACCCTCACGCGCTCACTCGCTCACCCTCACATGCTCATGACCACACGCTCACCCTCACACGCTCACCCTCTCATGCTCACCCTCATCCTCACACGCTCACCCTCACATGCTCACCCTCATACGCTCACCCTCACACGCTCACCCTCACACGCACACCCTCACGCGCACACCCTCACACGCACACCCTCACACGCACACCCTCACACGCACACCTGCTCACCCTCACCCGCTCACCCTCACACGCTCACCCTCACACGCTCACCTTCGCACGCTCACCCTCACACGCTCACCCGCTCACCCTGTGCTAACCGGTCATCTCCCTCACATGCTCACCCGCTCACCCTGTGCTAGCCGGTCATCTCCCTCACACCCTCACCCGCTCACCCTGTGCTAGCCGGTCATCTCCCGGCTGCTCGCAGCAGAAGTACCCCGACCGGCGGCCTCGCTCCCCGGTCCTCCAAAATTCATTAAGGGCCCCGGGGGGATACATTGGGGGTTAATTTAAAGTAGTGCACAACCCATTTAAATACTGCTTCGCTGATTAGTCGCGCCCGGTCGGCCGCATACATATTCTAAAATACCCGATGCGTTAGAATCGGGCCACCATCTAGTAAATATATAAAACATTAAAGAGACATTATGCATGTAGAAAATTACTGTAGAAAAGTGCTAGTTCAGCAGCATGAGGGACCTGCCCAAAACCCTCAACGTAGGCCCTGGGGTGGCTGCAGGGCATGGAGATCCTGAGCTGGACCTCCAGGAAAGCCACGACCAGACAGGTTTTGCTTCTGAGGTCAGAGGTAGAGGTGGTTTTGCATAAAACCAATAGGGGGCACCTAAATAGGTGCAAACTATATACAACGTTAGTCTGTCTCATGCTCAGCGTCCGCAGGGACAAATGTTTGTTTCAAATGAACCGGGTGCAACAGAGAACTTGAAAAATAAATAAAAGTTCAAACAACTAGGAGGTGCATCTCCCGGGGCTGCTCAACAGTGGTATCCCCACCGGGGAAACGGCTCATTCCAACGGAGCCTGACCGGTCCTCTGTAGCTAGGTGAGTGGGGGCATCTTCCTTGAATACCCTGTGGACATCCAGGGCATACCACCCATGCTCCCCGTGGTGGCGGGTGTAGGACACTAGATTACCCAGGTAGAGGTTCCGGCCAGGGTGGCCCTGCTCCAGCCGCGGCTCGACATCCCGCCGGTTGACGAAGACGTCCTGGTTGAACTGTGGGCTACGGATGAAGCCCCATCCTGCCTCCTGGTGGAAGCGCACAATAAGGCCTTCTTCCCTGGGGCTTGGACGGGTGGCCCCTGCCTGACGGGCCTGTGTTTTAGCAGCCTTGGCGCGCACCTCCAGGCGCTCACAGCGGATCCTCCTCTCTTGCCGCTCCCTCTCGAGCTGGAGGATCTCCTTACGGCAAGTCTCCTCCCGCCTCCACGCTTCGGACTGGGTCTCCCAGGGGAAGCACATCAGGTCACCCCCCTGTTTGTCCCAGGCAAACTCTTCTGCCGCCGGGCAGGTGACCGGAGGTGCGGGCAACGGCAATAGCAGGGATTGTTGCGGGTGCGTCCCGCACCCGGGATAGGGGTTTCGTCCTTACCCGCTATTGGGCTGCACAGGGCCTCCTGGGCTTCCTCCGCCTGGGCTGAGGCCTCAATGGTCAGGCGCAACGAGCTCTGGCGGCGGGCCTTGATCTTCCGCAGCACCTCTTCCCTCCATTCAGTGGCGGCCAGTCGTTGGGCCTCTTCGACCCTCCGGGTCAGATCCTGCGTTTTACCGCGGAGGAAGTCGGCCTTCTCCGCAGTCAGATGGATTCCCTCCATAGTGAGGGAGGTGGCAGCTGGTGGGCCAGCGACGGAGAGCTTCTCCTTGGCTGCGTCCATCTCTGCTGCAAGGTGCGGTCTCCTCCTCCTCCTTTTGGGGCGGCTCCAGGGCGGCTGGCTGACGGGCACTCCTTGGGACGTCCCATCCGTCTTGACAGACACTACTATGCGGACAGTCTCTGCTGGAGGGGGTGGTCGGCACTTTTGGCGCCATTGGGGAGCCAGGCCCACGATGGGAGGTCTTAGGTTGCTGTTGTTTTTGCACATAATGGCGTCCGTTCTTCTTGGGCGGGCGCCACCTTGAGTGTGTAAAGACAGTCTTTTGCGAAAGGCGCACAGTACCCGGCGGCAATGGGGATTAACTTCTTCCTTTGCTGCGGGCACGCAATCCTGTTCGTGACGCCAGTTTAGTGACTCGCCCTCCCTAAGCGGTGGGGTTACTCGGAGCCGGGTCAATGTATGGCGGTGGTGTGGGATATCGTCGTGGCCGTGACCCGTTCCGTGCCCAGGGCTGTCACACAAAAAAAGAATGGGCTGTTTTTTGGGATGAGTGGTTAATTGTTTGACTGCGCCACCTGTGGTTTCTGGTGAAGGACACCAGCGCTGCGACAGTCCTCTGAGGCTGATGTTCTGGCAGCTTGGTTGGTACTACTCCCCACAGGCGGAGTAGGCCTCAGGGCAGTGATAGATGAACTGTGTGGAGGAATGGTGGGTGCAGTGCCGCGCAGGAATAAACAAGCGGAGGCGGTGAATGAAGTCATCCGGGTCTTTACTCACTTTAGATGCACTTTCAGCCGCAAATCTTCTCTCTGCTACACACGGCGTACTGCGGCCACCAGGAAGGGGGTTCGGCACATCTCAGGTAGATCAGGAGCATCTGTCAAGACCCCGCTGGTGTGTTCCTCTCCTTAGTAAGTTCTCCCACTGAATCTTCTTCTGACGGTGTGTGGTATGAACGTGGTGTAAGGCCGGGTCCCACTGGGTAAACGCAGGTTGAGAGATACAGGTGGCGTAGGCCGCTCCGTCCATATCCCCCTGGGATCCACTAAGCCTCCGGGCTTTTCTGACTGAGACGTGAAGTGACAAAGTCAGATATTGGGGGCCGGTTACCCCTTTTTCAGCAGGAATCCCTCTGGCTAGGCCAGAGTGAAGAATACAGCTGGCGACTCCGCTCCGTCCATATCCGCCTGGGATCCTTTTGCCTGTGGAGCCTATCTCCTCTGCTCCCCTCCAAGGCCTTCTTAGAACAGGACCCTGACTGGGCAGAGACACTTGTTAACTCTGTCCCGCTCCTCGTCTCAAGGCCAGAGAACGAGGACCGTGAATCTGTGTGATGCTCCATCCCTACCTGGAAGAGGGGATACCACACCTCTATCTGAGGTGCAGTACCCCTGTGGTGACTGAACCCTCAGGGGCGCCACAAGAGAAGATGGAGAAAAAAAATCGCTATTTTCTCCATTCTGTCAGTCCATGGAAATCAGACTGCTCTCAGATGTCATGCGAGTGCAGTCCGATGTTTTCCACTGACTCATGGACTTGCATGGTCGAGTGCGATCCAAATATTCTGCTTTTTTTTTCCTGGACTAGCTGTGTCCGAGGAAAGAAATCGGACATGTGTACTGCCCCATAGAATAACCGAGTCCGAGTACAATCTGATGTTTTGTCTGATCACACTCGGACTGATAATACGGTCGTCTGCACAAATCCAGAGGCTGTGTGTGGTATTATAGTTAAGGTGAATCTGTGAAGACAAAGAGACCCTGAATCCAACGATGTTTTACTTAGTTTACTGGGTGCAGCCGTTCTGACGTAATCAGAGCTTTTAGATTTAGAATGAAGAAGACAAAGTCCATAGACGGTGAGTTGCTTATCACTGGGGGAGGGGGCATTGCCAGACTAATGTAGTCCTGCAATGTTAATTTCTTAGTGCTAAATCCTTCACAGTTAGTAAACAACAGCATATACTTTGACAAGTGACACATCCCTGAATTTGGTATCTCAGCCTTTATCTCCTGCTGTCTTCAGATTATATACCAAAAACCTGCTGACAGATTCCCTTTAAGTTCCATCCAAAGCAACCGATTTCATAATATTAATACGAAATTTGCAAAAAATAAAGTGATTAACTTTGTAAATACAGTGTATTGATCCTAAATTAACAGCCAGTATTAAAGTTAACAGATTTGTGAAATATTTCTATACACTGCCAGGGGCAAGCTGATTCTTTGTCCTGTGTCCAAGGGGTAACGTTTTCTCCTTTTGCAGAGTGACATGTTAAGCATATCAAGGTGAGGAGACTTTTAAGCTGCAATGCTCCTCTAGGAAATGTGTAAATTATCTCTTCAGAGAGGAAGAGAACTAGAACTCTAGTGCCACCTATAGGAAGTAGCAATCAACCCTTTAATGAGCCATATCATATGACTTAGGATAAAAGCCAGAATCATAATCTCAATTTGCAGACACTGTGTTTCGGGGTACTGCTCCTCGTCAGTGCAAAGTGTGAGATATGGTTTGGCTGGGTGAGAGGCGTCAGACCGGCATCCAAGGGGTAACGTTTCTCCTTGCAAAGAGTGATATGATAAGCATGTCAAGGTGAGGAGACTTACACTGCCACTTTGCACTGACGAGGGGCAGTACCCCCAAACTGCAATGTCCGCAAATTGAGATTATGATTCTGGATTTTATCCTAAGTCATATGACAAGGCTCGTTAAAGGGTCGATATTGACTTTTAGGATTGCTACTTCCTATAGGTGGCACTAGAGTTCTACTCCTCTTCCTCTCTGTAGAGACAATTTACATATTGCCCAGAGGAGCATTACAGCTTAAAAGTCTCCTCACCTTGACATGCTTAACATGTCATTCTCCGCAAGGAGAAACGTTACCCCTTGGATACCGGTCTGATGCCTCTCACCCAGCCAAACCATATCTCACCCTTTGCACTGATGAGGGGCAGTACCCTGAAACACAGTGTCTGCAAATTGAGATTTTGGTTCTGGTTTTTACCCCAAGTCATATGACAAGGCTCGTTAAAGGGTCGATATTGACTTTTAGGACTGCTACTTCCTATAGGTGGCACTAGAGTTCTGCAACCCCTGGCAAAAATTATGGAATCACCGGGCTCGGAGGATGTTCATTCAGTTGTTTAATGTTGTTCAAAAAAAACAGATCACAGACATGGCACAAAACTAAAGTCATTTCAAATGGCAACTTTAGGGCTTTAAGAAACACTAATAGAAATCAAGATTAAAAATGTAGTACTCAGTAAGGGTAATTTTTTTCGAACCAAGCAGAGGGAAAAAATTATGGAATCACTCAATTCTGAGGAAAAAAATATGGAATCACCCTGTAAATTTTCATTTCCAAAACTAACACCTGCATCAAATTAGATCTGCTCGTTAGTCTGCATCTAAAAAGGAGTGATCACACCTTGGAGAGCTGTTGCACCAAGTGGAGTGACATGAATCATGGCTCCAACACGAGAAATGTCAATTGAAACAAAGGAGAGGATTATCAAACTCTTAAAAGAAGGTAAATCATCACGCAATGTTGCAAAAGATGTTGGTTGTTCACAGTCAGCTGTGTCTAAAATCTGGACCAAATACAAATAACATAGGAAGGTTGTTAAAGGCAAACATACTGGTAGACCAAGGAAGACATCAAAGCGTCAAGACCGGAAACTTAAAGCAATATGTCTCCAAATCAGGAAATGCACAACAAAACAAATGAGGAACGAATGGGAGGAAACTGGAATCAATGTCCGTGACCGAACTGTAAGAAAATGATATTTACATACATAAAAGCTAAACATAAGCCATCATTAACACCTAAACAGAAAAAAAACAAGGTTACAATGGGCTAAGGAAAAGCAATCGTGGACTGTGGATGACTGGATGAAAGTCATATTCAGTGATGAATCGCCAATCCTCATTGGGCAAGGTGATGATGCTGGAACTTTTGTTTGGTGCCGTTCCAATGAGATTTATAAAGATGACTGCATGAAGAGAACATGCAAATTTCCACAGTCATTGATGATATGGGGCTGCATGTCAGGTAAAGGCACTGGGGAGATGGCTGTCATTACATCTTCAATAAATGCCCAAGTTTACATTGATATTTTGGACAGTTTTCTTATCCCATCAATTGAAAGGATGTTTGGGGATGATGACATCATTTTTCAAGATGATAATGCATCCTGCCATAGAGCAAAACCTGTGAAAACAATCCTTGAAAGACACATAAGGTCAATGTCATGGCCTGCAAATAGTCCGGATCTCAATCCAATTGAAAATCTTTGGTGGAAGTTGAAGAAAATGATCCATGACAAGGCTCCAACCTGCTAAGCTGATCTGGCAACAGCAATCATAGAAAGTTGGAGCCAGATTGATGAAGAGTACTGTTTGTCACTCATTAAGTCCATGCCTCAGAGACTGCAATCTGCTATTAAAGCCAGAGGTGGTGCAACAAAATACTGGTGATGTATTAGAGTGTTCTTTTGTGTGTTTGTTTTTCATGATTCCATAATTTTTTCCTCGGAATTGAGTGATTCCATAATTTTTTCCCTCTGCTTGGTGTGAAAAAAATTACCCTTACTGAGTACCACATTTTTAACCCCTTTACCCCCGAGGGTGGTTAGCACGTTAATGACCAGGCCAATTTTTACAATTCTGACCACTGTCACTTTATGAGGTAATTACTCTGGAACGCTTCAACGGATCCCCCTGATTCTGAGAATGTTTTTTCGTGACATATTGTACTTCATGATTGTGGTAAAATTTCTTCGATATCACTTGTGTTTATTTGTGAAAAAAATGGAAATTTGGCGAAAATTTTGAAAATTTTGCAATTTTCAAAATTTCAATTTTTATGCCCTTAAATCAGAGAGATATGTCTCACAAAATACTTAATAAATAACATTTCCCACATGTCTACTTTACATCGGCACAATTTTGGAACCAAAATTTTTTTTTTGTTAGGAAGCTATAAGGGTTAAAAGTTGACCAGCGATTTCTCATTTTTCCAACTAAATTTACAAAACCATTTTTTTAGGGACCACATCACATTTGAAGTCATTTTGAGAGGTCTTTATGACAGAAAATACCCAAACGTGACACCATTCTAAAAACTGCACCCCTCAAGGTGCTCAAAACCACATTCAAGAACTTTATTAACCCTTCAGGTGCTTCACAGGAATTTTTGGAATGTGGAAGAAAAAAATGAACATTTAACTTTTTCACAAAAATGTTAATTTAGACCCAATTTTTTTTATTTTTGCAGGGGTAAGAAGAAAAAATGGACCCCAAAATTTGTTGTGCAATTTCCCCTGAGCACGTAGATACCCCATATGTTGGGAAAAACCACTGTTTGGGTGCACGGCAGGGCTCGGAAGGGAAGGAGCGCCATTTGACTTTTTGATTGTAAAATTTGCTTGAATAATTAGCGGACGCCATGTTGCATTTGGAGAGCCCCTGATGTACCTAAACAGTGGAAACCCCCCACAAGTGACCCCATTTTGGAAACTAGACCCCCCAAGGCACCTATCTAGATGCATAGTGAGCACTTTGAACCCCCAGGTGCTTCACAAATTTATCCGTAAAACTGAAAAAGTATTTTTTTTCCACTTTTTCATTTTTACAAATCAATTTGTGAAGCACCTGGGGGTTCCAAGTGCTCACTATGCATCTAGATAGGTGCCTTGGGGGGTCTAGTTTTCAAAATGGGGTCACTTGTGGGGGAGCTCCAATGTTTAGGCACACAGGGGCTCTCCAAACGCAACATGGTGTCCGCTAACAATTTGAGACGATTTTCCATTCAATTTGTTAGCGGACACCATGTCGCGTTTGGAGAGCCCCTGATGTGCCTAAACAGTGGAAACCCTCCACAAGTGACCCCATTTTGGAAACTAGACCCCTCACGGATTTTATCAAGGGGTATAGTGAACATTTTGAACCCAGAGGTACGACACATAATTTGATAACATTAGGTCATCATATTGAATAAGTTGTCATTAGTCTTGAGCGCAAGTGCTCGCTACTTGAGTTTGCATCGGGTACTCAGGTATGCACCATGTACTGCGTGTGCTCGAGTGAGATGCTCGAGTCCCTGCCCCGCATGTTTCACGGTTATTAGACACCCAAAAAAAAAACCATGCGGGTATCGCTCGTGCATGGCAGGCTATCCCCGCAAAGTTTTTTTGGCCGCGAAGCATATGGGGCGGAGACTCGAGCATGTCACTCAAATACCCACGATACTCAGTGCATACCCGAGCACCCGATGCAAACTCAAGTAGTGAGCACTTGCGCTCAACACTAGTCGCCATTTCGTCATCTTTTTTTCTTACTTTTGAAAAAAATCCCAACCCCATCACAACCCTAACCCCAACCCCAGCCCTAACACTAGCCCAACCCTAACCCTAGCACAACCCTAACCCGAGAGTTTATTTTTTACGCCGTTCCTCGTGCGGTATAAGTGATTAGACGACTTTATTCTTCGGGTTGGTGCGACTACAGAGATACCAGAATCATATGGGGTTTTTATGATTGACAGCTGTCACACACTAAAAGACGCATTTTTTGTAAAATTTAGTTTTTGCATCGCCATATTTTGAGAGTTATAATTTTTCCAGATTTTGGCAGACATAGTCATGTGATGGCTTGTTTTTTGTGGGATGAGTTGACGTTGTTACTGGTGCCATTTTCAGGCACGTGACATTTTTTGATCGCTTTCTATTCAGATTTTTGGGAGGCAGAATAAACAAAAACCAACAATTCAGGAATTTTTTTTTTTTTTTTATTCTGTTCCACGTGTGGTAAAATTGATAAGGCAGCTTTATTCTTTGGGTCAGTACGTTTACAGCGGTACCACATTTATATCGTTTTTCTATGTTTTGCACTTTTACATAATAAAAGCAATTTTATAGAAAAAATTATTTTTAGCATCGCTTTATTCTGAGAGCTATAACTTTTTTATTTTTCGGCTGATGGAGCTGTATGGCAGCTTGTTTTTTGCGGGACGCGATGTCGTTTTCAGCAGTACCATTTTTATTTATATTTGTCTTTTTGATCGCGTGTTATTCCATTTTTTGTTTGGCGGTATGGTGATAAAGCATTGTTTTTTGCTTCGTTTTTTATTTATTTTTTTTACCTTGTTCACTAAAGGGGTTAACTAGTGGGATAATTTTATAGGTCAGGTTGTTCCGGACGCGGCGATACCAAATATGTGTACTTTTATTTTTTTTTTGTTTTTTTTTTCCATAATAATATTTATTGATGGGTACATTATATTTTTATTTTTGGTGGATTATTTTATTTTATTTTTTTTTAATATTTTTACAATTTTATTTTATTTTTTTTTTCACTTTATGACAGTTTTTTTACTTTTTTACTTTGTCCCACTATGGGACTTTCACTTTTTTTTCTCTGATCGCCTGCATGGCACAGGAATGGAGCCCCGGGTTTCTGCTGTGACAATTAGCTGACACCCGGCGGCGATCGCGCCCGCACAGCCTGTGTGCGGGCGAAATCGCCAGGGCGTATTAATACGTATCTGGTCCATAAGTCCCAAGGCACAGATACGTACTAATACGCCCTATGTCGTAAAGGGGTTAATCTTGATTTCTTTTAGTGATTCTTAAAGCCCTAAAGTTGCCATTTGAAATGACTTTAGTTTTGTGCCATGTCTGTGATCTGCTTTTTTTCAACAACATTAAACAACTGAATGAACATCCTCCGAGCCTGGTGATTCCATAATTTTTGCCAGGGGTTGTAGTCCTCTTCCTCTTTGAAGAGACAATTTGCATTTGTCCTGTGTAACTGTATAAATTCCTTTCCTGTAAATATATTTATTATTAAGTGCTCAAATAAAACATTTTGACTCAGATTCTTTGTAATCTGTGATTACTTGTGATTCTTATCACTCTGAAGACTTTTCCACCCTTGAAGCTGTTCCCATCTTGACTTCCAATAAATAAATCTCTCTTCTGTTCTAAGCAGATTAAGTGATTAACCCTTCACGTTTAGAACCAGCCCCAGCAATCCCTTTGTGCTCGGCATGTCCTAGTAAAATCTCAACATATGTACTCTTCAAGCACAGAGGAGAAAAAAATCAATATAGACCTCAAAGACAGAAGAATAAAAAAAAAACGCGTGTCTACAAAGCTGATGGAGCTGTTAGTACACGAGCCCTTAACAGTCAATGGGCAAAGCAATTATTATCTTATATGATAATGTCACATCTTCCCTGTGATCTCGCACACCCGCTCTATAGAAACATACAGAGACGCTCTTATTCCAGCAGCTGGAAGACAACAGAACATGCGATTCTCAATGTGCCTGAGAGCAAGCGCTTGTACACACTGACAACAGCGCAGCCTATTATATTGAGTCGTTATACAGGAAAATGTGCGCAATAAATAAAGTTACCGATCATAATAATATTGTAACAATGATATTGTTATTAATACAAATTATGCATTACATTATTTTAATTATTATATTTTAAAATAGTATTGGGTTTATTCTTGCATTTTTCTTTTTTTCATAAGTATTAGGGCTCGCTTACACTGGCATAAAACAGTGCCAAGTGCTATGTGATGTTTTATTGGATAGCACTCGGCCCAGTGTTATACTATGTGGCAGTGCAGAGCTGCGATTATTTTCTCATGCTGAGCACAGCATAATGTTAGGGCAGAGACTTTGATTCTAGCAATGTATCACTTACTGGACTTCTTGGTGCAATTTTGATAGAATCCCTGTTTTCTCTACTGTAGATGCAGCAGTGCTCGGAATGCTGAGCTGTGTATATGTGACGCCCAGCTGTGCTTGGTATCACAGATCCTAGAAGGGTGTATTGAAGGATTCCTCCACAAGAGGCCCCCATAACCATTCACACATCTCCACCTTCCACCTCAGACCACCAGAGGGAGCCCGTTAGAAATAGATATAAAAGGGAAGGTGGAGCCAGGCAGTTCAGTTCCTCTGGAGAGTTCAGCGAGTACAAACCTGAATGCAGAGTCGAGCTCAGTTAGTCTAGACTGGAGTCGACAGAGAGCAAACCTGTTGAGAGAGTTCCTGCAGCAAAAAGCCTGGGAGAGGTCAGCCTGCAGTGGAGCTTATCCAGGTCCAGACTCCGTGTAGATCAGAGAGGTGAGCTTTAGGTGTGCCGGCGCCATAAGATCGGTGAAGCGCGACAAGCTGCCGTGAGTGTGAGTAGCCTAGTGAGGGCCCGAGTAGGCCGAAGGCAAGAGGAGAGTTAGTACATAGGGGGCAGAGGAGCTTAATTGGCTCACCCTGAAGCAGTTACCGGACACCGGGTCCGAAGCTTACCGGGATCTCCACGACCCAGTAAGATATAACCGGAATCCCTGGAGAACTACAAGTCCCAGGATCGCTAAAGTGCTGATACGTAACAGAGCCAGGAGACACATAGGCCCCGTAAGTCGGGAGCGTGCACTCCAAGAGAAGGCCCAACCACAAGGTCAGCCAGCGCAGGACAGAGACAAAGTTAGGCCTAGCTCCAGGCAGGTCAGAAACTTACTACGCAGAAGCAAGAGACAGGAGGCCCGAAACCCGCTCATTGGGGAGGATCCTGATATGCACCCTTCACCCTACAGTGCTCTGGGACGTGCCTGAATTTCCATCAGTAAAAGGTACTGAAGTGACTATCGTGTCCGTCCCTGTTCTTGCTCTGACCCGGCTCGGTCTCGCCTGTCCTGCATTCCCTTTCCCTACACTGCCCTGAGGCCTAGCTCCACCTGTGGGGAGCTATACCATCGAGCTGCCTTATCATCGGCCTCAGTGGACTGCGCAGCGCTGGTGATCCTCACCAGAAACCACAGGTGTCGTCACGAACTCTTTTATAAACTTAACAAATTATCCACCCCTTTATAAGGAGCGACCCCAGGGTATGGGCCCGGGAGCCGACCACCGCGACTTCCCTAAAAGGCCAGGCTAAAGACCCGGGTACCGAGTCATCCCCCATTCCCCTGGGCGAGTCATCTCCAACTGGCGTCACGCTGCAACGATGGAGAGATTTGCCCGTTGCCACCAGGTACTGTGCGCCTTTATTCAGAACTGTGTACGTAAAGTTGTTGTGAAGATAGCCGCCATTGTTGGGCCGCTGAGCGAGAAGAAGGGCGTAACCGCGGGAAAAGTAGGGGCGTACCTGAAAAAGAGCGCGAAGTCCCGGACACGCCCCCACGCCTCGACGTCAAAGCAGGAAGCGCCAGGTCCTGTACGGAGCATCGCTGAACGCTCTGACGTAGGACGCAAGCGACGCAAGGTCCTGAAGACGACCGTCACCTGCGGAGCTGCGGCCTACCGGGAAGAAAAACTAAAAGGTAGGCCACGGTTAACTAGGGGGGCGCCAAGATGTCCGACGAGCAGCAGAACGCCGACCTACCGGTCAACGTCCCTGAAGTTCAACCCGTGCCCGATGATGAGCAGGCCGAAGCCGCCGCTCCACCAGCAGCGCCTGTAACACCCGTCATTCCTATGACTTTACCGTACATTCCTGGAGCAAAGTGGCTCCCCCAGTACAACGGCAAACCAGATACCCTGTCTGGATTCAAACGGAAGATAAGTGGTATCTTGGAGATGTACTCTATGACTGGCAAGCAAAGAGCCGCCGTTGTATTAGGACAACTGACCGGTGCTGCGGAACGGGAAGTGGAAACATGGTCGGTCGCAGACCAGGAGTCAGTGACCGCAATATTTCAAAAACTACAGACTGTCTTTGAGGACCTTACTGAGGCGGACCTCCGGATGAGGTTCTACAGCTGCTCCCAACAACCGGAGGACAATGTTCGGGACTACGCCTGGCGTCTTCAAGGGGCCCTGCAGGCTCTGAACCAGGTCAGTCTAACCAGCGTTGAGAATGAGAACAAAATGCTGAAGGAACAGTTTGTCCGGGGACTGAGGTCTCCAGAGGAGAGCAGGACTGTGCATTGGTGGTCCCTGGACCATCCAGATGCCACCTTTGACAACCTTAAGGACATGGCTATAAAAGGACTGCAGCCACTGGAAACAAATGCCATCCAACGTTACCAGGGTGGGGCTACCCCAGAGCCTGCAACGCCCACCTTTTCCCCAGTGGCTGCTGAATCTAAAGTCCCAGCAACGTCCCCTAAAGAACTGGACAGTTTGCGCTCTGAAGTGCGTCAGTTGAGCAAAACCCTGACCACTGTGCTGAATGCTCTGCAGCTGAGGACGGAGCCCGAGGAAGGAGGGAAGATCCTGCTAGCCGATAGCCCTGAGGATGTCCCATGGATGCGAAGGAGGAGGAGACCAGCACCACCCTCGCCGAGGACCAGTGACCAGCGCCGTCCACCGAAGGACCCAGCCTGCTACCGCTGCCGCAAGACCGGACACATCGCCAAGAATTGTCCTTTAAACGAGAAAACCCTGGGTCAGAGGGCCGACACCCAGGAGTAAACTCACCAGGCACATCAGACTGGTACAACAGGTTAGTCGTAGGAAGACCTTTCCTGTCCATTGTGTTGGATGGGATCCCGACGCATGCCCTGCTGGACACAGGATCTCAGGTAACCATCATGCCTGACGTCCTCTACAAGAGGTTCTGGTCCATGGATGACCTACGTCCGCCAGCTCCAAATCTATCAGTATATGCCTCAAATGGACTCCCCCTTAACCTACTCGGGGTTAAGAATGTGACTGTAAAGGTGGGGAGAGTGGAGCTGAAGGACCAGGGACTGATTGTAGTAGAGACTAATCCTGATGACACTAATCCGTATATGGTACTTGGCACTAACATTGTTGGTAACTGCTTGGGAGAGGTTGTGTTCTTGCTCCAACAGATCGCCGACACTGCCAGGCCGAGACAGAGGAGGGCACTGCAAAGGGAGATCCGAGTCCTGATGTATCAGCAGCAAGTAAGGTTAACAGACGGTGAAATCGGTAACGTGCGGGTAACAGACCCCATACCCATTGTTATCCCTCCAATGAGTGATATGCTCATCTGGTGTAGAGCAGCCATAGGTCTAAGAGGACAGAGCTACCAGGCGGTAGTAGAACCCCTTTGCTCCGAGCACAGACCCCCCTCTTAACCGCCAGGGGAGTGGTAGATGTACATAATGGGAGGGTGCCCGTCCGTCTTCTCAATTTAGGGTAAGATGAGGTCAAACTGCCACGTTATGCCACTGTTGCCAAATTACATGCTGTCAATAACAACTGCATCCATGAGGCGGAGTCCTTAACCTCACCAGATGAAGTAGAGGATAATGACCCTGCAACCCAGGTGGAGGATTGGTGTCAACAGCTCCATGTTGGGACAGACATCACTCCTGCCCATCAAAAACAGGGTGTACACCACGTGGTTCAAGAATACTCGCAGGTGTTCAGTAAACATCCACTTGACTTCGGGAGGGTTAAGGGGGTTCAACATCATATCCCCACAGGCAACCATTCCCCAATAAAAGAACGTTATAGGCCTATACCTCCAGCTCACTACCAGAAGGCAAAAGAAATGCTGCATGACATGAGGAAGGCGGGAGTAATAAGGGATAGTTGTAGTCCCTGGGCAGCTCCCCTAGTGCTAGTGAGGAAAAAGGACGGGAGCATGAGAATGTGTGTAGATTACCGTCAAGTAAATCGCATTACACATAAAGATGCATACCCTTTACCACGCATAGAGGAGTCCCTAGCTGCCTTAAAGTCTGCAAATTACTTTTCCACCCTTGACCTCACTAGTGGGTACTGGCAAGTAGCTGTGACTGAGGAGGATCGGGAGAAGACGACCTTCACCACCCCGATGGGACTTTGCGAGTTCAACAGTATGCCGTTTGGACTCTGCAATGCCCCCGGAACGTTCCAGAGATTGATGGAGTGCTGCCTGGGACACCACAACTTCGAGACTGTGTTACTTTACCTGGATGACGTAATTGTGTACTCCAGAACGTACGAGGACCACCTGGCAGAGGTATTTGAGTCACTGTCCCGGTACGGGATGAAGTTGAAGCCCTCAAAGTGCCACCTGCTCAAGAGAAAGGTACAGTACCTGGGGCACATTGTCAGTCCGGAAGGGGTAGCACCAGACCTGGAGAAAGTCACAGCCATCCAGAAGTGGCCGGAGCCGAAGAACCTAAAGGAGGTGCGTCAGTTCCTGGGACTAGTAGGATACTACCAGAGGTTCGTAAAGGACTACACTAAGAAAGCAGCTCCTCTGCAAGACCTCCTGGTAGGGCAGTCCCCCAAAGGCAAAAAAAAAACCATTCCGCTGGGGTAAGGAGCAAGCCGAGTCGTTTCAGGAGATGAAGGAGATCCTGACAGGTGATGAGATCCTAGTCTACCCTGACTACAGCCAACCGTTCCTGCTGTATACAGATGCCAGCAACAAAGGGCTTGGCGCTGTCCTAAGTCAGAAGCAGAATGGCCAAGAGAAAGTGATCACATACGCAAGCAGGAAGCTCCGCCCGACCGAGAGAAATCCAGAGAACTATAGCAGCTTCAAGTTGGAGTTCCTGGCCTTGGTCTGGGCCATCACTGAAAGGTTCAAGCACTATCTGGCCTCCAGTAAGTTCACTGCCTTTACTGATAACAACCCCTTGACCCATCTTGAAACAGCTAAGTTGGGGGCACTGGAACAACGATGGATGGCTCGGCTGTCAAACTATCAATTTACAATTAAATACCGGGCGGGCCGCAAGAACGCCAACGCCAAGGCCCTGTCCAGGATGCCTCACCAGTCAGACACAGAAGAAGAAGTGGATGACCTGGAGAAGATAGAGCTACCTGCCTTTCATCGGAGTGGGATGATCCACGAGCAACGAGCCTCCAGGAAGCAGCGCGGAAAGACGTTAAACCTCCTGCCTCACCACAGCTGGAAAGAGACCCAGGACAGTGACCCGGTTGTCAGCCGTATCAAGGAGCTGATAACCCAAGAAGGTGCCTCCCTGGAGAAGGATTCGTCTCTCCAAGCAAAGCAGCTGTGGAACGAGAGAAGCCGGCTGTTTATCTACCGTGAGAAGCTGTGCCGGAGGTACGTTAATCCAAGAACCCATGAGATGGTATGGCAGATAGTGGTCCCGAAGACAGACATCCAGATGGTATTAGAAGCTTACCATGATCAGGCGGGGCACTTTGGCTGGAAAAAGCTAGAGACCCTGCTGAAGTGTCGATTCTACTGGGTGGGAATGCGCAGCTCCATTGAACAGTGGTGCCGAGACTGTGGACCCTGTGGCCTAAGAAGAAAAGACTTCAGCAGCCAGAAGGCACCCCTGCAACCCATCAAGACGACTCGACCCCTGGAGATCGTGGCCCTGGACCATGTCAAGCTCTCCCCCAGCAGGTCAGGGTACTCCTATGCTCTGACCATGGTGGATCACTACTCACGTTTCCTGGTGGTCGCCCCCGTCAAAGACCTGACGGCAGAGACAGCAGCAAAGACGTTCCAAGCGTATTTCTGTAGACCCCATGGTTACCCTGAGCAGGTGCTGACGGACCAAGGCCCGGCCTTTGAGGCTGAGTTGTTCAAGGAGTTCTGCCATTTGTACGGGTGTAAGAAGATAAGAACTACACCATACCACCCACAAACTAACGGTCTCTGCGAAAAGATGAACAACATCATCATCGACCTGCTAAAGACCATACCACTTGAGGAGAGAAACCAGTGGCCAGACCTACTACCTGACCTAGTGGATCTGTATAATCACATACCAGTAAGTTCCACCAACTGCACTCCGGCATATCTCATGCGGGCAAGGCCAGGAAAGCTGCCCATGGATTTGGAGCTTGGTGTTGTTGAGCCTGAAGCTGATATGACCACTGAAGATTGGGACAAGACCAGACAAGAGCAGTACAGAAGGGTACAAGCTTGTGTCAAGGACAGTCTTACTCGGGTGAGAGAAAAGCAGGAAGTTCAATACAATAAAAACGCACCCGCAGAACCTTTCACAACTGGTGAAACAGTATTGAAAAGAAAAAGACGTAACCACAAACTTGATGACCAGTGGGAAAAAGACCCCTACACTGTGTTACCGTCAAGATTTGACAACAAGAAGACCTGCTTAATCAGTCGAGATGGAGGAAAAACATCTACAACAGTGTCCAGGGACCACCTAAAGTTGTGTCCAGACTTACTGAAACCCCAAGAAAAAGTGCCTCTCACAATCCAGGAAGAACCTAAAGAAACAGTGATCCACACTGACCTAGGAGACTTCCCAGCAGATTGGCCTCAGATAGGAGGTGCAGTAATTATTCCAGTACTCCAATTCTATGAACAGCCAGAAAACCCTCCACCGCAAGTTGAACCTGTAGGTTCTGCAGAAGAGCCAGCTCAAGAAGTATCTCCGGATGAAGGATCCCCGGTAGGAGCAGAGCAAGAGGGCCCAGCCAATGGTAGACTTGCCAGTCCTAGAGAGAGGTTAAGGCAGTTTTACAACATGGTTACACGTAGAACTGGTAGAGTAACTGAGAACACAGACACTGACACCCCACAAACCACCGCACTACGCAGATCAATACGTAGCACGAGAGGTAAACCCCCTGTGAGGTACACTGAATAAAATAGTAAAATTTCTGAAAATGTAGATAGTTACCCCTGGGGTATTGCGTATTAACTGGAAATGTATTGAATTAATTGTGTATTTTTATGCATGCTTATCAATTTGTGTTTTACTTCATTAATTCTTGTATGCATAACTAAAGAACTGTGTGGCTGAGGACTGTGTGCAGCCCAAAAAAACTCTTATTGTATATAGTTGTGCTCCCTGGTGTGCCCTTTAGGTGACCTCAGAAGGAAAACCTGTCAGGAGTGGCTCTCTTTGAGGTCCAACTCGGGATCTTCATACCCTGCAGCCACCCCAGGGCCTACGTAGAGGGTTTAGGACAGGTCCCTCAAAAGCCACAAAGTACTCTACCTTGTGAGATGGACATCCTTGCTGGGAACCTCACCATAGGAGACTTGAATTCTGAGGACACTCTGCTTTGTTATTGTTATGTAACGTTTAAAATTCGTGCCTCCCATAAAGGGAAGATTGTTCTGGTATTGCTTATGTTTCCTAAAGTTATTGTTTTATAAAATGTACTTCAGCTCGGGAGTGCTGAGTTTAACTAGGGGGGAATGTGACGCCCAGCTGTGCTTGGTATCACAGATCCTAGAAGGGTGTATTGAAGGATTCCTCCACAAGAGGCCCCCATAACCATTCACACATCTCCACCTTCCACCTCAGACCACCAGAGGGAGCATGTTAGGGATAGATATAAAAGGGAAGGTGGAGCCAGGCAGTTCAGTTCCTCTGGAGAGTTCAGCAAGTACAAACCTGAATGCAGAGTCAAGCTCAATTAGTCTAGACTGGAGTCGACAGAGAGCAAACCTGTTGAGAGAGTTCCTGCAGCAAAAAGCCTGGGAGAGGTCAGCCTGCAGTGGAGCTTATCCAGATCCAGACTCCGTGCAGCTCAGAGAGGTGAGCTTTAGGTGTGCCGGCGCCATAAGATCGGTGAAGCGCGACAAGCTGCCGTGAGTGTGAGTAGCCTAGTGGTAGGCTGAAGGCAAGAGGAGAGTTAGTACATAGGGGGCAGAGGAGCTTAATTGGCTCACCCCGAAGCAGTTACCGGACACCGGGTCCGAAGCTTACCGGGATCTCCACGACCCAGTAAGATATAACCGGAATCCCTGGAGAACTACAAGTCCCAGGATCGCTAAAGTGCTGATACGTAACAGAGCCAGGAGACACATAGGCCCCGTAAGTCGGGAGCGTGCACTCCAAGAGAAGGCCCAACCACAAGGTCAGCCAGCGCAGGACAGAGACAAAGTTAGGCCTAGCTCCAGGCAGGTCAGAAACTTACTACGCAGAAGCAAGAGACAGGAGGCCCGAAAACCGCTCATTGGGGAGGATCCTGATATGCACCCTTCACCCTACAGTGCTCCGGGACGTGCCTGAATTTCCATCAGTAAAAGGTACTGAAGTGACTATCGTGTCTGTCCCTGTTCTTGCTCTGACCCGGCTGGGTCTCGCCTGTCCTGCATTCCCTTTCCCTACACTGCCCTGAGGCCCAGCTCCACCTGTGGGGAGCTATACCATCGAGCTGCCTTATCATCAGCCTCAGTGGACTGCGCAGCGCTGGTGATCCTCACCAGAAACAACAGGTGTCGTCACGAACTCTTTTATAAACTTAACAAATTATCCACCCCTTTTTAAGGAGCGACCCCAGGGTACGGGCCCGGGAGCCGACCACCGCGACATCCCTAAAAGGCCAGGCTAAAGGCCCGGGTACCGAGTCATCCCCCATTCCCCTGGGTGAGTCATATAACCCCGCCCACACCACTGATTGGTTGCTTCCATCCTGTACATTGTCAGCAAGCTGCCAATTATTCGTGGGGGTGGCGTTACACAGATTAGCTGGACTGCCTGGCACACAACATCTACTCCTGCAATGATAATCTTCTGCTAATAAAACACTGATTGTATTGAAGCTGCAGAAAGCTGCCGAGAAAGTGAAACTTCCCTAGATTCAGGCTCTCTGTCTCTATATTATGTTCCTCTCAGATTAAATAGCAAAAACCTACTGACAGATCCTCTTTAAATCCACTGTGGATATTGCTGCAAGAGACACAGCAAAATATGTGTGACTTACAGATTTCATCCCTGTAACAAATAGGCTACGTTCACACGTTCAGTATTTGGTCAGTATTTTACATCAATATTTATAAGCCAAAACCAGGAGTGGAACAATCAGAGGAAAAGTATAATAGAAACACATCACCACTTCTGTATTTATCACCCACTCCTGAACATGTGAACGTGGCTTTAAAGGGATAAAATCCCTGGTGAAAATCTAAATGAAAAAATTTGCATCACAGGTCAATTTCCATGGTGGAAAAATTCTGCTGTGTGAAGGTGAAATTTTGGATCAGCTATAGAAGACACTTATTGAAGAACTTACCTAACCTATTTTTATGAACACGTGTTCAATATTTGCTGTTTAATGGGTAGGAGAAGCTTGGAAAATGTATGTTTTTGATGCCTAAAATAACGTTTGTAAACTTATTAATAAACATTATACCGACAGATGGCTTCTACAAATGTATCTTGTCTTCTTCAGCTATGGGATTGGCGGGTTCTCTTAAATGGGTTGTAAGGCCATGTTCAGACGTTCAGTATTTTACATCAGTATTTGTAAGTTAAAATCAGGAGTGGAACAATCAGAAGAAATGTATAATAGAAACATATCACCACTACTGTATTTTTCACTCACTCCAGGCTTTGGCTTACAAATACAGATGTAAAATACTAACTAAATACTGAATGTGTGAACGTGGCCTTAAAGAGAAGCTATCATCAGAAAATGACTTATTGTTTAAATCAGGAAGTTTATGTTAAAGTTATTTTTTATTATTTTTTGCAATTTAATTGTCCATATCACATTATATTGTTAAAAATAAAATTAGAAAATGTGCAATTTTCACTCTGCACACTGGGGCTTTTTTAGACGTTAACTTCCTGTTGTTTCAGGAAACAATACATGTACATTAGCCACAATGAACAACCTCCTACTCTTTGTTTTGTATTGAAACATCTAATGATCGTATACTAATGTTATTCTGACAGGAGGGGGAGGAGAGGGAGCTGTGATATTGCCTATTGTGATTGGTGGATCCTGTGTTATCAGCTGTGTATAGAGGTGTTACCTGTCATTTTAATCCTGCCTCTGATGACAAGGAGTCTGCTGAAAATTCTTCCTCAAAGGTCAGGAAATAAGAGTCTAAGAAAACTCCAGTGGCCAGTGTGAAAAATTCAAGATTACTAATTTTATTCTTTAAGAAAGATCATGATATGGAAAAAAACACGTTGCCAAAATTATTATATAAAGTCACCATTGGGCAACCAGGGATGTTCTGCAAGAGCTTGGCCAGAAGAGGCTGCCCTGTACTGTGAGAAGATGACAAAGGAATGGGGAAAATGAGCATTTTCTCTGAAAATCTGACGAGAGATAAAATAAATACAGACACAGATGTGTGATGGAATTCTTTATAAGGCTTGTTAAAAGTATAGTAAACATACATAAATAAGCCAATATAACAAGGTCAGGTACTAGGTAAAAACTTGTAGATCAAACACAGACATGATGAAAGAAATGGTGCACGTGTGGTTATTGAATTTTGCAAAAATTAAAAAATTGATCTTCATTTTTGTCTTTAACCTTTTCTTTGCAATTTTCTTATAGAAAAAAGTTGCGTGATCCACTAAAGTGTTGCAAAATTTAAGGGACAAGGAATTCAGGCATACTTAAAGTAACTCCAAGAATACATTTGTACAAAAAAAAACAAATTGCAACTTTTTAACCCCTTTACAGCCTGGGGCATAATAGTACGCACCAGGCTGTCACCCCCTGTTCAGTGAGGGCTCCGGCGCTGAGCCCACACTAAACCGGGCACATGTCAGCTGATTTATACAGCTGACATGTGCCCGCAACAGCCGCGGGTGGAATCGTGATTCACCCGCGGCTGTTAACATGTTAAATGCCGCTGTCAATCTCTGACAGCGACATTTAACAGTGCTGCGCCGGAAGCGCCCATCGGTGACCCCGTCACGTGATCGCTGGTCACTGATGGGTGGGCATGACAACCCTGGGTCTGCAGCAGACCCCTGTGGTTGTCAGGTAAAGATTGCTATGAGCGCCACCAAATGGTCGGCGCTCATAGCACAGGAGCATTTCTGCTACATAGAGGTGATCTGCTCATCACCTCTATGTAGCAGAGGCGATCAGACAAGTGCTGCTTCTAGTCTCCTATGGAAACTATAGAAGCAAGCAAAAAGTGTAAAAAAAATGTTTTTAAAAATATAAAAAAATATAAAAGTTTAAATCACCCCTCTTTCGCCCCATTCAAAATAAAATAATTAAAAAAATAACCACATACACATATTTGGTATCGTCACGTTCAGAAACACCCGATCTATCAATATAAAAAAAAATTAATCTGATCGGTAAACGGCGTAACAACATACTAATTCTAAACGCCAGAATTACGTGTTTTTGTCGCCCCAACATTGCAATAAAATACAATAACGGGCGATCAAAACATCGGATCTACCCCAAAATGGTATCAATAAAAACTTCAGCTCGGCGCGCAAAAAATGAGCCCTCACCCAGCCCCAGATACCGAAAAATGGAGACGCTGCGGGTCTTGGAAAATGGCGCCTTTTTTTTTTCTTTTTTTAGCAAACTTTGGAATTTTTTTTTCACCACTTAAATAAAAAAGAACCTACATATGTTTGGTATCTGCGAATTTGTAATGACCTGGAGAATAAGAATGGTAGGTCAGTTTTAGCATTCAGTGAACATGGTAAAAAAAATTAAAAAAACACTTGGAATTTTTTTTCCATTTTCCCGTACACGATATGGTAAAACCAGTAATGTCGTTCAAAAGTACAACTCGTCCTGCTAAAAAATAAGCCCTCACATGGCCATATTAAGGGAAAAAAATAAAAAACGCTATGGCTCTGGGAACAAGGGGAGCAAAAAAGCGAAAATGCAAAAACGGAAAATCCCAGGGTCCTTAAGGGGTTAAAAAGTCGCAATTGATGTTCATCCGAAAACATCTGGAAACCCCAATCCCAGCCCACAATGACGTACATGAAAAAAAAAAAAACAAGAGAACACATATAAAATAGACTTTAAAAAAGGGGCAAATCAAAAGAAGAATAAGGTGCAAATTAAAACCATACAAAATAAATAAATAAATAAACATAAAAAGACACATGAATTGAATTTAATCTGACCCATAATGTATAATGAGCAAAAACCAAGATAGAAGGCATTGCCAGCAACTTTCATGCAATGTGTATTGGGTCCTTTACAGTGGTATGACACCATTACCCTTACTCTACTGGGTGGAAGTGGAAGATGGCACAGAGAGTTGTGATTTCTAATAACGTTAAAGGCAAAACTCTATACAACAAACCCACATAAATGTGATAAAGGCAAAAAAAGAGAATGGAACCAAACAAGCGTTGTAGATCTTACCTAAGCAAAAGGATGAAGTCTCTAGTCCACAAATTTAGAGTCCGGCCATGGATGTCATCTTAGTAGAAAGGACTGACCCCAAGAGGAGGAAGAGCCACCTTGCCAATTCAATGGCATTGTCTAAGGGACAGAAGAGAAGGTAGAAAGACTATCTGTCAATGAACACTGTGCAATAATCAAAACCTTACCAACATGACAGAGATCGGTTGGGATATGGAGAACCAGAAGTCTATGTCTGGTGTGTAGCAAAAAGAAAGATTGCTGAACCTCAGCGATATGAGATTTCCTTTCCTTGCAGTTTAACAAGTTGTGATTTTAGAACCAAGCAAAGTTATAGAGTTCTCCTGGGCAGATAAGGAAATAGGAAAGGTCAAGGTATGAGAAAAGCATCTTCAATAATAATCTATGGAGAGCTGGGGAACCCACAAATTTAGTTGAGCATTTTCTGCAAGATTTCACGTGAAGATGAAGTGATTATGGAATTTGGATAATGATTCTCCTCAGTTGTGATTCCAAGTTCTCCACAATGAAAGAGACTATAAGGTTTTGGAGTGGATTTGGACCATTTTTTGGAAAGTGTAAATTCCCTGGTGGCAATCTCTTCTACATAGGTGATTTTATCTTGTAAATCCATTACTTTTGTAGGAAGACAGGTCATCTTTGATCTCCATGAAGACTCTAAGATGAGCCGATGTGGGGAGTTGTAGGCAGATGCATCCTCTTTCTCTGTACTATCCACCACCTTTTTTAATATATTCAGAATGTTTTCCATATCACACTTATATTTTTTTAAAAATCTGAAATTTTGCAATTAAATCTTAGATTATTACTTCTCATTTTCTGCATCATCACAATAGGTAAAGTCACAGCTTACCTCCTCCCCCTATCTTCACATTGACCTTTCTCAAGAAACGATGCTTCAGATGATATCTTAACACAAATAAAGAGCTTTTTGCCATTGGAAAATAATTTTCTATAATGTAATACACTAAACTCAATTATATTCCTCAGTAGGAATTTTATAGGTAAATATTTATATATTTAATTTTTAAAAATGTTCCATATTGTAGTTCTAGCAACTTTAAAGAGGTTATCTCTTTAGGAAAACCCTTGTCATAGGAAATGTAGGTGTTCTTCTAAACGCCTGTGCACACCTTGCAGATTTGTCTCATTTTTGACACAAAACCTGAAGGATTTCCTTGTCCCAGCAAAGTGAATGAGAATCCTGAAGTCTCATGCACACGTTGCTTATTTTTTTGTCAATTCTTTCAGCATTTTTGCTTCCGATTTCACCTATACTAATAAGTGGGGAAAAATCTGCACCAAAAACACAAGTAAAAAATGTGGCAAAAACATGTGTATTTTAAGCAGTGTTTTTCCTGCCAAGAGATCCTGAAATGGTGGAGAAATTTCGGCACCAAATACTTACATACCCTAAAGGAGGTAGTCTTTTGGAAAGGTTTTAATTGGAATAAAAAATGATTTTATTAAATGATTAATTAAGCAAAAATACTACAATTGCCACATTTTAATTTTTATTTTTTAAGAACTTTGCCTGTTCATATTTCTAATCTATTCGCATAACACAATCTTTAATATCAAGATATACTGAAGGGGCAGGTTATTAAAGTTATCATTTCCTAGATAATTTCTAAAATGGTCCCTGCGGGTTAATATTCAGTTAATAATCCTGTAATAATTGTTCATTACTCCAGAAGTTATATGTTAGAGCAAATCTGAGAAAAGCAATATAACTCAACCTTTACAAAAGGCAAATATTACATGAGATTTGATTTCCTATTTCTGGGCAAGACACTCGTACAATGGAACATCTTGTCACGTGTAAGATCCTCCAAGATCTGTTAAGAAGTATTGTGAAGACCAGGCATTTTGATAGGGAAAGATAAAAGAAATCCCAAGGCTCTAATCTCCCTTTCTCCGAGCCAGACTCCAGAGGAGGTGCCTTCAAATAGAAACATGTAGAAAAGGACACTTGATAGCACCTCCTTTTATACGTTAGGAAAGTCAAATGCGCCTTTAAAAAGAAGGGATTTCCTCTGTAAGGAACGTTATTATAAGACAAAAGTCCTTGTACAAGAGACATGAATAGAAGGAGCCCCGAGAACTGTTGAACTCGGGAAGAGATAGAATCCGATTCTTTCATTTTTCTCTTGTGTGATTTCGGGCTTTGTTATTTAAGCATGGTGAAAAACATGGTGGCGGGATCAGCCGAGGCTTTACGGAGATGATGAGAGAAAAGTTCAAATAGGAGAAGATAGAAGAAGATGCCAGAGTGACCCCTTATATACAGATATAAAAACAGACATAGATAAGCGATAATAAAATATAAATATATCAAAAACTAAAACAATGTCACAAAAGAACTCAACAAAGTAATGAACTCTAGCAACTCTAAAGAGACTTTCCAATGCTATGCAAAGGTTTCTGTGAGGCTTTAAAGGGAATCTGTCATCAGATTTTAGCTAGGTTATCTGAGAGTAGCACGATCTAGGGACAGAGATCCTGATTCCAGTGATGTGGCACTTATTGGGCTGCTTAGTGTAGTTTCAATACAGTCAGTGTTTTATCAGCAGGAGATTATCACTCCAGGACTAGGTTCTCCAGTCCAACTAATCTGTGCAACCCCGCCTACCCCAATGACTGGCAGCTTGCCGACAATGTACATTGTAACACAGTAATCTGCCAATCAGATGTGTGGGCGGGGTTATACACAGCTCAGAATTCACAGGGATTTATCAAAACTGCAGCAATCAGTCCAGTAAGTTACACATTGCTGGAATCAGGCTCTCTTCCCCTACATTTTGCTGCTCTCAGATTACCTAGTAAAATGCCTGTGTGGAGGCTCTACAAGTGTATGGCGCAAGGCCGCGCCCACTGGCCTGTAGTATGTACAACTCATACATACCCTCTGGTTCCGGCTCGGAAACCGGCGAATCCTCTCAGCGCACAGTGCCTGCACTGGGAGGATTTATAAGTCTGCAGTCACACACAGTGACCTCAGACTTATCGATTTGGACCGGACAACCCCTTTAATGAGTCAGGCAAGGCGCAAAGTGGCGTGCACCTCCGTGTGCTCGTCACCTCAAATCTTGCTTCTTGCTTCACTCAGTTAAGGGATTTGAAACTGCTTAAAATCTGCAAGGAAAATATAATGAACGTGTGCATGAGATTTCAGAAATGTCATTCATTTTCCTGGGACAGTAAAATGCTGCATTTTTTGTGGCAAAAAATAAGCAAATAAAAAAAACACTGGAAAAGCATGATGTGATCAGAGCCTTTTTAGTTTCTTTATTTTTAGGATAAGAGGTGACTTAAACTTTTATATTTTTTTTCATAACATTTTTTTTTTCATTCTTACTTTATTTTTTAGTCCCCTTAGGGGATTTGAACCTCTTATACTACAACCCCTGGCAAAAATTATGGAATCACCAGGCTCGGAGGATGTTCATTCAGTTGTTTAATGTTGTTGAAAAAAAGCAGATCACAGACATGGCACAAAACTAAAGTCATTTCAAATGGCAACTTTAGGGTTTTAAGAAACACTAAAAGAAATCAAGATTAAAAATGTGGTACTCAGTAAGGGTAATTTTTTTCAGACCAAGCAGAGGGAAAAAATTATGGAATCACTCAATTATGAGGAAAAAATTATGGAATCATGAAAAACAAACACACAAAAGAACACTCCAATGCATCACTAGTATTTTGTTGCACCACCTCTGGCTTTAATAACAGCTTGCAGTCTCTGAAGCATGGACTTAATGAGTGACAAACAGTACTCTTCATCAATCTGGCTCTAACTTTCTCTGATTGCTGTTGCCAGATCAGCTTTGCAGGTTGGAGCCTTGTCATGGACCATTTTCTTCAACTTCCACCAAAGATTTTCAATTGGATTGAGATCCGGACTTTTTGCAGGCCATGACATTGACCTTATGTGTCTTCTTTCAAGGAATGTTTTCAATTGATGGGATAAGAAAACTGTCCAAAATATCAATGTAAACTTGGGCATTTATTGAAGATGTAATGACAGCCATCTCCCCAGTGCCTTTACCTGACATGCAGCCCCATATCATCAATGACTGTGGAAATTTGCATGTTCTCTTCATGCAGTCATCTTTATAAATCTCATTGGAACGGCACCAAACAAAAGTTCCAGCATCATCACCTTGCCCAATGCAGATTCGCGATTCATCTCTGAATATGACTTTCATCCAGTCATCCACAGTCCACGATTGCTTTTCCTTAGCCCATTGTAACCTTGTTTTTTTCTGTTTAGGTGTTAATGATGGCTTATGTTTAGCTTTTCTGTATGTAAATCCCATTTCCTTTAGGCGGTTTCTTACAGTTCGGTCACAGACATTGACTCCAGTTTCCTCCCATTCGTTCCTCATTTGTTTTGTTGTGCATTTCCTGTTTTGGAGACATATTGCTTTAAGTTTCTGGCCTTGATGCTTTGATGTCTTCCTTGGTCTACCAGTATGTTTGCCTTTAACAACCTTCCCATGTTGTTTGTATTTGGTCCAGATTTTAGACACAGCTGACTGTGAGCTACCAACATCTTTTGCAGCATTGCGTGATGATTTACCTTCTTTTAAGATTTTGATAATCCTCTCCTTTGTTTCAATTGACATCTCTGTTGGAGCCATGATTCATGTCAGTCCACTTGGTGCAACAGCTCTCCAAGGTGTGATCACTCCTTTTTAGATGCAGACTAACGAGCAGATCTAATTTGATGTAGGTGTTAGTTTTGGAAATGAAAATTTACAGGGTGATTCCATAATTTTTCCTCAGAATTGAGTGATTCCATAATTTTTTCCCTCTGCTTGGTCTGAAAAAAATTACCCTTACTGAGTACCACATTTTTAATCTTGTTTTCTTTTAGTGTTCCTTAACCATGACCATAAAAATCTACACTTTCACATACCTGGGGCCTTTTAGGCCCGTGTGCAAATAATAAATAAATGACCAACTGGAAATGACAAACAACTATATACCTGAGGAATACCTAGAGTTTCAAAATTCTAACTAAAGAAATCTTGCAGAAAATAGAAAACAATTAACAGGGCGGGCCTGCGAGGCCCCAGGTATGCGTTCTAGGGTTAAAGCCCTAAAGTTGCCATTTGAAATGACTTTAGTTTTGTGCCATGTCTGTGATCTGCTTTTTTTCAACAACATTAAACAACTGAATGAACATCCTCCGAGCCTGGTGATTCCATAATTTTTGCCAGGGGTTGTAAATACCTCAATATCACAGTATCATATATAAGGAGAACCTCCATGAGGAGTACGGCTGAGCCCTGCATGGTCTTCCCTTAATGAATATGGCTCAGTACATATAAGGAGTTATTATGGATGATGGAGGTGGGCCTCTTTAGATACAGTATAGGTTGCAGCAGCCCTTGGTGGTAGAATGGCATATAATAGCACACTATCTGACGTGTTTGGGGTCTCCCAACTATCCCCAATCGCCAAACAGATGATCAGGGCAGATAAGGATTTTGTTCTCAGGAGAAAATACCTGTCACCTGGGATGTCTGGCTATGGCTTATTTTCTCCCCTCTCCCCAATGACAAACCACATGAATAATGGCGGAATAATGACGCTCTGAGTCTCTTGCAAAACCCAATGATTAGATGCTGGAATTAGTTAAAGGAAACCTGTAAAGTGACTTTTCAGAATTAGGTGTCATGTTCAGGTGGAATAGGTCTATTTTTACCCATTGTATTACTTCTATCCTACATTTTTCACCTATGTAACTTTCAGTTGTCTCGAAGCTGGAGAGTGGAAACTGGCTGTTATGATGTTTCCCATACATACAAACATGATGGATTTATGCTGTCTTTTCATTCAGTAGAAGCAGCAGAATGGAGGATATTATGCATCAGTACTGAGCAGTGTAGTTGTGAATCCAACTCTAGGGAGAGAAAACTGCTTAATAGAAAGCAGCACAGTCAGTCTAGTCTGTCTCTATCTCCCTTTGCCTGTCCTCACACTGTGCCCCTTCATCCTCCTCGTCACTCCCTCTCTATAGATTTCAATAGGCACCTATAATCAGATACCTTTGTGAGCCGGCAGTCCTTATTTTGAGCAAGTTGGATTTTAGCTGTTTTTCAGAGTGAATGATGACTTCAGGACTGGGAAGGGAGAAGAGGCTGATAATTGGAGGAAAAAAAATAAGCATATTTTTCTGATAAAATGTATTACAAAGTTTTTTTATATTTGGATATCCTATTGATTTATGCAAAGGTTAATGAAGTGACAGGGACCATTTCAACGTAAAATATATGCCATAAAGATTGTGGGGGGTTTTTGTTTGTTTGTTTTTTTCATTTGCATTTTTTTGTATTATTTTTAAACCAAGCAGATTAATTCTAATTGACTTGTGATTTGCAAATAGTTTTTAGAATTGTCATAAAAAGTTGTATTAGTACATTGATTTAGTTACAGTTTTGTAAAAATGAAATCTGTAGCAGTGCACTCATTATTTAGAATATTGATTTGGCATTTTTTTTAGTATTACTTTATGATTTGGGGTTGGAATTACACACAAAAGAATGATCCTATACTTTGCTATGCTTTGTATTAAAAAACTGCTGTCACGACTCTGTTGTCAGGTATCCCGGGACTAGAGGCTCCTACCCAGGTCCTAACACTAGGGGGCCACCTTGATGGCCCTGTTCCCCGGATTACTTCTGAAGGTGAAGATGCCGGGGCCACGTACCTTATCTGAGCTCCTCAATCCGCCCTCAGTCTGTCCTCCTCCCCCACCACGCCCAGGGGAGTAGTAGTGTATGGCAGTACAGCAACCAGACGGACAAGGTAATACAAACAGGGATAAAGTAAAATACCAATCATACAAATATATGCACACAAGCAACAGAGGATAACACCGGGGAGTGGAGGATGGGGAAAACCAAAGTAGGAGAAGAAAGGAATTAACACACACCCAAAACTATGCAACAGTTTTAGATAAATTCTCCAAACGCCTTCTCAAACAACAAACCAGGAACTCCTAGAACCATTCAGCAGTAAAGCTAGCTCTGGCAATGACTGCTTGCCAGAGCCCAGAATATATAGGAGAGGCGAGTGGCTAACAGTGAATAGCTGAGAGCTTCACCCTGTGAAGCTTCCAAAAGCTCTCAGCAGCAGATTAACCCCTGCATCGCTAAAAGAAACCTGCACCATTTAATATGAAGGTGAAAGGCTTCTAATGAGTGCAGGAGTGGGAAGAATCAGACGCTGCGGTGTTCTGGCTCCTCTCTGTCACGGTAAACCCCTGACAACTGCATTAAAAAGTGATGTAGTGTGTTTTCAAAAACATATAAAAAAAATCTGGTGCACAGCATACAGTATATGTCAGGTTTTTGTTGCAAATTGACTCAGAATGTTGCTGCTTTCTTCCCTAGTGTGTAGGTCACATTTTTATGTTGTTTCTCAAACATTTGAAACATAGAAAGTCCAGCTTCAGGATCTTCAATAAAATTTCATAGTTTATTTGGATTATTAAAAAAAAAAAAAAAAAACTGAAAAAAATAGGTCAAATGTCACAACCACCCCAAGGAACTAAGGACAAACGCATTTCAGATAAGAATACTTAATCATTATGGATATGGATATGCATATGGAAGGTGAGCAGGAATCCCTCTTTGTTTCTATGTTTTGGAAACATCTTAGAAGCTATTTTCCATCCACCAACTCAGTGACAACTGAAAATTAGAGCTAGAGCCTGCAGAGGAAGAAGTTGGTAAAAAATGCGGTGTACAAGTTACATGATGGCCAGAAATAGTAATATTCTTCATACACGTTTGAGAGTTTATTCTGAAAAAAACACTTAAAATTACAGGTACAATATAAAGCATATAGATACCTTCCAGGAGATAATTGTTGCAATAGGGTATCATTTTATTGAACTGTGATTTGGCTCTGACACAGCTATGAAAATAGTTCAGGATTAATCAGATAAGCATTACAGACCCTGCCGTCAGAACGAGCTCACTGACCGTTTCACTGTTATCTCAGTCTGCAGTCTGCTATGTACTGCAATACACAGAGGCTGCAAAAGCCAAATAGTCCAATATTTGAATTACAGCCCCAGTGCTAAAATGATTTCTAGCAAAAAATACATTCATCTACAAAAATGCCCCCGAGATGTTCATTTTCTTTCTATTGTTCAGAGTTGGAATTGTTTGACCAGATTTCCAGTATTTTTATCATTGGGATTCTAGCTATTACGGCTCGTGCACATGGCCGTATTTTCAGTCCGAACAAAACATAGGATCGCACTCAGACTAATGTTATTCTATGGGGCCGTGAGCATGTCCGATTTTTCTTCGGACCGAAAAAAAAAATCGTTGCATGCCCGACTTTGATCCAATATGCAGATCGCACTCCGCCATGTAAGTCAATGAGTCAGTGGAAATCAACAGACTGCACTCGGAAGACATCTGAGTGCAGTCCAATTTCCACAGACTGACAGAATGGAGAAGATGGAGACATTTTTTTTCCACCTTCTCCTCACCTGAGAAAATTGGATCACACTCTGATCAGTAAACATTGGTCACACACTATCAGGGAAGCATTTAACTAGTAATGACCTGGAATGACCAATAGTCTAAGTGTATTGGTTATTTTAGTAAAACGCTCTTTTGGCTATGTATTCTTTTCCCGTGTGATCCTGGTCTACAAAAATGAATTTATAAAGTTTTCTACTCACATAATTGCATTATGATTGTAAGGATAAATTGATTAAAGGCTTCGGGTATAAATAGCTCGTTGTGTTAATAAGCTGATAATAAAGGCATCCATATGTGCAATTATCTAAATAGCTTGCATCTTGCTCTGTGTTTGTAGGGGCACTGAACTGCCGACCCTATGCTCCCATAAATCGGCCCTTTGTAAGACGAGCGACCCCGCTATATACAGGTGTCTTTGAATGGGACTAGATCTGAGCGCACCTGCTTCCCTGAAACACTGGGATCTATGTGTGGCCCCAACCACAGAGACTTGCATCCAATTAGCTTGAAGGAAAAGCCAATTATATTGATGACAATGACATGATTGACAGGCTCGGCTCAGGTCACCTCATTTTAATATCATGCATGACTTGATCAGAGTATTGATGATCTCTAAGATTGTTAGGAAAGCCAGTATCTGAGATAGTCTGGAGTGATGTGTAATTAAAAAATGTTTCTACTTGTCTATTCAATTATTTGTATTTACTGAAAACAATGTTCTTTTGACTTATACTTTGTTGATAACTTGTTAAAACTTCAATAAAAACTGGAATTGGAAACAAATGTTTCTAAATCCATGAAAAGGGCCATTATATCCAAGGTCCAAAACTAAAAACTGGTAAGTGGCAGAATCACCATCCTCAAAATCATTAAAGCTGTCCACAATATTTATTGAAGACGCTTTTATTTGTGCCAATTTTAGGCTGTTTGTAAGGACATGAACATAGGAAAAGGTGGAAAAAGAGAAAATCATCAGGTCACCGGAGTAGGATGAATGCTAAATAGGGCGCGGTGCAAGGATAACTCCAGCTTGGTTCCTGGGTTAAATATAAGGCCACAGCCCCACTATCAGTATTTGTTCAGTATTTGGTCAGTATTTTTTCTCAGGAGTGGGAGCCAAAACCAGGAGTGGGTGATAAATGCGGAATTGGTGACTTGTTTCTATTATACCTTTTCTCTGATTGTTCCTCACCTGGTTTTGCCTCCCACTCCTGAGAAAAAATACTGACCGAATACTGACCAAATACTGATAGTGGAACGTGGCCTAAAGGAGATAAAGGTGTTTGTCCAGCTACTACTATATCGAGGAAAAAAAGCTTAAAATTTCACATTCATTCCGTATTGCATTAAAACCTGGGAAAGGATAAAATCATGAGAATAGAGGACCACACATCAGGTCTACGCGTTTTGAATATCTTTACTATACAATATAACTTGTAGGCACCGCAAGAGTAAAAAAAAAATACTGGAAGGCTAAATCCAATAGGTAAGTATTACTACAAATGCGTGTGTGGTTTTTCATAATGTGTTTATATTTTTGAGCTTTTAGGCCCCAATTCATTATTTGCAGACTTTAAGTCATTTTTGTTGTACTTTTAGGCCCCTACTCATCATTTACAGGTTTTAAGTGCAAATTAAATAATGAATAAGGTGCAAAAAAAAAAACATAGTTAGAACCATTCTTGCTCCAGAAAAAAAGGCCCAATAGTAATGATGACATAAACCGTTAGTGTTTTTTTTCTAAAAGTTTGTTGAAAAAGTGTGTATGCGTGGTGTGAGTGTGGTGTGTGTATGTGGGTGTGTGATATGTGTGTGTGTGTGGTGTGTATATGCGTATGTGTGTGTGTGTGTGTGTGTGTGGTGTGTGCTGTCTGTGTGTGGTGTGCATGTGTGTGGTGTGTATATGTGTGTGTGATGTGCGTGTGGGTGTGTGTGTGTGGTGTGTATATGTGTATGTGTGTGTGTGTGTGGTGTGTGGTTTGTATATGTGTGTGTGATGTGCGTGTGGGTGTGTGTATATGTGTGATGTGTGTGTTGTCTGTGTGTGGTGTGTGGTTTGTATATGTGTGTGTGGTGTGCGTGCATGTGGTGTGAGTGCGTGTGTGGCGTATGTATATGTGTATGTGTGATATGTGCGTGTGTATGTGTGTGGTGTGTGTTGTGAGTGCATATGTGTGGTGTGCGTACGTGTGTGTTGTGTGTGTGATTTATGTGTGTGTGTGTTGTGCGTGAGTATGTGGTGTATATATATATGTATATGCATGTGTGTGTGTGGTGTAAGTATATATGTGTATGTGTGTGTGGTGTATGTATATCTGTATGTGTGTGTGTATGTGTGTGTGTGGTGTAAGTACAGTATATGTGTACATGTGTGTGTGTGTGTGTGTGTGTGTGGTATATGTATATGTGTGTATGTGTGTGTGTGGTGTGTGTGTGTGGTGTATTTATATGTTTGTGTGTGTGTGTGGTGTGTGTATATCTGTATGTGTGTGTGTGTGTGTGTGTGGTGTGTGTGTGGTGTATGTATATCTGCATGTGTGTGTGTGGTGTAAGTACAGTATATGTGTGTGTGTGGTGTGTATGTGTGTGTGTGTGTATGTGTGTGTGTGGTGTATGTATATCTGCATGTGTGTGTGTGGTGTAAGTACAGTATATGTGTGTGTGTGGTGTGTATGTGTGTGTGTGTATGTGTGTGTGTGGTGTATGTATATCTGCATGTGTGTGTGTGGTGTAAGTACAGTATATGTGTGTGTGTGGTGTGTATGTGTGTGTGTGTATGTGTGTGTGTGGTGTATGTATATCTGCATGTGTGTGTGTGGTGTAAGTACAGTATATGTGTGTGTGTGGTGTGTATGTGTGTGTGTGTATGTGTGTGTGTGGTGTATGTATATCTGCATGTGTGTGTGTGGTGTAAGTACAGTATATGTGTGTGTGTGGTGTGTATGTGTGTGTGTGTATGTGTGTGTGTGGTGTATGTATATCTGCATGTGTGTGTGTGGTGTAAGTACAGTATATGTGTGTGTGTGGTGTGTATGTGTGTGTGTGTGTGGTGTGTGTGTGGTGTATGTATATCTGCATGTGTGTGTGTGGTGTAAGTACAGTATATGTGTGTGTGTGTGTGGTGTATGTATATGTGTATGTGTGTGTGTGTGTGGTGTATGTATATCTGCATGTGTGTGTGTGGTGTAAGTACAGTATATGTGTATATGTGTGTGTGTGGTGTGTATGTGTGTGCGTGTATGTTTATAAAAAAAAAAAAAACACCAGAAAAACTATATTTGAAAGAAGCGTTTTTTAAGCTAGTATCAGGACTAAGGGTAAATGAAAGGGAAGTATACAGGAGGGATTTTACTTTTCTTTGGGTATCCCCTCCTAGTTTTGGCTTAAAATAAACTATATTAAAAACTTAATTAAAATAGCAGATGAGAAAGTAATGATAACAGAAAAGAAAGGTTTTATATTTTTAGAACTTTCAAATATTTTACTTTTTTTTTTACATTTTTTCAATGAATTATAATATCTATTTCAAAATCTAACGAGTCATCAGCAATATTTCACATGAACATATTGGTCTTGGATAATAAGTAGATCATATTGGTTGACAGCTCTACAATTATTATTATTACATTTTATGTATTCTATCTTCTATCTATCTATCTCTTATCTATCATCGATCTATTTTCTATCTATCTATCTATCTATCATCTATCTATAGTTATATATTTATTACATTGGATTATTATTATTGTTGTTGTTATCTAGAAAAATAAACATTTAATCATAATAACATTATTTACAAAATTATATATTTCAATTTGTTAATAAAAATATATTAATCCTTGATTGATGTCCAATGGATTATAAAAGTGTTTTTGTCAGGGCTTTCTCTTGTTTTGATCTATGTGCATATTGTGTGTATGCTGCTTTTGATATGTTCCTCCTTTCTATTACTTCTAATTGAACAGCACCATGAAACAGTATAGCACTGGAATACATATACAATAACAATGCTAAGTAATTCAATAGACAAGTGACTATCTAAAATATACATATTAATAAATGGCATATATAGCCATGTTCCATACAACATGCCCTTTTTTATCTCCATATGTCTCTTAGTTATTTCTCATACAGTCAGTATTATTCTAGGCTGATGACCATGTGTCCACTATGGAGTGCACAGACTTATGACCAATTGTATGGGGCTGACTGGGTGATGAACCCTCTTGCTTGATCACATGCTCAGTGAACCCATAAGCTGAGCCTACAGGGAATATCTACTTCAGCTTGGTCTGAACAAGGCACTATTTATCCCAGCCCCACAGCACAATCCCCACAATAGCTTCACTTTAAATAAATATTTAATTTCTGGAAAACCAAGAGAGTTTTCCTGACATAAATTGCTTTCTCCATGTCAGATAGGAAGAGGAATGTCAACATTTTCTCTGCATTTTTATTACCTTTCCCTCCTCCTGTGTCTATATGAACATTGTCAATCCATGGACCTTCCATAAATTACAGCCAAAAGATATTATCTCAGAGTAAATATAAATTATATATCAGCAATTAAACAACACTAATAATACAAAATACAATTGTCACAGTGACCACAACAATAATTGAAAGATAGATAGATAATAGATAGATAGATAATATACATAGATAGATAGATAGATAGATAGATAGATAGATAGATAGATAGATAGATATGGGATAGATAGATAGATAGATAGATAGATATGGGATGGATAGATAGATAGATAGATAGATAAGAGATAGATAGATAGATATGGGATAGATAGATAGATAGATAGATAGATAGATAGATATGGGATAGATAGATATGGGATAGATAGGTAGATAGATAGATAGATAGATAGATAGATAGATAGATAGATAGATAGATAGATAGATAGATATGGGATAGATAGATAGATAGATAGATAGATAGATAGATAGATAGATAGATATGGGGTAGATAGATAGATAGATAGGGGATAGATAGATAGATATGGGATAGATAGATAGATAGATAGATATGGGATAGATATATAGATAGATAGATAGATATGGGATAGATAGATAGATATGGGATAGATAGATAGATAGATAACAGATAGATAGATAGATAGATAGATAGATAGATAGATAGATAGATAGATATGGGATAGATAGATAGATAACAGATAGATAGAGATAGATAGATAGATAGATAGATAGATAGATAGATAGATAGATAGATAGATAGATAGATAAAGAGCTAGACAGAAAGAGATAGATCATATGTAGATATATTGATGGATAAATAAAGAAAGAGATAGATATTAGAAAGATATATAGATAGTAGGTAGATAGATAAAAGATAGATAGTAGAAAGATAGATGCATACAGATAGATAGATAGATAGATAGATAGATAGATAGATAGACGAACAGATATGGGATAGATGGATAGATAGATAATTTTACTAATATTACATGCATTTAATAAACAATTTTTTTATTTATTACACTTTTTGAAAAAGGAATTGAATTAATTATATATGTATTTTTACTAATCTTTTAAAAAAGGCTTTATGTTTATGAAATGTGAGCAAATAAATTAAAATAAGAGTTATGCTATTTATATATATTTTATTTACTTGCTTTGTTAGATAATATCAGACATTAATTCTGTACATGAGTTATATTTAGCTTCACGACTGTCAGAAGGAAAAGGCAAATTAATACTATTATCTGTTTTCTGGGGGTTTTTTTACTTGTTTGTTGATACCTTAATATTGCTAATAATAATATTGATGATGATCATAATTATTTTTCCAGATTATTAGACTAATTTATAAATTACAGCATAAAATTAACCTGTCAGTAAGATTTACAACAAGTTTTTACAGAGCCTTCAGGGTTTTTACAGTGTAGTGCTAGTATTCCTGTGCATCATCTGGTCATCTGAGGGTCAAACCGTGGTTTCCCTTTAATTCCGTTTACCAAAGATTTAGAAATTCTGAATATATTTCTTAACTTTCAAACTCTGATTTGCTACATTAGGTCCTCAGCGCCATATTGCGGTATATACTCTGCCAAAATGGGGCTAGTTGACCTTTAAGGGATATGGGTTCTTTCATGCGATGGCAGAATATAAACTATTAACCCTTAGTAAAAGTTTTCCTTGAGATCTACAATAAACCGAGAGAAAATCATCAACGATCTCATGAACGCTGAACTCCCCCGTTCTACCTTAAGAAACTCTGCGCCTTTAAATGGACGCTTGCTGCATTGCCGGCATCTGCCAATAGAGGGCAGCAGCGTCACGCGGTACAGACACAGCAGAAGCTGAATCTCCGCAGCCGCAGCCGCCGCCAGCACCCCCGACCACCTCCTAATAACGGGGTCCGTGCAGCAGACACGCCAGAAATAGCTGCTGCCGGGTGATGGCTGCAGACGGCTGCGGTACTGCACTGCTCACTGCATTGTCCCGAAACTACAGAAACAAGAATGGCAATGTGGCTCCTAAAACCCAGAACTAGTTGTCCCAGAGTATACCTGGACTGATCCGCCTGCAAATAGTTATCCACCGAACTATATATATATATGTATATATATATATATTCCCCCTACTCCATGTACATCGATGTGTAATCAACCAGCTATTATCTATTTATCTATCCATCTATCTGCCATTTAATTTACTTAATATCTATCTATTTAATGTCTATTTATATATCTATTTATCTATTATCTATATCTATTTATCTATCTATCCATCTATCTGTCATTCATTTAATATCTATCTAACGTCTATCTCATATCTATCTAATATCTATCTATTTATATGTCTATCTATCTTTCTCTCTGTTATCTCCTATTTATAAATTATATTTGTAGACTATATCATATCTCCATATCCCATACATATTATCTATATCTATCTATAGCAGCTTAATTACCTTCAAAACTTATGTGGGATAAATCGACATGGTTATTTTAAGACAATGTTCTGCGACTTTCTATCTATCTAGTATCTATTATCAGTCTATATATTCTATCTATCTCTCTATTATCTATCTAATATCTATTATGTCTATCTATTGTATCTTTATATTATCTATCTATCCCATATCTATCTATTCTATCTATCTATCTAATTTGTAGCTATTTCACATGTATCTATTATCTGTCTCATATCTATTGATCTATCTTTCAAATAATTAACATCTTGCTCATATATATAATCTATAAATGTATCTATTCATCTATTTATCTATGTGACATATTTTTATCTATTATCTACCTCATGTTCACCTGTCTCATATATACTTCATATCTCTTTATCTCTCTTACGCTGTCATATCTGTCTTTCTATCTATCTCATATGCATCTATTTCATGAGTATCTTCTATCTGTCTCATAGCTATTGGACTATCGATGTATCATAAATATCCATCTATCATCTAACATCTTGCTTATGTATAATCTAGTTATCTATCTGTTCATCTATTTATCGATGATTTATCTTTTCATCTATTACCTCTACCTTATGTCTGTCTCATATCTATTTCATATCTTTAACTGTCTATTTATGTATCTATCAAGATATTAATCATATAACTATCTATCTATTTATATCTATCTATCTCTAGCTAACTCTTTCTATTTTAGTGCACGTTTAACATTAATATGTATATTCATCACATATTGCCACTGGACATAATATAAGAGTCAAAAAGATGGTGGAAAATTGTCACCCTGCTGTGGGTCTGTAGTTTTTCTGACCCTAGTTCACACAGTGATATTAGCGGCCGTCATTTATGACTTATTTATTACCGTTGATAAAGTAAGCAGCAGACAAAACAATGTAGGAAAGTTCGGTGTAGAAGTTTTAATATTTCAGTAGATAAAAGAAACATCAATTATAGATTATTATAAAAGGATTTCCACACGTATCTGTGTCTCTATATATCCAGTGGTCGCAAAAACTATTAGAAGAGGTGGGTGACATTATTAGAGAAGTCTTTTATCCATGGTCTGCAGGAGAAAAGTGTAAAAAACTGACACACCATCATGACAGGGAGGGAGAAAGAAATAACAGGTTTAAGGCCTCTGTGTATAAAAATCAAGGAATGGAGATAGATAGATAGATAGATAGATAGATAGATAGATAGATAGATAGATAGATAGATAGATAGATATGGGATGGATAGATAGATAGATATAAATAACAGATAGATAGATAGATAGATAGATAGATAGATAGATAGATAGATAGATAGATAGATAGATAGATAGATAGATATGGGATGGATAGATAGATAGATAGATAGATAGATATAAATAATAGATAGATAGATAGATAGATAATAGATAGATAATAGATGGATAGATAGATAGATAGATAGATAGATAGATAGATAGATAGATAGATAAATCTATATAGCAAGATAAACACATTGGAGATTTCTTCATTTTATGCTTTTTATCCAACCATTATTGTATATTAACTATTTCTAATCAAATGCTGATCCTTCACTGATCTAACAATTTCAGGTTTGCTCTCTGAGAGCCCAGAGTAATATAATGATTAAGGTAAATGAAATCTGATCACTATTGTAATACCCATAATGATAAGTATATTGTACTAGACATACAGTATGCGGGAATATAAAAAAGGCGTGAATGTTAATTGGCAGCCTTGCACATGAGGCCATCCTGTGACACTTCTGAGTAGTGATACAAGGAGCAGGTTTCTTGCAGGTCCCTCACCTTTCACTCAGTGCAGCTCCAGCCCAGCACTGTCAGGAGCTGCTCTCCCCAGAGGCTGCAGGAATATGTTAATATTTGTCTTTTCTCGTTCCTCAGTCCTCCTTAATTGCTCATTGTTTCATTAGACAGAAAAAAAAGTCAAATTCTTTATATGCTAATTATTCACAATCATACTAAACCCACGTCTGTTTAGTTTAATTAACTGTGCTCGCTGTAATGCACTGATAGCATCATTTATTTAAGGGGAGGAGGAAACAAACATTGTATTTTATTGCAATCTATGAAAAATATTTATACTACACTCCTTGTTTAAGCATCATTTTATATGTAAATCACTGCCAAATTTCTCAACCATTTATCTTTATAGCATATTAATTACTAGGTGTCATAATAAATAAATTTAGGTTTTTGCATATTTATTTATTTATTTGTATATTTATGTCGTTGCACTACTATAGTTTTGTTTCACTGTATCAGCGCAGTAAGTTGTATTGTGTAATATGCTTACATTGCAGAATAATATGTTGACCTACATTAAAATGTAACAAGGTGTCAGCATATATTACAATGTAATATATTGAAGCGCTGTGTCACTACGTGGTGCACTAAGTCATGTTGCATTGCATACTATTGCTACATTTTACCTGTATTTATTGTAGTGTCACATGATATAAGCTTATGATGCATTGTGCACTATTGTCAAATTGCATCAGATTGCAATTATGTGTTATATTGCATAGTATTATTGTATTAGTGTGTATTGCAGTGTGTAATATTGCTATATAGAGCAATGTGTGTTGATTTGAAACAGTACGTTTCAGTGTGACTTTTGTCTCTGCAATGCTGCATTGTGTACTATTCCTATATTGCACTAGCATATATTGCATTATTATTGTTGTTGTTGTTATTATTATTATTAATATTCAATATATGTTTGTTGTATCAATGCAATTAACATATAGGTTGCATTTGCTTAGCATAATCACATAGGATCAGTATGTGATTCTGCATCACTTTATTGCTGCTACATTGTATCTAAAGGATAAAACAACTTGATTAAACAAAATAGAACAGAGAACTAATAGTCGATTTCTTAGATGTTCTTTAGTTCGTGGATTTCCTTGATAATCACTGCTGCTGAGATTTAATCCCAGATTCTCATTGATCCAGAAGCTTATTCCTTTATATTGTCGGTGTTCTGTCTTGTTGCCCCATGTTCTTCTTCCTCCAGATCAGTCTTCAGGGCTGTGACAGGGAGAAGGGGGTAATTGTGTCAGGGGCACAGAGTGGAGCAGGAGCTGTCTGGCTTCGGGTCAGAGGATGGGCAGTCAGGATGATGTTCTGTGTCATATCCAGCACTGGAGTCATACCTGATATAATGCAGCTTTATACACGTCCTGTAGGATTGTATAGTAATTATACAGATCTTAAGACTGGACCTTTTTTTTCTTGTCAATGATCAGTTGTATATAGAAACAAAAGCAGGAAAATGCGGGTCTGGAAGCGCAGAGGAAAGTGAAAGAAAGAGAGGGAGAAAAGAAAGAGAGAAGGATAGATAGAGTGAAAAAGAAAGAGCGAAAGAGAGAAGAAAGGAAAGAAGGAAAGAGAAAAATAAAAGAAAGCAAAGTATGAAAGAAAGATATAGATAGATAGATAGATAGATAGATAGATAGATAGATAGATAGATAGATAGATAGATAGATAGATAGATAGATAGATAGATAGATAGATCCATTTTGGGGATTTGTATACAAGGTAATAACCTTGTCATGAAAAGTGCTAATTTTTTTTTCTAAATACATGGAAGATGTTGTAGAGGGAGATATATGAGCAATATAGTTACTTAGTACAGTAGAAAGAAAGAAAGTAGGAAAGAAAGTAGTAAAGAAATAAAGAAAGAAAGAAAAATACAAGTATAGGTGCAGCACCAGCAAGAAAGAATAGGGGAGCAGAGCATCCCAAGCAAGGCAAGAACCACTCCTCCAATTGTATAAAAAATGGAGGCAGCACACTAATGCAAAAATAAAAAAAAAATGTTAGAAATTTAATGGCCCATAATGGTGACGTTTCGGTCCATATAAGGACCTGCTTGAGAAAGGTCATATGAACCGAAATGTCGCCATTATGGGACATTACATTTCTAATATCTTTCTAAATTTCTGCATTGGTGTGATGCCTCAATTTTTATATATAGATACCTAGGTACATACTAGGATCTGCAAGAATATATTGCAATATCAACTGCAGATTTTTTCAGCAAATGTATCCGGTTATTCCCCAAATGCTGTGTAGCCTTGTGATGTATGAAGTTGTGTGCTCTATATATTTGTGTGATGTGTGTTCTTGTGTGCTCTATATATATGTGTGATGTGTGTACTTGTGTGCTCTATATATATGTGTGATGTCTGTTCTTGTGTGCTCTATATACTCGTGTGATGTATGAAGTTGTGTGCTCTATATACTTGTGTGATGTGTGTACTTGTGTGTGGTCTATATATTTGTGTAATGTCTGTACTTGTGTGCTCTATATATATGTGTGTTCTTGTGTGCTCTATATATATGTGTGATGTGTGTTCTTGTGTGCTCTATATACTCGTGTGATGTGTGTTCTTGTGTGCTCTATATATATGTGTGATGTGTGTTCTTGTGTGCTCTATATACTCGTGTGATGTATGAAGTTGTGTGCTCTATATACTTGTGTGATGTGTGTACTTGTGTGTGGTCTATATATTTGTGTAATGTGTGTACTTGTGTGCTCTATATATATGTGTGTTCTTGTGTGCTCTATATATATGTGTGATGTGTGTTCTTGTGTACTCTATATATATGTGTGATGTGTGTTCTTGTGTGCTCTATATACTCGTGTGATGTATGAAGTTGTGTGCTCTATATACTTGTGTGATGTGTGTACTTGTGTGTGGTCTATATATTTGTGTAATGTGTGTACTTGTGTGCTCTATATATATGTGTGTTCTTGTGTGCTCTATATATATGTGTGATGTGTGTTCTTGTGTGCTCTATATATATGTGTGATGTGTGTACTTGTGTGCTCTATATATATGTGTGTTCTTGTGTGCTCTATATATATGTGTGATGTGTGTACTTGTGTGCTCTATATATATGTGTGATGCATGTACTTGTGTGCTCTATATATATGTGTGATGTGTGTACTTGTGTGCTCTATATAATTGTATGATGTGTGTACTTGTGTGCTCTATATACTTGTGTGATGTATGTACTTGTGTGCTCTATATACTTGTGTAATGTGTGTACTTGTGTGCTCTATATACTTGTGTGATGTATGTACTTGTGTGCTCTACATGCTTGTGTGATGTGTGTACTTGTGTGCTCTATATACTTGTATGATGTATGTACTTGTGTGCTCTATATAATTGTATGATGTGTGTACTTGTGTGCTCTATATACTTGTGTAATGTGTGTACTTGTGTGCTCTACATGCTTGTGTGATGCATGTACTTGTGTGCTCTATATACTTGTGTAATGTGTGTACTTGTGTGCTCTATATACTTGTGTAATGTGTGTACTTGTGTGCTCTACATGCTTGTGTGATGTGTGTACTTGTGTGCTCTATATACTTGTATGATGTGTGTGACGCGCCCCCTGGGCCATATTCTTTAGGGGGATATCCGGAGCCGGATCAGATGGGAGTTGTAGTCTTCCGAGTGGCTGTGACCCGGTCCGTGCCCAGGGTGTCAAGCTCAGAGTATGTGGCAGTCCTACAGATGTTATAAAGTTCTTAATGTCGACTACGCCACCCGTTGTATTGCGGTCACTATGGCCGCCGCTGCAGCAGGGTCCGCTGAGGCTGATGGTGTTGGTGCAGCTTTTGGTAGTATAACCCCCAACGGGTGGGGTATAGCCTCAGGGGGTCAGGTGCAGAGGATGGGGGTTGTGGTGGTGCAGCATAGATGTTAAGTGAAGACAGAGTCGGGTTGTGCAGTTTAGGGTATTTACTCACTGCTGATGTTCCGGTCACTCCAGCTTCAAGTGACCACCCGAGCCGTGCTGCGTCCACCAGGTCCTGGATTCAGCAAACCCCCAAACAAGTCCGGAGCGTGACCCTGAGCTCTCCTTCTGTCCTTTCCTCTGGCCGTCCCCACTAGTGATCCACCTAGGACCAGCTCCCTCGGGCCTTCTGTTGGGAGACCCTTGGCCTTGGGTTCCCTGACCCTCCACGTGGTATGCCTTCGGGGTGGATGTGGTGGGTGGCCGTGGCAGACGCTGCCCACGGCCTCCGGTCTCTGGCTAGGGTGTGCTTTTGCCCCAACCAGTTTGGGATCCGGTACCCTATTGCCGACTCTTCACCCGGGGATTGAATTTGGGTTCTCAGAGTCCTCTCTTTGTCTCCTCTGGGTCTTTCCTTCTCTGCTCCGCTCTCTCTCTCTCTCTGGGGCTTCTCTGCTCCTCTTCCTCCTCTGACTTCTCTCTGCAAAAGGCTGGCAGACTGACTGACCCTGTTCTCTGATGGTGCCCACCTTATATACACCCTCTATGTGTGAGCTCAGGTGACCAGCACCCAATGAGCTCCTATCTTTACCCAGGCTGCTCCCCCTATCTGCCCCTACACTACTTGGGATGTTCCACCCCCCTCCCACTCCAGCCAGGAACAGACTCAGTCGTACCTGCACATTTCTAAGTGGGAGTACCGTCGGCCTGCTCCTCGGAAATGGGATGTGTGTAGTGCATGCAGCCTACCGAGCTCAGGTCCACACTCCATCCTTACCCGGGAGTGGAATATCACACCTCTGGGTTGAGGTGCAATACCCCTGTAGCAGCCGAATCCTCAGGGTGCTACATGTGTACTTGTGTGCTCTATATACTTGTATGATGTGTGTACTTGTGTGCTCTATATACTTGTGTGATGTGTGTTCTTGTGTGCTCTATATACTCGTGTGATGTGTGTTCTTGTGTGCTCTATATACTCGTGTGATGTGTGTACTTGTGTGCTCTATATACTTATGTGATGTGTGTTCTTGTGTGCTCTATATACTCGTGTGATGTGTGTTCTTGTGTGCTCTATATACTTGTGTGATGTGTGTACTTGTGTGTGGTCTATATATTTGTGTAATGTGTGTACTTGTGTGCTCTATATATATGTGTGTTCTTGTGTGCTCTATATATATGTGTGATGTGTGTTCTTGTGTGCTCTATATACTCGTGTGATGTATGAAGTTGTGTGCTCTATATACTTGTGTGATGTGTGTACTTGTGTGTGGTCTATATATTTGTGTAATGTGTGTACTTGTGTGCTCTATATATATGTGTGTTCTTGTGTGCTCTATATATATGTGTGATGTGTGTTCTTGTGTACTCTATATATATGTGTGATGTGTGTTCTTGTGTGCTCTATATACTCGTGTGATGTATGAAGTTGTGTGCTCTATATACTTGTGTGATGTGTGTACTTGTGTGTGGTCTATATATTTGTGTAATGTGTGTACTTGTGTGCTCTATATATATGTGTGTTCTTGTGTGCTCTATATATATGTGTGATGTGTGTTCTTGTGTGCTCTATATATATGTGTGATGTGTGTTCTTGTGTGCTCTATATATATGTGTGATGTGTGTTCTTGTGTGCTCTATATATATGTGTGATGTGTGTACTTGTGTGCTCTATATATATGTGTGATGTGTGTACTTGTGTGCTCTATATATATGTGTGATGTGTGTACTTGTGTGCTCTATATATATGTGTGATGCATGTACTTGTGTGCTCTATATATATGTGTGATGTGTGTACTTGTGTGCTCTATATACTTGTGTAATGTGTGTACTTGTGTGCTCTACATGCTTGTGTGATGTGTGTACTTGTGTGCTCTATATAATTGTATGATGTGTGTTCTTGTGTGCTCTATATGCTTGTGTAATGTGTGTACTTGTGTGCTCTATATACTTGTGTGATGTATCTACTTGTGTGCTCTACATGCTTGTGTGATGTGTGTACTTGTGTGCTCTATATACTTGTATGATGTATGTACTTGTGTGCTCTATATAATTGTATGATGTGTGTACTTGTGTGCTCTATATACTTGTGTAATGTGTGTACTTGTGTGCTCTATATACTTGTGTAATGTGTGTACTTGTGTGCTCTACATGCTTGTGTGATGTGTGTACTTGTGTGCTCTATATACTTGTATGATGTGTGTACTTGTGTGCTCTATATACTTGTATGATGTGTGTACTTGTGTGCTCTATATGCTTGTGTGATGTGTGTACTTGTGTGTGGTCTATATACTTGTATGATGTGTGTACTTGTGTGCTCTATATGCTTGTGTGATGTGTGTACTTGTGTGTGGTCTATATACTTGTGTAATGTATGTACTTGTGTGCTCTATATACTTGTGTGATGTATGTACTTGTGTGCTCTATATACTTGTATAATGTGTGTTCTTGTGTGCTCTATATACTTGTATGATGTGTGTACTTGTGTGCTCTATATATTTGTGTGATGTGTGTACTTGTGTGCTCTATATACTTGTATGATGTGTGTACTTGTGTGCTCTATATACTTGTGTGATGTGTGTACTTGTGTGTGGTCTATATACTTGTGTGATGTGTGTTCTTGTGTGCTCAATATACTGGTGTGATGTGTGTTCTTGTGTGCTCAATATACTCGTGTGATGTGTGTTCTTGTGTGCTCTATATACTCGTGTGATGTGTGTTCTTGTGTGCTCTATATACTCGTGTGATGTGTGTTCTTGTTTGCTCTATATACTTGTGTGATGTGTGTACTTGTGTGCTCTATATATTTGTGTGATGTGTGTACTTGTGTGCTCTATATATTTGTGTGATGTGTGTTCTTGTGTGCTCTATATACTCGTGTGATGTGTGTTCTTGTGTGCTCAATATACTCGTGTGATGTGTGTTCTTGTGTGCTCTATATACTTCTGTGATGTATGTACTTGTGTGCTCTATATACTTGTATGATGTGTGTACTTGTGTGCTCTATATGCTTGTGTGATGTGTGTACTTGTGTGTGGTCTATATACTTGTGTGATGTATGTACTTGTGTGCTCTATATATTTGTGTAATGTGTGTACTTGTGTGCTCTACATGCTTGTGTGATGTGTGTACTCTATATACTTGTGTGATGTGTGTTCTTGTGTGCTCTATATACCCGTGTGATGTGTGTACTTGTGTGCTCTATATACTCGTGTGATGTGTGTTCTTGTGTGCTCTATATACTGGTGTGATGTATGTTCTTGTGTGCTCTATATACTTGTGTGATGTGTGTTCTTGTGTGCTCTATATACTTGTGTGATGTGTGTTCTTGTGTGCACTATATACTTGTGTGATGTGTGTTCTTGTGTGCTCTATATACTCGTGTGATGTGTGTTCTTGTGTGCTCTATATACTCGTGTGATGTGTGTTCTTGTGTGCTCTATATACTTGTGTGATGTGTGTTCTTGTGTGCACTATATACTTGTGTGATGTGTGTTCTTGTGTGCTCTATATACTCGTGTGATGTGTGTACTTGTTTGCTCTATATACTCATGTGATGTGTGTTCTTGTGTGCTCTATATACTCGTGTGATGTGTGTACTTGTTTGCTCTATATACTTGTGTGATGTGTGCTTTATATACTTGTGTGATGTGTGGTCTTGTTTGCTCTATATACTTATGTGATGTGTGTTCTTGTGTGCTCTATATACTCGTGTGATGTGTGTTCTTGTGTGCTCTATATACTCGTGTGATGTGTGTTCTTGTGTGCTCTATATACTTGTGTGATGTGTGTTTTTGTTTGCTCTATATATTTGTGTGATGTGTGTTCTTGTGTGCTCTATATACTCGTGTGATGTGTGTTCTTGTGTGCTCTATATACTTGTATGATGTGTGTACTTGTGTGCTCTATATACTCGTGTGATGTGTGTTCTTGTTTGCTCTATATATTTGTGTGATGTGTGTTCTTGTGTGCTCTATATACTCGTGTGATGTGTGTTCTTGTGTGCTCTATATACTCGTGTGATGTGTGTTCTTGTGTGCTCTATATACTCGTGTGATGTGTGTTCTTGTTTGCTCTATATATTTGTGTGATGTGTGTTCTTGTGTGCTCTATATACTCGTGTGATGTGTGTTCTTGTGTGCTCTATATACTTGTGTGATGTGTGTTCTTGTTTGCTCTATATACTCGTGTGATGTGTGTTCTTGTTTGCTCTATATGCTTGTGTGATGTGTGTTCTTGTGTGCTCTATATACTCGTGTGATGTGTGTACTTGTGTGCTCTATATACTCGTGTGATGCGTGTTCTTGTGTGCTCTATATACTCGTGTGATGTGTGTTATTGTGTGCACTATATACTTGTGTGATGTGTGTTCTTGTTTGCTCTATATACTCGTGTGATGTGTGTTCTTGTGTGCTCTATATACTCGTGTTATGTGTGTACTTGTGTGCTCTATATACTCGTGTGATGTGTGTACTTGTGTGCTCTATATACTCGTGTGATGTGTGTTATTGTGTGCACTATATACTTGTGTGATGTGTGTTCTTGTTTGCTCTATATACTCGTGTGATGTGTGTTCTTGTGTGCTCTATATACTCGTGTGATGTGTGTTATTGTGTGCACTATATACTTGTGTGATGTGTGTTCTTGTTTGCTCTATATACTCGTGTGATGTGTGTTCTTGTGTGCTCTATATACTCGTGTTATGTGTGTACTTGTGTGCTCTATATACTCGTGTGATGTGTGTTATTGTGTGCACTATATACTTGTGTGATGTGTGTTCTTGTTTGCTCTATATACTCGTGTGATGTGTGTTCTTGTGTGCTCTATATACTCGTGTTATGTGTGTACTTGTGTGCTCTATATACTCGTGTGATGTGTGTACTTGTGTGCTCTATATACTCGTGTGATGTGTGTTCTTGTGTGCTCTATATACTGGTGTGATGTATGTTCTTGTGTGCTCTATATACTCGTGTGATGTGTGTTCTTGTGTGCTCTATATACTTGTGTGATGTGTGTTCTTGTGTGCACTATATACTTGTGTGATGTGTGTTCTTGTGTGCTCTATATACTCGTGTGATGTGTGTTCTTGTGTGCTCTATATACTCGTGTGATGTGTGTTCTTGTGTGCTCTATATACTTGTGTGATGTGTGTTCTAGTGTGCACTATATACTTGTGTGATGTGTGTTCTTGTGTGCTCTATATACTCGTGTGATGTGTGTACTTGTTTGCTCTATATACTCATGTGATGTGTGTTCTTGTGTGCTCTATATACTCGTGTGATGTGTGTACTTGTTTGCTCTATATACTTGTGTGATGTGTGCTTTATATACTTGTGTGATGTGTGGTCTTGTTTGCTCTATATACTTATGTGATGTGTGTTCTTGTGTGCTCTATATACTCGTGTGATGTGTGTTCTTGTGTGCTCTATATACTCGTGTGATGTGTGTTCTTGTGTGCTCTATATACTTGTGTGATGTGTGTTCTTGTTTGCTCTATATATTTGTGTGATGTGTGTTCTTGTGTGCTCTATATACTCGTGTGATGTGTGTTCTTGTGTGCTCTATATACTTGTATGATGTGTGTACTTGTGTGCTCTATATACTCGTGTGATGTGTGTTCTTGTTTGCTCTATATATTTGTGTGATGTGTGTTCTTGTGTGCTCTATATACTCGTGTGATGTGTGTTCTTGTGTGCTCTATATACTCGTGTGATGTGTGTTCTTGTGTGCTCTATATACTCGTGTGATGTGTGTTCTTGTGTGCTCTATATATTTGTGTGATGTGTGTTCTTGTGTGCTCTATATACTCGTGTGATGTGTGTTCTTGTGTGCTCTATATACTTGTGTGATGTGTGTCCTTGTTTGCTCTATATACTCGTGTGATGTGTGTTCTTGTTTGCTCTATATGCTTGTGTGATGTGTGTTCTTGTTTGCTCTATATACTCGTGTGATGTGTGTCCTTGTTTGCTCTATATACTCGTGTGATGTGTGTTCTTGTTTGCTCTATATACTTGTGTGATGTGTGTCCTTGTTTGCTCTATATACTCGTGTGATGTGTGTACTTGTGTGCTCTATATACTCGTGTTATGTGTGTACTTGTGTGCTCTATATACTCGTGTGATGTGTGTTATTGTGTGCACTATATACTTGTGTGATGTGTGTTCTTGTGTGCTCTATATACTTGTGTGATGTGTGTTCTTGTTTGCTCTATATACTCGTGTGATGTGTGTTCTTGTGTGCTCTATATACTCGTGTGATGTGTGTTATTGTGTGCACTATATACTTGTGTGATGTGTGTTCTTGTTTGCTCTATATACTCGTGTGATGTGTGTTCTTGTGTGCTCTATATACTCGTGTTATGTGTGTACTTGTGTGCTCTATATACTCGTGTGATGTGTGTACTTGTGTGCTCTATATACTTATGTGATGTGTGTTCTTGTGTGCTCTATATACTCGTGTGATGTGTGTTCTTGTGTGCTCTATATACTCGTGTGATGTGTGTTCTTGTGTGCTCTATATACTCGTGTGATGTGTGTACTTGTGTGCTCTATATACTCGTGTGATGTGTGTTCTTGTGTGCTCTATATACTCGTGTGATGTGTGTTCTTGTGTGCTCTATATACTCGTGCGATGTATGCACTTGTGATATATACTTGTCCTGGCTGTCATGCTACTGCTGGTGCATTAAACAGGCCTTGATTAAAAATCTATAGGGTGTAGTAAAGTATGACATAATCCCAACATGCACCCATTATTAGTAATGCTGGGACTATATAAGAGCTCAATCTGCCAGGATTGTATTTCATATTATCTATGTATTTATTTTTAAACCCCTGTATAACAGAGCTGGGATTAGGGGGGGCAGCAGTTTTGTAATCCCGGTTGATGTCCTGGTGCAGTCACACTAATCAGTCCTATTCCCCGAGGTCATGCGACCCCCTGCTGTCAATCACACACACTGATTCAGAGGTGGCATTGTTCCCTGCTAAGTCAGTTGCCTTCCTCTCATATTGTGGAACAATGGGCCAGCCTCTGATCATTCAGACGGAATCTGGCCATTATCTGGGGAGAATGCTCAGCCCTGATCTTTCAGAGGGAGATTCCTTTTGGTGGATCCCAATCTTTTCCCCTGTGTCCACTGCCCTGGGCATGGAGAGGGCCCAATATAGTATAACCTTTGCCAGAATACCTTTGCTGATACACCAGTATTAGTAATTTAATTTATTTATTTATAATGAACATATAATATTGTAACCCCAAATTAGCCATTTGTGAAACTCTGAATTCCTGCATACATTTGTCCATTATTTCCTGTATACCACAAAAAAAGGATATGCTTTTGATTGCAACATTTCAAGAATGCCTTTTTTTTTTAACTATATATTTTTTACATTAGTTACATAACAACAGCTTGGAATGGGAATATGAATATCCAGAATAATTTTAGATATCTGACAGAGCTCATTGGCTTTGGAATACCAATAGGCCTTAGAGGATATAAAAAAAAAAAAAAAAAAAAAAAAAAAAAGAATGAAATATTTCAGATCATTCCATAATTTTATAATATAATTTGTTTAATTAAAGTTAAAAGTAAAAAAAATAAAAATAAGATGAATAGCAAAAAAAAAAAATCTAAATGTTATGGATATTATATAGTATTGCCCCATACAAAGAAAAAAGTAAAATAAATAAAAATTAAAAAAAAACTATCACAAAATGCATTAAATCTCGAATAAAAAAAAATCCTACTCACTTTAGATACTACAATTAAATAATTTTATGTCAGAGCAATTAATTATTAGCATCATAATGTACTAAAAATAACTTATAGAAAATGGTTGGAGATTGTAATATGTGCAAGAAGCAGTTTAAAGTACTGTTGCTTGGTAATTAGCAGCATGATGAACAGGAGATAATAGACAACCTGAGATCCAGATGAAACATCTTTGTTCCACTAGAATAACATTTAAGACAGAAAGTATTAACAAATATTGCACACTGTGTGGTATTTTTCAGTTGGGTAAGTAGAGTTCTAGAAATGTGGAATCGATCAAAGCATCTAAAGTCACAAAATATATATTTTTTATTTTTGTTCTATTTATTTTTTCCTTGGAGCATGGTGCTGTCTAACATTTTTTTTTTGTTCCAGGTTCATGAATACCAATAATTTAAATGGCACCTAGAGTTGAAACTTGATCTTGTTTTTTTATTTTTGTTCTTATTTCTTTTGCAAATAAAAAACAAAACTAATTGCAGGACTAATAAAAATAACTAAATATCAAAAGCTAGTGATTGTGCTTGCTGTAAGCAGATCTGGACAAATGTGTTTCTGAATAAGCTTGTATGAAAGAAAAAAAATAAATTAAAATAAAATGGGATGAATAGTGAAAAAAAAAAATCGAAATATTTTGGATATATTAAAGCAAGGTCCCACACAAAAAAAAAAAAAACGAGACTAAAAGAGCCCGCCACAAAATGCATACAGTGAAAAACTTGTATAGGAATGCTAATGTGTACAGGGCCAATGCTGATTCTTTTGGATTCCCCCACGCAAATACACACCCATTTATTTTCCCTCGCCGCCCCCCCCCCCAAAAAAAAAAAAATATATATATATGTATCTCATCCATACAAATAGGTGAAACTTTTCTTCAGGTTGTATCACATAGTGTTTTGCAAAAGTGTTTGTCAGTGAAAACCAGGAGTGGTTCCAAAACATTGAAGAGATACAAATCTTTGTATTGCACCTAGTCTGTCTCTGTAGGTTCCATTCCTGGTTTTGGCTATATTAATGCCAATACAAAATATTGACCACAGCACTGCCATGTGCAAGGGGCTTTAGTGTTCTAGAATATTTTTGTAGTATGTTTTGTTTTGCTTTTTAATTATTAGCTGATCTAAAGACATCTATGGACTAGCATTATTAGCATTATTTACTAGCATGTTTCTGTGAAAACAACTGAATATGGTTGATAATGATATCCATTTCTATGGGAAAAGCTGATGCCAAAATGTGTCAGCTTTCATTATTCAATAGGCATATTGCAAAAATAAACTCTACTGCTTGAAACATGATAAAAACTAAAGACAAATTGACAACAGATTGAATCCATTCCCATCAGTTTTTCAAACCATTGTCCCAAATATTAAACATTTGAATTATAAAATTATTATGTCAGGATTAATGTGGCTCTAGTTCACATTTTTTGCTGTCTTTTTTTTTTTTTTTTCATTAAGTTTTATGAAGGAATTTTTTATTAAATATTTCTTCCATGTGAACTGTACTTTTGGATAATAAAATTGCATTTTCATGATAGATAGATAGATAGATAGATAGATAGATAGATAGATAGATAGATAGATAGATAGAGGGATAGATAAGAGATAGATAGTAGAATGGTAGATAGATAGATAGATAGATAGATAGATAGATAGATAGATAGATAGATAGATAGATAGATAGATAGAGTTGGAACCATGTACATAATGGATAATAAATAATTGTTCTAGACTTCTAGACTTGTATTACCTTTTAGTGCAAAGTAAAAGAAAGTTGTAGTACAGCGCAGAAATAAATTTAATATTACATTCTCTTAATATTCTACAGAGTTCTTCTGTATATATCTGCATGATAAGGATATACTGAAGGGGAAGGCCTGGTGAGCATGACAAGGCTATAAGCAGAGGTATAAGCATTTCACTATAACTGGACCATTACAGTTAAACATATGATGTACTGTTAATAATACTTGATTTAAGGATGTAATATAGGCCTGGTAATTTATCTGTAGGCATGCCCATGCTTTATATATCGGGACAGGCCTTACATCATGCATTTAGACTAGATTACAATTTTTTTCTGAGTTTCCTATTCAATTTCCACTTTTGCATTAAATGGATTTGTGAACGACACAGATCATTCTAAAGTAAGAGATAAATATAAAAAATATTTGTCACCAGGTCAAACGTGACCAGGTTTAGCTCTTATTGTATTCCCTCTGCTTCACTCAGTATTCCTTCTTTGTTTTGTTTTTTTTTGTTGCTGTTGTTTTAAATGTATCATATGGTTCCAGAAACATGGACCTTTTTATTTAATGTTAATTTGTATGGTCTGGTAACTTTGCAGCTTACAGAACCACACACAGGCAGGTACACATCCTTGGTAAAGACTATAAAATTTTGCATTAAATAAAAAGGCTCTTGACCTGATGACAGGTCCTCCTTAATAAATTACACATATTTTCTTAACTTTGTAGATAGATAGATAGATAGATAGATAGATAGATAGATAGATAGATAGATAGATAGATAGATAGATAGATAGATAGATAGATAGATAGATAGATAGATAGATATTGGATAGATAGATGCTGCTTACATACATTTGCATGGCAATTCATAATTTCTCTTTTAAATTGTCCAATACTTATTTCATTTAAAGAGACAGATGTTGTTTCTTTGTTACTTTCCCCTTAGGTCAATTGGTTATGGATTAGACTAGTAATTAAAAAAAATCCATCAGTCGACATATAGTAAAAGACAACAATGTGAATACAGCCAGAAATGCACCAAATTATATTAGTTTACATCAGTTCAGTCAGAATACAATTTTTGGGTCTTGTTACTGCAACCATACCCCAAACGCTGTTTAGAAGAAAAAAAAAGGAGAAAATACAATAGTCTCAAACAGATTGATTTAAAAATTAAAATAAATCAATAAAATATTTTTAATAATAGTTAAAAAAAAAAACAACACAGTAGTACAAAGTAAGACTAAGACATTTAAAAATGAGTAATAAGGATAATTCCTAACATACAGAGTTAGCTTTAAGAAAAAGCTTGTGCACAGCTGCCAAATTATTGTGCCAGGTTTTGGGGCCACAGGATTGGGGGACACTTCCCAGGACACTTGAATTGCCTCAAGTGACTGTCTTTATTTGGTGCTGGGGATATGAATCTAAAGTTATGACAAGGAGATGGAGTGACCAGGGGCTCAAGTGGCTTTTCTCCCTCTCTCTCAGCTGTGTGTGCTCATTTAATTGGGCATTCTTACAATGGATTTTTAGGGGTTATGTCAATTTATGTTCTTCTTTAAATTTTGGGTCTCAGTACAGTTGTTTTGAAAACCAAGCAATTTTAATTCATTATTACAATATTCCTAATTACATGCAAAATATTTATTATCATATATATATATTTATTTCCTCCTGAAACATTTACCAGCCAGTGAGGGCCCACAACAGTGACAGTGTATTTATTCAGTCTTTGAACTTAATTCAGAAGGTTGAAGAAATAGTTTGTGCTGGGTGCAGGTTTTAATCACCAGAGTTTTCTAGCAGCAGGGACCTACAATAAAACAGAGCACAAGGTTACAAGGTACAATGCATTTAAGACTCCTACAAAAACTGACAATGGGAATAATGCAAAAAAAATATATATATATATATATATATTAAAATAAAATATAAATTGTCAATATTTCAACTTATTTATTAGAATTTTGTATATTAATCAGTACATTATTTAGAACCCCTTGTCCGTATCCCCTGCTCTTTCAGCAAGGCTCACAAGAAGAATTTCAAGCACACAGGCCTGATGACACCCCACAGAGGAAAATAAACATCATGTTGGGATCTATTTACTGAGGTTTCCCAAATGCTTGCAGTGAAAATCCTAGGGCAAACACAATAGGACCTTATCTACAAATGTAAATTACTGGTGATATTATTTTACAGATGAAGGGAATTCAGTTTTAAACAATCCCAGCTTTGCAAATGCAAAGTAAGTGTGGGGGTGGGGTTCTAGCTAGAAAGACTATATATATATATATATATATATATATATATATATATATATATGCATGTACAGATAGATAGATAGATAGATAGATAGATAGATAGATAGATAGATAGACAGACAGATAGATAGATAGATAGATAGATAGATAGATAGATAGATAGATAGATAGATAAATAGATAGATAGATAGATAGATAGATAGATAGATAGATAGATAGATAGATAGATAGATAGATAGATAGATAGATAATAGATATCATATGGGAAGCACAGTGACACATTTATAATAAGATTATGTTCTATGTATAGGGTAATTTAGATTACAAGATGCCTGGGGCCATGTGTCCAGGTAAAGAGAAGCTATATCTAACGGCTATGGCAACTATTATAGACAATTAAGGACGTGGGTTGTGATCTGATACCTTCTTTGTTGTATTACTATGTGTGTGATGTTATTAATTCTTCCATATGTTAGCATCATCTAAAATATAGGACACCCAGAAAATGAGGCTAATAGGAAGAAAATGAGGCTAATAGAAGGTAACATAACCCACTAGTTGCTGTAGAAAGTCCTCATGTGAAACAAAGGCTTTGCTTAGTAAGACATGATTTGTCAAACAATCTGTGACTTTAACATTGGGATGAATGTGGATTTTAAAGGAAAAGCTGAGCAGGAAGGAAGAAAGAGAGAGAGAGAGAAAGGAAGAAAAATAAATAAAGGACGGAAGAAAGAAAAATAAAAGAAGTAAGAAATAAAGGGAGGAAGGAGGAAGAAGATAGAAAGAAAGGGAGGAAGGAAGGAAGAAATGAAAACAGGAGAAAGGAAGATAGAAAAAAAAAGAGAGGGATACAGGAATAAAGGAAATAAGGAAGAAAGAAAGGGTGGAAGGAAGAAGAAATGAAGGAAGAAAGAAAGGAAGGAAAGAGAAAAGGAAAATAAGGAAAGAAAGAAAGGGTGCAAGGAAGAAGAAAGAAAGGAAAAATAAAGGAAAGAAAGAGAGAAAGAAGGAAAGCATTACTGGTGTTTACTATTCTTTCGTGTATTATGAGATCTAGCAGACACATTTGCTTTCCATATTGTGCTCAGCAGTCTGTGCTCCATTGTGTGCAGACTTGTGGTTTATTTGCGCACGGTTTGTCATCATTACATGTTTTGCCCCCAGTAAATCCCATGATTTGCGCTAAGACGGCGCTGAGTAGAAAACTTGACGATGATGAGGATTGTAATACCCATCATCACATCTTCCCATCATATAAAAGTATAAAACTCAGCACAAGAGCACATCCCTCCAACTCAGGCCAGAAATGGGGAACCCACCGGTTCCTAGCTAAAAAGGGGTGCAGGGAGGAGGGGTGGCAGCAGTTTTGTTTAATCACATTCGATCAGCACAAAAAGGTCTGAGCATCATTAGGAGGAGAGCAGCCTGGGGGTGAGGTGTGTGCCCCTGCCCCCTCTGTGTATGCAGCCTACATCGAAAGAGTACAGGGATGGGGGAGAAAACAAAATAAATATCACTGTATAGACGCTGTCCTACAAAACTAACGCATAGAGATGCAAACTGCATTCATATGTTCTGCATGTGCACACATAGATGTAGCAGAGTTGAAGCTAGTATGTATGTGTGTGTGTGTGTGTGTGTGTTGTAATAGTAAAGTTGGTTTACCTGCAGTCCCATAGAAATCCACACATCGTAATATCAAAATGGGCTGTGCCAATATTCACATCTCCAAAATATCGCTTGTGTGATGTAAGCAATGCTTGTCACTTACATCGCACTTGCGACATTTTAGAAATGCGAATATTGTCACAACTCATTTTGATATTACGATGTGTAATACACTACACATCAAGGCATTTCTAGGAGCAGCATGGCAAACCATGAGTTAAGCTCCCTTATCCCCCCCCCCCCCTCTTGATTAATAACACGTGGTTGTGCATTATATAGGTGCTGTATATGGTGCTGTATATCTCCACATATGGCGCAGGCTGTAAACAATCTATAAATGTTCTAGTTAACTATGTACAGCTCTTATCGATCTACAAACATCATATAAGTGCTTTCTCACATCTCTATACCTGATCCCCCATCCTTTTTATAGCAGCAGCTCAATACATTAATATTTAGTGTATTTAGCAATACGTTAATATTTAGTGTATTTAGCAATACGTTAATATTTAGTGTATTTTATATAACCCAACCTAATATAAATGTAGTTACACTCTATTACAACAACCATCTATGGAGAAAGCAGCCGAATGTCGTCTCTACATCTCCCAAAATTGTGTTTTATTGTGTGATGCAAAAAAAAAAAAAGGTTCTTGATACAATTCTGTGAGATATTTACAAATAACAAATAATAAAGTGTAAATATTTACCATTTTCAAAAACTCAAAACAAATAGAAAACTCCACACTCCGCCTGAAAAGCGCTGATGTGGAGACACAAAGGGGCAAGCTCCGACCTCCCCTTCGTGTAATTTTTGCAAGCAGAATAAACCTCCATAGTAAATTCATAAAAGTCGCAGCTGCCACTGTCTCATCTGTACAAGGTGCAGGCGCAATTATCAGTGATGACTGCGCCTTCAGATGTGCAAAAAAAATAAAATCGCTATTTGTTCTCTGCGTTTTTTGTTTCCCACCCATTTAAATCGCACATCTCAAGCCCCGTGCCTGGACTCAAGGGCAACTATACTGTCTTACTTTAATTAATTCATGTAGTTTCCTCTCTGCGCCAGATTTATACAAGTGTGGTCCATTCTGTAATTACTTTTCTATGGTTTAGAGATTTTTCTGGACATGCAATAGGAATAGCACATTATCCCTTTGGCACTAGGGAAAATCACACTCACTGATCCCAGATACTCAATTCCTCCTCGTTTTTTTTTTTGTTATTTACCTAAATATTCAAGATACCAAAAAGTACAATATTAATGTTTGCAGCAAATTATGTGTTCATATCTGATTAAAGCATAAGGTGTTAGGTCTATGTAACTGTCTAGAGGATACAATGTAGCTTGTAGATATTTCTTAAAATTTGCATCAAGTTCCAAATGTAGGGGAAAAGGAGACAAGGGAAATACATGCTGGTTATATGATATATTGTATGTGCTAAGTTGATCAGTCTCACACAGGTCTGTGTAGGACATGCTGGGTTGTCTGAAGTCTTTGTCTACTTGATATATATAAAATATTATACAATTAAATTATTAAATATATTAAATATCATATATTACAATTAAAATGTGTCTGTGAACTTTGTTTCCTGTTTTTGAGGCTTTGAGGAATGGATTATAGTCATGAGCAATAATCAGAGTATTATTTAAAAAAAAATAAAAAATAAACAGTAATAATAGTACTAATATTATGAAAATAATAAAATAATAATAGTATAAATATTATACAAATAAACAATACAATAATAATAGTACTAATATTACAACAACAAAAAAAAAAAATATAGAAAAATGTATGGGTGATCTTCAACCTTTAACTTTTATAGGCCAATTCCTGTTCCTGGATTTATTTAAATTGTGAATGACTGACATAATCACACCAGTAAACCTAAGATGCATCAGTGATATATAAGTATACTAAAATTCTGTGTTTATTGGTGTTAGTTCACACAGTTTTTATATTCTATATATGTTTTTATCCTTTTTGTGGTTATTTATTTTTATTATCATCAGGTTACTATTAGACTGCATGATCAAGATTTACATGCTATAGGAGATGTGATATCCCAATCAATTATTTTATTCTATAAATAAAAATAAATAAATACAATATAATGAATCTACATAAGACAACACCCTGTGACATATCATTTATTTTAGACTTATTTGAATACACCCCTGAAGCATTGTAGGTGGATTTGTTTTGTTAAACAGTAAAAGGAAAATGGTTTATTTTTAAAGCATTTCTTGCTGGGGAAGCTCCCCTACAATGTTTGAAAACTGCAAAGGAAATCAGTGGATATTAGAAAACAATTATGGGTGACCCTAAGTAAGGTGAGGGATGAGGCCTTCCCCAAATAAACCAAGCGGGAAATCTTAGGGGAAAATCACATTCAGCCTGATGGAAACATCCTGTTTGAAGGGAAGTCAGCCCCACAAGAGTCCATGCATGGTCTGCAAGTGCAAACCAGAGGTTAACCCCTCCTCTGCCAGATAAGATCATGCAAGACCTATCTGGGTCCAGAAGGGTAATCATTACACTATTACTATTGATCATTGTTCTCAGAATGGTTTATTTTCTTTTGTCTGAGCCTACATTATCTTTTTTTTTTTTTTTTTTTACTTTTTTTGTTGATGGAGAGAAAATAAAAGCACAGAATTGGAATTTGGATGTATATCTCCATAAAGAAGTAGTGGGAGGATGGGTGCACAATAGATTGGTTAATAGTTAACACAAATTCTTAAAAGCATGTACCTTGAACTTACTAATCAGGATTCTCAGAGGGTTTTAGGACTAAGTATAGCCAGTTTATTCAATATATTCTGAAATATATTTCAACTCTTATTATTAGGCTACTTATGGATATATATATAATATCTATTTCTTTTAATTTATTTATTTTTTTAATTTTGTGGGTGTATGTACATGATATATATATATATATATATATATATATATATATATTTATTTTTGATTTTTTTCCATTTTGTGTGTATATATGTAAGGTGTGTGTATATACATATATATTTATGGCAATTTTTCTGTTCATTTTTTTAATTTTGTGCGTATGTATGTGATATATATATATATATCATGCACATACACACACAAAGTAAAAAATAGAAAAATATGTATTTAATAAAATAGGCATCGGTATATTTTATATACCGATGCCTATTTCATTAAATTATCTAAAAAGATATATATATATATATATATATATATATATATATATATATATATATTTCTTATTTACCCCAGGTCTACAATCTTTGGTAGAGGAGCCTGGAGTGGTTTGGCAATACCTGCTGACTATGGGTAAATTCCTCAATTCTAATTAAGACTCTCTCCTTTGTTATGATTTAGTGGGAGTGATAATGTCGTGTTTTCACTACTTTATTATGTTCATAATTGCACAAAGTTGCCAATTCCCTGCAGTGATTTTTTTTCCTTATTATAAATATATTTTACTAGCTCTCTAGTACGTAAACATACCACTGGCTGTGGGTGTTTGGCTTTTAATAATGTGCTTGCATTTTTTTTATTACAGTGGATGGTTTGGACTGATGAAGGTAATATCCGAGATGATCTTGACAGACAGGCTTTGTTGCTTGGATTCATCCCCAGCACACAATGACCGAACCTTTCATTCACCATTGCTCTTGTCCATAGCCCAATTAAGTGATTAACATCCACTGTAATGAGGCCCTATCCTTCTGTCCAGCATTGGGCCTGTCTCTTTTAATAAACTTCATCAGAACCCTTGTGGCAAGGCAACATATTTTTATTATGTGATATACATTAATTAATTAATTAGAACAGCTAGAAATAAAAAATATATATGTATTTTGGTAGAGAATTCCTTTACCCTGACCTATTTTGCAATCTGATCAAATCTATTGCCTCTTTCTGTGTTTTGTTATTGGACCAACCTCTCCACCACTTGAGGTTCATCCATAATGGAGCTTCTGTGTTTTGACATGGGGCATTTTAATTTCCAGAAGGGTGAATCCCCCTCATAAAAGTCAGGCAGGGGTCACTAGTTCACACATATGTAATCTCATTTTTTAAGCATTTACAGAGTGGTCATTTAATGGCCTTTGATTATAGCAGAGTCCACATTGGCCTATAAACTCATTCACGCCCAACAATGGGGATTTTCTCAACAATTAACAAGGAACAACATAGTAAAGCTATTTAGAAAGGCATCCCTATTTACTGGAAATTAGGTCCCTTTTAAAGCACCAGTGACTAATTTCACACACTTTACAACCTCACTTTGAATGTCCATAAACAAACTTTTGGTGAACTGTCTGTCCTGTTCCAGTGTTACCACCAAATGCAATGTTGAGTGCTAAGGCTTTAACTTTTCTTCTTTATTTTTTTTTGTTCAATCACAAAATGGCCTTACATCTCTTAAACCATGTACATCATAGAATAGCCACTACCCACTAGTTTTTTTTTCTAATTTTTTTGCATATTTTAAATAAATTATTATTTAATTGATGTGAATTGGATGAACACTGATTCAATTATAGACAGATTTCTATCGCCTTGCATCAGGTTCAGTTCAGGATGTATCTTGTTTGAGTGCTGAACCAGGTCCAAAAAAAACAGATTAGAAACTCAATATCTGCATCAGCTGTCCAAGGGGTGTGGACCAATAATACTAAAAATGCAAAGAAAAGTGGAACAAATAGACGTTCCTGTGTGAACATGCTCTTATAAAATAAATAAATAAAAAAAAAAACTCATTTATTATTGTGAAATCATCCATATACCTGCACCTCCATTATGAAAATATTAGGTTACACTTTATTTATTTATTTTTATGTTTTGTTTTCATTTTATACAACTAAACCTGTATCCTGTGCAATATTTGGGGATATTAATATAGACTCTTGTAACCTAGTCAAATTAAAATTCAATTTTTGAAAATCCAATAATCTATGTGTGATATGGCCTTTATAGTATTTAGATAGATAGATAAAGGTAATACTTGAACAAATACACGCTCCTGTGTGAACATCCTCTTATAAAATAAAAAAAAAAATATTAATTATTGTTAAATCATCCTTATATACCTGCAGCCCCTTGTGAAAATATTAGGTTGCACTTTATTGATGTTTTGCTTTAATGTTATACAACTAAACAATATCTGGGGATGTTAATATCCACCTCATAGCCATCTCTGTATTCAATGACTGACAAGAACCCACAAATGCCATATTTGAAAATCCAATAATGTATTTCTGTGATATGGCCTTTATGGTACTTAGGATAAAGGCAATGTTCAAAATCCGATTCCATGATTCCCTTTAACCATGTTTTTGCAGATACATACATTGTAATAACGTTTGCACTGAACCAGTCATTTTTGTATACAGCTTGTCTTATGATTCCTGTATCAGTAATATAGATCACACCACAGGCAGTGCTGCAAAAATGTACATAATAAAGTGGTATGTGAAGGAACAGGATATTAGACATTATCATAGGATATATGGGACAGAGCAGGCAGCATTCCAGGCCAGGATTCTGTTGTTTTCCTTTTGAATGACTGGTGGGGAAGGGGAGATGGAGCAGGGAAAGGGATGTGTGCCCTGCAGCGGACACACAGCCTGTCAGTCCCCCCCTAAACCCCTATTGTGAAGTTCCATGCAAAACAACTCAGGCCTTTTAAAGCTGGTGCTTGTGAGGCCGCCTGATCATGAAAAAAAGGAGAAAGAGAGGCCTAGTCTAAGGAAATTATATGTGGGATGCAAAAATCGAGCATATGCTGAAGAAATCTCATTATTATCGGTGCAAGTCCAAGATCAAATAACACAATACCGAATCCCACTGTATCTCTCTCAGAGAGGAAGAAGCATATTTTATATATCTTGTAGGTATGTGTTGACATTCCTAGAAGATGTCTTCAAGAATAATACCCCTGCCTGTATAAGTATCCTCTTACAGTCTACATTTTGCTTTTTTTTTTTTGTTTAATGCACAAAATGCCACCTGTGGCTGGGCAGATATTTGGAAACTACAGGTCCCGGCATGCTAGATGGTTTGCAAACACTGGGACATGAAGTTCCACAGGTTTTCCTGAAACACAGTTTAGTTGAAATTACCTTAATAATTAAGTCTTGGATGTAGCCACATTTTTCTAATATATGCAAAAAAAAAATATGTGGTTTTCTTTTAAATAAATAAAACAAATAATCAACTGGACATCATTACTAGATTTTTTCACAAAACTACTTAATATTATATGTATTATTTATATACATTTTTTCTTTCTCTTTTTTTTTTTTTTCTTTGCCAAATCCATTGTTGGCATTTGATGCCTACCTAATCTTGGTAAAGACAGTATATAACAAAAATGTGAACTGCACATGAGAGCCCTTAATTGATTGCTAACAGTGCACAGTATTCAGAGATGAAGCCAATGATGTGCCATAATATAAGCGGAACAAGTGACTTGTCTCCAAAATCTCTTAACATGCCACCTGCATTATCTCTCTTTAATCTTATCTGTAAACTTTAAAATGCCGCCCAGATGATTGCACTCACACTTTTTTTTATTTCTTGATCACTAAATTTAGTTCTGCCTATCTCAGTTTGCAAATGCTGTGTCCTTGCACAAATATTGGGGATGGCACAAGGCCATTTTGCACAAAAGTTGTTGAGTTAAGACAATTAATACACAATAAAAAAAATGCATAAACTCAATAAGTCACAGTGATTTCTTGATGCAATTATTTTTGAGAATTATTATTATTGATGAGCAGCATTTTAGTGAATATAATAAAGGAAATAACTTCTTCCAAGTTGGATGAATTATAAAGCTTCAGGATAGAAGTTATTCTGGAGCTCTGTGGTCGAAGACACGTGGTTAGTGTAAGGTGACACCCGTTAAAGCCTGCCTAAAATATTCCCAGACAAAGGAGACTAAAAGAACATGAGTGTGCAGCCATAATGTAAAAAAAAAGGCCATAGTTAAAAAAAAAAAAAAGTTACACTGGAAATATTGATCTATGCAGCACAGCACTCTTTAATATAAAGACAATAAAACTGTGTCATTGAAACAGCCTGACATCTAAATTCAGAAATACCTTCCAGTAGAAAATGCATGAACACCATCCTTTTTTTTTTTTTTTCCCAGATTTTTTTTTGTATTTTTTATTTTTTTAGGCCTTGTACAATTACACAGAATATACAAGTCCTTTAAGTGTGTAAAATGTATTGTTTGTTGCAAACTCTCCTGTATATAAAAAAAAAAAAACACTGCTTCATGATTTATATACACTTTTTTTTAATGCACAATATTAAGACCTCCCTTTAAAAAAAATAGCATTTTTCTAGAAATGCTTAGCAACACCTCAGTCAATAAGACTCAATCATATACTAAAAAAAATATATAAAAGAAAAAAAATCAAGATGTATTAAATTGTGTTCTTTCAAGAATACAGTGTTTTGTTTTTGTTTTTTGTCGTTTTAATTAAAATGAAGGTGAAACATGCTCAACAGTGCAAATGTCAATTCTTTTTTGATTTACTGCTGTCAACACAACATTACACAAGGAAAAGAATACACCAATGGGTCTCTACAATATTTACTAAACTCAGTTTATAAGTGCAAGTGTAGAGACCTGACTGTGATTGTCATTTGCAAAAATTCTCCAGGCTTTGTATTGACCATTCAAGTTTTTCTTTTTTTATCTTTTTTTTTTTAAGCTACAATGAATAATGCAGTTTATCACATGGTTTAATAACTGGGGGCCTCTACCAGGAAATATGAAAAAAAAAAAAAAAAAATCACAATATCATCACAGCACTCACCCTGTCACATTTATAATATGACTCTCTTCATCTGCACAGTCTATGTCGGATTCTTTCTAAGCCACATATAAGTTTCATTTTGTGAGAATGTCACTCTTCTCTCAAGTCATATCACAATGTGACTGTAGGTGAGTGACACAGAAAGAGAAGAGAGACCTTTGGATACAATTGGGATTTCACTACACACTGTATGATTGTGCACATAAAAAGACATCATTTAACAAAATACAATGACATATTTATTTTTTTACTAGTTATTGAGGCAGCTTATTCTCCCAAGGCCTAAGTTAAATCTAGGCCCACGACCATTCCAGTCCATAAAAAAATGAGTTAAGTGCAACTGCTCTTGAAAAAAACAATTAAAACACAAAAAAACCACCCTCTCACCCAAACAGTAATGTCAAATCTGCCACTTCTAATTATTTATGGGTGACCCATATTGTGCAACAAATTACACAGTCATACTTCAGTTTTCCAAATCTAGTGCAGAAAATGCAAATGGCTCATATTCTGGTTTCTTTTATTACACTGAAATGCTTTTTGACATTTGTTTTTGTTTGTTTTTTTTTGTGTGTTTTTTTTTTTTTTTTTGCAGATGAACTGAGGTACCAGGTGCTTTTTTTTAAAGTAATAATATTATGTAAAACAAAAAAAAAACAAAAAACAAATATAAAATAAAAAATACAAAAAGGAAATAGATACAACTTCCATTCAAGGCCAGGGTTAATGCAATTCTTTAAGTACTGAGTAGTCTGCGGAATGTAACCAAGTGAACAAAAATTCCATATTGCAAAATGAAAATGGCATCCAATTTCCTTCTCCAGGAGATGTCAGGGCAAATAAATCCAAATTAATAATAATAATTAATAATAATATAATATATAAAAAAAAAAAACAGGCTGATACAACCATTTGTTTAAAAAAAATACGATTTCCCCATAACCAAAAGAAAAAAAAAAATGTTATGATTGAAATGTCCTGAATTTGTGACTAGGAGGGAGAGGTACTGGAGAACCACCCAACTGCCATTTCCAAATAGGATGGGCCTTGTGGGGTGGGTAAGAATCCTTTGTGCTGTTTAAGGAGTAGGCAGGGACTAAATCTCCGTCTTTGCCAATAATCAATGACGGTGGACTGGGGAAATTTGCCATGAAATTAAAAGGTCTTTTTACTGTAGAAGCTACATTGTTGGCTAACCTTTTGCGTCTATTGGTCACTGTCAAACCATCCAGTGTCCCTTCATAAAATTCACTTTTACCTGGGGGTCTTGGGCTCCTTGCAGATTTCAGATTGGGCTTGCAGGGAGTTGTCTGTAACATAGATCTTTTTCCTAGCACCAGTGTCCTGTAATTTTTCCTGACCTTAGCACCATATTTGTAATCTCCATCCTCAGGCTTGTTGTGTGTATCTAAAGTGCATGGAGGATCCTCCTCACTTGGAGTCATTGTATCTCCAGAAGTGGTTTGCTGTTTATTATCAGTGCACACAGAGTCCTGTTTGGCTTCTACTAAAGCCCCCTCGGTTTTATCCTCACTCCTATCACTATCAAGCTTATCCTTAGCAACATTGCACTCAAAGTTTAGCTTATGCTGGTTATGGTATTCTTCATGACCACTACTGTCCTCAATTTTAATTTTTACATTGTGCATAAAGGATAGATCAGTGCATGAATTCACTCCACTACTATGATTCTGCTCAGAGTTTTCAGGCAAATCCACTGTTCCTGGTGATTTACACAATTTGTCCCCCTTTTCAGTGGTTGTTGCAGATACACAACATAAGGAGCTGCTGGGGGATGTTGTATTCTTTTGCACACATAGTGAGAGAGTTGATTGCTTGCTCTCCCAGTTTATCCTTTGTTGTGGTGGAAATACATTGTTTTTCTTTGGGCTAGCTGAAGAGCCCCCCTGGGTAACACAGTTAATTGCCATGTCACTTCTTTTAGCATTGCAAGAGAAAGCAGAAAGTGGGAGATGGATCCCAGAGGCTTTATCAGGAAAGGAGCCCCCCACACCAGGGGCACAATTTATCCCAGGATTCATGAAATCATGGTGACTCCAATCCTGGCTTTCAGATTTAATCTCACAGTGAGCTGTCTTACCAGAACTAGGGCTGGGGGACCTGGGGAACTGACAGAGGAGGTTTGACTGTGCCATGTGAGCAGGGCTGGAAAAACTAGTTCTCCTGAATCGTATGCTTTCCACTGAGACCTGGCTGGACACAGAACTGCTGTCTGACTCAGAGGAGCTGTCCTCATCAGAGCTCACATCACTGGAGTCAGACAGGCTTCCCTCCTCCTCCTCCTCTTCCTCCTCATCATCGGAGGACACAGAGTTGCTGCTGCTGGATAAACTAGAACCAAAATCCGAGTCATTGGCAGCAGAACTGGACTCTGAGTCGCTGCTGTATCCCTCCTGCAGGGCATCCAGGTGCTGGGCGCAGAAGCCATTGATCAGGTGGATCCTCTCCAGGCACACAGGGGTTCCTTTGGATCTGTAGGGCTTGGGTAAAAAAAAGAACCTCCTGCTGCTGCTGTTGCTGCTGCTGCTGCTGTGGAATGATGAGTCCTTGTCTGCTGAAGACCTTTTCCTTTTGTATCTGTAAGTCACTGAGCTGCCTAGCTTGGGTTGGGCAATGGCTGGTTGGTAGTAGTAGGCAGGGTGCTTGCTGCACAGCACGCCCCTGAAGTAGGGCAGGCTGGAGTGGAAAGCTGCTACACATTCTCCGGGGATCTGGGGAGTTTCATAGTTTCCAGGGGTTTTGCAAGGAGATCTTGCTATTTGTGGGTAGCTGTGACCAGTGTATTTACTTAGAAAGTGAGGTAGATCAGCAGCCGGTAGAAGGTCTGGTTCTCCAGTAGCAAAGGCTTTTCTCTTTATTGGCTTGGTAGATTCATTCAGACCCAGCCAAACTTTGTTCTCCTTCCAGAGACTGCTGTAAGGGTCGGGGGATGGGTGCTCTTTTGTTGACAGGGGCCTGCTTATCCTCCTCCTTTTTGTCTTGAGGACCCTTTCAGTCTTGCAGGAGGTGTACAGGGCTTCCACGTCCTCTCTGGAGATCAGAGTGCATTTGGCTGCATGGAAAGCTATAGAGTTGATCGCCTTGAGCTTCCTCAGCTCCTCCAAGTCACAGTGGTGCTTCTTCACTTTTAAATGATCCATGCGCTTGTGCACTGTGGTTCTTGGGATGTTCTTCAGGAGATCTGTAAAAACCTGAGACAGGGCGAACATCTGCTTGCCTTTGATGATCAGGTATCCAAGCCTGACTCCATCCACCACTTCAAAGCCAGACTCCAGATCACCCATTGCTTGGGTCATAATATCGCCAGCATTTGGCAAAGGCGAGGTGGTGGTTGCAGATCCAGAGAGGGCTGACGCTTGCAAGTCTCAAGGCATCCTGCTTGAAGGAAGGAGAAAGCCTCGTTATTGCCCTATAAAGTCTATAGGACTAGTCACATGTACAGCTCTAGATCCAGGCAGAGAGAGATAGGCAGGTCCTAGAGCCATAGAGGGAATGGCAGCTCTCCATTGTTACAGGCTGCAGCTCGCAATACCTGAGTCCTTAGTGCAGCCCCCCGGTGCATGAGAGCACCCGGAATAGTGGAATGTGCTCTTCTCTCTGCTGCTGCTGCACTATAGTGAGCCGTCCGGAGACACCTTCATCCATTAATTCCCCTACAGCCGCCGCTGATTGGACACTCCTGACAGGTGATGCAATAAAAATTGATATTCCACCCCTTCCCCCAAAAAATCTCCGGCTAATTAGCATACTCTTATCCTGCACCTCCCCTTCTAAAGGAAATAAGGCTGCATTTTACTATATAAATCTTTCCATACGATCAGCCTGCACTCTGCCCCCATAGTCGGGGCTTTTTTTTCCAGTTTTTCTACCTTTAAGGTAGAAGAGAAATTGCAATTTTCTACTATATGTGCTATACTATATATGTGTGTGTGTGTGTGTGTCTTACATCAATGTATTAGACAGCAAATACATGGGTATATAGGACCGTCCTCATGCAATTTTATATAGTATGAGGGGGCATTGAATACACTGCAGTTGTCCAAAGCAATGTATGAATATATATATATATATACTTATAATGCACTTATGATAGACATAAAGCAATGTTTCAATATTGTATATGTGTATTCGTACTACATTATTATATAAAGCCTGGTATATATGTGATATTGCATCCATTCCTACCTGTATACGCTGATACTTTATCATCTGCTCATTTCACGTCTTTGTATAGCAATGCATTGTATGTAGTTTGCTAAACATTCGCTGATACATTATTATACATACAATACGTATGGTGTGCTCTTATATAGGGCACTACTGCACTACGTTAATGATATAGCACTGGGTATAGGTGCGTTATTATACAATGCTGGCTACCAATTCCCATCCTGCACTTATGTACTATGATACAGAACTGTTCTCTTATGCGCTATTATACACTGGCGTGCACCAATGCACCACTGTGCACCATTCTAAAAAATACATGAATATACATAATGCAAGGCTGTACACTAATGCACTGGCTATTATGCAGCAATTCACTACTTGACGTATACAGCGTTTATATAACGTTGTACATTATTATGTGACAATGTGCACTATTATATATTAATGGAGAACAATGTACTATTGTGTATTAATATATTCCACTGCACTATTGTACATTATTAAGGAATGATACAATTCATGATGAGCATATGTGCCCTGTTATACATTGTTATAACACATGGTGCATCCTTATATATTATAAGACATAGTGCACCATTATATATTATTATAAGACATAGTGCACCACTATATATTATAAGACATAGTGCATTATTATACATTATTAAATAATAATACACTTCATTATGCGCCTATGTGCTCTGTTATTCATTATTATAAGACATAGTGCACTATTATGTATTATTATAAGACAGTGCACTATTATATATAATTAAGGAATGATACACTTTATTATACTCATATGTGCCCTGCTGTACATTATTATAAGACATTGTGCACTATTATATATTATTATAAGATAGTTAATTATTTTATATTATTAATGATGGATACACTTTGTTATACTCATATGTGCACTCTTATATACATTATAAGACATAGTGCAGTATTATATATTATTAGACATGGTGCACTATCATATATTATGAGACATGGTGCACTATTATATATTATAAGACATAGTGCAATATTATATATTATTATAAGACATGGTGCACTATTATAGCATTATTAAGGAAGGGTGCGCTTCATTATGCGTAAGACACAGTGCACACTTATACATTGTAAGACACAATGCACTATTATACATTATAAGACAGTGCACTATTATACATTTTTCTACACCACTATGCGCTTTTGTATATTAGGATAGGTAACTGTGCATTATTATATGACCCTGTGCGCTTTTGTTAGACAATGCACACTATAATACCACCATGCTCTATCGCATTATTATAGGACAATGCACAGCATACATTGTTATTGGGCGCCTCATTATACCACTGCTGTATTATACATTATTATTATACAGCACTCCGCACTATTATAGGAGGTTTTGCACTTTTATATGTGATTACAGAAAATTCTGCAGGATGATAGTGACCTTCAGCAGACTTTGCACCATTATACATTGTTATCAGACGCTCTGCACTATTGCACGATATTACACCACACTCCGCACTGTTATGCGTTATTACAAGACACAGGACTATTATAGATTATTACACTACACCGCGCTCTGTGAGGAGGACGCCTGACGCCAGCCTTGCTTGATTTTCCTCTTTCAGGGCAGGTCGGGTGTGGGGGGCGGCTCGGGTGTGGGGGGCGGCTCGGGTGTCTTGTACTGATCACAACAATGTGCACAATAGCGAAAATGAAACTCGCTGCCTGCATGTGCTGCGCCCCGGTATATGGAGCCGCCAGACCCGGGAGCCGCACAGCCAGGAGCTGCCGCACACCCGCCCGGGGGTATAATGCTCCTAATATTATTATATTGGCCCCTAATAACCAACATATTTACAGGATCGGGCCCCAGTATATACCGCCGTGCACACACACTGCCTGGTATAGAGCAGCACATAAATACAGATGTAGCAGAGCGGAGTAGGTGGCCGCTGCCTTCATGCGCTGCGAGATCTCCCCCGATTTACCTACAGCCCTCGGAGAAAATGTCGTGGAAAAACTCAGCCCCGCCACAGTGGAAAATCTCCTGTTACATACTATACAGAATATCATAAAGAAAAAGTGCCGAACACTGTGTACTGTATGGTGCATATATATATATATATATATATATATATATATATATATATATATATATATATAGGTGTGTATGTATGTATATATAATATATATACACACCTACATATATATATATATATATATATATATATATATATATATATATATATACCATACAGAACACAGGGCTTGGTACTGTGCACTGTTATACATTGTTACAAGACACAGTGCACCATTATATATTCACTATAGTCCCAATAATTAACACAACTATATACTAGTACTCTATAGACAGGCACATACTCTATAAACCAGGTGCCTATTAAATATTCTGTACACTGACCACACAACCATATATTATATACTACATACTGTGCACTACATACAACATACTGACTGCTATATACACAATATATATAGTATGCAATATATATCAATTATCTATCTAATATATATATATATATATGTAGTTTACATAGATAGATAGATATTATATACTACATAATTATACACGATATACCACACCTATTAACCCCACAGCATAAACCATAGACTGCATATTACACATAACCTAGTGTACACTTTATTCACAACCTACACTAAATACATCCTACATAGAATAAAATATATGCCACACTCTATACTGAAACAGTGCACATGACACATCACCTATTTCTTAATTTCTTCACACATATACTACACTCTATATTACGTTTGGATATTTACTATACCTATTGTTCATTAGATGCTATATATTACATACTATATATTGTACACTACATGGGATACATTATATACCCATATCTATACAGTATATAGTTATTTAATACAAATTATACATTACCCACAACTTAATATACATGTTGATTTATCGTACACATATTACTTAGTGTTATACTCTTACTTTTCATGATATACTATATTATGTACTGTGCTGTATATTGCACGCTGTTTACTATGCACTGCATAGGATGCATTATATATTGCAATCTATGCAGGATATGGTTATATCGTACACATTTCTTAATATTATGGGCCTTTTGCTACACACTTGGTGTGACTTTGTGTGTTACACTACTGTGCATTATATACTATATTACCTGCTTTGTTATATACATTACACTATTTAATTTACCAAATATTACTACTATATTTTACATACTAGATATTGCATCTTATATACCATGCACAGTAGACTTATGATTACACTTCTGTGCTCAATACAAAAAAACTATTTGCACACAGAGATGTTAAAGCTACTTGATACAGTGTAACATGTGCCTTTACGTGATACATTTGACATTTATCCCAGGTACTGGTTACTATGTAAATCATTATCTGTATTTATAGTCATTGAGGATGGTTTTATGAAGCAACATTATTCCTGAATCATGGGCCCATCCAGCCAGGAATCTTTCACATAGGTCCAAAAACAATGATGGTATAGAGTTAATAGAGCCCAGGGTGTGTATACTGCCCTCTGTATCTGGACGTGTATCTGCAGGGATCATATTTACACTGAGGTCTGGCTGCAGTTATGTGCATTAATAATGAATCACATATAGGTAGAAGGCAATCAGATGTGTATGGGGGAGTGGGCACTGACTGCAGGCTGTGCTGCTCTGACTCAGGAGAGGCTGCTATTCCTCAATAGGGGAAAAGCAGTCATTAGAAAACAGGGAAAATAATAATAATGAGGAGGATGATGGTGATGAAGGCTGCGGGCTGCTTGATTTGTGGAAGTCCTAGTCAAGAATGTTGTTTGGCCAATCTATAATGATTAGCCTTGGGGTTATTTAGGATCAAATGGAGATGGCCTGGTCCCACACTCAGAGCTCCTCTGGAATGTGCTGCTCCATCCTCACTCCTCTCTTATATCTCATATTCAGCTGCTTTATTTTGCATCAAGCTTTTGTTCCCAAGAGCTGCCCATCATTTTAGGGGGAAGGGGTAATCTGTGACAGACAGATCAGTCCAGGCCATCAGCACACTTCTCCTCTATCTGGGGGGGCTTATTTTTTTTTTTGCTTTTTTTTTTTCAGGCACATTGGGGGTCGATCCCAATAGAAAAAAAAGGCCGATAGGGGCCCCTGTTCCTGCATACATGAAAGGCTGAGACTTCAAGATGGATTTGCATCTACACAGGGGGATTTCGATCAATAGGTAGCAACATTTATGGTGGAGATTATTAATGTGGAGACTGGACAACAGCATCAGCAGGACAATTAAAGATGAATGTTATTATTGGGGATGAAAGTTGAGCAGCAAGTTGCTTTGTTGTTCTATGTGCCAAATCTTATCTCCAGATGGAAATCCTTTTCTAGTGACCATGTACAGTTGTCAACCTGATTAAACGTGTAGGATATATGCATATGTAAAATGCACACACAGCTTATTCTGCATGTGTCAAAGTTACATTGATTCAATATCTTATATATTTTTATTTATTACTTTTTTCTATTTATCTTTCTATCTTTTACACATTAGTAGTTATCTGTGGCCTTTTTTTCTTCCTATCCATCTCCATTTATAAATACATCAATGCCAAGCGATTCATATCTATCTATGTCAATATCTTTCTATCTACACATTACTAGTTATGCCCTTCTTTCTAACTCCATTAATAAATCCATCACTACCTATCTATTCATATTTATCTATGCTGATGTCTATCTATCTATCTACAGTATCTATCTATCTATCTATCTATCTATCTATCTATCTATCTATCTATCTATCTATCTATCTATCTATCATGCAAAAAGTCAGGCAACACTCCAAAAGTTTTGGAGTGCTGCCTGCCTTTTTGCATTATATCACTGATACAAATGGATATTTGTTTGGGGGCCTTGCACCCTAGACTCTGAATATATGGTGTTGTTCCAATATTGTCCTATCTATCTATCTATCTATCTATCTATCTATCTATCTATCTATCTATCTATCTATCTATCTATCTATCTACCCAAGCTCTACCCACCAGGCTAAATATACACTTCCATAGTAGTCTATTTGTCGATACAAATCCTTGTTCTGAATCCTGTCTGCATATTATAAAGTAACATGAGGACCAGTTACTTGAGCCTCTGCCCACCCTGCAGCCCCCTGAATGTCAGCTCCAACCAAGAAATGCAAAAACATTCTATGAACTATTGAAAGGAACAACGAACATGCTGGAGAAAGAAGCCCCATCAAGTCATTGCCCATGGATCTATAGCACTGAGTTACATTTACTTGTCAAAATATGGTATCCAAATGCAATATTGAAATGTGTCTCTGGACCATAACTATGCAAATCCCTCACACTGGACTGACATACCCTCCTGTATGAATATATGACTGTATGTATCCTGCATGCATCAGACAGATGCAGAATTAATAAATATTGTGACCAGTTTTCTATTGTATCTGATTATTAGTTGTATCCATCTACCTCTGCATTTATGGGAAACCTTGTCCCTTCTTTTTTTTTTTTGTGCTACAATTAATTAAAAATAAATTATTTAAAAAGCCCCTACAGATCACTGTGGCAGTGTGTGCAATGCAAGATGTGGGCACATTGTGCAGACCATGTTGTCTAATGACCCCTGCTCACAAAGCAATGACCTCTTACCCTTTATCTGCCCCCCCCCCCCCCCCCCCTCTGACCTATATAGAATTCAGTGGAGTCTTAAAAAAAATCAGTAAATTCTTGGGTGTAAAGAGGATTCGGGAAGTTCTCCTGCTTTGCTTTGCATGTATGGCGAACTTAAATTGCAACTTTACAGATGACAATTTAAATCGATAGGATTTCATGGAGTCTGGTGAAAACCATCTCACCACACCAGAAAGATTATTTTGGTTATCAGTGTGATACAAACCCCCAGTGGTGACCTGGGCAGTATATACCCCCCATCACCTAAAGCCATGAGGGAGATTGCAGTGACCACAAGCAGTGAAGCAGCAGCAGAGGGGGGAGGGGAGAGGAAGAAGAAGCTAATCTACAGCTACAGGCACATTCCCTTATCTGTAATACTATCAGCCGGTCTAAAGGACGCCATAATTATGTGGCTGAGAAAACAATGCCTTCTTTTGTGGACTTAAGTACAAAAATTATATTTGCAGAAGAATAATCTTTTAATTCCCATTAAATGATCTCAGGAAAATAGATGTTTTCTATTGGAGGGCCTTGTGGCTTGTAAATTCTGAACAAATGGGAAATGTCAAGGTTGATGCGTCTTTATAGAGACAAAACATATAAATATTAGTGCTAATGTATTATATTGTTATTACCCTGCTTTATTATATCATTGTGCGGTGTAACCACTGCTCACGGTCACACAGTCATCTGCATTTCCCTCAATGCTCAGCAGTATTTTATTTAAAGACTCTTAAACTTTCCAAACACAATGAAGGACTGTCAATGGAGGGAATGGCCAACGTGTTAAATATTGCGAATTTAATGGAGGTAAATGGTATGTGCTACAGGCAGTATTAATTGTATCTGCGAGATCTAAATGGGAGCTGGAAAGGCTATTACTCACTGTCTGGCTAATAAATATTGTTCCAATTTAGTCGCTGGACAAGATCAGATATAATTCACACAACAGATTCTATCTATCTATTATCTATCATCTATCTATCTATCTATCTATCTATCTTTCCATCTCAATATTTATAGATTTGTTTATTAAGATTAATGCATATTTTAAATTATCCATATATCTTCATATCTATCTATCTATACATTTATTTGTCAAGCTTAATTCATATTTTAAATTATCCACATATCTTTCTTTCTTTCTATCTATCTATCTATCTATCTATCTATCTATCTATCTATCTATCTATCTATCTATCTCAAAAGAAAAAAAAACAGTACTCCAAATTGAATCCCATGTCTATGCATAGAGTTGGGTCAATAAATTACCCCCACTTTTTGCATAATCAATTTGGAGTGCTGCCTGTTTTTTTTTTGTTTTTGTTTTTTTCCTTTTTCTCTTTTAAGTGGACATTAAGTCAAAGTCAGGCTTGCACCCTAACTTCCACGGTGCTGCTTTTTTCATTTTTTTTTCTATCTATCTATCTATCTATCTATCCCATATCTATCTATCTATCAATCTATCTATCATCTATCCCATATCTATCTGTATATCTATCTAAATATTTATCCTTTCATTTGTTAAAGTTAATTTAGATTTTAAATTATCCACATAACTCGAATCTATCTATCCCTCTATCGATCAATCTATTATCTATCTATCAATCTATCTATCTATCTATCCATCTATCTCTATTCTATTTATCTCAGGAGAAAGAAATGCCAAGCAATACTAAACTGAATCCCATCTCTGGAGCATAGAGTTGGGTCAATAAATTACCCCCACTTTTTGCATATTCAATTGGGAGTGCTGCCTCTGTTTTTATTTTTCTCTTTTAAGTGGACATTAAGTCATAGTTAGACTTTCACCCTATTTTCCACGATGCTGCTTCTGTATTTTTTTTTTTAACATCTATCTATCTATCTATCTATCTATCTATCTATCTATCTATCTATCTATCTATCTATCTATCTATCTATCTATCTATCTTTATTAATATTTTGCATTATTTATTATCTCTCTCATAGCAATTCAGTTTATGTTTCTTATATCTATCTGTGTATATATGTTCATATATACTATATAAGGAAAAAAATATTTTGCAGATTTTTTTCCCCGAAAATCAGTCACATTATTATTAGTAAGCAATGCACTGACACAATTTCTAGGCTCATATTTTTTAGTGTTATGTTAAATGTTGTGCTTTCTCATTTTGTACTAAGATATGTATATATTTTTTTTTAAATGTATTAAAGCGTTTATATATTTTCTTCTTTTCACTTCTGCACATAAACAATGCATTGGAATAGTGCATAGAAATAGTTGATTTCACAAGTTAGAGGGAAAGGAGCAGGCCCCTTCTTTTGAAAGTTCAGAGCCTCTCTGCTCTCCCTCTTTCCCTCTCTGGGTGGAATTGGAGGTCCTAAACGTGAGAGATTCACAAGGAGGGGGTCTCCATCTTGCAACAACGTGCTCAGCAACTTAATCCTAAAGAAAGAGCAGGATCCAACGATTAATAAATGGGATACAGTGTATAAGCTCCTGTCCTGGGCTCTGCCAGCCTGGATCTAGCACTATTACTGGATGGAAAGCCCTGGATCTTGGATGAGATATAAGGGAAGGTAAGAATGTCTTATGCTGTTTGGAGACAATAGAGGAACAAAGGCGGTCATCATCCTCTGGGTTCACATTCGATTTTATTTTTTGCTAAATTTCATCTTAATTTGCAAATTGTTTTGTTTTTGTTTTTGTTCTGGGCTTTTGCACCTTTTTCTGTAGATTATTCGCTATGGAAAGAAAAAATTGCAGCATTATTTTTATGTTATTAGTGTGATTTATTTGAACGATCTGGAATTGATATCGGCGACTGATGGATAATCTGAAAATATTCAACCTTTTGTAAGTTTGCACCAATAAATGTATTTGCCCGATTTGAGTGTAGAAAGTTGGAGTAAACTTGCAAGTGGAGCAGCATTAATTGCAGGAACACAAAACGCAATGAAAGTTGTTTTTTTTTTTAATCTTGGAATACACAGGGTAAAAAAAGATCAGAATGAGTTAAGGGGGTGGGGGTGGGAGAGGGGCTCATTAACAACAGATCTGCTCAGAATACCCGGGTGTCAGGGGCAGACGGGCTCCAGGCTGGGAGGGTGTGGGCTGCAAATTTCGGGTGTAAAAAGAGACGGTAATATGGGGCTGGGTTGGTGTATTAGGCACATAGACCGTGGTCTACAGGAGGGCAATAGGGCAGGACTGGGTCAGGGGGCAATAGACATGGCATGCAAATAAATGGGCTGTTTTATACTTTTATTGATGGGATTAGTGAGGACAAAGCATTGTGAGGAGAATATTGAGCGGATTAATATATATATATATATATATATATATATATATATATATATATATATATATATACAAACTCAAACTCATTGTGGCATGCAAACAGAGGGGGATTTAAAAAAAAAAATATATATATATATCGCAATTATATATACAATCACTATATATATATGTATATTCAAACCCATTGTGGCATGCAAATATATGGACTGTTTTATGGTCTTATTGGTGGGATTAGTCAGGGCAAGGCAATATATATATATATATATATATATATATATATATATATATATATATATTCACCTACTATACCACTACCTACAAAGTCATTGTGGCATGCAACTGTTATTGATGGGATCAGTCAGGGAAAGGTAATGCTAGGAGCATACCGAGTGGATTTTAACATTGCATTATATATATATATACAAACTCACAGTGGCATGCAAATAAATGGGCTGCCTTATATTCGTATTGATGGGATTAGTCAGGACAAGCAATATATATATATAAAATCAGCCACTATATATGTACATATGTACATATATATATGTATATATACACACACACATGTATATGTATGTGCAAACTCATTGTGTCATGCAAATAAATGGGCTGCTTTATAGGGCAAGGAGTTATGAGTAGTGTCTTGGGTGGATTTTAAGATTGTAAAAGAAAAAAAAAATAGAATATATACATGTATGTACTATATATATATACATATACATACATATATATACACACCCACTGTCTCTTCTGTCTCCTTTTTATATGCCATTTGGCTATTTGATGAGGTAGCACAAGCCTCATATACCCCTGGGACTACACTGACATAATATACCTGACTTCAAGAATTGCACTGTAAGTCTCCTGGATGGCACATTATATTCTATTAGGCAGTTAGGACAACACAAGACATCTCCTTAGGCAGCTAATATTACACAGGGCATCCTGCCTGGCAAAGGAGACATCATTACAGATCAGACATGCCAGTTGCCATGATATAATATCATGACAGGCAGCATTAGTTTACAATTGGCATGGTGGTCATATTAGTTAAGATAGCACAGGGCAATGTGTTAGAATGACAATACTGTAGGACTCTGAATAGCTAAAGTATCTGTACATTGTAAAATACATAGAAAATGTCCTCACCATGCAAAATAAAGTGCACAAAATTAGATTAACACTAGGTTCCCACAATGATTTTTAGTGAGCTTTTTTACACAGTGTATTTTCGGAAAAATGCAAGTAACCTATTTTTCTTAATAGAAGTGGTGCAGAAAAGCTTATGTGGGAACATAACCTAAATAATTTATTAAGAGTTTATTGAGATTCAAAGCTTTCTTGAATCTGTGCATGGAGTACAATGCCTCTAATATAGCTATAGATACATATAATATCCTTTCTGTACATTTTCTTTCTGAGTGTATTAACTGTTCTGAACATATAACATATGTTAAACAATATCAAATTGTATAAAGAAGGGAAAAAAAAACTAAAAGGGATTAAAAGAGACAAAATAGTTGTATTGTTACAGAAACGTGTACATATTGATCATGTGCAGGCTGTATAAATGGTATACACTTCTAGAAGTTTCAATACTACATAGCGGAACAGCCCAGAAGACTGACTAAGTAATCCAGGAGACCAGCAAAGACTCCTTAATCTGCATAGTTATATTTATAGGTGCAGAATCTGGAGACAATATATAGTATAGATCAAGGTAACACAGATTGTTCCAATTTGTAAAAAAAAAATAAAAAAAATAATAGGGGTAAATTTCTTAAGGCATCTATTATTTTCGAAAGATCTATGTCACTTACAAATCCATTTAATGCAAAAGTGGAAATTGAATAGGAAGCCAAGAAAAAAAAATCACAATTTAGTCTAAATGCATGATCTAAGGCCTGTCCCGATATATAAAGCATGGGCATGCCTTACAGATAAATTACCAGGCCTATATTACATCCTTAAATCAAGTATTATTAACTGTACATCATATGTTTAACTGTAATGGTCCAGTTATAGTGAAATGCCTATACCTCTGCTTATAAAGCCTTGTCATGCTCACCAGGCCTTCCCCTTCAGTATATCCTTATCATGCAGATATATACAAAAGAACTCTGTAGAATTTGATAAAGAATATTAAGATAAAGTAGTATCAATTTTCTTATTGTATTGTGTCACAATTTATTTTGTCACTTTGCTCTAAATTCTAATACATTTAATAGCCTAGAACATTTATCTATTATCCATTATTTATATGGTTCCAACATATTTTGCAGCTCTGTGCAGGAAATGCAGATAAGATCCTGACCCCAAATGTAAATGCAGGATCTATCTATCTATCTATCTATCTATCTATCTATCTATCTATCTATCTATCTATCTATCTATCCATCTATCTATCCATCTATCCCATATCTGTTCGTCTATCTATCTATCTATCTATCTATCTATCTATCTATCTATCTATCTATCCCATATCTATCTATCTATCTATCCCATATCTATCTATCTATCCATCTATCTATCCATCTATCCCATATCTGTTCGTCTATCTATCTATCTATCTATCTATCTAGCTTGAGAAAGGTCCACAATATTGGACCGAAACGTTGCCTCAGTCACATGGGCTATTAAACAAGATCTTTTTGCACTTTATATTGATGTGTGCTGTCTCTGGATTTTTTTGGATATCTATCTATCTATCTATCTATCTATCTATCTATCTATCTATCTATCTATCTATCTATCTATCTATCTATCTATCTATCTATCCGAAACCATGTTATTTCCTCTGACATAATAGATTGTGAGTTATGTATAGCACAGTGCAGTCAGCACATGGGTGTCACTTGTTATAATCCAGTCTGAAGAGTTTGCAAAGTTTATAAATACAACTCTTTGATCATTAAGCAGATCTTCATGCTGGGCCAGGACTGAGAGGGTTAAGCAGACATGAGGATGCTACCTTTCTGCTTACAGCCTGACACATGTATATGTTCTATAATCCCCTTGTTTGTAGTATTGCCAAGAGCTGCAGCCAGGGCAGGGAATGGTGGGGGGAGTTAAGTGCCTGGGTTGGGGTGTTGGAGGAGGAGGAGGGACAGTGACATTAGTAACACATACTTATCAATGTCCATAGAACCTAAATAACAGGCAAGTAACAGCACAAGTTATTATTTTAGTAAAACTCAATTATTATGGCCTGGTGCATTTGAAAGTTACAGTAATGCTGCAAAGGACTGACACCTAATGCAGCTGGTTACTATAATGCATGTTGTGTCATTCTGTAGCGAGGCCCCACTGATGACTGATATACCATACAATCACTACGTACTATACTAGGCATTTTTTATATTGGGGTGAACAATCTAAGTTCTGGCGATGCTACATATTTGCTGAAGAATAGTATGTCTTGTGATCCTGCAAACTAACAGGTTCTAATCCAATTTGGGAGCATTTTTCCCATAGAAATAAATAGGATCTGTAACAATCAGTTGTTGTTTTTATTTTTACAAAAACCTACTATAAAAAGCACTAGGTTGACTGTGTCCTAATTGTGCAATTACGATAATTGTTTATGCAATCATGTTTCTACTGCTGTATATATACATTATATACTGTATATATATATATATATATATATATATATATATATATATATATATATATATATTAATAACAGGAAAACAGCCACACAGTCCTAATGTTGTGGGTGCAATACTTCCTCAAGCAACCAGCCAAAAAGCCTCCAAACCTAGAAAAAATGGAGTGAATGCAGCACTCCAACATGCTTGAGAAAAGCTTCAAGTGAGGAGCTGAAATGTTGCATGTATCTGTGTGAATAAAGTTCACTTTTTCACTTATTTCCATTGAAGTGCTGCCTCCACTCTAATTTCTCTCTCTATTATACTATTCTAAATATATATATATGCACAATGATTTGTCATCTTTGATTCATGCAAACAAAGAAGAAAACAATTTAAAGGACATAGTAAATAGCAAATTAATAAAGATTATTGACCCTTTATTTTGCCATAAATATCCAAAACCTAGGTATTTTTGGCTACGTACGGTGCAGCAGAATATGTTGGCTCTATATAGGCAACAAAAAATAAATGCATAAATTCTCCTCATTAAACCTCATTGTAATCAGTGTTTAGGGAGCACCAATAAGTGGAGATGAGCGAATCTTTTCAAATTCCAACTCCTCAGGTTTGCAAATTTTTCCCCAAAAATTCAATCAACAGCGAATCACAAGTATTCCAATTGTCCTGAAAAGAGGTGTGTAACTCTGCGATCTTCCAGGACTGTATCCAACCTATTTCAAGCTCTTTAATGCAAACACAGGCTTAGTAATATTTTTTTATTTGTTTATTTATTTTACTCACTTATATAGCACCATTAATTACACAGCACTTTACAGATATTAGCATTGCTGTCCCCATTGGGGCTCACAATCTAGATTCCCTATCAGTATGTCTTTAGAGTGTGGGAGGAAACCAGAGAACCCGGAGGAAATCCACACAAACATGGGGAGAACATACAAACTCCTTGCAGATGTTGTCCTTATTAAAGTGATCTCCACATATATAGCTATGAGTAAACAGATGGTAACTGTTCTTCACTCTTGTCTATAATGTTTATTCAGCATTTTATAACTTTCTCTATCGTTATTGCTAAGCTATGATTTGTGACATTAACCTCACTATCCTGATTCACCCTAAAATGGCTGCTGCATTTCCTGACTCTGCTTTTATACAGTCTATTATAATCACTCCTGATTGGCTGTGCAATACCATGTTATGTGATAGCAGCAAGGCATTATGGGGAAGCCTACCCGGCTATGCCTTAGAGCATGTAAGCCTTTTCAGGCTAATGCAGTCTTCTACAGTGTTTAAAATGGTGGAAAGCATTTTTGTTTGCAGTTTGCGCAAGTAAATCACTATTTTTTTTTACATTTTCCGAATCCAGAAAACTTCATAAAATTCAGCATCAATTTTATTTGCATCAAATCTATTCACTAATGTCTACCAATAAGTTCAGTAGCAAGAAGGAACATATTGAACTTATAGACTGAGTTCAAGCTTGGGCAGTAAGTGCTGTAGTATTACTACAAGGTGTTTGCTGTGATATTATTATATTTTTTTTGTTTGGGAGGAGGGGGTATTTTACAAAAACTAGTTTTAGCAAGTGTTACCGGAATTCGCAAAATATCATATATTTTCATTTCAGTTTTCCACAATGAAGTTAATAAAAAATACCAGGCATGCAAAAAAAAAGTGCCCAAAATTTCTGCAAAAAATTGCAATATTTGAATGGAAATGTAATATATGTGAGTATACACATACACGTACACAGGTAGTGTAAGATTCTGTGCAGGCATGCAGGCGAGTTATGTGTGAGCAATCTTGTGTGAGTCAGGTAGGAGTCACACCAGGGTTCATCTCTTTCAGGTTGTGATATGTATCTTGTAAAAAAGAAGTTGCTTTGATGAATCTTAATAATTTCTGTGGCTGTAGGGTACAATGTTGATGCCAAAATGTATTAATTTGATTAATTTGTACTAGTTGAATCTGGCATTTGTGTTGTCCATACTGATACTTTGTATCAGTAAGGTTAATTACCCACGATGAGTTTTTGACGCTGCGTATTTTCGCTGAACAAAAAAAAAAACGCATCGTCTTTTTCATTTCCAGTAAAGTGGATGGTATTTATCGAAATCTCGTGCCCACTGTGCTTTGTTCCTTCACCTGCGGTCCTTGTTTCAAATCCGCAACATGTCAATTTCTCTTGTGGGTACGCTGAGTTTTATGTGCAGATTTTCCACATTCGATTTGGAAATTCTGCATGAAAAAAAAAAGCTTATGCATTTTTTCCGCTGCGGAAGCATGCGTGTATCAATATAATGCTTTCAAAGCCAAATCGGAGGAAGAATCAAAAACAATTTTTTTTTTAAATTTATATAGCACCCAACATATTCCACAGTGCTTTACAATTCAGACACATTATTGGCACTGTCCCCATTGGGGCTCACAATCTAAATTCCCTATTATTAAGTCTTTGAAGTGTGGGAGGAAACCAGAGAAACCCCACACAAACATGGGGAGGACATACAAACTCCTTGCAGATGTTGTCCTTGATGGGATTTGAACCCAGGACCCCAGTGCTACAAAGCAACAGTGCTAACCACTGAGCCACTGTGCTGCCCTTCAAAACAAAGCAGTTTACTTAAAATATGACATACCAATAAGAGACAAAAACCACAGCGTCAACAATGCGATAAAAACGCATGTAAAAATGCAAGTATGTAATATACTTAATAAGTGCAGGAAATCTACAGCATCGAAAATTCACCAAATACTCATGGTGGGAACGTTGCCTTATATATGAGCAATCTTGTGTGAGTCAGGCAGGAGAAAAAATGATGCATCCTAATAATTTCTGTGGTGTGTAAAATTCATGCAAAAATGCATTAGTTTGTACTAGTTCAGTCTGGTATTTGTGGTGTCCATCCTGATATTTGTATACTTTGTATCAGTTGAAACACTGTACAATTTTCCATAAAAAGTTGATGAATAACTGATACAAACAGTTGTCACTTCCCGCATCAATTGTTGCACCAGCTGAAAATAAATAGATACAGAACCTACAAAATAATGAGACTCTAAGCCACAAAAACTAAAGAGAAGCTAGTATAGAGTTAAGATTCATCTGAAAAGTTTATTTAAGGCTGTGTGCCCACGTAGCGTTTTACAAGCGTATATGCTGCGGAATTTCCGCAGCGTAAACGCTTGGGAAACGCTTGGTAATCCGCCCCCCATGGTCCCCAATGACAAGCCGCAATGTCAATGCCCATGTTGTGGATTTTTCCGCAGCGTTTATGTTGCGCTCAAAAATCCGCAGAATGTCCATTAATTTTGCGGACACGCAGCGTAATCGCCGCCATTGACTTGCATTGAATCGCATAATATCCGTGTCAGTACATTTGTACTCACGGATTATATGCGTTTCTATGTGCGGATGGTACCCAAGTCTGGAGGAGAGGAGACTCTCCTCCAGACCTGGGTGCCATAGAAACTGTGAAAAAAAAGAATTTAAAATTAAAAATAAAGTTTATACTCAACTTCCGTTGTCCTCCCGGTGTTTTGTCTGCTCCGTCCGGTATCTTGCAATGCTCACGCTGTTATGAAGGACCTGCCATGACGTCACTGAGTCATGTGACCCATCACATGGCTCAATGACGTCACCGCAGGTCCTTCACACCACCGCGAGCCGCCCAACACACTGGACGGAGCAGACAAAGCACCAGGAGGACAACGGAAGGTGAGTATAAACTTTATTTTTTTATTTTTTACCATTCTTATTTTTTTTTTTAAACTAACTTGGTCACACTGCTATAAATCCATGCTGGTTGCATGGATTTATATAGTGTGAACAAGTTGTCAAGCACTTTCCAAGTGATGCTAAAATCGCTTGGAAAAGTGCTTGATAACCCGCATGTAGAAATACATGCAAAAACGCTTGACAAATGCTTCTACCTGGCGGGAAAAACGCATGTAAAAAATGCATGCGTTTTTCCTGCCAGAGAGAAGCGTAAAAAATATGCAGCATTTCTGCATCGTGGGCACATAGCCTGACTTTTTATTTTTTTATTTTACTGTCAAGCTGTGTGCCCAGGATGAGTTTTTGGTAGTTTTTGACGCTGGGTATTTTCGCAGCGTCTTACAGTTCCAGCAAAGTGGATGGGAGTTATAGAAATCTCCTGCCGACTGTGCTTCTTTTTTTACTCAGCGTAAACTGACCTGCGTTGCGTGCTTCAAATCCCCAGCATGTCGCTTTCTCTTACGTGTACGCTGAGTATTATGTGCAGATTTTTCACATAGACTTGCATTAGATACTCAAAATCCACAGGTTAAAAAAATGTACATGAGTCTTCAGTGCGGAAATGCATCAAAAACGCATATGATCCGCACATGATTGTATCAATAAACTTTTATCAAAGCCAAATACCAGGAAGTATCAAAAACAAAGCAGCTTTGTTTAAAACATGACATACCAAAAAGCGATTAATAAAAACTGCAGCGTCAAAAACGTGAAAAAAAAAAGCATGCAAACGTACAATAAAAAACCGCAAGTAACCTAATTTACTTAGGTACAGAAATTCTGCAACATAAAAAAGCTGATTGTGGGAGCATAGCCTTATAAATAATAATAATAAAAAAAGCACAGAGAAAAATACTGATTTCTGACCTTTGTGCATCAGATTTGTTTTCATATTTTTGTTACTGTTGCACTCATCATTAGAAATACATAGGATTCACTTACTTTTTTTTGTGCATCGGACCTAAAAAGAAATGTGTCATTTTGCTCAGAATTTCCAAAGCAGACTAATGTGCTATAGTTTGCATCCAAGAGGAAGAATGAATGCAATCTGTTAGTTTATACGTACATTTCTTTACAAAAAAAAAAGAGAACGCTATATTAGTGGTCACTATGTAACACCAGTTAATGGATACATTTCCAACTACTCGGCTATCTCTCCCGAGCATGCATTCGTCATGCATACATATATATGGCACTGTATCATTTAGCTTTGTCTGTAGACCAGAAGGTTGAGTTTTGCAAGGGATCCTGACAAGTTGCACACAGTGCTGCCCTATGTTGCAGAATCAGGGTCAGTCTCCTTTATTTATCTCGGTGATAAAGCGCACACAGATGTCATAGACTTATGCATTAAATATACATGCGGTAATAATGGCTTGTGCTGCAGGGGTTAAGCTGCAGGCTCTATAGCCCACTGTGCATCCCCTGCTTTATCACGTGGTCACCACTGAGCTCCCAGGTTGACCTTTCCCCTTTCCCCAGTGTTCCATTCAGAGCTCTTTCTCTTCCCCTCCCCCCCTTTTCTCTCTGGCCCTCTGGAGAATCCCTGATCAGGCCCCGTGACGTCACCAGTGGTCAGGGGTTCCATTCACAGGATACCCCTCCAAAGAGTCAGAGGCTCCTACTCCTTCCCAGGGATGAGGAGCTCACACTCTCTCTCCTAAACCCCATAAATATTATCACTACTCATTCATATACATAGGTAAAATAAACATAGAGATCCATAGGAGGAAACAGTACTGAGCAAATCAGTGCAAAACAGATACATTAGGAGAGGACGCTGCTCTGGTGCAAGCTTACAATTTATATAATGGACACATGAATATTGCCCGTTATCAGGGGAGAAGCTATAGGACTATAGGAGGTGCGGAGGTTGTAGTTGTGCCCAGGTGTAAGGTTATCTGCGCACATTCCGGAATTGCTTGCAGAAATTTCTGCAGCGTTTCTGCATCTCTTGGCAGCAAAAACACTGCGGAAATTCTGCACGTTTTTGTTGTGTTTTATTTTTTGCATTTTCACGCGTTTTGTGTGCATTTTTGCCTGCGGATTTGCCATGCATTTTTTCCAATGCATTGTATAGAAAAAAAATGCTTCTTTTTCCGCACATGAAATTCTGTAAGGAAAAATCCTGATCATGTGCACAGATCTTGCAAAAACTCATAGGAAATGCTGGGATAAGGTTTGCAATGGGTTTTTACAGCATCAAAAAACGCGCCGTTTGCACATAGCCTAAGAGCTGTAGGGCTGAAAAGGTCTCTGCGTCCCATATGCAAAGCCAAGTAGTATAAATGATGCATGGTAGTTGGGAACCTCATTGGACATTTTGCATTTTGGCCCCGAAAGCTTCAGGTTACCCTTCGGCCACACAATCTATCACCATGGCTGTTATACATAACATCTATTGCTTTTGCAAATTGTTTGAAATCCATCTGCTATGTTTTATTCGCAACTGATTCATTTTTTAATCCATAATTTTAAGAATTGAAAAAAAAAAAGAGAAAGAGAAAAAAAATCTTAATCAATTTGTCAAATATTTACTTTGCAAAATCTGTTTTCTAAAAGTTATCAATAAATAAACAAACACAAGATAAATATGAAAAATGTCATTCACCATTAGGGCTCGAGTCAGGACCGTATTTTCGGTCAGACTGCTGTCCGTTAAAAAAATGGATCACACTCGGACCAATGTTATTCAATGGGGCGGTGCCGATGAGCGATTATTTTCACTGATTGAATCTGCGTGTGAGATAAAGCACAGCATGCAGATTTTCCTCCGAAAATAGAATTCAAGTCTGTGGGTGTGAGAAAAAAAATCGGAGGCCATACGGAGCCACAGTTTAATATCTGAGTTTTACGGATATATTGCAATTCTGTGACATAGGAAACTGTAAATGATTAATAGCTGCTGAGTAAAAAAAAACGGATTGTACACAGATGACAAGTGAGAAAAAATCATCCTACTTTTCTGGATGCAACTCTGAACGATTTTTTATACTTTTTTTTATACTATTATTATGTTTATGGCTCACCTCATTGCATAGAATTAAGTAAATGCAGCTATTGTGCTTTTGTACCTGTTTATAATCCATGGTGGTGTTCACATGTCTATATATTTTGGCTCATCTATATCCAAAAAAACAGTACAGAAACATCTGTTTTTGATCAGAGTCACAGATTAAAATTACCCATACAAGTCTATGGGTCAGTGAAAATCATGGAAAGCGGACAGATGCCATCCGTGTGAGGTTTCCGTGATTAACATTGCAATGGATAGGAGAAGCTTTGTCATTTATTAATTATATTTTTTTCCAATAAGAAAATCACTTATAAAATCCTAATGGCAAAAACTGACACACGGACCAAACACTGCTGAAAATTAGATCAAAAACACTGATGAAACACAGACTATTTTTGTGCAGAAAAATCACTGGTATCAGAATGAGGCCTTTTATGCAATGGTAATTACAGTACCCGATAGTAACAAAAGTACTAAAGGTTATGTTAGTATCTGTGGTTACTTGTAAAACTATTATTATATTGTTATGAAAATACTAATTTTCTTTACATTTTTATTTGGTGACGCCTATATATTTTTATTATTATATATAATTAGTATTTTTTTTTATTGATCTACAGCAAAATCCAGTCATTGTAATTTATTAATATAAATAATAGGAAAAGAAAGCCAATATTATTATATAATAATACTGTTAATGACACTATTAATATTAAATATAATAAATAATATATATATTATTAAAACATTTTATTAATAAAAAAAATGTAAAAAAATGAAATATAGTGCATAATTAGCTTGTAGGTAAGATACAGTCCTTGAAGCTATTATTATATTATTATGTTACAACCAAGCACAAGGCTAAAACATCTAAAGTTTGCAAGTCAGCACCTGAGAAGACAAGTGGATTGCATCATAATTACATAGGCATTTATACAGGTGAATAAGAGGATTAATAGAACCATCACACATTTTATTCAGGGTCATTCATTATTTATCATGAGACCGTGCTTATATTAACTGCTAATTGAAATAAAATTGAAGGTGGCAAATAGCACAAGAATGAACTTGTATGGATCCCCCCCACCCCCAGAAGAAAAGAAAAAAAAAAGAACACAGGCCGGGTCTAAATAGGAGGAACTTGCCACATGTGTAGCTGTCAAGGTTCAGTGATCTGAATGAGTGAGACTCCTGAGATCTGGACCCAAAAACGACATTCTAATGGGACAATTCAAACAGTAACCCTTTATCTGCAGAATGATCCAATCGTTATCATAGCGGCTAAAATAAATCCCCCCTTATACATTATTTTAGAGGTGAGCATTCATTGAAAAAAAAACAAAAACAAAAAATGCACATAAACGACAAAGCCACTCCCCCCCCGATTCATCATTATTGTTTCCTCCAGTTTTCTCGCTTTAGTATATGCGCCTTATTATGTGCTATACATTTTGCGCTCGTTTTTAAATTATTCTTCTGTTTTCAGTCATTTTTTCTATTATTTTTCCTTTACAACTTTGCTTATCCATATGTTTAAACAGATTCATGAAAAGCAACTTTTTACCAAATTTCACATTTTTTTGGTGCATCTCACTCCATTCCTTGCCCGGTAATAAGGTTTCTGGTGGAGTCTTTAAACTGGCCCATTTTAGGACAAACTTGGGATTTTATGAAAGGATTTGCAACTTTTTAAAACAAAAACAAAGATCATTTTTGATTTTGTATCAAACTTAAGAACCACGAACAAGACACAAGACAAAAAAGAAAAGAAAAGTGACTTTACTAAATCGGAAATGATGAAATCGGGGCCAAAGTGTTTGGCAAGTGTATCAGTTTCTCTTTAGGTTGTTTTATATTTTAGGATGAAAGTACAAAGAATTATGCAAAATATAAGAAAAATCTTTATTTTCCAATGTAATAGATGAGAAAAAAAATAGTGAATGTGGAAGTGGAAATTCCTTTTGTAAATTCATGTAGTAATTGTGCATATTGATATGTTTGCATATTTCTTTATGTTAAAAAAGATAGATTTGAGATAAATAGATATATATTAATAATGAGCCCCTTAGTGTCCGGTGCTAAACGCCGAACACTGACTTCACGAGAAGTTTGGGAGGAGAGAAAGAGATTTTCTACCTCAAAAGTTTGGGCCCCCATTTTTCAATGGGGTTCGGGTTGTGGTTCAAGTTCTTTTGGAATAAAGTTTGGGTCGTGTACCAGAAACCGAACTTCCATGGATCCGCTCATTCCTAATAGATATGAGACAGATAGATAGATAGATAGATAGATAGATATGGATATATAGATAGATATGAGATAGATAGATAGATAGATAAATAAATAAATAAATAGATAAATAAATAAATAAATACAGTTGAAACCAGAAGTTTACATACACCCAAGGGCAAAAGGAAAAGACCTTGTGAAGATGATGGCGGAAGCTGGTAAGATTGTGTCAATATCCACAGTGAAACGAGTACTGTATCAACATGGACTGAAAGGCCATTCTGCCAGGAAGAAGCCATTACTCCAAAAGAAACATATAAAAGCCAGATTAATGTTTGAAAATGCACACAGGAACAAAGACCTTCATTTTTGGAGACATATCCTGTGGTTCGATGAAACTAAAATTGAACTTTTTGGGCAAAATTACCATTGTTAAGTTTGGAGGAAAAAGGGAGAAGCTTGGAAGCCTAAGAACACCATCCCAACTGTGAAACATGGTGGTGGCAGCATCATGTTGTGGGGTTGTTTTGGTGCAGGAGGGACTGGTGCACTTCACAAAATAGATGGCATCATGAGAAAGGAAGATTATGTGGCAATACTAAATCAACATCTAAAGACATCAGCCAGGAAGTTAAAGCTTGGACGGAAATCGGTCTTCCAAATGGATAATGAGAATGACCCAAAACATTCTGCCAAAATGGTAATAAAGTGGCTTAAGGATAACAAAGTCAATGTTTTGGAGTGGCCATCACAAAGCCCTGATATCAATCCTAATGAAAATTTATGGGCAAAGCTGAAAAGGCAGGTGCGAGAAAGGCGACCTACAAACCTGGATCAGTTACACCAGTTTTGTCAGGAGGAATGGGCCCAAATTCCGACCAACTATTCTATTGTGAGAAGCTTGTGGAAGGATATCCCAAATGTTTGACCCAAGTTATTCAGTTTAAGGGAAATGGTACCAAATACTAATGAAATGTATGTAAACTTTTGACTTTGCAGTAAGTAATAAAAATGACTTAAAACATTCTCTCTCATTATTCTGGTATTTGACAAATCTTAAAAATTATAATAATCCTAACTGACCTAAAACAGCAAAGGTTTATTCTGATTTCATGTCAGATACTGAGAAAAACATGCAGATGTGTCTTTTTATATAGTGTATGTAAACTTCTGGTTTCAACTGTAGATAGATAGATATAGATATGGGATAGATGCTAGATATATTATTTTCATGGATAAAACAAGTACCCATTATAGTCTATGGGGCTGTTCACATATCTGAAAGGTCTGCAAAAAATCATGGGGTCATGTTCATTTATGAGTAGAATCACAGATCAAAATGACAAACACAAGTCTACGGATCTGTGAAAATCATGGACAGCACACAGATGCCATCCATGTACAATCCGTGCGCTGTCCGTGATTAACATTTCAATAAATAGGAGAAACTTTGAATTTTCTTTTTCACCAGTGAAAATCACAGACCAAACACTCATAGTAGAACCTGAGACACTGAGCAAACACTGATGAAAATCAGATGAAAAACACTGATGACACTTGGATTGGTTTTTGCGTACTTGAAAAATCACTGACGTCTGAATGAGATTAATGGGATCCATCATGATCAATGAGAAAAAAAAATGTAAAAGTGAATTGATGATTGTATCGTCCTCTCAGAAACAAGTTTCTTGGAACCTAGAAGTAGTATACATTTTTCTTGCAACCTAGCCAAGTACGTAATAGACAGATGTATATAAAGCTCCATCTCAGGTGACTTCATTATTGAGAAGCAGGTTTAATAAGATCTTGAGGCTTTGGTGAAAAAAAGTCTATTAAGAGTAGAACATTTGGTCCTTGCTGCTTCAGTAGCCGGGAAACCACGAACGTTAATATTAATGGGGCTACAGAGAATGTAAGGCACAAGGCTTTTGTAAAGTAAGAGGTATGTACCCACCCTATCACCTCATGAACTTATTTTCTTCTAAGTAAGAAAGCATTTTATATATATATATATATATATATATATATATATATATATATATATATATATATATATTTATTTTTTAAATAATAGTTTTTAGAGTCTTTGTTACATTTTGCCATTGGATGCAACATACGTTTCATATTTTAGGGAGACATGCGACAAAAAAAAGTAAATAGGTAAATACAAACAAATTTTGATACAGTTATAGAGAGATAGAAAATATATATTTTATATTGTCTATTTTATATGTGTTTGCCTGTTTCTTCATATTTTCGCCATTGTGGTAGGAGTTTGGGGTTTCCAGTTGTTTTTGACCGATTCATCAATTGCGACTTTTTAAAAAGGTACAAACTTTAGCACAAATGTGCTCCCCCTGGAGTCATTCTATGTATGCCACATATTTTTATGCAATTTTGCAAAACATTTTTGAGCTAAAAGTAGGGGAACAGGTCAAAGACAAAATAAAGATCACTTTTACTTTGTACAGATCTCATGAATGGCGTGTGATATTTTGAAGAATTTGCTGCAAAAGACGGCCATGAACACCACAGGACAAAAAAAAAAGAAATGCAAAAAAAAAAATCTGCAAGTGATGAATTGGGGCCTTTGTTTTAAAATCCAAATACTATTGTATTACACATTAGCCTATCAGCTATGTGATCCTCTGATCTTCTGATCATCCTCTGCTCAGTAGGATCAAAATTATGTAGTGATTAAAAGTAAAAGGAAGATGTAGTCACGTACATTTGGACTCAGAATTTTTTGGATTTGCACACCATGTTTATGCCATACTTTATGAGAAATCAAGTTAAAAATGTTTGTGTTTAGGGCCATTACAGGTGACGATAATGCAATAGCATTTCATGGTACATGTTGTTGCTGTGGAAAGTACCCACATAGATCATTATTAGACTAAGTGCAGATTCTAGGTGCTAGGATCATAATTTGGACATTAAAATGCATCAGTAACTCAGTATTACTGTCATACCTCACATCACATTCTGCTTAGTAATTTCATTATTTGTAGGGCTATGTTCACATATGTATTTATTAATTATTCTTGCTTATATAGCACCATCATGTTCCACAATGCTTTACTGACATCATCACTGCTGTCCCCATTGGGGCACACAATCTACATTCCCTAGTAGTTTGTCTTTGGATTTAAACCGGAGGAAGCCCACACAAACACGGGGAGAACATACAAACTCCTTGCAGATGTTGTCCTTTGTGGGATTTGAACCCAGGACCCCAGTGCTACAAGGCTGCAGTGCTAACCACTGAGCCACCATGCTGCCCATATGTATTGGTATTTTCCATTATTCTCCTTCATTAAAGGTGCAGAACATGTAAAAGTCCCGCAGTGCAACATCTGTCACATGACGGACACCAATGGCACCCATTGGACCCTATTGGTCATAATGGAATCTGTCAGGATTGCACCATCATGTCTATGATGTAACTGGACAAAATACTGCAGCACACAGTGTTATTTTGCCTGGGATTATTAAACAATCTCTAATGGAGGTCATTGAATGCAGCATCCTACAGATATGTGAACACAGCCTAAGGAGCCATTCACATGTCCGTGATTTTTCACAGACCGAGAAAATCTCGTAGACATTTCCAATTTTGATCCGAGGGTCGGTCTCTTATGTTTGTGACCCATTCCTGGTTTTGGTTCACAAATATTGATGCAAAGTATTGACATGTGAAAAAGCCTCGGGACTGCTGCAGAGAAACATATGAAAAATCGTTTCATCCAGAAAACTCGGACGATTTTTTTTTTTCTAATTTTCATCAGCTTTTCATCCATGTGCCGTACGGGTGTCCGTTTTTTTTACGTCCGTGTGCCATTTGTCTGACATCCATGTGACATCGGTGTTCGATCCGTTTTCATACGTCTACAGTGAAACATCTACATGATCACATAGTTTCCTAGGTGTATAATAGAAATGTATCTGTAAAAATCGGATGGACTGATTTTTTTCTCACGCACCCATAAGGTCTCAGCCAGACGGCCGTATAACACAGATGATGATTGCATCGCAATGCTCGGACTGGCCGGCGGCTCTCCTGACCCCAGCGTGACAGTATGTATTTCTCTGCAGCTGTCATATTCAGGTCAGGAGAGCCGCGGCCAATCCGTGCACTGCGATGCCATCATCGTCATCCGTGTTATTCTGCGCCCCAAACGTCTCAACTGGGAATTAGATGAAAGTAGTGCGTGCTGCAATTTGTTTCTCGCAGACCGTCGGACCAAGAAGAAAACAATTGTTCATCTGAACAGCCCTATTGAATAACATGGGTCAGTGTGCTGTCTGATTAAAAATTGGACAGTACCCCACCAATTTATACACTCATCTGCATGAGCCCTGAGTCTAAAAATACTCTACAAAAGCAACAAAAAAAGTCCAAAGTCTACAGTATTGCAAAGGAAAAAAGTAGCCTAAAAAGTTGTTAGAAACACAAACGTAAAATAAAAGATGCATCTATAAAAGTATATGTAAAAAATACAAGACAAATGAAGTGTAAAATGTGGACAGAAGAAGAATATAGAATTTACAGAATAACTAAAGCAAGTCTTGACCTGGTAAGACCGTCAGATGTTAAATGTGTCCTTTTTCTCTCCGCACAGAGATATGGAACGATTAATTATTTTATGTATGTAGCATTCATGTAGGAAATTAAATGTATTTTTATGCCATTTCAATAACATTTATTAGTCTTTATACATTTCACAATAAACACAACAGACAATGTAGAAGTTCAGGACTTCATTTACTGCTGACTATTTACATGAACATTTACTGGTGACTACATGAACTTTAATGTTTTCCCTTTGTCTCTATTTTGTGCTATCGGTTCAGCAGTTCCACCAAAACGTAGTTATGCGGTTGTCATGTGGTTGTCGTCTTTCTGTTTTGCTGAGTTTCTTTTTGTTTTTCTTCTATTTTTCAGTTAAAAGGTTGAGAGCAAAGCAGGGTGTATGTATGTGTGTGTATATATAGATTAGATAGGTGTATCTCTGGGGTGGATGAGCATGTTTGTAACGTCTGATAAACAGCACTGCTTCCTCCTCTCACCCACAAGCGCACAGGAAAGGGGTTTACACTCAGTTCCTGTTGAATATTAGCAGATTAACTACACGAAGGCGCAGAAGCTCTAAGCTTTGTGTTCTGCACTGCTGCAACCCCACATGGTATTATAATTAAGGGTAGAGGGTGAAAGCTACAAGGAGCGTCTAAACCTGCGGTCACCGTATACTAACAAACTTTTCTCAACGCTGGGGGGGGATTTTATGTTTATATGACTTTTTTTTGTTTGTTTGTTTACTTCTTCAGAAGAATATCTCATGATCTTAACCCGCTCACCCTCTTCTCTTGTTCCTGATCCGGCTCATTTTCATGGTTTTTCATAAATGCAGTTTAAAGAGCTATAAAAAATTTTCTAGTTCAGATATTCAAGTAATTTTTGCATCTTTTTGTTGTGATACATGAGGTTTCATTTTTATGTCTCTGTCTTATTCTCTGTTCTTTTTTTGCTGTTATCGGGCGATATCAGTGTATAAATTAGGGAAATAACTGTCCGTTTTTCACATTTTTTTATGACCACACAAGACCGCTAAAATAGATTTAAGAAACGTGTTCCCCATAACGAAAACAAATATTTTTATATATTGGACACTTTTTTCTTTTGTACGGGTCGGGATTAGTAACAGCGATTTGGATTGACAGTGATATTGTTATTTATTTTTAAAATTTCTTCATTTACTTTTCATCTGTTTCTGTTTTTATTTATTTTTCATTTATATTACATTTTGTGCCCCACCATAAGGTCATAAAAGACCTTTTGGGGTGGGATTTCAATATTTCATTATTTCTATTTTCAGCTTATTTCCCCTGTAACTTGGGCTGGTATATTAGCCACAGTTACAAGGGAAATACAGCTTCCTGGCTTCAAAACAGAGCTGTCTGGGTCTTCTGTTTCCTCCCTATACACAGTAATTGCATGATCACCACTTACTTAGTGCTGTATTGCAGTGATGGAGAAAGCACAGATGGTAGTAGACCATTTCTGCCTTCTCTATGGGACAGAGACAGCCAGATCACTTCTTCCGTAGCTACACAATCGAGTGTAGCTGCCCTGCTATGCAGTGACGTTCTAGAATATTACTGCCGTCCAATCTGATGCTGGGGCGTGCTAAGCTGTCATTGTCTGGTGTGACAGTCTAGCCGTCCAATCAGGACCAGGGCGTGCCGAGACTTCATCCAGAGTAGTTACCTGCCTATTTAACCAGCTCTCTGCCTTTGATTGCTGCCAGTTGTAGCTTTGCTCATGAGGTGTGTTCTTTGCTCCTTGCCTGGTATTCTCATCTTTGCTGCCCGACCTTGGATTTGCCTTGACCATCCCTTTGCTACCCTCTTGGAATTCTGACCTCGGACTGTTTCCTGACAATGACTTTGTCTCACCCCTATGTCTATGACATACTCTCTTGGCTTTTGACCTCGGACCTCTTGAGTACCCAGCCTTACGGCTTGTCCGTGAGCAGTGACTAGCGTCACAAACAGAAATAGCCATATAACCACTAGTGGTGAAAGTAAGGACTATTAGCTTGTAGAGTGACACATTATATCTGCATCCAGAGCCGTTTGGGGGTTTAGATGTAGTGAGAGGAGATATGGCGGAGCTGAAGGGCATTTGGTGAATTCTTCTGTGCATAGTTGGTTTAGCTGCATATTATAAAAACTCACATTACCTTAAATTAAATTACAACCTCCACCCTGCTGCATCTGTATCAAATATATTACCTGTTACACATTCACGAAAGCCAAAAACAGATTGCAATAATTTAAGATGGGGCGTAATTAAAGTAACCCAGTGCAAGCAGTGATTCCCAAATGAAGGTAGGTTGGAAGACATATGTCCATAAAGGCACCTTGTCCGGCTGCTGTGGAGCTCGTGGATATGGTGACTAAAGCTCAAAGATGGGCCCCATGTTCTTGGGGGCACTACAGGGGTGCTTCATATGCCAGTTTTGAACCTATAGCCCCCTGGAATAAGATGCATCAAATTTATTTTGCATGCCAAGTAATAAATTTGTCACCTTTTGGGGGATATGTGCATGTCAAAAAATGAAATCTAAGACTGCCATGAATTGGTGTAGACTTCAGCTACTGTGTATACCAGTTTCTGCCATATATTTATACTAAGTTAGTTGCGAAGCTGTCGGCTACAGCCCCTTTTGCAAAGGGCAAAAGGGCAATAAGTTGGGAATGTTGACAAATTTTTCAATTTTTTTTTTTTACCAGAAAACTGGTGTAGAGAATGATTAAGTTCACCATTCTGAACCTACACACAGCTCTCTCCTTACAATTGCATTTCAGCCTGACCTGAGAACAGGGAGGAAATACCATCCGTGCAACCTGTGCAGCGGCATAGGGAACCAGCAGGTAAGGGGCCACTGTCACCTCTAAATCAGCTTCCTTCTGACTACTGCAGCTACTGGGGTGCTGATTATTGAAGCTCACAAATGCTGAATTCCCAGACAGACATATGATTATCATAGATTGTGGGGCCCATGACCTTGCACAGGCGCCCTATGCTATCCGTGTTTCCGCCTGCTGGAGGACCACACGTTCCAATGAGTAGTAGAAAAACAAGAGCTGGACCCTCCTGACACAAGATGAAGAGATTTTGTGCTAGCAAGGGCTTGATTGAAAATATTGGCATGGCTTGGAAAAACTAATTATACATGGAGATAAGATGTGTTCCTATGGGAGGGATGCAGTCAACAGAAGGCAGACATAGGATTTAACAGATACCTCATATTTGGGTAGGTCAGAGCTTGACTGGCAAATGAATGGGTTAATCAGCCATATATTAGGGATTTTAGAATGCTTGGTGTATGATGGGTGCCAGTGACATAGGTGGATTAATCTTGGCTGCGATCGGTGAACTGGTTTGGGTTTTTATTGGTGGGATGCAGATGAGTTGTACAACATAAATTATTATTATTGTGCATTGCTTATATACTGTAGCACCATCATATACCGCAGTGCTTTACAGACATTATTATTACTTTCCCCACTGGGGCTCACAATATAAATTCCCTATCGGTATGTCTTTGACAGATGGGAAGAAACTGGAGAAAACCCACACAAACATGGGGAGAACATACAAACTCCTCGCAGATGTTGTCCTTGGTGGAATTTGAATCCAGGACCCCAGCGCTGCAAGGCTGCAGTGCTAACCACTGAGCCACCATGCTGCCCTATATATAGTACAGTGCTAACCACTGAGCCACCGCGCTGCACTATATACAGTACAGTGCTAACCACTGAGCCACCGTGCTGCCCTATATACAGTACAGTGCTAACCACTGAGCCACCGCGCTGCACTATATACAGTACAGTGCTAACCACTGAGCCACCGTGCTGCCCTATATACAGTACAGTGCTAACCACTGAGCCACCGTGCTGCCCTATATAGAGTACAGTGCTAACCACTGAGCCACTGTGCTGCCCTATATACAGTACAGTGCTAACCACTGAGCCACTGTGCTGCCCTATATACAGTACAGTGCTAACCATTGAGCCACCATGCTGCTCTATATACAGAACAGGGCTAACCACTGAGCTACCGTGCTGCTCTATATACAGAACAGTGCTAACCACTGAGCCACCATGCTGCACTATATACAGTACAGTGCTAACCACTGAGCAACCGTGCTGCCCTATATACAGTACAGTGCTAACCACTGAGCCACTGTGCTGCCCTATATACAGTACAGTGCTAACCACTGAGCCACTGTGCTGCCCTATATACAGTACAGTGCTAACCATTGAGCCACCATGCTGCTCTATATACAGAACAGGGCTAACCACTGAGCTACCGTGCTGCTCTATATACAGAACAGTGCTAACCACTGAGCCACCATGCTGCACTATATACAGTACAGTGCTAACCACTGAGCAACCGTGCTGCCCTATATACAGTACAGTGCTAACCACTGAGCCACCATGCTGCTCTATATACAGAACAGTGCTAACCACTGAGCCACCATGCTGCACTATATACAGAACAGTGCTAATCACTGAGCAACCGTGCTGCCCTATATACAGTACAGTGCTAACCACTGAGCCACCATGCTGCTCTATATACAGAACAGTGCTAACCACTGAGCCACCATGCTGCTCTATATACAGAACAGTGCTAACCACTGAGCCACCATGCTGCACTATATACAGTACAGTGCTAACCACTGAGCCACCATGCTGCTCTATATACAGAACAGTGCTAACCATTGAGCCACCATGCTGCTCTATATACAGAACAGGGCTAACCACTGAGCTACCGTGCTGCTCTATATACAGAACAGTGCTAACCACTGAGCCACCATGCTGCACTATATACAGTACAGTGCTAACCACTGAGCAACCGTGCTGCCCTATATACAGTACAGTGCTAACCACTGAGCCACCATGCTGCTCTATATACAGAACAGTGCTAACCACTGAGCCACCATGCTGCACTATATACAGAACAGTGCTAATCACTGAGCAACCGTGCTGCCCTATATACAGTACAGTGCTAACCACTGAGCCACCATGCTGCTCTATATACAGAACAGTGCTAACCACTGAGCCACCATGCTGCTCTATATACAGAACAGTGCTAACCACTGAGCCACCATGCTGCTCTATATACAGTACAGTGCTAACCACTGAGCCACCATGCTGCTCTATATACAGAACAGTGCTAACCATTGAGCCACCATGCTGCTCTATATACAGAACAGGGCTAACCACTGAGCTACCGTGCTGCTCTATATAAAGAACAGTGCTAACCACTGAGCCACCATGCTGCACTATATACAGTACAGTGCTAATCACTGAGCCACCATGCTGCACTATATACAGAACAGTGCTAACCACTGAGCCACCATGCTGCCCTATATACAGTACAGTGCTAATCACTGAGCTACCGTGCTGCTCTATATACAGTACAATGCTAATCACTGAGCAACCATGCTGCACTATATACAGTACAGTGCTAATCACTGAGCAACCGTGCTCCTCTATATACAGTACAATGCTAATCACTGAGCAACCATGCTGCACTATATACAGTACAGTGCTAATCACTGAGCTACCGTGCTGCTCTATATACAGTACAATGCTAATCACTGAGCAACCATGCTGCACTATATACAGAACAGTGCTAACCACTGAGCCACCATGCTGCCCTATATACAGTACAGTGCTAATCACTGAGCTACCGTGCTGCTCTATATACAGTACAATGCTAATCACTGAGCAACCATGCTGCACTATATACAGTACAGTGCTAATCACTGAGCAACCGTGCTGCTCTATATACAGTACAATGCTAATCAATGAGCAACCATGCTGCACTATATACAGTACAGTGCTAATCACTGAGCTACCGTGCTGCTCTATATACAGTACAATGCTAATCACTGAGCAACCATGCTGCACTATATACAGAACAGTGCTAACCACTGAGCCACCATGCTGCCCTATATACAGTACAGTGCTAATCACTGAGCTACCGTGCTGCTCTATATACAGAACAGTGCTAACCACTGAGCCACCATGCTGCACTATATACAGTACAGTGCTAACCACTGAGCCACCATGCTGCCCTATATACAGTACAGTGCTAATCACTGAGCTACCGTGCTGCTCTATATACAGAACAGTGCTAACCACTGAGCCACCATGCTGCCCTATATACAGTACAGTGCTAATCACTGAGCTACCGTGCTGCTCTATATACAGAACAGTGCTAACCACTGAGCCACCATGCTGCACTATATACAGTACAGTGCTAATCACTGAGCAACCATGCTGCACTATATACAGTACAGTGCTAATCACTGAGCAACCGTGCTACTCTATATACAGAACAGTGCTAACCACTGAGCCACCATGCTGCACTATATACAGTACAATGCTAATCACTGAGCAACCATGCTGCACTATATACAGTACAGTGCTAATCACTGAGCTACCGTGCTGCTCTATATACAGTACAATGCTAATCACTGAGCAACCATGCTGCACTATATACAGTACAGTGCTAATCACTGAGCTACCGTGCTGCTCTATATACAGAACAGTGCTAACCACTGAGCCACCATGCTGCACTATATACAGTACAGTGCTAATCACTGAGCAACCGTGCTTCCCATGCTACAATATAACATTACACAAACTGGCCCATGGTATTCTTAAAAGAGAAAAAAAACATATCCTCATCTTCCGGATCCTGCTGTTCCCCCGCACAGCATCCTTTGCTAGTCTCATCGCCTCCTCTTCCAACAGGGGAAGTCACGTGACCACTGCAGCCAGTCAGCGGCCAATGATTGGTTGCAGTCTTTCGGCTGAGGTGTTAGAGCTCGTAGGCGGGCTTTTTGTTTGGTTCAGACGAAATATCAATATCTGACCCAGTGGTTTCTGATTGGCTGCAGCGACCACAGGACGTTGCCTGCTGGATGAGAAAGCAAAGAGACTGATAACAAACATGACCAGTGGTGCAGAGGAACGGCGGGGGTCCGCGAGCTATGTTTTTTGTTCTTTGAGGGTTACCATGGACAGACCTGTGAAAAAAACAAATAAAACAGAGCACAACAGATATTTGGCATCGTTGATCTTGTCCCCAAAAGGTTTAGATGGTCAGTAGAAAATGGTTTAAATCGGCATTTACTGACGTCCAAAATCTGTAGGGTTTGTTCAGTTGAACAGAGGAGATAACACAGGAGAGTTTATCTCTGGTTATTAACAATCAGGAAAGTGCGCCGCTTATCTCCGAAGAGATGAGGAACTGAATGTTGAGAGGTGAGAATCAATAAGGAATAGAAAGTGTGCTGTCTTTGTCTTGAGGATTGGAAGTCAAGTTAAACCTCTGTTCACATCTCCAATCAGAGCCCCCATTACACATCCAGCCAAAAACACCAAACAGGGAGGGGACGCCATGACGGGGACATTGGTTTTCACTATGAGACGTCACTGTCCATGCTCTACTCCGATGATGGAGCAAATCAACAAAAATGAAGAATGCAGATGTGAACACAGCTCAAGATGGTGTGAGATGTGGACAGCATTGGTGCTTTTCTCTGTTTTAGAAAATAAACTCTATTCGTTATCATTCCCATGAAGCATTTCAGAGACCTCTAATCTATTTTTCTTTCAAAGATGAATAGTTATCAAGTTTTATTTTATTTTTATTTTGCACAATTTTTAAAGGAGACTTTCTAATTTATTGCATTTAAATTATTTAAAAGAAAAAAAAATTGGAATTTCCATATAAAACAGTGTGTAACGCGGGCGTGACTAAACAACTACCTGTTTTTTTGCTCCTGGTGGTGAGGATAGGCTTGGCAACAGGTAGTTACCAGACGTCCCTCCAGGGCAGTCCCCGGTCAGAGCAGGTATGCGAAGTACAGGAGTGTGAGACAGAAGTGTAGTTAAACAGTCCAAGGTCGGGGCAGGCAGCACAGGGTCAGAATACGTAGCCAGTCAGGAGTGGAGAAGTCAGACAGATCAGGGAAAACAAGCCAGGTCGGTAACAGGAGAGTCAAATCAAACATGCACCAATACGGATACCCAGAGACAGACTGCCACTAGGAACCTAAGCTCAGACAAAGTTGAGGAGGAAGGAGCGCCCTAATATATCCCTTACCTGGTAGAGCATAGGCTGGGGAAGACAAACCCTGCAGGACACAGTGGGGTTAAATTCCTGCAGGATCTGGCCACACCTCCCTGTAGCCAGGTGGAGACAGCAGGGATATGCAGCAGAGTTTGGAAGGGCTGTATGAGGACTCATCTCAGCGGCCTGACACAAGGAGGAGCGGAGCGGCGAACGCAGTGAGTAGGATGGTGCGTAGAAGGCGTGTGAGTCACCGGCTTGACACACTGAGCCGCTCCCAAAAATGAGACCTGACAGAAACTCTTCTCCTTTCTCTGGATATCCCACCAGCCTTTCAAATAAGATGTTACCTGTCTGGTGTTGTTTCCTCATCTGTACTGACAAGGAAAGCACTAGAGAAGAAGCTGGGCAAGACAGAAGGTGCCTCTTTAGAGCCGTGTTAATGAATTCAAAAGGGTGGACAAAGGCGGAAAATATGGATATAATTTCAAGAAAAAAGTTAGAACTTGAACATTGAGTTATTGTTAGGGCTGGATTCAGGTTGATAGAAGCCTATGGGCAAAATATTTGGTGTAGGCGCCATCCTATTTCTGAAATCTGAACCCCACTTAACCTATTATTATCAGAGCCATATATAAAGTAAGTGTGTCTACCGAAGTCTATAGGAGATATGGAGGTAGCCAAATCAGAGATGGTTGTTAGTGGAGGTCCTAAATGTCCTCCAAAAAAATATTGTGCATAAGGTAAGTATACTCCAAGTAATTGATTAAGATAGAAAAAATTTCCAAAGTTATAGGATTGTTCTGCTGATGGAAAAGGGTTCATCACTGAATCGAGAGAAGGATCTCTGTAGCGCGATGGTGCAGGAGACACAATAACTTCTCATAATGGAGATACTGATTTTAGCTTTAGTCTGAGTGCTTTGTGGGCTCCCTCCATTAGTAGATCTCTTGAAGAATTAGACGGCTGCAAAGCCAGACAGTGCTAGTTAAGAAAAGGTTTCAGGCGGTATTGTCAGGATCTCAAATTGGTGATCTATTGATTGCTATTACAGGCCTGGATATAATTTGTTCCAGTTTTCGGTCTGGCCAGAGACAAAGCGAGTAAATAAAACGCATTCTGTACATTGATCAATTAATCAATACATTGATTTCAACTTTAACTGTGTTAATCTTACATTAAATGCCGGGTATTGCGCCACCGGTGGTAAATAACCACCATAAATGTGAAGTGTTGTGTGCCGGTATAGCACATACGACATAGCTGTGTATAGTGAAAGTCATAAAGTATTATCTGAGCAGTGCGGACTACGGACATTTATGAGATATGGACAATGATAATTTATCTGGTCTACTAAGCAAACCGTGTAGCCCCGGTAAGGCTTCGTGCACATGACTGCACTGATATAAGGACTTAAATAACGAGATAAGTAGGACGTGAAGTATAAACGGTTTTGTCTGTGTCTGGATCATTTTTTGTCAGTATCGTGGATATTTTTTAAAGCTTTTTTTGTGGCCTCATCAATATTTCCGCCCGTATTTCCTCCCATTTTAAAGATGCTAAAAAAAAAGATCTTGAATGCAGACGTCTCTCAAAGCTAAAAAATAAAATTGTTGTGAATTTTCTTTGTTAATACTGTTTTGAAAATCTATGGTAGAACTTTGTCTGATGGAGCTGTGTGGACTCATTACGGACATGGATGTGGACGTGCATTGCTCCATGGACTGACTCCGAAATATGGAGCAGCAAAAGAGGCAGATGTGCCGCGCTCACAAGGCCCAATAATAGACAATATATTTCCACTAAAAATGTAGTAATAGCCAAGCATTTTAAAAGGGTGCTCCAGGCATATAGTATTTGATTACCTATTCTTGGGATAGGTTATCAAAGTCAAATTGATGGGGGTTCAACAGCCAACACCCCCAACAATCAGATATTATCAGCTCTAACAGAGATGTGTAGTGGCAGCTGCCAGGCACTGCAGAACAGCTCCTATTCACTAATGATAGCTGATCAGGGGGGTGCCAGGTGTAAGATTGCAACCAATTTGATATTGATGACCTATCCTTAGGGCAGATGCAGATGCCCGTAGGTTCTCTCATCTGAGAGAATCGGGTCGATAATGCAAATGACACTCTAATCAAACTCTGATCAGAGTGTGATCACAGTGTGATCTGATTCTCTCAGTTGAGGAGAAGATGGAGAAAAACAATTCTCCATCTTTTCCATTGTGTCAGTCCGTGGAAATCGGACTGCACTCAGATGTCCTCCGAGTGTAGTCGGATGGTTTCCATGCACTCATTGACTTGCATGGCCGAGTGCAATACGAGTATCGTATCAAACTCGGTCATGCTGCAATGTTTTCCTTGGATAGACTCTGACGAAAAATTATGACAAGTGCATAGCCCCATAGACTAACCTTTGAATGGGTGCGATTAGATATTTTGGCAGATCGCACTCGGACTGAAAATACTCTCGTCTGCACCTGGCCTAAGGATAGGTTAACAATATCATATAACCGGACAACCCCTTTAAGTATGTTAGTTTTTCTTACTAGAAATATTGATATTTTTCATATTTTTTGCAATGGACCTTTTGCAACAGTGACAATAGAAGATGCAGCCTTATTGGTTGTTGTCACTGAATTATCTACTCAGGTAATGATGGGGTACTTTAAGGTCTCATTCACAAATCAGTTTTTTTCACGTGTGAAAAAAACTGAGTTTCATCAGTGATTTTGGTCAGAGTTTGGTCATAAGAACTTGATCAGAACTTGGTTTGAGTTTTATGACTTTTTCTCGTTTCTTAAAAAAACAAAAATAACCCAAAAGTCTCTCTATTCTTTTACTATCTAACAGTTCATGAAAATCGGACCACACTCGGATGGCATTCAAGTGCTTTCCAATTTTTTTACGGACCCATAGATTTGCATCGCCGATTGGTTCAAAATTGGATGTGTCTCCGTGATTTTGCACGGACCGCTTGTTCTGTAGAAAATCATGGACATGTGAATGGCCCTATTCACTCATTTTATAGGTATGAGTGCTATATGTGAAAAATAAAAATAGCACTCGCAATAAAAAAACGGACGTCTGAATGAAGCTTTTTAGCGTTAGTTTTACACGTCTTTCTTTATCTTTTCTCTTGCCCAGATCTAGGGAAGCGTGGAGCACGATGATCAGCTTTTAAAAAAACAAACATTGTTAATGGTATTTGTGCTTGCGTACGAATGTATTGAATTTGTATATTGAACTGTCCTTAAAGGGTCCTCACCACCAATGGTGTCATGTGTACACGTCCCTGGCAGGTTCTCTGCCCAAGACCTATTCTAGAAGAACTGAATAGAATAGTGTTGATTAGAGATGGGCGAATCGTTTGAAATTCAAATTTGCCAAATTTTCCCAAAAAATTAGTCTTGCAGAAAATAATTTTACATGAATCTCAACACTGGAAAGAGAAAGAAGAGGAGAGAAAAAGAGAGAGATATCAATATGACGTGTATATTCCGCTTACTCAGTGGAATCTGGAGATGGAAACCAATTCTCCCTTACAAGTTTCCAGTCCTGTGCCCGTCTGTGCTCCACTGGCACCGCTGATCTGTGACGGCCCCGGTACTGACCACCACTGTACAAGGAATGATAATCTGCTAGATGTCATAGCTGGAGGACATTATGTGGAGGCCCTAGCGGCAAAGCAAAATTATGTTTTTTTTTTTAACTGTTATTGTTCTTTGCAAATCGCGAATCGTATCTTAAAGTGTTTGAACTCACGCGGTACTGCAAATTTGACTCAAACTAGATCCTTCGCGGATTGATCCGCTCATCTCTAGATTCCTCTGTAGGTTAATAAAGATATTTAATACCACTCTAACCTCTAATTCACTCATACATGGCCATTTTTTTTTTTACTAGGGCTGAGCAGACCTGTGGAAGTCCGAGTTCTGGTGTCTGACCCAAACTTTATTCCAAAGTTTGTATTGGGTACCAGACCTGTACCTGAACTTGCACCAGAACCAGAACTCCATTGAAAACAATTGTGACCCAAACTTTTGAGAGCTGGAACATTCTCTTTCTCTCTCACTGACTTCCCCCGGAACTTCTGGGAGAAGTTCGTGTTCGGCGTTTCGCACTGGGCACTGACTGTCCGGTACGAACCCTGAACTTTTAAGTTTGAGTTCGCTCATCTCTACTTCTCGAGTGTAAATTTTTTATGGCATAATGAAATTTTGTGATTCCACACACAAGATATTCATGAAAGTCAAACTTATACTGTATACCGCTTGGAGTCTTCACTAAAACTCTCCGTCTCAATTACGTTATTTTTTTTAACAGTAAGAATAAGGCAGTATGGAGCCTATTAATGCCATCACAATGATAAAAGTCTCTAAAGGGACTTCAATGGGTCATTGGTCAGTCACCGACAATTACCATTTCTTCCTAGAGTATAGTAGTCTATGTAAAGCGCAGCAGCTAAGAAGAGCTTGTCATCGGCTGCTGCACTCTGCATAGGCAGCGATTGTGATAACAAAACTCTAAGGATAGTAAAGTGAGCTTTGTCATATTGGTCGCTGCCTATGCAGAGCGCAGCAGCTGATGACAAATTCATCTTGACTGCAGCTCTCAGCAAAAGGCAAAGAACGTTGGGTCCATTTTATGATGGATTCATCAGTGTCATGGCTTCAGTTATAAATATTAGTGTGAACAAAGCCTAGTGCAATACCAACACTAAGTCAATGATACAAGACAGTCAACAACTTACAAATTCTTTACGTTTCCAAAATGTCATTGTGTTATTTGTAATCCATTTTCTATTTTCCATAAAGCACTGATACCGACTGACTGCTGGCCTGTAAATGTCTGAGCATTTATCTGCCGTGTATATATACTTTTTTTTAGCTATGCTCACAGGAAATTAGCTCTGTCAGGCCACGGTCTGTTTTCTAGTTACATGCCCCCATTCATGCACACCAAGATGATTGCAGAAGCTGACGAGAATGGTGATGAACCAGTGAACAAGTGCTATCTGACCTAGCGCTGCCTATTAGCTTGCTTTTTTAGGAAGTGGGGGCTGGCCCTTTAAATATATAACTTTAGTTGGAGAAGTTTGTGAGTGCATCGGTTACTGCACACCTGTGAATTCCTGCACCCATCTTGACAGTTAGTTTGATCAAGCTGATAAAACCTATTATAAATCTTACCTCAAAAAGGTAGAAGTAACCGGCTGCGCTCCTAAAATAGTCTGTAGAAAACCACAAAGCAAGCAAAGATCAACCCATTCATAGCAGGGAGGAAGCGATCACACACTCAGATCTGCAACTGACACCTCCTGATATCGAAAGCAAAGTGTATATCATACTTATATTGGAAGATCTCGTATAATAAACTAATGAATGCGGCAGATACTGCCCAGGTTGTAGTTGAAGATTTGTTTGATATGGGCATAGCGCCCCGTTCTGTAGGGATGCAACCCCTCCACCCACCAAATAAACAGCACCAGTAAGTGCCACTTCTCCTTACAACACATGCAAAGCGCAGAAAATAAGATGAGTTTGTCAATGGCTGCTGCGCTCTGCATAAGCAGCGACTGAGATAACAAAGCTATCAGTATAATGAAGTGAGTTTTGTCATCTTAGTCATTGCCTATGCAGAGCGCAGCAGCTGATGATAAATTCATCTTGACTGCTACTCTCAGCAAAGGCAGCGACTGAGCTGGCTGAGCAGGTAGTGAATGAAGGCAGTAGTAAATACTTTGTACTGCACGTATCAATTCTGTCTTAATACATTACTTAGTGCTGGTTTTATGTTTTTACCCTTTTTCTAACCCCCAGGTGAATTTAAACTATACAGTTATCAGGAACGCTCATTAGAGGCAACACTAGGGCCACAATGGCATTATGTGGGTGGGGAGGTGCCACCAAAGAGGCACAGCATGGTCTTCATAGCCTCCCACACAGTATGATAGTTCCCTCACAGTCCTCCACACAGTATGATGGTCCCCCCACACAGTATGATGGTCTTCCCACAGCTCACCATTAAGTATTATGGGCCCTTCACAGTCCACCACACAGAATGATGGTCTTTCACAGCATACACTATGATGGTCTCCCACGCAATATGATGGTCACCCCATAGTTCCCCACACGGATTGATGGTTCCCTCACAGTCCCCCACACAGTATGAAGGTCTTTCACAGCGTACACTATGATGGTCTCCTACGCAATATGATGGTCACCCCATAGTTCCCCACACAGTATGATGGTCTCCCCACAGCCTACACTATAATAGTTTCCCCCTACAGTATGATGTTTTCTCCACACAGTATGATGGTTACCACAGCCCACAAAAAAAAACAAAAAAAACTCTTACTGACTATATCCAGGCTGCCATCCACCAAAGCCGCCGACTCCTTCTCTATCCTGTTTTGCAGTGGACACAGGCAGAGCGATGCAGTGACGTTGTGGTGCTGACTGACGTTCACTGTGTGGCGCTGGCCTCTACAAGGCCACAGGCCGGAAGTAAGTGACAGAATCCAGCTGGAGCCTGTGGCTCCTTGCTCCGCCAAAGCTGATAACAGTATTGGCGTTCTGAGGATGCTGATACTATTCACAGTGTTACAATCAATGTGGCACATGGCCAGACTGGACCATTTAGCATTCGTTCCATCCTGGTATACAGTACAGACCAAAAGTTTGGACACACCTTCTCATTTCAAGATTTTTCTGTATTTTGATGACTTTGAAAATTGTACATTCACACTGAAGGCATCAAAACTATGAATTAACACATGTGGAATTATATACTTAACAAAAAAGAGTGAAACAACTGAAAATATGTCTTATATTGTAGGTTCTTCAAAGTAGCCACCTTTTGCTTTGATGACTGCTTTGCACACTCTTGGCATTCTCTTGATGAGCTTCAAGAGGTAGTCACCGGAAATGGTCTTCCAACAATCTTGAAGGAGTTCCCAGAGATGCTTAGCACTTGTTGGCCCTTTTGCCTTCACTCTGCGGTCCAGCTCACCCCAAACCATCTCGATTGGGTTCAGGTCTGGTGACTCTGGAGGCCAGGTCATCTGGCGTAGCACCCCATCACTCTCCTTCTTGGTCAAATAGCCCTTACACAGCCTGGAGGTGTGTTTGGGGTCATTGTCCTGTTGAAAAATAAATGATGGTCCAACTAAATGCAAACCGGATGGAATAGCATGCCGCTGCAAGATGCTGTGGTAGCCATGCTGGTTCAGTAAGCCTTCAATTTAGAATAAATCCCCAACAGTGTCACCAGCAAAGCACCCCCACACCATCACACCTCCTCCTCCATGCTTCACGGTGGGAACCAGGCATGTAGAGTCCATCCGTTCACCTTTTCTGCGTCGCACAAAGTCACGGTGGTTGGAACCAAAAATCTCAAATTTGTACTCATCAGACCAAAGCACAGATTTCCACTGGTCTAATGTCCATTCCTTGTGTTCTTTAGCCCAAACAAGTCTCTTCTGCTTGTTGCCTGTCCTTAGCAGTGGTTTCCTAGCAGCTATTTTACCATGAAGGCCTGCTGCACAAAGTCTCCTCTTAACAGTTGTTGTAGAGATGTGTCTGCTGCTAAAACTCTGTGTGGCATTGACCTGGTCTCTAATCTGAGCTGCTGTTAACCTGTGATTTCTGAGGCTGGTGACTCGGATAAACTTATCCTCAGAAGCAGAGGTGACTCTTGGTCTTCCTTTCCTGGGGCGGTCCTCATGTGAGCCAGTTTCTTTGTAGCGCTGGATGGTTTTTGCAACTGCACTTCGGGACACTTTCAAAGTTTGCCCAATTTTTTGGACTGACTGACCTTCATTTCTTTAAGTAATGATGGCCACTCGTTTTTCTTTACTTAGCTGCTTTTTTCTTGCCATAATACAAATTCTGACAGTCTATTCAGTAGGACTATCAGCTGTGTATCCACCAGACTTCTGCACAACACAACTGATGGTCCCAACCCCATTTATTAGGCAAGAAATCCCACTTATTAAACCTGACAGGGCACACCTGTGAAGTGAAAACCATTTCCAGTGACTACCTCTTGAAGCTCATCAAGAGAATGCCAAGAGTGTGCAAAGCAGTTATCAAAGCAAAAAGTGGCTACTTTGAAGAACCTACAATATAAGACATATTTTAAGTTGTTTCACACTTTTTTGTTAAGTATATAATTCCACATGTGTTAATTCATAGTTTTGATGCCTTCAGTGTGAATGTACAATTTTCAAAGTCATGAAAATACAGAAAAATCTTTAATTGAGAACATAGTTTGTAAAGCCGAATAAAGACTTGCGTCCATCAAGTTCGACCTGTTAGTTCTGTAATTGCTAAAGTTGATCCAGAGGAGGGCAAAAACCCCAAATGATTTGGCCAATCTTCACCTGAGGAAAAATTCCCTCCCGACTCTGAAACCAGCAGTCAGAATAAATCCCTGTATCAACCTACTATTTTATTTTATTTTTAAGTATATGCTGAAATCTGCCTGGTATCTAGAAATGCATCCAGTCCCCGCTTGAACTGGTGTAGTGAATCCGACATTACCGTCTCCTCACTCAGTGAATTCCATATTCTCACTGCTCTTACCGTAAAGAACCTCTTCCTATGCTGGTGCTGAAACCTTTTCTCTTCCAGTCTTAGTGAGTGCCCTCTTGTTACCGTAATATCCCTCCTTTTGAACAAATCCCGGGCAAGATCTCTATACTGTCCCCTAACATATTTGTACACATTTATTATGTCCCCCCTCAACCTTCTCTTTTCCAGGCTGAATAGTCCTAGTTTTGCCAACCTCTCTGGGTATTGCAGTCCCTCCATTCCCTTTATTAATTTTGTTGCCCTCCTTTGTACCTTTTCAAGCTCAGAAGGTGTGTCCAAACTTTTGGTCTGTACTGTATATAGCCCCCATTCTGGTATATATGCCCCTTATTCTGGTATATATATCACCCTTATATGCCCGTTATCCTGGTAAATATATCATTATTGTACTTACCTCTACTCCGCTATCCCCCTGCACGGTGTCCTCTTCTGATGTCGGCAGCTGACTTCAGCGTGCAAGCGTCGGGAACGCATGATGTCACTGCCATGCGCCCCCAGTCACGTGCACACCGATGTCACCTGCTGGCTTCTGATTGGCTGGCAGCACGTATTGCAGCACATGGACCTGGCGCCACAATACACTTCAGCTGAATGTGAGTCTGAGGAAGCACATCTAGTTGAAATTTGCGCTGCTGCCGGCAGGCCCCTCACCTGCACGGGCCGGGTCGCGACCTCTGTTACCGCAATCATTACACTCCTCCGGTCTAATTCTTTAAAAAATGCCAGCGTTTTGCACCCCAAAAATGCTATTCTAGTCCCTTCTCTGGCGAGGCGAACGCCACTCAGGAGATGAGTCGACTTCATTAATTGGCTTAATTAGCTTAATAAATTCGGTGCATTATATGAAACCCTTCAATAACACTGAAAGGAGAAGTCTAATATAGCCCAAGTGGGCCTTGTGAAAATTGCGAGATTACTAAGGTTATTTGTTTTTTTTTTTAAAGAAATATCATGAAATGAAAAGTTTAAAAAAATACATATAACACAAAAAGCTAATTTAAATAATAACTTAGTTTTTGAGGATAGCTTTCTTTTAAAGGGGTTTATTAAGTATATATATATAAATATAATTTATAAGAGGTATTGGTCACCTCTCCTAATAGGAGATTGATGTGGGTCATTGATCAGGCACCAATTCACTTGAATAGGAGATAAAGTGCAGTATTAGGCAAAGGCCACCAGGCAATGTGTGGCGCTGCTGAGTTCTGCCCTGTACATCACAAAGTTCCAGTCACTGCCAGAACGGATTTCAGCTGGTCAGTGGGGTGCGACACGCGCCAATTTAATATTTATTACCAGTTCAACTGATAGATCATCAATACTTTGTAACGGGTCTGGGAGGCGGAACCTCTGAGCTACTATACAAGGGGGCGGTCCTTGTAAGGGAGCGGGTGGCGACCAGGCAGGCAGTCACAGCAGGTGACCGGGACAGTCTCTGGGTGTACGGGCAGGAGGTCACGGCAAGTGACCGGGACAGTCTCTGGATGAACGGGCTGGAGGTCACGGCAAGTGACCGGGGCAGTCTCTGGGTGAACGGGCTGGAGGTCACGGCAAGTGACCGGGGCAGTCTCTGGGTGAACGGGCTGGAGGTCACGGCAAGTGACCGGGGCAGTCTCTAGGTAAAGGGTAGGTACGACCTGTGATGGCTGAACCTCCAGGTAGGCTAGCAAGGCAGATGGAGGATGTGTGCTCCCAGGTGAGCAAGCGAGAGTCTCTGGAATAGCAGGTGGTCACAGCACGTGACGGCGAAGCCTTCAGGTAGGCAAACAGGCAGGTAGCGGAGAAGCGCTCCCAGGTGAGCGGGCAAGAGTCTCTGGAATAGCTGGTGGTCACAGCACGTGACGGCGGAGCCTCCGGGCAGGCAAGCAGGCAGGTAGCGGAGAAGCGCTCCCAGGTGAGCGGGCAAGAGTCTCTGGAATAGCTGGTGGTCACAGCACGTGACGGCGGAGCCTCCGGGCAGGCAAGCAGGCAGGTAGCGGAGGAGCGCTCCCAGGTGAGCGGGCAAGCTGGTCCATAGACAGACTGACAGGAGTAGAAAGGCAGACCGTCGGACCTCAGGCTAGCAAGCAGGCAGGTAGCTGATGTGCGCTCCCAGGTGAGCGGGCAAGCTGGTCCTTAGACAGACTGACAGGAGTTGTAAGGCAGACCGTCGGACCTCAGGCTAGCAAGCAGGTAGCAGGAATAACAGGCAGGAAACAGACAGCAAACTGGCAGGACTCTGGCAGGAATCAGGCAGGTAACTGGCAGGTAACTGGCAACGGGACCTGAGGGCTGAAGCAGAGTAGAACAGTGCAACAACATTGCTCTGGCACCTCCATTTTGGAGGAGGTGCCTTATATATGGTGAAGTCCTCCGGCCATTGGCCGGGGACTCCTTAGGACGGCGCGCGCGGCCCCTTTAAGAGGAAGGGAGAGCGCGCGCCCTAAGCACAGTGGCCGGGAAGGAGCGCGCGCTGCCAGCAGAGCGGGAGGAGGACGCCGGGCACGGAGCAGGGAGGTGAGGGGAACAGCGTCCCTGCCTAGCAGAGGGCAGGGACGCCGGCGCTACAGTACCCCCCCCTTTAGGCCCCCCCTTTTTTAGGCCAGACAGAAATTTAGCAAGGATAAGAGGGGCATGGATGTTCTCCCGGGGCTCCCACGTTCTCTCCTCAGGACCAAACCCCTTCCAATCTACTAGAAAAAAGGTCTTTCCTCTTACCCTTTTGGTGGCAAGAATGTTCTCTACCTCAAACTCGTCCTCAGCAGAAACCGGAGCAGGAGGCGTACCTGTAGACTTGGAAAAAGAGTTAAGTACCACAGGTTTGAGGAGAGATACATGGAAGGAGTTAGGGATCCGTAAGTTGGCCGGGAGTTTCAATTTATAGGCCACCGGGTTGATCTGACTGATGACCTCCAGGGGGCCGATGAACCGAGGCCCTAACTTGTAAGAAGGTATCTTGAGTCGGACATATTTAGATGAGAGCCAGACTTTATCTCCGGGACGAAATTGTGGAGGATCCAGGCGTTTTTTGTCAGAGTGTCTTTTCATCCGTTCGGACGACTGAAGGAGTGCGGATCGGGTACTCTCCCAAATGGAGGAAAATTTGCCAACGAGAGATTCCGCAGCCGGGTTGTCCACAGAGGTGGAGACAGGAAAAGGAATCCGAGGATGCTGACCGAAGACTACAAAAAACGGGGATTTGGAGGAGGATTCGCTCTCGTGATTGTTATAAGAGAACTCGGCCCATGGTAGGAGATCCACCCAGTCTGAATGATGGGCATTAACGAAGTGCCGGAGGTAACTGGTCAGGTTCTGATTGATCCGCTCCACTTGACCATTGGACTGTGGGTGGTAAGCGGAAGAGAAGTCCAGGGTGACGTCTAGCAGTTTACAAGTGGCTCTCCAGAAGCGTGAGGTGAACTGTACCCCACGATCCGACACGATGTGGAGAGGCAGGCCATGAAGACGGAAGATGTGACGAATAAAGTCTTTAGCTAGCTCGGGTGCAGACGGGAGGCCTGGCAGGGGAACGAAATGAGCCATCTTGGAGAAGCGGTCAGCGACCACCCAAATGACCGTACAACCGGCAGAGACTGGGAGGTCTGTTATAAAGTCCATTGCTATATGCTGCCAGGGGGCAGCAGGTACTGGGAGCAGAAGGAGGCGACCGGCTGGCAGATGTCTTGGAACCTTGTTGCGGGCGCAGGACACACAGGCAGAAACAAAGTCTATTACGTCCTTGTGCAGGGTAGGCCACCAGTAGTGCCGGGTAATAAGCTGGAGGGTCTTTTTCTGACCGGCATGGCCAGCCAGTTTAGACGAGTGACCCCAGTGAAGGATCTTCTCCCGATCAGGTACTGATACGAACGTCTTTCCGGGAGGGAGACGATTTAGACTCACGGGAGCCACCTGCATTACTCTGGCGGGATCGATGATGTGTTTCGGATCTTCCTCGAGATCAGACACCAGAAAGGATCGAGACAAGGCGTCCGCCTTGACGTTTTTGTCAGCCGGGCGAAAATGAAGAACAAAATCAAAGCGAGCAAAAAACAAGGACCACCGGGCTTGGCGCGGGTTAAGTCTCTGGGCATGCTGGAGATAAGCCAAGTTCTTGTGGTCAGTGTAAATTATTACCGGGTGAAGAGCCCCCTCGAGCAGGTAACGCCACTCCTCCAATGCCAGTTTGATGGCCAATAACTCTCGGTCTCCTATGGAATAATTGCGCTCTGAGGAGGAGAAGAGTTTAGAGAAGAAGCCGCAAGTTACCATCCTCCCGGAAGATGATTTTTGAGTAAGTACCGCTCCGGCTCCAGAGGAGGAGGCGTCAACTTCCAGGAAGAACTGCTTGTTGCCGTCCGGGCGATGCAGCACCGGGGCAGAAGAGAAGGCCTGTTTTAAGGAAAGAAAGGCCTCCTCTGCTTCGCGCGGCCACTCTTTGGGATTAGTACCCTTACGGGTGAGCGCGGAAATTGGGGCAGTCCGGGAAGAGAAGTGTGGTATGAAGAGGCGGTAGTAGTTGGCGAAGCCCAGGAACCGCTGAATGGCCTTCAACCCCTCCGGTCGAGGCCATTTCTCGATGGCAGACAGTTTCTCTGGATCCATTCGTAGGCCGGTCTGAGAAATAATGTAGCCCAAAAACGGAAGCGAGGTCTGCTCAAAGAGGCACTTCTCGTATTTAGCGAAGAGGTGATTCTGCCTGAGCCTGAGCAGGACCTGACGAACGTCCCTCCGGTGAGTCTGGAGATCCGGAGAGAAGACCAAGATGTCGTCCAGGTACACCACTACGCAGGAGTAGAGAAGGTCCCGGAAGATGTCATTGACCAACTCTTGAAAGACGGCAGGAGCGTTACAGAGACCAAAGGGCATTACCAGATATTCATAGTGGCCGTCCCGGGTGTTGAATGCCGTCTTCCATTCATCCCCCTGACGGATACGAACCAGGTTGTACGCCCCACGGAGGTCCAGTTTGGTGAAGATTCTAGCCCCTCTCAGATGATCAAATAACTCCGGAATGAGCGGAAGGGGGTACTTATTCTTCACCGTGATTTGGTTAAGGCCTCTATAGTCTATACAGGGACGGAGAGAGCCGTCCTTCTTTTTTACGAAGAAGAAGCCTGCTCCCGCCGGGGAGGTAGATTTCCGGATGAATCCCCTGGCCAGATTCTCCTCAATATATTCGGACATCGACCGGGTCTCAGCAGCGGATAATGGATAAATACGCCCACGGGGAGGAGTAGTACCGGGTAACAGGTCGATAGGGCAGTCGTATGGTCTATGAGGGGGTAGTGTCTCTGCTTCCTTTTTATTAAAGACATCAGCATAAGACCAATAAGGAATTGGAAGTCCAGGTAGATTAGCTGGGGTAGGAGAAGGACGGACGGGATAGACGGGAACCAGACAGGTCTTATGGCAGTCCTGTCCCCAGCGAAGGACTTCTCCGGTCTGCCAGTCAAGCACGGGTGCATGTCTCTGGAGCCAAGGTAGACCTAGCAAGAGGGCGTGAGAGAGTCCAGGCAGAACATGAAAGGAGATACTCTCAGAATGCAGCATTCCCACCTGTAGAGTAATGGATTCGGTGATGAGTTGGATGGGGCGTGGTAAGAGACCCCCATCCACGGCAGCAACAGACAAGGGTACAGCCAGAGGTTTGGTGGGGATGCGGTATTTCTCTACCAGGGACTGTGAAATAAGATTCCCGGCTGCTCCAGAGTCCAGTTGGGCTAGTTCGAAATAACGGTTCTCCCCGCAGACGATTGAAACTGACAGCAGCAGAGATGGAGAGGATTTATTCTTGTCTTGGTCGACCTCTCTGAGCGAACCTAGACACAGGCGTTTCCCGACCTCTCTGGGCAGGCACGGATCCGGTGCTCCTTACTGCCACAGTAGAAGCAGCTCCCCTCGGCACGGCGTAAGTCCTGACGAGTTTTGACCATCTTGGTCTGGTCGACCTGCATAGACTCAGGAGAGTGTACCTGGGGAGAGACGGAGGGAGTGACGGGTTTCTGAAAGGTAGGAGCTAGACGTGGAAACCTCCTCTCACGGGTGACCTCTTTGGCACGCTCCTGGAACCGTAGGTCAATCCGGGTGGCAAGAGTTATTAGGTCATCGAGAGTGGTAGGAATGTCCCGACCGGCAAGTTCATCTTTAATACGGCCGGACAGACCCTCCCAGAAGACGGATACCAGAGCGTCGTTATCCCAGGCCAGCTCCGAGGCAAGGGTACGGAACCGTATGGCATATTGGCCCACGGTGAGACTTCCCTGACGGAGGCGTAGCAGAGATGATGCGGATGAGGTCTTCCGTCCGGGTTCGTCGAAGACTTTCCGGAAAGCCGTGAGGAAGGCAGGCAAGTCGGACACCAGGGGGTCTCCTCTCTCCCATAGAGGATTTAGCCAGGCCAGGGCCTCCCCGGTGAGATGGGACATGATGAAGGCAATTTTGGCCCGGTCGGAGTTAAACTGGTGGGACAATAGTTCAAAGTGCAGGGTGCACTGATTTATGAAGCCCCGAGCCTGGGCGGAGTCGCCTCCGAAGCGAGGAGGTGCAGAAAACCGGGGTCGGATGCCATGGTATTGGTGGTGTCACGGGTGTGTCGCCACGAAGATCGTCACGATTACACAGCCTGACTTCTCGCAGCTGACTTTTTGGTGCTTTGTGTTTTTTGGCAGTGAGGGAGTTAATTCTCTCTCTCTCTGTGCTAGACGAGGTCCAGCCTCGCCCAGCTGCAATCAATGCTGCTGTAGTGAGACTCCTTCAAATGCCTGCTGGTCTGTTAGGGAAGTGTCGGTGAAAGCATTTCATGCAGACTAACAGAGCGGATCGTGGTATTTGGAGTTTCAGAGATAAGTGTATTCGGAGAGTTTTTTCCCTTCCTCGCTTTATCATTTATCTCCTTTCCCGTTGGTGTTCCCTCTGTTGTAGTTGTGTAGTTTTTGTATGCAAGGTGGTTTTGGTTTTTCCCTTGTACTGTCTCGTTCGTCTAAGTACTGTGTGTGGGCATATTATTACTTGTCCCCTTTTGTTGTGATCGGGGTCCTTCTCAGGACTAGATTACTTAGGTGCAGGGATCCTCAGGAGGTAGGGGTTACGCTGGCGGCCTGGACCTCTGTACCTTTAACAGTACCTCCAGGTTGAGGGATTAGTCAGGGCCCCAGCTTAGGGTCAGCTTAGGCCCCCTACCTCCAGTATACAGAGACAGCGTGACATTTTCACCGACCACTTAGTTTTTCTCCAGCTACCATGGATCCAGTAGCCGGTCTAGCTCGGCAGTTGCAGAGTTTGTCCATGGAGCTGGCGGACGTTAGGTCCAAGGTTTTGTATCCTCAGGAGCAAGCCGGACCAGAACCTAAAGTAGCTCTCCCTGACAGGTTCACTGGGGGGCGGGACAAGTTTTTTGTTTTCCGGGAGGCATGCAAGTTGTACTTTCGGCTGCGGCCTCGGTCATCGGGGAGTGAAGAACAAAGGGTGGGAATTGTCATCTCGCTCCTACAAGGGGACCCACAATCTTGGGCGTTCTCTCTTCCCCCGGGCTCCCCGGCTCTCCAGTCAGTGGATAGGTTTTTCGCTGCTCTGGGACTCGTATATGATGACCCAGATCGGATCTCCCTTGCTGAGTCTAAGTTACGTAGGATTCAGCAGGGAGATCGTCCGGCGGAGGAATTCTGTTTGGAGTTCCGTAGGTGGGCCACGGACACCCAGTGGAATGACCCGGCTCTTAGGAGCCAGTTTTGTCAAGGTTTATCCGACAAATTACAGGATGTGTTGGCACAGTATGACTCTCCCGCGTCACTGGAAGCCGCTATGGCCCTTGCTATTCGCGTTGACAGACGGCTTCGGGAGAGGTGCGGGATAACTCTACCCCCTGTGATGACTCCACCTCCTACAAGGTCCCCTCATATGGTGGTTCCCCTGGTCAGTCCAGAGGAGCCTATGCAATTAGGAGGGACATCATTTCGGGGGAGGGGACCGGTGGTGCGCCATAAGACAGGAAGGTGTTTCTTCTGCGGGAGAAAGGGACATTTTATTGGGGGGTGTCCATCCCGTCCCTTGCAGAGTGAAGAGTCGTTGGAAAACTGTTGATCCCAGGTTGTGTGGTGGACGGCAATCTGGGAGTAGGTATTTCGTCCCTAGGTTCGTCTCAGTTTCTCGTACCGGCGGAGGTGGTGGTGGGTACGAGAACTGAGAGGGTATCTGTTCTTCTGGATAGTGGGGCCGGGGCTAATCTGGTTGATGCTCGGTTTGCCCGGGTTCAAGGTATGCGATTGAGTGAGTTGGCTAAACCCATCCCCATATTCTCGATCGATGCCAGGCCTCTCGGTCAGGGAAGTTTTTTGCAAGCTGTGCATGACGTAAAACTTCAAGTGGGGGCGATACATAAAGAACTGTTGTCTTGCTACGTGTTGGAGGGTCTTCCCACTCCTATAGTGTTGGGCCTTCCTTGGTTAACTAAGCATAACCCGGTTATTAATTGGCAAACCAGAGAGATAAGCCAATGGAGTAAATTCTGTAATAAAAACTGCATGAACACGGTCATCGGTGCGGTTACTCCTTGGGTCTTACCTCCATTTCTGGCGGACTTTGAGGATGTATTCTCGGAGAAAGGGTGTCAGGAACTACCTCCTCATCACGAGTATGACTGTTCTGTAAAACTGCTCCCTGAGGCCAAGTTACCTAAAGCTAGGTTGTATAACCTTTCTGGTCCTGAGAGGCAGGCCATGAAGGATTATATTTCAGAAAGTCTGGCTAAGGGGCATATTAGACCTTCATCTTCAACGGTCGCTGGGGGGTTCTTCTTTGTTAAGAAGAAAGATGGAGGCCTACGCCCTTGCCTGGATTTCCGTGAACTTAATCGGATTACGGTCCGAGATCCGTATCCGCTCCCACTTATTCCCGATCTCTTTAATCAGATCGTGGGCGCCAAATGGTTCTCTAAGTTGGATCTCAGGGGGGCGTACAATCTGATTAGGATGAAGGAGGGGGATGAGTGGAAGACGGCGTTTAACACTCCGGAGGGGCATTATGAGAACCTTGTCATGCCATTTGGTCTGACTAATGCCCCGGCGGTGTTCCAACACTTTGTTAATGACATTTTTCGCCGCCTGGTGGGACAGTTTGTTGTCATATATCTGGATGATATCTTAATTTACTCGCCGGATCTGGTGTCTCATCAGGAGCACGTTAGGCAGGTGTTACAGATCTTGCGGGATAATAAACTGTATGCCAAATGGGAAAAGTGTGTGTTCGCCGTACAGGAACTCCAGTTTTTAGGCTTCCTGGTTTCAGCGTCCGGTTTTCGTATGGACCCTGGGAAAGTGCGGGCAGTTCTTGAGTGGGATCGGCCAGAGAATCTTAAGGCACTACAACGTTTCCTGGGGTTTGCTAATTATTACCGGAAGTTCATTCGTAATTTCTCGTCCATGGTTAAGCCTCTCACAGACATGACTAAAAAGGGGACGGATTTTTCTAGGTGGTCTGACAAGGCTTGTCAAGCATTCTCCTCCTTGAAAAAATGTTTTGCCTCGGCACCCATACTCATTCAACCTGATGCGTCACAGCCATTCATTGTAGAGGTAGACGCTTCCGAGGTAGGGGTGGGAGCAGTATTGTCACAAGGTTCGTCCCCTGGTAAGTGGCATCCGTGCGCCATTTCTCTAAAAAATTGTCGTCCGCTGAGAGGAATTACGATGTCGGCAATAGGGAACTCTTGGCCATTAAGTTAGCTTTTGAGGAGTGGCGCCATTTTTTGGAGGGGGCAGTCCATCCGGTCACCGTTATCACCGATCACAAGAACCTGCTATATCTGGAGTCCGCGAAACGTCTGAATCCCAGACAAGCTAGGTGGTCATTGTTTATTACCAGGTTTAATTTTGTCGTTACATATCGTCCTGGGTCAAAAAATGTAAAGGCGGATGCCTTATCTCGTAGTTTCCCTGGGGCCGGGAATACGGACGACCCGATTCCTATCCTTCAGGAGGGGGTGGTGGTTTCGGCAGTATGCTCTGAGCTGGAGGAGGAGGTATTGGAGGCTCAGGGGGACGCCCCTGTTGGACCTCCGGGGAGACTGTTTGTTCCAGATCAGTTGCGACAAAAGGTGATCGAGGCACACCATAACTCAGTTTTTGCAGGACACCCGGGGAGTAAAGCAACTGTGGATCTCCTCTCGCGTCGGTTTTGGTGGCCTAACTTACATAAGGAGGTGGTAACTTTTGTCGCGTCCTGTGGGGTTTGTGCGCGCTCTAAGACCTCACATACCCGTCCGTCTGGGGCCCTCTTACCTTTGAAGATCCCGGAGCGTCCTTGGACTCATCTGTCTATGGACTTTATTACGGACCTCCCTCCGTCTTCGGGTAAAACGGTCATACTCGTTGTAGTGGACAGGTTCAGCAAGATGGCACATTTTATCGCTCTTCCTGCTCCCCCTAATGCTAAAACTCTTGCGCAGGTGTTCATTGGGGAGATTGTGAGGCTTCACGGGGTACCCTCCGAGGTGGTGTCTGATCGGGGGTCTCAGTTTGTGTCCAAGTTCTGGAAGGCGTTTTGTGCACGGCGGGGGATGCATTTGTCGTTCTCATCGGCTTTTCATCCTCAGACCAATGGTCAGACGGAACGAATGAACCAGAGCTTGGAGACATATCTCCGGTGTTTTGTGTCAGAGAACCAGGAGGACTGGGCTTCTTTCTTACCTCTGGCAGAGTTTGCTCTTAATAATAGGCGGAGCGAGTCCACTGGTAAGTCCCCGTGTTTTGGGGCATATGGTTTTCACCCCCAGTTTTGTACTTTCAATAGGGGGGGCTCTTCGGGGGTTCCTGAGGAGGAACGATTTTCCTCATCACTCGCTTCAGTATGGAGAGGGGTGCTGAAGAATCTGAATACTATGGGGAACCGATACAAACGTATGGCTGATAGGAGGAGAGTGTCTGGTCCGGACCTAAGTGTGAACGATCGGGTATGGTTGTCTACCAGGAATATAAAACTTAAGGTTCCCTCCTGGAAACTGGGTCCCAGGTTCATCGGGCCGTACAGAATCAGTTCTATAATTAATCCGGTGGCATTCCGTCTTGACCTCCCCCCTACGTTTAAAATTCACAACGTGTTCCACAGATCGTTGCTTAAGAGGTATGTGGCGCCGGTGGTACCGTCACCTTTACCTCCCCCTCCAGTGGTGGTCAATGGTAACTTGGAGTTCCAGGTATCGAGGGTCATCGATTCACGCTTTAATCGCCGGTCCCTTCAGTACCTGGTTCATTGGAAAGGGTATGGTCCTGAGGAGAGGATGTGGGTTCCTGCGTCGGATATTAACGCAGACCGATTAGTTCGGGCCTTCCAAACGACTCACCCGGATAAACCTGGCCCTGAGGGTCCGGAGGCCCCTCGTAGAAGGGGGGGTACTGTCACGGGTGTGTCGCCACGAAGATCGTCACGATTACACAGCCTGACTTCTCGCAGCTGACTTTTTGGTGCTTTGTGTTTTTCGGCAGTGAGAGAGTTAATTCTCTCTCTCTCTGTGCTAGACGAGGTCCAGCTTCGCCCAGCTGCAATCAATGCTGCTGTAGTGAGACTCCTTCAAATGCCTGCTGGTCTGTTAGGGAAGTGTCGGTGAAAGCATTTCATGCAGACTAACAGAGCGGATCGTGGTATTTGGAGTTTCAGAGATAAGTGTATTCGGAGAGTTTTTTCCCTTCCTCGCTTTATCATTTATCTCCTTTCCCGTTGGTGTTCCCTCTGTTGTAGTTGTGTAGTTTTTGTATGCAAGGTGGTTTTGGTTTTTCCCTTGTACTGTCTCGTTCGTCTAAGTACTGTGTGTGGGCATATTATTACTTGTCCCCTTTTGTTGTGATCGGGGTCCTTCTCAGGACTAGATTACTTAGGTGCAGGGATCCTCAGGAGGTAGGGGTTACGCTGGCGGCCTGGACCTCTGTACCTTTAACAGTACCTCCAGGTTGAGGGATTAGTCAGGGCCCCAGCTTAGGGTCAGCTTAGGCCCCCTACCTCCAGTATACAGAGACAGCGTGACAGGTGGGCAGCGGAGCTGCCGGGTTGCAAGTCATGGCACTGGCGGTGGTTGCTGGTGGAACAGTCAGAGTATCCAGGCGAGAATTGACATTCCGCAGGTGACCCAGGATGGACTCCTGTTGGAACCTCTGACGGGACAGTTCATGACAGAGGTCCGAGAGCGAGGGAGCTTGGGTGCCACCGGGTTCCATGGCCCGAGCAAACTGTAACGGGTCTGGGAGGCGGAACCTCTGAGCTACTATACAAGGGGGCGGTCCTTGTAAGGGAGCGGGTGGCGACCAGGCAGGCAGTCACAGCAGGTGACCGGGACAGTCTCTGGGTGTACGGGCAGGAGGTCACGGCAAGTGACCGGGACAGTCTCTGGATGAACGGGCTGGAGGTCACGGCAAGTGACCGGGGCAGTCTCTGGGTGAACGGGCTGGAGGTCACGGCAAGTGACCGGGGCAGTCTCTGGGTGAACGGGCTGGAGGTCACGGCAAGTGACCGGGGCAGTCTCTAGGTAAAGGGTAGGTACGACCTGTGATGGCTGAACCTCCAGGTAGGCTAGCAAGGCAGATGGAGGATGTGTGCTCCCAGGTGAGCAAGTGAGAGTCTCTGGAATAGCAGGTGGTCACAGCACGTGACGGCGAAGCCTCTAGGTAGGCAAGCAGGCAGGTAGCGGAGAAGCGCTCCCAGGTGAGCGGGCAAGAGTCTCTGGAATAGCTGGTGGTCACAGCACGTGACGGCGGAGCCTCCGGGCAGGCAAGCAGGCAGGTAGCGGAGAAGCGCTCCCAGGTGAGCGGGCAAGAGTCTCTGGAATAGCTGGTGGTCACAGCACGTGACGGCGGAGCCTCCGGGCAGGCAAGCAGGCAGGTAGCGGAGGAGCGCTCCCAGGTGAGCGGGCAAGCTGGTCCATAGACAGACTGACAGGAGTAGAAAGGCAGACCGTCGGACCTCAGGCTAGCAAGCAGGCAGGTAGCTGATGTGCGCTCCCAGGTGAGCGGGCAAGCTGGTCCTTAGACAGACTGACAGGAGTTGTAAGGCAGACCGTCGGACCTCAGGCTAGCAAGCAGGTAGCAGGAATAACAGGCAGGAAACAGACAGCAAACTGGCAGGACTCTGGCAGGAATCAGGCAGGTAACTGGCAGGTAACTGGCAACGGGACCTGAGGGCTGAAGCAGAGTAGAACAGTGCAACAACATTGCTCGGGCACCTCCATTTTGGAGGAGGTGCCTTATATATGGTGAAGTCCTCCGGCCATTGGCCGGGGACTCCTTAGGACGGCGCGCGCGGCCCCTTTAAGAGGAAGGGAGAGCGCGCGCGCGCGCCCTAAGCACAGTGGCCGGGAAGGAGCGCGCGCTGCCAGCAGAGCGGGAGGAGGACGCCGGGCACGGAGCAGGGAGGTGAGTGGAACAGCGTCCCTGCCTAGCAGAGGGCAGGGACGCCGGCGCTACATACTTCAATTATTAACAACCTCGTCAAAAAAATAAATAAATTAAAAAAAAAAATATATATATATATATTTCATACTTACCTTAAAAATCATGTTGCAGGTCTTTTTTACCGTAAACCAAATGTCATAAAATCAAAACCCAAAAAACAATGGCGGAACTGTCTTTTTTTTATTCACCATTTCACCACATGTGGAATACTTTTTCCCTTTTTTTCAGGACTTTGTATGGTAAAATGAATGGTGTCATTTAAAATTACAACTTGTCCCGCACAAAACAAGCCTTCTTATGGCTACGTTGATGGAAATAGAAAAAAATGTTGTTACTCTCAAGACAAGAAGGAAAAAACGAAAGTGCATAACTGAATAATTGCCAGGGAGGAAATGGATTAAAGGGAACAAGTCTGCAGTGATTTGCATACAAGCAGTCTAGTTGGAATGTGACCGGGAGTATGCAAATCGCATACATGCGCTTACATCACCGCCCGCTCCCCGCGCTGGCACAGGAGAATCTTCACAGTGTGCAGTGCACGCACTGGGAAGCTTCACAATACTGCAGTCACATGGAGTGACTGCAGACCTGTACCCGGATAAGTTTGACCAAAATTTGTAAAATTCTGCAATAGACAGCAGTAGAGATTGTAAACCCATGAGGGCATGGTCCTCTCCCTCTCCGTACCAGTCTGTCAGTTTAATGAATTTTATGTACAGTATGTTTCATATGTTATGTGTATTGTCACAGTCACTGGCAAAGTACTGGAGGAGAGATATGTATCACTGAGGTTATTAGCTTCAGTGATATCAACCTAGGAAACCACTCCAGCACACTAAGTGCTCAGAGGGGTAAATCGGCTATGTTTAGGGCTAGGTTGAGTGAACATCTGTAGAGTGAGTGGGAGGCTGTTCACCATATCTCCACCCCAGGGTGCAGTCCAGAGGATAAATAGGATAAATACACAGCTTTCTGGCTCATTCATTGTTGGGTTTGTCTGGAGATGAGATCTCCAGAGCTGTGTTTTCATGATAAGGAAAGCTGAACCTTTTGTTGTTTGTTCCTGAGCGAACGAATCCCCGCAGTAACACAGACTGTGCCATACATTATGTTTTTATTTTTCCATTAGGCCAGAAAGGCTGTGCTTGTTTTGCTAACGCTGCACTGGTTTATGCTGTACTTTTAATAAACCATAATAAACGCTAATCTTAGACACGTAGTATATATAACACATTGTGTTTGTAATTATTCATTATTTGAATTCCATACTACCATTGCGGACATCATAGGACTCCATCGTCAACCATAGATACATAAACAAAACAAGAAAAACAACGATAGAGGAGCCCACAAAATTGTTGGAAAAGTACTTAACATCATTATTTATTGAAAAAATATCAGGGATCAGACAATAACAGGAATTAGTGCGGTAAAAAAGAATAAAGATTAAAAAAAGCACCACAAAAACCCTCTCCACATAGCCACCTCCAAAACTGGACTAAATATGGCACAACATTATATGATTATTTAGAACTGCTATCATCATGTCGAATATTATGCAGCCTCATCCTAACATTGCCAGAAAGGTATGTATATGTATTGGTTCCCTACAGTCAATATATAATGCACTATCAATATAATTTTATACAAAAAATATATATATATTCCCCATCATCATACACCACCTATATGGCTGTGGGTGGCTGGCCAGGTCAGTGGGCAGCAGTGGGCATAGATAAGTGTTATTTCATTGTTTTAATGTAAGTGTTGTCTGTTTACATATCTCAGACAACCCCTTTAAGGCCATGGCCCCACTATCAGTATTTGGTCAGTAATCGGTCAGTATTATTTCTCAGGAGTGGGAGCCAAAACCAGGTGAAGAACAATCAGAGAAAAAGTATAATAGAAACAAGTCACCAATTCTGCATTTGTCACCCACTCCTGGTTTTGGCTCCCACTCCTGAGAAAAAATACTGACCGAATACTGACCAAATACTGATAGTAGGGGCTGTGGCCACAGACCTAAACTAAGCTGCATCCAGAGATTAGAAAAGCAAATTTTGACTGTTGACAATTATACTAGAACCAAACCCTGTGCCATAAATGTCAAACATAATTGTCCACTGTGACAAAAAAAATACATAACGCATCGATAAAAGAAATATTATGTGATTACTGACCTAAAATGCACTGAAAACAGATCAGTCATCAGAGATCACAATAGAACCGCATACATAAATAACTAAATCTCTTTGACCTGATCTAAATGGACTTGATGAGGTGGGTGTACTTGCTTTAAAAAATCCTAGTCAGAATGCCAATAGTTCCTAATCGTTAAAGACCATAGGCAAAAAAAAACAACCATTAAACTTTATAGCAGTGCTTTCTTTAACCTGAATTTTTTTCTTTAAGTAATATCTCATGCGTTCATTATTACCTGATCACAACATGGACATTTATGTTTCATTGTTACTTGTACTAAAAAACATCTCCCAACGTATTTGTACTAAAGCAGATCAGTCACAAGATTTCACAATATAAACTTCATACATTATTAAATAGGTTTGTTAGACTCGATGGAACTGTTGTACTTACTTCGAAAAATCTACGTCAGAATGGCTGTATAATCCTGATATTAAGAGTTCAAGTATATGCATTCTCCAGTTACCCAGCCTGACTGACAGCTGCAGCTGGTACTGAGCAGTGTGAGATCTCAGCTGCAGCAGCAGGGAGGAGGGACACTGAGGAACTGTCAATTAAACTAGGTGGGAAGAAATGGTGTTAAAATTTCTTAGAGGACTATACAGCCATTCTGACTTGGATTTTTTTTTAAGTAAGTACACCAGCCTCATTAAATCTAAGAGAACTACTTATTAATGTGTGCAGTCTGTATTGTAAATTTTGATTGCAGAACCACTTTAAAGGGGTTGTATCATAATGGAAGTTATAGACAGGTTAGGCGATTGTTGAGGGTCCTAGAGGGAGGACCCTACTGATGCAGAAACTGGGGCTCTGGAGAGCTCCATTTGAATAAAGTGATGCGCACCTCCGCTCCATTCACCTCCTGTCATGCAAGGTGAGGGAAGGAGCAAGTGTACAATGATGGTAAGACGGGGAAGGGAGCCCAACAACTAGGGTAATGGGGCGTGGAGACCCCTAGGCAGATCTAATATCACCCTGATTCCCCTGTCGTCATTACATAGGTTCTGCACCTATCACCGAGCAGGAAACCTAATCCCTGAAAGTCCCTAGAGCTAGGACCTACGTAGGGAGGGGATGGGGTGAACACTAGTCAGGCCCCACTGTAACAAAAGACAAAAAGGTAAACAAACAAAGGGGATACACTTAGCTTGAGAAGACACCAGAGAGATAACTCAAACTGTCCTCTAAGGGAAGTCCAAGAAGAATCTAGCCAACTACTATTACTCCAGGTATGGACAGAGGAACATAGAATTATCACCGGCGACTCCCTGGAGACACTGAGAGTTTTTAACTACCAAACAAGGGTGTGTCAATTAGCAGCAGAAGGTTTTGGTCGCTGCTGGGTTCTAAAGAAAGAAGGATATCACTACATTACAGAGATGAGAGGATCAAGAAGGCGTCAGCAATGCCAAGCGCAGTGACCTTCTACAGCCGGATCCAGAGGGATTGTCTGTAACACTTGATACATCCGTGACACCTCCTATTGGGCTGCCAGAGTACTCTCTTGGGCTACCTTTGCCAGACCCTTAGACAATGAATAGAGCAGTGGTCACATCCACTCCAAATCTCTCCTTTGGCAATACCAAGGGCTTAAATCTATGGGCAAATTTATTGAAAAATCACCAAGTATTGTATACATATATGGCAAGGATTTGTAGCAAAATCATAACAACTTGTAACAACTTTGTCCTAAATAAAGCGGGAAAAGTAACATTTCATGGACCTTTTCAAGCATTTGGGGAAGAGAGATGGATCCTGATGGGTTTAATATCCAAACTTCTCCCTATTTTTTTTATTACTTGGTAACAATAATATTTGTTCCTTTCTAAAATATTGAGTTTGATAGGGGAATAGATTGTGTCCATTCATTCTCGTCGGGGGGAGTGCAGCGCTTGGCAGACCCATAGGGATGACCGGAGCTGTGGTTCAGCATGCGCACTAACACCCCGTTCTGCTGATCGGTGCAGGTTCCAGCTGTTGGACGACCATCGATCAATAAGTTACCACCTATACTGTAGACAGGTGATAACTTGTTTCCACCTGACAACCACAGATTATTACTGGCAGAAGATGAGTATGCCAGTGGATTTGTAGGCAGCAGATGAGGGAGGTCTGAGGAAGGGGGGGATATAAAGAGCCAGGAAATGCAGCAAGTATGTACTAGTCTACGTCTCCTCAGGGCACGGCCATTGTTCCCAGCACCGCACAGAGAACACAACAGGGTGGGAAGGAGAGAAGAGAAAATACAGAAGAGTTTACATACACGATCCTCTTTTGCAGATCCTAAGGACATAGATAGATCCACAGAAAAAAGGCCGCACTCCAAAAATGAATGCAAAATATAAGGCACTTATAGTTCATAAATGGGAAAATAAAAGGCCATTAAATTATTCACTATTGTTTGAAATGCTGTCTACTATTTTATGGACCTACATAATAATAGATATGAGATAGATAAATAAATAATAGATATATATGAGAGAGATAGACAGATAGATAATAGATAGATGGATAGATAGATCGATATATGTATAGAAGATAGATAGATAGATAATAGAGATAAATAGATAATACATAGATAGAAGATAAATAATAGATAGATATATAGATAGATGATAGAAGATAATAGATAGATAAATAGATAATAGATACATAGATAGATAGATAATAGAGATAAATAGATAATACATAGATAGAAGATAAATAATAGATAGATAGATAGATGATAGAAGATAGATAATAGATAGATAGATAGATAGATAGATAGATAATAGAGATAAATAGATAATACATAGATAGAAGATAAATAATAGATAGATATATAGATAGATGATAGAAGATAGATGATAGATGATAGATAGATAGATAGATAGATAGATAGATAGATAGATAGATAGATAGATAGATAGATAGATAGGAAATACAAATACAGGTAATATGTATCTCTGGAATATCTTTATACTCACATCAATCTGTACATATCTGTTTGTAAATCCCTGATAGATGGGTACAGATATAACCGGATAGGATCAGAAGAAACGTATAAATGTGACAGGAAGAAACAGATAGATGTATATAACTATGAATAGACAGAATATATGCGCATATCCGCAGTAGTGTGGATTGTAGATCGTAAGCTCTTACGAGCAGGATTGTCATTACATTATTTTTGCTTTAATTATTGTATTATCTTTAGCTATGTTACTTATGACTGTTGTATATGAACCTCTGAATTGTAAAGCGCTGCAGAATATGTTGGCGCTATACAAATAAAGATTATTATTATATTATTATTATATTTGTCCATTTGTAGTGATCCATGCCCATGCCACAGACTCCATTTAGATGTATGAAACTGATTTTAATCACTATTGCAGGCAATACTGAATTGTTATTTGGAGGCACCAGTCCTAACACCATCGTCAGCGATCGCAGCGTATTGATGTAGTAGCAGCGTGAAGTAGCAGAATGTGAATAATGTCTCAGGTCAGGGGCGTTTGAGAAATTAGGTTTCTCCTTTTATTGTCTGCTCTGGATAATTCAATTAATTACTGTGTGAGTTCCTGTGTAGCGATTAGCTGGTCTTGTATATTAGTAATCAATCTGGGAAATAGATCACTTGTCCTTACATTATACATGTATATATACGGCGGGTGACATAAGAATTGAACACGTCACCAATTTTCTAAGTAAATATACTGTATTTCGCTTGTATGCTGTAGGACTAAAATTTCCCTTCACCAAAATTTAGGAACCAAGGACCTGCCCTGAAAAAGAACTGCACAGCATTATCTATATCTACCCCGGACGTTACAGCGGGCACAATGCAGTCAGGCGGTAACGTTTCCCTGGCATTCACCAAACCCAGACTTGTCCATCAGATGCAAGATAGAGAAGTGTGATTGCTCCAGAGTGCAGTTGTGGCGGCTTTACACCACTCCATCCGACGCTCGGCATTGTGCTTGGTGATGTAAAGCTGCATGTAGCTGCTCGGCCATGAACCTCCCAGCGGGGGCGCAGTTTTTGTATTCATGTTAATCCCAGATTAGTTTTGAACTATGCAGTTATGGAGACAGTAGAGTGTTGGTGAGTTTTATGCAATCTGCTCCTCAGCAATCTCCCTCTGTAACATTGTGTGGTCCCCACTTTGTGACTGAGTTGTTGTGGCTCCTAATTGCTTCCATTTTTTTCAATAATACCAATCACAGGTGATGGTGGGAATATTTAAGAGGGAAGAAATGGTATGACCGGATTTGTTACACCGGTGGCTCCTATTGCAGGACTGCGCTGGTATCAGTGAGCTCTGCACCACCAGCCGGTCTGCAACACATTAGTAAAAGCAGATAGCATGGCGAGGGGCCAGAGGTTATACACCGGGGGCGAAGAGTATAGACCAGGGCGAAGGGTCAGATGTTATAGACCGGGGCGAGGAGGCAGAGGTTATACATCCGGGGCTAGAAGTTATATACTGGGGGCAAGGGGCTTGATGTTATAGATCAGGGGAGGAGGAGGGTGACGTATACTGCCTGAAAGGCCGTAGAGCGCTTCCGGTTCCATCTAAAGAGTCGGAGGGTAGAGCAGAGTGCAAATTACCTACAGAAGGAAAAGTGTGCTGAAATAGAAAGAGATCCCAGAGTGAGTAAAATAAATGACGAAATACAAAATAATGGATTAAGTACGTACTGTTAGAGAATATGAAAAAGAAACAGAAGATAGGTGCAGAGTAAAGAACATAAACAGCAGAGAGATAAACCCTAGCTGGTCTTTCACTGACTGGCTTAAGCTACAGCAGTATGGCTGAACATTCAAAAGAGACTATTACCAGCAGGAAATACCAGCATGGGGGGGGGGCAAAGTATATAAAGCCGCACCCAAAAGGTGATAGGGCAGACAAATGAGTAAATGAAAGCACCTGTTACACTAAAAAGACTGAAGCAAGGATAACAGAAAGTAAACACCCGGAGAAAAGGTGTAACTGCTGTGGCTCAGTGGACAGAAAAGCTGAGCACAAAGCACAAGCTCAAGGGTTCGAACCCAGACGCATGACAGCTGGATGTTATACACTGGGGGAGAGGAGCTGGATGTTATAGACTGGGGGCGAGAGGCTGGATGTTATACACCGGTGGAAAGGGGACGGATGTTATACACCGGTGGAAATGGGATGGATGTTATACACCGGTGGAGAGAGGACGGATGTTATACACCGGAGGCCGGATGTTATACACCAGGGGAGAGGGGCTGGATGTTATAGACTGGGGGTGAGGGGCTGGATGTTATAAACTGAGGGCACTGGGGCCGAATGTTATACACCGGGGGAGAGGGGCTGGAAGTTATAGACTGGGGGTGAAGAATTGGATGTTATACACCTGGGGCAATGGGACCGAATGTTATACACCGGTGGGAATAGGACTGAATGAAAAACCTGAATTAAATGATTAAGTGGTGTCCAAGTATTTGGTCCATGTATAAATGTGCACACTGCGTGCTTCTATTCCCCTAATTCTCACATTTCCTGAACGTCATCCTATTATCATCATCACTATTATGTGTGGACACAGTAAGCCGTTGTGGTGTTGTCTCCAGTTTGCACTTCCTTTTTTTCTCATTTCACAATAACCGATGTTAGTTACATCTGGTCTTTTTTGACTATATTAGGGCACAACGTTATTGGGTCAGACTGTGACTGCCCTTTGTTACTCCCTAATCCATAGCTGTAGACAGGAGAGAAAATGGTCAGAACATATTAAAATAATAATGTAGGAAAGATACCAAAAATTCTTCTATATATTATCATTTGTGCTCTGGGATGATATAGTTGATGTGTGGTTGCTATATTGGGTGCAGGACAGGTGTGTGATGGCCAGGGATGGACATTTCATGGGTGCCAGCTGTGCAGCCGTACAGTGGCCCAAGACATAAGGGGGTCCACATACACCTCCAGAGCAGTAAGCCGCTTCTGTCACTGTTCTGGCACATGGGCCCCCTTCTATCTGAGTCCACCCCTGGTGTTGTCTTCACGTTGCTAATGATGGAGTTACTAAGCCTTCTGTGTGTGAGCGTTTGCTCTTGTGTTGGATACACTGCAGGTATTCCATCCAGACTTGCTGGCAGAACATCCGCGTTACAGTAGGAGCGGAGTAGATGACATTTTCTGCTAGTGAATCTGCAGCGGATATTTGTGGGATCTGAGCATATGAATACGGTGCAGATTTTCACCATGCATTTCACTCTTCACAATGCAGAGGGTGAAATTCACAGCAAATTGACGTGTAACACATAGAAAAGGAACATTAGTGTGAACATACCCCTTGGCTATGCTTTAAAGGATCCATGATGGATATGATGTATCCATTCTCATCAATTCTTTTTCCAGATTTTAAAGAGGATTTGTAAGCTTTATATTATTGATCATTTATACTCTCTATAAAATAACAATTTGGGAGAATCTTTTCATTAAAGGGTTACAAATCTGCAGTTCTAGAAGGCTACAAGTCTGCAGTTACTCTATGTGACTGCAGACTTGTGAATCCTCACATCGGGCACACTATGTGCTGTGAGGATTCTCTGGTGCCGACGCCGGGAGCGGGCGGTCATGTGACATCAAGTGTGCGATTTGTATACTCCTAGCCACATTCCAACTAGACATGTCTGGCCTCGCTCAATACACTTGTATAGAGCAAGACCGTGCCCATCTAGTCGGCACATAACCGAATGTATGCAAATCACCTACTTGCGGTCACGCGCCCACAGCTTCTGAAGTCGGCACCGGAGAACCCTTACAGCACGAAGTGCGTGTGATGTGAGGATTCACAAGTCTGCAGTCACAGCGAGTAACTGCAGACTTGTAGCCTAAAGCTGGACAACCCTGTTAAAGTCCTATAATGTGCCTCCTTATGGAAACCTATAAATTAATTGACAAATGGATGTTTGTCAATTTATGCTTGTCAAGGGGGTCTGTAATTTCATAGTCGGATCCTAATATGTGTATACAGGTGCATCTCACAAAATTAGAATATCATCAAAAAGTAAATTTATTTCAGTTCTTCAATCCAAAAAGTGAAACTCATATTATATAGAGTCATTACAAACAGAGTGATCTATTTCAAGTGTTTATTTCTGTTAATGTTGATGATTATGGCTTACAGCCAATGAAAACACAAACGTCATTATCTCAGTAAATGAAAATAATTACCAAAAAACACCTACAAAGGCTTCCTAAGCATTTAAAAAGGTCCCTTAGTCTGTTTCAGTAGGCTCCACAATCATGGGGAAGACTGCTGACTTGACAGATGTCCAGTAGGCAGTCACTGACACACTCCACAAGGTCCCAGAGATCCAATTTTCATTTGGAAATCAATATCCCAGGGTCTGGAGGAAGAGTGGAGAGGCCACAATCCAAGCTGCTGGAGGTCTAGTGTGAAGTTTCCACAATCAGTGATGGTTTGGGGCAGGGTCGGCTCCAGGTTTTTGTGGGCCCCGGGCAAAAGAGTCTCAGTGGGCCCCTTTAACACATACCACGATTCATGATGCACAGATACCGCAGAGAAATATAGGTATAGTACAATGCAAAGATTTCACGTATTACATTACATGAGCGATATCTATTGTAAATTCCACAATAGCTCAGAAACCGGCGACTCGCTCCACACAGTATACTGGCCCCCATAAAACGCTCCATACGGAATACTGGCCCCCATAAAACGCTCCATATGGAATACTGGCTCCCATATAACGCTCCATACAGAATACTGGCCCCCATAAAACGCTCCATACGGAATACTGGCCCCATATAACGCTCCATACAGGATACTGGTCCCCATATAACGCTCCACACAGGATACTGCCCCCCATAAAACGCTCCATACAGAATACTGGCCCCCATATAACGCTCCATACAGAATACTGGCCCTCATAAAACGCTCCATACGGAATACTGGCCCCCATATAACGCTCCATACAGGATACTGGTCCCCATATAATGCTCCATACAGGATACTGGCCCCCATAAAACGCTCCATACGGAATACTGGCCCCCATATAACGTTCCATACGGAATACTGGCCCCCATATAACGCTCCATACAGAATACTGGCCCCCATAAAATGCTCCGTACAGGATACTGGCCCCCATATAACGCTCCGTACAGGATACTGGTCCCCTTATAACGCTCCATACAGGATACTGGCCCCCATATAATGCTCCATGCAGGCTGTTCTCCCCACATAATGACCTATGCAGGCTGTTCCCCCCCTTATAATGCCCCATGCAGGATGTCACCCCCCATATAATGCCCCATGCAGGATGTCACCCCCATATAATGCCACATGCAGGATGTCCCTTTCCCCCTCATATAATGCCCCATGCAGGATGTCACTTTCCCCCACCATATAATGCCCCATGCAGGATATGACCCCCCCTCCTTATAATGCCCCATGCAGGATGTCACCCCCCATATAATGCCCCATGCAGGATGTCACCCCCCCCATATAATGCCCCATGCATGATGTCACCGGCCCATATAATGCCCCATGCAGGATGTCACCCCCCCATATAATGCCCCACGCAGGATGTCACCCCCCCATATAATGCCCCATGCCTCCATACATTTAAAAAAAAATCAAATACTCACCTCACTCCTCATCTGCTGCTGACGCTCAGCTCTGGGCTCCAGCGTCGGCTGGCATCTTCCCGCTCTGCGCCGCCTGTGACGGCTCAGGGGAGGGCGCAATGGAAAGACGTCACACACCGCGCCCTCTGACCTGAGACGTAACAGGCAGCACACAGCAGGAAGACAGCGGATCTGCGGAGGCACGGTGAGAGTTAAGTATCCGGCTGCTGGGGCCCTGAGCAAGCGGGGGAGAAGGGCAGGCGCTGGCACTGCTCTCCTCCGTCCATAGCTCAGCGGGGTGCGCGACCGTGAGTGGGCCCCCTGCCTGCTCAGGACCCCGGCACTTGCCCGGGTGCGCTGGGTGCTGACACCGGCCCTGGTTTGGGGAGCCATGTCATCTGCTGGTGGAGGTCCACTGTGTTTTATCAAGACCAAAGTCAGCGCATTCGTCGACCAGGAAATGCTTCCCTCTGCCGACAAGCTTTTTGGAGATGAAAATGTCATTCTCCAGCAGGACTTGGCCCCTGTCCACACTGCCAAAAGTACCAATACCTGGTTTACACACAACAGTATCACTGTGCTTGATTGGCCAGCAAACTCGCCTGACCTTAACTCCATAGAGGATCTATTATAGAGAATCTATGGGGTATTGTCAAGAGGAAGATGAGAGACACCAGACCCAACAATGCAGACGAGCTGAAGGCTGCTATCAAAGCAACCTGGGCTTCCATAACACCTCAGCAGTGCCACAGGCTGATCGCCTCCATGCCACATTGCCGCATTGATGCAGTAATTGATGCAAAAGGAGCCCCGACCAAGTATTGAGGGCATTTACTGAACATACATTTCAGTAGGCCAACATTTCGAATTTTAAAAACATTTTTCAAGCTGTTGTTATAAAGTATTCTAATTTACTGAGATAATGACTTTTGTGTTTTCATTGGATGTAAGCCATAATCATCAACATTAACAGAAATAAACACTTGAAATAGATCACTCTGTTTGTAATGACTCTATATAATATATGAGTTTCACTTTTTGTATTGAAGAACTGAAATAAATTAACTTCTTGATGATATTCTAATTTAGAGAGAAGCACCTGTATATAAGTAATGCCCAGATGTCAATTTATGTACATTTCCAGGAGTAATAACAGAGGAATTGTGAAATACAAAGATCTAAGACAAGAAGCTCGACCACAGTTATTGTGCTGGGAGTAAAAGCATTTACAAGAACAGAAATATCAGGTGTAGGGATGAGCAGACTTGTGGATGTTTGGGTTCTGGTACCAGACCCGAACTTTATGCCAAAGTTTGGTTCGGGTAACAGAAGTGTACCCAAACTTCAACCAGGAGCTGAACCCCGTTGAAAATGGGGACCCGAACTTTGCTGGAATAAAATCTCCTTCTCTCTTTCTCTCCAACGGACTTCCCCTGGAACTCCGAACATTGCAACGAACTTCCGGGTGAAGTCCATGTTCGGCGTTTAGCCCCGACACTAACTATCCGGTATGAAACCCAAACTTTAAGTTTGGGTTCACTCATCTCTAATCAGGAGAGCTGACAGGTAAATAGAGGTTGTAAAGGATTGGCCAGTATATAATTTTTTATTGGATGTTACTTACATTAATCAGGCATCAAATGAGAAGAAAAACTTGAGTGTGAATAGATCTTAATCCACCAACAAACGCTCACTATCCAATTTACTGCTACATTGTAGGACTCAGCCTTATTCCCTGATACTTTGTATCCTACAACAATCTCCCAGTCTCGGTCTCACAGACTGATGTGCTATGACTGGAGCTAGAAGTCTGGGAAGGATCCGTTAATTGCAGCCTTGACTATGTGTGATTTGTCGTGTTTTGTGTGATGGTGTCTCCATGTCTCGGATGCTTGTACGAGTTGGAACTCGCTGGATATCGGAGATAATTTAGTGATGTCCTGTTCTGCACTTTCCGCTCGTACACTTCGCCGCTAATCTTGTACTAACCTAGAAAAAGCACTATATTATAGTATTACGTGCCAAGGCTTTGTCTGCGATCACAAGGTTTATTCTGACAAATAGATGCCTTCCTCCTGTTATTAAATGGGTGCGACATTCATCACGTGGAGAGGATGTAAAGGCTTAGTCGTCCCATCAGCTGTGGCTTATAAGCAATAATAATACAGCGTGTGCTTATATGCGTGCAAATGTGGGCTCAGTATACACCCATAAGCAATATTTAAGGCCCCTATACATATTAGATGAAAGTCAATTGAACCCTACAATTTCAGAAGAATTGGATGACCATTTGATGTGTATGGGGGCCACCTGTCTCTCCCCCAACAGATGATATCATGGGAGAGGAGGATCGGGTAATTTTAACATTTGATGATTTTTATTTTAGGGGAGACAAGATGCTTCCATAGGAATCAGTCCATTGGTTACTTCTCTCTCCCCATTGAAAATAAATACACACTCGGCCGAGCTGAGCGTTCTTGTGTATGGGGAAGTCGGGAGAGATAACTGTATGTCAAATGAACGTTTAGCCAACAGCTATCTAATGTATATGGTCAACTTCAGGGAGGACACATCATTGGTGCAACCTGTGCGGCCGCACGGGGGCCCAAGAGGTAAGGGGTCCATTTATACCTCCAAAGAAGGTGCAATTTTGCATTTTTGGGAGATCTTGGGCTGCAAAGGGCCCATATTTTCTTGAGGGAGCAGGAGGAGAGGTGGGAGGACACTTCAAGATGGACGTGTCGTTCCAGTAGTTTTGAGGCATAGGGGAGAAGTGATATGGGGCGATAGCTAGACACAGAGGATGGGTCAAGTGCAAAGGTGGTGAGATGTGATCTGGAGAGAAAAGAGGAAAGTTGATCTTCCGTAATGGCGGAGAAGTTGGTTTTGGAGGAGGTGGGCTGAGTATTTATGAGGAGGGGCTGTGGTGACTGTAGTTTGAACTTCGCTATCTCCGGCAGACCCATAGAGAAAGAAAGGAACGAGCCCTCACCGATCCTCAAATTATTACTAATCCTTAGCATAGGTGATAACTTGTAATGAAGGGAATAACCATTTATGTGGCTTTGAAATAAATAATAATATATAAATACAATAATATAAGAACTGAACTATATATAGAGAGAGGGAGAGAGATACAATTCATGTAGCACATACCTAAGAAGAAATCACTAATACTCCTTCTTGTAAAGAGAAGGCTCCATAATGAATCTATAGCATAAGACTATGGCCATTAGCAGCTTTACATCACTACATCACAGGATGAGTCCTGTCATTTATCACCTGCAGACATAACTTGCCAATAATAGTCCATATTCCTGAAGCAAAAAAAAAAACAGGGACATGTTGCCAATAGGGATGAGCGGACCCGTGGAAGTTCGGGTTCTGGTAGTCGACTCGAACTTTAGTGCAAAGTTCGATTCAGGTGTCACAACTGTACCCGAACTTGAACCAGAACCCGAACCCCATTGAAAACAATGGGAACCCGAAGTTTGGATCTGTAAAAAAAATCTCTCTATCTCCTTTTCCAGAACTCCGAACATTGCAGAGGACTTCCGGGGAAAGTCCGTGTTGGGCGTTTAGCACCGGACACTAACTGTCCAGTACAGACATCAAATTTTTCTAGACATCTCTAGTTGCCAATCATCTCTGGCTGGACATTGCTTGTATCAAGGCTTTACATGAAATCTGACTGTCACATGTACATTCTGGTGTTTTTACACAATATAATTATTAATATTTATTTTAGACTGCCATGCATAAGAAACAGTATATATGTATCACAATGCATAAGTACATGGCATAAGGGAAATAAGAGCGCACTAAACATGACTAAATGAGTAACAGACTGGTACGGAGAGACCACCCTGACCGCGGGGGCTTACAATCTACAAGGGAAGGAGATAGGAGACAGTAGTCCGGGGTAAAAGCTGTTCAAACGGCAGTATTGTCACCGCAGGGTTATCGAAGGTTTTTTTTTTCAGATTTCTCTTGAAGGTATGAAAGTTAGGGGAAGAATCTGAGCGGTTGGGGGAGCACGTTCCAGATGATGGGGGTTGCACTACACATTTGGCAATTTCGACTGATTGCACCAATGGTTGGACAGAAATTAGTTGTATGCTTTCATCCAAGAGGCTAATTGCCGTCGATCTGTAAAAGATTTGCTCTGCTGTGGGGATTTTCCAGCTGATTATGTGACGTCTTAGGTAAAAACAGCCATCTGGACATTATAATAAATTATGCTTTTATTTACACTAAAACAGTATCTGACAACTAGGCCGTACTGCAGTAGTCAGACCGAATGGTTTATGTAAAGACAGCTTGTAAGCCGGCCATATACACAAAATATGGATAACCATTTGTTTGGGCAAAAACCATCTCCAGCCACCAAAAATATGTCATAAGAAATACGGGATAGGCTACCATCAGGCAATACTGGCATGGCTTACTTCCCAAAGCAAGTCCTACATTTCTTAGTAAGGTCGGCCTAAGGCTGGTTTTACACTACTTGGGAGTCAACGAGCAAAGTAAAAGCCCCCATACACATAGACTAATTTCATCCAAACCCGGTAGGATCAACCAGCAGTCCAGTGTTCATGGAGACTTCTAGATTCTCTCCCGACAAATTATGTTGGGGAAAAAAAGGTTCCGGAATGTTGGGTTTCCGGTTTGTTCTCCGGGAGATAAACCTGTGTCAGAGGAGTTCAGAGGAGGTGCACACAGACGTACGAGGGACTCGGGAGAGTGCATGGCCAGCTGAAAGTGGTTATCCTCTTACAGTAAAATTTGATACATATGTAAAAAAAAAACTAAATCGCACTTTACTACCAAGTAAGTGCTGAGTCTCCGCTGCGGCTCCTGGTGTCAGTGATGGGCTGCAGCGCTGACATTATGTTAACAGCACGGCAGCCAGCCATTGAGCTCAGTGGCTTCTACTCATGTAGACGAAATGCACTGCTCAGAGCAGCTGAGGTCACTGATTGGCTGCCACATTATTGATATGACATCAGTGCTACAGCCAATACCTGACACCGGGAGCAGCCGCGGAGATTCACTGCTGGACCCGGGGATGGTGAGCAAAGTCTGTTTTTTTTTTTTTTTTTAAAAACTGCACCCCGGAGACTGGGATATTCAGAAAAGGGACAAAGACTTAGGGCTCATTTACACGGCCATATTTTTGGTCTGAGTGCAGCCCGTGGAAAAAGCAAACAGTAGTCGGAACAATATTATTCAATGGGGCAGAGCGTGTGAAGAAGTTTCTTCCGTAAATCGGATGAGTTTCACTTAAGTCTATGGGTGCGCAAAAAAAAATCAGATGCCGTATGGTGCCGCAGTATAGCATCGGATTTTTACAGATACATTGCAATTCTGTGACATAGGAAATTGTAAATGATTAATAGCGGCTGAGTAAAAAAACGGATTGCACACCGATGACAAGTGAGAAAAAAATCGTCCCACTTTTCTGGATGAAACGCCGACTGAGACTCGTGTGAACCTGCCCTTAAAGTAACTATACGGCACCGGCATGTCCTGGTTATATATTCGCCCAGCATTTAGTTTCCTGGGCAAACAAGTTTGAATAGTGCCACCATGTGTCTATATGTCTGCCATTGACTCCCATGGTAAAATAACATGTTCTCTACAGCACATGAACTTTTGTGGCATCCGATTGTATGGACAGTATGGATTTTTAAATGCTTTAAAAGAGAAAAAAAAAGGTATGTCAGCCAAAAACACGCCAAAAGAACCCTACTAATACTACATAAATATACACTAATAATACACAATATTACACTAATTTGCTGGAGGATTTCCTGACATATACGCCGGAAATGTATCCCAAAGGCCTCATTCAGATGTTCATTTTTTTTTCACATATGATGAAATCGGACCGATAATTCTGATCAGAGTTTGATCAGTGTGGTCCGAGTGTTTTCCGATTTTCTCATATCTGGAGAAATAAAAAAAAAATATTTCCCCACCTTCTTCATTTTGAAAGTCCGTGAAAATCAGACCCCATTTGGATTTCATACAAGTGAGGTCCAATTTTTTCAGGAATCTATTGACTTGCACTGGCGAGTTTGATCCGACCCTTGGATCAAAGTCGGGCATACTCTGAAATTACTCGTGGACCACTCGGTAAGAGGAAAAAATCAGACATATGAATGGCCCCAAGTTTGAAACAATCTCTGAAAAACACAGATCGCCTTCGTGTGCGAAAATCAGACGTCTTAATGAGGCCAAATTCTGTGCGAACAAAGTCTTATATAATACATATTCAGTTTAGATACTTGGTGAGGATATGTTACCAAAGTATTCATTTTTTTCTTCTTTTTTTTTCAGTTTTTATATATTTGAGTAATTGCATTATATAATTCATACTTTATACATTACATACAATTTACATTGGAGGGTAAAGTGGACTTTTATTTTAAGCAATTATTTCTAACAGAAGACTTTTTTCAGGATGAGGATTTATCATTAATACAACTTTTTGCTTCCAAACATTGAGATATACGGCTGATATAATATTTTTTTCCCCCAGATATTTTTAAGCTTAGATACACTATATGGTCATATGCCACCTGCAGATGTATTAAATATATTTTAAGACAATCTATACAGTAATAAAGAGCGTTACTTGTGTCCATAGAAGCCCCCTCCTCCTGAAATTCACTGCCCGTGAAGACGAAGAAAAAAACAAAAACCTCTATGCTGTTTTCCTAATGATTTTTTTCCATGTGCATCAAGTGGAAAAAAGCACATTAGGGCCCTTGCAATACAAGGATTTTTTTCCCCAAAGGCACAGCATGATCAAGCTCTTTCTGTATTACATTGTGTGAGGGTTCTCCTCAATGGGAAGAATCCAGCCACAGCTATTCCCAAAATATTCCCTGGGAAGAGCGTGAAGGTTTTACACCACTTGGATTAGTAAGTATAAATTTACTAGAAATACTAAATATTTTGGTGAACTGCATTAAAATAAACAAATAAATAAAATAATAATAAATAACAAAAAAAAAGAAGAAAACTAAAATCAGTTCTTCAAACTATTCTTCATTTTCAGCAAATTCAGTTCAAATGAACATCTGCACTGGATGCAAGTAGAAATATTATATATTTGGCTTTTTAACCTAAAATATAAATTTCAGGCTCCTAAATGTCAGAAAGGAATCTCCAGTTAAATTAGTTCAAGCCACTAAAGGGTCCGTTCTGCTCTCAGCACAGGGCGACCACTTGTCTTCTACTTTTTTTTGGAGAATTAACAGTAAATAGTTTTAACCCATTTATTTATTTATTTTTTAAGGGTGGGATAATTTTTTTTAACAAGTGGCATGAAGATGTATTGTATATATTTTAAACAGAAAAAAAAACACATAATATAAAATGTTTTTTTTTTTTTAAAAACATAAAATATAAAAATACCAATAAAATAGTTTTAACCCATTTATTTATTTTATTTTGAAGGGGGAATCATTTTTTTACAAGTGGTATAAAGGTGTATTGTATATATTTTAACTAGTAAAATAAAAAAATATAATATATATATAAAAATACTAATAAAATAGTTTTAACCCATTTATTTATTTTATTTTTTTTAAGGGGGGGTCACTTTTTTAACAAGTGGCATAAAGATGTATTGTATATATTTTAAATGGATAAAAAATACATGATAAAAATTATTTAAAAAAAAACACTATCAAATATAAAAATACCAATAAAATAGTTTTAACCCATTTATTTGTTTTATTTTTTTTGAGGGGGGGTAATTTTTTAACAATTGGCATAAAGGTGTATTGCATATATTTGTAATAGAAAAAAAACAGAATAAAAAAATATTTAAAAAAAAGCCATAAAATAAACACATTTATTAATTTTATTTTATTTTTTGAAGGGGGGATAATTTTTTAACAAGTGGCATTAAGGTATATATATATATATATATATATATATATATATATATATTTTTTTTTTAAAAATCTGAAAAAAAAAGCATAAAAATATGTAAAAGAAAAATATAAAAATACCAATGAAATAGTTTTAACCCATTTATGTGCTGTTTTTTTAAGGGGGTGGATCTTTTTTTTTCAAGTGGCATAAAGGTGTATTGTATTGTTTATACTTTAAATAGAAAAAAATACAAAAATAAATAATAAAAAATATAAAAAAAATTAACATAAAAATACCAACAAAATGTTGACTGCATTTACCTCCCAAAAAAATTAAAAAATAAATTGAGTGAATTATTTAGGCTTGACGCCTAACAAGTCTAGCATTATTCATGGGGAATAGCAAAAAAAAAATAGATTAGGACAATATACACTGTTCGGTCTGGATCTGGTTTATCTTCCCTGGCAACGCAAAGGCAAATATGTTAAAGCCGACACACGTGAATTAGAAAATCATAAAAATGGTGTTTATAATCTTCATGGGAATACGTGGTCTAAATATAGAGAACTGCATGAAAGGATTACCAAATCTGCTTTTTTTTTGTTAGGAAGTGTATTATGTTAAATGTCTTACTAGGGGTCTTTAATCTACTGTTCACTTGTTAAAGATAACAGTGCACCCTACCTTTCACTCAATGGCAAAAAATATTTAACTGTGCATGCTGTCTATTAAATTAATTAGCAAGTAATCATCACACCATGATCTCATAACGTGAATGTAGGACGAGGAAAAAAAAAAAAAAAAAGGGAAAATGTTTAGTTCTCAAATAATCTTTTTTAATATATAACTGGATACTTTTAAGAAAATGAAGAAAATGCAAGAAATCAATTTTTTTTTATCTATGTAACACGTGAAGACAGTTGGAATGGACGCGTCTTCTTTTACCCCCCCCCCCGTATTTATGTGATACGTGTGAATATTCTGCACTTCTTTTCCCTTTTTTTTTTAAATATAAAAGATATATACACGGAAATTTGTAAAATATGTCTTAATGAGATATGGAGGAAAAAAAACCTGTTTCAGACCTGTCTGCTGACAATTACCCTCAGCATCTTGAAGTACTATATTTACAGCATCCTTCTACAGCCGTGATGAGAACACTTAGGCTAAGTGCACACGATGCAGAAATGCTGCAGATGTTTTCCGAGTCTCCCTGGCAGGAAAAACGCATGTGGATTGTACATGCGGATTGTACATGCGGATTGTACATGCGGATTGTACATGCGGATTGTACATGCGGATTGTACATGCGTTTTTCCTGCCAGGGACATGCGGATGTGAAGCGTTCTTCACATGCATTTCTGCATGCGGGTTGACAAGCGCTTTCCAAGAGATTTTAGCATCACTTGGAAAGTGCTTGACAACTTGGTCACACTATATAAATCCATGCAAACAGCATATATAGTGTGACCAAGTTAATAGTTAAAAAAATAATAAAATGGTAAAAAATAAAAAAAACCCATTATACTCACCTTCCGATGGCCCCTGGTGTTTTCTCAGCTGCATCTTGTCTGTTGTATGGGTCGCGGTGGTGTGAAAGGACCTGCCATGACGTCATTTAGTCATGTGAAAGGTCATGCGACGTCAGCGGTCGCGTGACCTGTCACATGACTAAATGACGTCATGGCAGATCCTCACACCACCGTGACCAATACAACAGACCGGACGTATCGCTGAGGAGACCGGGGGCCATCAGAAGGTAAGTATAATCTTTATTTTTTATTTTTAATTCTTTTTTTAACAGTTTCTATGGTACCCGGGTCTGGAGGAGAGTCTCCTCTTCTCCAGACCCGGGTACCATCCGCACATTGAATCGCATAATATCCGCATGTGCACATGTGCTGACATGGATAATATGCGTTTCAATGCAAGTCAATGGCGGCAATTACGCTGCGTGTCCTCAAAATTAATGGACATTCTGCGGATTTTTCCGCAATGATAATCCGCAGCGGAAATTTCCGCAGCATGTGCACAGCACATGCGGCTTATCATTGGGGACCACGGGGCACGTATTACCAAGCTTTGTTTAAGCATTTTCACTGCGGAAGTTCCAAGGCAAAAGCGCTTGAAAAACGCATAGTGGGCACGCAGCCTTATTCCTCTATCTTAGTGGTTAATTACATTTCTTGTATTTCACAATTTCAGCACTTTTTCCTTGGGGAAGTAAAAAGTCATAGGATACTTAGTGAATTGGTGCAAATGGGTAGAACGGAGAGGGAGCAGACATTTCTCCAACAAAGACATTTTTTTTATAAATGCATCTAAGAGTGTTTTATAATTTGGAACAGCTAAATTGCTAATAAAGCCTAGACCTTGAGTCAATTTTCCTTACATTAGGGTGGTCTCTGTAATGTACAATTCAAGGCCGCGGTGTTACATCGCCAGCAAATAAGACATGAATAGAGCGGACCTTCAGCGTGCACTTATTTACTTGGTCATGATAGAAAAAAAACTTTCACTGGTAAAAACAGATGTGTAAATGTCAGATATAATCTATATATTATCTCTTTCTCTTAGGCCTCATCCAGATGTCTTTTATTTTTATTTTTTTTGACGTAGAAAAAAAAAAACAGACCTTTTTTTTTATTTTTTTATCAGATTCCCGATCAGATTTTCATCCATTTTGGGTCTGTTTTTTTTTCTTTTTACCCTCAGTGTAGCATCCGTTTTTTTTTAAATAAATAATTGAAAAAATAAAATAATATAAATAAATAAAATAATCAAGTTCTCTTCCATTAAAGCAAAAAAAACAAGACGTCACCGGGATAACACACAGATGGAACCTGATTTTTTTTCACAGACCTATTGATTCGATAGGGCACGTTTGATCCGCCAATTGGATTAAAAAAAGTCTTATTTTGGAAAATCATTAAAAAAAATCATATGAACAACCTCATAGACTATAATTGGTAGGTGTTCGTGAAAAACGCAAGTCTGAATGGGGTCTTAGGTCAGTGTCATAAGAAAAGTTGTCCGATTTTCATCCAGAAAACTGTCCTTATTTTATGTGCCATACGGTTTTATACATCAACATTTTAAGATGTACATGATCAAATATCTGGGTTAATAATGGCAATGTATCTGTAAAAATCGGATGCAACACAGATGTTCCGTATGGGATCCGATTTCTTTTATTGTGCGCCCGAGACTAGGGAGAAAATAGTGCATGCCGCAAATTTATTTTCCGCCCTGATCAGTCCTGTTGAATGACATTATTCAGCATGCTGTCCGATTTTTACTCGGACATCACATGTCCGTATTATAAGCTCATCTGAACGAGCCCTTAGTGTTAGGACGCTATGTAGTGTCGGACTTGGACTACTTTCACACTTGCGTGCCATTTCGACTGCCCCAAACATTTCGTAAAAAATATAACTTTTTAAATGGAAATATTAAAATACTAGAAATATCAATATTTGTTGATAAATTTGGTAAAAGAAAATGATGTTGCATTAGTTTGCAAATTAGTCAATTTGATGAATCTCTTTTCTAATATAATTGACAAGCCGCATGAATTAATGAGTAATAATAATAATAATAATAATAATAATAATAAAAAAAAAGAATAAAAATAAATTAACTTTTAAGAACAGATTCTCAACAGATCACTGAAATCAGATATCCATGTCTTATATCATTTAGAAAAATGTAAAAAAAAAACCGAAACAGTCACGGTTTATAAAATACAAAACAATCAATGTATGGTATTACATAATAAAAAAGTACCTAAATTATTGGCTGTAGACATGACGCTACTTATTATATTTGAACAGAATAGTCAGACAATAGACTGCCCTCTGCAAACAACCATCTTATCTAAGGAATGTCGCTAGATAATAGGCCTCCAGCAGGTAAACAATGTATAGAAATGACAAAGCCAGCGCCATTGACTCAGTATTGCGTTGTCAGGATTATGTCCACTAGTGTAAAATAAAGAGGGCAACAAAAAAATGGTCACTGTCTCGTTAGTTCCTTGGCTCCATGAGAAGACATATTCTTGGATTCACAACATCTGTGGCCTCATGCATACACTTGAGTTGAGCCAAGCTCTTTGAAGCGAGGATCATTGCATTAAATTGATGTTATTTGGTACAGAACCCCCCCAATTGCACTAATTTGAGGCACTGGACCATGAGCTTCATTTATCATGTGAAAGATGCTGTTACACAATGACACAAAGTTGTGCACAAAGATGGTTCTTGTTTTCCGCTGCGTTGATGTAGACAGTTTACAAAACAGGCAGCATTGGTGGCATCGAACATTACGACTGCAAACCCTCGATCGCCCAAAACTTTATCATTTTCCTCTTCGGTTGCAAGGAGCTGAAATCTCCCCTGAGCTTTTTATATGCAATCCACAGGATGCACGTAATATTAAATCAGCCATTAATTGCACGCTTTCTGTAACTATATATCTGCTATTAAAGTCTGTGATCGCCAATCCTCATTGTAGGTGTCAGCACTCTCTCATATTTATTGCTTGTACTCTCATAAAATCCTATTCACACTTTGCTTTTCAGCAACAAAGAGGTTAATGATGAGCAGAGGCTGCAGCTCTGCCTCTGCTTCCCAGCTCTGTAATCCAGGGCCTGCCAGCTGCCCCTCTCCTTTTACTGTCACTGCACTGGAAATGGGTGGTTCCAGAAAGGGGGAAGGGAAGGCTGATTAACCCCTTGTGCACAATACAGTAACGAGGAGAGCGACGCACGTGCATCGTGACGATATAATCATTTATTATACTACGGATTATTTTGCAGAAAAAAAAAATATTATGTTGCAAAATAATCAAAATTGAAAGTCTTCGGCGGTTGATACTTTTTAAACAAATAGCAAGTTTTTAAGACTGCTTAGTTAAAAAAAACTAATAAAAAATAAAAATAATAATTAAAAAATAAATAAATAATAAAAAATATATATATGTGTGCTGATTCTTTTGCAGAAAAAATTATATTATATTGCAAAATAATCAAAATTGAAAGTCTTCGGCGGTTGATACTTTTTAAACAAATAGCAAGTTTTTAAGACTGCTTAGTTAAAAAAACTAATAAATAAATAAAAAATTAATAAGTAAAAAAAATTTAAATATATATATATATTTTTCCTATAATATTATGTTGCAAAAAAGGTCAGAATTTTATATATTTTTTGTAATATGTTTTGAATGAAAATGCTGCCTGTGATGTGCAGTGATGCCGTCCTCCTCCTCTATTAAAGGGTCAGTCTAATTTCTTATACTTGGGCCGATTTTCTTTCATCCGAAAAAATTGGTCAGATTATGCTAATCACGCTCTGATCGGAGTGCGATCCGATTTTATCAGATGTGATGAATAGAATAAAAAAAGAAGAAAATCTCCATCTTATCCAATCTGTCAGTCCGTGAAAATCGGACGGCACTCAGATGTCATCCGTCTGCAGTCCGATGTTTTCCACGGATCTATAGATACGCATTTCCAATAATCAGATGCAGCTCCTACATGCTGCGATTTTTTCTTTGGATAGACTCGGTCTGAGGAAAACCTCTAACGTGTGCATGGCCCCATAGAATAACATGGGGGCAATTTTTACAGTCATGTACACAAACCTTTGTGCTATAAACAGGGATTAATGCCGAGGTCACATGCAACATTTTCTACTATTTGGCTGAATTTCTATTTACAAGATAGGACAGAAACCAAAATGTCAGTGAAAATAGTGCATATTAAATCTTAATCAGACTTACAAAAAAAAACAAAATATAAGAGATTTGGTTAAGGCCCATTTATACAGGCTTATAATTGGAAACAAGCGGTCTTACGAACGCTTATTCACTGATTGTTGTCCAGTTTAACCAGGCAGGTAAATACCTAACGAATGTGCGAAACATTACTTTGTCAGGAGCAGTGATCTTTCAACAGGTTTAAAAAACAGCGTTCTCGACAGAACATTGTCCTGTGTAAACAGGTGATGAGCTGCCAATAACATGATGTTTTATGAGCACAGAAAGATCGGTATTAATGATTAATACCAAGCATCTTACGGATTCTTGTTCCCTGATTGTCGTCCAGTTTAACCAGGCAGGTAAATACCTAACGAACGAGCGAAACATTACTTTTTCAGGTGTGATGATCTTTCAACAGGTTTAAAAATCAGCATTCTCGACAGCACATTGTCCTGTGTAAACAGGTGATGTGCTGCCGATAACATGATATTTTAGGAGCACAGAACGATCGGTATTAATGATTATTCTGTGTTCATCAGCCTGTGTAAACAGGCCTGTTATCGACATGTTTCGTGCTATGTAAACTCAGCATTAAGCTCCGTTCATATGTCCATTTTTCACGTAGGTTTTCTGTTTTTCATGGGTAGGACGTGAAGCCTTTATACATAGATGTTCACATGTCCGTTTTTTTACATTTCTTGCAGACTTAGTGAGAAACAGGCACAGACTCGTCCGTTTTTGATCTGAATCACACATCAAAAAAATCGTAAAAATCACACTCGATGTATTAACCATTTTTAACATTGTTATGTGCAGGAGAAGCTTTGCAATTATATTTTTATTTTTAAAAAGCATATTAGAAAATCGCAGATGAAACACTGATGGTAAAAAAAATCTGATCCAAAACACTGATTCATTTTTTTTTGCATAAGAGAAAAATTACTGATGTCTGAATAAGGTCTTAGATTGATGCAAATGACGCACTAGGAAAAAAAAACATATTGGTTTAGATTAATTGGCTTCCTGTGTATTTGACCCCTGTGTGTGTATACGCATGTGAAATTAGATTGTGAGCCCCTGTGGTAATAGGTGAATAATCGCAATCTATGTACGGCGCTGTGGAATATGTTAGAGCTATAAACATAATAGGCAAAAATAATTAGACTAAGTGTGCAGAGCATTTTGGCACTAAATATCAATAGGCCCCCATTTACATAAAAGAAGACAAAAAAATGTTTTTTGGTTGCTGTTATGGCCAAAATTGTACAGTAAAGAGCAGCAGATTAAACTTTCATATACACTGGGCCGTTGGAAAAAAAAGTAGCGCAATTACGCAATATACTTTTTTTTTTAAATCAGAGAAGCCTACAGGTGATAAATGCCATTGTATACAAAGCTGGTTATGGCCGGCACTTTGGAAATATTCTAAGAGGACAACCCCCTAAAATGAAGCAATGTGCTCTGTGACGGCTTACATGCAGTTGGTGCTGCAGTATTAAAGGGAATCTGTCAGCAGGCTTAAACTATTTATATGCACATGTAGCTCTTTCAAAGAGAAGTCCAGCAATACCATTACATGACCAGTCTGTTCTTCCATTGCAGAGAAATCAGCGTTTGAATTGATATGCAAATAAGGCTGAAGTGCTATGGTAGATCTGAAGCCTCTGTCACTATAGGTCTAGACCCCGCCCAGCGCTGCCTTCTCCTGCTTGATTGACGGCTCCTTTGCCTGAAGGTACATAGCGTAGAGGCTGTTAGTCATGCTGGAGAAGGCGGTTTTGGGTGGGGAATAGAGCTGGAGTGACAGAGGCTTCAGATCTACTATAGCTCTTAAGCCTCATTTAAATATCAATTTAAAAGCTGATTTCTTAGTAATGGATGAACGGACTGGCCGTGTAAAGGTATTGCTGGACTTGTCTTTGAAAGAGCTACATATGCATATGAATCTTAGGCCGGGTTCAGGGAGCAGTATTGGGCTAAACATGACCACAAATTTCAGATGTGACTGGCTCCATGTGCTCGTCTGCATTGCAGTCGGGTACCAAAGCTACCTTTCATTGAATGCATTAATGTAGTTCAAGAAAACGAACCAAAGTTGTGCATACCCTCGGTCCGCATGGAAAACGCCTCTAAACACACTGGCTATAATGGGCTTGTGTGCGCTCTCTGTGTGGTCCATGGCAAACCAGTTATATGCTTGTCTGAATGAACCCTTACGGAAATATACGTAAACATTTAAAACAAACGTATCCTGGTTGAGTTCATACATTTTACACCATATTTTTTTTTCTTTTTTGACAGAGTAATTGGTGAGAAAACATGGAAAACCCAAAGAAGTCTGATACCAGCAACAGAGAATGGCGAACCAAAAAAAGAAGGGCCCTGGAACCTGATGAAGATACAGTATGGCTTGCACGATAAGGTAACAATACATATGAGTGTTGCAGTGTCGGACTGGAGAATATTGGGCCCACCAGAGGATTTGATTCTGAGGGCCCACCTTTCTCACCCACTCAAGAGCGCCATAGCAGCTGCAAGGTTGTCATTATGAACTCTCCTGAAGGAGAAGCCAGGGCCCACCGGAGGATTCTCCGGTACTCTGGTGGGCCAGTCCAACCCTGAGTGTAAGGATACGTTCTTACAAGACCTCAAACAGAAGAGAATTTTGTTTGTTGGAAAGCGGTGACGTTTTCATACATTTCACAATTTGTATTGAACAGAGTGATATGGATTTAAAATCCTCAATTCTGCTAAACTTACTCCAAGAAATTGTTATGCGCTACGCAGAGAGACCCAGAAAGACTGGCACCAAACCAGCAAAGGCGCAGCCTCAGGTACACTTGGCGCAAGCTGCCCAGCTAGGCGAGCCCTTGAGGGCCGAGAATACTCTTCACCCAGCTCCCAGTAAATGGAAGGGGGACTTTGGCAGAGCCCTTCCCAGACCTACTGTCGTCGAACAGCTGGCTTCTAGTGACGCGATCAGTGCCTAGTCAAGGATCAGGTGAGTACCTCTGCAAGAACCCCAGGGAGTGTAACCAGAAGAGAAAATGAGAAAACCCCTGAAAAGATAGCAACACTACTGTTAGCACCACTCATCACCACAGCACATAGGAACTGCAAAAAAACAGCAAAGGACTGAGCAGGGAACAGAGTTAAATAGCCTGCCTAATGAACAGGTGTTGATTACCTCCCAATCATCCCCAGACAACCACTCCATGCTAGCTTGCACAGCAGAATGGACAACATCCCACCACTGCCTAGTGCCAGACACAGCAGCGTCCTGCGTTGCCTGGCATCCGGGGAACACAGCGTCTCATGTTCTCCTGGCAGAGAAATCAGTGAGAGACGCGGCATCCCACATCCTCACACATCCTACAACACCAGAACGCGATGCTCCATAAGATTGGGACAGTTTCCCTGCACACGTAGTAGCTCCGCCTTCAGGGTCAGGGCAATTGCGACCCCTGCAACCGAAGTAGCGTAGTACTGCACCTGATCCATTCCCAGGTGGGAGCACAGAACCACAATTCTCAACAGAAATCTCACCTGTGGCCGCTTTCGTTCATCCTGTAGATCCTCCTGTTTGGCTTGCTTTGCCAAGGGAACCGAGGCAGCTGGATGTGCCCGCATTCTCCACCAACTGACATGGAAATCTGTATTCCAAGCAAAACATCCATCTTACATTTTCTACAAAGCAAGTAAATGAGATTGGAGGGCATGTCACCCACAATTCTGGTACTGTAATCAGCAACAGATTTTAATAGAAAATTTGAATTGTCACTTGGGCCATAAGTGCAGCAAATTTTTTATCAAAATCCATTCATCCAACGTGAATTTGCCAATTTCAATCAAATTTACATCCAGTGTTGCCAGTTATTACATTACATATTATGTAAAAATCTCCATCACATGATGCATCATCCTTAGCTGATGACCTATTTGTGGCACTTTCGTGGCATGTTCCGCGTGAACTCTGATAGGGACTGTGAAGAAATTGTGATTTTCCTACTAGTAGCAATGTGGCTTTCTGTAGAAGTAGTTCTAAGAGCATTTGCTGGGACCCATGACTAAAGTCACGAAACCTGCCGCTGCATTTAGAGTCTATGGCACTGTTAAATTTAGCCGTGTGCGGCACACACAACTGTCTTGTCCTACCAATGGGTGGGGGGTCAATCTGATGAATAAAAAAAATATGCAGTGGATTGCTGATAATTTATGTAAACCACTCACTTCTTGATCATATGTCTACACATGCCTGACAAGATGCATGCACGATAGGCAGGTATAGTACATCTGTCCTATTCATTCCCTTTAAGGAAGACATTTCGCTGGACTTTTTCATTTAAAAGGGTTGTTCAGGACGTTAACATTGATGGCCTATCTTTAGGGTAGCTAACAAATTAAGTTGCACTCTGTAACGCTATAGTATGCAAACATTTAATATATGAAATTGGAATTGCATTACTGTTCTAGAAAATAGGAAAAAACAAAGATACTTAGCACATAAATTGGCCAATTCAGCAGCCAATGACAAGACAATCGTCTTTGCTGGGAACCTAACCTAATATGATACCTCTCCTGGGCTGATAGCCCACAATTATGGGTAGGTAAGATCCTGCTGTGAATAAAACCACCAAAGGCTAATGGGTAGAGTGCTCGGTCAGAGAGCCTATGTACAGTTGAAACCAGAAGTTTACATAAACTATATAAAAAGACACATATGCATGTTTTTCTCAATATCTGACATGAAATCAGAATAAACCTTTCCCATTTTAGGTCAATTAGGATTACCATAATTTTTAATATTTGCCTAATGCCAGAATAATGAGAGAGAGAGAATGTTTCAAGGCATTTTTATTACTTACTGAAAAGTCAAAAGTTTACATACACTAAGATTATTATGCCTTTAAACAATTTTGGACTGCCCATATGATGATGTCATGTGTTCGGAAGCTTCTGATAAGTTTTTTGGCAAAATCTGAGTTAATTAGAGACACACCTGTGGATGTATTTTAATGCACACCTGAAACACACTGCATCTTTCTGTAGCATCATGGGAAAGTCAAAAGTAATCAGCCAATATATCAGGAAGAGAATTGTGGACTTGCACAAGTCTGGCTCATCCTTGGGTACAATTTCAAGATACCTGAAGGTGCCTCGTTTATTTGTACAAACAATTATACGCAAGTACAAACAAGATGGGAATGTCGGGCCATCATTCCGCTCAGAAAGGAGACGGGTTCTATGTCCCAGAGATGAAAATGCTTTGGTCCGACATGTGCATATCAACCCAAGGACAAAAGGAAAAGACCTTGTGAAGATGATGGTGGAAGCTGGCAAGATTGTGTCAATAACCACAGTGAAATGAGTACTGTATCAACATGGGCTGAAAGGCCACTCTGCCAGGAAGAAGCCATTACTCCAAAAGAAACATAAAAAAGACAGATTAATGTTTGCAAATGCACACAGGAGCAAAGACTTTAATTTTTGGAGACATGTCCTGTAGTCTGATGAAACTAAAATTGAACTTTTTGGGCATAATGACCATCATTCTGTTTGGAGGAAAAAGGGAGAAGCTTGGAAGCCTAAAAACATCATCCTAACTGTGAAACAAGAGGGTGGCAGCATCATGTTGTGGTGTTGTTTTGCTGCAGGAGGGACTGGTGCACTTCAAAAAATAGATGGAATCATGAGAAAAGAAGATTATGTGGCAATACTAAACCAACATCTCAAGACATCAGCCAGGAAGTTAAAGCTTGGGCAGAAATGGGTCTTCCAAATGGACAATGACCCGAAGCATACTGCCAAAATGGTAACAATGCGGCTTAAGGATAACAAAGTCAATGTTTTGGAGTGGCCATCGCAAAGCCCTGATCTCAATTTGATTGAAAATTTATGGGCAAAGCTTAAAAGGCAGGTGTGAGCAAGGCGACCTACAAACCTGGATCAGTTACACCAGATTTGTCAGGAGGAAAGGGCTCAAATTCCGACCAACTATTGTGAGAAGCTTGTGGAAGGATATCCCAAACGTTTGACCCAAGTCATTCAGTTTAAGGGCAATGGTACCAAATACTAATGAAATGTATTGTAGGGTTTTGTACTCATTCAGCCGAGTTAGAGGTAGGCACAGGATACTGTCTCTTTAAAATGTCCAAAGCAGGTTTATTCAGGCTTCATAAACAGCACTTTCAAAGTAAACAAAACACAGCCTTGTCCAGCACAAAGTAACAGAACAAGAAACTAAACAGACCATACAGTGCTGCGGATTCGCCTGTTCAGTCAGTGTCATGTAGCACAGACACGCTGGAGGTCTCCACACCTTCAGCCACAGACACTAAATCAGACACTCGGTGTCCATTTTATACATACACACTGGGGTGGGGATATGTGAGCAGCCAATCCCTCCTATTTCTTATGACTGCTCGCAAAAACTGGCCCTGATACGCCTATTAACCTTCTCAGCATTATGTGTATTGCATTATGTCTAGAAAATAGGAAAAAACGTAGATACTTAGCACATAAATTGGCCAATTCATGTATGCCCAGCAGCCAACTATCAGCCTATGGCGGTTTTAATCACAGCAGGATCCTACCTACCCATAATTGTAGGCTAGCAGACCAGGGAGGTGCATGTTAGGTAAGTTTCCTAGCAAAGAGCACTGCCTTGTCGTTGGCTGCTGGGCACACATGAATTGCCCAATTTATGTGCTAAGTATCTTCATTTTTTTCCTATTTTCTAAAGCAGTAATGCAATTTCATATATTTCATGTTTGCATACTAAAGTGTTACAGAGTGCTACTTTATTTGTTAGTTATATATGGAGGTGGCTACTCTTAGTATGCACCTGTTCATACCTGGTATCTGTTTGGAAGTGACGGTTAGTCTTTGAAACTTCTATCCTTAGGATAGGTCTTCAATGTCTCATGGTCCATCAATGTTAAAGCCCAGGACAGTCCCTTTAAGCTGTGTACCTCCTCCAATTGCCCTGCTCCACTGATTCTGAAAAAGTTTTTCTTATATTCTGTGTCCTTCCGTTCCAAACTTATGACCCTTGGAAATAAAGAAGAAAATTTTGCCTTTAACCAACTGGGCGTGTATTACAGATTTTGTAATTGGGTGTGGCCATGTTTTGATTGGCCAACATCTGGGGAGAAAAAGCACTGATACATGCCCAGTTGAAAAGTTTCATTTTTATTACCGAGTGGCACAACTTTGGAATGGAAGGGCACAGAGGAAAAAGAAAAACTGTCTCAGAATCAGCGGAGCTGCGCCAGCTAGAGGGACACAGCTCCAATAAAAAAAATCCAGTGAAAGGTCCTCCTCAAAACCCCGCTACAACACGAGGACTGAATGCAGCCATACAGTAAGGAGGGGATGCACCACTTCACAACTAGGCAGCTTTTCTATTCAGCCAGGAAAAGATGGATAAAGCTGTGGGACCTGTAATGTCAACCATAAGTCATGTTCCCAGCTTTCTTAGAAACAAATATGTCCATGAAGAGGATGACTCGATGACTTATATTCTCCGGGATAGTTTTTTATGGGGGGTGGGGGTGGGAATGGGGGGAGTTAGTCCTCTAAATTGTCTGACTGTACTAGATAATCCTGGTTCTGGTAATATGCAAAAACAAGCAAAATGCTATAATGAATATTTTTTGGGGGGTCTATTAGCTATATAATTAAAGATGACGGGGAAAACATGAAATTAACAGATCTGGTGAGAACATGGAGCACACAATCCAAACTACTTTTTGCATAAAATCTAAATGCAAAATAATCCCCATCGTCTCCCTGTCTTCGTCTCACGAGGCCATGATTAATTATACCCTATATAGAAACAGGTGGGTAATCAGCAGCGTCGCCGTCCTCAGATGCACACCTGTGCTGTGCCCGCTCCTCCTAATACTCACAGACGGGCGCCATAATGACAAGATTTATTCCTGGAAGTTTCACTCCCTGACATATGATAGCTTTGCACCTTTTCTGTTACCACCTGCACAGCGCCACTGCCATACCCTCTGATATTTGATAATGAAAAAGCGGCACCCCTAGAGGCATAACTTGAATCTTCTGGGCCCCAATGAAAAATCTATACCAGGTCCCACAGGTACCATAGTCTTATTATGTGGATATGTCTATATGGGAGGGAGAAATGGGCCACAAGAGAAATTATCAAATTGCAAATTTTACAATTCGCACCACAGTTCAGTCTTGCTGCAATATCATCCACCTTAGTCCTTGCTCTCACTTGCGTATAAACTCGGAGAGTGCAATGTGAGAAAACATCGCATTGCCCTCTGACTAATTTTATACTATGAGTCAGTTCTCATCTATGAGTTTTTTCTCAGATCAGCTCAGACTTAGAAAAAAATCGCAGCCTGCAGTGATTGTCTGCGAGAATCAGATCGCACTCGCCAATGCAAGCCATTCTGTGCGAGAAAAAAATCGCACAGCACACGGACTATACGTGTGTCGTCCAATTTTTATGCACTGTCTCATAGGAAACCTGATATTTCATCAGCCAAGTACAGTAAATTCACAGCGTGAACTGTCAGAATAGATAGATAGAAAGATGTCATTGAGATATATAATTAGTGCAGTGCGTGTGTAGTTTTCTGTACATGCATTTAGCTAATAAATATAAAATTAAATAAAAAAAAAAAATGGTGTGGGGTCCACTTATTTTTAATAACCAGCTGAGGGAAAGCAGGCAGCTGTGAGCTGGTGTTATTATTCTGGGAAGGGGGCAATAAACATGGAGCTTCCCAGGCTGTTAATATCAGCTCACAGCTGTCTACTGAGTCTTTGCTGGTTATTAAAAGAGAGGGACCCAAAAAAAATGATGTGGGTCCCTCCTATTTTTAATAACCAGCAAAAGCTAAGCAGACAGCTGTGGGCTGATATTAATAGACTGGAAAGGCCCTCCCAGACTGATAACACCAGCCCTCAGCTGCCCCAGAAATGGCGCATTACCTATCTATTATATTGATCTATACCTGTATATAAGATTGCTTTATTAGTTTGTAAACTAGCTTTAGCCCCTTCACTCCTGGGCCATTTTCCGTTTTTTTGCGCTTTTGTTTTTTGCTCCCCTTCTTCCCAGAGCCATAACTTTTTTATTTTTAAGTCAATGTGGCCATGTGAGGGCTTATTTTTTGCGGGACAATTTGTACTTTTGAATGACCCATTGGTTTTACCATATCATGTACTGGAAAATGTGAAAAAATTCCAAGTGTGGTGAAATTGCAAAAAAAAGTGCAATTCCACTATTTTTTTTTTTACTGACCTGCCATTATGATTCCCCAGGTCATTACGTGTTCGCAGATACCAAACATGTATAGGTTAATTTTTATTTAAGTGGTGGAAAAAGAATCCAAAGTTTGTTAAAAAAAAAAAAAGTCGCCATTTTCCGAGACCCGTAGCATCTCCATTTTTCAGGATCTGGGGCTGGGTAAGGGCTTATTTTTTGCGCGCCGAGCTGACGTTTTATTGATACAATTTTGGGGTAGATAAGATGTTTTGATCGCCTGTTATTGCATTTCATTGCAAGGTTGTGGCGACCAAAAAAACGTAAGTCTAGCATTTAGATTTTTTTCTCATTATGCAGTTTACCAATCGGATTAATTCTTTTTATATATTGATAGATCGAGCGATTCTGAACTCGGCGATACCAAATATGTGTTTATCTCCATGGGAGACTAGAAGCTGCGATTGTCTGATCGCCTGTGTGTAGCAGAAATGCTCACTGGCTATGAGCACCAACCGCTGTAACATTTTAAACATGTCCTACAGATAAGACTGTTTAAAAAAAAAAAATGCCCAAAACAATAATGAAAAATACATAGTGCATTTGATAATTAATTTTAACCCCTTAATAACATCTGACGTACTAATACGCGTCTGTGCCCTGGGACTTAAGAGCCAGACCCGTATTAGTACGTCATCGCGATAGCGCGCGCACACAGGCTGTGCGGGCGCGATCGCCGCCGGGTGTCAGCTGATTGTCACAGCTGACACTCGGTACTATGTGCAGGGAGCGGTCCTGCACCGCTCCCAGCACATTAACCCCCGCGATGCTGCGATCGAAGTCGATCGAAGTAGATCGCGGCATTGCGGGGGCAAGGGGAGGTGATCGGCGATACTCACCTCCTCTTCCGGCTTCCAGCGCAGTCTGCAAAGGCTTCCCGGGTGTTGCCATGACGACCCGATGTCGTCATGACAACATCCGGGTCACCAGAGAGCAGGAAGATTGCTTGGACATGCGCAGTGCATCTCCAAGCAATCTTCACACTGTGCACTTCTGACAGCCTTCATGGCATAGGGATGGTGCTCCATTCCTGTGCCATGCAGGCGATCAGAAAAAAAAAAGTGAAAGTCCCAGAGTGGGACAAAGTAATAAAGTGTATAAACTGTGTGAAAGTGGAAAAAAAAAAAAAAAAAAAGTGCAAAAATATTATAAAAAAATAAAAAAAATAATACACCAAAAATAAAAATATAATGTACCCATCAATAAATATTATTATAAAACAAATAAAAAAAAAACAATAAAAGTACACATATTTGGTATTGCCGCGTCCGGAACAACCTGACCTATAAAACTGTCCCACTAGTTAACCCCTTCAGTGAACACGGTAAAAAAAAAAAAAAAAAACGAAGCAAAAAACAATGCTTTATCACCATACCGCCAAACAAAAAGTGGAATAACACGCGATCAAAAAGACGCATATAAATAAAAATGATACCGCTGAAAACGTCATCTCGTCCCGCAAAAAACAAGCCGCCATACAGCTCCATCAGCCGAAAAATAAAAAAGTTATAGCTCTCAGAATAAAGCGATGCTAAAAAATATTTTTTTCTATAAAATAGCTTTTATTGTGTATAAGCGCCAAAACATAGAAAAATGATAAAAATGTGGTACCGCTGTAATCGTACTGACCCGAAGAATAAAGCTACCTCATCAATTTTACCACACGCGGAACAGAATAAAAAAAAAAAAAAAAACAATACCTAAATTGTTGGTTTTTGTTTATTCTGCCTCCCAAAAATCGGAATAGAAAGCGATCAAAAAATGTCACGTGCCTGAAAATGGCACCAATAACAACGTCAAGTCATCCCACAAAAAACGAGCCGTCACATGACTGTCTGCCAAAATCTGGAAAAATTATAGCTCTCAAAATATGGCGATGCAAAAACTAGATTTTACAAAAAATGCGTCTTTTAGTGTGTGACAGCTGTCAGTCATAAAAACCCCATATGATTCTGGCATTGCTGTAATCACACCGACCCGAAGAATAAAGTCGTCTAATCACTTATACCGCACAAGGAACAGCGTCAAAATAAACTCTTGGGTTAGGATTGGGCTACGGTTAGGGCTGGGTTTGGGGCTAGGGCTGTGCTGGGGCTAGGGTTGTGCTGGGGCTAGGGTTGTGCTGGGGCTAGGGTTGTGCTGGGGCTAGGGTTGTGCTGGGGCTAGGGTTGTGCTGGGGCTAGGGTTGTGCTAGGGCTAGGGTTGTGCTAGGGTTAGGGCTGGGGTTGGGATTTTTTTCAAAAGTAAGAAAAAAAGATGACGATATGGCGACTAGTGTTGAGAGCAAGTGCTCGCTACTTGAGTTTGCATCGGGTGCTCTGGTATGCATTGAGTATCGTGGGTATTTGAGTGACATGCTCGAGTCTCTGCCCCATATGCTTCGCGGCCAAAAAACTTTACGGGGATTGCCTGCCATGCACGAGCGATCCCCGCGTGTTTTTTTTTGGGTGTCTATTAACCGTGAAACATGCGGAGCAGGGACTCGAGCATGTCACTCGAGCACACGCTGTACATGGTGCATACCTGAGTACCCGATGCAAACTCAAGTAGCGAGCACTTGCGCTCAAGAATAATGACAACTTATTCAATATGATGACCTAATGTAAACAAATTCTGTGCCGTACCTCTGGGTTCAAAATGTTCACTATACACCTTAATAAAATCCTTGAGGGGTATAGTTTCCAAAATGGGGACACTTGTGGGGGAGCTCCACTGTTTAGGCACATCACGGGCTCTCCAAACGCGACATGGTGTCCGCTAACAAATTGAATGGAAAATCGGCTCAAATTGTTAGCGGACGCCATGTTGCGTTTGGAGAGCCCCTGTGTGCCCAAACATTGGAGCTCCCCCACAAGTGACCCCATTTTGGAAACTAGACCCCCCAAGGCACCTATCTAGATGCATAGTGAGCACTTGGAACCCCCAGGTGCTTCACAAATTGATTCGTAAAAATGAAAAAGTGAAAAAAAAAACACTTTTTCATTTTTATGAATCAATTTGGGAAGCACCTGGGGTTCCAAGTGCTCACTATGAATCTAGATAGGTGCCTTGGGGGGTCTAGTTTCCAAAATGGGGTCACTTGTGGGGGAGCTCCAATGTTTGGGCACACAGGGACTCTCCAAATGCAACATGATATCCGCTAACAAATTGTCGGCTCAAATTGTTAGCGGATATCATGTTGCATTTGGAGAGTCCCTGTGTGCCCAAACATTGGAGCTCCCCCACAAGTGACCCCATTTTGGAAACTAGACCCCCCAAGGCACCTATCTAGATGCATAGTGAGCACTTGGAACCCCTAGGTGCTTCACAAATTGATTCGTAAAAATGAAAAAGTGTTTTTTTTTTCACTTTTTCATTTTTACGAATCAATTTGTGAAGCACCTGGGGGTTCCAAGTGCTCACTATGCATCTAGAAAGGTGCCTTGGGGGGGTCTAGTTTCCAAAATGGGGTCACTTGTGGGGGAGCTCCAAAGTTTGGGCACAGAGGGGCTCTCCAAACGCAATGTGGTGTCCGCTAACAATTTGAGCCGATTTTCCATTCAATTTGTTAGCGGATACCATGTTGTATTTAGAGAGTCCCTGTGTGCTCAAACATTGGAGCTCCCCCACAAGTGACCCCATTTTTGAAACTAGACCCCCCAAGGCACCTATCTAGATGCATAGTGAGCGCTTGGAACCCCTAGGTGCTTCACAAATTGATTCGTAAAAATGAAAAAGTGTTTTTTTTTTCACTTTTTCATTTTTACGAATCAATTTGTGAAGCACCTGGGGTTCCAAGTGCTCACTATGCATCTATAAAGGTGCCTTGGGGGGTCTAGTTTCCAAAATGGGGTCACTTGTGGGGGAGCTCCAAAGTTTGGGCACAGAGGGGCTCTCCAAACGCAATGTGGTGTCCGCTAACAATTTGAGCCGATTTTCCATTCAATTTGTTAGCGGATACCATGTTGTATTTAGAGAGTCCCTGTGTGCCCAAACATTGGAGCTCCCCCACAAGTGACCCCATTTTGGAAACTAGACCCCCCAAGGCACCTATCTAGATGCATAGTGAGCACTTGGAACCCCTAGGTGCTTCACAAATTGATTCGTAAAAATGAAAAAGTGTTTTTTTTTTCACTTTTTCATTTTTACGAATCAATTTGTGAAGCACCTGGGGGTTCCAAGTGCTCACTATGCATCTATAAAGGTGCCTTGGGGCGTCTAGTTTACAAAATGGGGCCACTTGTGGGGGAGCTCCAAAGTTTGGGCACACAGGGGCTCTCCAAACACAACATGGCGTCCGCTAATTATTCAAGCAAATTTTACAATCAAAAAGTCAAATGGCGCTCCTTCCCTTCTGAGCCCTGCCGTGCGCCCAAACAGTGTTTCTTCCCCAAATATTGGGTATCTGCGTGCCCAGGGGAAATTGCACAACAAATTTTGGGGTCCATTTTTTCTTGTTACCCCTGTGAAAATAAAAAAAAATGGGTCTAAAGTAACATTTTTGTGAAAAAAGTTAAATGTTCATTTTTTTCTTCCACATTCAAAAAATTCCTGTGAAGCACCTGAAGGGTTAATAAAGTTCTTGAATGTGGTTTTGAGCACCTTGAGGGGTGCAGTTTTTAGAATGGTGTCACTTTTGGGTATTTTCTGTCATAAAGACCTCTCCAAGTGACTTCAAATGTGATGTGGTCCCTAAAAAAATGGTTTTATAAATTTTGTTGGAAAAATGAGAAATCGCTGGTCAACTTTTAACCCTTATAGCTCCCTAACAAAAAAAAATTTTGGTTCCAAAATTGTGCTGATGTAAAGTAGACATGTGGGAAATGTTATTTATTAACTCTTTTGTGTGACATATCGCTCTGATTTCAGGGCTTAAAATTTCAAATTTTGAAAATTGCAAAATTTTAAAAATTTTCGCCAAATTTCCATTTTTTTCACAAATAAACGCAAGTGATATCGAAGAAAGTTTACCACTGTCATGAAGTACAATATGTCACGAAAAAACAATTTCAGAATCAGGGGGATCCGTTGAAGCGTTCCAGAGTAATTACCTCATAAAGTGACAGTGGTCAGAATTGTAAAAATTGGCCCGGTCATTAACGTGCAAACCACCCGCGGGGCTTAAGGGGTTAATAACATGTAAAAAAAATAAAAAATGTGAAAAACCTTAAAAAACAATTTGTATTTTCTTGTCCATATTATGGCTGCAATTCCTAGCTCAACTGAGTGTCACTTGACTCGAAGTAACAACATCATACATGTCTATGTTATTGTTAGCTCAGGTCACGAGACCCAGACTTGGTCAAGGCGATAAAAAATGTTTTTTTCTTATTCACAGTGAATTTTTTCAAGTCTGCAAAAAAAAGTGGACAGTTTTGTAACTGTTTTTGGTCCGTGTGCCAGCCGTTATTCTTGTATAGAAAAAAGAGGCAGGCTTCCCGTCAGCACACTGATAGCATTTGTTTCTGGCCCATTTGTTTCCCTGAACCACTCAATGGAATGTTTTTTTTTTTTTTTTACGGCAAATTTCAATCACTATCTTACCCCCAATATAAAATAATGGCAGCTATACTCCCCTCCGGTGCGGGCACCGTGCCTGGTCAGCACTGACATCGCAGAAATGGCGCACATTTATTTTAAAATACTGATATATAAATATGGATGCCACATGGACGTAAAATATGGACACGGAGGGAAAACGAATAACAATACAGATGAAAATTGTCAAGTTCTGCGGATGAAAATCAGATGATTTTTCTTACGTTCATCTGTCCCTGCATAAAGCCGGATTCAGACAAGAGTATGGAAAATCATGTTTCTCATACAGAAAAAATTGATGATTTTTTTATCCGTATTGTCACCCATATGTCCGTTTTGTTTTTTACATCTGTGTAGCATTTGTTTCTAAACGTCATATTTCCCAGAGGAGTATTGCGGCTTAAAAGTCTCCTTACCTTGACATGCTTAACATGTCACTCTCCGCAAGGAGAAATGTTACCCCTGGGATACCTTACTAAAAGTCAAAAATTGATAAGACCAAATACAGTTTACTAAGTTAATAATTGCAATTGACCCGTAAAACACAGATGCCATGTGGATGATGTCTGTACGGCATCTTTTATTTAATGCACCTGTTGAATTGAAAGGGAAAGTTTGGTCCAAAAAACAGATCAGACTAGGGCAGGGGTGGGCAATTAATTTTCCTCAAGGGGCCAAACGAGAGACCGTGACTGTTGTGGAGGCCAATAGGCTGAAACCAATTCTGCTCAATATTAATATATTAATTATAATTATTTTATATTAATTGTATCACTTTATATTGAGCAGAATTAAATATGCTGACATCCCACTAACCGTATGAGCCCTCACATAGCCTCCTATATACCGTAAGAGCCCCCACATAGCCTCCTATATACAGTATGAGCCCTCACATAGCCTCCTACATACAGTATTAGCCCCACATAGCATCTTACATACAGTATGTGCACCCACATAGCCTCCTACATACAGTATGAGCCCTCACATAGCCTCCTAAATACAGTATGAGCACCCACATAGCCTCCTACATACAGTATGAGCACCACATAGCCTCCTACATACAGTATGAGCCCTCACATAGCCTCCTACATACAGTATGAGCACCCACATAGCCTCCTACATACAGTATGAGCCCTCACATAGCCTCCTACATACAGTATGAGCACCCACATAGCCTCCTACATACAGTATGAGCCCTCACATAGCCTCCTACATACAGTATGAGCCCTCACATAGCCTCCTACATACAGTATGAGCACCCACATAGCCTCCTACATACAGTATGAGCCCTCACATACCGTTCAAAGTTTTTTTTTATACATTTCGAAAAAACTGCTTCTCAAAACACCTCGCCGGGTCCAGCGCCTACTCTACCTGCTGCTTCAGCTTCATTGTTTTGACTGCGGCAGTTACATCACAACTACAGTGCACATCATTGCTGCAGCCCATCACTGAGATTAGAATGAAATACCCATACATATAATATGATAATGTATCAATAACAGTTTAGAAACCTATAGAGAGATAGAGAATCCATTTTTTAAAATATAATAAATAACCTTTATTCAATACAATTAAAAGACATGGGAGAAATTAACACACAAAATCATTTAAAAACATACATCAATGGTATGGGGGTCATTATGTAGAGACATTACCATCATGTTCTTATATATTTTTATTTCATATAGTTGAAGCTTATTATTATAATTAGAAAAAGTATATCAGTGCAATAGGATGCAGGTATCAATAATAAAGTGTATAATCTCTAGTATATCATGAAATGCATCCATGCATATATATGAGTAAACCCTTAAAGGACATCAGTATATGAAGATACAGTGTATCATGAGAGTATGAAGCAAAAATGTACCACTAGAACCATAAAGTACCGCAGTGCTGATACAATTAATACTCAAGTGAGTATAGTAGTATAAAAAGTGAAAAACACGTGGCTGGATGATGGATTCCCTAGTGAAAACCACCAGCGAAACGCGCGTCGGGAAGTGTATCACTGGTCTGAGGTATGCTATTACTCTCTTTACATATCATGTTCTTATATTTATGTCATCATCCAGCCACGTTTCTGAACAGAGCTCAGTGACTGGCTGCAGCGGTGATGTACACTTTAGTCGTTATGTCTCCACTGGAGCCAATGCATAGAGACCGAAGCAGCAGCGAAGAGCCAGCGCTGGACCCAGGGAGGGTGAGCACTATGTTTGCTGATTTACATATGTGCAGTCATTGGGGCTCCACTTTTTTAAAAATGCAAAATCCCTTTAATAGGTAGGAAAAGCTTAGGAAATTATAATTTTTGGGGATGCATATGAGCAAAATGGATCTCACACTAATTGTAAAAATTGACACACGGACCAAAAATGTCTAAAAATCAGATCCAGCGCATTGAGGACAAATGGTTAATTTTTTTTTTTGCAAAGAAAACACAAGAAAAAAAAATCCCTGACGTCTGAATGAGGCCTTAATGATATAAAATAAAGAGAGTCGCCAAAAATGCATATAAAAACATAATAAAAACGCTTGAAGTGCATCGGTATTTTCTGACACCCTGGGAAGATACCCCCAATGTCCTAATGTTTATTATAAGATGCAATATACATGTATTCCTTATTCTTCTTCGTGCCCCCGCTGCCAGCCTCGCCAATTTATGCTATGGATTAAAAAAAAATAAAAAATAAAATACACAAGACAATAGTGAACGTGGCTGTGGAAAACCATGTTACAAATATTGAGAACGGTTTCACAAAATTCTTTTACCAGCCGGGCACCTCACGGTGACTTGGCACTCTACACCTCGGCCGCCCGGCCACGTTACTGTACAGAAGTCTGTGAGGCCATCCGAGGTTAAGCAGCTATTAAAATAAAAGGTTTAGGAGGCCGGCGGTGTGCTCCAGAGCTGCGCTCCGGCACATGGGCAGCTTTATCTGGTAATTACAAAGGTGTCAGCTCCGGTCGGTCCAGTGCCAGCAGCCAGACTGGTAAACACAAATCTCCGTTATTTCCATGTGTTGAAGACCATGGCCCCCGATTCATCATTTGCGGTATTTTCAAAGAGGTATTCCCATCACTAAGATCCTATCCCAATATGTAGTAGGTGTAATAATAATATTAGCAACTACCTCTAATTAGAAATATAGTATAGTTCTTCTGATTTGCTATGTCTCTTTCGTCATGTTCAGGGCATTGCAGTAGCTTAGGTATCCATGGTTACGACGACTCATATAGTGACAGTTAGTTGTTAGAGGTAACCATGGATACCTAAGCTACTGCAATGCCCTGCACATGGGGTAAGCGACATAGCGAATCAGAACAACTATACTACATTTCTAATTAGAGGTAGTTGCTAATATTATTATTATTACACCTACTACATATTGGGATAGGATCTTGGAGATGGGAATACCCCTTTAAGTCACTTTTTTTGTCTTGTGGTATTCGTTGGCTTTTTTTGCACCAAATTGTTCCAAATAGTACATGGGGGGGGGGGGGGTCATGAATTTTCGCACAGAATTAAAAAATTGCGTTTTAATCTTTGTTTTTAACCTTTTTTTTAAGGCAGAAAAAAATCACACATTCTACTGAAAAACTGCAAAATTTGTGAATAAATAAATACATAAAATGGCGGGATGGAAAGGGGGATAGGGGTGTGTAAAAATGTTGTGACTGTTGGTTAAAAAGAAGCAATTTATGAATCAGTCGAAAACATTTTGAAAACCCCCAAAACTCGGCCGCCATGGTGAACATGAAAAAAAAAAGCAAGTGCACACATATAAAACATACATTTAATAAAGGCGTGACTATTAAAAGTATAAGGCGCAAATAAAAAACAGCAAAAAAACCCACAAAAATAGATTGAAAAAAGCCCACATTCACTGATAGTAACCAATCACAGAGCAGCTGTCATTTTTCAAGAGCACTACAGGAAATGAAAGCTGTGCTGTGATTGGTTGCTATGGGCAACAGTTTTTTTTTCCAACTGTTACATAACTGTCCCCTTGGTGCCTATAGCGACCAATCACATTGCAGCTTTCACTTTCCAATATGCCTTGGTGGAGCCTGATTGGTTGCTACTGGTAACGAAACGTTCTCCTCCTCTGTGTGGTTCCGCTCACACGCTCTCTGGAGTCTCTCAGACGCACGTGTACAGCTATACAGACAGGAGGAGGGGGAGGAAATGATCACGTCGCCGCTGGCAGCGCAGTCCCCGGACTTCCCACTAATCACCTCTGGGCAGCAGTGACACAGTTCACCCCCTAGAGGCGCTGTTGCAGTAGTTGACATGCGTCTCATCACAGCGCCTGCGCAGTGCTCTGCTTTCCTCGTCGTGATCCGGCCCCCTCTGCCAGTCCGGGCAGCCCCGGCGACATGAGGTGGCTCCAGAGCAAGTAATGCGGGTGGCAGGCGGCGGCCGGCGCGGGGGGCCGAGCCTCGGCAGCGTAGAGGAGTAACCGGTGCTTGTTGTGTTCGGTGTCCTGTAGATGGTGGCCGGAGATCTGCCCGTGACAGCCGAGGAGGAAGAGCTGACGACTAGTATGAAGGAGATGATCGGAGGCTGCTGCGTGTGCTCGGACGAGAGGGGCTGGGCCGAAAACCCGCTGGTGTACTGCGACGGGCACGGCTGCAATGTGGCGGTGCATCAAGGTAACGGAGAGCCCGGGGCTGCCAGGAGGGGAAGGAGGGCTGCCCTGCCAGGAGGGGGAAAGGAGGGCTGCCCTGCCAGGAGGGGGAAAGGGAGGGCTGCCCTGCCAGGAGGGGGAAAGGGAGGGCTGCCCTGCCAGGAGGGGGAAAGGGAGGGCTGCCCTGCCAGGAGGGGGAAAGGGAGGGCTGCCCTGCCAGGAGGGGGAAAGGGAGGGCTGCCCTGCCAGGAGGGGGAAAGGGAGGGCTGCCCTGCCAGGTACACAGTGCCAGCCTCACTACTGCATACTAACGTGGTCAACTCTCACTAATGTATACTGTCAGTCCCAGCCCTGTCGCTACTAGCAGTGCCAACTCCACACCACCTGCATACCAACAGTGCCAATCCCGACCCTGAAAGCCACACACTGCTGCCCGCTGCATACCTACGGTGCCAGTCCCGACCCTGTCAGCCAGCCACGCACCGCTGCATACCTACGGTGCCAGTCCCGACCCTGCCAGCCAGCCACGCACCGCTGCATACCTACGGTGCCAGTCCCGACCCTGCCAGCCAGCCACGCACCGCTGCATACCTACGGTGCCAGTCCCGACCCTGCCAGCCAGCCACGCACCGCTGCATACCTACGGTGCCAGTCCCGACCCTGCCAGCCAGCCACGCACCGCTGCATACCTACGGTGCCAGTCCCGACCCTGCCAGCCAGCCACGCACCGCTGCATACCTACGGTGCCAGTCCCGACCCTGCCAGCCAGCCACGCACCGCTGCATACCTACGGTGCCAGTCCCGACCCTGCCAGCCAGCCACGCACCGCTGCATACCTACGGTGCCAGTCCCGACCCTGCCAGCCAGCCACGCACCGCTGCATACCTACGGTGCCAGTCCCGACCCTGCCAGCCAGCCACGCACCGCTGCATACCTACGGTGCCAGTCCCGACCCTGCCAGCCAGCCACGCACCGCTGCATACCTACGGTGCCAGTCCCGACCCTGCCAGCCAGCCACGCACCGCTGCATACCTACGGTGCCAGTCCCGACCCTGCCAGCCAGCCACGCACCGCTGCATACCTACGGTGCCAACCTTGAACTTACTAACAGTGCCAACCAGGCTACTAGATATTAACATTGTCAGCCCTGACCCAACTAGCAGTGTCAGCCACACATCACTGCATACCAGCAGTGCCAGCCTCAGACCACTGCGTGCTAACCTTGACCATATGAACATTGTCAACACAGACCATAACAACAGTGCCAGCTACACTCCACTGCAGACCAATGGTGCCAGCCTTAACCTTACCTACAATGTCAGCCACATTACTACTTATCATCATTGCAACCCTCATCTTACCAACAGTGCCAACCACACACTACTACATACCGGCAGTGCCAGGTTTGACCTCACCAACACTGCCAGCCCCACATCACTGCATGCCAGGAGTGCCAGCTCTGACATCTGTACCAGTACTGATTAGTGCATACCAGCAGTTCCAGTCCTGACCTCATCCAACAGTGCTAGACACACGCCGCTACAAGCCGTTACCTTACCAACATTGCCAGCCCTCACTAGTGCATACCAGCAGTGCCTGACTGGACCTTACCAACTACACCAGCACTCACTAGTGCATACAAACAGTGCCAGCCCTGATATTACTAGCACTGTCTGAGTGGACTTTGACAGCTGTGACTTTACCAACTGAGCCTTCACTCTATAGAGGATACCAGCAGCGCCCACCATGACTTCACCAACACTGCCAGCCCCTCACTGGGGCATGCCAGCATTTTGCCTAATCAATACTGCTACTAACCACGCATGGGCACGAGCCCTCATCCATGTAAACCCATTACTACTAACAGTCACACACTAATACCAACCCTTACCAACACAGCAAAGTGCCACCAGTGCCTGTCACAACCCCTCCAGTACCATCCTCACACTGGTAACAGTACACTCCCACTATCTACATGCCCAGCAGTACCATCCCCATCGGTGACATCACACCAGCGCTTGTCCGACACTAATGCCAGTTACATCCCCAGCCTTTCCAGTCATGCATGAATACCAATCCTTTCCTAAAAGTGGCAGTACCACAAATTGGTTTATCTGCACACCTATCACCTCCTAGCTTGCTACATATGTGGGCATAGATTAAAGTTATTTGTAATTTCTGGAATTTAGTAACTTATAACTAAGAACTGGCAAAGCCTAGTTGTCCCGACTGGCTGTGCCCAGGTTATAGGTGCCAGGGTCGCGTTTGTCTGTAACTGGGAACTGTGTCGATCGCAATGTTGGATCCGTTTGTTTCTATCAGTCAGAACCAATCATTTTATTATCCTAGATCCAATGATTATCAGTGGTGGTTTAAGGGAACGTGTCAGGCGATTTTACTTCTGAAGCTAGTGGTAAGACTGTATGCAACAATGAAAATGATACCAATCTTGTAGCAATCCAATGTGCCAGTGCTGAGAAGCCAAGCATTGAAGCCACATGCATATTAGCCTGGGGGCGTGTCAATCCACGCAGGGTGCATAAACACGCCCTAATGCACTTCCAGGCTAATTTGCATGTGGCTTCAATGCTTGGTTTCTCAGCACTGGCACATCGGATTGCTACAAGACTGGTATAATTTTTACTCTTGTTCTATGACCTACAGTGGGGAAAACAAGTATTTAATACACTGCCGAATTTGCAAGTTTTCCCACCTACAAAGAATGGAGAGGTTTGTAATTTTTATCGTAGGTACACTTCACCCGTGAGACAGAATATAAAAATCACATTGTATGATTTTTAAATACCATAATTAAATTGCATTTTATTGCATGAAATAAGTATTTGATCACCTACCAACCAGCAAGAATTCTGGCTCTCACAGACCTGTTAGTTTTTCTATAAGAAGCCTTCCTACTCTAGACTCATTACCTGTATTAATTGCACCTGTTTGAACTCATTACCTGTATAAAAGACACCTGTCCAAACAATCAATCACACTCCAACCTCTCCACCATGGCCAAGACCAAAGAGCTGTCTAAGGACACCAGGGACAAAACTGTAGATCTGCAGAAGGCTGGGAAGGGCTACATGACAATAGGCAAGCAGCTTGTTCAGAAGGTAACAACTGTTGGCACAATTATTAGAAAATGAGAGGAACACAAGATGACTGTCAATCTACCTCGGTCTGGGGCTCCATGCAAGGTATCACCTCGTGGGGTAAGGATGATTCTGAGAAAGGTCAGGAATCAGCCCAGAACTACATGGGAGGACCTGGTCAATGACCTGAAGAGAGCTGGGACCACAGTCTCAAACACTATCATTGGTAACACACTACGCCGTTATGGATTAAAATCTTGCAGGGCATGCAAGGTCCCCCTGCTCACGTCAGTACATGTCCAGGCCCGTTTGAAGTTTGACAATCACCTTCTGGAAGATTGAAAGGAGGTATGAGAGAAGGTTTTGGGGTCAGATGAGACCAAAATAGAACTTTTTGGTATGAACTCCACTCACCGTGTTTGGAGGAAGAAGGATGAGTACAACCCCAAGAACACCATCCCAACCATGAAGCATGATGGGAGAAACATCATACTTTTGGGTGGGTTTTCTGCAAGGGGACAGGACGACTGCACCGTATTGAAGGGAGGATGGATGGCCTCATGTATCGTGAGATTTTGGCAGACAACCTCCTTCCCTCAGTAAGATCATTGAAGGTGGGTCATGCTCATGGCTCGGTTTTCCTGCATGATAATGAGTCAAACACACAGCCTGGTCAACTAAGGAGTGGCTCAGAAGCATTTCAAGAGCCTGGAGTGGCCTAGCCAGTATCCAGACGTGACCCCAATAGAAAATCTTTGGAGGGAGCTGAAACTCAATGTTGCCCAGTGACAATCCCGATACCTGAAAGATGTGGAGAGGATCTGTATGGAGGAGGGGGCCAAAATCCCTGCTGCAGTGTGTGCAAACCTGGTCAAGAACCACAGGAAACGTCTGACCTCTGTAATTACAAACAAAGGATTCTGTACCAAATATTAATTTCTGCTATACTTTTTTCATGCAATAAAATGAAAATGAATTATGTAAAATTCATACAATGTAATTTTTTGGGTTTTCTTTTTAGATTCTGTGTCTCACAGGTGAAGTGTACCTACAATAAAAATTACAGACCTCTCCATTCTTTGTAGGTGGGAAAACTTGCAAAATTGGCAGTGTATCAAATACTTATTTTCCCCACTGAATTCAGACACACCACTAGCTTTAGTTTGTAAAATCGTCCTGACAGGTTCCTCTTAGCAGAGGAGAGCCCGCTATACGGCCTTGCAAATTTTAGTTTGGCGATGGCGCTAGCTATTCCACCTGAAAAGGATGAGCGGGCAGAAGATGAGGGCTGTACGGGGGCACTAGCTGGTATCTTCCCTGTAGTACCAGCACCTCTGCGCAACGCTGACACTGTCTGAGCAGGTCATTAGGGCTTGTCCATACGTTACATATATCCTGCAGATTTTGCAGTGAAAAAGCCGCTGTGTATAAAAGTAGCAGCAAAGCGGTTGAGACATTACCAAATCTCGTTCACCCACTCCGCAGTGTAATCTGTAAATCTGCAGTGGAAATTGACCTGCAGTGCAGATGTTACATCCAAAGTAAGACAATTTATGCTGCGGATTACACTATTTCCAATGTATGAGGTGAAAATCGCAACAAATCTGTATGAAATACTTGCAGAATTAATTTCAGATTTGTGTTCCGAAAATCTACAGCGGGAAATTTGTATGTGTTAAACCTCAGGATTGCAGCTCCTGTCTGGTCGGTCCATTTTACAGACCAGAATGGTGCAATAGTAGGCAGATCGTGCACCTGTGTGCGATATGGTTCAGTGCCCCGGTCACTGCTGTAAATTGATGGCTTGCTTATTACAACGACGTCCTGAATCCGGCTGTTTTTGGGTTAAGCTCTAGATCCTATCCTAATATGTAGTAGGTGTAATAGTATTAGCAAATACCTCCAATTAGCTTATCAGGAGAACTACACTACATTTCTATGTCCCTTACCTCATGTGCAGGGCATTGCAGTAGCTTGAGTATCCATGGTTACGACTACTAGCAACTAACTGTCACTGCATTAGTGGTCATAACCATGGATACCTAAGCTACTGCAATGCTCTGCACATGAGGTAAGCGACACAGGTAATCAGAAGAACTACACTACATTTCTAATTGGAGGTATTTGTTAATATTATTATTATTATTACATATTACTACATATTGGGATAGGATATTGGAGATGGGATTACCCCTTTAATGCTTGTTGAAATAATTCTACACGAATGGATATTTATTGTAGGAAACTCTATTTTTGAAGCCCGTTATGAAGTGCTTGGTGCCGCTCTGAGCAGCGCCCCTCACTCCAGTGGTCCTGGCAGTGGTGCTTGGTGATTTGGCCGTGGTCCGTCATTGGTTTTGCTTTGCCGTGTGCTGTAAATGCTGGCACTCGATGCTTTATGGTGCAGGTCAGTGCGGGTTTCATGTTGGACAGCTGTTACTCGTGGTTTAGTTGACAAGCTTATAAGTACATTCATTCCTACATTCCCGCTTCTCATCTTACCACCTCGCGGTAAATGCTGCCACCGTTATATGGCATAGTTTTGTTCTAATGGTTAACATTTCATTTTTTGGTTCTTCCATGGAGATGGACTAATCGGTTTCCGCCTGTATGCTGCAGAAGCTATGGGGGTCTGCATTGAATGAAATGTGTATATATATATATATAACCGTATAGGTGCCAATTCATCATTATTTTTTTTTAAGTCTCTTTTCTTTTGTCTTGTTGTATTTGTTACTGTTTTTAGCACCAAATTCTGTAAAATGATGCTTGCAGGTTCATGAGCTCTGCACAAAATCCAAAATGCTCTTGAATTTTGGATCATGTCCGTTAAAATGTCTTGGGGTATGTGCACACGTTAAGTACTGGTACTTGGTGCAGAAATTTCTGCACCATTTCTGCATCTCTTGGTGCAAAAAATGGCACTGCAAAGACGAGCGTTTTTGCTGCGTTTTATTTTTCTGGGGTTTTTGCAGATTTCCCCCAACTCATTAGTATGAATGAAATCTGCAGCGAAAACTCTGAAAGAACTGATGTGCTACAGATATAATTTTGCACCAAATCTGCAAGTCCCAAATAAACAACATGTGGTGAGACTTCAGGATCCTCCTTCACTTTGCTGGCATCAGGAAAGCCTTCATTTTTTGTGACAAATGTGGTAAATCCGTGTGGAATTGGCTCCAAAGACTCATTACAAACCTTATCCCATCATTTTCTATGAGAATTTGCAAGATCTGTGCACATGATCAGGAATTTTCATTACAGAATTTCATGTACGTAAAAAGAAGCAGCATGTCCATTGTTTTTGCCTGCGTTTTTCCTATACAATGCATTGGAAAAAAACGCATGGAATTTCCACAGCGTTTTTTGCTGCCAAGATGTTCAGAAACGCTACAGAAATTTCTGCAAGCAAATCCTGATCGTGTGCACATAACCATAACATTCTGGCATACAAAAATAATCACTTGGGGAAACTACAAAATCATTTGACAGTCACCAATAATAAATCTGCTATAAACATCTGGATTGCAGAAAACAAAAAAAAATGACAAAGAAAAAAACCCCCAGATGAATCAGTAGAAAATTGATTTCAGAATAGGCACAACTTAAAGAAAAAACACAGAAAGAGAAGTCCCCCCCCCAAAAAAGAGAAAAAGTAGCCAAAAACAGTAGGAAAAAGTAGATAAAAAATAGGCGCAAGTGCAATAATGAATCGAACTCAGAGTCCTTGTATATTGTCTAGAACGCAAATACACACATGGCCAAAATTGAAAACTTAGACAAAGTCGTGGCCAACCTTGATATTTATATATAAAAAAAAAAAAAAAAAAAAAAGTCTACAATTGAGGAAGTTTTTCCTTATCATCATATATAACGATGAATCTTCTCATATGGAAACAAACTTAAAGGGGTCGTCCCAAAAACAAAGTACATTTTATTTAATAGATATTAGAATAAAATAAACACATCACAAATGGGGCATATAGGAATAATATATGTCATGCAAGAGCAGTAACTGGCATATAGCCAAATGGCCTAATTTAAATATGTAATAACAAAGGATAAAAAAAAAACTTAAATTAATAAATAATGCAGATAATAAAGTATGATGCCAACAAAAGTGCCCCCCAAACACCGTATGATGCCCCCACAGTGATTTCATCTACAGTACCCTCCCCACACATGGTATGTATGACCCTACTGTACCCCCCCTAGCAAAGTATGGTGACCTCAACACAGTATTGTCCCACATAGTCTTCCAAAAAGAAATACCTCTTCCCATTTCCTCGCTGCTCCAGTATCAGCAGAGGGCGCTCTGCAGCTCTTCACGGCTCAGCACACCTGGCGCGAATCAGTGACGTCATCACGTCCGCTGTGCTGAGACATCAGAGGCGGAGCGAGCATCAGCTGATGGCTGCCTCCAGGGTGCCTGCTCTTCTGAACCAGCATGCATGTGTACCAGGGAGAAGGGAAAGATGGCTGCAGGATGAACAAGCATCCAGTTGAGCACTGCCTGCTGTGTGTGGCCAGCTTTAGGCATACTTTGCCACATGGGTGGAAGAAGTGGTATAGGCCTCAATTGAAATCAACCCAAAAAAGTGAAGTGCCAGCTATATTTTTGGCCACATTTTGGCTTCCAAGGTCCATGAATTTGTCCACTAAAAAGTGTTCCCTGCACGTAAGAGGATCCATAATGGGTATGATTATTCCAAATGATCCCATTTTTTTTGTTGCATTTATTGGTGGATTGATGGATGCTTGATCCAGGCTGGAGTCGCACCCCCAGACTATGCTTTTAGGGCAGATGCACGAGTATTTGGTGCAAGTTTTCCCCATAAGTTTGCTAGTGGACAATCTTGAGCATGATATAGTACCAGTTATATTAACGAGCTCATCTAATGGCCTCATGCATATGGATATTGCTGTCACTACTTTGTGACAGCAATATCACTTTGTAGGAGCTTTGGGTAGAGCCGCTGCCCCTCTCTGCTGACCGGAACCACATTTAATGGGGCTTTCAGGAGCATTGCAAGTCTGAAAAACATTGGTGTCCCATACACAAATGACACTGTGGGTGGGATTGATGCAGTGGGACTGACAGCTCTGCTTTAGGGTCCGGCTGGAGTGTTATTTCAGCACTTCTGACCCCCACATTAAGTTGTGACACACAGAGGGGTTAAGATTCCCCACCACCCCACCACCCCCAGTACTCAGCAAGTCCAGTCTAACAGCAAGGAGATCTGTCAACATCAATGTAATATGCATGAGCAGCGTAACTTTCCATTGAAGTCAGTCTTCCTAAAAATCCCCCCTTTCTCATGAATTGTGCATGGCTTTGTCCCCATTGCACCAGCTGATTCCTCATTTTCTATTTATGTTCCCGTTCAGAAGAGAAGTGTGATTGCCTCTGATACGGCGTCCTAGAAGTCGGCTTCCTTGACTCGTGGTCCCCCTGATTTTCCGTCAGCGGCGTATTTAAATCGTCTGCTTTTCTTGGTGGAGGCTTAGAACTGGCAGACGGCAGGACGTGTACCACGGGCATTAACATTCCCTGCAGACGTCATCACTCTCCGGATTGTTAATAGTAACCTCTGTCCTGTATACATATGTATGAATCGCATTATAATACAGGGAGCTGGGCTTTAAAGGCCAGGGCTATTGAATAAATGAGGCCCTGAGGAATGGCAGCCGCCTCTGTTTTATCTTCCTTGGCTTCTGTTCCTGATTGTTAGTGTCACTTTTTGTTCGTCATTCCTGTGGAACAGGTGATCTGCCCTCCTGTCCTATATCACATTAGAGTCAAGGCTGGGTATATTAAAAAGCTCTATTTAAAGGGCTATACCACAAAAAAAAAAAGTACAAAATCGCTAAACATACATAAGCGGCGTCAGGTGTAGCAGTCAGCCGCTTGCATGATCGTGCATGCTTGGCCAATTTGGAAGGACATGATTGGTGAAATCCCTGGCGCGAAGAAACTGATGATTAAAAATTTGGCATAATAATTTTATTGCTTGGCTTCAAGAGCAAAAAAAAAATTGGACCAACTTCTAAATTCTCACATAACTTTCCACTTTCCCTAGTCTTCTGAGATTATCTGACCATAGGTGTTAATTTATTGGTAATATTGTAGTCGTTCATAACGGATTTGTAAAACTTGTGGTAAGGAAAATATCAACTGTCATGTCTCATAAATGCCACTTACATGGGGAAAGTACATGGAAGATCCTGAGTTTTTCTCCCATCTTAAAAGGAGTGGTCTCTTTTCATAACTATATAGGGCTGCAGCGTAGTTATTAAAACAGACCTGACTGGTCCTCTCCAAGATGACCGGACTCGGTGAATGTTCACCTCAGCCTAAATATGTCTATATTCTGTATTGGGAAAGGAGAGGAAACCACTGCCGGACATCTCTGGGAGCAGCTTCTCTCCCGGGAAAATGAAAAGAATTGCTTGTTGAAATGAAGGCTCCTCAATCCTTCTCTCCCTCCAAAATCATATGTTTTTCGAGGAGGCCTCCATACACCTTAGATGGTTGTCTTGTCCTGCTGAAAACAGTGGGGTTGTCTGACTTTTTTCTCTTGTGTGTGGGAGGTTTTGAAAAGTTGACCATTTATAAAGTCTAAAGGGAACCTGCCATGATGACAATGGTATCTGATCTGCTGGCAGAAGGTCATAGATCAGGAGGAGCTGATCAGACTGATGGACATTTCTGTGGGAAAAGTTTTAGTAAAACTTAACTTTCACTCTTTCATTTCATTCATTAAAACTCTTTGTATGCATAGGAGTCCAGTGGGCGGTCCTATGCTGTGATTGACAGTATTCTTTCTATGACAGTGATCTCTTCATGCACATTCAGTCACCAGTAGGACCGCCCGCTGGACTCCTGTACATTCAAATATGAAGAATTTCCATGAATAAAATACAAATTATACTGATTTTTTTTCCAGCAAACCTTTATATAATTCTGTTCAGCTTCTCCTTCTCTATACTGTGCTGCCCACAGGTCTGACTGCATGTACAAGGTGACAGGCTCCCCATAAAGGTCTTGTCTCTACTTATTAAATGGGTGAAACTGCAAAGTGCTTGGAAAAATTAGCAACTTTTCCATTTACCTCTTATTAAAAAAACAAAACAAAAAACCCCAAACTTTTCCATTCTCAAGAACGGAAGGATTTTTCATTCTATAGTTTACAGCTCATTGCCAAGGTTAATGGCCATCTCCTAGGTGGCTGGGTTCCTAGGCAAGAAGCGCGGTGCTTTCAAGCTATCTTTTATAGGGCTGGGGAGCGCAGCTCTGAAGCTGGCTGGAATGCTAGATCTGGTCAATTTCTTCGATGTTACATAGGCAAAGCTGCGTCTGCTACAGGTTTACAATGCGCACAGTTCGGGTCAGCGGCTCAGCCATGCCACAGGCCCGACTGTCAATAATCGGGAGAGCCTCCACCCCCATTAATCAAGTAGCCTGGGACACAGCAGACCGGGGCTCATCAGTCAAGAACCTGAGAAAAACCCCTTTTAAACCAGATCTGTCACCAGATTTTCACAATATGGGTTGCATACATTATTAAATGGATTTCTTTGAGTGCATTTACAGTGGCCAATAATTGGCAATGAATGCTCCTCGGAACGTTTGTTTCCCGAATATCCTCTTGTCCAAACAGGCCACCAACCATTTGACGAGGACGTGAGACTTATGCTGCCGAGAACAATGATATTCTAAGCCGACAGCACAATTGTATTAACTCTGGTTCTTCAAAAGTCTGATCAGGCTACATGTAGACAATTGCCATTTCTTTATTTGCCAGATATTAAAATGAGCCTTTTAGGAGTCCAACTAGAGTAAGTACACCAGCTTCATCAGTTATAAGAAATCTATTCAATAGTGTGTGCAGTATGTATTGTGAAATCTGATGAAGTATCCGCTTTAGGCTGTGTGCCCACAATGCGTTTTTTTCAGTGTTTCCGCAGCGGCAAAAACACTGCAGAAACGCTTAAAAAACGCATGGTAGAAGGCCTGCCATGTTCCCCCAATGATAATCCGCATGTGCTGTGCACATACTGCGGACATTTCAGCTGCGGATTATCATTGCGGAAAAATCCGCAGCACTACCAATTATTTTGCAGAAGCGCTGCGTTTTCGCCGCCATTGACTTGCATTGGAACGCATGGAATCCGCATCACTGTATATGTAGATGCGCATTACATGCGTTTCAATGTGCGGATGGTACCCGGGTGTGGAGGTCAGGAGACTCTCCTCCGGACCCGGGTACCATAGAACCTGTAAAAAAAAAAAAGAATAAAATAAAAAAATAAATATTATATTTACCTTCAAATGGCCCCCGGTATCCTTGTCTGTGCTTGCCGGCAGATCGCGGTGGACTCAAGGACCTGCGCTGACGTCATTTAGTCATGTGACGGCAGGTCCTTCAGTGTACTGCGATCTGCCGGCAAGCCAGGACGGAGCGAATAAAGACTCCGGGGGCCATCGGAAGGTAAGTATAGATTTATTTTTTATTTTTTACCATTTTTTCGGTCACAGTATATAAATCCATGCTGTTTGCATGGATTTATATAGTGTGACCAAGTTGTCAAGCACTTTCCAAGTGATGCTAAAATCGCTTGGAAAAGTGCTTGACAACCCGCATGCAGAAATGCATGTGAAGAACGCTTCACATCCGCATGTCCCTGGCAGGAAAACGCATGTACAATCCGCATGTACAATCCGCATGCGTTTTTTCTGCCAGGGAGATGCAGAAACGCTCAGGAAAAATTCCTGAGCATTTCTGCATCGTGGGCACATAGCCTTAGGATGACCATAAACATTAGACTAAAGTTGGCAGAGCTAGCTGAACGTTTGGAGGGGAAAGAAAGGTCTGGCTCTTTGATCTGTGTGAATATGTACACTTTGCAACTCTGCATTCAGGTCTAATTAAAAAAAAAAAAAAAAAAAAAAAACTCTTTTGTGTATACAGCTCCTCTGTTGACTTGTGTGTCTCCATGGTTACAGGCGACAAACTGTGTGTGGTCTGATCCTGGTGTGATTGGCTTTTCTGGTGGATTTTTGCTGTGATCGGCTCTTCTCATGGAGATGAGACCAGGGGAGCATTGAGTCATCGATTTGCACCCATCCTCTGCTAACCCCGTCTACTCGAGGAGAATCGAGCCGATCTTTGTGTAAGGTGCCCGCAGTGCTCAGTTGAACCCTTTTGCTTCAGTGATCAGTTGGAGTCTCTCGACCCTCATGCCCACCGATCAAAACTTCTGACATGTTGAGTTTTTCCATCTTCTTCGGTTCAAATACATCTATTTTTTTTATAATTTTTTTTTTTTTTTTTTATAGCTGGATCAATTTCAAATTAATGAAAAAAACTGATACTTGACGGCTGTGTTCACATGTAGTTTGAATACTGTGTTTTGTTTTTTTTTTGCTCGGAAGGGCAGCACTGTGGCTCAGTGGTCAGTGCTGCAAGACTGCAGTGCTAGGGTCCTGGGTTCAAATCCCACCAAGGACGACATCTGCAAGGAGTTTGTATGTTCTCCCCGTGTTTGGCTTTGTGACCACGTAGCAGATTTGATGCAGAGCGTTTTTGCCGCTCTCTGGCAGAAAAAAATGCATGCAGATTTACATGCGTTTTTCTGCCAGAGAGAAGCGTTTTTTCAAGCAGTTTTCCAAGCGATTTTAGCATCACTTGGAAAAGTGCTTGACAAGTTGGTCACTCTATATAAATCCGTGCAATCGGCATGGATTTATATAGTGTGACCAAGTAATAGTTAAAAAAAAGAATAAGAATGGTAAAAAATTAAAAAAAAAAAGATTATACTCACCTTCCGGTGTCTTCCCGGTGTCATCTCTGCTGCGTCCGGTCTCTTGCAATGCTCGCGGTGGTGTGAAGGACCTGCGGTGATGTCATTGAGTCATGTGATGGGTCACATGACTCAGTGACGTCATGGCAGGTCCTTCACAACAGCGCAAGCACTGCAAGAGACCGGACGGCATGGACAAAACACCGGGAGGACATCGGAAGGTGAGTATAAACTTTATTTTTTATTTTAAATTCTTTTTTTTTACAGATTCTATGGTGCCCAGGTCTGGAGGAGAGTCTCCTCTCCTCTACACTCGGGTACCATCCGCACATTAGAACGCGCCAATTACGCAAGTACAGATGCAGTCTTGCGGAATTGGCGCGTTCTAATGCAAGTCAATGGCGGCGATTACGCTGCGTGTCCGCAAAATTAATGGACATGCTGTAGATTTTTGAGCGCAGCATAAACGCTACGGAAAAATACACAGCATGGGCATTGAAAGTGCGGAATTGCATTGGAGACCATGGGGGAAGGTTTACCAAGCGTTTCCCAAATTCCGCAGCGTAAACGCTTGAAAAACTCATCGTGGACACGCAGCCTTTGCGTGGGTTTCCTCCGGGTTCTCCAGTTTCCTCCCACACTCCAAAGACATACTGATAGGGAATGTAGATTGTGACCCCAATGGGGACAGTGATGATGTCTGTAAAGCACCATCGAATTCTGTAGCACTTTATACGCATAATAAATAATACATTTGCATAGAAAATCTTCTGCTTTGAACTGCATTTTTGGTGCTTTTTTTTTCCTCTATAGAGAAATGCGCTTAAAAAAAAGAAAAACACTGTTGCTTTTTTTAGTGCAGAATCAAAACTTTTCTGTACTGTTAAAAGCGCTACTTCAAATAGGCACAAAATGCATAAATCAAGTTGGAAAAAGAATAACGTGAGAAGATTACATAGTTGGTTCAGACACCTACAGGAAAAATGCAGTATTTACTGTACATGTGAACACCGCCTTAAAGCCGCAATCAATGCTTTAACAAACGGACCCAGCTGCAATTAGTTATTTTAGCCAGAAAGAAACAAAAGTTGTTCAGTTATAACTTTTTTTTTTTTTTTTTTGTCCAACTAAAAATATAAACAAATTTCATTTGGGTCTATTTTTTTTTTTAAAGGCCAAGTTCACATGTCCAGTAATCGTCGGTTACATCAGATCCAGCAGCAAATCCTTTCACAAAAAAACAGATGTTAACTGGATCCGTTTTTTTTTGTTAACACTGAAGTCTGTGGAGAGCGGATCGGTTAAATAGTTGTCCGTTTTTCTCCCATTTGATCCGTTTTTTGCTTTTACTGGAGTTGGAAAAATAAATATCATAAACTACGGAGCGTGTAAGCGGCCAAGTCATCATTCATTGGAGACGGATCCTTATCAAATGGGAGAAAAACGGACGGCTAGTTAGCGGATCTGTTTTCCATAGACTTCAAAGTTTAAAAAAAATAAAAATGGATCTAGTTGAAATCGTTTTTTTTTTTTTCCAGACTGACTAAAGTTGTTTTTGCTCAACTTTTTTTTTGTGAACGGATTGCTTCTGGATCCGTTCTAACTGATGGTTACTGGACCTGTGAACATTAGAAGTCTACGGATCCATTAGTCAGCTGTTTTTCTTCCATTTGATAGGATCCGCTTTTTTTTTTTCCCCATTTTGTGCAGATGATCAGCGGACATGTGAACTTATCTGTATATTGTGCTTATTTCAGGCTCTGCATAGTAAAGTACATACTGCAGGGCCGGACAGGAAGCCGAGGGGGCCATTCTGGATTACCTTTGTATTGTAGGTAGTCAGAGAAGAAGGGTTCAGGGATTCCTTTGCTGGCGGCTCCCAGCAGACGCCCCTCCCCCACTCACATTACCTGACTGCACCAGTCAGAGATTGTTGCCTTCTGGCACAGAGACAGCTGCTTTGTTTTGCTATGTGCTGGGCCTGGTGAGAGAGGAATGACAGGGAGGTGCGAGCTCTGCAGACTCCTCCTTTCCTTGCACACAGCAAGCACTGTGTTTGCCCTTTATAGTGGGGGACGCTCTGGATTCTGCTGCCGGGGTTTCTTCTCAGCTTGTCTAGCAATGCACATTTTTTTTTACACAGTGACAAGGAAGGATTTCACCTTCTTTTTTTTTTCTCTAGTAGATCCTGCCTTATATATACAGGAAAGTGCAGTGAGGAGCGCCCCAGTGTTGTGAGCTCTGTATGAGGGGGCACTCGGCTGCCGGTAGGTCTTCACATGGCATATACCGGGCAGATAGTGACAGCTGGATCTCTTTGCAGGTGTCTTGATGTTGGTAACGTGATCGATCCACTAACTTTGTGTGTTCTTCCACAGCTTGTTACGGCATAGTGCAAGTGCCGACCGGGCCATGGTTTTGTAGAAAATGCGAATCCCAGGAAAGAGCGGCCAGAGTGGTGAGTCCGTCTGTGCTCCGCAGATTATCTTCAGATTTAGTTAAACTTCTGATCATTGAACAGTGCAGACGATTTACGTGTCCGTGATGGCTACAGAAAAGAGATCTCTGATCTTGCATCTGTCTTTTCTGTAAAGTGATATTTCCACGTGTCCAGTCAAGGGGATCCGTATTCTGATATAACCCGAGTCTATGAACTTCGTTCTTTTTCTTGGTTCCAGATTTGCTACCATTCTGTGCTGAAACATTTTGTAATTTACCACCCGCTAAGTTCCAATATATGATCACACGTGATTTCTCAAACAGCTGATTCGGTTATTGCTTTAAGACCAGTTCACACTGGACAGTGGGGGAGGGGGGCTTTTTCATGTAATGTTTTTACGCTGCAGATTTTTCACTGCGGAAAATCCAGCGTGTTGCTATGGCGTAAATGCAGCGGGTTTTACTTGGCAGAAAATCCACTCAGATTTTCAGTACCAATCTGAGAGAGTATCCTCAGTCTGCTTCATGTTTATTAGGTTCACACTTTCATGTCTGCAGACATATGCATTGCACGTGGACGTAAAAAAACCAACTTTTGCAAGCACGTGCCGTGCATTCAACAATCTGTCTGAATGTCTACATGTAAATCGTCTACAGCTCTATGCTGTTTTTTTTTTTAACTAACTTTTAATGCTACAGAGAAGAAAACCTATGTTTTAGGCTTATTAAAAATATTGCAATATGTCTCACATTTGAGAATAATGTCGCGGAAAAAAGCTCAATACAACAAAAAACGTGATCAAAACAAATTTTTCTTGACTACGTCTTGCCCTTTTTAGTGTGTGGATATGCTGCCATATATTTATTTATTTTTACTCGCTTACATAGCGCCATTAATTCCACAGCACTTGACAGACATCATCGCTGTCCCCATCGGGGCTCACAATCTACATTCCCTATCAGTATGGAGTGTGGGAGGAAACCGGAGAACCCAGAGGAAACCCACACAAACACGGGGAGAACATACAAACTCCTTGCAGATGTTGTCTTTGGTGGGATTTGAACCCAGGACCCCAGCGCTGCAAAGCAACAGTGCTAACTGTCTGAATACCGGGGTGTTTGTCAAGATTGCACTGTATAAATGTGAACTGAGCCTTAAATTGATCCTGTCCGCTCCCTTTTGCCTCCTAAACCTCTGCCATAACTTTGTCTGACTCTTAAGACAAAACCCTTCATCTGCTGTTGCAAGGGCCGAGTCAGGACTAGTCTGGGGGGAATCAATGGCCGGGACTAGTCTTGACTAATTTGCATGGCATTAAAAGCTGATTTTTCAAAAGTTGGCGAGGTTAATTTTTCACATAAAGGCTTGTCCTTATCAAGAAATAGGCTTAATTTAACGTTACAATGAAGGCAAAGTAAAGCTCCCCTTTCCCTTCGGCAACCTGCTGCAACAAAAAAATGGATACGTTTGGGGAGTTTTTTTTTATCTTGTGCTCATGGATTTTGGTAGAGAAGAGGAGACTTCCATGTGATTGCCCTGTACCGACTGTATTTTGCTATGTTGTGTTTGTAAGGATCGCCATGATGCCCGAAATGTTATATTATTGGAGCATAGGAAAGGATGGGTGCCATACAGCTTTTGGGAAATTAAAAGAAAGGGACTCGAAAAATCTGCACCATTGTTTCCTCAAATTGAGAGCCCTTGGGTACTAAAATCAGCGAGCAGTGTAGAGGCGTATTCCTGCCATTGATCACCCCACTGCAAGATTGGGAAAGGACTGATCACTGATTGCCATAATGAGGACTCCCTGTCCCTACTGTAAACCTTGGCGAGGAGCAGTTTTCTATGGAGCGGTGATTGAACATGTGACGAGCCCCACCATCCAAAATCTCTGCCGCCGACCAGAGCAGTGGTAATAAAGGGGTTGTCTCCTCATAGACATTTATGGTTTATCAATTGCGCTTGGACGTTTCTGAATCTGCCATTTGTGACCACTTCTCTAGTGGACCCATCAGACATTTATTTGGTCGGGGATGGATTTATTTTCAATAAGCGGCGTGTTAATTCTGACGGCTGCTAATCTACCATGGGAACAAAAAAATCAGGGTAATTTAAAATCCAACACGCAGTCTCCTTCTTTCCCCTGACTTCTGCTGTCTGGGTCAATGTGGGACGCCTCCCTGGTATTGGGTGTACAATGTCAGCAGACTGAAAGAGGATTTGGGGGAGGAATTCGTCCCTAAATCCAGGGTCGCGTACCGTGCTCCTGCTTCTCCACCACATGACTAGGACTTTTCTCTAGTTGTAAGACAGCAAGCCGAGATCTTGGGAGAAAAAAAAGACATTCATTGAAAACTTATTTATGAACAAGCTGCTTGGTAGGGAACCGTAATCTTGTATTACAAGTTTTCTGACAAATCAAGGAGGGAACCGTATTTAGAAAAATATATTGGCGTTGCAGGTAACAATTTTATTCTAGGTTGTGTTAAAGGGGTCCACAGGATAGGTGATAAGCCTGATCTGGGAGGGGATGCCACTACTTGACCCCACCCGTTCCTAGAATGTCCCGAATCCTATATACTGCGGTCAGATCTTAATGAAGTGTCATGGCCACTGCAGCTCCCTTCAATGTCTGTGTGACTGTTGAAGATGGCCACGTACAGTGCTCCGCCATCTCTGTTGCTCTTAGACATGAATGAAGCTGTAGTCGTCCACGACCATACATACCGCTCCAATTCCGGATGCTGTAAACAAGGACGAAAGATGAGGACGCCCATTCTGATGTCTGTTCCAGTGATTGGACGATTTATAGCTGTGGATGGGGGGGTGTCATTTGTGGGGAAACCCCTTTTAACCCTTTAAGAACCTATGCACATAAGAGAAGCAGCATCTGTGTCAGATCTGTGGATCCTGGTGACTATTGATGGTTTTACATTTCGTGTTTGTTGGGAAATCTGATTTATGTAGTTGCATATTTCTATGTTCTGCTGAAGTTTCCAGGACACGATGCTACTTTATGGCACAGTTTCAGCCAAGTGCTGATGGTACTGAGCCGCGCTGTCTGTTCGCGATATTCATACAGGACCCTTTTTAATACGCTGATGTTTTGTGGGGGGGTTGTTGGGGGTAGGTCTTTGCTACTTCCTCATTATATTGCTTTTGGAGAGATGCGACGGTGGAAATGTACTGTCAGATACGAGGTCTGAGGTGGTGGATGGATGAAGAATTGAGCTTTTTGTATAGGGATTAAAGGGATTTTCCAGAACTTTGATACTGATGGCCTATCCGTAGGTTATTGATATCAGATCTGTGAGGGTTAGAGTTTTAATCAATTTGCAGGACTCAGTCTGGCGACCATCTGAGTGGTGGCTGGACGGGAGCCATGAAGAGCCACTTCTTACCTGATGGCACCTCCGGCTCCTCTTATTAACCGGCCAGGTATGATGTCATCGTTGTAACGTGATTCCCTAGGCGGGCTAATGCCGTCAGGTAAGAGTCCATTCTCATGGTTCCCATCCCACAACCACAATTTATTGACTGGGCCGATAGATCGAGATCTGCGTATCGATTTGCACCAACTCTAGTGGGGGTCCAACACCCGGTACCCCCACCGCTCAGCTCTCACAGAGTCCCTCGGTGGCCCGATGCACACAGTGTATGGAGCAGAAACTGCACAGCTCCATGCACTAATGGCCGGTTCGGTGCTGACGCTCCACTCCCATTGAAGTAAATGTGAGCTGCAGTACCAAGAATGGCCACTACACAGTGCCCTGTTTCGGCTGCTCTATACATCCAGGACATGCTAATAGCAGATTGATGGGGGTCCTGGGTGTCAGACCCCCACCAGTCTAATATTCCTGACTTGCCCTAGGGATAGCTGATAAGTTTCTAAGTCCTGGATAACTCCTTTAATATCACAGAAATAACTTTTCTGGGGTTATTTAATTTTATATCGTTGCTTGTCCGAATTTTTCATCTCATTTACTATTTCCTAGTTCTGTGCATTAATGGCGCATTTATACCTCATAGTTTCAATAGAATTTGGGTGGCTTTTGCTTCTGCATAAGGAAGAAATGAGAACGAGCCTGTTCATCCTTATCACGGATTCAATGCTGAAAAGACGCAGATTAATTTCATTGAAGTGTCTGCCGCAGATCCTCTTGTAAATACGTCTCAGATATACTATAGCCGGATCTGTGACTTTTCCTAAAGCTAAGGCTCCGTTCACTCTTTCAGGATTATACACTTATTCCACAACAAAATCCGCACACAATCCCATGCGTGTGAACAAGGTTTCCGCATCTCCATTTACATGCTACGTACATTTTTCCTTGTGGATTTTTGTTTGCTCCACATCTAAAAATGTGTGTGAATAAGAAGCGACAGAAGCGGCGGATCCTAGGTTCAGCCTTGGGTTTCTGCCGCAGTTCCTAGGGTCAGTATGTGCCCCCTACAGTTTGCATCAATCATCTAAAAGGGCCTCTAAGAGAGTGCCCACCATATTGTCAGTCGGGGCCTGTTTCCTCCTGCCCTATTCTAACTGATCATTTCAAGGGATCTGTCACCAAATTTTAACACTGTACGCAATATTAAATAGATCTTAGACCTGATGAGACTGGTGTATTTTTAATTTGAAAATCTTTGTCAGAACAGTTGTATATCCCTTTTTGAAAGCTTTCCTGCCCGATATTAAAGCGAGCGTTTTAAGAGTCCATACTGACCATGGATTTTCAAAGTCAAGACACCAACCTCTTCAGGTCACACAATGTAGCAGATGTATATGCAAATATATGACAGTCCGACTGTTACATTTCTAATTATTGTTTTCTTTTTCCAGAGATGTGACTTGTGTCCTCATAAGGATGGAGCGTTAAAGCGTACGGATAATGGAGGTAAGACCACAAAAAAAGTTTTATGGGGGGAGCAGATTTTCCATTCCTACATAACGGGGATTCGTATTGCCAGAGCTAGTACCCCAGTAACAGTGCCGTCATCTGCATAGTCCCCTATAATCTGGTCTGCCACTTAAAGGGCAAAGTTGACTGGTCTCCTTACAGGGTACTGTGAGTTATAGGGTGTCCCCATCTTGGTGATAGCATTGCTGCAGGATATGCCACCGATTTATCACTGCTCGGGGGGTCAGACATAAGGGACCCCCACACATCTTGAGAATGAAGTGATTGCAGCCCTTTGTCCCCTTCCTCATGGCCATCTGCACCACCGTGAATTAGAATAAATGTGAAAGGTATACAGCTCTTAGTGACCCCCTTCATCCTCTGAATCGGTGGGGGTCCCAGAGATTATTTATGTGATGGAATATCCGAACATTAAATCCCTACCCTCAACAACCGCCTGCAGGTGAAGCACTGTGCACCACTTACGCTTTTGGCCATGGATTGCACAAGGGTTTCATTTTTTTTATCAGTGGGGATCTGACTGTGGGGACCTCCACTAATGCCCAAAATAAGGGGGCTCCCACTCCCCCCCCCCCCCCCACCCCTAGACACAGTGCTGGGTGCTGCATGTGGTATTTCATCACAGATGCATTTAACTATATAATAGTGTTAAAAAAAAAAAAAGCATGGACCGCACCTCCAAAAAATCATACTTTTGATCTAATGTCTCTCGGCAAAAATATATATAACTGAACATGAGGTTCTTAGTTTAACATTCTGATCAGACTGTATGAAGCCCACTGCCACGTCACGGCAAACCTCGTAGTGGGTCCTAACATTTCGTGCCTGAACGGGAGCCGAGCCGTGCGCCAACCACCGCCACAGCGACCATGCACAGGTGCTGTCCATTCTCTTTTTCATCTTTATATAATAGATGTGTTTTGCCCTTCTGGGGTGGCGCTGTGTAGGAACAAGTGTTTGGATCCAAAGTGATTAGAGAGGGTGCCATGTTAAAGGGAATCTGTCGGCTGGTCATTGCTGCCCCATCTGTAGGGTCAGAGACCCTAATTACAGAAATGTTTCCCTTACTGGGCTGCTTGCTGCAGTTTTGATAAAATTGCAGTTTTCTCTACTGCAGTTCTAGCAGTTCTCAGCATGCTGAGCTCTATATAACTGCGCCCAGACCCCTGATTGGCTGCTTACTGTGCTTAGGCGGAAAGCTGCCACTCAATGGTGGGGGCGGGGTTATACAGAGCTCACGGATAAGAGGGACTACATGGCAGCAGATTTACTAGTACTCTAGTGAATCAAAACTACAGCTAACAGCCCAGTAAGTGACACATTACTGGAATCAGGGTCTCTGCCCCTACATTATGCTGCTCTCAGATTAGGTGGTAAAACCTGCTGACAGATTCCCTTTAATATGCATTCACTATTAATTGCTGCAGAATCTGGACTCGTGTATGGTATGATGAGCTCCTCTAGTCATCGCTGTTAATCGCTACCTTAGCAGTTCTCTAATATGTATAGTTGGAGGGGAAACAAGGAAAGGTCATTCATATCATTAATGCAGTTTGGCTCGGTTACCGTCGCCCCTCATCTGAATGGAGCCCAGAGTTTTGCGGAGGTCTGAGCAGGGGATGAAGGTGGAGGCTGCTCCTTACTGATCCTCACATAAATGAACACATGGATGCAATGTCCTCCTTCATTGCCTTGAAGTTCAAAGAAACCAAGTTACTTTTTGTTGTTCCAACTACATGCAGCGTCACATTTTAAGGATCGTGTGTCTTGGCTCCTCTTCACTACATGCCAAAAAGCATCATCTCTGCTAATAGATTATAATTTCAGCCTTTATAATAAGCCCATTTATAGGTGTTTTTTTTGCTCAGTTTTTGCAGCGTTTTTTTCACCACACATTTCTTCCTATGGGTGAAAAAACGCTGAAAGAAGTGACGTGTTCTATTTTCAAAAAACATAAACAAGGTAGAAAATATGCAGCAAACAAAAAGCAACATGTGTGAACAGAACCTTAATCTGCATGCTGATGTCAGTGACACTTTTTCGGTTTTTCACCGTGCATTGTCCGTTCTGATTTTAATACTTGATGAAAGCTATAATAACAAGGAGTTGTAGAATATAATATTTTCTTGATGTCTCTGATCTCTGCCTCTCGCCCTACCTACTCGAGGTCAATCCTAAGGTCTTGCTGCTTCCTCTGTCTTCTGGGACATGAGATCGTGGAGTGGGTGAATCTGCACAGTGGCGGTGTGTGGGATCCTGGAGAATACATAGGTTACATGTGGCAGATGGTTCAGTGACAACGCCCTGAACGCGGTCTGCAGACATGCAGGAAGGACACGTGTGGGTTATGGATGGCTCGCGTAGCCTGATGGAGCCGCAGCGCCTCACATGTTGTTCCAGGCCTTCCTGGCAGAGGTGAAGAGGGAGCGAAGAAATGCCAGATGCTGTTTATAAAAATCCCAATTTTATACTATTCATTATGTATCAACGTTTTGTCTTCATTAGCCTCAGGTATAATACTTGCCAGATGGAATGGATTTATCTCTGTTCCAACTTGTACCTTGAAGCTTTGGAAGTTGTTTCTGTGTTTTTGGGAGGAAGCCAGATGTGGGGTTAGGAGTTTGGAAAGAACATGTTCCCTATACACAACTGGACAGTTGCTGCTGTGTCATGCGCTTAAAGGGAATGTGTCATCAGCAAATTGCCCTTTGGCAAATATATACATGTATATAATATATATTTTTTTTCTTTAAAACAAAATCCTGAAATCTTGCTGTTTTCACTTGAGCACAGACTCTAAAGGCGCAGTCTTATTGCTGTACAAATGGGAACAAGATGGGACCGCAGTGCACCGACTGGCCGGCAGCTCTCCCGACCCGAATGTGACAGCTTCATGTATTTCTATGCAGCTGTCACCCTCTGATCGGGAGAGCCGCCGGCCTGTCCGTGCACTGCGGTCCGATCTCGCTGCGATTTATACAGCCGTCTGACTACGCCCCAATAATAGCCTGACACTTTTTGCTCTGAACAGATGACTTTTTTTCAGCAGTCTTGTTATCCTCACAGACAAGATTACAATGACGGGTAACATCTCTATATGCAGTAGATAACACAGCATCCAACATCCATAATAGGTGATGTCACAGCTCCCCTCCTCCCCCTCTCTGCACAGAGCATGCCCACAACACTTTCCAATTGAGGTCAATAAATGCCTCCAGACTGTTTCCTTCAGTCCGTGTGGCTGCTTTTAGAGAGTAACCATTGTTTTAATATTTATTTCGTGCCCATACCTGATCTCCATCCATTCATTGTCTATAGGCCTGATGAAAGCAGCTATGTACTCTTTTTTTTTTTTTTCCCCTGTCATTTCCATAGACAGTGAATGGAGCGGAGTTCCTCTGCTCCATTCAGGTGTAGCTCCGCAGAGACCCATTTTCCAGATCGCTGGGTGGTCTCAATGGTCTGACCTCTAGAGATCAACAAGTTATTCCCTATCCTATGAATAGGGGATAACTTTTAATTGTGGGATTACCCCTTTAAAATGGTTACCCCCTGCAATCACATGCAGAAAATAGAATTAAAAATGTACAATTGAAAGAAAAAACTTTGATTAGTAAAAAAATAATAAAATCATTATATATATATATATATATATATATATATATATATATATATATATATATATATATATATAAAAAAAAAAAAAGATGTGTTTTTTTTTAAATAACAAAAGTATATTCTGTAATGCTTGAATTGGGATTGGTGCCCCAATTTTACAATGGGGTTAGGTGCAGGAGAGTTTCCTTTGATGGTACTTGACTAGCGCTGTGTGAAGGGGGCTTTTGCTCAGCCACCTCTGCCTCTTTAAAGCTGGATGTATATGCAGAAAAAGGGTCTTGGCTATCCTATTCAGCTGATCCATTCAGCCAGCCCCCTTCACATACAGCACTGGCTCTGTGCCAGCTTAGGAAATTAACATCAAAGCTATCAGGAAAGGGTTTTTTTTTTTTTTTTGCAGTTTTCATTGTCACTTTTTTTTTTTACATTGTTGGCTATGATGTTACTTTAAAGTCCATAGCAAATTATTGAAAGAGTTTTTTTTTGTCTTTGAAAATGTAGCATGCTCTAGATAAAGCATTTGTGTAGCTTTTTTTCTATAGAACTTAACGTGTTTTTAAAATGTAAAAAAGCCACAAAAAAAATCCAATTTAATTATTTTTTTTCGCAAGTTTTCTTTTCAATTGCTGCAAACTCTGAAACCATGTGGAGTAACTTGTGCTGCAGATGATGTAGGAAATCTCATCCTGCTTTGTAATGTGCCCACTGTAACTCTGACGTCTGATTGGGAAAGTTACAGTTCTGCATATTTTCTACACGCTGCTGCTGCTGCTTTGGCGCTGTGTGTACTTTTTTTTTTTTTTTTTTTTTTCCCGTCTAAGGCAGGATTTGCTACAACACAAAACTTGTTAGTGAAATGTGAACCATCTGGCTGCTGATCAGGAATGCCATGTAACTGCATTCACCAGCATTTACCACGTGCGTCTGCCTGGTATGAGGCCAAGAAGCAGCGCCGCCGTAACCTATTTTTTTTTCTTTTTTTCTACATGTCATAGATTTTCAATCAGTGCTCTCAAGTCTGCACAGAGTCATTGCCAACCTCTGAGTCAGCAGGTTTTCCTCTTATTCTTTAAAAAATATCAATCTGCAAATCACTTTATTTATAAATTATATTTAGTGATGAGCGAGCATGCTCATTACTCGAGATTTACGAGCATGCTCAGGTGCTCGCCGAGTATTTTCAGCGTGCTCAAACGTTATGTTTGAGTCACTCCGTGTGCATGATTTGCAACTGTTTGACAGCTTTAATACATTTGAGGAATGATTGTTTCTTAATCATTCCTCACATGTATTAAAGCTGTCAATCAGTCGCAAATCATTCACATGGAGTGACTCCAACATAACACCCGAGCACGCTGAAGATACTCGGCGAGCACCTGAGCATGCTTGCCGAAAGGGTTAACAGAACATACTGGCTCATCACTAGTTATATTGTCTTACCCCTGAAAAAACACTTTAAAATGCCGGCCACTAGGTGTCTCCCTTGTGTATAACTTGCCATCCACTGTCTGATGGATTACAGAAAGTGGGGACGGGGCATTATCTCTACAGGAAGTGAGGAGCAGGGCTCCTTTTTTCCACTCCTGCTCTCCTGTCTGTCAAACTGTATACAGAAAAAGTGGGCTTTTAGTTAAGGTCAGGTATGCGCTGGACTATGGCACCTGTAGTGCATGCAGAGAGATTAGTAAGGTGGTTCAAGTACCAATAGTGCTGGCAGATTATCATTAAGGCAGAAACTCCCACTGGAATAGTAGATGGCAAAGAGCATGGAAATTAGGACATTTTATGGATGTATTACACTGATATGTGCACCTGGGGCAGTTCTAACTTGTTGTGGGGGATGAGGGTCATTCTTTTCTACAGATTTGATATAAAAGGACATGTATGCTTTAAATAAATGCTGCTATCCACGTAGCTGTGAGTCTGAGATCTGCATGACCCCATGACTAAATATGTCACACAATATTAGACATCTTGTGTTTATATTAGACGGTGTTCACATTCTCACCAGGGCTTCTGTTCATATTGGAGGGAGGCTATGAGCGATCCAAATGGATCTCTTAATGGATTCCACTACTCTTTCCTTACCCTTTTAAAAATATGGGATCGCTTACTCAAATCACTGGAAGTCACCCTAACTCTGATGTGAACAAGGCTGTAAAGAGGACCTTTCGCTAAATTTTTTTTTTTTTTTGTTTTAATTTAAACTCCATACTGCTTCAATTGTTGTGGCTCCACTGGTCTGGAACGTTTTTTTTCTTTTTTTCTGTACCCCTTTGTTCCAAATTTATTCCCCCCTGCCCCGTAAATAAGGTGCAAAGTTTCCCTTTAAGCAATGTGGGCGTCTACTGCAGAACTTTTGTGGGTGTGGCCAAGTTTTGATTGGCCGGTGTCCGGTGAGAAAAGGGAAACGCCCACAGAGAAGTTCAGTGGTACATGCCCAGTCTGCTGAGAGAATTTGCACCATTATTACCGGGGGGAATAACTTTGGAATGGAGGGGCATAGAAGAAAAAGGACAACTGTTCCAGAATCAGTGGAGCGGTGCCAATTGAAGGAGGGGATTCGGTTTACATGCTTTGAGCAGGGGGTTGGACCAGATGACCCAGGAGGTCCCTTCCAACTCTACCATTCTATGATTCTATGATTCTATGATACATTAAAAGCTAAATAAAAAATACAGTGAAAGATTCTCTCTTAAGACTAATTTTCAAAGATACTAAACTGAGGACCAATTTATAGTTTCTTTACAAATAAGTTTAATATGTTTTAGGTTAAATTATGGTTGGCCAGTCCTGTTGAAATTTGCCTGGACCATATGATAGGCCGAAAATCCAGCAAGTATTATAGACCATGTCGTGGTGAAGGGGTGGGATCGGACATGTTAACGTTCAGCATGTTTGATCCTTTGTTCTTAAAGTAGACAAGCTGTTGCCCAGAGGTGATTGGCAGCAGTCTGCTCCCCTCTCCCTATCCAGAACCTGCGCACACTTGCCCATTATGAGCGTGCATGTGTATATAGAGGTCATTAGCCGTAGCTGTCGGCCAGGCCAGATTTCTGTTGAACGACTACAGCTGCCTTTAGATTTTGGTCTGCCGACCATCATCCGTACACCGAAGCTTTGACGTGTTCTTAGTTTCTCCAAAGCCTAAAGGTAAATCAAGAATTTGTTTATTAAAAACTATGTGGTTGTCCCCTCCCTGTCCCCTTAAACACAGAAGTTGGGGAACATAGATCTTTTAGACTTAGGGTGGTCTTTGTAAATAACCAATACCCAGACCATCAAAAAATGCTTTTGTGATTTCTAATACAACTTTCCGAATTTTCCACGAGCAGCTGAGCGCTCTGGGACATGCCTGTGGAAATATATCGGTGCTATATTAATAAAATATGGCAATAAAAACGGCGGTCCAACGTAGCTGCCTCCGTTAACATGGATATTGAGCCATTTTTCTGAATATCCTGTTTATTACAATGAAACACGACTTGTATGAGTTAAGTGGTCGTTGTGTTATTAGATCACAGGAATTGCCGGAATTCTTTATTACTAGACTGGAGACAAAATCCATTTAAAGAGACACTGCAGATAAAATAAAAGAAATCGCCAATAAATAGGATTCTGACCAGTCGCTCACATTACGGGCAGGAGGCCTCTTCAGAATAAGACCTTTATACAAGTGTTTTTTTACATACTTTCATTTAAAAATGTGTGTGTACATCTTTTAAATGAAATATATACTCACGTGCATGTTTGATATATAGATCTGTATATGTGTGTCTAATAAATATATATAGATATAGATATAGATTATATCAGGGTGGATTTGATTTAAATCTAACTGATTTAAATCACGATTTAAATCAGTAGTCAGTAAGGCTTGATTTAAATCAAAGTTTCTACCTAAACTAGTTCTTGCTACTTTAACATGCAAGTAGATGAAGATTTTTAGAATCACTTTTTATATTACTTTTTTCTCCCCAGTTTAATGGGTTAATCATTCATATTTGGACACCACTGTTCTGTTGTACTTAGGAAGGAGAAAAATAATCCTGACCTTAATAACAATTTAAATAGATTTATTCAACTGAAACAATAACAACATTACAGCATAAGTTATTTGCTTAAACAAACATCCATGTTTGTTAACTAATTTGGCTAAACAAAATATATATATATTTTAAGAAACTTAGACTGTCAGCCCAGCCGACACATGAAAAACTTAAATACTACTGTCCCTGCTGTCCTCTGTAGCTCACTCGTCGTCATCTTCATCATCATCATCTTCTTCTTTGTTCCTATTCATAATCTGGAAAAGAAAAACAAGCTTTCCTGCTTTATTGGGTCCCAACCGATTTCTCAATTTAGAATGAATGAGTCCAAAGAAAGAGAATATTCTTTCAACGCCTGCAGAAGAAGCTACTGCTGTTAAAAGTGAAATCATTACTTGAACAGTCTCTAAATCCAAGCGCTTAAGTGACTTCCACCAGTTTACTGGTGTGACCTTCCTTAAAATATCTTCAGCAAACATATATTTCTTGAATGGTTCCCCCTTAGCTCTGAAGTTTATTATAGTTGGCATTAAAGATGGATGATTGCTGGATACCCATGTCATAGCTAACTCCTCTTCCTCAGCACTTAGGTTTTGACCCTGATATTGGATATTGACAATATTTGCCAAAAAATGAGCTGGAGTCAGTGTTTGTCCCATTCGTTTGTATACTGCTTGTAATTTTATTCTGTCCATGTGTAGTTCTGTTTTTAAGTGTTCACTCAGTTCCTTCCAAATTTCAACAGCATCCGCAATAAAACAGCTATTTTTCTGTATTTTGTTTAAAGCTTGAGAGATGGGTTTCAGGAAGCTCAGCATATGTTCAACATTTCTCTTAAGCCCAATGTTGAGGATTTTGGCCGTGACAGTGCCATCTATTTTATCTCGATTTTCTTCACAAAGTGTCATCAGAATAGGCCAGTTTTTGATATACTGCTCAAAACAGTCCACCACAGAGTTCCATCTAACATCTTGTGGGAGCGTTAGCTTGGTTCCACCCATCCTTTTCAGAGCTGCTGCAGCAAAATGATTATTACGGAAGTATTTAGCAATTTCAACAACATTAGCCTTTATTTCTGGAACACTTAAGTCTTTGGCTAAGAGGTGCAGCAAATGAGCACTGCAACCATATGTTATTAGCAGCTTTGTATATCCTCCCTGCTCTTCTAAATTTCTTCTCATCTTGGATACGTTTACAGCATTGTCAGTGACCAAACTGCGTACTAGACATTTAAATTTTGTTCACATGTTGTTATAGCTTTTACTGCCACTTCTTGTAAGTATTCTGCTGTGTGTGCATTTCCTGACGTATCAGTTGTTTGTGCAAGGAAGACTTTACCTTCTTCTGTTGTTATACAAGCACATACAATAGGATCATTGTGGACATTACTCCACCCATCAATACTTAGGTTAACAATTTTACCCTCCAGAGCTGTTGCACATTGCTCCATTTCTCTGTCATACACTTGATCCAGCAGTTTCCCTGCAACATCAGCTCTGCTGGGTGGACTGTATCCTGGTCTCAGTGACTGAACCACATTAATGAAATGTGGGTTCTCAGTCAGACGGAAAGAAGAGTTCGTTGCATAAATAAACTGGGCAATTTATTAATCAATCAACTCTTTTTCTAATCTGCTAGTTCTTATCACAAACCTATCTATGGTGGTTCCAGGAGGTAAAGGTTTTTTCTTCCTTTTGGGTGATGGTGATATGTGGCTGTGGGTGTCTGATGATGATGCTGCTGCTAATGAAGCACTATCCTGGATGGATAACTCTGAAACTGTAGAACAGGATGATGGTGATCTTGGAGGTGGATAGTTTCCAGAATCCATGAATTCCCCTAAACGAAAAAAGTCAATGCTGTTATTTTATTGTTTATACAATTTCTGCTTATTGTACACAACACATCACTGCCCCTGCCCCAAAAGGAATATTTGTTTTTCTTCATAACTGTACCAAATGACAGTAACATGCAGTAATAATAAGAAATATAATTTTTCTCACACATGACAGTTCAGTCTTTAGAAACAGGATTCAATAAAAATGTTTACCAACAGATCCTGCCTGTTCAGAAGTGTTTCTTTGGTCATCTTCATCACCGCACTTCTCATGATGTTGCCTCATTCGCGCCACCAGGCCTTGCATCTCTTTGTTGCATCGTTTGCATTTTGCACGCATGCCTGCCTTACCGATAGGCGAAGGAGCTTCATTAAAATATTCCCAAACTGGGTCTCTTTTACGGCCTGCTGCCATTATAAGGAAAGAATGTAATAAACCACAGATCGTACACACAAACAGATCCAGACTTGTCTGTCTGTGGCTATGCTGCAGTATTGTGCTCAAAGTTTCACTTTCATTTTCTTGTCTGCTTGCCCTTCCTCCTCCTCACACTTAGATTCACATTCTTCTTGTGTTGTGCAGATCTATTCCACTCCAAACAATCAGAAACATATTGTCTAACTTCTTGGACTTGGCACTGAAGGGGTTGATTCTGTATTCATAGGTTTGTAGAACAATAGGATTAAGGTCTTTCTCAACTCTGTTCATGTTGTAACATTTTTGCCTTGAAGAGGCTGGGACCTATGTGGAGTCAAATTCAGTTTTGAGAACTGCGTAAGTAAAGCGAGCGTCTGTGATAATATAGGAGAGAAACTGCCCACTAATCCTACAGAAACCTCTGGAAGAGCATGGCATTGTGAATGTTACACATATACAGCCTTTATTCTACTGAGTTAAACAACTCCGCTTTATCTCATGATGGAAGAACCTTTGGATGGTAAAATATTTTCCTCAAAAAGCAGTTTATTGAAAAAAATCCGATTTAAATCAAAAAAATCTGATTTAAATCAAAAAAATCCGATTTTTTTTTTGATTTTTTTTTAAAAAAACATTGATTTTTATCTACCCTGGATTATATATACCGTATATCCATCTCTCAAACACACACGTGTTTATTTTTCAAGTTTATATTTTTTTAAAGGGGGTTTCCTATGAATCATTTTCATCCCAACAGTTCTGAAATGTTGTTAATAACTGTTTGTTAAAGGCAGTCTCACTGCATTAGTGCAGGCAGGCTGATTCTTCACAGCGCCGATCCAGGAGGGACCTGTCAATCACCTACAGCAATGCAGGGAAAAGCCGGCCACTTTCGGCACTGAACTAGTCTCGTCTCTATATAAATATCGGTCTTTAAAAATAATCGCGCAGCCAAAATCTGGTTCCTGCTGCCCATGACCGCATGATAGGTTCAATTTATGCTTCTAGCATTAAAGAAAAAAAAAACCTTCCATTAATTTTGGTTCTGTCTCATCGTTGTTGCTGCCACCAATCTGGATATTGAGCGGAATCTGTCTCCTTCCCCATCTGGCAGCTAATATTCTTCCTCCTTTCATCTTTTTTTTAGTCTCCAGCAGAGGGAGCCACTGTATGCCAAATGAAATATCAGGCCAGTCCTATGTGCAAATTGCTTACTTGATTGGCTCTGCAGTGAATGGAGGATCTCCGTGCAGACTGAGCATGTGCGTCCACCAGCGCTCGGCTCATTAGGTGGTCGTACACTTTGAACACCAGGTCGAACCATGGTATCATTTATGCAGCGAAGATGATATTTAATGGTGGGACGCCAATGAGAACTTTTTATTTAAGAGGGGAAATTGCTTTTTTTTTAATGTTTTTTTTTTTTTGATTTTTAACACTCGCAATCCTGCACCGCTACATCCCTCTTCTTGGCAGTATTAAAACTAAACACGAGTGTTACATTTGTAAGTATCTCGTCTATTTCCTGCCTCCGCTGAGCGAGGGAATAACACCAGACAATCCCACATGTGTTTTACCAGAACACTGAAAAGTATATTGACTTATTGCGTTCGCCACTGAAGCCCATGTTTACCTTCAGGGACTAGAAATTGGACGCTCGTCAAGTCCTGCAGAATTATTTTGGCTATTAAAGTAGTCAGAAATCTGCTGCTGTTTCTGGCATGGCCACAATAGCCTATTCTGGAGGCGCAGCGCACACATTACGACTTGAAGCTGGTTTTCTTCATAATCCAACATACTGGAGGCTGATATAAAGCAGCTCTACGCGTTAAGCCCCCCGTTCTTCTGCCCTCTGTTTAAAGACGGCTCCCTCTCACAGTTAGTATTAATTACATGGGAACGACGGTGGAGAAATGGCGCCTGGTGACCGCGCGTTCAGACGTAGCCACGAGCTATGTATATTCCATTGAAGTAGCGGGGGTCTAAATTGCCTGTGGATTTTGAGCGAGTTATTCTTTTTTTGGCCCCACAAATGGAAATATATTATAGCAAATTGGCTGTAAATGCCCTCATTTCCCACATGTGCCGATATAACATTATTATTTTCCAAGCTAGAAAAATCCCAGGAGCCAGGTAGCCAATGCACTCAGAACTCGCGTGCACTCACATCCATTTTTTTTTTGTTTTTTTTATCATTGCCCTTCTCTACCCTTTAATTTAAAAAATGTAGCAATACTCCTACCCCCAAGCTGGGAAGTGGTAGGTCTGACTGCAAATTGCTAGTCCTCAACCCCCTGCTGGTCTGGATTTATTACTGTGGCCGCCATCTCCTGGGCGCCTCGATCGTTACTAGACCCCACTACATCATGATGTCGCCCAACTTGACATCCCGAAGCCTAGAAAACGGCGCCCGGAAGGTGCCAGGCCACAGAAATAGGGCCCAGCTGTAACAGAGGACCAGACCGAAGTCAGGACTGGGGACTACAAATATTTTTTGCTCAGCGTTACCGGGGAGCTTTCCCATTTTTCCCTCCAGCTCTGGCGCCCGGTCACCCTCCACCGTATCATCATGATCATCGTAAGGGAGTACTCACATGTTCTGGTTTTGTTGTGGGGTTTTTACAGAATTTTCTTCAATTTTGTAGTATACTGTAGATAGTGATACGGTGGTTTTGCAAAAAAAAAAAAAAAAAAAATTGTGACCAAACACATGACAAGTCCACCACGTATATATATCCGTAAAAGATCCTAAAACTGGTCTGGTGATCACTCTCAGGCAATCAGTGGGCGTTTTACACAGTTTTGGATAAATCTTAATTTCCCCCCTGATCGGCTTGTGTTTAGGGGGTTCTTTACTTTACACACTATCTACTTCTAGAAAGGTCCAAAGGGTTTTTCCCATCTTTAGGCTATGTTCACGTGTTGCATTGTTGCTGTGTTTTTTTTTTTTTCCCGCAGGCAAAACCTGCATTTTTGGCAGGAAATAAGCTGATAACAAAAAGCAGGTTTTGCCTGCGTTTTTATTGTCTCTTGTGCATGCTGATAAAGTTTAGTGCCCCCCCCAAAAAAAAAAGATGATCCAACTTCTTTAGGTTTTGGTGCAAAAACCTCATACTTGCGTTTTTTGCTACGTTTTTGGACTTACTCATTGCTTTCTGTGGGTGAAAAAATGCTGAAAAAAGTGACCTGCTGCAGTTTGCAAAAACGTAACAGTTTTCCAAATCGGTCAGGAAAAAAAAAACAGTGTGCATGAGATTTCTGAAATCTCCTAGCTTTTGTTGGTACTGTAAAACGCAACTTAAAATTTGCTTAAAAAAATGCAGTGTGTGAACATAGCCTTAGTACTTATCAGTTATCCTATGGATAAGTGATAACTTGTTGATCGGCAAGGGTCTCGCCGATCCTAAAAAATGGGCCTAACGCTCCATTAATTCTATATGAAATTGCCGGAAAAAGCATATCGCTGTACTTTATCCCTCAGTCCTCTGGAGAATGGATGCACATGGTTGGCCACCCCTCCATTCCTCGATCAGACCCCCACTGATCATCAAGTCATCCACTATATGGATAGGAAATGACTTCTAAACATGTAAATCACACATTGTCCGCCTGCTGAGACCCCAAAGATCAACTGTAATATGTGGGTTCAGTGTCACGGCAGCGCCACCCAGAGGGGACTAGGTATTACACCGTGGCCATTTAAATCAGCTGTGTGTGTAATGTGGAGCGAGAGATGCTCTGTCACTGCTACCACCCTGGATGAGATGAGGATCCTGAACGGAGAACACTCATTAATTCACAATTCCCTCTTGGGGAGACCCCTGTAGTGATTGAGGTGGGTTTCCTGGACAGATTCCCAGCTGTCTGTGTGATACGTAGTAACAGACCATTCTCTCTTCCAGGTTGGGCTCATGTGGTATGTGCACTATATATCCCAGAAGTCCAGTTTGCGAATGTTTCTACGATGGAGCCTATTGTCTTACAGTCGGTGCCACATGAAAGATACAATAAGGTAAATGATCATGTATATTTTGTCCATTATGTATCAGGAATGTCTGGTGACGCTGCTCCATCACTTTGGGATGCAGACGAAATCTGATTAATTTCAATAACCATTAAGATAAAAAGTGACGATCACTCATTACAACTGTTATTCAGTGGTAAAGGGGCCAAAACATCTGTTTCGGATACACTGGGGCAGGTTTATTTAAAATGTCTCATTTTTAGACCATGAAAACTTAAACTAAATTGTCTGAAGCTGCACAATTTTATCATCCAAAGTGAGATAAATGTAAGCCAAAAAACCAAATAACTGTGGTAAATCTGTACTAGCTTGCCGAACAGAAATCCACCACTGACGCGTTTCGAAGCAGTTATGGCTCTAATGCACCCTCATTCACAATAGTGAGCTGTCGAATGAACAATCGTTCCCCCGACGACCGTCTATTCTCCATACATGTGATGAAAGACGCTGCCAGACTCCTCTGGCATTGGCTTATCTCCCAGAGAATGAAAGGATCTTTTGTCGGAGGTGCCGGATCTTCTTCTCCCCCCAAATTATCTGTCAGGTTAAAGAGGGAGGCCTCCATATACATTAGGCAGTCGGTTGATCACGCCGATTTCTTCATCTGAAGACAAATGTCCACATTTTTTGTTTCCAGCTACTCGCTGAAAGTGTGCTCCGCATTGTATTTTGTAAGGAAAGGATTTTGTTAAAGGGATTTTCCAGCATTAGGGAAAAAAGTGGTCTAATAAAGGAAAAATCCATAAAATAACAAATGAACTAATACTTGCCTGATAAATCCCCGCTAATTTGCTACTCCCCCGACAGTCTGCAGCAATATCGTGTCTGTCTACCTTTTGTGACTGCTGCAGCCAATCAATGACCACTGCTGCACTGTAGGCGGTGACATAATTGCTGCGGCATGGTTAACAAAGACTGTATTGGAACAGCAGAGGATTTATAGGGTGAGTATTGGTTATTTTATTTATTTGATTTAGAACAATACTTTTTTCTTATCTCCGTTAACTACTTTAAATGTCCAAATGTTTTATCCACGTTTTACTGATGCAGAGATTTCGTTTTGGTCCAAAATCAGTTTGTAGTCGCCTTGTTGAATGCATTCTCATCTAATATACATGGCATATATTTACTAATGGGATTTCTACCTGTCTGGAAAATAAGGGTCCCCTGATGAGGTGCAGAATGGCTTCTGCTGCTGCATTGACTTCCGTGAAGAAGTAGCTAGATTAACACTCGTCTGTTTTCATTGACCTCTATGGACATTATAGCTGAGTAAGAAAGATATGGGCGTCCTATTGTAATGCTAAACCTTAGAAATCTGTAGTATGGTGTGGTACATTGAGGTCTAGTGACCGCTGCTTATTCTGAGCTTGAGTCCAGTGGGCGGTCCCGCTTAATGATTAACAGCTGATTAAGACCGCCCACTGGACTTTTAAGAGATTCAAATGAATAAAACACAGGTGATCCCAAATCTATTCCCACAATTTTATATATCCGTTTCTCCTTCTGCTGTACAGGATTCTGCCTGCAGATTGGACTGCATTTTCAAAGTGTCAGTTCCCCTTTAATTTTTTTTTTTTTTTTTTTTTTTTATTGAACGGTTCACTACAAATTATAAGGTTCATTCAGAACAGACAACCTTATAAATGTGCAAATTCCCCCTTATTAACGTGATTGACAGCTGTCCTCCTTTGCTGCACTTAAAGATAAATCTCATTTCGAGGAGGATAACAAATGGCTTCCGTGCCATAGCAACCACATATGGCATTTATTGATCTAGTGAAAATGACAAAGGAAAGGCGAATGTCCGCCGGCCATGAGCGAGCGTCCTTTTCTCACTATCTATAGGCTTAGTATAACTGTGCCCCTAGTGGCCAGGCTTCCCTAGAGGAAATTAAAAATGATGATCCCAACCCAGTGGGGGTTTTAATAAACACATTATTAGTAAGGTGCTGCTTAAAGGTTGGGGTCAAACATATGCAGAAACCTGTCCTGTGCAGGCAATGACTTTTAAATAAGTTTTCGGATGTTAAGATTTAACATCTCATTTGTTTTTTATGAGAATCATCTTGGCAGTAAGATGATCGCAGTCCTATATATTTTCCAATGAGCCGGCGCGATGGTGTAATCACCATGCAGCAAGATCTGACCAGTTATCCTTAATGTTCCTCAAGAGTCGCCTGTGTTTTTTGTCTTTTCAAAGGAATGCAAAACCTGGAAATGAAGAATGAAAGGGCTTGTCCACTACTTGATTTAAGATTTCCTTAAAGTTCTTGCTCATCAATTCCATCATCATCTTGTAGCCAACCGATGCCTGCCCTCTTATCCAAAGGGCCAGAGTTTAGCAAACCTTTGTCCTGCTGCAGGCAGTTGTCTCACAGCCACACACAGGAGGAACGGGACATTGCTAACCTCCTGGGACATACTGAAGATTTCTTTATATATTTCTCTGTTATATTTGTAAAAAATGAACAAAGAAAAGGGGGAGACTTGGGGAGGAAAAGCTGGAATTTTTTTTTTTAATCTGTGTTTTGTGTGACTTACTAATTTTTTTTAAATTACATTTTATTTGATATTGGGCACTCACCTCCGAGCTTTATAATTTTCCAAAAATTATGTGCAGAGTCCTCATCATGGTGATTTCTTATCGCCTACGTCTGCGTTCTTTCCCGTTGTGCCCGGGTAAGCGCTACCTGTTTTTTAGTATCGGCTCACACGTGCAGACAGCACCCGCATGTGTACATATCCTAAGGCTCAGAAGAATAGATAAACACGATCAGAAATCCACAGAGCACTTGAAGAAATGATAAACCTGAAACCGTATTGTAGAAATTCTGGGAAGACACGGGATTTAAAGGGGTTGTCTAGTTTAAAAAAAATATAGATATTTAAATGTGTTTAAGTTTTACTCTTTACTAATATAGTTTATCACAGATGCCTCTACCTTCAGATATCCTCTTCGACCCCATGTTACTTTGGTTTGTGCTAGATACAGGAGAGCGTTTCCCATGTCTGCATGTCATTGGTGTGTGAGAAGGGGGCTGGCTCACTGTTCTTTTTAGTAGCCAAATCAGCCCCCTTGTGGCCCCTATTTATATTAGACTGTTGACTGATCCCACTTACGTTGGTAAGAACAATTGACTTCAGTCTAATATGTGTGAGGGCCTTCCATAGAATGTTATTGTTGGAAGGGACCTCCAGGATCATCGTGTCCAACCCCCTGCTCAATGCAGGATTCACTAAACCATCTCAGACAGATGTCTGTCCAGCCTCTGAAGACTTCCATTGAAGGAGAACTCACCACCTCTCATGGTCGCCTGTTCCACTCATTGATCACCCTCACTGTCAAAAAGTTTTTTTATCTAATCTGTATCTTCTCCCTTTCTGTTTCATCCCATTGCTTTTCTGTTTCCATGTGCAAATGAGAATAAGGATGATCCCTCTATAGTGTGACATCCCTTCAAATATTTGTAGACAGCTATAAAGTCTCCTCTCAGTCTTCTTTTTTGCAAGCTAAACATTCCCAGATCCTTTAACCGTTCCTCATAGGACATGGTTTGCAGTCCGCTCACCATCCTGGTAGCTCTTCTCTGAACTTGCTCCAGTTTTTCGATGTCTTTTATAAAATGTGGTGTCTAGAACTGGACACAGTATTCCAGATGAGGCCTGACCAAGGAGGAGAAGAGGGGGATAATTTCTTCACATGATCTAGACTCTGTTTCTCTTAATACATCCCAGAACTGTTTGCCTTTTTTTGCTGCTGCACCATACTGTTGACTCAACCATTAAACTTAACCATTAATAGCCAGCCAGCCCCCTTCTTACACAGCACTGAAGACACGAGAGAGCTTTCTGTGCTAGCGTGTGTCATTCATGTGGAGCATCTGGGTCTGGAGCTGGCAGGGATAGCTGAAGATATAAATATTTTTTTCTGGACAACACCTTTAATCTGTTGGTGATCTTTTTAATTTTTCTTGGGGAATGGCCGATGAGGGCGGTGGATTAGCAAATGGTCAGTGCTGGACAATCTATTTTCTCCTCCTGCTGCAGCCAGTTGTTCCACAGCCAGACAAGGCACAGTGCGGAGGAGCCAGGGGAACACGACTTATGTCCTGGGACACATGTAGAATAATTTTTGCTATATTTTTGTTAGTTTTACTCACCTTTTGAGACATAATAGCAACAAAGGGGTAAAGTCGAGTAATGCAGAAAATACTGGGTTATTTATAGTGTTTAGTGTTACTCTTAAAGCTGCTTCTGAGGGTTGTAAGTGTTGAATATTGCATACTGAATGCATCTGACCCATTAGGCAGGTTATCATGTTCAACATATGGGACTGGCGGTGTATTCTGCAGCATACACTTGTCTTGTGAGGCCTTCCAGCATGGAGGAGTCTGTTTTTTGCATTGCAGGAGTTTTTCATTGCTGATTGACGTGAGCGGTAATGTTTTATTTTGTAATTGTCAAAGGCCTTAAGAGTTGGCGCTGCTTGTACTTGTGTTAATATAATTACTTCTCCGAACAGAAATGTAACCTCCCCTCTGAAGCTGGCCGCAGATCGGCACTGCCTGTTACCGGTGCCGTCCCCATCGTCCCCCCTCAGACTACATTACACTTATTCACTGGCTTTGCAAGTCAGACATATACAGCACTGCTCATATTATAGGCTCAAAGGAATAATCTGACTTGTACAGAAACATCACAGATCATAAAGAAAACTCCTGTTTTGCAATTTCTGTGATGTGCACCCCTCTGGAAAAATTCTTACGGAATTATAGCATTTTCCGATGTAGAAAACAGTTGTGTATACTGAAGATGTCATTCGAAGGTGGTGGGTTGTTTTATGGTTTGTACACAAGGGGCTTTTTTTTTTCTTCCCTGACTGTATCCTCTGTATTACTGGTTAGTTTATGGGAATAAGAGCTCCGTTATTAATTTATTAGCCTTAATTGAAACAGTAGGAGCATATTACATAGTAAGGCCACACGCACATAGGATTGTCCCTATGAATCTCCACCATTGGAAGACTTTAAAGGGGTTTTCCTCCTCCTCTTTAGTGGGTAAAATTGCAACATGCTTGTAAAGACAAGCAGATTTGCAATTTACTTGGTATTAAAAAAATACTCTGTTCTCAAGAACAGAGGAATTATTATTTTTTTAGTTTACTGCTCGTTGCCTATGTTAACGGCCATCTTTGCAGTCTCAGTGGAAGCTGATCTAGCCAAGGAGCGCAGCGCTTACGAGCTCTTTTCTATAGAGCTTCTAAGTTCTGCTCTGAAGCTGAACGGATAAATGGATCCTGCGCTTCCAGGGGTAAAGCTACCTCTGTTTACAGCATTGGAGATCACACAGATCAGGCCAACGGTGCAACCATGCCATTGGTCTGAACTGTCAGTCAAGCAGGAGCGCACTGCCACCAGCAAGCAGGAGGCGGAGGAGCAGTGCGCTCCTGTTCAACTTGAGACAAACCCTTTTCTAAAGGGGATGTCAAATATTAGCAAGACATGGCTGCCGCCTTCTAGGAACAGCACCACTCTTGTCCACTGCTCGGGTCATTTGAAGATGAGTCTGAGCTTCAATACCAGACACAATCATTACAACAATGATGCTGCAGCCTTTCTTCAGGGAAAACTAGAAGGTGGCAGGGCGCTGGATAAGTGCTTTGGCCCCTTTGTTCTCAACATTGATGCAGGACAGAAAGATGAGACTCCTAGTGATCATAGTGCTGTCATATCCTAGCTGTATGGCATCCCTGTACATGAGGGGACTACACCTGTAATCAGAAGGCATGTGCACTATATATCCAGAGGAGATGCCCTCACACCTGCATAGTGTCCACTGCATATAGTATTACATCCACCTCTTCTGCATCCGCGAGGTCAGGGATTCCTCAGCACAACCATTTGGTGTCCTTTGATATTTTCATGCACTTGTTCAGGGAAAGAGAAAATTATAACTTACAAATGCCGCTCAGACGGCAACGCGGACAGAATGACACTTATTTTTTATTTCTCAGCCGGGCACCTGAGCCCGGTATAAGTGCGGTTTACAGTCTATACAGGGAGCATGTGTAGTGTTTGGTAATGGCCAGGGCTGGGCTTTCCTTCAGATATTGGTTTTTGGATACTTTGTTCACCTTATGTAGAGTTTTTAGACAGGAGCACAGAATTTGGATACATTTTTGTTTGCATCATTTATCAGCCAATAATTGTTATATTTTCCCTAATGTTCCATCAGGAGTGCACCGCTCCTCTGCCTTCCGGCCCCCTCGTTGCTGAAGTGGGGGTGCGCTCCTGAAGATTGACGGTTCAGATTGGCGGCATGCTCGCACCACTGGCCTGAACTGTGCATTCTCTGATGCTGCAAGCGAAGGCGGCTTTGCTTCTGTGGCATCGGAGCACCACGGGGGCACTGACTGCAGCCCACAAAAAGATTAGGCATGTTCGCAGGGAGATAAGTCACTGCCAGAGCAGTGTGACAGCTGCTCTCTATTGGAGAACACAGGAGCTTTCTGCTGGGGGACTTAAAAGTATCAACCATGCTTGTTGTTGAATTTATCTCTAAAAGGGTTCTTTTCTGTACTTGCTAGAAAACCACCTCTGCAATAAACTAATTGCAGATTGTCCCCCCTGCTGAGATCGTCGGCTATTGGCTGTCCTCTGTTGGAAAACCAGGCAATAAGTGATCAGTTTTCCTGCAGCGCCCCCACAGGGGAGATTAATAATGACTCCGTGCACATTCAAATCAATGGCTCACTTTAATCTAGTAGTTTGCGACTTTTTGGAAATTAGTTTATACCAAAAACTGGCAAAATCTACCGCAAATATACAACTACTCGTTATTTATTTTACTTATATTCCGCACTGTCCACATTATCACTGTTCATATGTCGGTGTGTGTGTTTTTGTTTTTTTTGTCTGATTTTAACATTGTATCGGGTAGAATAATCTTTACTTATTTTCTCATATGCGGGGAAAAAAAAAAGAAAGAGAAAATTAACTTTTCTATATTTTATGAAGGTTGCAATGAATAAGTCCTGAGAAATAACGTCCGATATATGGAGATCTGATCCCGTCTCTCAGTTCAGGGGTCTTGCTGCTCTGTAGCTAATGAGCCCCTGATGTGATCTTCACAGGGCTTCAGTGTCATCTAGGGATTTCCTTAATACATAAGCACGCTGTACATTATTACTGAGAGGCTGGAGATAATGGTGGAGGGGTCATCTCTGCAGGAAAATGTTCACATGCACACATTGAGTAGCTGTTAATTTTTATCCCCAGTGTCAGTAAATTTCATTTTGGCTTCCAGTTCATAATTGTAGAAAAAAAAAATAGAAATGAAAAAATGTTAAAAAAATAAATAAATAAAAAAATCTGTTCTCTTTTGAAATAAAGAAGAATTGCAATTCTCTCCAGAGCCGGCAACCACATAATTGTATGTGCATGCCCATACTGCACCGAAGGCTGCGGGATCTGGTCTTAAAGCCGTTTATTAAAATTCCATATGTCGGAGCCACTGTTTCTCGGACCTTTCATATTATTGTTGCTAATCTGACGCTGGAGCAGACGGCAACAGGAAATGAGGGAATCTGTGCTGTAGACACGGAAGAGCCTTCTCTACCCTTTGATGTGTGTAAGAATATGCATGGATTGTCATTGACAAATAAACCTGCCCAAATCGCCATCACAGACATCAGCCAGAAAGAATTCACCCCCCCACAAATAAACCTGAGCGAGGAGGGAGACGAAAACTGTTAACTCTTACATGGTGTGTTGCAGAAGTCTTTCATTGTCTGAGGCTGCTGGATGGGTAATTGTAGAAATCTGACAGTTGGACTATATTGTGGAAGCCTTAACAAATATAGCCAAAAAATACCACACCAGTTTTATTTTACAGACCCCATTATAGTGAATAGGGCATAGCTGGTGCCTGACATGTATGTGCCTCGGACATATGTTACTGTCACATTTATCTTTGACTCCCATTATATGAACAATAGCTCTCTTTCTCTGTCTCTCAGCTGGCATATCTTTTTCATTTTTTCTTCTTTTCTTCCTCCTTTTCTTCTTTTTTTTTTTTTCTTCCTTTTTTTTCCGTCTTGCTTTTCTCTCTCGCTCTCATCTTCCTTTTCCCCATCTTTCGTCTTCCTTTTGCCTCTCTCTCTCTCGTCCTCCTTTTGCCTCTCTAATCTTCCTTCTGCCCCTCGCTCGCGCCTTCCTTTTGCCCCTCGCTCGCGCCTTCCTTTTGCCCCTCGCTCGCGCCTTCCTTTTGCCCCTCGCTCGCGCCTTCCTTTTGCCCCTCGCCCGCCCCTTCCTTTTGCCCCTCGCCCGCCCCTTCCTTTTGCCCCTCGCCCGCCCCTTCCTTTTGCCCCTCGCCCGCCCCTTCCTTTTGCCCCTCGCCCGCCCCTTCCTTTTGCCCCTCGCCCGCCCCTTCCTTTTGCCCCTCGCCCGCCCCTTCCTTTTGCCCCTCGCCCGCCCCTTCCTTTTGCCCCTCGCCCGCCCCTTCCTTTTGCCCCTCGCCCGCCCCTTCCTTTTGCCCCTCGCCCGCCCCTTCCTTTTGCCCCTCGCCCGCCCCTTCCTTTTGCCCCTCGCCCGCCCCTTTCTTTTGCCCCTCGCCCGCCCCTTTCTTTTGCCCCTCGCCCGCCCCTTCCTTTTGCCCCTCGCCCGCCCCTTCCTTTTGCCCCTCGCCCGCCCCTTCCTTTTGCCCCTCGCCCGCCCCTTCCTTTTGCCCCTCGCCCGCCCCTTCCTTTTGCCCCTCGCCCGCCCCTTCCTTTTGCCCCTCGCCCGCCCCTTCCTTTTGCCCCTCGCCCGCCCCTTCCTTTTGCCCCTCGCCCGCCCCTTCCTTTTGCCCCTCGCCCGCCCCTTCCTTTTGCCCCTCGCCCGCCCCTTCCTTTTCTGTCCGTCTCCCTCTGTAACCAAATTCAATTGTGCGTGTCCGTTTGGCATCTGTAAAAAGACCATTTTGTGAGAGCCATATAATGTGGCCCTTGCAGTAAGCCACTGAGAGATGCCTCTGGTGGAACACGTGTGATCATCCAACATGCCAAATACTAATCCTCGTTGAGAGGCCCCATACACTGCAGATTGTTATCCAAAATTGTCAGGTGTGATTGAACTTATTCTTGTGTTATGGGGGGCCTTTTACATTGATTATTATAACTTTTGTTTTAGTGGCAGCTCAAACAGCAGAACTACAGATATAGAAGTGACTATCACTGGTAGTGCGAATGGAAATGATGGGGACGGTCAAAAATGAAACGGACAAGCCTCTCCTAGGAAGAGGAGATAAATGTACACGTTACTGCGACTGCATTATACAAACCTACAAAACAGATACAACCGCACTCTGCGCGAACACCGGATACATGAATTGTGAATGCATTGCTGCCATGCAAACTATTTATTTGATCTAATACCTTCAAGTTGACAGAGGACTCCTCCAATCTGTCCAAGGCTGTTGTTAACTAAAGCTGGATCCTACTCACCTTTAATGAGACCTTGACACCAGATCAAAAGTAGCCAATGTTGCTTTTTATTCCAACTATTCCACTGAGTATGACTTTTTTTTTTTTTTTTTATAATTAGTCCTCCGGTTCCTGAGATAAGCAGCTCCTCTGGGACTGTATATTGGATTAAAAGTCAGAGCAGAGGGAATAAAATAAGAGCCCAAACTGGCCACTTTTTACCTTTTTACAGGTCCTCTTTAAAAAGCATCAGTCACCAGGTTTTTGCAATGTAATGTAATCTGAGAGCGGCATGATGTAGGGGCAGAGACCCTAATTCCAGTTATGTCACTTTAATAATAGGGTGTGTTTTTCTGTTTTAATAAAATCAAGTGTTTTATCAGCAGGGGATTATCCATAGAGAACTAGATGTCTCTTGCCTCCTGGTCCAACCACGCCCCCACCACTGATTAGCAACCTTCTGCCTATGCACAGTGTACACAGAAAGCTGCCAATCAGTGGTGTGGGCGGGGTTATACACAGCTCAGCTTTCTGAGCTCTGCTGAATCTGTAGCAGAGAAAAACTGTGATTCAGTCACAACTGCTGCACCCAGTAAACTTAGTGACACATCACTGGAATCAGGGTGTCAGCTCCTATATCATACTACTGTTGGATTACATAATGAAACCTGCTGACAGCCGTAATTCTGATAGTGTAGGTTCCTACAAGTCCTATATTCACAGGCTGTGGTTGTGTGTGCGCACGCTTGTAACCATTACTAATACATGGCATCTCTACTGAGCCTGCGCAATGCTCAGATGTTACCGATCACAGGAAACTTAGGAAAAGAAAGTTATCTGGATACTGAAGTTGTAGCAACTTAATTTCTCTGACGTTCAAAGAATAGGGGTTTTTCTGTCTTTTTTTTCTTTTTTTTTGTTCTGCGGCGGTTTCGTTCGGTAGCACACCTTATTTTTGGCAGCTGGAGCAAGGTGAAGCCATTTAATTCCAGGAGGCCAATATGGAGCACAATACCCCTCCTTCCTCTTCATTTCCCTTTTTCAGGTCAGGCCAAGTTCTGCATAGATTGTCATTTACAAACAAACGTGGGAAAGTCTCCAGCGCAGATTTGGGGCACACAAGTGATTTCTGTCTCATAAAAGACTAGACCTAGGGGCCTCAGAAGGGGAAGGATGCCATGTAAGCCACAGCTACAATGAAGGCATAGACCTGTGGAAAGCCATGCTGCCAAGCTCCAGTGCCTCCGCCGGCGCTGCAGGAGTTAAAGCCTCTCTGGACAGTGAGACCTGTTTCCTCTAAGAAGGTTGGAGGTGTCCTCTTCCCGTGGGAATGCCGCCACTCTCTGCCCTCTTTGCATGGCTCAGAACCAGCCCGACAACTAAAGCAGCGAATCAGCGCTGTGAATGCCCGCGTCCCTATAGCCGACTCAGTTGACTGGCTCTGCGGATTTATTTATTGTAAGCAGTTTTGTCTTCACATGACCCAGGACCCACAATATTTCATTGTTTTCCTATGGCCAATAACTGGAAATCTAGTTTCTAATTGTCCCAATCCTCACTAAGCAGATTTGGCTGCTGAGGCCGCAGGGAACCTTTCCATTATGGCAGCACCTATAGAAGAAAAACTAAAAGCTAATGCCCCATTATGCTTCATTACGAACCCAGTAAAATCCCCCTCCCTTCCATATAGGTATGTACAGTATAATATCTGCCCGGGTGCAGGATGGAGCACGTGACTCCCGCTTTGCTCTTTTCAGGGTCTCATTTTTCTTGCTCTCCCTGTAAGTCCCGGCTTAGTACTTCCAGCTGCTTCTCTGATTGCTTTTAATACCCATCCCCCTCCAGCTTGTTATCACTTGGAGGCTACACATGACACTACTCACCTCCTACCTTCCCCCAATATCCTCCATCATGTGCACTGAATTCTAAGTCACATTGGCTCCTTAACCCTTGTGTGCACCAGCCAGACATAGCATGTGTATAGGCCGCTTCTAGAGTTTCCTATTCTTTGCGACGCAGGTATTTGCGACCATGCTGCATTTTGCAGGGGTATGTATTTGTGTACAGCGTCCCATAGACTTTTATTTTTTATATAGTGCAGTGATAATGTGGAGGGAAAGAAGCTGCTGGTAAAACTTCCTTGCAGCCTGGTGGTGGTATGCTTCGGATCTGTATTCAGGTGGGTGGTATAAAGGTATAGACACATATTGTAGTAATAATTATGGGAGCCAATATCAGCTCGGCTTCATGAGCACAGAGAAAAATAAGACTCTTAATTTTCTCCACGTATCCACTTCTAGTGGTGCTCCTTTTGCCTCTGGTGCCCCTTTTCCCCTTCTTCTGCTACTGCTACCCCCTTTTATCCTTTCTTTTGCCCTTGCTGCCCCCTTTTTCCTCCTCTTTTGCCACTTTATTTTGTTGCCTTTTTTTTACCTCTGCTGCCCATTGGTGCCCTTTTCCTCTCTTTTTTTTTGCCCTTGTTCTTTTTCCCCTTTTTGGCTCTTGCTGGGCTTTTTCCCCTTTGATTCGAGTGCCCCTTTTTTTTCCTTTTGGCTCCTGGTGCCCCTTTGTCTCCTTTTTGGCTCCTGGTGCCCCTTTGTCTCCTTCTTGGCTCCTGGTGCCCCTTTGTCTCCTTCTTGGCTCCTGGTGCCCCTTTGTCTCCTTCTTGGCTCCTCGTGCCCCTTTGTCTCCTTTTTGCCTTCTGGTGCCCCTTTGTCTCCTTTTTTGCCTCCTGGTGCCCCTTTGTCTCCTTTTTTGCCTCCTGGTGCCCCTTTGTCTCCTTTTTGCCTCCTGGTGCCCCTTTGTCTCCTTTTTTGGCTCCTGGTGCCCCTTTGTCTCCTTTTTTTGCCTTTACTTGCACTTTGCACTGTGATGGGTAGAACATTTCTTGCAGATTAGAAAAGTTGCATCTGATCCATCAGCATCATATTGTAGAGCAGGAGAAGCTGAGAATTTTGATTATATAGTTACAAATTATGATTTTATTTATTTTTTATTTTATTTATTTAAAACTCTCCTCCTCTTAGCCCTCAGGAGTCCATTGGGTGGTTCTAATCAGTGATTGACTGCTGGTTCTGTTTGCACACTCATACGGGGAAGGCTGTCGGTCACTCACTAGGACCGCCCACTGGACTCCTAAGGACGAAAGGAGGAGGGATTTAAATGAAAATTCTCCTTACACTGAATATTTTCTCACAAAATTACAAATCATCTCTGGGTTTATAACTTGTTGACTTCAGAATGAAAATAATTTTCAATGTGGCAGGTTCCCTTTAAGACACTTAGGCACTGGCTAAACAGTTTGTGTAATTGCCTGGGGAGGTGTCGCTTGTTAAGAGGTCTTCACAGAAAACTACTGAAAAATAGCAACAGCTGCTTGAAAGAAAGATGCACACAAGTAAATATACATAATTACATAAGGCCTGTATGACACGTCAGTAATCCTGTAATGACCGTGTATGAATAGTGACTTGGATACTAACAGGTGGGGTTTTATGTTTCTTTGTAGACTTGCTATATTTGTGATGAGCAAGGGCGAGAGAGCAAAGCTGCTACCGGGGCTTGTATGACCTGCAATAAACATGGATGTCGTCAAGCCTTCCATGTAACTTGGTAAGTGGTCTTGTAGCCATAGACTCTAGATGACAGACACATGGGTACGAGTCCCCAGAAATTTCACATTCACAGTCCGAGTACGGATCACAATGTCTGAACTGGCCAATGGTCCCCTGACACACTTGGTCCCCTGACACATTTGGTCCCCTGACACACTTGGTCCCCTGACACACTTGGTCCCCTGACACACTTGGTCCCCTGACACACTTGGTCCCCTGACACACTTGGTCCCCTGACACACTTGGTCCCCTGACACACTTGGTCCCCTGACACACTTGGTCTCCTGACACACTTGGTCTCCTGACACACTTGGTCTCCTGACACACTTGGTCTCCTGACACACTTGGTCTCCTGACACACTTGGTCTCCTGACACACTTGGTCTCCTGACACACTTGGTCTCCTGACACACTTGGTCTCCTGACACACTTGGTCTCCTGACACACTTGGTCTCCTGACACACTTGGTCTCCTGACACACTTGGTCTCCTGACACGTGCTGTTCTACAAAACAACAAGTTGACACTCCTTTAAGGCCCCTAATATGATCGTACTGTTCTCATGCAAAATATGAGCAGTTCATTCCCTGTTTATACAGTGAGATGCTCCTCTCAAAACCGTAATGTTAAACAATTTAATCAGCTGGAGAGCAAGCGTTTTTTTCTTGTAAGTCAGCTGATTGGTGCTATGTTTCCACGGGCAAATAGGGAACCAGGCTCTTACCAGTGCACATTCAGATGATTATCACCCCATGGGAAGAGGCATTAAAGGGGTATGCCCATCTTGTACATTTGTGGCATATCATGCGGACGCAGGTCCCAGCAATGTTACCTGCATCTATCGCTAGAAGTGGTGGTCCGAATTCTCGTTCATTTGTACGTGAATTCGACCACCTTTCAACTGACAGCTGGGCAAGATTGGGCTCCGTTCTATAGATACATGCGATTCCCTTTGAGACCGGCATACACTGTATTATGTCATAGCCCATGGATATGCAATAAATGTTGGAAGTACTCTTGTAAAGGTGCATGTGAGAAGATCACATTGGTGAAATCTCTGCTGTCAAACCTACACTTATTTCCGAAATGAAGCCCTCTATAAAAGGAGTAAACCCCTTTGACACTGCACGGAGATTTGTTACTGAAAACCTGACCATTCAGATCAGTGCTAGTTTCCTTAGTGTTGTGGGCTCTCCAGTTGCTGAATTCTCCGAACAGTGCCAAAGGACCCTCTAATCTATACAGTAAGCAGAGTGGAGCCGGAGTCCTTGTAGCGTCGCCTGTAGGAAGGCTGCCCATAAACTGTGAGGCTGTGGGCATTAATGTGCCACGTGTTGAGTACCAAACTGCAAAACCTCATGGGGTTTTCTATTGAATCGCGATGCATTTTTGACCATGCGGCCATCCCAGTGAAGTACATTGACTCCATGTAAAACTGCAGCCGCCTTGTATGCAAGCATGTACAGTCAGGTTCACACAAAGGTTTTTGATGTGGATTCTGCCCCAAAATCCAGATCAAGGCGAATATAACCCCTTCATGACCGGGCCAAATTTTTCAAATTTGACATATCCCAATGATTCGGAGATTGTTTTTTCATGACACATTGTGCTTCATGTTAGTGGTAAATTTACAAAAATGTAAAAAAAAAATATATATAGCAGTTTTCAAACTTTGAATGATTATCCCATTAACCCAGACAGTCATACCACACACAATAGTTGATCAATAACATTTCCCTCATCATATCTACCTTGCGTCAGCACGATCTGTAAAATGTTCTTTTATTTTGTTAGAAGCTTTAAAAATGTAGCAGCAATTTTTTTTTTAATTTTTTTTTTTTTTGTTCAAGGAAATTTTGGGGAACCAATATATTTGAAAACCCCCAAAAGTGAGACCATTCTAAAAACGGTGCCCCTCAACGTATTCAACCCTACTGTCGAGCAGTTTATTAACCCTTCAGGTGCTTTTCAGGAATTGATGCAAAGTGGCATGACAGGAATGAAAAATGTTATTTTCACCACCTAAATGTTAACTTCTGATAGCTGGCAGATGCTAAGGCCATTATTTGGCCATGAATTGCCATGTCAACCACCAGGACCACATAATCATGATCTTGGTGCCGATGGGGTTAAAGAAGGAGCTCCCCCACACAATCATGATCTCTGTGCCGATGGGGTTAAAGAGGGAGCCCCCCCCCCCCCCACAATCATGATCCCAGTGCCAATGGGGTTAAAGAAGGAGCTCCCCCACACAATCATGATCTCTGTGCTGATGGGGTTAAAGGAGCCCCCCCCCCCCCACACACACAATCGTGATCTCGGTGCCGACGGGGTTAAAGAGGGAGCCCCCCCACACTCTGTTAATTATCTAGATGTCATGGTCACTATTGAAAGCAGCATCTAAGGGGGTATATGGCAATGGCCATGCTAACACTAAGAGGTTAAAAGGGTATTCTCATCTCCAAGATCCTATCCCAATATGTAGTAGATGTAATAATTTTAGCAAATAAGCAAATACCTCCAATTAGAAGCATAGTATAGTTTCCTCATGTGCAGGCATTGCACGACCTTAGATATCCATGGTTACGACCACTGATATGACAGTTAGCTAGTTGCTAGTGGTCGTAACTATGGATACCTAAGGTCCTGCAATGCCTGCACATGAGGAAAGAGACATAGCTAATCAGAAAAACTATACTACATTTCTAATTGGAGGTATTTGTTGTTGTTATTATTATATTAATATTATTACACCTACTACAAATTGGGATAGGATTTTGGAGATTGGAATGCAGTTTTTGATGTGGATTGTGAATCAGATCTGCATTGTCAGAAAAGCCCGTGTAAGCATTGGCTAAAAAGAATAAACCATCTGAAACAATGTAGTAACAATCCAAAAATCTAACAAGTAATTTGTGTCATATTTCATTTTCTTAAACAATCAGAACGTTTTCAGGGTTATGCTCTCATGCCACTGTGCCCGATCAGTCTTCTCAGCGATCCAACGAGCAACCACTGACCCCATTGGCTGATGATGGGATTCTTTGGGGTTCTTGGATGTTTCGGTCATACCTTTACATTCTTGTTTTACTGCGATTTATTTTCCATGTACAATCTGATGGGATGAGGAAGGAAAAATATTCCGTCTGTCTCCACAACCTGAACCAGGCTTTGCCTTTCTTTTTTCAGTGCACAGTTTGCCGGACTTCTCTGTGAAGAGGAAGGGAACGGAGCAGACAATGTGCAGTACTGCGGTTACTGTAAATACCACTACAGTAAATTGGTAAGGACCGTGTGTATGACCCACTTACCTGTCATGTGACTGCGTTTAGGGAAAGGGTCAGGGCATTGTTCATCACCATGATGCAGGACATAGGAGGTAACTATTCATGGGTAGAGAACGACCTTGTAGGCGCTGCGGTTGGGGCGTCTGTGTTGCGTTCGTCATGGCTTGGACCTTTTATTTGGAGTCCACTATCGCTCGCTGGATGCTGCAGGTTATTTTTCACCCTCTTTCTAATTACATTTTTGACCATTGTCTTGGAAATGAGTAAAGCCTGATATCTTCCCAGGTGGTAAAGCTACTTTTTAATATTAGGAAATTGCACCCACCTGCTCCCTCTAAAGGGGTTGTCCAGCTGCTTTGACGTTGGGTGTAAGGAGATGCTTGTGGATACCACCTAAGCACATATACTATTAATTAGGATGTTTGCACAATATTTGATGTCCGTTGTATGGTCCCGCAACAGCGTCACTCCAAGCTCGACTGATCTGGACGGCGACTTTGACACAATTCCATTACAGAAATCTATCCCGTTCCAAACCGGAATAATCCAGAGAAACGCTGCGACTGCTCATAGCACATTGTGTTGTGACAGTCCTAGTGTTGTCATTGATTTCAGCGGCACACGGATATAGGAAACCATATTTCCTGTCGAATTTGACAAATCCAAATAAAAATTTTTTTGAAATGCGGCCTAAATATGGCCGAGGGCCTTAGATCGCCCCGTGTCATAGCCGATTGAGTTGGAAATATCGGATGCAAGAGTTGAGTAGAAAAGAGCAACCATGAGGAGCACGTATCCGGGCCAAGTCCTTGCAGGAGACCACTCTGTGACATTGCAGGTGGCACAATGGTAGAAGGGTCTTCTGTGGGGTAAAGTCAGCAATGGGTGATCAGGTGTGGGAAATCAAGAGATGATGCAGGTCTTGTCTCCATATAAGCAGGGGTGTGGATTATAAATACATGTATATTAATTATCTGAAGTGTAAAAAAAAGCAAAACATCTGACCAATTGAGTTATGTAATTTGGGGGCAAATATAAATATGCAGAATATTTTGTTATGCCAATTTTCTGATATTTAGTGGACATGTCTAAATACTATTGCGAGTTACTATCATAGACAGTATTATAATGACTGATAACCCCTCTATTCACAGTACATAACACAGGATCAAGCCTTCACAATAGGTGACGTCACAGCTCACCTCCTCCCCTTCCTGTACAATGACTAATAACACCTCTATATACAGTAGATAACACAGGATCCATCATTCACAATAGGTGATGTCACAGCTCACCTCCTCCTCCTCCTGTACAATGACTGATAATACCTCTACAAACAGTAGATAATACAGGATCCACCATTCACAATAGGGGATGTCACAGCTCACCTCCTTCTCCTGTACAATGACTGATAACATCTCTATATATGGAAGATAACATAGGACCCACCATTCACAGTAGGTGATCTCACAGCTCACCTCCTCCACCCTCTTCACAAAGACTGTTGCACTTTATATACTTCAATGCAGTTTTGTACGGTCTAAGTCAGTCTATGCTGCTAATGTTCATGTGCCCAACAGGAAGTAGTAATATTAGGCGCAATGTGAAAAATGCAAGATTTATTATTTTTTAAATTATAGCTAGAAGAGAAATACCGCTATATATTAAACACTGTTTTTTTTTTTTTTTTTTTTTTAAATTCCATTTACAATAAAACAATAGATCATTTTCTGGTGACACATTTCCCTTTTTATAGGGGTTGTTCTAAAATAAAAACGAATCACCTATCCGTAGGTTCTCCACCATCTGAATATTGACTGCGGAGACTCCCCCTCCCGATGATTTACAAGAACGAAACCTGGCCCAAGAGTAGACCAGTCAGTGGTGCCTGTGGTGCGGACGCTGTGCCGCAGCCTTCTCTCCATTGTAGTTGGCTTACTTTAAATCATTATCAAATAAAACATAATATATTTTCTGAAAGGTGCAAAATTTTCCAAAATTCTTGTGCACTTTAATTGTAGTAAAACCTTGTAAGACTTGTTTTCTCATTAGGAGCGATAGAAGCCACAACATTGCTGTGATGATTACACTATAACGCTGTCATAATCCGTGCCGGTATTGTCAGGCGGTGCTACCCCATAACCATGTCAGGATCACACATGACATTGAACAGGGGACGGTCTGTCCGATGGCGCGGCACATCATTTCTGTAGCGCCGCATACTCCTATGGAAGGGCTGCCTCGTAATAGCCGTGATAATTCCCGGAATGTATAATCCATTTACAGGGATATTATTTACAGTGTAATCTCTGCATACTTGGGAAGTATGGAACACATGTAGACAAAAGGGCTCTTTACGCATATCATGAACATGAAGTTTAGCGGAGTAAACTGCTTTACGACTGAATTCCCGCATTGTTCACAATTCATTTCCTTGCCAAGGGCCTGGTTTTCTCCGTAAATTGCAAAAGAAGAGCATTTCTAATGTATATTTCTGAATAGGCGATCAGGTATTTGTGTATCCCGGGGATGATGAGTTTTAGGATTGATTACCAACTTGAGCTGCGGCCCCCATTGCCAGCCTCAGTGTTACCCCTTAAGTTTTTTTATGCTGAATGAGCATTCCCTGAATCCATTGCCAGGCTTATTAATTTCTTTCATATGGGTAAAAGCAGATTTTATACGATGTATATAATAGCTCATTTTTTACCAGTTATTCTTAAAGGGGTACTACCATCTTGGTAAGTATGTTGTGGTAGTCGAACCTCTGGGACCCCCAGTAACGCTGTGAATGAAGGATCCACATGGCTATATCCCCATCAGTTTTTTACTTTTGCCCTCTGATTTATACAGTATCACAAATGTAGAATCAATCTACATGTTTTTTTTAACCCGTAAATTGACCTACAATGTGGATTTTCAAATTCACATAATATTCTTTACGCAAAATTTATCGACCATTTCTCCTTTGCAATGCAAGGACTGAAGTCTGAGTCCCTTTCATCACTAACCGTAGCATATGTGGATTTTACCATGAGCTTGTGACCATTTTGCTGCAAAATCCACATCTGATGTTGTTTGCAGTGTTAGAGTAAGGAAGGGGTTAATGTCTTCATGTCTGCCAAAACTCATAGGGTTTGGGTAGATTTCGGGAGCACTGTTTAGAACAAAGGATTGATAAGGGGTGTGACAAAGCTGGCTGGACAACGGGAGTGTCTTTTAGTTATTATCAAGCTATGAATTCTGCTATTTGCTGTCGTGTAAGAAACTACTAAATTTATGCACAGGACGCCTATATTCATGAAGGGTATAAAATAAAAGAACACTCCGGCAAGTACTGGAGATTGTTGGAAATCACAATCTGTACAATTCTTATTCTCACTGTATCCCAAAAACTTCTAAGTTGGAGTTAGGGCTGCTCTAAAGGGAGGAAATTGGCTTTATTCCTCATGGCAGCCTCTGGCTTTCAGTCATCGGGATGTGGCTGGCGAGGCTTCAGTCACCGCTCAGTACATAGTGAGTGCCGGCTGTAACCGTACCCCCGGTACTGACTGACAGCCGGCCCTGCAGTTCTTCAGTGCCAAGGCGTGGGCACAGCTGGCACTCACTATGCACAGTGCGGTGACTGGAAGCCGCACCGGCTGTGCCTCTATGACTGAAAGCCGGGGGCTGCCAGAAGGAATAAAGCTCTTTTCCTCCTGGTAACTGGGCTTTACAGGTGCCGGACAGCTTCAGAACCAGATTAACCTCATAGCTGCAGGTTAATAGCGGGTTTTGACATGACAAGTTCCTTTTTAAGACCATGTTCATACATTGCAAACATTTCTGCTGTAGATTTGGTCAAAAATTTGCAATGAATCCGTAGACAGCATCTGCATGCGTTGTGAATTTTGTTGCGGTTTGCACTCTACTCTGTTCCAAATCATCTTGTATGATAAAAATCTGCAAAGAAAATCCAACCAAGGATGTGCGTGCCGCAGCTTTCAAATCCGCATCATTTCATTTTTGTGTTTTAAAAACCCCATTTATTTGTATTGTGCTGTAAATTGTTGTAGATACTCACCGCAAATCCTAAAAGTGGGAACACCGCCTTAGGGTTTTGTGTAGCTTTGTAGTGCTGCTTTATGGGAGAGAACAGAATTTTGTCAGCTCATTTCAGTGATCGATCAGCCAAAAATGTATTCTAATAAATTGCCTAACTCCTTCTAGAAGTATAGATTATAGAAGTACGGTTAGATGGTAATCTTGTGTGTTGTCTTTTATGGATATCTAGATTTGTGCGTTGGCGCTCCTGGAGGTCAAGTTTAGGCAAAGTTCACACTAGTGTTGTAGTTCTGTTATAGGAATCGAAAATTAACTCCAGCAAGAAATTGATCCGCCTTACACCAGATGGACCACTTTAACCATAATCTGGTCCAATTTGGTAGCCATCACTTTATCGGAAAAGATATCACAACATGGTGCATGATCATCCTGTAAAACTGCGATGCAAGTGTGAACCCAGCCTTACCTGTGAAACCATGAAAACTCTCATACTGTGTCCAGTTGTTCCCAAACGCTAACATACCTCTTGAAAGTTCTTCGCTAGTCTTCATTGGTATGGCTTTGGGGATTATTTTTGTGGTTTTGTTACTTATTTTAGGGCACCCAAACCCATTACTGAGCTTTAGAAGTTAACGACTCCTGGATACAGTGCAGAGAATTCGTTCTCGAGCTTTAGGGCTTTTTAATTTCACATTCCTTTTTATCTCTAAGATTCTAAGTGAAGCTTAAAAAAGAATGAAGCTCAAACCTTCTATAAAGAATTAACCTCTGTATAAGAAAAAATGATTAGATCTATTAAGATTTAAGGGGAGAATAACAATAATGTAGTTGCGTAGTTGTGAACACCCTCTTATAATTGGGGATGTGGTTGTGTTCAGGATTAGCCAATCATACTTGGGCTATGTTTACACGCTGTGTTTTACAGTACCAGCAAAAGCGGAGATTTTGGAAATCTCATGCACACACTTTTTTTTTGTTTTCCTGACTGAATTGGAAAACTGCTGTGTTTTTGAACCGCAGCAGGTCACTTCTTTCATCTCTTTTTCACCCATGGAAAGCATTGAGTAAGTACAAAAAAATCAGCAAAAACACAGGCATCCGGTTTTACTGCATTTTTGGTAAAGAAAGGTCAGTAACAGCAGCCACTAAACTCTTATCCGCATGAAAAAATGTTGCAAAACCTACTTTTTTTTAAACCTACTCTTTACTGGCAGGAGAGCAGGTGTTGCCTGCAGAAAAAAATGCAGCAAAAAACACAAAGTTTAAACATAGCCTGAGGGTATGTGCACACGATGCAGAAATGCTCAGGATTTTTTCCTGAGCGTTTCTGCATCTCTCTGGCAGGAAAAAACTCATGCGGATTGTACATGCGGATTGTACATGCGGTTTCCTGCCAGGGACATGCGGATGTGAAGCGGTCTTCACTTTCATTTCCGCATGCGGGTTGACAAGCGCTTTCCAAGCGATTTTAGCATCACTTGGAAAGTGCTTGTCAACTTCACACTATATAAATCCATGCAACCGGCATGGATTTATATAGTGTGTGAATGTCAAAAAATAAAAAATAAATATATACTTTACCCTCTGATGGCCCCCGGTGTCCTGCTTCGGTCTGTCCCGGCTGCCGGCAGTGAAGACTTTAGGACCTTCCGACGTCAGCGTCACGTGACCCGTCACATGACTCTGACGTCAGCGAAGGTCCTTCTTCATTCAACCGCGAAGTGCGGGGAATCAAGCAGGAGCGCTGCGCGGGCCGTCAGAAGGTGAGAATATATATATTTTTTATTTTATTCTTTTTTTTTTTTAATGGTACCTGGGTCTGGATGAGAGTCCTCTCCTCCACACCCGGGTACCATCCGCACATTAGACCGCATGAAAAGCGCATCAACATATACAGTGATGCGGATTCCATGCGGTCTAATGCAAGTCAATGGCAGCAAAAGAGCAGCGTTTCCGCAAAATTAATTGACATGCTGCGGATTTTTGACCGCAGCGTTTACGCTGTGGAAAAATCCGCATCATGGGCACAGCACATGCGGATTTCAATTGGGAAACATTGCTGCCCTTCTACCATGCGTTTTTCATGCGTTTCCGCGGCGTTTACGCAACTGCAAAAACGCCGCGGAAACGCATGAAAAACGCATCGTGTGAACTCAGCCTGAAACACATAAGTAGTAGTCTGCACACAGCTGCCATCATTTACAGTGATTCTGGTTAAAGCCATATAAAGTGTAGCTGTTCCTGACATTTTCTTAGTTGGATTTTACAGCAAAAGTCATAGCCTGTAAACAGCTTGCAACACAGAAAAAGGAACTCATTATTGAAAGTTATCAGTCATGAAGGGTACAAAAAAAAATGTCCAAGTCATTAGATATACCATGGAACAAAGTGAAGACGGTCATCAAGAAGAGGCTTAAATTTGGCACAACATTGACATTACCTAGAACAGGATATCCCTAAATGGAGACCAGAAGAATATTCGTCTGAGAGGCTGCCAAGAGGCCTACAGCAACATTAAAGGAGCTGCAGGAAGTTTATTTATTTTTCAATGGATTTGTAAGGATTATGGGTGGAAAAAGTTCTCTAAGGATTCTTCTTGTGTGTTTTTTTTTTTTTTTTTTTTTACATGGCAAAAATCTGTTATTTTAACAAGGGTGTGTAGACTTTTCATATCCATTGTACATGGTGCTATACATCTAAATTTGAGTTCAACAATGCGGTATAGATGGTGCAGAGCATCAGAACATCTATTGTCAGTCTGTTTTTTTTTTTTTGTTTTTTTTGCCATCGCTTAATTTTTTTATATAGGTACTTATTTATTTTTTTTTCACCTGTTTTTTTTTTTTTTATAGAAAAATGACAAATTGGATTTTAGTAGATCATTTGCTCATTGTTTAAGTGATTCTTCCTCTCACTCTCAGGATAAACATCATGAGAAGGAGAAAAAAGTAAGTTTACTGGGCATTTCCGCATGCGTGGAACCAGCGCTCCATCCATCGTGACGCTTTACTCCTCCCATTCATTAGTTGAGCTTTTGCCTATGGTCTAGTTTTGTCATTCGCAGTGATGTACGCATGACCTAGCGCCTCATTCTTTCATCCCGCGCATTCGCTTCTAGACTCGCATTTCCACTGGCTCTTCCTGTGTCTACCCATCCACCTCTTGGCGTTGTTCAATGTGAAAAAGAAGGAATCATTGTATTTTGATGAATCTTGTTAAAAGCAACCAAGAGATACCTTGTAAATGTGTAACGGGGAACACTCCTCCAATTATACTTCCTGGTGGAAAGGCAAAAATTATCCGCTCTTACAACGTGTGCGATGCATTGTCCGGCAGTGCAAAGAGGAGAAATGTAACTTCTCATCCGCCCCACATGAAGAATAGAGTTGGCTGGATTTCCCCATGGCGAATCCTGTACATAAGGGCTCATTCAGACATCAGTGATTTTTCTCGTGCGCAAAAAAGGGGGGTCCAATTTTCATCAGTGTGTTTTTTTTTTTTGGTTTGTTTTTTTTTTAATCAGATTTTCAGTTTTTACCTCCAGAGTTTTATTGGTTTTTCGCTTATGCACGAAAGAAAAACTGATGATTTCTGCTATGAAGACTTGCATTGGCGAGTTTGATCCGTGACTCTGATCAAAATCCGACAAGTCTCTGTGATTTGGTACCTACCACTGATTCCACAAAAATAGACGGATATGTGAACAACGCCATAGCCTATAATAGGTACGATTAATCAAGACTGGAATAGCGCACACTTGCACTAGGCCGAGCTGGATGAAGTAGAAGAGGCACCAAATTCATTAAGAGGCACATGCCACTCTATGAATTTGGCGCCACTTCTGAGTGGCGTGCTTCTCATTGCATTGCTCCCAAAATGCTACTCCAGTAATTTACTGGAGTAGCATTTCTGGCATAAAAAAAAGTCTTCACTTTTCATGAATCGGACGGGTGGGCGTGACAGCACCCCAGCATTGACCATTTAAGCTGGGCTTATCCAAAGTGATGTGAAGATTTTTTTTTTTTGTGTAACTCCACATTGCGCAAAACAGTTGCAACTTTTGAAAGCTTTTACGCCACAAAAATAATGTAAAAGCTTTGAATAGGTCCCTATAACTTTTAATTTTCTGCATTTATTAATGAGAACTGCATGGGTTAAATAGGACTCTCCGCCCGATCTGACATGTCTGTTTTAGTATTCCACATATACACTGTGTGCAGAATTATTAGGCAAGTTGTATTTTAGAGGATTATTTTTATTATTGATCAACATCTATGTTCTCAATCAACCCAAAAGACTCATAAATATCCAAGCTTAATATTTTTGGAAGTTGGAGTGTTTTTTTTTTAGATTTGGCTATCTTAGGAGGATATCTATTTGTGCAGGTAACTATTACTGTGCCGAATTATTAGGCAACTTAATAAAAACCAAATATCCCATCTCACTTGTTTATTTTCACCAGGTAAACCAATATCCGTGCACAAACTTTAGAGATAAACATTTCTGACATGCAAAAACAAAAACCAAAAAAATTAGTGATGAATATAGCCACCTTTCTTTATGATGACACTCAGCAGCCTTCATCCATATATTCTGTCAGTTGCTTGATCTGTTTTCGATCAACATTGCGTGCAGCAGTCACCACAGCCTCCCAGACACTGTTCCGAGAGGTGGACTGTTTTCCCTCCCTGTAGATCTCACATTTTATGATGGACCACAGGTTCTCTATGGGGTTCAGATCAGGTGAACAAGGGGGCCATGTCATTTTTTCTTCTTTTAGACCTTTACTGGCCAGCCACGCTGTGGAGTAGTTGGATGCATGTGATGAAGCATTGTCCTGCATGAAAATCATGTTTTTCTTGAACGATACCGACGTCTTCCTGTACCACTGCTTGAAGAAGTTGTCTTCCAGAAACTGGCAGTAGGTCTGGGAGTGGAGCTTCACTCCATCCTCAACCCGAAGAAGTCCCACAAGTTCATCTTTGATGATACCAGCCCATACTAGTACCCCACCTTGCTGGAGTCGGAGTGGAGCTCTCTGCCCTTTATTGATCCAGCCTCTGGCCCATCCATCTGGCCCATCAAGATTACTCTCATTTCATCAGTCCATAAAACCTTTGAAAAATCAGTCTTAAGATATTTGTTGACCCATTCTTGACGTTGCATCTTATGTTTCTTGTTCAAAGGTGGTCGTTTTTCAGCCTTCCTTACCTTGGCCATGTCCTTGAGTATCGCACACCTTGTGATTTTTGATGCTCCAGTAACGTTGCAGCTCTGAAATATGGCAAAACTGGTGGCGAATGGCATCTTGGCAGCTTCACGCTTGATTTTCCTCAATTCAAGGGCAGCTATTTTGCGCCTTTTTTGGCCAACACGCTTCTTGCGACCCTGTTGGCTATTTGCCATGAAACGCTTGATTGTTCGGTGATCACGCTTCAAAAGTTTGGAAATTTCAAGACTGCTGCATCCCTCTGCAAGACACCTCACAATTTTGGACTTTTCAGAGCCCTCAAATCTCTCTTCTGACCCATTTTGCCAAAGGAAAGGAAGTTGCCTAATAATTAAGCACACCTTATATAGGGTGTTGATGTCATTAGTCAACACCCCTCCTCATTACAGAGATGCACATCACCAGATTTACTTAATTGGTAGTTGGCTCTCAAGCCTATGCAGCTTGGAGTAGGACAACATGAATAAAAAGCATCATGTGATCAAAATATGCATTTGCCTAATAATTCTGCACACAGTGTAATAACAATTCTGGAGCATCTTTTCTTAGAATGCTACGCTGTGCTTTTCCTCTCTTATTCTTCCTAGAAATATATGAAATTTGATAGCTGGGCGTTACCAGTTAGGGATGTGCCCCTTCCTCATTTGATACTGTCCAATCAGTGCTTGCTGTATCAGACTATATAGGGATTGAAACACCTAAAGAGGTGAACTGGAATATAAGTTGGTGTGCATGCAGCGTGTAGACGTATTTTCACAAGGACCACTAAACAGACAAAACCTAAGATGAAAAACATAATAAGCAAATACCCTGCAGTAAATAAATTAATAGCAATAGTGCATGAAAATAATATAGGGTGCTTGGTTTAACATAATTTTGATCACAAAAAAAAATGTAAAAGCCGCTCCACCACGTCACGGTGACCCTATTCGGGATGGTCCTCACTTCTAATATTAAAACATTACCATTTGTCAAGTGACATACATGTGGATAAGGTATGAGAATGACTGACTGAAATCCAGCCAGTCTACACCCAGGCATGGGAATCTACATGAATATAATGTTCAGCTCAAAGAAAAGGCAGGCCGCACCTTTGATTTCACAGAATGCAAAAAAACTGAAACAAAAACCTAAAGAGGGAAACTGGAATATAAGTTGGTATATAGGAAATGTTCACACCTAGTTGTCATTTTTTTCCCACATAATTTTTCTGGAGAAATAACAAAGGAGTGGCACAACAGAGACCCGATGCTCCAGAGACTTTATTCCATGGGGTAATGATAGTATGTCAGCAGTAGTGATGAGTCGCCTTCGAAGGTGTGACCACGGCCTTTTCTTCAGTGGTCACTACTTTGTGGTTGACCTCTACTTGAAGCTGCAATGTTCTCCAGCCTCTGACCCTCCAGCTTTTATGGAACCTACAACTCCCAGCATCTCCTTAGACCTACAGACTACAAGTAGTATTTTCCAACAGCTGGTGGTCTCCATCCTGTGGCTCCCCAATAGTGGTCTCATAGCTGATGGTGAGTCACATATTGGCGATTACTAGCCCCGACTACTAGTTGTCGCCTCGGCTGGGAGGAGTATCCGCTGAATTATACCATTTTTCGTCCTTGCGTCTTTGTATCGTCTTCTTGTTTGTGAGAGTTTGGTGACATTTTTGTGTGTGACAATAAGGCTATGTTCACACATCATGTGTTTTTTTTCAGAGATTTTTTTTATGCAAATTTTCAGCTGAGTTTTTCAGTACCAGCAAAGTCTGAGATTCCAGAAATCTCATGCGCACATCATAGCTTTTTTTTTTTTTGTCCAGGATTTTGTGCTTTGCATGTTTTTTTGCAAAATAGAACATGTCACTTCTTTCAGCTTTTTTTTTACCCATTAGAAGTAATGGGTGGTGGAAAAAAAACGCTGAAAAAACGCAACTTTTTTTCCACTGATCTTTATGTACATGCATAACATAGACAAAAGGACAGTGAAAAAAACGCACCCAAAAAAGCAAGAAAACCACAACAAAAATCCTTGCAAGAGATCAGGTTTTGCTGCTGAAAAATGCTGAAAAAAATCATGATGTGTGAACATAGCCTTACAAAGGGTTTATATTATGGTGTGAATGTGCAATGCTCCGTTGCATCCAATTAGCTGTGAACTTTAATTTAGCTTTCCTCAGGCGCACCAAGCAATATCCGATGCAAAACTATGGAGTCGATTTCTTTTGGACTAGGTTATTGCAATTTATGCATCAATCAATTATGCCGACGCTGTAAAAAGTGGAAAAAGTTTGCTTTGCAATTTTCCAATTTATCAATGTACTTTATCCTAGCGTCGTAATTACGCGTTGCGTGTAACATTTCCTAAAACACGGTATTTAATCCAAATCCTTCTTCCCCCGCTGTGTTAATAGCGTTTGGATACGAGGTGGCCTCTGCTGGGCATGCTGGAGCTTGTGGTTATACCAGGAGCCGCACAAGGCAGGATAATCTAGCCGCTGATGGCCGGTGGCGAGGACGGAGGATGAGGGTGCTGGTGGTGTCGGTAATCTTTAAATGTTAAAATGATGAGGTGATTGTAATGAAGTGTGACGTTTCCACAATAATGGAAGCGAGCGCTGATTAGTGCGAACATTGACTATGTGCCAAAGCTATTAGTATTAAATATTGCATGGTCTGCTACTCCCACCTACAATGTATTTCCAGCGAGGAAGTAGCACGTCCATGTTGTCTGATCGGAGACCTCACCTTTTCCTTTACACTTGGCTGCTACTCCTGGAATGTGGGAGCTAATCTCCGCACAATTAAAGTACATCTGTCATGGAGCAGACAATCATGTGCAATGAGAAGATATTCATGAGAGTGCAGATCCTCCTCCTGGAGGCATCACACTCGAGTTCCTCCTTTGTTGACTTCAAGAGGGACCCGTCTGCTCTCCTGCCATGTTTGTGTTAGTAAACACTTGGATTCTTAATACGAGTAAACATTTATCTTTTCTTTGAACTCTATACTTTGTGCTGTCCCTCAGTTACTCCTCCTGGAAATGTGGGAATAAATGGACTATGGGGTGTTATCATATAGGAAGTGCCCTTACATCACTGTCCAGTTAGTGATGCCAATGCTAGGGGACACTCCGTCTACAAGACAAATGTTAGCGCCCTCTTTTGAGCCAGTTTCAGACGTACGACATTCACGGTCCGAGTACGCACTCCGATGTTGGGACCAGTCGCGTGTCTTGTGACCCAAACGTAAATGCATTTATGCTTGTGAGGCTGTTCACGTTCAGGATGCCGCCACAGTGTATACTAATGTCAGAAGTGTGATCCCGACCTTAAAGGGGTATTCACATCTCCAAGATCCTATCCCATTATGTAGTAGGTATATATAATATGAGCAAATATCCATAACCATGGATACCTAAGCTATTGCAATGCCCTGCACATGGGGTGAGCAACATGGCTAATCAGAAGAACTATACTACATCTCTAGTTGGCTGTATTTGTTAATAATTATTATTACATCGATTACATATTGGGATATGATCTTGGAGATGTGAATACCCCTTTAAGGTATGTGCACCTGATGTCTTTTTCAGGTGCTTTCTACCTGGAGGTCGCCTGAAAAAGCTCTTTAAAAAAAAAAAACAACCTGTGAATATAGTCTTTTTTTAGCGTCGTAACAACTTCAAGCTTCGAAGCGTTTAAAAGAGACCTGACCATTCTTCTGGTGCTTGGAAGTCGCTCACTGTTAGGCTGCGTGCCCACTATGCGTTTTTCAAGCGTTTTTGCCGCAGAATTTCCGCAGCAAAGACGCTTAAAAACGCTTGGTAATACGTACCCCGTGGTCCCCAATGATAATCCGCATGTGCTGTGCACATGCTGCGGAAATTTCCGCTGCGGATTATCATTGCGGAAAAATACGCAGCATGTCCATTAATTTTGCGGACACGCAGCGTAATTGCCGCCATTGACTCGCTTAATATCCGTATCACTACATGTGCACATTCGGATATTAAGCGATTCAATGTGCGGATGGTACCCGGATCTGGAGAAGAGGTGACTCTCCTCTAGACCCGGGTACCATAGTACCTGTAAAAAAAAACAAAAAAACTTTTAAAATAAAAAATATACCTTATACTCACCTTCTGATGGCCCCCGGTCTTTTCTCCGCTGCTTCCGGATTTTGAATCCTTATTGCCAGTTTTTTTTTCCTTCTTTCCCTGCTTGGTAATGAGTGTGCTTTGTACTTGGTATTACTAATTACAAGTGTAAAGCAGACTGCTTCATTAATGGAAATGTGTCAATTGATGCAAATGCAGGAGGATCTCACCTGTTTTAACACCTATCTGCTGACAGCGCTGTTTTATCATTTTTTGTACCATACATCCGTCACCCAAGTAAATGATGTATGTGTTTGTGTAGTGGGCTGGGAAAGTAAATGGGCAACATAGGACTCCAGTTACGGAATATTTTTCGATCATCTAGAAATTGTTTTCTCCATAAATAAAAGACCGGATTCTTTACTGTAAGAGCAGTGAAACTTTCTGCACAGGATTTAAAATCGAGAGGTCGTGATTTTTCTTGAAAAAAATAAAAACCAAAAAAAAATTTAAGTTATTTGTGCTAAGTCATTTTGAGAGAGGAAATAATCCCCCCTTTTCTCCCTCTCTATTTCTTCTTCAGGATTTCCAAATTTTCTGCATCAATGTGACAGAAATGAGTAGAATTTGCTGCCAAGCTCATTATGTTACATTGTTGAGTTTGCGCCTGGATATTTTTTCTGCAGCATTTCTGTGATTCTTGCTTTCTCGCTGGCTATTTTTTGCTGGTTATTTAGCTGTTTGGGAATGCGACGTTTTGGATATTAACTGCTTTAACAAAATTCTTTCATTTTGTTTGCCTGTTTTTTACTTTTTTTTTTACTATGAGTATCCACGGTGTCTCTCTCCACCATCTGTGTGATCCTTCCTTTCTCACGCTTTTGGCCTAAATGGCAAAAATAAATGAGAAAGTGCAGGTCAAAATAAGAATTGCAGATTTTAGTAGGAAATATAGGGAAATCTCATCTTCCAAGTAGCACAGAGAGGTTAAAATAGTTGGGTGCGTTCACCTTAGAATAAAGGTGCCTCAGAGACTGCCTCCTATACATGTATAGATACATATGTAGTCAGAAAAAAAACCTGACAAATGGTTTATTCTTTCCAAGGACATTACAAATGTGCAAGGCAATATTAAGTGTGGAGGAAAGGCGATTCTGGCATCTAAATACAAAATGGTTATTTACAGTTCGAGTAGTCATACTGTGAAAAACCCTATAATGGTAAATTTTATATATCTGAATTTAAAGGGGTTGGCTGCCTTTCAGATACGTTTTTGCTAAAAACTGCAGTAGTTATTGAAAAACAATCAGAGTAATATTTGCCCTTCCCAGAACCAGCACTGGCTCTGCGCCTCTGCCCCCATCTCTGTTGTTTGCTTTCAGCATCCACCTCTGCCCGATCTGTTTGCTTTCAGCATCCGCCTCTGCTTCGCTCTCTGTTTGATTTAAGCATTAATGTCACTTCAACAGTGCTGCAGCCAATCACTGAGCATAACAGCTTTGTCCTTGTACATGGCTCGAGCTACTGAGCTCACTGTTCTTTGGCAGTATTGTCACATGACATCGGTGCTGCGAAAAAAACAGAGACCAGCGCAGCGGCAGAGAGGTGGCACTGGACTTGGGAAAGGTAAGTTGAGATTGAACTTGATGGCCATTTTTTTTTCTTTTTTTCCCTCTTTTTCTTCCCCAACGTTTCACTATTTTATGGTTTTGTAGTTAAGAACTGCCAAACTGGCCTTGCGTGGTTGATAAATTATACAAAAAATAAATAAATTTGTCTCTTACCTTTTTTTGAAAAAAACGCTACATGTGAACATAGCTTAAAATAGACGTAAAAAAGGCCACAAAGTATAAGAAGTATTTAGTGTAAATCAAAAACGGGCTAAAAAAACCCCCAAAAAGATGCAAAATCACCCATGCAAGTGTATGGGTTTTTGCAAAATCAAGACTTTAACATTGTAACTGGTGGGAGAATATTAGTAATTTTTTTTCTTTTGCATCAAGAAAATCACTGATGGTTAAGAAAACAGACGCACAGAACAACCATTGATAAATATCTGATCCAGCACACTGATAAAAATAAAATGGACATGATGCCATTCATCATTGTGGGGTCCGGCCGTCGGCTGCTCTTTTGGTCAGAGATACGGCAGTCTGGAGAGCATTGGATCTCATTTGTTGCCTGTGTGTGGTATTAAAATTCTACAACTTTGCCCTATTTCTATCTATGGGACTGAGTGGTAATACAAGACCTATCCACTATAAAAACAATGAGAAGGGCACGGTGATCACCTGAGCCATGTCAAATAGCCAATCGGCAAGTGTGCCAAGAGTCAACTCACTGATTTACTATTGATGCCGCTATTATTTTTTTTTCCCACTAAGACTGACAAAAGTTTTAGTATTTTTTTTATTTATTACGTTGTCACAAAAGCTTCGTCCTAGTAATTCCTGCTCGATAATATGCTAAGCACACATTCATAAATAAGAGGTACAGACACGTGCTCCGAGTCTCTATTGCTTATTTGACATATCTTAGAGGTGTCCGCAGGTCCCGATTCATTATTTCAAGGGCTGATGAGGGTATCCAGCCCATCTCTTGTCTTCAATTAGAGCGTTGCTGAAATGAAGGTTAGGAATACGTCTCGGTGATGCTGGCGCTGCCCGTCGGATAGGTCACTAAACGCACTGAAGGGATTCACACGGAGAGATTTTGATAATCTGTAAGTCCAATTTATTTAAAACCCATTACCTCTGTGCCCCCCTCTCCTCGTGCCGAAATCCTGAGCCGTTCTCATTAATTATATTGTTTAGCAATAAATCTAACTTACCGTAGCGAGGTGGAGCGCATGGCAGAGCCGTTTCTTGAGCTTAGATCGATTCCTTGTTGGCATGTGTTTGCAGTGGTGCTGGCAGCCAGCCCCTTGACGGTGGCAGCGTGCCACGCGTTTCACACGGAGTTTTAATCTTTTAATAAAAATATAAAGAGCATGACTAAATACTAATTTGCCTCCCTGCTGACTTGCAAGTCGTCTACCACTTTGATTTAGTTAGCTCAGTGGAGGAGCTTTATCCGAATGTAGACGCGCTCGCTCTCAGCTGTGCGGCTCAGTGCGAAATGTACAGTAAAATACATTTCATTTATAGCACAAAATAGGGGGCAACTTAAAATGTCACCATTTAGCTTCTTAATACGTGTCTTACAGGATGCACGCCGCAGACCACAGGGCACTTGAAAAAGCGGCATGCGCACGCTATGTTATTGCCTGCAGAAGAGCCATTAATGGCCCTAAAAGCTTGTATTTTTAAACCTAGGATATTCAATAAAGTTATTATTTCTGAACAAGATTTTTTTTCTCTTTATCACTATCAATTTGGGTGAAAAATAAAGTTTGATGCCTGAAGTTTCATTATATGCAGCAGATTTTCTGCCGCATTTAAAGGAAATTCTTCATGTTGGGCCGTTGATTGAAAGTGGAAATCCTGTTTCTGTATTGGCAACTATCTGATGATGACCATATATAATAAAGGAATATCAGAGCATTCGGTGATGCTGAGCCTCTTAGACGTGTAGTTCAGCAGCAAGTGGACAACCAAATCCCCTATATCAAAAGATTTCTGCATTATTCCTTCATATGTCAGATGTGATTCATTCACATGGAAAATATTTATCCTTTATTAGTCTTCACTTTATTATAGTAGTGTTTTAAATTTAAGGTATGGTATTTTTAAAAGCTAAAAAAAATAAATAAATAAAAAAATTTGACATACTATTATGGCGGGAAAGATTCAGTCCTCACAGATTTTCAATGCTTAAACAGCCTCCGCTAGTCCGTGCTTACTGGTTCTATTTTAACACTATGTAAATGGGCAGAAATGCCAGCTTAGCCAGTCTGGCTGAGGCCATTCACTGCTGTGAACAGCCGTTGCCGCCGCCAATCTCCGGCTGAGGTCGGCCGTTGCCGCCGCCAATCTCCGGCTATATCTGGCAATAAAAATCATTCAACTCTCTTTCATAATTAGGTTTATTAGCAAAATGTACAAACTTTCAGCTGTTTACAATAAACCAATCAAACAAGACACATTTTTCTTTCCATACACTGTCATTTTTAACAAGCGTTATCAACATTTCTTTTTTACTCTTTGCTGCGGAGATTGAATTGTCCCACACGCCACACGTGCACATACATGAGCCTCTATATAGTCCGTCTCTAGTCTGATCTTCTCCTGCGTCCCATGTAAATGTGTTATCCATTAGTCAAAAAAGGCGCAGGATATTTGGTTAACAAACACATATATTTTGCTACCTGCCGCTGCTTATTTGGGTATAAGTCACTGCCGGCAACATTGAGTAAAATCAGTTGAGGTCAGATGCAAAAATCCCTGAATGTATTGTATGTCGGGACGAGCAGGTGCAGATACGTGTAATGCTGCAGAAACCATACCGACATCAGACAGGTGGCCGTGTCCTCTCCATGCACATGATATAGCTGTCACCAAGGAAATCTCCAAATAACAAGAGAATTACCTCAATCTTGGTGGATTCTCCAGTTACAGTATGAATACTGCGATGTGCAGGCAGTTAGTCCCCAGGTATATGCCAGATGGGGAGAGTAGTACCATAGAGGAATCAGCAAAAGCTAAAATTGTGGCTTCTGTTAGTTTGTGTAAGACGATCCAGAGTTTTGGGAGAGGGGGGAACCTGGAGATAAAAATGCATTTTTTTTTTTTTTTGTGCATTATTATTAATATTATTATTATTATTATTACTATTTTTTTTTTTTTTGTGTGATTGATACTGATTTGCCAAAGAATCACCTGAAACAAGCTGAATGGGGTTTTCCCCCACTGATCAAATTTTTTGTTGAAAGATGAGAACCTCTTTTAACAGGGTTTATCCAGGGCTAAATATATATATATTTTTTTTTACAATGAGCCAAAAAACTAACGGGCAGGTAGTTGCTAACTAGTTCTCTCCAGCACCGACTCAGAGCGGTCACCGACTGCTCCTGTGGGCGATTTGGGTCCTCCACGTCAACAGAGCAGCTCTTCTTCTTCTGGGCTGCTCTGTTGATGGGGCGTGACTGTCAATGTCATGCTGATTGTCAGCTGACTTCCTGCAGTTAGGCAGCGGGGAGTCAACTGTCAGTCATCTTGACATAGACAGTCACTCCCTGTCAACAGAGCAGAACAGATGTGAAGGCACTGCTGTGTCGACATAAGCTGCAGAATTGCCGTCAGGAGCAGTCAGAGACTGCACTGTGCCAGCCGAGATCGGTGCTGATCTAGTTCTAAGCCCCACAATAAAAAAAAATAAGTCCTAGATAACCCCTTTAAGGGTTTGTTCACACATTGCTGTGGATCTTACATCAGGACTTTCGGGAAGAAAGTCTGCAGCAAAATCCAGTGGCAGCAGTAGACCTCATTCACACACAATTGGAAATTTTTCATGAAGAAACTGTGGTGCCGACTGTAAAATCTAGAACATGGCAATGCCCGTTGTGAATATTTCACTATTGAATTCAAAGGGGATTTCAAAATCTGTAACAAACCGTTGCAAATTTTGCTGTGGATTACCCCTGCAGCAACTTCCCAAAATCCAGCTAGTTACCAAAAAAAGACCTGCTGCAGTGATCAAAAGTGATGAGATGATTGGTGCGGATTTCCTTGCAGACTGAAGTCCAGCTGAACGTTTCTCAATGCCAAAGGAAAAAAAATAGTAAAAACATACATTACGAAATAATCTTATGGGATTCTTTCTATTATGCTGCACTTTTCAACAATGGCTCCGTTCACACCTGCACTAATAATTATGCGTCTTTAAAGGAGCAGAAAAACAAACATAAAGGCAGTGGTGGAACCACGCATGACCGACACCATCTGCACCTGTGTTCTCCTTGAGAGCCCTACTAGACTTCCCTGTCTTATCTCCCGAAGAACAAATAGATCGAGATTGGACTTGCCGGATCCTTCACTCCCCCGACGTCACCTGTTGGGATAAAGTTGAGGCCTCCATACACATCAGACTATTGGCTGATATCGGCAGATCCAGCTAACGTCTGGGTTTCTTATTGACTTATAGAGGGTCGATACTTTGCTCTTATTTTTTGGCTTTCTCTCAATCATTAACCAAGGCACTGGTTTGTGTAGGCGTTGCATGGCTGCCTGCCTGGGAGGGGTGGAAGAGTCAGCTCTGCACTTAAGACCATGAGGGCACAAGATCAGGTTTACCTCTTTGTTTTAGATGTTATTGAGCTTTTAGAAATGTGGCAGCTTAAAACTGATATATTGCGCAGATGGCAATCCATTATTTCTTGCCCTTCTTCCTGCAACTTCATTCACGTGGAACCTCAGGAAAATACAAACTGCTTCTATTGTGCGTGTCATTCCCAGAGGTACCCGGGGAAGATCATGTAGCTGTGCTTATCTGAAAAGGCCTGGCCGTGTAAGGAGGGGAAAAAGCCTCTAGGCTGTTGCTTTAAAAATGGGTTTGCTCCGATTACCATTGAGGAAGAAATGCTTTTCCTCCAAATCTCCTCAAGTGGATTATAAGGAAGCCATACTAAAGCGTGCTGTAAAGCAAGACTGTCTGCTATTGTGCGGTGGCCGGGGCTCTGCTTCTTGTCACAGCAGTGACATTGTCAGCCCCAGAGCAATCCCTCGTGTCTCCATCACAAAGCCCAGGGGCTGATTACTATCTGGGATATTTATCTTTTCAACTATATCTGTTGGAGTAAGGCCGTATTACCATGGAAGAATAAGGAAAAATTTGCAAATGGCCATAAGAATCCTACTAATCAATTATTCCGGTAGTCTGTTAACCCATGTAGCGTGTTCCCTATGGGTCAGTAAGCCTAAAATGTGAATTGGGTATGCATGGCTCTCAAGATCTCAAACCTGCACAAATCTCTCTAAAACATTACATCAAAGTCTCAGGACCTGTCTCCTCCCAATAGGCGAAGGACTTGTGGATATGCCATAAGTGTATAAATTGGGACTAGCCCATTAAACTTTGACTGTAATAATGTTCCTCGATGGGATTGAACGCCAGACTTGAAAATGTTCCTTCAGCCCTAAAGTAGTCTAGACACTAGATGACCATTAGCTAAGACAAGTTTAAACAAGCACCCTAAAAGTCCAATAAATTCACCAGTTAATCTCAATTATGGGAAACAATCCTCCTTCCCCTTATGGATGATGTGCACATTGCTCTAGCTTTCCTCCAACAATAAGAGGAATCTGTCCTCAAGATTACATAACCCTTCTTTTTTGCAGCACCACACCTCTTGCTTACTTCCTTGATTTAGGGCACATTCACTTGTCTATATTTTGATTCACTATTTATAATTCTAATTTTTGGTAAAAAAAATATATATTCCAAAGTGCATATTATGTAAAGAAAAACGTGGAGAGACATTACATTTTCCATGGCTTCTCAGTTGGATCCTGTCGTAATAATATTAGCAGATCTCTCCAATTAGAAATATAGTATAGTTCTTCTGACTCGCTGTGTTGCTTACCCCTTGTGCAGGGCATTGCAGTAGCTTAGGTAGCCATGGTTATGACCACTCATATAGTGACAGATGTTATGTATCCATGGTTACGACCACTAAGCTACTGCAATGCCCTGCACATGGGGTAAGAGACATGGCGAATCTGAAGAACTATACTAAATTTGTATTTGGAGGTATTTGATAACATTATTATTATTATTATTACACCTACTACATTTTGGGTTAGGATCTTGGAGATGGGAATACCCCTTTTATTTTAAGATTTTGCAGACTCTCGTATTGTCCGAGCAGGGAGCTCGTGAAGCACGTGTATTTTTCCAAAACATTGCAGTGAGGAAAGAATGACGGAGTAAATGTTCTGACCCAGAATCAACTTTCACTTTTAAAGTAATCATTGATCTCCCCAACTACAGCTCCAGGCGTCCTGCCAAGTGCTTTTTCGGCCAGGCCGCATGTTTTTGAAAGATTTTCTGCTAAACATTAACTTGTTGAGTTTACATTAGAAAAACCCTTATTAATTCTTTGTGAGCGTTTCTGTCCCTGAAGAAAATAATTACCATTGTAAATTATTTACACGGTGTTTACACTCGGTGCCGAGGTTTTTTTTTTAGGAGTTTTAATTGTATACATTTAGTGCTGGAGAGGAGCCGCGTGTGTACTTAAATAAGCGATGGTTATAACAGACATTTAATAGTCTCATGAAATGTCTCCTGAGATCCCAAAGCCAAAAGGTCAGTTAACTATCAAAATTGCCCCTGATATTTAATAGGGCGGATTGTTTTTTTTGTCAAAGCTGAAATAGTCCATCTGTCAACCCTGGGCTTTCTGTAGGGCATTTATTTTTTCTTCTTTTGTTCTAAGAAATATATCTTTCAGCGTTTCACACTTATTTAATATTTTTATAGTTTCTCCAGAATTTTTATTTTTTTTTTAACATATTAAATTTGTAAAAATTCTACAAATATTTGGACCATGAGCAAAAAACCTAAGTCTCATTGTGAAAATTTGGCTTTGGAATAATATCGACATGAAGGAAAAAACACTGTAAAATCTAAAACTAAATATATTTCCTTTTAAGGCCTTAGTCACACATCCATTTTTCTCGGGCGAAAGCCATTTTTGTTTTTCATTGATAGCACTCGTACCTGTGATAGTCTATGGGGTCATTCACATGTCTGATTTTTTTTTTTTTTTTCTTTTTCCATGGACTGAATTGTTTGTGCAAAATCGTGGAGACTTGTCCGATTATGATCCGACTGTCTGATCAAAATCAGCAATGCAAGCTTACGGGTCCTAGAAAAAGATCGGAGAGCACTCTGATCCCATCTGGGGGGGGGGAAGGAGTTCAATTTTCACAGACTGTTAGATAGAAGGTGGAGAAACTTTTTGTTTTCTTCATATACGAGAAACTGATGAAACTCTGATAAATCACTGATGAAACTTGGTCCATTTTTCTCGTATGTGAAAAAAACTGACTTGTAAATGAAGCCATAGATTAAAAAGGGTTATTCCACCCTACCCCCACCACAAAAAAAAAAAAGAAAAAGTTATCTATCCATAGGGTTGGCAATAGTGACGTGCTCATTTAACCCTTTAAACCGTGCATGTTCGGCTGCTTACCGAGTTACTTTGTTGTGCTCGTATATTATGTTCAATTCCCTGTGTCTGCATGATTTATGGCTGTTAGACAGCATCAACACATGTGAGGATTCCCTAACAAGCAGGCAATCCCTTCATCCATGGGGTAAACGTTTGTGAGGTTTAGGATTTCGTGTGTTACACTGAACATGGCTGGAGACTGGTCGCCTCTCGGCAGAGCGATCATTAGCCATCTAGGTTTCACCTTTTATTTAGTTTCTTTTTTTTTTATAACAACACAATAACCCTAATAACACCATTGTAACGTTTCTTTTTTGCAATTATCAAATATTGAAAAACATATATTTTTTTTTTTCTCCCCTAACAGCGCTGAATGAATACTGACAAATTTCCCTTACTCATTTCAGAAACATAAAGAGAAGGAAAAGCACAGACAGAGATCCAGAAGGCAAATGGAGCCTTTGGCATCATTAGTTCCCTCTCTGACTGTGACTACTGAAAAGGTGAGGCTGGCCACTGACAGGACGCTAATGAGCCAAAGTTACTTTGTAGCTGTGACATTTAAGCATGGACTGACGATCTACATGACGTGGTAGCGTTATACTGGGATTATGTAGACTTTTTTATATTCATTTGTAATATTTTTTTTCGACTTTGCATCATTTTATATGTGCAGCTTAAAAATATATATATTTTATTAGCAGTGAAAATTTTTTGGGAGTCTCATTAAATCAGTAATGTGATTCAGATTTCTTTCAGACTAAATGCATAGCAATTTTTTTGTTTACTTTTCTTTAGAACTGCATAAAAAAAAATAAATTTCCAATTCCCTATCCCTCCTATGTTGCCCTGGTCTGCCGTTCACCTCTTCTACTCTGGCCTGGTTGGCACTGGATATTAGAAGTCAATCGCTGTGGCCTCTCATTTTCTCCTCTTTCAATTCATGCGTAATTGGTGTTTGACCACTGCAGCCAATCAGTGGCCTCGGCGATTGACTCCTGGTGTCAAGTGCAACCGTGTCAGAAGAGGAGAAGGGACCGGCTGGGACCCAGTCAGTGGGACGGAGGAGCAGCAGGGGGTTTCGGAAGATGACTATATACTATTCCTCATTTTCTTACCACATTGGCCCATATGAAAAGGTAAAAGAAGGGGCGGAAAACCCCCTGCAATTCTACTTACGTCTCACTTAAGAACTGAAAATTGGGTTTCTATGCTGTGTCTTGCTTGGTAACCTTAAGATTTAAAGAATATTCAACGGAGCATCTGCATGTGTGCTCCATAATTCATGTGTTAGGAGGATGGGAGATGTTATCCTTGCCTTACTCATGGTATATAGGCTACAGGCCTCATTTCTACAACCATATTGTATTATGGCTGAAAATCACTAAATCTAGACCCCCACACAGATTGTTTAATCTGTACTTGAGTCTTGTCAGCATTATGTGCATATTTTTTTTCTTCACACTCGTGTTTTATATAGTCAGTATTTCTGCCATAGTGCAGCTATAAATGCAGAGAGAAAATATAAGAAATGTGCATAAAAATCTCTGTATTATCCTTTGGGTTCCAAGACTCAACATAGTGCACAATAATACAAAGGGGTTTTCCTGTCTAGTAGCTTATAATAGTGTGAATATATATATATATGTACAGTACAGACCAAAAGTTTGGACAAGCCTCATTTAAAGATTATTCTGTATTTTCATGACTATGAAAATTATACATTTACACTGAAGGCATCAAAACTATGAATTAACACATGTGGAATTATATACTTAACAAAAAAGTGTGAAACAACTGAAAATATGTCTTATATTCTAGGTTCTTCAAAGTAGCCACCTTTTGCTTTGATGACTGCTTTGCACACTCTTGGCATTCTCTTGATGTGCTTCAAGAGGTAGTCACCGGAAATGGTCTTCCAACAATCTTGAAGGAGTTCCCAGAGATGCTTAGCACTTGTTGGCCCTTTTGCCTTCACTCTGCGGTCCAGCTCACCCCAAACCATCTCGATTGGGTTCAGGTCTGGTGACTGTGGAGGCCAGGCCATCTGGCGTAGCACCCCATCACTCTCCCTCTTGGTCAAATAGCCCTTACACAGCCTGGAGGTGTGTTTGGGGTCATTGTCCTGTTGAAAAATAAATGATCGTCCAACTAAACGCAAACCGGATGGAATAGCATGCCGCTGCAAGATGCTGTGGTAGCCATGCTGGTTCAGTATGCCTTCAATTTTGAATAAATCCCCAACAGTGTCACCAGCAAAGCACCCCACACCATCACACCTCCTCCTCCATGCTTCACGGTGGGAACCAGGCATGTAGAGTCCATCCGTTCACCTTTTCTGCGTCGCACAAAGACACGGTGGTTGGGACCGAAGATCTCAAATTTGGACTCATCAGACCAAAGCACAGATTTCCACTGGTCTAATGTCCATTCCTTGTGTTCTTTACCCCAAACAAGTCTCTTCTGCTTGTTGCCTGTCCTTAGCAGTAGTTTCCTAGCAGCTATTTTACCATGAAGGCCTGCTGCACAAAGTCTCCTCTTAACAGTTGTTGTAGAGATGTGTCTGCTGCTAGAACTCTGTGTGGCATTGACCTGGTCTCTAATCTGAGCTGCTGTTAACCTCCGATTTCTGAGGCTGGTGACTCGGATAAACTTATCCTCAGAAGCAGAGGTGACTCTTGGTCTTCCTTTCCTGGGGTGGTCCTCATGTGAGCCAGTTTCTTTGTAGCGCTTGATGGATTTTGCAACTGCACTTGGGGACACTTTCAAAGTTTGCCCAATTTTTCGGACCGACTGACCTTAATTTCTTAAAGTAATGATGGCCACTCGTTTTTCTTTACTTAGCTGCTTTTTTCTTGCCATAATACAAATTCTAACAGTCTATTCAGTAGGACTATCAGCTGTGTATCCACCTGACTTCTGCACAACACAACTGATGGTCCCAAACCCATTTATAATGCTAGAAATCCCACTTATTAAACCTGACAGGGCACACCTGTGAAGTGAAAACCATTTCCGGTGACTACCTCTTGAAGCTCATCAAGAGAATGCCAAGAATGTGCAAAGCAGTCATCAAAGGAAAAGGTGGCTACTTTGAAGAACCTAGAATATAAGACATATTTTCAGTTGTTTCACACTTTTTTGTTAAGTATATAATTCCACATGTGTTAATTCATAGTTTTGATGCCTTCAGTGTGAATGTACAATTTTCATAGTCATGAAAATACAGAAAAATCTTTAAATGAGAAGGTGTGTCCTAACTTTTGGTCTGTACTGTATATATGTGTGTGTTCGTGTGTGTGTGTGTGTGTGTGTGTGTGTATACACACACACACACACACACACACACACACACACACACACACACACACACACACACACACACACACACACACACACACACACACACCCCCCTCAAAAAAATAAAGGGAACACTTAAACAACAGAATATAACTCCAAGTAAATCAAACTTCTGTGAAATCAAACTGTCCACTTAGGAAGCAACACTGATTGACAATCAATTTCACATGCTGTTGTGCAAATGGAATAGACAATAGATGGAAATTATTGGCAATTATCAAGACACCCTCAATAAAGGAGTGGTTCTGCAGGTGGGGACCACAGACCACATCTCAGTACCAATGCTTTCTGGCTGATGTTTTGGTCACTTTTGAATGTTGGTTGTGCTTTCGCACTCGTGGTAGCATGAGACGGACTCTACAACCCACAGAAGTTGCTCAGGTAGTGCAGCTCATCCAGGATGGCACATCAATGCGAGCTGTGGCAAGAAGGTTTGCTGTGTCTGTCAGCATAGTGTCCAGAGCCTGGAGGCGCTACCAGGAGACAGGCCAGTACACCAGGAGACGTGGAGGGGGCTGTAGGAGGGCAACAACCCAGCAGCAGGACCGCTACCTCCGCCTTTGTGCAAGAAGGAACAGGAGGAGCACTGCCAGAGCCCTGCAAAAATGACCTCCAGCAGGCCACAAATGTGCATGTGTTTGCACAAATAGTTAATAACCGAGTCCATGAGGGTGGTATGAGGGCCCGACGTCCACAGATGGGGGTTGTGCTCACATCCCAACACCGTGCAGGACGCTTGGCATTTGCCACAGAACACCAGGATTGGCAAAGTCGCCACTGGCGCCCTGTGCTCTTCACAGATGAAAGCAGGTTCACACTGAGCACATGTAACAGACGTGACAGAGTCTGGAGACGCCGTGGAGAGCGATCTGCTGCCTGTAACATCCTTTAGCATGACCGGTTTGGCAGTGGGTCAGTAATGGTGTGGGGTGGCATATCTTTGGAGGGCTGCACAGCCCTCCATGTGCTTGCCAGAGGTAGCCTGACTGCCATTAGGTACCGAGATGAGATCCTCAGACCCCTTGTGAGACCATATGCTGGTGCGGTTGGCCCTGGGTTCCTCCTAATGCAGGACAATGCCAGACCTCATGTGGCTGGAGTGTGTCAGGAGTTCCTGCAAGATGAAGGCATTGAAGCTATGGACTGGCCCGCCTGTTCCCCAGACCTGAATCCGATTGAGCACATCTGGGACATCATGTCTCGCTCCATCCACCAACGTCACATTGCACCACAGACTGTCCAGGAGTTGGCAGATGCTTTAGTCCAGGTCTGGGAGGAGATCCCACAGGAGACCATCCGCAACCTCATCAGTAGCATGCCCAGGCGTTGTAGGGAGGTCATACAGGCACGTGGAGGCCACACACAACACGGAGCCTCATTTTGACTTGTTTTAAGGACATTATACTTCAAAGTTGGATCAGCCTGTAGTGTGTTTTTCCACTTTAATTTTGGGGTGACTCCAAATCCACTTAAAGGAATTCAAATAAGGGCTAAACATTGATATTAGTAAATTTAAAGAGTACCTGTTCTTTCATATAAAACTTGTCGAAAACACCAAGTTAAAATTGCACGTGGTGCATATAGCAGTCTAATATGTTAAGTAACTGTGCTGAATATTTTGTTATGTAAAATGGCATTCACTCTGAGTGTGAGATTCCTTTTCAAGATCGTTCTACAAGCTCTACAGGTGCTGGTGCCTTCTCATGTCACTTTTGAGGATGAATTGCCCTGTCCTTGCACAATGACTTGCCTACGGTGACCTGAAAGCCAGACTTACTTTTATGCTACTTTACACAGTGATGGACAGTACTGCAGGAGCAGAGAGACAAAGAACCTTCCCCACTTCTTATAGTGAAAGACAGACCGTCCTTCTTTTCCTGTTGAGAAACAAAGCCAATCCCCAACAAAGCACCCCCTCCACACAAAAGACCCGCCCCCGCCTCCTGTAGAGGCACAAGACGCGCGCCCCCGCCTCCTGTAGAGGCACAAGACGCGCGCCCCCGCCTCCTGTAGAGGCACAAGACGCTCGCCCCCGCCTCCTGTAGAGGCACAAGACGCGCGCCCCCGCCTCCTGTAGAGGCACAAGACGCGCGGCCCCCGCCTCCTGTAGAGGGCACAAGACGCGCGGCCCCCGCCTCCTGTAGAGGGCACAAGACGCGCGGCCCCCGCCTCCTGTAGAGGGCACAAGACGCGCGGCCCCCGCCTCCTGTAGAGGGCACAAGACGCGCGGCCCCCGCCTCCTGTAGAGGGCACAAGACGCGCGGCCCCCGCCTCCTGTAGAGGGCACAAGACGCGCGGCCCCCGCCTCCTGTAGAGGGCACAAGACGCGCGGCCCCCGCCTCCTGTAGAGGGCACAAGACGCGCGGCCCCCGCCTCCTGTAGAGGGCACAAGACGCGCGGCCCCCGCCTCCTGTAGAGGGCACAAGACGCGCGGCCCCCGCCTCCTGTAGAGGGCACAAGGCGCGCGGCCCCCGCCTCCTGTAGAGGGCACAATCAGTGATGGCGTCTTTGCTGCTAAAGACTGGTTACACCTGACAGTAAGCAGTGAATGACGAATTACACAGAAGGGAGGTAACAAATGGTCGGCACTTTGAAGAGATTTTTCAGAAGTAGGACAATATAAGCAGTTTTACAGCGATACCGTGGAGCCCTAGCCCAGGCTTTGGGGATATCTCTGCTCCTTCCCATCTGAAATCTTATTTGAAATTTCCAATACAATCCTGCAATGATAATCTGTACATCTGTTGTGTTACACGTATCACTCCATCTAAGTAGCGCACAAACCACACGTGGGTGTATTCTGCTGTAAGGATCTCCGATCTATTTACCTGTCCTGTTGTGATTTTGTGATCATGTTCCTTCGGACTATTCACAGGTCCTGCAGATATTGGCAGCTGCTGTCTAATTCAGACCGGCGCTGGAGATGTCGTGCCCGCTCTGCTTTGGCCTTTCTTATTCATATTAATGGCAGGTTCAAAGGGGAGGATGGTGAAAGCGTGCTGCACGTGTCTGTCCCATCTGCATGTGTATTATGCAGTGGTGGGGTGCAGGAATATATATGAAGCGGGGGCCTTGTGTATCCGTAGGTGCAGGAAAGTATCTCTTTCCCATTCTCCCTCTCTCTCTGTCTCCTTTTGTTAAAAGCTTTGAAATGGCTTCTTTTTGTCCACATTTGTAGTCAATATTTTAAATGTATACAATAAAACATGGTTATGCATCGTGTCACTCCAGCTGGGAAACTACAACTCCCAGCATGCCATAGCTGACCCTTGTCAAGACCTGCTAGTTATAGTTTCACAGTATCTGCAGTCCAATAGGCCACTGACCCCTGCACTAATCGCAGGGCCAAGAGTCTTCATTTCTTTAGAGGAGCAGTATCGGATACGCTGCTTAGGCGCTGCTCATCTCTGAACATGTGAACCTCGGCTTTGTACATTACAATGTGGTCTGTCTCTATCTCTCAATCCAGGAGGCTCAGGATGATTTATACTACAGGTCACCCTGAAATAGAGGAGGGTCTTCTAGCATTGTTCTTTAAATATCCTGTTGCCAAGTAGTTTTAGGGTTTTTAAATTACTTTTTGGACCCCCACATCCCACCCTTCTGCTTCTCATTTGAAAAAAAAGTCTTTTTTTATTTTTCTTAATCTTGGTTTAGCAATGCTCTGGGTGGTCAGTTATGTTAAGTGGTTTCTAAAGAAGAAATCCTTGGTGATCAATGTATTCCACACACCTGTGTTTGGAGGAATAGGATCTCGGGAACATCTGCAGTCACAAAGGGGTATATGAACATAAGAAACTGAAAAATAAAACCACCAGCTCGAGGGGCGGCCATGCTAGGAATGTGTCCTGAATGGGGCTAAACAAAATAATCTCAGTGGTCAGAAGTCTTCATTGTTTAGCAGCAGAGGTCACTGGTGAGTGAGTGAAGAAGAGAAGGCTGGTCTGGAATGTGTATGGTGTAACCACGTGCCTTCCTCTTGTATATGTATCCTTGTGCCGCCGCCTTGTGTATGTGTCCTTGTCCCTTCCTCTTGTGTATGTGTGATCTCCGTGCCTTCCTCTTGTGTATGTGTGATCTCCGTGCCTTCCTCTTGTGTATGTGTGATCTCCGTGCCTTCCTCTTGTGTATGTGTGATCTCCGTGCCTTCCTCTTGTGTATGTCTGATCTCCGTGCCTTCCTCTTGTGTATGTGCGATCTCCGTGCCTTCCTCTTGTGTATGTGCGATCTCCGTGCCTTCCTCTTGTGTATGTGCGATCTCCGTGCCTTCCTCTTGTGTATGTGCGATCTCCGTGCCTTCCTCTTGTGTATGTCTGATCTCCGTGCCTTCCTCTTGTGTATGTGCGATCTCCGTGCCTTCCTCTTGTGTATGTCTGATCTCCGTGCCTTCCTCTTGTGTATGTGCGATCTCCGTGCCTTCCTCTTGTGTATGTCTGATCTCCGGGCCTTCCTCTTGTGTATGTGCGAACTCCGTGCCTTCCTCTTGTGTATGTGCGATCTCCGTGCCTTCCTCTTGTGTATGTGCGAACTCCGTGCCTTCCTCTTGTGTATGTGCGATCTCCGGGCCTTCCTCTTGTGTATGTCTGATCTCCGTGCCTTCCTCTTGTGTATGTGCGATCTCCGTGCCTTCCTCTTGTGTATGTGCGATCTCCGGGCCTTCCTCTTGTGTATGTCTGATCTCCGGGCCTTCCTCTTGTGTATGTGCGATCTCCGGGCCTTCCTCTTGTGTATGTCTGATCTCCGGACCTTCCTCTTGTGTATGTGCGATCTCCGGGCCTTCCTCTTGTGTATGTCTCATCTCCCGGCCTTCCTCTTGTGTATGTGCGATCTCCGGGCCTTCCTCTTGTGTATGTCTGATCTCCGGGCCTTCCTCTTGTGTATGTGCGATCTCCGGGCCTTCCTCTTGTGTATGTCTGATCTCCGGGCCTTCCTCTTGTGTATGTCTGATCTCCGGGCCTTCCTCTTGTGTATGTGCGATCTCCGGGCCTTCCTCTTGTGTATGTCTCATCTCCCGGCCTTCCTCTTGTGTATGTGCGATCTCCGGGCCTTCCTCTTGTGTATGTGCGATCTCCGGGCCTTCCTCTTGTGTATGTGCGATCTCCGGGCCTTCCTCTTGTGTATGTCTCATCTCCCGGCCTTCCTCTTGTGTATGTGCGAACTCCGTGCCTTCCTCTTGTGTATGTGCGATCTCCGTGCCTTCCTCTTGTGTATGTGCGAACTCCGTGCCTTCCTCTTGTGTATGTGCGATCTCCGGGCCTTCCTCTTGTGTATGTGCGATCTCCGGGCCTTCCTCTTGTGTATGTCTGATCTCCGGGCCTTCCTCTTGTGTATGTCTGATCTCCGTGCCTTCCTCTTGTGTATGTGCGATCTCCGTGCCTTCCTCTTGTATATGTATCCTTGTGCCGCCGCCTTGTGTATGTGTCCTTGTCCCTTCCTCTTGTGTATGTCTGATCTCCGGACCTTCCTCTTGTGTATGTGCAATCTCCGGGCCTTCCTCTTGTGTATGTCTCATCTCCCGGCCTTCCTCTTGTGTATGTGTGATCTCCGTGCCTTCCTCTTGTGTATGTGCGATCTCCGTGCCTTCCTCTTGTGTATGTGCGATCTCCGTGCCTTCCTCTTGTGTATGTGCGATCTCCGTGCCTTCCTCTTGTGTATGTGCGAACTCCGTGCCTTCCTCTTGTGTATGTGCGATCTCCGGGCCTTCCTCTTGTGTATGTCTGATCTCCGGGCCTTCCTCTTGTGTATGTCTGATCTCCGGGCCTTCCTCTTGTGTATGTCTGATCTCCGGGCCTTCCTCTTGTGTATGTGCGATCTCCGGGCCTTCCTCTTGTGTATGTGCGATCTCCGGGCCTTCCTCTTGTGTATGTCTGATCTCCGGGCCTTCCTCTTGTGTATGTCTCATCTCCCGGCCTTCCTCTTGTGTATGTGTGATCTCCGGGCCTTCCTCTTGTGTATGTGCGATCTCCGTGCCTTCCTCTTGTGTATGTGCGATCTCCGTGCCTTCCTCTTGTGTATGTGCGATCTCCGTGCCTTCCTCTTGTGTATGTGCGATCTCCGTGCCTTCCTCTTGTGTATGTGCGAACTCCGTGCCTTCCTCTTGTGTATGTGCGATCTCCGGGCCTTCCTCTTGTGTATGTCTGATCTCCGGGCCTTCCTCTTGTGTATGTCTGATCTCCGGGCCTTCCTCTTGTGTATGTCTGATCTCCGGGCCTTCCTCTTGTGTATGTGCGATCTCCGGGCCTTCCTCTTGTGTATGTGCGATCTCCGGGCCTTCCTCTTGTGTATGTCTGATCTCCGGGCCTTCCTCTTGTGTATGTCTCATCTCCCGGCCTTCCTCTTGTGTATGTGTGATCTCCGGGCCTTCCTCTTGTGTATGTGCGATCTCCGGGCCTTCCTCTTGTGTATGTCTGATCTCCGGGCCTTCCTCTTGTGTATGTGTGATCTCCGTGCCTTCCTCTTGTGTATGTGCGATCTCCGGGCCTTCCTCTTGTGTATGTCTGATCTCCGGGCCTTCCTCTTGTGTATGTCTCATCTCCCGGCCTTCCTCTTGTGTATGTGTGATCTCCGGGCCTTCCTCTTGTGTATGTGCGATCTCCGGGCCTTCCTCTTGTGTATGTCTGATCTCCGTGCCTTCCTCTTGTGTATGTGCAATCTCCGGGCCTTCCTCTTGTGTATGTCTCATCTCCCGGCCTTCCTCTTGTGTATGTGTGATCTCCGTGCCTTCCTCTTGTGTATGTGCGATCTCCGGGCCTTCCTCTTGTGTATGTCTGATCTCCGGGCCTTCCTCTTGTGTATGTCTCATCTCCCGGCCTTCCTCTTGTGTATGTGTGATCTCCGGGCCTTCCTCTTGTGTATGTGCGATCTCCGGGCCTTCCTCTTGTGTATGTCTGATCTCCGTGCCTTCCTCTTGTGTATGTGCGATCTCCGGGCCTTCCTCTTGTGTATGTCTCATCTCCCGGCCTTCCTCTTGTGTATGTGTGATCTCCGGGCCTTCCTCTTGTGTATGTGCGATCTCCGGGCCTTCCTCTTGTGTATGTCTGATCTCCGTGCCTTCCTCTTGTGTATGTGCGATCTCCGGGCCTTCCTCTTGTGTATGTCTGATCTCCGGGCCTTCCTCTTGTGTATGTGCGATCTCCGGGCCTTCCTCTTGTGTATGTCTGATCTCCGGACCTTCCTCTTGTGTATGTGCGATCTCCGTGCCTTCCTCTTGTGTATGTCTCATCTCCCGGCCTTCCTCTTGTGTATGTGCGATCTCCGGGCCTTCCTCTTGTGTATGTCTGATCTCCGGGCCTTCCTCTTGTGTATGTGCGATCTCCGGGCCTTCCTCTTGTGTATGTCTGATCTCCGGGCCTTCCTCTTGTGTATGTGCGATCTCCGGGCCTTCCTCTTGTGTATGTCTCATCTCCCGGCCTTCCTCTTGTGTATGTGCGATCTCCGGGCCTTCCTCTTGTGTATGTGCGATCTCCGGGCCTTCCTCTTGTGTATGTGCGATCTCCGGGCCTTCCTCTTGTGTATGTGCGATCTCCGGGCCTTCCTCTTGTGTATGTGCGATCTCCGGGCCTTCCTCTTGTGTATGTGCGATCTCCGGGCCTTCCTCTTGTGTATGTCTCATCTCCCGGCCTTCCTCTTGTGTATGTGCGATCTCCGGGCCTTCCTCATGTGTATGTGCGATCTCCGTGCCTTCCTCATGTGTATGTGTGTGATCTCCGTGCCTTTGTCTTGTGTACATGCGTTTGCATGCCTCCCTCTGTATAGCTCCTGTCTAAAATAATGCTCTCGGAGTCAAAACACGTCATGGAGATGTTCTGATGAAAGTGAACCATGTACAACAATTAGTAGCAGTGATTAAAATGTCCCTCCAGCCAACACAAAGGTCTGGACGGCAGGCGGCAGGATCATCACCCGAACTCTTCTTCTGCAAACTCATGCTAGTGTTGTGGATGCAGTATGTGGTTTAGCATCGTCTTGCCGAAATATGTAAGACCTTTCTGGCATTTTCTGGATTGGAGCTCATGTTGTTCTAAAATCCCTATAAAGGTCAATATTGATGGTGCCTTTAATGTGTAAGCTGCCCATGCCATAGACATGTCCTAGACATACCATCAGAGATGCAGGACTTTCACCTGAACACTGATAACAAGCTGGATGGTTCCTTTCCTCCCGAGTCTGCAGAAGCCGCGCCTATGGTTTCCATAAAGAATTCCACATTTTGAATCATCTGACCACATGTCCATTTTACATTAGCTTTGGCCCAGGGGAGATGGCAGCGTTTCTGAATTGTGTTGATTCATGGCTTCTTCTTTGCATGATAAGAGCCTTTTGCATTTGTGGATTACACGGTGAACTTTGTTTACAGACTATTTCTGGAAGTATTCCGGAGTCTACAGTCATGGCCAAAAGTATTGAGAATGAGACAAATTGTAATTTTTCCAAAGTTTACTGCTTCATTTTTTGTAATGGCAATTTGCATATACTCCTGAATGTCAAAGAGTGATCAGCTTAACAGCAATTACTGTACTTGCAAAGTCAATATTTGCCCAGAAAATTAACTTTAACCCCCAAAACACATTTCAACATCATTGCAGTCCTGCCTTAAAAGGAGCAGCTAACATCGTTTTAGTGATTGATCACCAGCCCTGTCCTCATCAACACCCACACCTGTGTTAATGGATCAATCAGTCATGATTAAGTAAGAATGACATCACTGGACACTTTAAAAGGAGGCTGGTTCTTGGTATCATTGTTTCTCTTCAGTTAACCATGGTTATCTCTAAAGAAGCACGTGCAGCCATCATTGCACTGCACAAAAATGGCCTAACAGGGAAGAGTATCGCAGCTACAAAGATGGCACCTCAGTCAACAATCTATCGCATCATCAAGAACTTCAAGGAGAGAGCTTCCATTGTTGTCAAAAAGGCTCCAGGGCGCCCAAGAAAGACCAGCAAGCGCCAGGACCGCATCTTAAAACTGTTTCAGCTGCGGGATCGGACTACCAGCAGTGCCGAGCTTGCTCAGGAATGGCAGCAGGCTGGTGTGAGTGCTTCTGCACGCACTGTGAGGCGGAGACTCTTTGAGCAAGGGCTGGTTTCAAGGAGGGCAGCAAAGAAGCCACTTCTCTCCAGAAAAAACATCAGGGACCGACTGATATTCTGCAAAAGGTACAGGGAGTGGACTGCTGAGGACTGGGGCAAAGTCATTTTCTCTGATGAATCCCCTTTTCGATTGTTTGGGACATCTGGAAAACAGCTTATTCGGAGAAGAAGAGGTGAGCGCTACCACCAGTCTTGTCTCATGCCAACTGTAAAGCATCCTGAAACCATTCATGTGTGGGGTTGCTTCTCAGCCAAGGGAATCGGCTCACTCACAGTCTTGCCTAAAAACACAGCCATGAATAAAGAATGGTACCAGAATGTCCTCCAAGAGCAACTTCTCCCAACCGTCCAAGAGCAGTTTGGCGCCCAACAATGCCTTTTCCAGCATGATGGAGCACCTTGCAATAAAGCAAAGGTGATGACTAAATGGCTCATGGAACAAAACATAGAGATTTTGGGTCCATGGCCTGGAAAGTCCCCAGATCTTAATCCCATTGAGAACTTGTGGTCAATCATCAAGAGACGGGTGGACAAACAAAAACCAACAAATTCTGGCAAAATGCAAGCATTGATTATGCAAGAATGGACTGCTATCAGTCAGGATTTGGTCCAAAAGTTGATTGAGAGCATGCCAGGGAGAATTACAGAGGTCTTGAAGAAGAAGGGGCAACACTGCAAATATTGACTTGCTGCATTAACTCATTCTAACTATCAATATAACCTATTGGTACTCATAATATGATTGCAATTATATTTCTGTATGTGATATAAACATCAGACAAACACTAATAAAAACCATAGGCCAGCAGAACATGTGAAAATATAATTTTGGTGTCATTCTCAAAACTTTTGGCCATGACTGTATGCAGTGATTTGCACGACTGAATAATGCCTATTTTTTAAGGCAGTGTCTCCTGAGGGCCCATAGATGACGACCATCCAATATTGACAGTGAGCCTTGTCCGTTGGGCCATAGGTTTCTAAACGCGAAAACAAAAAATCTCCAGCTCACCTATGTTTCCAACTTTAGATTTTAGGGAGCCTGGAACAGAACCTGCTGCTAGTTGAAAAAAAAATGGTGGGGTTGTCCGGCTCGATCCAAATGGGTTAAAATTAACTCTTTATTTCAAACATTAAAAATTCAAAGAAGAGTGGTGGTGAATGTATACTAATTATCAATGCGCAAGTGCTATATGCTTCTTAATCATGATGAAATGTCAGTCTTGTCTGTTGTGCACATGGATTTCTCCACAATCTCTGGATCTTTTGATTAATATATACTGCAGATGGTGAGATGTTCAAAGTTTTTGTATTTTAATGTTGAGTAACATTTTTTTTTTTTTTTGCAAAATTGCAAATTTTAGACGCGATTGTTGAACCTCTGACCATCTTTGCTCCTGAGAGACTCTGCCTCTCTGCAATGCTCTTTATTTACCCAGTCATGTGACTTAATTGATAAATTGCCTTCCAGATGTTTTTATATTATTATTATTATTACCATTTCCTTTTCAGCCTTTTGTTAAACCTGTGCTAACTTTCTGGAGATGTTGCTGCCATCAAGTGTGAATGAAAATTCCATTCATTCACGAAACGTTGCACATCTTGCCACCGCCGTTAGAAAAGTAGGGAAAAGCATGATCCTGGCCTAATGGAGAAAAATAATGAATAGCAGAATCTGATAACACATAGTGGATTTATAATAGGTTTGAGAATATGGGGCAGATTTGCTAAAATTGGAGTAAAAGTCACCAAAAATTTTATTAAAAGATGCACAGCAGAAAATAGAATTTATGTCTACAGGTAGTAGACCTAAAACAACGCAGCTTTTTGCTCATATTCTGTTTTCTCTTGTGTTTTTTATATCATTTGCTTGTGTATTTAGTGTAGACTATGTGAACAGTTCCTCCAGAGCCATCCTAGCAGCATTGGTGACAATTGAGAAGAAATGCTGATTGCTTCCCTTTTAGCGTTTCTTCCAAAAGAGCATGCGGCCGCCCTGGACTCTCTCGGCTAGGATCAGCTCTGTAATTAGGAAGGCACGTTGAATGTTTTTATTGATTTGGGCTTTTATAATGTAATGATGGTAATTGATTAGAACAGATCAGTACAAATAACGGTCATTGTGATGTTTACTACATCCAAATCTGTAGCCTTGGTTTTTGTCTTTTGATGGTTTATTGATTTCTGTTTAAATTATTATATTGTGCGTTTTAGTTTTAATTTTCTTTGTTCTTTTTTTTTGTTTGTAACCGTTTTATTTATGTGATGGTTGGAATAAACTGAGACTTAATTATTTTTCCTATTGCAAGCTTGTGTTTCCTATCAGTATAGTCATTTAAAATACATTAACAGGCTATAAAATGGGGAACACTTTTTTTTTTTTTTTTCCTTTATTAGAAACTTTCCTACCCCTTTGGCTTATACCCTTGATCCATGCAGTTTCTGAACGAATTTACTTTCATACAGAACATTTTGCATATTTATGTACTGTGTTGTGTATTATAATATCTTTCTATCTATATAGTGCATATACACTGCTCAAAAAAATAAAGGGAACACTTAAACAACAGAATAGAGCTCCAAGGAAATCAAACTTATGTGAAATCAAACTGTCCACTTAGGAAGCAACACTAACAATCAGTTTCACATGCTGTTGTGCAAATGGAATAGACAATAGATGAAAATTATTGGCAATTATCAAGACACCCTCAATAAAGGAGTGGTTCTGCAGGTGGGGACCACAGACCACATCTCAGTACCAATGCTTTCTGGCTGATGTTTTGGTCACTTTTGAATGTTGGTTGTGCTTTCACACTCGTGGTAGCATGAGACGGACTCTACAACCCACAGAAGTTGCTCAGGTAGTGCAGCTCATCCAGGATGGCACATCAATGCGAGCTGTGGCAAGAAGGTTTGCTGTGTCTGTCAGCGTAGTGTCCAGAGGCTGGAGGCGCTACCAGGAGACAGGCCAGTACACCATGAGACGTGGAGGGGGCCGTAAGAGGGCAACAACCCAGCAGCAGGACCGCTACCTCCGCCTTTGTGCAAGGAGGAACAGGAGGAGCACTGCCAGAGCCCTGCAAAATGACCTCCAGCAGGCCACAAATGTGCATGTGTCTGCACAAACGGTTAGAAACCGACTCCATGAGGGTGGTATGAGGGCCCGACGTCCACAGATGGGGGTTGTGCTCACAGCCCAACACCGTGCAGGACGCTTGGCATTTGCCACAGAACACCAGGATTGGCAAAGTCGCCACTGGCGCCCTGTGCTCTTCACAGATGAAAGCAGGTTCACACTGAGCACATGTGACAGACTTAACAGAGTCTGGAGATGCCGTGGAGAGCGATCTGCTGCCTGCAACATCCTTCAGCATGACCGGTTTGGCAGTGGGTCAGTAATGGTGTGGGGTGGCATTTCTTTGGAGGGCCACACAGCCCTCCATGTTCTTGCCAGAGGTAGCCTGACTGCCATTAGGTACCGAGATGAGATCCTCAGACCCCTTGTGAGACCATATGCTGGTGCAGTTGGCCCTGGGTTCCTCCTAATGCAGGACAATGCCAGACCTCATGTGGCTGGAGTGTCAGCAGTTCCTGCAAGATGAAGGCATTGAAGCTATGGACTGGCCCTCCCGTTCCCCAGACCTGAATCCGATTGAGCACATCTGGGACATCATGTCTCGCTCCATCCACCAACGTCACTTTGTACTACAGACTGTCCAGGATGCTTTAGTCCAGGTCTGGGAGGAGATCCCACAGGAGACCATCCGCAACCTCATCAGGAGCATGCCCAGGCGTTGTAGGGAGGTCATACAGGCACGTGGAGGCCACACACAATACTGAGCCTCATTTTGACTTGTTTTAAGGACATTACATCAAAGTTGGATCAGCCTGTAGTGTGTTTTTCCACTTCAATTTTGGGGGTGACTCGAAATCCAGGCCTCCATTGGTTAATAAATTTGATTTCCATTGATGATTTTTGTGTGATTTTGTTGTCAGCACATTCAACTTTGTACAGAACAAAGTATTCAATGAGAATATTTCATTCATTCAGATCTAGGATGTGTTATTTGAGTGTTCCCTTTATTTTTTTTGAGCAGTGTATAATGTGTGTGTGTGTACAGGTGCTTCTCACAAAATTAGAATATCAAAAGTTAATTTATTTTACTAATTCAATACAAAAAGTGAAACTCATACATTATGTAGCGTCATTTCAAACCGAGTGATCTACTTCCAGTGTTTTATTTCTGTTAATGTTGATGATTATGGCTTACAGCCAATGAAAACAAAAAAGTCGTCATCTCAGTAAATTAGAATAATAACAAAAAACACCTGCAAAGGCTTCCTAAACGTTTAAAAAGGTCCCTTAGTCTGTTTCAGTAGACTCCACAATCATGGGGAAGACTGCTGACTTGACAGATGTCCAGAAGGCAGTCATTGACACACTCCACAAGGAGGGTAAGCCACAAAAGGTCATTGCTAAAGAAGCTGGCTGTTCACAGAGTGCTGTATCCAAGCATATTAATGGAAAGTTGAAAAAGTGTGGTAGAAAAAGGTGTACAAGCAACCGGGATAACCGCAGCCTTAAAAGGATTGTTAAGAAAAGGCCATTCAAAAATTTGGGGGAGATTCACAAGGAGTGGACTGCTGCTGGAGTCATTGCTTCAAGAGCCACCACACACAGACGTATCCAGGACATGGGCTACAAGTGTCACATTCCTTGTGTTAAGCCACTCATGACCAATAGACAACGCCAGAAGCGTCTTACCTGGGCCAAGGAGAAAAAGACCTGGACTGTTGCTCAGTGGTCCAAGGTGTTGTTTTCAGATGAAAGTAAATTTTGCATTTCATTTGGAAATCAAGGTCCCAGAGTCTGGAGGAAGAGTGGAGAGGCCACAATCCAAGCTGCTGGAGGTCTAGTGTGAAGTCTCCACAATCAGTGATGGTTTGGGGGGCCATGTCATCTGCTGGTGTAGGTCCACTGTGTTTTATCAAGACCAAAGTCAGCGCAGCCGTCTACCAGGACATTTTAGAGCACTTCATGCTTCCCTCTGCCGACAAGCTTTTTGGAGATGGAAATGTCATTCTCCAGCAGGACTTGGCACCTGTCCACACTGCCGAAAGTACCAGTACCTGGTTTACACAACAGTATCACTGTGCTTGATTGGCAGCAAACTCGCCTGACCTTAACTCCATAGAGAATCTATGGGGTATTGTCAAGAGGAAGATGAGAGACCCCAGACCCAACAATGCAGACGAGCTGAAGGCTACTATCAAAGCAACCTGGGCTTCCATAACACCTCAGCAGTGCCACAGGCTGATCGCCTCCATGCCACATTGCCGCATTGATGCAGCAATTGATGCAAAAGGAGCCCCGACCAAGTATTGAGGGCATTTACTGAACATACATTTCAGTAGGCCAACAAGTCGGATTGTAAAAACATTTTTCAAGCTGGTGTTATAAAGTATTCTAATTTACTGAGATAATGACTTTTGTGTTCTCATTGGCTGTAAGCCATAATCATCAACATTAACAGAAATAAGCACTTGAAATAGATCACTCTGTTTGTAATGACTCTATATAATATGAGTTTCACTTTTTGTATTGAAGAACTGAAATAAATTAACCTTTTGATGATATTTTATTTTTGTGAGAATCACCTGTATGTGTGTATGTATACTGTACAGACCAAAAGTTTGGACACCCCTTCTCATTTAAAGATTTTTCTGTATTTTCATGACTATGAAAATTGTACATTCACACTGAAGGCATCAAAACTATGAATTAACAGATGTGGAATTATATACTTACCAAAAAAAGTATGAAACAACTGACAATATGTCTTATATTCTAGGTTCTTCAAAGTAGCCACCTTTTGCTTTGATGACTGCTTTGCACACTCTTGGCATTCTCTTGATGAGGTTCAAGAGGTAGTCACCGGAAATGGTTTTCACTTCACAGGTGTGCCCTGTCAGGTTTAATAAGTGGGATTTCTTGCCTTATAAATGGGGTTGGGGCCATCAGTTGTGTTGTGCAGAAGTCAGGTGGAAACACAGCTGATAGTCCTACTGAATAGACTGTTAGAATTTGTATTATGGCAAGAAAAAAGCAGCTAAGTAAAGAAAAACGAGTGGCCATCATTACTTTAAGAAATGAAGGACAGTCAGTGCGAAAAATTGTGCAAACTTTGAATGTGTCCCCAAGTGCAGTTGCAAAAACCATCAAGCGCTACAAAGAAACTGGCTCACATGAGGACCGCCCCAGGAAAGGAAGACCAAGAGTCACCTCTGCTTCTGAGGATAAGTTTATCCGAGTCACCAGCCTCAGAAATCGCAGGTTAACAGCAGCTCAGATTAGAGACCAGGTCAATGCCACACAGAGTTCTAGCAGCAGACACATCTCTTCAACAACTGTTAAGAGGAGACTTTGTGCAGCAGGCCTTCATGGTAAAATAGCTGCTAGGAAACCACTGCTAAGGACAGGCAACAAGCAGAAGAGACTTGTTTGGGGTAAAGAACACAAGGAATGGACATTAGACCAGTGGAAATCTGTGCTTTGGTCTGATGAGTCCAAATTTGAGATCTTTGGTTCCAACCACCGTGTCTTTGTGCGACGCAGAAAAGGTGGACGGATGGACTCTACATGCCTGGTTCCCACCATGAAGCATGGAGGAGGAGGTGTGATGGTGTGGGGGTGCTTTGCTGGTGACACTGTTGGGGATTTATTCAAAATTGAAGGCATACTGAACCAGCATGGCTACCACAGCATCTTGCAGCGGCATGCTATTCCATCCGGTTTGCGTTTAGTTGGACCATCGTTTATTTTTCAACAGGACAATGACCCCAAACACACCTCCAGGCTGTGTAAGGGCTATTTGACCAAGAGGGAGAGTGATGGGGTGCTACTCCAGATGACCTGGCCTCCACAGTCACCAGACCTGAACCCAATCGAGATGGTTTGGGGTGAGCTGGACCGCAGAGTGAAGGCAAAAGGGCCAACAAGTGCTAAGCATCTCTGGGAACTTCTTCAAGATTGTTGGAAGACCATTTCCGGTGACTACCTTTTGAAGCTCATCAAGAGAATGCCAAGCGTGTGCAAAGCAGTCATCAAAGCAAAAGGTGGCTACTTTGAAGAACCTAGAATATAAGACATATTTTCAGTTGTTTCACACTTTTTTGTTAAGTATATAATTCCACATGTGTTAATTCATAGTTTTGATGCCTTCAGTGTGAATGTACAATTTTCATAGTCATGAAAATACAGAAAAATCTTTAAATGAGAAGGTGTGTCCAAACTTTTGGTCTGTACTGTATGTATATTAATAAATGTATATATATTTTAATCTACTCATCTGTAGCTATAACAGGTATAGACTTAATGTAAAGTGGGAACTGCGAATTTCCTAGTTTTTTTTTTAAAGGGTCTCAGACACGCATTGCAAGGTCTTGGGGGAGGTTACATGGCACAAGATTGATTTTTTTGAGTGTTATGTACTGTGTAGCTGGTAAAGGTCATGTGTGACCAGGGAAAACGCTTCCTTTTCAATATGCGGCTACAGTAATGATCAACTCATCGCCCTGTGACCTGCTCCTTACACTTTCAACAAACCGCTGTTTTGACCGTGGGAATCCACAACCAGCCAGTCGTTTCCCCTGCATCGGCCACTTCAGGGGTAATAGTGTTACAAGGGACTAAAGATGGAAGAATTGATTGGCAGGACTTTGGTCTATCGGCCAGGTCAGTAATCTGTGACTACTGGATGGGAGGCCTGCGAACCTCCTTATCTGTGGGCTTTCCTGGCTGGGCTGGTGCGTCGTTGTGTGTGTCACTCTGCTGTAATGACGTTTCACCAGCCCGATAAATCCGAGTAGTTGGGAATACCGGGAGGTGAGGAGATTGTCAGGCCTTCCATCTAGCGTGGCACATAAGACCTTTATAGTCCTGCACGTGACGCAACATTGCACACATTTCATTTCACATATTCCATGTGGGAAAAATGTGCGTGCCCTCTGTATGAGATCAGAGGCATCGGGAGGTTTAGTATGACTGGTAGGTTTCTATAGGGGCTGTATTAAGGATTACTGACTCGTGTGACTCACCGCCCCAATCTTCAGCTTACTCCATCATTTTAGGCAGGTATTTCTTGGCTTTGACTCCTGTAAACAATGTGAATATTCTGTTCGTAGTGTTTTTATGGCTGTATAATTTTGAGGTCATACTGTAATAGAATGGATCACGCCCTGCTGCAGTGAACAGCCCTATTAACCCTCTTGTATCCAACTTGCAGTCATATGCCTGCGGCACCACCAACAACTTTGTGACAACCTCAGTGAAGCGTTTGGAGGAAACAACAGCGCGGTTCACAAACGCAAATTTCCAGGAGGTTTCTGCACATCCGGCCAGTGTGAAAGAAGCTCTGGAAACCCGACTGTCAGAAAGTAAAGCCAAGAAGACGGCGACTCACAACTCCATACAGCGCGGCCGGAAGTCCAGCAGTGGGAGGAACACTACTGGTCCAGCCGCAGCAACCAGTCCCTTCCAGCAAGGTAACAAATGACGTCCTTTACCATGTGTATAGGACAGGATGATGCTTGATGGCAGGGATGTAAATTAATTTGTCATTTCATAGCTCTGCAAATAAAGGTAATTTTAGGTGTTTTTCTTTTTTTGCAACCTTCTAAATGCAGTTCAGGGCTACATCTCCTACTTCTCTACTTGTTACGATATTGCTTTTTTTTATTTTTTAGGGCAAGGTGGGAAAGGATCTCTCGCCTCACCCCCGTTGCCCCTTTCTTTTATCCGGTCCTGTTATTTCGAAAATGAATTAAAGGCAGTGATCGGAAGCATGTTCGTGAATGAACGTGTTAACCATGCTCATCAATTTGACTGGACCCGCAATAAAAAAAAAAAGTGTAATTGGTGGGGTAATCTGGCAACAAGTGTTAAGTTTCACTGCAGTGCCTCAACAGGCGAAACCAAGGATTACAGCATTCCCACTGAAATCAATAGTCCCTTACTGTAATTCCTGGGGGTTTTGAGTCACCCAGGTGCTGTCCACTCTGGAAAACACAAGGGTTCATGAATAAAGTAAGGTCCTTACTTCTAAAATGTTTTCAGGAACTGTAACAAACAGTCTAGAGTAGGAAGTGTTATAAAATATAGAATTAACCAATATTTACCCTCTCCAGCTTAGCCGCTCTGGTGGTCTCTGCTGGTCTTGCAGTGATGACTTCCTCTGCTTTACTCATGTTACTGCTGCAGCCAATCACTGGCAAATGCTGTACATGAAATTGAAGCCAGTGATTGGCTGCAGTGGGTCATGTGAATGCTGTGCGGCAAGTGATGGGTGCAGGAGTTTGAGATCCTGCAGGCAAGTGATTTAATTTCTTAACATTTCCTACGCTGGCCACGGTTTATAAAACCTCAGAAATCCTTTTAACTCCTTAACCAATAAGCTATACACATTTTCTAGCCTCGTTAAAATTATTTTCCCCCATATACAATAGGTTTGTCTTACAAGTTTAAAGGTTTTTTTTTCCTAGCTTTTTTTCCCCCCTTTTTCCCATATGCGAATGTTTCATTTGGAATTAGTGGTATTTATTTAGCAAAAATAGTATAAAAAATATAAAATAAATAATATATATATATATATATATATATATATATATATATATATATATATATATATATATATATATATATATATATATATATATATATATATATATATATATATATATATGTGTGTGTGTAATTTTCTATCAATGAGGTCAGATTCCTCAGCACAAATACTAATCCAATACTTGGAATCTGGACCCAAGGTCCACTGGTAGCGGATGAATCTGGACCCAAGGTCCACTGGTAGCGGATGAATCTGGACCCAAGGTCCACTGGTAGCGGATGAATCTGGACCCAAGGTCCACTGGTAGCGGATGAATCTGGACACGAGGTCCAGTGGTAGCGGATGAATCTGGACCTAAGGTCCACTGGTAGCGGATGAATCTGGACCCAAGGTCCACTGGTAGCGGATGAATCTGGACCCAAGGTCCACTGGTAGCGGATATATGTATATATCCAGATTCTAAGTGTTGGATTAGTGTTTGCGCTGAGGAATCTGACCTCATTGATAATAGTAAGATGCTAGTGCCTTGCTGCCCAAAATAAATATCCAAAAATAGTTTTACAGTTAAGATTTTCTGTAGTTTTTTTTTTTTCCTTTCCTTCCAAAAACATGATGAAATGATTTGGCACAGTATTTTGGCGCTAGATCCAACTCTTCCATTTTGTAATTCCATGTCTGCTGTAGCGCTTTTCACATTTTGTCATATCCAACATGATTCAGTTGCTGTTTAAGAGGGAAAAAAAAAACAGTGCCGAAATTCTTCCATGGCTGTATGGGATTAGAAGAAGTTATAGAATCCTAATGAGCTCTTAACAGCAGCTGTAAAAACAAAAGGCTGGAAGAAAGACAGATGGTGACAGTCGGATCGGCTAATGGAAACCCATTTTACATAGCTGCTAATTAAGTGACAAAATAGTGGTTGTCTTAAAGCTTCTCCTGTAAATAGCCCAGTAAGCGCTCTAATATTTACTACTGATTTGTCAACTTTTTTGGCGGAAACCAAAGATCAGAGGAGGTTGGGAAAGGCCAAGCCAACTTTTTCTTTTCAAGCCCTGTTCTTTCTTAGGGCTGCTATAAATCTCAGCTGTGCTTAGTTTGCATTGGTCGGAAATCCAATAAAATATTTTATAGGATTATCGTTGAAATATTTAGGCCCAGTGAGCTAATGACTGGTTAGGTGATTTTCCACCAGCTTTTAGGTATTGGATTATTGACTGACCTCATTTTCCTGCAAAAATTATTTTAAGTTTTAGTTAAAGGGGTTTTCCTACTTCACCTTTCTTTGCGCCATCGGCATGGCTGTGTTAAATATAATAAAGTCAGCTGGTATTCACCCTCCTGAGGTCCAGGACTGTGTCTCCACCGCTGATCCGGTGATTGTTTACTGGCTGAAGCAGTGACATTGCGTTAACAGCGCTGCAGCCAATCACTGGGATCAGCGGCTAATGCGGTTTACATGGCAGATCACTAAGCCAAGTGATTGACTGCAGCGCTGTAACCACTGCACTGGACCTGAGAATGGTGCGTAGCTTATAATTTTATTAATTTAACAAAAGCCCACAGGAAGGTGATTTAAATTTTCTAGAACTGAAATAAGTAAAGATATCCCAATGTGTACGTGTTTTATTTTCTTTAAACAAAAGTGGAACATTTTGTATTCTAGTGTTTGTCTAGTACTAGGATAAGGGATTATCAATATCAGATTGGTGTGAGTGATCGGATTTGTTTCCCCGCCGATTAAAGGGCTTGTCCACTATTAGGATGACCCCCTTCTTGATCAAAATGTCTGGCCCCCGATAAAATAAAAAAAGCCTATACTCCCTTCCCGTGCCGGCGCCGTTCCCGCGGTGTCGTCACTTGAGGCTCACTTCAACAGGAGGCGTGGACAGCGACGCTAGCGCTGATTGGGCACCAGGTATCACATGTCACAACAACAGCACAGGAGCCCCGGGGAGAGCGAGTGCCGACACCGTGGGAACGGCGGCAGCACGGGAAGTGAGTATAAGCTTTATTATTTTATGGGAGCCAAGCGTGGGGTATGAACAGGGGTTGTCCAAGTAGTGCACAACTTCTTTAACTGATACCTGGTATCTGATATTATCAGTTCTGTACACTGTGTGGTGGCCGTTCTTTGGTACTGCAGCTAATTTCCCAATGAAATGAATGTGATCGGAGTTGCAGTACCTTAGAAAGACCACTACATGGTGTACGGAGCTGTCAACTCCCGTCAGTCGCAGCTCCCAAGTGTCAGCTGATTGGTGGGGATGGCGGATGTTCTAATTCTAAGGATATTTTCTCAGCCATAGACTATTCCTGTAAGAGACTAGCTGCTGCTATACAGAACAAGAATAGTTGGAAGATGGCTACTTTTCGTCCTTATAAATGCAATATCAATTTTGTACCCACATTCCTGGATGTTTTATAGCTTTTATTACAGCATTTTCCAATCTTTTTCTAACAGATTGGGTAGAAAAATTGACTTCAATGTCACTCATTTTTTTGACTATGTTTCAGTAGTCTTGTCTCTGACCATTTAATGTACCCATTGTATTTATTTTATACCTCCCTTTGTTTTTGTTCCCAGGTAGTTTTATAGGAACGCCGAGCAGTGTTAAGTCGTCTTCTGGAAGTTCAGTGCAGTCACCCCAGGATTTCCTGAGCTTTGCCGATACTGAACTGCGGACTGATGGCTATCACCACCCTCCACAACTCCCATCAACCAAAGATGCGTCCAAGCTGGAGCCGCCGGGACTGCAGGAAGGGGCAATGAGCAGTTTTAGTTCCTTAATGGGCCTTCCATCAAATCCACTTATGTCTTTCCAGACCAAAAACTTTGATAGTGTTCCTGGAGACTATATTAATTCAAGCCTTACTGTATCAGGATACAAGCGGGTACAATCCTCCATAGTGGAAGAAGAGGCAGTGAAAGAGAAGAGAAGGAAAGGAAGTAAGCCGAGTAAACACGGGCCTGGCCGGCCGAGAGGGAGCAAGAATCAAGATAGTATGTCCAACCTGTCTGCGTCCTCCGCCTCACCAACATCCTCCGTGGCCTCTGCTGCCGGCAGTATAGCCAGCTCCGGCCTCCAGAGGTCTCCTACATTGCTCAGGAATGGCAGCCTCCAGAGCCTAAGCGTTGGCTCGTCTCCTGTTGGATCAGGTGGGTGAAATGAACGACGTGTCTTCTGCGTATGTGGAAAACTACGTCCCCTGACGAATTGCTCACCCCTGTTCATATATGCAATCCAACCATTGATGTTCACATCTCGTCCGAACCTTTTGCTGGTGGTAAATGTTAGAGGAAGGACCTGACGTATGGGCCCATAAATTATTTAATTTATTTATATTTTTATTTTTTTAAACTATTGGCATGGCCATCTGTGAAATAAGTCTACTGAGCTGTACTATCCAGATACAAAAAATATATAATGACGTATCCCAGCACGACTTCATTAGCTGGAGGCCAAAAGAGTGTCCTTATGGTCTCTGTCAAGTAATTGGGGGGGGGGGGGGGGGTCAATGTATATATTCTTCAGAGCTTTTTTTTCTTGTACCTGGCGATTGTAACTTAAAGACATATACATCACCTTAAAATCACCTGACCCCACTGATTTTCACAATACCAGCCGACCAGCTAATTTGTATGGATGGGGGTCTCCGGTCTATGGCTTGACAGATGATTTTTTTGTTTTACTGGTAGATAATCCTCTGGCAGAGGATAAAATCCTTGAGGGGTCTAGTTTACAAAATGGGGTCACTTGTGGGGGGTTTCCACTATTTAGGCACATGAGGGGCTCTTCAAACGTGACATGGCATCGGCTCTCGATTCCAGCAAATTTTGCTTTCAAAAATTCAAACTGCGCTCCTTCCCTTCCGAGCCCTGCCGTGCGCCCAAGCAGTGGTTTTCCCCCACATATGGGGTATCATCGTGCTCAGGAGAAATTGCACAACACATTTTATAGTCCATTTTTCCTGTTTCCCTTGTGAAAAGTAAAAAATTTGGGTCTGAAGTAAAATTTTTGTGAAAAAGTTAAATGTTCATTTTTTTTTCCTTCCACGTTGCTTCAGTTCCTGTGACGCACCTGAAGGGTTAATAAACATCTTGTGTGGGGTTGAGCTCCTTGAGGGGTGCAGTTTTTAGAATGGTGTAACTTTTGGGTATTTTCTGTTATATAGGTCCATCAAAGCCACTTCAAATGTGATGTGGTCCCTAAAAAAAAAAAAATAACATAATGGTTTTGTAAATTTTGTTGGCAAAATGGGAAATCGCTGGTCAACTTTTAACCCTTATAACTTCCTACACCCCCCCCCCCCCAAAAAAAAAAAACTTGTTGCAAAAATTTGTGCTGATGTAAAGTAGACATGTGGGAAATGTTAGTTATTAACTATTTTGACATCTCTCTCTGAGTTAAGGGCATGAAATTTCAAAGTTTGGAAATTCTAAATTTTCACCATTTTTTTTTTGTTTTTTTTTTCACAAATAAACGCAAGTCATATCGAAATTTTGCCACTGTCATGAAGTGCAATATGTCTTGAAAAAAAAAACATTCTCCGAAGCAGTGGGATCCATTGAAGCGTTCCAGAGTAATTACCCCATAAAGTGACAGTGGTCAGAATTGTAAAATTGGCTCAGTCACTAAGGGGTTAATCTCCTCTCCCCATTGAAACCACATAAACACTAGGCAGCGCAGAACGTTCTCTGTATTGTGAAGGCTGGAAGATGGCGGTCAGACTAAAGGTCCCCATTCACATTAGACTAATAATGGCCGAACCCGCAAATATCCGTTATTTATGTATTGATATATGGGAGCCTCCCAACCGATGATGTTGGGGAAGATAAAGGATCGCACGTGTCAGATTTTGGATTGCCAATCTTTTTGCTCTCAACAGTGGATTGCGCGATGAGAATGTTGTGTATGGAAGATCACTGCTGTCAGAGCAATCCGCCAAACCATCGATCTGCCCACAGCTATTGTCTGTCTATGGGGCCCCTGGCGGGAATTTGCCAGATCGCGATCGTCGATATATGGGCACCATAACTTGACATTAAGTTTTGTTTTAGCTGATGACGTCTCATATTGATTTGAGTCCCAACATTTTCCTCCTCCTAGCAGCTTTTCCTTCAGAATCTATATACATGGAGCTTGGGCAAATGTAAAGGAAATGTCAATTTATTTTTAAATACTCTGTACATTAATTTAGCTTTACCTATGATACTTTTAATAATCACTTCTTTTCCAGCCGTCTGCACCTGGACAAGAGCGATAGATGCCAGCCAATGTTGGGTATCCGTCAAAATGTTGGATTTTTTCCCAGTTTTGCTGGGTTTTAGTAGAAAAGTTGCTCCTGCCAAATCTACGTCCATGAAAGCTCAGACCTGGGGCTCCGATCACGACAGATAGATCACTGATCTGTCGTTTTCACTTAAGGCACCCAAATATGTAAGCATTCATGAACAGCAAGAATTGTTGTAAGGGGTTAACAAGCAGGACGGCTTGGATTTACCTTTCTTAAAGCGTTCTTTCTTCCCCCTCTTTTGTGTTGGGATCTGCAGTGAGAATGGAAGTCACGGTTTGGTAAAGGTGGAGAATAAATTGACATAAGTGCACTTTACGTAACTCTCCCGATGCTGTATTGATGAGATTTCATATCCGCGCAACCTTCTATTTTTTTTTTATTTTTTATATGTAGCGTAATGCATTAATTCAATGGCTAGGTAGGAGGTCTTTACATCTAAAGACCATTTTCTCCCTTGAACCTACCAGAACCCACATTACTGGATGTAAATGGGCTTTTAAGCCGCCCCACTGGTTATTGAATGACATTTTATTCCTCCGCGCGTCTGCATGGAACGGCTCCTTTTCAAGGAGAAAAGATGAAGGGTGCCATCTTTCAGAGGGAAGTCTGCAGATTAAAACACGATTGCACTTTCTGAGTCTGGAAATCCAGGCCCTTGTTCAGCTCCACAATAGAAAGCTACACAAATAATAATTTAATGGCTACTGCAAGCTCTCTGGAAAAACCAAGGCTTTTAGGCCTTAGATGCGAGAGAAGGTCTCCGAGGCGAGGTCAATTACACAAAACGGTTATCGGGGTAAATCCGAGTTCACATTGGGAAGTCAGGTGCTGGCGAACATTACTGTTGGATCAGCCAATCATTGCTGGGTGTCTGGTTTTGGCAGCATTATTTATGTGGGATCCTTTTGGCGACCATATATTTTTATTAATCGTTTTTTTTTGTGTGAAGCAGCGGGTTCGATGGCCGTGAGGAGATGGGAGTAGTTTATAAACGTTTGTCTCTTTTTATACTATATTTTTTATGCCTATATAACTTTAATGAACTGCAGCAACGTATCTGCTTCCTTTGGACCCAGCTATCACATGATTAACATATACCCGTGAGCATAGCAAATCTTCTGAGCTTTTGAAGACCACGATTAGCTCTGCCAGTGACTAATGGTATAATGGTACAGTACATTTTTTGTTGTTTTTTTTGGTTCTGTAAGTGGGGCTCGTATGAATGACCTAGTTATATTGGGAAACTGCAGAGTTGAAAAAATCATCAGTGTGAGTGTATCCTAGAGCTAACATAAATATATATCTACATATATAACAACACCGTATTTTTCTGACTAGAAGACGTGCTTTTTAGCAAGGAGAAAATCTTGCTAAAGAGTGTGTGCGTCTTTTAGTCCGGAAGCTGTTTCCTCTGTGATCGACGCATAAATAGCGTCCTTCCCAAATATTGAGAGAACAAGTCTCACTCTCTTTGCGCAACACTGATTTATCAAGTACAGGGCAGGAGACAAATCTGAAGGGGACCTGCATAGATATCCGCATGCTGCAGCGCCTGAAAAAAGTGGGAAAGGGGCGAGAGCTCAAAGTTACTAATTAGTTGTAGGAACCTTCCATAAATGTCACATCAGTCACATGCGTGCAAGGAGCAAGAAGGGATGCAATAAGAAGTCCTCTAAACCTGTTAGTGAACTACTTGTGAATAACATTGATATAGGATGATTTTAAAGAGGTGTGTATGCAGTAGTGTGGTGCTGTGTGAGCCTTTACCTATGTAGGAGAGATGTGTGTATCATATGCTGCATTGCTGTGTGTGTGTGTGTGTGTGGGCAGAGGTGCATGGATGTGTGTGTGGGCAGAGGTGTGCGTGTGTGGGCAGAGGTGCATGGATGTGTGTTTGGGCAGAGGTGCATGGATGTGTGTGTGGGCAGAGGTGTGCGGGTGTGGGCAGAGGTGTGCGGGTGTGGGCAGAGGTGTGCGGGTGTGGGCAGAGGTGTGCGGGTGTGGGCAGAGGTGTGCGGGTGTGGGCAGAGGTGTGCGGGTGTGGGCAGAGGTGTGCGGGTGTGCGTGGAGGTGTGTGTGGGCAGAGGTGTGTGTGGGCAGAGGTGTGTGTGTGGGCAGAGGTGTGTGTGTGGGCAGAGGTGTGTGTGTGGGCAGAGGTGTGTGTGTGGGCAGAGGTGTGTGTGTGGGCAGAGGTGTGTGTGTGGGCAGAGGTGTGTGTGCGTGTGTGGGCAGAGGTGTGTGTGCGTGTGTGGGCAGAGGTGCGCGGGTGCGCGCGCGTGTGGGCAGAGGGGCGCGCGCGTGTGGGCAGAGGGGCGCGCGCGTGTGGGCAGAGGGGCGGGCAGCAGAGGTGGGTGCTTGTGGACGGGCAGCAGAGGTGGGTGCTTGTGGACGGGCAGCAGAGGTGGGTGCTTGTGGACGGGCAGCAGAGGTGCGTGGGTTTGGGCGCGGGCAGCAGAGGTGCGTGTGTGGCGCCCCTGCGGGCTCAATCACCACAGAGGTACTGCATCTCAAACAGAGGTGTGGTATCCCACTCTCAGGTAAGAAAGGAGTACTACCCGGGACCCAAACACCTGCATCCAACACTACACTGCTCCAGACCAGCCGGAGGGGGCAAGATGCATTGCTGCTCTGCTGAGCCCTGTCCTTGGCTGGAGTGGGGGGGGGACCATGTAGTGGGTGTGGGTGGGGGAAGCATATCAGGGGAGCACTTGAGAAGGAGGATATAAAAAGGGGAAACCATCTTGGGAGTTCAGTTCAGTGGTGAGAACAGTCTGAGGAGAGAGTGTGTGGAGCAGGAGCTCTGCTCAGGAGGAGGGGAGGAGTGAGAGAGGCACAGGACAGACAGAGGAGAGGAGCAGGAAAGTAGGCTCCAGGATAGAAAGGATCCCAGGGGCACGGGCAGTGCAGATGCCACCCGTGCGCCCGAACCCACCAGGAGTGGAAGGATCAGGCCACAGAGAGGGGACCGGCCTCTAAACTAGCAGAGTTCTTCAAGTCTCAACTAGATAACCGAAGGGTGCAGCATTTCAGGTGCTGCAGCCAACAGCCACATCTAATCGCTAAAAAGGTGACCATAGAGGACCCAGGGGACAGAGAAGACGTCGCCCGACAAGGTCCGCGGTCATTGGCTTGGGACTCTGGGTGTGAGGCGCAGGGCAGGAGGGTGAGAGCCAGCGCAGGTAGACTACCAGAAAAGGCACACAGAACGGAGTCCCGTTACGTACTCCGGAGGTACCTGGGAGTTTGCTGAACCCCTCCCAGGGTAAACACAGGACGGCGTGGGGAGTTACCCTGGCCCTGGTAACTTGGAGTCTAAAAAATCGTGAGTAAAACCCTGAAGACTGCACCCCACTGTCTCTGCAAATTATTACTGCGCCATCATCCCCTGCACTACACTGCACAACAGCAACATCCATTACATCCCCACTACTCTGCCCTGGAGCTAAGCTCTACCTGTGGAGAGCTGAACCAACTCTGCTGCATTAACAACAGCTCCAGAGGACCTGCTCCGCAGCGGCGGCTCTATATAGCCGCATACCACAGGTGGCGTCACGAACATTAAATACAAAAGCTATAAATAATCCCCTTTTATTGACCGCCCTGGGTCATGGACCGGGTCACCGCCACTGTGACATCTCCCCTAGCAACGACCGGCCCGGCACCGAGTACCCCACGGCCCAGGGGGCGCGTCACGTGGGTGTGGGCGCGCTGCAGAGCTGCGTGGGTGTGGGCGCGCAGCTGAGGTGCATGGGTGTGGGCGCGCAGCAGAGGGGGGTGTGGGCAGCAAAGGGAGGTGTCCCATTTGACTTTTATGGAATATGCACAGGCTATGCCACAATTGTCAGTCATAGCACCTATACATTTGGTCCCAGAGGGCCGGTATCTGCAAAGAGCCTATTACATCCGGTAGGTGGCCAGGCATGTGGAAGGGTTAATGAGCGACGATAAAGCTCGGCTTCCATGCTGCTCGGTTAAGTGGTTTGCATTTTTTTGGCAATAGATTCTAAAAGGTGATTTGTTTAATGAGATTATTGAAATCTAATTTTGACTGCTATAAGGGGAAGCCGGCATGACACTATGCAAATGGCACTGGCCATTGTAAACTGGATGTCGTCAAATTTTTAATTACCGTCCTGTCTCTTATGCAAAGCAGAGCAAACATCGCGGCGAGGTGATTTGAGTGTAAATGGGAGGATTTCTAGCATATTGGCGTTGATGCATATTTATCAGAGCAAATTGCTTTTCCCTATTCTTTTCCTCTCCAGATTTCCTTACATTAGTGCTCCCACCTATTGTAGTGTTGTATCGTACGGGGGCAGTGATGACGCGCCCGTCAATGTGATGGGATAGGAAATTCCTTTCTTTTGTCAGTGCCTGGGAATACCCAAAAGATGATCACATGATATATGGACACTTACGAAAAGGAGTCACAACCCAACAAGACATTGAATTTATGAATTATTATGAATCGGAATCTGTTTCCTATCGTCACTAGATGCTGTAAAATAAACTGGATGGGTACAACACACATTTATATCGTGTCCTCCCTTCTCATCCAGCAGTAAATTGCTTTTATGGTCTGATCTGAAGGAAAGTATTATGCCAGGACTAATGGCTTATTAATAATTCCTGATTTTTTAACATTTTTGCTCATTTAAATTAGTTGTGTCATCAGTTTCTGGAAAACTTTTTTTTTATTCTTTAAAGTCCACATTGATTTCTCCCATTGGCCCCTATAAACTTGCCACCGATCATCCCACGAAGGATCAAAATGCTTGTTCATCGGCCGATTGGATAATTTATGGAGGCCTAGAGGCCATCGCTCTCGGTAGCACAGCAACCTTTGTAATGGGATGAGCTGCCGACAATGCAAGAAGTGCGGTGACTGACTGTTTCAGCGATTGATTTACTTTATGAATTTATTTGTTTATTTCTATATTGTTTTAATGTTTAATTTTTTATTTATTTGATTCAGGTATTGATTTATTTGAAAATAATTTGGTTGTACGTGTAAAAGAATCCCCCATCTCCCCAAAAAAAGGCTCCGAGCAACTTGTTATATTACGGTTCAGGGCTCATTACAGGCAGAGATTTGTTCTGGTTACTTTGCCTTTTGAATAATTCACTGGTTTCATGAAGGATACCTTTCAGTGGAGGCGAACATAAGGCCATGTTCACACGTTGCGTTTTTGCTGCGTTTTTATTTGCATTGCACAATCTTCTCTTACAGGTGTACAGATTATATACTATAGACATGTAATACATTCCGATATTACTCATTATAGAGCAGGGTCACTCCTCTTCTTCCTCAGGAGCAGCCGTGCCACACTTCCATATTTACCAGGTTACTTACGTGCAAGTTATAACACATGGAGCTGTGAAGTGCACAAATAGTATACAAAAAATAAAATGACGTAAAAATCCTACAAAAGCCCCCTTCTCTCATCCCAGGGTCCGGCTGTTAAGAATTAACAAGTCACTTTATCTCCTTGTGTCTCAGACACCCAAATTAGATTGCACAGTAAATAGGGCCAGGAATTTGTGGTGCTTGTCGAGGGCTGCGTACACTACTGGATAATTAAAACAAGGCAAGGGTTCCTTTTTTTTCCCTTTCTCTCCCCCCCTCCGTTAATTTGATCACTGGGATGCGCTGCCTTTGAAGTGGCGGGGAGAGAGTGTTTCTCATTGACAAGGAAACGGCATGACTTGACCCATTTATATTAATGTAGATCGGGCCACATTTGTTTCACTAGATGTTGTGTGTTAATAAAACATAAAATTACATAATACATTAAAATAAATTGGTAAAGTGAACAACACCTTTAACTTCAACCACCTAAACTTGCACTGAAAAGTGTTCTTCTATGGGGCTGGTCTCTATAAATTTAGATATATACTCTATATATTTCAGTATTTGGTGGAATATACTTTTTATTTATTTTTTTACTCCACTGTTCTTGCACTTTCTGTATAAGTCTTCTAACTATCCACAGAATAAATAACTGGTCGTATGGCGAAAAATGAGGGAATGGACCTTTTGGAAGCCATATCCCTTAGTGATATGTGGTGGTGGGTGCAGCGAGCAGCCTTTGACCTGTTTTTCACCCTCTTCCTGCAGTAGGTGTCAAAGGAGAAAGGGAGCGCACATTCGACCTCACAATCTTCCATCATACTCGTCTTTGTGCTCCCACAATAAGACGGATGGGTGCCAACCTTCACAGAGGCCCTGTGAAAAGGCTCCTACCTTTCTGCAAATGTTGTGATTGATCTGTTTTGTGCATCCCAACAGGGTTTATTCAAGTGCTGAAAACCAGCTCCGTCCCTCTCTGGCTCTTGAGTGATCTACCTCTATAGATCTAAAATGTCCCAAATCGAGCACCCAGAGGATAAATTAAGGGGACCTTATACATTTCACAGATGGCTTCAGTCCGAAGTGAGATTAGGATAAATAGCCGTGCTTCGGTTACTTTCTTTTTTAAGTTGAGTTTTTAGTTTTTATGTTTTTTATTGTGTTTTTACTTTTTGTAACGGTCACTTTTTTGCGTTTTCTTTTACTTATAATTTGTCGGCGTTCTCATAAGTAGTTGTTGTTTTTTTTTTTTTTTTTGTCTTTCTTTTTCATTGACTTTACAATCACAGTTTTTAGATCTTTCTGAAGTTACATATTATCCATCCAGTCTTGTAAGAGTACTCTGATATTGGTTGCATTGTTTAGATGATGCGAATTCTCCATGTGCACCTATGTAACCATCAAGGGTTCGATGTGATAGTTAGAGTTGTGCCCTAAAAACAGAAAGTTGGCAAAGTACAATTACACAAGCCCAGTGATTTCCCGTGGATAGAAATAGGAGCGACCTTATTAATCGTGTATATGATTATTTTGGGACTATTGCAGAAAAAAAAAGACTTCTATTTTTTTCTAAATGCTAAGAAATCATTGGGATTGTGGTACTTCAGCAGTGTCGCCACAATTTACGCTCAGTTGTAAAGTAAATCAAAAGCTCACTGGCGCTTACTCCTTACGCTAAAAGATGAAAGTTGGTGAAACCCAATGATTTTGGCCACTAATGTGTGCTTCCTGACTGTCCTCTGACAGCAGATGTCAGGAAAAAAAGAATCGGATTTGTTGGATTTCCACGTGCCCCGATACTTTGTAATTGCTGGAAAAAAGCCACTGTCTGAGGTGTCTGGCAGTGGCCTATTACCCACTCCCGATTGAGACCTCATGCAGACCTCTCTAGACTCACCCAACACTGGATGAGTCCAAAAGCTTCATACTTGCCTTCAGGACCAGACCCTGGATTGGAGATATGGTGAACAGCATCCCACCAATCTTCAGCTGTTCACAAAAACCCAGCCCTTAACATGGCTGATTAACCCCTCTCAGTACTTGGTATGCTGAAGTGTTTTTCCAGGTACATATCACTGAGGCTAACCTCCTGAGTGACACGTATCTCCCCTGCAGTATTGTGCCAGTCACCTTCTCACTGTATTTATGTATAATATATGTATATGTATGTATATATATATATATATATGTATATATATATATATATATATATATATATATATATATATATATATATATATATATATATATATATATATATATAAATAATATATAAATAATATATATTAGTGCCTACAAGTAGTATTCAACCCCCTGCAGATTTAGCTGGTTTGATAAGATGCAAATAAGTTAGAGCCTTCAAACTACAAACGAGAGTAGGTTTTATGAACAGAAGCATAAATCTTACAAACCAAAAAGTTATGTTGCTCAGTTGAATTTTATTAAATTTTAAACATAAAAGTGTGGGTCAATTATTATACAACCCCTATGTTTAATATTTTGTGGAATAACCCTTGTTTGCAATTACAGCTAATAATCGTCTTTTATAAGACCTGATCAGGCCGGCACAGGTCTGTGGAGTTATCTTGGCCCACTCCTCCATGCAGATCTTCTCCACGTTATCTAGGTTCTTTGGGTGTCTCATGTGGACTTTATTCTTGTGCTCCTTCCACAAGTTTTCAATTGGGTTAAGGTCAGGAGACTGACTAGGCCACTCCAACACCTTGACTTTTTCCCTATTGAACCAGGCCTTGGTTTTCTTGGCTGTGTGCTTTGGGTCGTTGTCTTGTTGGAAGATTGAAATTACGACCCATCTTAAGATCCTTGATGGAGGAGCGGAGGTTCTTGGCCAAAATCTCCAGGTAGGCCGTGCTATCCATCTTCCCATGGATGCGGACCAGATGGCCAGGCCCCTTGGCAGAGAAACGGCCCCACAGCATGATGCTGCCACCACCATGCTTGACTGTAGGGATGGTATTCTTGGGGTCGTATGCAGTGCCATCCAGTCCCCAAACGTCACGTGTGTGGTTGGCACCAAAGATCTCGATCTTGGTCTCATCAGACCATAGAAACTTGAACCAGTCTGTCTCAGAGTCCTCCAAGTGATCATGAGCAAACTGTAGACGAGCCTTGACATGACGCTTTGAAAGTAAAGGTACCTTACGGGCTCGTCTGGAACGGAGACCATTGCGGTGGAGTACGTTACTTATGGTATTGACTGAAACCAATGTCCCCACTGCCATGAGATCTTCCCGGAGCTCCTTCCTTGTTGTCATTGGGTTAGCCTTGACTCTTCGGACAAGCCTGGCCTCGGCACGGGAGGACACTTTCAAAGGCTGTCCTGGCCGTGGAAGGCTAACAGTAGTTCCATAAGCCTTCCACTTACGGATGATGCTCCCAACAGTGGAGACAGGTAGGCCCAACTCCTTGGAAAGGGTTTTGTACCCCTTGCCAGCCTTGTGACCCTCCACGATCTTGTCTCTGATGGCCTTGAAATGCTCCTTTGTCTTTCCCATGTTGACCATGTCTGAGTGCTGTTCACAAGTTTGGGGAGGGTCTTAAATAGTCAGAAAAGGCTGGCAAAAGAGATCTTTAATCCACACATGTGAAGCTCATTATTCTTGGTGCCTGAACTACTTCTTAATACTTTAGGGGGACCAAACAGAATTCTTGTGGTTTGAGGGGTTGAATAATAAATGACACTCTGAATTAACTTTTTACGTTTTAAAAAAACAAAAAAAAACAAAAACAAAATTTGCTGCAGTGCATTTCCCACTTCCAGGCTGATCTACAGTGCAAATGTCACAATGCCAAGTTAATTCCGCATGTGTCAACCAGCTAAATCTGCAGGGGGTTGAATACTACTTGTAGGCACTGTATGTATGTATGTATGTATGCATGTGTATGTATATATATATATGTATGTATATATTTACATATTTTATAAAATATGTATACAAATGTATGTGTAATATATATATATATATATATAGACACACTGCTCAAAAAAATAAAGGGAACACTTAAACAACAGAATATAACTCCAAGTAAATCAAACTTCTGTGAAATCAAACTGTCCACTTAGGAAGCAACACTGATTGACAATCACGTTCACATGCTGTTGTGCAAATGGAATAGACAATAGATGGAAATTATTGGCAATTATCAAGACACACTCAACAAAGGAGTGGTTCTGCAGGTGGGGACCACAGACCACATCTCAGTACCAATGCTTTCTTGCTGATGTTTTGGTCACTTTTGAATGTTGGTTGTGCTTTCACACTCGTGGTACCATGAGATGGACTCTACAACCCACAGAAGTTGCTCAGGTAGTACAGCTCATCCAGGATGGCACATCAATGCGAGCTGTGGCAAGAAGGTTTGCTGTGTCTGTCAGCGTAGTGTCCAGAGGCTGGAGGCGCTACCAGGAGACAGACCAGTACACCAGGAGACGTGGAGGGGGCCGTAGGAGGGCAACAACCTAGCAGCAGGACCGCTACCTCCTCCTTTGTGCAAGGAGGAACAGGAGGAGCACTGCCAGAGCCCTGCAAAATTACCTCCAGCAAGCCACAAATGTGCAGGTGTCTGCACAAACTGTTAGAAACCGACTCCATGAGGATGGTATGGAGGCCCGACGTCCACAGATGGGGGTTGTGCTCACATCCCAACACTGTGCAGGATGCTTGGCATTTGCCACAGAACACCAGGATTGGCAAAGTCGCCACTGGCACCCTGTGCTCTTCACAGATGAAAGCAGGTTCACACTGAGCACATGTGACAGACGTGACAGAGTCTGGAGACGCCGTGGAGAGCGATCTGCTGCCTGCAACATCCTTCAGCATGACCGGTTTGGCAGTGGGTCAGTAATGGTGTGGGGTGGCATTTCTTTGGAGGGCCGCACAGCCCTCCATGTGCTCGCCAGAGGTAGCCTGACTGCCATTAGGTACCGAGATGAGATCCTCAGACCCCTTGTGAGACCATATGCTGGTGCGGTTGGCCCTTGGTTCCTCCTAATGCAGGACAATGCCAGACCTCATGTGGCTGGAGTGTGTCAGCAGTTCCTGCAAGATGAAGGCATTGAAGCTATGGACTGGCCCTCCCGTTCCCCAGACCTGAATCCGATTGAGCACATCTGGGACATCATGTCTCGCTCCATCCACCAACGTCACGTTGCACCACAGACTGTCCAGGAGTTGGCGGATGCTTTAGTCCAGGTCTGGGAGGAGATCCCACAGGAGACCATCCGCAACCTCATCAGGAGCATGCCCAGGCATTGTAGGGAGGTCATACAGGCACGTGGAGGCCACACACAACATGGAGCCTCATTTTGTTTTAAGGACATTACATCAAAGTTGGATCAGCCTGTAGTGTGTTTTTCCACTTTAATTTTGGGGGTGACTCCAAATCCAGGCCTCCATTGGTTAATAAATTTGATTTCCATTGATGATTTTTGTGTGATTTTGTTGTCAGCACATTCAACTTTGTACAGAACAAAGTATTCAATGAGAATATTTCATCCATTCAGATCTAGGATGTGTTATTTGAGTGTTTCCTTCATTTATTTGAGCATTGTGTGTATGTATGTATGTATCTATGTATGTATGTGTTTATATATGTATTATTACTAGGTATCTGAACCTCATTGGTTTTCTGCTCTTGTATTTCAGGTATTTTCGGCAGCACTGATGTAGCAGCGTCCTTTCCCAGTGCTTTGTCCGGCTCCAGCACACCAGTTTCCAGTTCCCTTGTATCACAATTATCCACTGCTCTTCTACAACCCGGAGGATCCTCGTCTCCATTACCCTCCTCTACAACTACTGCCCCTGCCAGCACTACTACAACTCAGGTAGGGTGGCATCTCGGCATTTTAGACCCGTTCTGAGAATGCCATAGACTGCATCATCCCTGCATCTTACTTAAGGAAGTCATTTCCTTGTATACAAGTCTACTTGGCAATCTAGTGCTATACTATATTGATCCCATTTTTATGTCTTGATGTCGTCTGGTGTATATTTACCTACATTGTCACTTGCAGACTTTTTGTCCCGAGAGATCTGCTGCTGTTGTGATATTCACTTCATAGTTGCCCTATTAAAAGGGATGGCCCAGGTTTAAAAAAAAAACCTGGAAAAGCAAAAAGTACTTTAAAATAAAATAAATTAAAAAAATCAATACTTACCTGTTTCATCCCCTGCAGCTGCTCCCCTGGTTACCTTCAATCTATTTACTGCAGCCGTACATTCATATGACCACTGCAGACAATCTCTTGCCTCAAATATTATGTCTTTATGTATGACAAGTGCTTGGCTGCAATAGAATTGCAAAACTAGCGTTTATTCTGCAGCCATACTCCCGTCTGCCCCCGCTTCTGATAAACAATCACTTGGTAGGTTAGCAAGATGTACGGGCGGATAGAAGACTATAGATGACTATACAACATGTGTTTGTAGTTTATGAGCAAAAAAAATGGTTGCCACTCTGAACCTTTCCTAAGCTCTTGTTACAATGGTAGGTGGAAAATGCTGACTGTTTCCTTCTCTTATATACAATTTTCCTTGTGTCTATGGCCACTTTAAGTAATGGATGTCTATCATTTGGCGAAAGAGAACAGGCTAATATAAGTCCAGAGAGTATATGGTGATGGTGTAATAAGATGCGGAGGCCTCATTCACAAGTCCGATTTTTCTCGTACACATGGCATCTGTGTTTTCACGGATAGCACTCATACCTGGGATAGTCTATGGGGCCAGTCACCTGTCCTTGATATTTCGCAGACCAAGTTGTTCATGGAAAATTGTGGAGACCTTTTCAGATTTTGATCCGAGGGTCGGGTCAAAATCGGCAATGCAAGTCTGTGGATCTACTGTTGTCTTAGAGCAGGGTTGTCAAACTCAAACACGCAGAGGGCCAAAATGAAAAACTTGGACAAAATCGCAGGACAACCAGTATACAGAATAATGGGCCCCACATAGCCCTCCGTACAGAATAATGGCCCCACATAGCCCTCCATACAGAATAATGGCCCCACATAATCCTCCTTACAGAATAATGGCTCCACATAGTCCTCCATACAGAATAATGGGCCCCACGTAGTCCTCCATACAGAATAATGGCCCCACATAGTCCTCCATACAGTATAATGGCCCCACATAGCCCTCCATACGGAATAATGGCCCACATAGTCCTCCATTCAGTATAATGAGCCCCACTGAGTCCTCCATACAGAATAATGGGCCCACATGGTCCTCCATACAGTGTAATGGGCCCCACTGAGTCCTCCATACAGAATAATGGGCCCCACTGAGTCTTCTTTACAATGTAATGGGCCCCACTGAGTCCTCCATACAGTATAATGGGCCCCACTGAGTCCTCCATACAGTGTAATGGGCCCCACACAGTCCTCCATACAGTGTAATGGGCCCCACACAGTCCTCCATACAGTGTAATGGGCCACACACAGTCCTCCATACAGTGTAATGGGCCCCTCACAGTCCTCCATACAGTGTAATGGGCCCCAAATAGGGGTGGTGGTTCTGGTGTCGAGGGCAAAATAAAACCACCCTGCGGGACAGAGTTTGACACGTGTCTCTTGGAGCAAGGACAGGTCACACCCGGCATCGCACTCATAAGGCCCTGTCACACTTGGCGACTCTGCAACGATCCCGACAACGATACGACCTGTCAGGGATCGTTGCTGCGTCGCTATGTGGTCGCTGGTGAGCTGTCAAACAGGCAGGCTCACCAACGATCAGGGGAGCAGCGACATCGTGGAAAGAATCTTTCTACGATGTCCTGCTCCTGGTTACCAGCCTGCTGAAGCAGGAGCAGGCTGGTAACCATGATAAACAGCTAGGTGCGCTTGTGCCCCTTGTAACCCGTTGTTTATCATGGTTACCACTCTGCTACGGTGAGCGGAAGGTTACCGCTCACTTTAGCAGGCTCGTAACCATGATAAACAGCGGGTTACTAAGTGCGCGTGTGCTCCTAGTAACCCGATGTTTACCATAGTTACCAGCCTGATCGCTGCTCCCGCTGGTCACACACAGCGATGTGTGCTGACCAGCGGGAGGGCAACGACCAAAAAATGGTCCATGACACTTTGCAGCGATCAGCGACCTCACAGCAGGGGCCTGATCGCTGCAAAGTGTCACACATAGCGAGATTGCTGGTGAGGTCGCTGTTGTGTCACCAAAACTGTGACGGGGGCTATACTCATTTTCTAACACAATTATAAGCCTGCTTTAGTAGGACAAGTGCACGCGTCGCCCGGGTGTGCACAGGGCTCGGTGACAAGTGCTATGATGCAAAGTATCCCCCCAGGAAGGGTTAGGCAATTTACACTAATGAAGGCTTATTTCACATAAACACTTCATGAGCAGATAGACAACCCATCCAGATCTGTAGGACTGACGCAATGCTCACCTGTGGGGGTTGCATCATTTTGAGGACTCCGACCCTCTCCATTGTATTCCAGCCGGCAGGGATTCGGCCCAGGCTGTTTTTTGGCATTGGCTATAACTAGGCTCTGTAACATGTCATTGTTGCTTGCTCTTGTGAAGTTGCAGTGTGTCAGGGTATTATGGAGGAAGCCTGATACTGGGCTTGCATCAGTCTCCGAAAATAAGTAGCATCACACCCCAGGGACGGACCAAGTACTGTGCGCTTTAGGAAATAGTCCTATGAGCTCAGAAGTCTGTAAGTAAGAGGAGATTAGAAGTGTCAGAGACAGCAAGAAATCAGCCCAAAAAACTGGGTCGGTCTTTTTCTTGTGCCCTAAAACCACATTACCACATACATAAATTATATGGAAATCTACACAAGTAATAAATCACACTTATAGAGGGCCGTAATAAAGGGGGGATCCAGGATTAGATAAACATGGCCGCCTTCTTCCCAAAACAGCACCTACAGGTTGTGTCTGGTATTGCAGCTACTCTTCATTGAAGTGAAGGGTTCAGAGCTGCAGTACCAGACATAAGGGCGCTCTTTCCCGATCGTCGGCCCGCATATACATCTCACTGATTGGACGACGGCTGGATGGTTGATGCTGGTTACCATTGTCTCCAGTATAGCGCCCCATGGTAAATGACAGTATGCATGCTGTATGGGGACGGGTCGATCGAAGTTTTATTCTATATAACGGGAAGGGCACTAGAATCAGGACGTCTCCCAATCTTCCCGTCTCTAATTTACAGCCTTAGATTGCTCGGAGCCATCTTTCTGCGAGTCCTCTTGTATTTTGCTCTGGTTCTTTTCAGTTTAATCTCATCTGCTGATCGTTGTTCTCCGCTCCGTCTGTTTAACCCAATTATGCCGCAATCATTTGTCTAAGAAAGCATAGAGCGGTTTACATACAGCGCCATCGCTAGAGAGGCAAAAAGAAAGCCAGGCCTTCACCCGGGGTCCAGAATATCACGCATGCCAAATATTGAGTCTTGTAATAAATAAACGTTACTCTTGCCATATATGTGTATATAAACCTATAATATTGTATGGAGGCCTCACCCTGACCTCCTTACCTGCCTGATCTCTGCTGCCATAATGCTGACCAAGACTAGTAAGTAGATATGAGCAGATCGAGTTGTAGGACTCCGGACCAGCGTCCCGCTCAGGTGGCCTGCGGATCTTGCCTTCCGCAGCGGCATTTGATTTGTCGGGGCTGGTGCGACATCATCTGTGTTCATGAGTAAATTAAATTGTCTTTCTGTAAAGTTTGGTAAAACATCGCCCCCTAGTGACTAATTTATTGTGCAAAATAGCAGCTGATCTTTGTGACAATTAGAATTGTATCTTATCCCTTTTTTTTTGTTTTTTGCATTGTTGTAGGGTTTCCCCAATTACAACCGGCTTAGATTAATACAACACAGCTCCAGCGCCTCCAACTGGTCATAGGAATAATTGACAGATCATTTAATCAATATTTATGTACAAACATTAAGCTAAATACCCTTCTTCTTCCCCCAAAATGTTTTTTTTTTCTCCCCCCTTCCCTCTTGATGATTGATTGCCTGAGCCATCAGGAGATTGTGGACATGCTGAGCTTTTGGATTTAAAGGGAAAGCTCCTTTTTTTTTCTTTTTTTATTCTGCACAGGGTCTTAAGTAAGAAGAGGTCAGAGGGTGGGGGTAAAAAGGAATTTACAGCTAGGGGGGAAATTCTTGGGTAACATGTGACCCAACAGGAAGAACAAAGGAGTCCCAGTGCTAGAGTAATCCTGTACTCGGTCTAATTAAAATCCTTCCAATCTTATTTTAGCCCTTGTCCCGGCGAGATTGGCTTCACATTAAAATCCTCATTGAGCAGAGTGAGGCGGCTGCACGGCCCTGTGCAGCGCTGCACGCTGAGATCGCTCCATCTTATATTTTTGCTGGTAGCGGAAAATGCTTTTTGCCTCGGAGCTGAAGCTTATTTAGTGCGGCTCATCCGGGGCTCCGGCAGCAGCCATCAGTCTCCAGGCAACATGGCCGCATTGACCTCTCGATTGAGCGGAGTGGAGCAGGACCTTCATTTAGCTGCCTAAAACACTAGTGATTCCAGACCCTGTTATCTAGCAGTAGTCCTCCGGGTATTTCTCTTCCTGGGTATTTAACTTTATGCATATCCTCCATTTAATATACAAATGTCCAAAGTTTGTATTCGACATCCTGCTCTTTTTTTATTTTTTATTTTTGCTAACAAAATGCAGTTTTGCATTTTGTAGAATAATAATGTAAATGTTCAAATCGGCATATTTTTAATAATTTTTTATTACTTAGTATAAAAAAATATCTATAAGAATTTCCCTTGCAAAACAATAAATAAATTTGGAAGTAAATATACAGTAAAAATGGGGGGAAAAAAAAATGGACAGCGCCCAGATGAAACATGATGGCATTTGTGTGCTGTCTTTTTTTTTTTTTTTTTTCTATGGACCCTTTGATTGCAATAGGCGAGTTTGATCCATGACATGAAAAACAGGCATGTGTTAAGGATATATATATATATATATAATTTTTTTTTGCAGACACTTGTTTTGCAAAAGGAGAAAAAAAACCCTGACTTTTGAACAGTGTTAATGAGAATGAGGTCTTAAATGTTTTTTTTTCTATCAAAAACAAACTAGTCAGAAACATATTAATAATGGTATAAAATGTCAAAATGATTAAGATATCAAATCAATGGATAAGCATAGTTATGGAAAAAGTGCTGAGGAAACAAAATATAATTTTTTTTTTTATTTGGCTGCTCTTCATTAAAAAAAAAAATATAATAAAAATGATAAAATACATTTATATATATCTTTGTTTTATTTTTGTATTTTGCTGCTCTTCATTTAAAAAAATAAATTAAAATAAATAAATTGTATCTCTAGCTATCTGTGTGTGTGTGTATATATATATATAATGTATGTAATGTGTGTATGTATATCTGTGTATGTATATATATATATATATATATGTATATATATATATATATATATATATATATATATATATATATATATATATATATATATATATATATATATATATATATATATAAATTCCCTGATTGTATGTTTCTGCACCTCCAGTGCCTTTTATAGTATGTGATTTATTTATTTTTTTGGTATATTTTTGCTGGATTTTTGTGGTCATTTTGCACATACAAACAGTGGATTTTACACTTGCAGTGAGAAAGGTAACAAACAGTTGGAGTGGGATTAATGTGGAATATTAATGCGCCGCATAGCTTTGCAGAAAGTGAGTTATGCAAATGCCGGAGGAAGGGTGACTTAACGCCGCGTTCATTTAACAATCCGGGTGCGTTGTCTTCTGTCCATTTTCCGAGATTGATGGCTCCAGGCAGTATCCAGCTATAATGCGATAGTCGGATTTCTTTTTGTATTAGTGTTTGACTGTTGCATCGAAATGGGAAAAGCAGCAGATGAATAACGTTGCGAGCTCTTTTATAGAGTCCTCTCTTTTACAGTAAGTCGCTGATGGAATGACATTGAACCAAGCACAAGCTGTCTATGGCCTTAAAATTTGGTTTAAGTAGCGTGCCTGTCAGCTCCATTGTCTGCTCTCCAGAAATCTCGCCGGTCCTGATGTCACCGAGATCACTTTAATAGCTTGTCAAGTTCTTAATTTTTGACAGATAATTCCTTCTCCGGAACAACATAGTCACTAATGTAAGAAACAATTCAGATCCACGTGTCATTGGGTCAGGTCTTAAATTTTTTTTTTTTTGCGAGTCGTCGGATTCAGCACTTTCTGATCTTTCATAAAAAGATATGATAAAAAAAATCTATTAGAAGAAAAAAAAAAAGAAAGCAAAATGAATACCAAAAACGTTGTATTGCTGTAACAGTGCAATCTTTACTTTTAAACAAGCACAGTACAAGCATGTTGGCAAATCAAAGCATGTGCCGTACCGATCAGTCTTGTCTACCCCTAGAAGATCTGCCCCCTCTTTCCCAAAACAGAGGCGTGCTTCGGTAGCCGCACTGTTACACTCCTGCATTCATACTGGCAGAGCTGGTTTCAACTGGGTTGTGTTTCTGTCGTGTTTGAAACAGGTTTGCCGTCATAATTATACTGGTATTATTGAATGGTTTTTTGTTTAATTTTTGTTCTGGTTTTTCTTTTTTTTTTTTTTTTTATAATATATATATTTTTTTATTTATTTTATGTTAAATTATCACCCAAAATGGAATGAAGGCACTGTATAAATAATGGCTTTTGTACCTATAGGTGTGGTGGTGCCATTAGGGTTATTCAGAGTATGTAACATAGGATTTATTATTTTATTATGTTTTGCTTATATACCGCCATCATATTCCGCAGTGCTTTACAAACGACATTATCGCTGTCCCCATCGGGACTCACAATCTGCATTCCCTATCACTATGTCTTTGGCGTGTGTGAGGAAACCGGAGAACCCGGAAGAAACCCACGCAAATATGGGGAGAACATACAGACTCCTTGCAGATGTTGTCCTTGGTGGGTCTTGAACCCAGGACCCCAGCGCTGCGAGACTACAGTGCTAACCACTGAGCCACTGTGCTGCCCTATATATGGTACAGTGCTAACCACTGAACCACCATGCTACTCTATATTTTGCTAACCACTGAGCCACTGTGCTGCCCTATATATAGTACAGTGCTAACCACTGAGCCACCGTGCTGCCCTATAGTGTACAGTGCTTACCACTGAGCCACTGTGCTGCCCTATATATGGTACAGTGCTAACCACTGAGCCACCATGCTGCTCTATATTTTGCTAACCACTGAGCCACCGTGCTGCCCTATATATAGTGTACAGTGCTAACCACTGGGCCACAGTGCTGCCCTATAGTGTACAGTGCTAACCACTGAGCCACCATGCTGCTCTATATAGTGTAGAGTGCTAACCACTGAGCCACCGTGCTGCTCTATATAGTGTAGAGTGCTAACCACTGAGCCACCGTGCTGCTCTATATAGTGTAGAGTGCTAACCACCGAGCCACCGTGCTGCCCTATATAGTGTACAGTGCTAACCTCTGAGCCACCGTGCTGCCCTATATATTGCTAACCACTGAGCCACCGTGCTTTCCTATATATAGTACAGTGCTTACCACTGAGCCACCGTGCTGCCCTATATATGGTACAGTGCTAACCACTGAGCCACCGTGCTGCCCTATATATAGTGTACAGTGCTAACCACTGAGCCACCGTGCTGCCCTATAGTGTACAGTGCTAACCACTGAGCCACCGTGCTGCTCTATATAGTGTAGAGTGCTAACCACCGAGCCACTGTGCTGCCCTATATAGTGTACAGTGCTAACCTCTGAGCCACCGTGCTGCCCTATATATTGCTAACCACTGAGCCACCGTGCTGCTCTATATAGTGTAGAGTGCTAACCACCGAGCCACTGTGCTGCCCTATATAGTGTACAGTGCTAACCTCTGAGCCACCGTGCTGCCCTATATATTGCTAACCACTGAGCCACCGTGCTTCCCCAATATATAGTACAGTGCTAACCACTAGCCACCGTGCTGCCCTATATATTGCTAACCACTGAGCCACCATGCTGCCCTATATAGTGTACAGTGCTAACCACTGAGCCACCGTGCTGCTCTATATATAGTGTACAGTGCTAACCACTGAGCCACTGTGCTGCCCTATATTTTGCTAACCACTGAGCCACCATGCTTCCCTGTATATTGCTAACCACTGAGCCACTGTGCTGCCCTATATATTGCTAACCACTGAGCCACCGCGCTTCCCTATATATTGCTAACCACTGAGCCACCGTGCCTCCCTATATATAGTACAGTGCTAACCACTGAGCCACCGTGCTTCCCTATATATAGTACAGTGCTAACCACTGAGCCACCGTGCTTCCCTATATATTGCTAGCCACTGAGCCACTGTGCTTCCCTATATATAGTACAGTGCTAACCACTGAGCCACCATGCTTCCCTATATATAGTACAGTGCTAACCACTGAGCCACCATGCTTCCCTATATATAGTACAGTGCTAACCACTGAGCCACCGTGCTTCCCTATATATAGTACAGTGCTAACCACTGAGCCACCGTGCTTCCCTATATATAGTACAGTGCTAACCACTGAGCCACCGTGCCTCCCTATATATAGTACAGTGCTAACCACTGAGCCACCGTGCTTCCCTATATATAGTACAGTGCTAACCACTGAGCCACCGTGCTGCCCATAATTTGAAAATATATACCAGTAATCGCAAGGAAACAGCAGCCATCTAAAAATATCAAAAATAAAGCACTGGGTGTATTTTATTCGCCCAAGTAATGCTTTCTTTTGATCCTGCATGAAATATAAAAAATAATATAAAAAAAAAAAAATTAAACATATATAATTTTTTATTTTTTACAGTAAATTTTACATTTATTTGCCTATAGAAACAAACAGACATTATAGATGGTAGTTTATATTCTCTTTCGCCTCGTTCTGTTTCAATATTAGGATTTCCAATCTTCTACCCACACGGCTTTATTACTGCTGGAAAGTGAGCATATGCTTCGTGCCCTCTAGCGATCTTGTGATTTGTAAACCTATTTGCTGTTTCCTGTCAAAGCATCACATTTTGCCAGCTAACGCTCCAGCACTACGGTTTGCAGCTTCTTCTATTTCTGCAGCTTTTACTTGCGTTGTTACTTTTTATGTTTTTTCTTTTTTTTCTTTTATTGCGGAGTTGTAATTTTTCCCCTTTTTGCAACTCTGTTATTGCCTTTGAGCAGACAGATGATATTCCGGTGTCAGATTATGAACAAATCGACTAATTTAGTAAATTGTGGAAGTAGAAGAATGGCCACTTTTTCGATCAGTAGTATATTTGTTTACAGATGATGAAAATGAAATAGAAAAATAAAAAATATCCTCTGCAGCGGTTTCTTTTTTCTTTGGCTTGTTTACCCTGGCGTCTCCCCTTTTTTGGTTTTTAACTTCCTCTCTCGGCAATACAAAGCCGTGACAGAACAGGAAGCGAATAATCTGCTTGACCCCTTCTCATTATCAACAGGATAAGGAATGCAACTGAAAAAATAATCGTTTGTCAGCCGAGGCAAACGGATCTTCAGACAAATGTAAAAAGCGTTTGTGCTCGGCTTTCTACGAGGTGTCACATCTGATATTAGGTACAGAAAAAAAAAAAACAACTTACAATGACTTGTAGCTGTCGGAGTAAAGCGAATCTGTGGAGGATTGAAAGCGGCACTCTCTCCTGCGATTGTATCAAGCCAGTGAACTGTCCCTTCATCAGTCTCGGCAAATCTCTTGCTGTATATCTATAGTAATAAAATAAGAGGCTTATTGATAGTATATAAACTGATTAAAGCAGTCTCACAGTCGGTTTTTCATACATGGGATGGCACCAAAGACTACGGAGGTAGTGCGTTCTGTACGGTTTAAGTACAATGAGATCCCACCTCCTTCTTTATGGAAACTCGACTTGTGGGCATTCAACATTAGCCTAAACAATGGCCCTGAATATGTTAAGCCCCTAACAATTAGGGAGCAGTTTGGGGCATTGAATAATGTCGAATGATGCAATTGAACCTGACAGCTTGAACAGTCAGCCCCCTCATGGGACCTGAAAGTTGTTCACACTTGGTTTCATCTCTCATCACACTCTGAGTATTAAAGCCCTACTTGTCGGGAGCTGAGGCAAAAAAACAAAACAAAACTGGCTTTCCTAAAAAAAAAAAAATAAATAAAAACATATTGCATGGTACAAATTTAACCCCCTACGTTTCACACAACACTTCCTGTCGCTCTGTAAGAGTTTGGCCAAGTTTCCAGGTGGAATATCATCTCTGAGAAATGTACCTAAATCGGCCAACTTATACAGACTCCTTCCACGGATGACCCGTTAGACATCTTTTCACCTTTCTGGAGGTCCCCATTTTACCTTTTTAGATCAGTCTCTGTGCCCATAAGGTTCACAGTCACTGTCCTTTATTCCAACACACAAGTACTAGGTCCAATTTCTTAGGGATCCAGTTGGACATACCACCTTGCTTATGAACATAAACTCCAGGGAGATGTTGTCCAATGTTGGACTCCCTTCAGGACTCTGTTTTTATATATTCTCATACCCAGAATAACAGAAGAGTGGAACAAAAATGAGAACAAAACCGAACAGGAACAAGATGGATCTATTTGATCATGATTTACTTGTCATCGATACACCAAAACGGAAGTCAGAACATCTGAACAACCAATGCCAGGGCTCCGAGTCAACTTTATGGATCATCTTAATAATAGGCAAGGCTGCCTTCTAACTTTTTGACCTCCATCTTTTTTAAATGTCTTATTGACTGGCATGTATAAAATTCCATTTGCCTCGAGTCTATTGATGTGTATACACCAAGTTGCAATGCTACAGGGAGATTTACTTGAAAAAGGGTCAGAATATTCTGTTGCAAATCTCGTTAGGATAAAGCTGTCTGAACCCCCACAAAAATACACTACCTACCTTGACGTATGTATAATCGATGCGATCTCCATTTCCTGACGGACACTTCTGACGCAGCAATTTTGCAGTTCCAAATACTGAGCAGCACATGGCACATTTTGTTCAGATTGCTTATTACAGAATGTTTAGGGCCTCTTTCGATTGACTCTACCTTGTATGTACAGCCATTAGGCAAGAGTCGTGCCGGTTTTGGCTGAAAGCAGCTTTGTGTATCATTTCAACTTTACATAAATCAAAAGAATATAAGAAACTTTCAGAGAAATACGCATCCCCCCCCCCCCCCTTCAGTTGTGAGCCACGTTTTCTCCCTATGCCTCCTAAACTCCGCATTCACTCACAGAAAATCTGCTAAAGTCAGAATTACTCAAAACAAGATGGACTCCCAGCCCAGTAAGTGATCAGATTACAGCTGCCTATTGGAATCTATGGAGAGGGCAGTAGGAGGCATGAGCTCAGAGAGAGAAGCAGAGATATTCAGGCCCGTGTTTCTGCTTTCTAGAAAGTGAATCTAGCTCCAAGGTGGACTAAAACATAGCTACACTGCTGTGTAGTGTCCTCCATGCTGCTTCTTCTAGACATGTTGTACGTAGAGACAGGAGAGCAGGAATCCCTCACGTCTGTGTGTGCTGTGTATGGGAGACATCATAACAGTCTCCACCCACCAGCTCAGAGAGAACTGAAAGTTGGAAATAAAGCCTGCATGAGGCAAAACTGGTGAAGTCATATATTGACCAGAAAGTGTTATTGTGCACACAGGACAGATTATTCTGAAAGTCACCTGAAACAACAGGTATGTTTTAATGACTTTCCAGTTGATTTTTTGAGCTCACCTGGGTCGTATATTTACACTGGTTGGTAATAAGTGTAAATGCCGTCATTCCTCAATAGATCTTGAGATAATTGTGTTTGTTATTAGGTAGTTTGCTTTAAGTTGTGTTACTTGCAGTCATAATTCTCCTAAGTGGCTTCAAGTGATTCCCTGTCGTTTCTTAGTTTTACTGATCCTTTAATAATATGGATAGTCGGATACAGTGAAACATTCGACAAGACCGGAGGGCCTTGACACCTGATTACATTTCACATGAGTGGGTCAACATTTCTCTAGTAAAGCAGAATTTCAGATCCATAACCATACAGCTTCATGCACATAGCCATACGATGGCTCCTGAAGGAGGAGTTGTGGAACGCTGCACTGCAGGCTGTAGCTTGTGTTCTGCCCTAGGAGTTCAGGCAAGCCTTCAACTTTGTGGACCAGCCCGTGTGGACTAGCCCGTGTGCACTAGCACATAGCCTACAATTGGTCTTTGTGTAGCCTGTTGTGCGCCCAAACAGCACAAGGACCGAATATACACTGTGAATGTACCCTATAGTTGGATACATGTGGGCATGCGCTCATGCAGTATGGTTCTGTTCTTGGGGGCCATACAACACCCGTTGACACAGATAAGGACTCCTTCACACGTACAACTTTTTTGGTATTTGGAAAATAAAAAAAAAGTTGAATTTTGAGATTTTTTTTTTTTTTACGTGGCTATGCGAAAAATGCCAGAAAACCGCCATAACGCAGAGCATGCTGCATTTTTTTTTTTTAAAGTCACAAACCCCAAAAATGAAATACTGTTCCATAATTTGATGTAGACATTACCGTAACATCTGACCATTAAAATCACACTTGGACTCCCGCTTTATAAAGCAAAGCATGAAGTTTAAATTCACATAAGTATAAACGGGTGCGTTTCTGTGTCTGAGTCCTGGACTAGTCTGTATGATTTTTTTAGTCTGGCCATCGTACGTCTGTAATACTGGCGTAGACGATGCATAATTCTCATTGTTCCAGCATCACAATGCTCCATTTACATTGCCTTACACGGACGTTTCGATAGCACCCTTAGCCGCCACTCACATGCAAATTGGCTATCTCTGGGGTCTGTTCACATGGGATGCATATTTGCTGCGTCAGTATCCTTCTTAAATTGTGCAGATATCGCTGTGGGTTCAGTTGTGCATACTCTGCAGGGACATCACAGATTTCACTCTGTATTGTAAAGGTTGAAATCGGCCGATCAACTTACACTCTAAACTGAAAATCTGTTGCAAACTTGTCCTGTATGAACGAGCCCTTCCAGTTCCCACCTATCTTGTCCATATTTCGGATGTGCAAATGTGACCGATGTGCATTAGGGACTCTAGAATGGCTGTGTAAGGAGACCATATAGTTGCAAATATTTTTTATTTTTTTTGCATCTTGTCATTTTGCCAGGGATTAGAGCCAGTTGATCATTTTTGGATCCTTGCCCAGTTCGTTTTAATGGCTGGGTGACATTGCAGGGTCCAGGAACTTCTGTGTATTCTGCAGAACATAAGAGGGGCATCCTCCTCCATTTGAGAGGCAGTGAAAGGCGATTTCAGCTGTGGAATTTTCCAGCTTGTTGGAATCCTCTGCCCTTAATGTGTATCGACAGGGTGATTGCACTTTTTTAATAAATGTTTGCTATGGCCTGTTTTCACTGTGAGCGAAACATGAATCTCCTACTTCACGTTTAATCCCTGCGCTGCCATTAGCCCTGCAATGCAAAGGTGTTAATAATGCGCAACTTAAATATTTATTACTTTTTCCTTCTCTGAGAGACTGAGCTTTTGCTCGCATCCTCCTTTTTGTGTGGATTCAACATTTCGTAGTCTCGAATTGCACATTATAGCTGGTTGTTGCCAGTGGTTTAGAGAATCATAAGATTACACGTGGGTAATGTATTTGTGCCACAGATATATCATGTAAAGCTATTAATGTAGATGGTACAAGATCTATGTACATAAACTTTAAAAATTATTATTAGCAAGTACTGTTAGAGTCCTACTTTCTTTGCAGTTGCTGCCACCCCCGATTTTTGCGTTGTCCGCAAGACCACCATATCAGAAATAAGATGCTCTGTAACAGTTAGGAAACTTGATGACATCATGTGATTCTTTAGGCGGGCAGGGAGCACTTTGCAGCAAGGTTATAGTGCTAGGAGTCAGCTTAGTGCCAGGTTTTGTCAGCTTGGAGACAAATAACTTGCTTTACGTGTCTTCACTGGCCAAAAATTTGGAAATGGAGATTCCTCACCCTATTAAGATTGTGACACCTCTTGGAGAAGACTGTTTTTCATATAGGCCAGGTTTGATGTGATGGATTTTCAGTTTCCTTTTTTTCTTCTGTATACAGTGGCAGAAGTTTTTGATCAGGGTACATGATTCTTGTCCCGGCCAGTAACGATGGGGTTAAATGGCTAAATCCGAGGCCGGCAGAGATGAGCAGCGCTCTGCAGTCAGAAGTAGTGACTTGGACAAAAGTGATGGCTGTGCCGAACAGCAGGGGCTCGTTACCATTCCCTTCACTGGCAAGTGTCAGGACAGTCACCAGGAATTAGTGTATAGCCAGTCAGAGAGACATTAGCAGAAGATGGCAAAACAGATGAGTGCGTTTTCCTGTGGGTGCTCACTGCACTGTGTACAGGACGCTGTCGTGGCCCTGATCCGCTGTCGGGGCCCTGATCCGCTAGGGCTGTGTATACCAACATCTCTGGCTAAAATCTATTCACCCTCTTAAAGAGGGTCTGTCTACGCTCCTGACATTTTATTTTATTTTAGTAAATACCCCTTTGGAGCTGCGCAGAGAATCCAGTTACTGGAAGGCTGACACTATTGCCATCGGTTTGGATAGACCCTTTGCTTGGATTAAAACCATCTTCTCGTGTATATATAATATCTGACCAAGGGTAACACCTACGCGGTGTTGTCTGCTGCTCTTGCATTTGCACGAATTTTCTCCCACACTCCAAATACCTTCCTATTATCTTCCAGTGAAATCAATCTCTAGTGTGTGTCTGGGATGACCGATTAGATTGTGAGCCCAGTGGGCACAGGGACTGATGTATGTAATGCTGGCCCAACATGAAATAAATTACATGCCGCAGAATGTTTTTTGGATTTTCCTTTTAAATAGAGCAAGCACATGTAATGCTCAACTGCGGTTAGAAACCGTTTATGTAAAGGCCAATGATTGGCCAAACGAGCGTTCACAAAAAAGCTCTTTCCCAGCCAGTGGCTTGTGTAGAGAGAACTGCGATCAGCCGGCCAAGGAGCAATGTGAGGGTATTGACTGATTGGATTACCTGTGCAAGCCTAAAATCATCATCAGTAATGGCCGCACATGTCCCAGTGTTCAAGGGGGATCTAGGCATGATGTATAAACACTAAAGCCCCCCCATAAACCATGGATAGCTATTGGCTGACTCCTCCATACACAGGAACACTTGGCTCCACTGAATGCTCCTGTGTTTTCTATGAGAGCCTCTGCCAGACTCCTCTGATGGTTTATTTCTCTGAAATTGGGGCCCTTATCCTTATCTCCCCCAATATCATCATACAAATTAAGAGTGTCGGATGAACTGTGTTCATTGCGTCAGCTATGTAAAAGGGCCCTTAAAGGGAATCTGTCAGCACTTTTTGCTATGGAATCTGAGAGCATCATGTAGGGGCAGAGACCCTGATTCCAGCGATATATCACTTACTGGGCTACTTGGTGCAGTTTTGATAGAATCCCCGTTTTCTTTGCTGTAGATTTAGCAGTGCTGTAAATGCTGAGCCGTGTATGACCCCGCCCACACCCATGATTGGCCGCTTCCTGGGTACACTGTCAGCAGGCTGCCAATCAGTGGTGGGGGCGGGGTTACCCACATTAGCCTGACTACCTCCAGCTGATAAAACACTAATTGTATTTAAATTACAGAAAGCTGCTGAGCAAGTGACACATCTCTGGAATCAGGCTGTCTGCCTCTACATTGTGCTGCTCTCAGATTAAATAGTAAAAAAAAGCTGACCGATTCCCTTTAAATGTTCCCCAATCTACTTATTTTAGCATTTATCAAAGCTCCTTTATGTGTAGAAGTCTGCAGTGTAAACCCACCTTAAATCTATTTGTCCATTCTGCCATGTGTCAATTTTTATTAAATAGATTTATTATTTTTTATTATTATTTGTAGTTTTATTCTGCCGTGTGCTTGTGTTTTTCTCCTTTTGCGGCTTTGGGTGATGCTTTGTTGCCCTGGATTGAACTTGTGTTTTTTTTAGAATGACTTAGTTATTACAGTAGTGCACAAGTGGTTTCTCTTCTGGAAGGCCGGCCGTAGTATGACACAGGAATGTTCTTAGAAAGGGAATGGTGTGTGCAGCCAAGGGAGAGCGTTTTATTGCAGCGGATTATGCAAGACTTTGGCTGCGTATGTTGGAGGGCTCATTTTCACGTGTTTGGCACCGGTCCCAGTATAGACCTTTTTTTTTTTTTTTTTTTTCCCCTCTCTTGGAGCGATGGTTAGTGACATGAATGAATACAAAGTTTTGAAGAGCTGTTCAGTAAGTAGGGCTGGGACCTTGCCAAAAAATTCAGCTCCTTATTTGAGGTCAGGGCAGAGCGCCTATTTGTGGAACTGTCTATTGTGCCGAACACATCCTCCTTCTTGCGCTCTCCTCCTCCCCTCCCGAAAGCCAAGGAAGTAACGAAACACTATGCAGATTTCTGGGGTATGACGGCGCTCTGTTATATGCCGTCACGCGGGATTGACCGGTGTATCTGAAGGCTGGACCCTTTTCACCTCCGCATCCGGCTTGAGATGCACCAGGCCAGTCATTCGTGAGACATCTGTTGTCTACCTGCTCTTACATCCTATAGGGTTTAATAAGATTAAATAATTAACGGGATAACCACATGGTCGCCATGCGCCAGGGTCCCATTATTGACTTTAGGGGTGAGTGGAATCCTCCATACTGTGTAATTACTCCAGTTCCCCGGTATTGCAGGCAGGGTTCTGCATTATATCGGCCAATTAACTCAATATAAAGCGCTCGTCGTCCTGCTAAATTCCTACAAGCGGATACAAGTTCCCGGATTCCTCCATGAGAAATAAGCGTTAGTACCATTCTGGATACGGTGCATGCTGCTGAATATTTTTAATTTTTTTCTTTATTATTCTTAAGCTATAATATTACTTGCTGATTTCAAAATCTGATGTCTAAACTAATGTGATATTGGTGTATTTTTGACGCGTTTTGCATTCTTTTTCCCCGTTCATCAGTATGGGTGAAATCTGCAGCATAAATGCTGAAAGAACTGACATGCGGCAGATTTAAGTCCTAAAGTTTTTTGACTATGGTGCACAGAGTAAACTTGTGGCAAGTTAGTAATTAGATTGTGAGCTCCTGGGACAAGACCTCATTTACTATGTCGGTGCCTCTTTTTAATTTGATCATGAATACCGAAAGCAGCGTCAGTCTTTAGCTTTATGTGCCGCCTTGAAGATGCAGGAGCACGAGCCATCGCTGAGCTGGTATCATGTATTCAGAGGAGTGGCTCGCGTTTGTCATCTATTGGCAATCTGTCACATCCAGCGTCGTCACCGCGTCGCTAAACCAGCATTTATCACATATGTGATGGATTCCAGCGCAGGCACCTGCAGACCACGATGTCCACGTCTCGCCCAGATACAGGACAAGGATTACAGAGGCTAAGGATTACCATCCAAATTCTTCAGTGACTGAAGTGGCCAATTCATACCATGACCCCTGCCAGGAGGTTGTGGCTATTCTGTCCTTTACCGGATTGGGATTATTGAGAGCCGATCTTAAAATATAGAGAATGGCAGGAGACCAAAGGCTCCTACGCATAAATCGGCCAAACTGACTGATGTTGGTAGTACTGGCCGGCCATCAAATGTATATGGTGGTCTCCAAACTCTCCCACCACCAATGTCTGGGTACTGTAGATTAGGTTTTGGCATTTTGAATCCCAGGAGATGGACTATTGTAGCGCTGGGCGCATCAGCATTGACTTTTCTGTTCGGGGTTCCCTGCACTGGGAAAAGTTATTCTACGAGGTCTACTTTCTCTTCTTCCTTCTTCTATTAGTTTACTTTTAATCCCATTTGTGTGTGTTCTATATTTGTTTTGTATGTGTGCATCTCTAAAGTTGGCCATGCACATTGGATGGCTGTTGGCCGAACTATCGGATGAAGCCATCTCAGCCCACTCTCCCACACACAGGGAGAAAGATGCCAAATGATACGTCGGCCGGCGGCTTATCTCAGGTAGAACAATGCGATCGGCTGTCCAAAATTATACGTGTCTGATTGAAATCTCTCATGACCGTCAGTCTGCCGGCGCCCCCATACACATCGGACTGTTGGCTGAAGCTGTCGATATCGACCGGTTCAGCCAACATAAGTCTAATATGTATGGGGACATTGGCCCTGATTTCCTAGAAATTTTAAAGACAATCCTGACTAATTAAGTAGTTCTGTAGTGATATGACAGCAAAGGAAGACTCAGAAAAAAATTAAGGCAGATTTGTGCATTAGAGATGTAGGAAAGGTGGGTGATCCCTTATCAATGCCATCATGTTATTTGGTGATCATATACTATGATCGTGAATCTTTAATATTTCCAGCAGATTTTAATTTTAGGAAATGGTATTAAAAAACAAACACACCTGTCATCTTCTATTTTGTGACCTTCTGATTTATGGTAACACGTATCCTCTTTTCTCTGTGCAGGTAAATTCTCTTCCTGGATCTCTAGTGACCGTATCGTCATCTCAGCTCAGTGGAAGTAGACAGAATCCCACCCCATCTGTAGGGACGACTGACAACAGCCAGACAGGTAATGACCCTAGTGTAGATCTAAATGCTCCTCAGAGCTAAGCAATCACAATTTAGTGCCTCACACCAGTCCCAGTCTCTGTATATCGCCGGCAGCCATACACCAGAGCGTTGTGAGCTGAACGCTCGATCGGCACGCAGCGATCTCTCCTGACCTCTGATATACATGAGGGCTCAGCTGGACCAGACACTTCTAGCCGCGGCTCATCACCCTGAAAAGTGAGGATTGGGCATTGAAATTGCAATTGCTCGATACTACTTTTTCCCAGACATCACCTGTCTTGCATGGAGCCGGAGGCCCCGCACACTTCCTCCGGACCCATCAAAATCTGTGGGTTTGAACGATTTTTTACTAAAGTATCTGGGGGCTTAGAGGTGTATTCTCAAGTTTAGACGGTATCCCCATTCTTCTGATGCTCTGCCCACTTTGCTGGATCTAGCCAGGGCTGGTGTAAAAATACCAAAAGTCGCAACATTTTTCAGGGATTTTGAGTTGTGCAAAAGTTTTGCGACTTTTCAAAATATTTTTTTTTTTGCCAGAAATATGGCGAAAAACACTTTGATGAATCAGGTGCATTGTCTATATAGCAGCTGTAGATGCGAAACTGTAGGAAAATTATATTTAAAATCTTCAGCAAAGTTGCTTCATTTTTTTTTCTAAGGATTGAGAGAAAAAAAAATATTTCAAAGGCCGAGCCTTATGTCACATAGTATATGTGGGATGCACTTGGCACATTTATGGTGCTCCTGCGTATCTGGGCACCTAATATATGAGCCGTTACGTACATTACAAAAGTAAGTGTTGCATTTGTGCAGTAACTCTGTGCATGCAGGGGTGTGTTTTTTTTTTTTGTTTGTTTTTTTTTTTTTTTGCCCATTTCCGTTTTGATGATGCCTCGTTTTGAGAGTCCCCAGGGCATGATGGGGAACTCAATTGAGCCATCATCAGGGGGCAGATTCCGCGGTCACTCGCACAACCTCTGTCCCCACCCTAAACCTAAGCATCATCAGTTGCGTCCTTTTCATGGGCTGGGCTCAGTCCTGCTGTAATGAGTATGCTTTGCTTTGGTTCTCAATTCCAGCATATGCTCAGTCCGAGCTATTTTCTTACTGTGCAAAGTGACAGTGCGCTCCCTTGCCAGCTCTAACTAGCAGTGACAAGCCGACAAGAGAGCGCACTGTCAGTTTCCATTGTAATAACAACCCAGCGAGCCGAGACCATCACCGCCTTCAAAAGTGAAGACTTCATTCTCAAATGAAACGCCATTAAAACGGAAATAGTTTAAAAAATTCCTACCCTTTCCTCTTTTTTTTTTTTTTTTTTTAATTAAACCATGTTAAAAAAACTATTATGACAATTAATAGAGACTTAGGATGAAAATCAATATTCTTTTCGAACCACCTCTTTAAAGTGGTGTTCTCAAGTTTCAAAGTCATCTCCCATCCAAAGAATAGGGGATTAGAGTGGAGGTCGATCATGTGCATCAGCCCTCCATTCATTCTAATAGGAGCACCAATCTCCATCGCTGCCATTACGAATGAAGGCATGATCGACCACCGCTCCATCCAGCAGGGGCTCTCCTCTGTTCACGGGATCTACTGGGAACCATGGTGATCAGAAAGTTTCCTCCTACCTTTTGGATAGGTGTTAACTTGCGAACCTTTTAAAGAGGTGGTTTCATCCTAAATTTCGCTTTATTTTAATAATTTTATAGTTTTTCTAATATGGTTTAATTAAAAAGTCGCTACCCTTCCCTCTGTAATCCAACTGATTTATTTTATTTTTTAACTATTTCTGTTTTTATATCCCACGGATATGGGATAACTTTTAAACTTAAGAACTCCCACTGACCATAAGAACAGCAGAGTGGATTAACATTGAAATGAATATAAAAAATTTTGAAGCATTTTTAAATGATTTTTCAGGCTGTTCCAAAATCCCCCGTGTGCACGTAGACCGCTACTACCCTCACTTTCTCTGTGCAGTTGTGTTTTCTGCGGTACACATGTTTTCTATTACTTTTACCTCGTTTGACTTTTCTGTAATTTGCTACAAGTTGTTTCCTTTTTACCTCGTCCCATATTTTTAATACAGCACATAAAACAACAAGGACACAAAATTACTTCTACTACCTTGCCAAAAACTGTAGATGTTATGATCCATCACAACCACAAAAAAATAATAAAAATTAATAATAGAAACAATGTAAAGTTGATAAAAGTGGGCTGAAAGTTTCAGAACTGGGCAATCTGCACACAGCCTCCTATTGGGAGCGAGCTTCGGTCCTTTGTTCTTTGGCTCATGGAGAAGTTTTTGCATTGAGGGCTTTGTGGACATGTCCTGCTAGTCACCACTGTTTGCTGGAGGGGGATGGTTTTACCAGCGCACCAAGATTGGATCAGCCATGTCTTTGCCAGCCGTGGGTCACAGGTCATCCTCCTCAGAATGATGGGAGGATAACCTTGAGAGGGGCCAGCTAGGGGTGGTGCTTTTGTTACTGGCCACAGGCAAGTTTTCCCTTCTGTTTTACTTTCACTGTTATTGTTTTGACCGCTTATTGTTATTATATAGGCTCGTCTTGTTTCTTTCCCAAGGAGATCCATTTCCAGGGCTGGAGACAATCTGACAATTTTATGTGCAACAAGCAGAATTTTAAGTGACGGCTGCGCACCCAGCGACTGACACGCAGGACCTCCCCTTCTCCGGGAGTTTGTGGTGCGCCGCAGCGTAGAAAGTGTTAAACGGCACAACACATTGGGATTTGCTGTGATAAGCATACAGATTAGCTCCTCACAGCTGTGATTCATTACTTTCACTGGAGAAATTAAAAGTGTCAGAGGGGAGGCGTACAGCAAATGGGAAACACACTCCTCCTCCGCTGCAGACTGAGAACATGGGGGGAAAGGCCAGAACTGATAGCCGCAGACAGGACATCTATGGGGACGTGGGGCCGTGAACCGGAAGATGAGTTAGTACCGGATTGTAAAAAAACCTAAACTTTGGGAATAAAAATACCAGGAAGTTTCCAAGCTCATGCCCTTGCCCTCGCTGCTAAATCATAAACCACAAACCCAAATAGGATAAAAAATAAAAAAAAATTAACTCGTTAAAGACCAGTTTATTTTTTCTTTATTTCTGACCAGGCACTTTTTATTTTTACACATGCATTTTTAAGAGCTGTATATTTTTTTTCTCTCGTTTTGCATGTTCAAATAGTTTTTTTTTTTTTTTTGCGATACGCAGGACCTCATTTTTATATTCTTTTCATACTCATTCTTTTTTTTGGGGAACATCAATATCATATATGCCAGTTTTTGACATGTTTTTTTATTTTATGACTACTAAGGACCATGAAAAACTCTTAAGATTTGTTCCACTTTTTGTAACAAATATTGTTATATATCGGACACCTTTTTTAGATTTTTTTTTTCATCCAGGGTGGACCTAGAAGCAGCAATTTGGAAAGGCAATTTTTTTTTTTTATTTATTCATTTATTCACACATTGTTCCCCCATAAGATCATAAAATACATATGGAGGGGGGGTGTTTCAACATTTGTTTACTTTTTTTTTTTTTTTTTAAATCTGATTTCCCCTTTAACTAGGGCTGGTATATTAGCCCAAGTTACAGGGCAAATTCACCTTCCTGCCTGAATAGCAAACTGGGTCTCCTGGGACCCAGCGATCTCCGGTCCAGAGAGGAAGGACTGACAGCACTTTCTATTACTGTTCAATGCTGTGTATATAGCAGTCGGCAGGGCTGTGGAGTCGGTAAGCCAAACCTCCAACTCAGATTCCTCAATTTCCATGACACCGACTCTGACTCCAACTCCAACTCCGACTCCGCCAAAATGGACACAGACTCCTACTCCACAGCCTTGGCAGTTGGGAAGACATAGTGGGTAATAAGCCATCTCTGCCTTCCCTGTGGGGAGTCAGGCTGTGTCTGACAGACGATTCTCCGCTCCTGCAGCTATCCTACTATGCAGTGATGTTTTAACATGTCTGACCATCAGGGCAGTCTATAAGCAGGTAAAAAATAAAAGTAAACTTAAGTTGCTTTTTTTTACAATTAGACTAAATAATAAATATATCTTAGGAAGTAGTTGCCCAAAAGGTACAGGAACTGTCTGACCACCAGGGCTGTGGAGTCAGTAAGCCAAACTTCCAACTCCTCTATTTCTCCACACTCCGACTCCAACTTTATGACTGACTTTTACATTAAAGAAGTTGTCCACTACTTTGACATTGATGCCCGATCCATAGGATAGGGCATCAATGTATGACCGGCCGGGGTCCCGCATGCGGCACCCCCGCCGATCAGCTGTTATCAGTGCCGGCGGCGACCGGAAGTCCTTACCTGCGCTGCTTGGCCGTCAAGTTGTAGTGGCCACCACGGGGTACGGCACATCCGACCTCCTATTCAATTGAATGGGAGGCCGATGTGCAATAACAAGCGCCGGCCACTACAACTTGACGGCCAAGCGGCGTCGATAGGGCATCAATGTCAAAGTAGTGGACAACCCCTTTAATGGATCATGTATAATAATAAATTATAATAAAATGGTAACATCAGGCCTTTCAGCACCTTTATTTATAGAAATCATTAAATGTTTTAATTTTGAAGCCGGAGTCGGAGATATTTCTACCAACTCCACAGAAAACCGACTCCTGATTCCACAGCCCTGCTCAAAATACTCAGCTGCTGCATGTGTATAGTCTTCTGTGGACTGAGGGTTTATGGTTTCTTACTAATAACGGCAAAATAGTTTTCAAATCTTATAATTATACGCAGAAGATATTCAACGTGTGGTGCAAAGGAGTCCATGTTAGTACAAAAGCCATTTATTAGGCCAGCTATACACAGCCTCAAAGAAGATGTCCACGAATACAAGTTATCACCTATCTGCAGGATAGTGGAGGTCCGATCGCTGGGACCCTCACTGATCGGCAGAATGGGGAATTTTCATCCCTGACGGGGCACTTTTATTCCCATTGTATCATGGAGCGACACATAAGATGCCCGACCACCGCTCATTTCATGTCATATGGGGCTGCCAAGTGCTTTGCTCAGCTTTTCCGGCTCACCCATGGCGAATGAATGGACCGATAGCTGTACGTTCGCTCTGCTGCTCCATGTTAATGGGGATAAAAGTGTTGGAGGATGAGGTGATAGATGTTTCATGTTCCACTTTCCAAGTAAACCCAACCACTTATATATCATGGCTCATGTTTAAGTGATAAATTTACTGTAGCACAGATTCATCTCAGCTAAAAGTCTAGACCCTTAGATCAGGAATAGGGCAGGCATTTATAGGACATTTCATAACTTTCCCAAATTCTTATGAAAAAAATATTCCCCAAAAACTGCATTGAATTACTGTACCCAATTTATTATATATATTAGGAGCTGGAGTTTGAATCGGTCCATTTTATACCGACTCCAACTCCACCAAAATGGACTCCGACTCCACAGCCCTGGTTTATACCTTGTGGACTAAGGTAGAGGAAAATAGGTTTATGTGGTGTTTTTAAGTTGGGGGAAAGGGTTCATACCTGATGATCCAGGTAGAGAGAAGAGGTTTATATCTGGTTGTCTAGGGTAGAAGAAGAGTTTCATGCCTGATGATCATGTAGAAGAAGGGACTTATACCTGGTGATCTAGGGTAGAGGGAAGGGGTTTATATCTGGTAGTGTAAGGTAACAGATGGGATTTATGCCGGGTGATCATGTAGGAGGGGTTCATGCCGGATGATCATGTAGGAGGGGTTTATGCCGGGTGATCATGTAGGAGGGGTTTATGCCGGGTGGTCTAGAGTAGAGGAAGAGGTTTATGCCGGGTGGTCTAGAGTAGAGGAAGAGGTTTATGCTCGGTGGTCTAGAGTAGAGGAAGAGGTTTATGCCGGGTGGTCTAGAGTAGAGGAAGAGGTTTATGCTGGGTGGTCTAGAGTAGAGGAAGAGGTTTATGCTGGGTGGACAAAGTTAGATTTTAAAAGGAAAGCTTATTTAATTACCTGATTTTGAGTTTGATAGGACGTTTATCATTCACTCTGTTTCTTTTCCTACTCTGATCCTTTAGATCAATGTAGATTTTGAAAGTGTGAAGAAATGTGTGATGATGATCTGTCCTTCGTCAGGCTCCCAATGTAGATTCTTTTTGGTTTTTGATTTTTTTTTTCAATTCTTTTATTATGTAGATGCTTTTACATTTTTCATGCTTTTTTGAGGTGTGTTGTTTCTTCTTTGCGTTTCATGAAGCCTTTACACAAATATTAAAGAATAACGTCTTGGCGACACAGCGAGCCCTGATGGGGTAACTGCACATTGTTTCTAATGTACTCTGTATGAGCTTTAATTATTTAATATTTTTGCGACAAGCTCTGCATGTCCCCGTCGTGTATGAATTATTTCTAGCGATGGCGTGCAACAGCAATTTCATTCTTCGTAATCCAGTTTTTCCCCTCGTGAAGTATGAAAAATCGCTTGTAGTGTTAATGTGTCCATGTATAGATAAGCTATATACATTCTGAGCGAAACCAAAAGATTTGCTTTCGTCCTTGTTTTACTTTGTTTTTTTTGCGATGCCTGCATGAATTGTATCTCCTCTACCCCTAAACAATATAATATAAAATATAAGGTAAAAAAAAATCACCATTGTGCAGAGGATGGCTTCTGGCAGTGAATGACTGTTTGTTGTGTTTTTTGTAATGTTTATGCTCCCAGTACCTAGCCTTTTTTTTCCCATTTTCCAGTTGTTTGTAGCATTTCGGATGTAGCTTATGTTGAGGAAAGCCAGATCACATGTTCCAGTCGGCCTGCTGTGCCGTGCATAAAAAGCTTTGTGATGTCAAAGCCTCCCCGCTCAGTGGGAGCTGGGAATTATTAATTGGCAACACATAGTTTATGTAAAATTAGGTCATTTCACTCTTATTTGAAAATGGGTTGTTTCTATCTGGTTAAAATAATCAAGGAAAAATAATAAAAAGAGGCCCCAATTTATCATTAAAGGGAGAGAAGATTATACACGTAGACCCGGAGCTGTACACTGTCAGTAACACATCTGCTTCTCTGACCTGTTTTACAGCAGATCAAGATCTGGGAGACAATGGTCGCAGTCTGGCCGTGAAGGTCGCCTCCCCCAGAGGAAGCCTGTCTCCGCAGTGAGTATTCTTTCCTCGGGAATCACATATCCGAAATGAACAAACCTCTCATTGGAGGACAGTGATTTTGTTGACATTTGAAGGAATAATAAAGACGGCCTGTGGTCGTGGAGAAATGGCTGCTGGTATTCTCCGAGGAGCAAGAAATTTGCTTTTGTATGATATTAAAACATGTGCTGAAAGGCTGTCCTGTTTCCTCAAGGGACACTTGGAGGGGCGTCACTTGGCCCTGGCAACGTGCAGACATGGTTCTTTTAGTTTGCTGCTCATCTTTATTAGCACCTCATTATGCCACCGGTGACGCCCCTTATTTGTTATCTTCTGCCATCTCATTACCTACAGATCTTCCTCGAGAACATCAGTGTGCAACGGTGGAGACAGAGCTGGACTAATATCACCAATAGCCCATAATAAACTTTGCACGTGATATCTTTGTCTGATATCTAACAGCCCACCTGTTGCATTTTTTATTTTTATTTCGTTATGATAGGGAAGGTTCACTTTTGCATCCTATTTTTCTTTATCCATTTGATGTAGAAACCTATATGAAAAGTTTTAGGAGAAACTCAAGAGGTTTCACACATTTGCCAGTTTTGATCAAAACAGGGAGTCGATCGATCGGAGACAAGAGAAACACAACCAATTCTGTCTGTGTCCCAGACTTGTCTGAGTCTCAGATGCCTGATTACAAGTTTTTATTACAAACCACATAGAGAAGGAAAGTGGGAGTGGCTTAATTTCATTACTTTAAAAGGGAGATAAATTGGGAAAAACAAAGTCGTGAATTATGTATTCTGCTGCATTCCTTAGGATCTGGCTATATCTAGTTTACTATACTTTCAGAACAAAGGAAGGCTTTAATACATCTCTATATCAGAGACAACACCCTGCTTTTATGAATAACACTTATAAAGCTAATATTAAAATACAAAATTATTAAAGATATATGAACTGTCTAAATAATAAAGCAAAGTATAAATATTTACCATAGCACATTCCATTTAAAATAGAAAGATTTTTACTGATCTGTCCTCTATTGTTTACTAGCTTCTATTCTGTAGGCTATAAGGTGTAGAGGATAAATGCATGGAGGACTGCATGGTCAGACTACAGCATTTGTTTGTAGTCTGTTACTATGGAAACTCTTAGATTTGCATTTGAGCTAAAAACACAAAGCAATTGGAGACTTAAAGAACAGGAAATTTTCATTTTGGATGCCGTAAAACAATAAAAAAAATAGATGTCTAAGGTGATGCTACTTTTTAGTCCTGGTGCTGAAACATAAGGATGTTGTCCACTACTTTAACATAGATGACCTTTCCTTAGAATAGGTCATCAATGTCTGATCAGTGGGTGGGTGACATGCTGCACATTCGCCAATCAGCTGCTCTCTGTGCGGCCGGAAGCGCTCGCCTGGCTGCAGCGACTTTAAGTAGACTTAGCCGCTCCGTAACTGAGCACATCCGGCCGACACCAAGAACGGTTAATTGGTGGGTGTGCCAGGTGTTGCACCCCCACCAATCAGACATTGATGACCTATGTTAAGGATAGGTCATCAATGTTAAAAGTAGTGGACAACCTCTTTAAATGCAGGACCAGATTCGATCAGCCGATTGTCCCAGTCCCACCTCTGCTAGGCAAACGTGGCCAGCCAGACTTTTCTTCTGATGTTTGATGGCTGAATGGCTGTCCATGTAATACAAAGAAATCTTGTGTGTACCAGAATGGGGTCCGCTCATGCAAAGCTGTTCTCCTTCCTGACCCCTTTATGATGTCCAAAAGCCCTAATGGGGGACATGTGTCTCATGAAACAATCTCTTTAATTGAAATCACGGGATCCACATTTGTGGAAAACTGTAGCATGATTAGTGGTCTTCATACCTTTTGGGTTTGGACAGCATTTTCTGTTGGAGTGGGCCGCCATAAAAACCTTGCTGATCATCCTAGAGTATATGTGGCTTCTTAGATGTTTTGGAGTCAAATTGTGCTATTCCAGGACACATCGGAGGTAGTGTGCCAAGCTTTTAATAGAGTAATTGGCGTCTTCTAACTAACGGAACAGCACTTAAAGCCAATAATTCGTTATTTTGTCATTGCGAACTATATTTGAAGAGCGGCAGATCTTCTTCCTGTGTATAACATCCATCTTGCAGAGCCAATAAAGGTAATGGAAAGCAGGGCACGCAGCATGCTGACTCGGCATGGGATGACCTCACATATATCCATTGATAGGTCTGCCACATTAGTGCTAACTAAACGTCTGATCACTTGTACGACATTAGTCACTGAGCGCTGGACAGCCCGATCTGGATGTATGTTGCTGGGAGATGTATATGGGTTAGAGAAAACATGGGCTTTGCAGTAGGAACTTCTGTGTGTAAGTGCACTGCTATATGAGTGATTACATCACATCCACTAACATCTATTCTTCCCGACCATCTCGATACTTTTTGGTATTGTGTTCTTATTTGGAAGAGGGGAATGAGACCCATAAGGAGAAGTGCTGCAAGCAGCAGCTCTCAAACCAATTTCCAAGACTCTTCTCGTGCTGCACCAGATTTCTAGGATGCTCTACCCTGAACAGTCAGATGAAAGCTGTGTTCAAAACTGCATAGATGATTGCTAGATTAGAGGAGTCTGACAACTGGGAACCCTTACTAATGGCCGAATAATGGAAGCACCGCAAACTACCCCCAAAGATGAGGAGTTCTTGAGGGGAGACCTTATTGAAATTGAACTAATGATTAAAGGATAAAGGTGTGAATGGATATATTTAATATTTATTTTGTAATTAATTGACTATTTTCAGATGATATGTAGAAGAGGCTTTGTGCGTCTGGCGTGTGTTTCTTCCCCGTCTCATGAGTAATTAATCAAATAAATAGGGAGATAGGGGCAGATATTCCCGAGCTCTGGAAATAAGTGAACTCCATTCTGCAACTTGAGCTTGTTCCCCGTGGTTCTCAATTCTCTCGCCTTGGAAGTGCTCGTCCATCATGGTCCTAGCAATTAATTTGAGGACCCCAGATTCCTGGTAGCAGACCTGCAATCATAAGTCAGATTGACTAGCGGTCCCAGCGAGAATACTTTGCATTTGTTTTCCGATATGGGATTCTCTCCTGTGACGGAGCCCGGCTGACAGCTGAAAGACTGATCACAGCTTTTTAATCCTGTGTACATTTTTTAGGGAAAGTGTATCTCGCTACCACGGCCCATTACGAGGAGCCGCGTGAGAGTCACCTGTTCTCTGCACTTGTGTGTTTGCAATGGAAAACCCGTGTTTTGCCTAAATAACTATGTCAATATTAGAGCAATTACCAGTCCTGCATTCCTTGGCGCAATTAGCAGCTACATCGCTGTGAGGAGTCCGGTAGGGACGGAAATGTAACCCTATTAAAGGAGCACTAGCATTAAAAAATATCAAAAACAGGACTAGTGGATGGTTAATATCCAAATCCAGAGGGAAACTTACAAAAATACTAAGAAATAGGTTTCCCAGTAGGCACCTATTGCCTTCTACCTACTTTTGTAGAAGTATTTTCTTGCATTTTTTTTGTTCTGGTGGTCTTTTCTCTGAGTGTGTGGTAGTGCAGGGGTATTATTTTATTGCAGTAGTAGCCTCACCTACAGTTTAGTCTTGTGGGGGCAACCAAATCTTCCCCTTCAATCAATTGCCAAGCAGAAGGATGGCGGGTTTAGAAGCAAATAGTTTTTTTCTTATTTATAAGGTTTGTGGAAAGTTGTGCCTGCGAACAAACAAGAAAGAGGAACTAAACATTTAATTTTAATAGTTTTTTTTTTAGGCCTTTTAATTGCCTGAAATTTAGTGGGGTCCTGGTCACGAGACCCTCACTGATCGCTCAAGAAGTGCACAGCTTGGACGGTAGAAGTACTCAGAATGGATTCAATAGAAAGCTTATGTATTTCTGTTGATACTGCACTCCGGTCTGTGCATGTGCTCCTGCCTCCCAAATGGCGTACTTCTTGAGTGATAGATGGGGCGTCTCAGGACCCAGACCCCACAGATCTGCAGGCAATTAAAGGGCCTAAAAATTATTTAAAAAAAAAAAAAAAAAAAAAAGTCAAAAGTTTAGAGGTTCTCCACATCGAACATCCATATGTACCCAATGGAAAAAAAGTGATCAGAAGAGGGTGCCCGACACACAGGGATTTTTTGTTAAAAACCACTGCAGCACTCCCACAGGTGAGAATGGGTATTACAGTGTGCCTGAGACCCATGGCCAGTCTGCATCATGATCCTTAGTTGGACTCTTGATATGTAGCCATGGTCTGTTCCTGTAAACGTTCTGTGTCCTGCAGCACAAGGGACTATTTTTTTTTTGTTTTTCTAGTTCCTCTCTGCTCTATGATGTAAAGGGCACCTCTATTAATACAAAAATGTATTTAAACTGTTTTATTGATTCATTTCTTTTTCTATGCAAGACTACACAGTATTTTATTTTTTCCTTAATGTATTTATTTATTTTTTAATCTGTGTATTCCTTAAAGGGCTTGTACAGGTGTAGAAATGGCCACTAACTTTTAGAAACTATGCTGCCCCTGGCCATGGGTTGTCAGGTATTGCAGCTCCTCGCCATTGACTTGAAGAAAGTTGAGCAGTTTAAAAAAACAAAAACAAAACAAAGTTTTTCTTATTCTAGATGTCCCCTTTAAATTGGTTAATTGTGCTTTTGTATTGTAATATAATTTAATCGTGTCTTTTATGTGACACTACATTTTTAACTGCGATCATTGTTAATTCTTAAAGGAGAATGGTTTATATTTGGATTTAATAATTGTCATTTAGTTAATTTAGGAAATCGCAGATATAAAGGAGGGAATAATGTAACTGCTGTTCCCACGTCACCCCCTGATCACTGCAATAGTCTGTGTATGATAATTGCATGTGATCTTTATCTCGCTTGTATAATTTCTGACCTGAATGTTTCCTTGTGGCAGGTCCCCTCTGAACAGTCTCTCCATCCGCTATGAGCAGTCGGGGAATGGCAACCCGGACAGCGTCCCCCTGCCGGCCACCACTATAGAGCAGCTCCTGGAGAGACAGTGGAGTGAAGGACAGCAATTTCTGCAGGAGCAAGGGGCAACTAGTGACAGTAAGTAGTGCCCGGCTCACCACCTCCTGATGCTTTTATATTGATATTTTGCCACTCGGACACTTTTATTATTCATAGAGACATATCTGATATGACCGACCGGCCAGTATCAACCAATGGAAATTAGAGATGAGTAGGGATGAGCGGACCCGTGGAAGTTCAGGTTCTGGTTCCTAGCTGAATTTTAGTACAAAGTTTGGTTCAGGTACCATAACTGTATCCTAACTTGTACCTGAACCCGAACCCCTATTGAAATCAGTCGGTATCCGAACTTTGGAGCTGAAAAAGTTCTATCTCCCTCTCTGTCTCTATCTTGCTTTTCCTCTGTCTCTCTCTCCCTCTCTGTCTCTCTCTCCCTCTCTGTCTCTCTCTCCCTCTCTGTCTCTCTCTCCCTCTCTGTCTCTCTCTCCCTCTCTGTCTCTCTCTCCCTCTCTGTCTCTCTCTCCCTCTCTGTCTCTCTCTCCCTCTCTGTCTCTATCTTGCTTTTCCTCTGTCTCTCTCTCCCGCTCTGTCTCTCTCTCCCGCTCTGTCTCTCTCTCCCGCTCTGTCTCTCTCTCCCGCTCTGTCTCTCTCTCCCGCTCTGTCTCTCTCTCCCGCTCTGTCTCTCTCTCCCGCTCTGTCTCTCTCTCCCGCTCTGTCTCTCTCTCCCGCTCTGTCTCTCTCTCCCGCTCTGTCTCTCTCTCCCGCTCTGTCTCTCTCTCCCGCTCTGTCTCTCTCTCTCCCGCTCTGTCTCTCTCTCTCCCGCTCTGTCTCTCTCTCTCCCGCTCTGTCTCTCTCTCTCCCGCTCTGTCTCTCTCTCTCCCGCTCTGTCTCTCTCTCTCCCGCTCTGTCTCTCTCTCTCCCGCTCTGTCTCTCTCTCTCCCGCTCTGTCTCTCTCTCTCCCGCTCTGTCTCTCTCTCTCCCGCTCTGTCTCTCTCTCTCCCGCTCTGTCTCTCTCTCTCCCGCTCTGTCTCTCTCTCTCCCGCTCTGTCTCTCTCTCTCCCGCTCTGTCTCTCTCTCTCCCGCTCTGTCTCTCTCTCTCCCGCTCTGTCTCTCTCTCTCCCGCTCTGTCTCTCTCTCTCCCGCTCTGTCTCTCTCTCTCCCGCTCTGTCTCTCTCTCTCCCGCTCTGTCTCTCTCTCTCCCGCTCTGTCTCTCTCTCTCCCGCTCTGTCTCTCTCTCTCCCGCTCTGTCTCTCTCTCTCCCGCTCTGTCTCTCTCTCTCCCGCTCTGTCTCTCTCTCTCCCGCTCTGTCTCTCTCTCTCCCGCTCTGTCTCTCTCTCTCCCGCTCTGTCTCTCTCTCTCCCGCTCTGTCTCTCTCTCTCCCGCTCTGTCTCTCTCTCTCCCGCTCTGTCTCTCTCTCTCCCGCTCTGTCTCTCTCTCTCCCGCTCTGTCTCTCTCTCTCCCGCTCTGTCTCTCTCTCTCCCGCTCTGTCTCTCTCTCTCCCGCTCTGTCTCTCTCTCTCCCGCTCTGTCTCTCTCTCTCCCGCTCTGTCTCTCTCTCTCCCGCTCTGTCTCTCTCTCTCCCGCTCTGTCTCTCTCTCTCCCGCTCTGTCTCTCTCTCTCCCGCTCTGTCTCTCTCTCTCCCGCTCTGTCTCTCTCTCTCCCGCTCTGTCTCTCTCTCTCCCGCTCTGTCTCTCTCTCTCCCGCTCTGTCTCTCTCTCTCCCGCTCTGTCTCTCTCTCTCCCGCTCTGTCTCTCTCTCTCCCGCTCTGTCTCTCTCTCTCCCGCTCTGTCTCTCTCTCTCCCGCTCTGTCTCTCTCTCTCCCGCTCTGTCTCTCTCTCTCCCGCTCTGTCTCTCTCTCTCCCGCTCTGTCTCTCTCTCTCCCGCTCTGTCTCTCTCTCTCCCGCTCTGTCTCTCTCTCTCCCGCTCTGTCTCTCTCTCTCCCGCTCTGTCTCTCTCTCTCCCGCTCTGTCTCTCTCTCTCCCGCTCTGTCTCTCTCTCTCCCGCTCTGTCTCTCTCTCTCCCGCTCTGTCTCTCTCTCTCCCGCTCTGTCTCTCTCTCTCCCGCTCTGTCTCTCTCTCTCCCGCTCTGTCTCTCTCTCTCCCGCTCTGTCTCTCTCTCTCCCGCTCTGTCTCTCTCTCTCCCGCTCTGTCTCTCTCTCTCCCGCTCTGTCTCTCTCTCTCCCGCTCTGTCTCTCTCTCTCCCGCTCTGTCTCTCTCTCTCCCGCTCTGTCTCTCTCTCTCCCGCTCTGTCTCTCTCTCTCCCGCTCTGTCTCTCTCTCTCCCGCTCTGTCTCTCTCTCTCCCGCTCTGTCTCTCTCTCTCCCGCTCTGTCTCTCTCTCTCCCGCTCTGTCTCTCTCTCTCCCGCTCTGTCTCTCTCTCTCCCGCTCTGTCTCTCTCTCTCCCGCTCTGTCTCTCTCTCTCCCGCTCTGTCTCTCTCTCTCCCGCTCTGTCTCTCTCTCTCCCGCTCTGTCTCTCTCTCTCCCGCTCTGTCTCTCTCTCTCCCGCTCTGTCTCTCTCTCTCCCGCTCTGTCTCTCTCTCTCCCGCTCTGTCTCTCTCTCTCCCGCTCTGTCTCTCTCTCTCCCGCTCTGTCTCTCTCTCTCCCGCTCTGTCTCTCTCTCTCCCGCTCTGTCTCTCTCTCTCCCGCTCTGTCTCTCTCTCTCCCGCTCTGTCTCTCTCTCTCCCGCTCTGTCTCTCTCTCTCCCGCTCTGTCTCTCTCTCTCCCGCTCTGTCTCTCTCTCTCCCGCTCTGTCTCTCTCTCCCGCTCTGTCTCTCTCTCTCCCGCTCTGTCTCTCTCTCTCCCGCTCTGTCTCTCTCTCTCCCGCTTTTCCTCTCTCTCTCTCCCGCTTTTCCTCTCTCTCTCTCTCCCGCTTTTCCTCTCTCTCTCTCTCCCGCTTTTCCTCTCTCTCTCTCTCCCGCTTTTCCTCTCTCTCTCTCTCCCGCTTTTCCTCTCTCTCTCTCTCCCGCTTTTCCTCTCTCTCTCTCTCCCGCTTTTCCTCTCTCTCTCTCTCCCGCTTTTCCTCTCTCTCTCTCTCCCGCTTTTCCTCTCTCTCTCTCTCCCGCTTTTCCTCTCTCTCTCTCTCCCGCTTTTCCTCTCTCTCTCTCTCCCGCTTTTCCTCTCTCTCTCTCTCCCGCTTTTCCTCTCTCTCTCTCTCCCGCTTTTCCTCTCTCTCTCTCTCCCGCTTTTCCTCTCTCTCTCTCTCCCGCTTTTCCTCTCTCTCTCTCTCCCGCTTTTCCTCTCTCTCTCTCTCCCGCTTTTCCTCTCTCTCTCTCTCCCGCTTTTCCTCTCTCTCTCTCTCCCGCTTTTCCTCTCTCTCTCTCTCCCGCTTTTCCTCTCTCTCTCTCTCCCGCTTTTCCTCTCTCTCTCTCTCCCGCTTTTCCTCTCTCTCTCTCTCCCGCTTTTCCTCTCTCTCTCTCTCCCGCTTTTCCTCTCTCTCTCTCTCCCGCTTTTCCTCTCTCTCTCTCTCCCGCTTTTCCTCTCTCTCTCTCTCCCGCTTTTCCTCTCTCTCTCTCTCCCGCTTTTCCTCTCTCTCTCTCTCCCGCTTTTCCTCTCTCTCTCTCTCCCGCTTTTCCTCTCTCTCTCTCTCCCGCTTTTCCTCTCTCTCTCTCTCCCGCTTTTCCTCTCTCTCTCTCTCCCGCTTTTCCTCTCTCTCTCTCTCCCGCTTTTCCTCTCTCTCTCTCTCCCGCTCTGTCTCTCTCTCTCTCCCGCTCTGTCTCTCTCTCTCCCGCTCTGTCTCTCTCTCTCCCGCTCTGTCTCTCTCTCTCCCGCTCTGTCTCTCTCTCTCCCGCTCTGTCTCTCTCTCTCCCGCTCTGTCTCTCTCTCTCCCGCTCTGTCTCTCTCTCTCCCGCTCTGTCTCTCTCTCTCCCGCTCTGTCTCTCTCTTAGCGAAGAGCGAGTGTTCTGTTAACCCTTTCGGCGAGCATGCTCGGGTGCTTTCCGAGTATCTTCATCATGCTCGGTGTTATGTTTTAATCACTCTGTTCTCATGATTTGCGACTGTTTGACAGCTTTAATACACGTGAGGAATGCCAAAGAAACAGAAATTTCTCACATGTATTAAAGCTGTCAAACAGTCGCAAATCATGCACACAGTGCGACTAAAACATAGTACTTGAGCACGCTGAAAATACTCTGAAAACACCCAAGCATGCTTGTAAATCTCGAGTAACAACCATGCTAGCCCATCACTAGTCGCTTTCTCTCTTTCTGTCGCTTTCTCTCTTTCTGTCGCTTTCTCTCTTTCTGTCGCTTTCTCTCTTTCTGTCGCTTTCTCTCTTTCTGTCGCTTTCTCTCTTTCTGTCGCTTTATCTCTGTCGCCCTCTCGCTTTCTGTCGCCCTCTCGCTTTCTGTCGCCCTCTCGCTTTCTGTCGCCCTCTCGCTTTCTGTCGCCCTCTCGCTCTCCAGATCGTATTACTCTAGAGATGAGTTATTCTGGTTCGGCATTTTGTCCTGTCCTCTGTTACGGTCTGTCCTCACTTCTGCACCCGGCATCACCTCAGGGACTCACTAGGCCCCCCAATGCCATGACGTGTATCACGCCCCAATGCAGTGATGTCTTGGCACATAGTAAACGTCCGAGGTGCCCAAGATGCCGTGAGGACCGGCAGTAACGGAGGAAAGGACTGGACGGTGAACCAGGGTAGCACTAATAGAATTGCTCGGCTCTAATGCTAATATGTTTTGCTTTATGGGTTGAGAAATGCTTAAGTGCAGACGATCCGTGCTTCTATCCAGTGCGCTGATGACGTCTGGGCATTGGTGTATCGCGTCGTGACATTTACCATTCTTTCCAGACATTGGCAGCATTTCATATTATAATACGTGACTTTGTTCATTGTTGAAGGCGTTGTCCCGCGATGCATAGGATAGGGGTAGATTGTGTGATCTCTGGAGTCTCACTACCACTAGAGCAGGGCTCACACGCCGTGCCATTCAATGTCTGTATGGCTAACGGAAACAACTGCTCCATGCGGCTGTGCAAAGGGGAGGATACGGGGCCTCTGAACCCCTATACCGGCGATCATGGGGTTCCCAGTGATCAGACTGTTTTTTTTAATCTACTCTGTAAGTGTCGTGTGTCCGTCATGTGACATTCCCTTTAATTTCCTTTTATGGCCATTACACTACTGAAGTTGAGAGCAGGTAAAGGGGTTTTCTTGTGGAAGTTGCCCCCTTAGATCAGCTTTTTCTGGCACATACGTCCTGCTGATGAATGGGAGCAGGGGCTCCAATTAGTGCAGACTCCACTTTCATGGCCTCCTTTTCATTTAGGATCTGGACTCCCTTCTGATTCACAAACTTAGCAGAAAAAGCCAAGACTTGATTTTTACCTTCTATATTTTGAGATGAAAGTATTAGAGGTTAAAACTTTTTTCTTAGCCGCTAAAGTGGACGTCCTCATTCTTCTATATCATATTAATGGTATCCTAGAAAAAAAATGCTAATTGCAAGGAAATTCATGCAGGGATAATCCTTTAAACATGATAGCTAGCGGACAGGTTTACCCACGTTGTCTTGCATCTCATTTGGACGCACTAAGAGCCCCTTTGTATTGGCTTAAAAAGAGGGAGAGGGGGGTCAAGTGAAATCCTTGGGAAATGACCAGATGTGACTATTCCTGATCCAGATTTATCTTCTGGAATAGAGGTCAAGCAAACAAAGAAAACTTTATTGTGCGCTGTCCGCGATTCTCTCCAGACAAGCTGTGGAGCAGCAGAACCATTTAAGCCATAGACATCATCCTCAATTTTTTTACAATTTGGGGGCTTTTTTTCCTTTCCTGGGAGGACGGAGAGGAATCAGTAAGCAGGCTGCGATTTCCAGGGTCCTGTCGGTAATCCCATCAGTATTGTGTTTCTTCTATGGGGAGTGAAGGCTCCAGAATACAATCCTCCCAAAGGTATCACATCAGCGGCTGCAAAGTCTCATTTGTAAAAAACAAAACAAAAACAACCACATTTAATTTCTATAAAATATATATATAAAAAAAGGGAAAATGCAGCTCTGCCGATGGGGAGGAAAACATTTGTGCATATATTGGGGCAGAACAATGGCAGTTGGATAAACTTGCAGTCGGTCCCCCCCCCCCGTAGCCGGAGCTCGGGTGACATTTCTCTTGCCGGTGTTTATCGGAGTGAAGGTGACATTTCTCTTTCCGGTGTTTATCGGAGTGAAGGTGACGTTTCTCTTGCCGGTGTTTATCGGAGTGAAGGTGACGTTTGTCTTGCCGGTGTTTATCGGAGTAAAGGTGACGTTTGTCTTACATAGTTTGTAAAGCCGAATAAAGACTTGCGTCCATCAAGTTCGACCTGTTATTCTGTAATTGCTAAAGTTGATCCATAGGAGGGCAAAAACCCCAAATGATTTAGCCAATCTTCACCTGAGGAAAAATTCCCTCCCGACTCTGAAACCAGCAGTCAGAATAAATCCCTGTATCAACCTACTATTTTATTTTATTTTTAAGTATATGCTGAAATCTGCCTGGTATCTAGAAATGCATCCAGTCCCCGCTTGAACTGGTGTAGTGAATCCGACATTACCGTCTCCTCACTCAGTGAATTCCATATTCTCACTGCTCTTACCGTAAAGAACCCCTTCCTATGCTGGTGCTGAAACCTTTTCTCTTCCAGTCTTAGTGAGTGCCCTCTTGTTACCGTAATATCCCTCCTTTTGAACAAATCCCGGGCAAGATCTCTATACTGTCCCCTAACATATTTGTACACATTTATTATGTCCCCCCTCAACCTTCTCTTTTCCAGGCTGAATAGTCCTAGTTTTGCCAACCTCTCTGGGTATTGCAGTCCCTCCATTCCCTTTATTAATTTTGTTGCCCTCCTTTGTACCTTTTCAAGCTCATTTATATCCTTTCTATATATTGGGGCTCATAACTGAGCACAGTATTCCAAGTGTGGTTTGACCAGAGCTTTGTACAGTGGAAGAACAATGTTCTCATCCTTTGCAGCTATACCTCTTCTGATACATCCCATTACCCTGTTTGCCCTTACAGCAGCCGCCTGACTTTGGGCACTCCAATTTAGTTTGCTATCAATCAAGATGCCCAAGTCCTTCTCCATCTCTGAATTCCCCAATGATTTCCCATTCAGTGAGTACTGGTGACTTCCATTTTTCCTTCCCATATGTATGACCTTACATTTCTCCTCATTAAACCTCATTTGCCATTTAATGCTCCACCTACCCAGCTTATCCAAATCCCTCTGTAGGTCTGCACTGTCCTCTTTTGTATTAATTGTTTTACATAACTTTGTGTCATCTGCAAATATTGATATTTTACTATTTATCCTGTTGACTATGTCGTTAATAAAGATATTAAAAAACATTGGGCCTAGTACAGACCCCTGTGGTACCCCACTAGTGACGCTTACCCAATCTGAGAATATTCCATTTATAACCACCCTCTGCCTTCTATCCTTTAGCCAGTTAGCTACCCACTTGCAGACATTTTCCCCCAGCCCCATCATTCTCATTTTGTATACCAACCTATTATGTGGCACGCTATCGAACGCTTTTGAGAAGTCGAGATACACGACATCCACTGGTTCCCCCTGATCTACTCGAGAGCTAACCTCCTCGTAGAAGTCAATCAGGTTTGTTTGGCAGGAGCGATTCCTCATGAATCCATGTTGGTTCGGGATTAAAAGATTATTAGCATCAAGATGCTCCGTAATCGCCTCTTTAATGAAGCTTTCAAAAATTTTGCCCACAACGGACGTCAGACTCACCGGCCGATAGTTTCCGGCGTCACTTTTCGCTCCCTTTTTGAATATTGGCACTACATTCGCCTGTCGCCAATCAAGTGGCACAGACCCAGTCTCAACAGAGTCCTTAAATATAAGATATAACGGTCTGTCTATCACATTACTTAGTTCCCTTAGTACCCGTGGGTGTATGCCATCAGGTCCTGGTGATTTGTTTATTTTAATGTTACTGAGGCTTTTCTGTACCCCAGCTTGGGTTAGATTAGTCATACTTAGTGGAGGATTAAGTTTGTCACTTCTCATTTCTCCTGTTAGTTCGATTTCCTTTGTGAAAGTTGTCGAAAAAAAATTATTTAATGGATTAGCTTTATCCTCATCTTTCTCTATGATTTTGCCTTCCTCACTTTTTATCGGTCCAATATTATCCGATTTAATCCTTTTACTATTTATATACGTAAAGAACAGTTTGGGATTTGATCTACTTTCCCTAGCAATACATCTCTCTGTTTCCTCCTTCGCTATTTTTATTTGTTTTTTACAGGTTCTCGTTTTTTCCTTGTAACACATTAGTGCCTCCTTACTGTTTTCCTGTTTTAATCTCTTGAATGCCTCTTTTTTGCTATTTAACGCCCCTTTTACGTTCTTGTTCAACCATATTGGTTTCCTCTTATTTCTGGCCCTTTTATTCCCATACGGTATATACCTCTCGCACTGAGTATTCAGAATTCTTTTGAAGGTTTCCCATTTACTATTCGTATTCCTTTGATTAAGAACTTTGTCCCAGTCAATAAGTTGAAGGCTTTCTTTGAGCTGATAAAACTTCGCCCTCCTAAAGTTTAATGTTTTTGTTGTTCCCTTATTGATAACCCTACTGAAGGGCATTTTGAAGTCGATAATATTATAGTCGCTATTACCTAGGTGCCCCCCTATCTGTACCTCAGTTATTCTATCAGGCCTATTAGTCAATATTAAGTCCAACACGGCCTTCCCTCTCGTTGGTTCCTGCACTAGTTGGGAGAGATAATTATCCTTAATATTTGTCAAGAACCTTTTTCCTTTCTGAGATCTACAGGTTTCTGTTTCCCAGTCAATATCCGGGTAGTTGAAATCCCCCATTACAATCACTTCATTATGTTTTGCTACTTTGTCTATTTGTCCTAATAGCAGATTCTCATTCTCCTCTGTTATATTTGGTGGCTTATAGCAGACCCCCAGTAATATTTTATTATTATTTTTAGTTCCCTCTATCTCTACCCACATGGACTCGACCCCCTCTTCTCCCTCTCCTATATCTTCCCTTAGTCTGGGTTTTAGACATGACTTTACATATAAGCAGACTCCTCCGCCTTTCCCCTGTTTCCGGTCCCTTCTAAATAAACTATAATCTAATAAATTTACCGCCCAGTCGTAGCTATCGTCTAGCCAAGTCTCTGTTATACCTACGATGTCATACCTCTCCTCCGATATAAGCGCCTGCAGCTCATCCGCCTTATTGGTCAGGCTTCTTGCGTTGGTCAGCATGCAAGATAAAACTTTGGGGTTATTTAGCATCCTATTCTTCTCTAACGATCTAACTGTGCTATCCCCACCCCCCTCTCCACCCTCATTATATTCACTTCTCCCCTTCCCCCTTGCTTGCCTCACATCCCACCTATTTCCTTGGTCCCCCCCCCCCCCCCCCCCCCCGTCTCTAGTTTAAAAACTCCTCCAACCTATTAGCCATCTTCTTCCCCAGCACCGCTGCACCCTCCCCATTGAGGTGCAGCCCGTCCCTCGGTAGAGCCTGTAGCCGACCGCGAAGTCGGCCCAGTTCTCCATGAACCCAAACCCTTCTGCCTTGCACCAACTCTTTAGCCACTTATTCACCTCCCTAACTTCCCGTTGGCGCTCCTGTGTGGCTCGCGGGATTGGTAGTATTTCTGAGAAAACTACCTTGGAGGTCCTTGCCCTAAGCTTCCTACCTAGGTCCCTGAAATCATTTTTAAGGACCCTCCATCTACCACTCACTTTGTCATTGGTGCCGATGTGGACCATGACTGCTGGGTCTTCGCCAGCCCCACCCAGTAACCTGTCAACCCGATCCGCGATGTTTCGGACTCGAGCACCAGGGAGGCAGCATACCGTTCGGCGATCCCGGTCTTTGTGACAGATTGCCCTGTCTGTCCCCTGTCTGTCTTGCCGGTGTTTATCGGAGTGAAGGTGACGTTTCTCTTGCCGGTGTTTATCGGAGTGAAGGTGACGTTTCTCTTGCCGGTGTTTATCGGAGTGAAGGTGACATATCTCTTGCCGGTGTTTATCGGAGTGAAGGTGACGTTTGTCTTGCCGGTGTTTATCGGAGTGAAGGTGACGTTTGCCAGTGCAGATTTCACTCATGTGGCGCCACGAGGTTCTGCCGGGAAAATCTGTTCCCTTCAATTTCATCAAAGAGCAGGAAATAGCGCGTCCTGCCCTCCTTATATTTGGTTAGGTCATTTATTAAGATAAATGTGTGAATGTCGCTTACTGTACTGACATGCGGCTCATAGATTTGTGAGGCCCATTCTACTGTATAGAGGACTATGTGAGGCCCATTCTACTGTATAGAGGACTATCTGAGGCCCATTCTACTGTATAGAGGACTATGTGAGGCCCATTCTACTGTATAGAGGACTATGTGAGGCCCATTCTACTGTATAGAGGACTATGTGAGGCCCATTCTACTGTATAGAGGACTATGTGAGGCCCATTCTACTGTATAGAGGACTATGTGAGGCCCATTCTACTGTATAGAGGACTATGTGAGGCCCATTCTACTGTATAGAGGACTATGTGAGGCCCATTCTACTGTATAGAGGACTATGTGAGGCCCATTCTACTGTATGGAGGACTGTGAGGCCCATTCTACTGTATGGAGGACTATGTGAGGCCCATTCTACTGTATGGAGGACTATGTGAGGCCCATTCTACTGTATGGAGGACTATGTGAGGCCCATTCTACTGTATGGAGGACTATGTGAGGCCCATTCTACTGTATGGAGGACTATGTGAGGCCCATTCTACTGTATGGAGGACTATGAGGCCCATTCTACTGTATGGAGGACTATGTGAGGCCCATTCTACTGTATGGAGGACTATGTGAGGCCCATTCTACTGTATAGAGGACTATGTGAGGCCCATTCTACTGTATAGAGGACTATGTGAGGCCCATTCTACTGTATGGAGGACTATGTGAGGCCCATTCTACTGTATGGAGGACTATGTGAGGCCCATTCTACTGTATGGAGGACTATGTGAGGCCCATTCTACTGTATAGAGGACTATGTGAGGCCCATTCTACTGTATAGAGGACTATGTGAGGCCCATTCTACTGTATAGAGGACTATGTGAGGCCCATTCTACTGTATAGAGGACTATGTGAGGCCCATTCTACTGTATAGAGGACTATGTGAGGCCCATTCTACTGTATGGAGGACTGTGAGGCCCATTCTACTGTATGGAGGACTATGCGAGGCCCATTCTACTGTATGGAGGACTATGCGGGGCCCATTCTACTGTATGGAGGACTATGCGGGGCCCATTCTACTGTATGGAGGACTATGCGGGGCCCATTCTACTGTATGGAGGACTATGCGGGGCCCATTCTACTGTATGGAGGACTATGCGGGGCCCATTCTACTGTATGGAGGACTATGCGGGGCCCATTCTACTGTATGGAGGACTATGCGGGGCCCATTCTACTGTATGGAGGACTATGCGGGGCCCATTCTACTGTATGGAGGACTATGCGGGGCCCATTCTACTGTATGGAGGACTATGCGGGGCCCATTCTACTGTATGGAGGACTATGCGGGGCCCATTCTACTGTATGGAGGACTATGCGGGGCCCATTCTACTGTATGGAGGACTATGCGGGGCCCATTCTACTGTATGGAGGACTATGCGGGGCCCATTCTACTGTATGGAGGACTATGCGGGGCCCATTCTACTGTATGGAGGACTATGCGGGGCCCATTCTACTGTATGGAGGACTATGCGGGGCCCATTCTACTGTATGGAGGACTATGCGGGGCCCATTCTACTGTATGGAGGACTATGCGGGGCCCATTCTTCTGTATGGAGGACTATGCGGGGCCCATTCTACTGTATGGAGGACTATGCGGGGCCCATTCTACTGTATGGAGGACTATGCGGGGCCCATTCTACTGTATGGAGGACTATGCGGGGCCCATTCTACTGTATGGAGGACTATGCGGGGCCCATTCTTCTGTATGGAGGACTATGCGGGGCCCATTATACTATGTTGGGGATCACAGTTGGGGATTCATACTGTGATGGGTCACCATAGTTTGCTGGGAGGGTACAGTAGGGTCACCATACTGTGCATGTGGAGGATTTCACTGTGTGGGTATCATACTGTGCTTGGGGGGCACTTTTGCTGGCATCATACTTTATTATTGGGTTCTTTATCCTTTTGTTATTACATATTTAAATTAGACCATTAAGTCATATCCTTTTTACTGCTCTTGCATGACATATTATATTATTCCAGTATGCCTATACAATATGAAAGAAGGTCATTTTGTGTCTATACAATATGAAAGAAGGTCATTTTGTGTTCCAATACAAGTGATTGGCAACTTTCCAAATGTATAGACGCAGCCCGCTTGTGTCTTTATCTTGGAAGTGATATATTGGCAAAGCTCTGAGGGGTTATCCGATCGCAGGTGGTTGGGTCAGGGGGGACCTTACACTTGTCTCCAAAAGGGGGCATTCCCATTATGTACACCGAGACCTCCATTACGTGTACAGAGACCCCTATAGATGTGTGGGATTAGTATAATACATCCAAAAAAAAAGTTTTATCTTTTATAGCTGTGAAATGCATCGATGAAAATAAAAAGTAGTTATAGATCCTTATAGTGTTGTTCCCATCTTCATAGTTGGATATTGTCAGATAGTGATTGTAAAAACAAGCAGTTTTGCAATTTATTGCTTATTAAAAATTGCAGCCCTTCTTGAGATATTAACATATTTTATTTATTTACAGCTTGTTGCCCAGGAGACCGACCACTTTCTGCTGTCTGGCTTGTAAGCACTGCTCTGAACAGGATGGACAGGATTAAGAGATACCAGCGATCCTGGCCGGCTTCAAAGTTGCTGCTAGACAGTAGAACATGTGCAGTGCTTATAAGCTACATAGAAAAGAGCTTGTAAGCACTGCACACTCTGCTGTCTAGCAGCAGTGGTCGGACTCCAAGACAACGAGCTGTAAATTACAAAATTACTGGTATATATTTAACAATACCCCTTTATCAAGATGGGAATAGCGCTTTAAAGTCTTACTATATGGAAAAATGACTACAGGATGATTCTGAATAAGTTGCATTGAATTTACCTGTTGTGATCCTGGCTGCTCACATCTGTGCATTAGAGGACAGAGCGTCCGGGTGGTATGGGGAGAGAGTACGTATTACAGGGCGTATTGCAGTGCTGGATACAGGCGCAGGATGCTCAGTCTCTGATGCATGTATAATCTGCTATGCGGTATATGTAGTACAGTGACTACATCGCACCGTGTCCTAAGTAATCGGAGATGCACTGTAATATCCTGGCCAGATGTATATGAGAACTGGCAGACAACGATTGTAGCTGCTATTACTGCCCGTATAGGGGTAGTCACCCAGCTTTCCTAGACTTCTGAATGACTTATTCCCTGCTCCTGTATAAGAAGCAGATAAACAGCTCCGAGAAGAATCCGCTCTCTTCTGCGTCACCCGGAGGTTTGGGATCTGGTATCGGAACATTTCAGCATTGCGTTGATCTCGCCCTCGTTTTCTATAATGTCCTCTTTTTTTTTTGCTTGTAGTTTTGGGTATGCTAAAGTCCCTGCACCAGCTGCAAGTGGAGAACCGGCGGCTGGAGGAGCAGATCAAGAACCTCACTGCCAAGAAGGAGCGTCTGCAGCTCCTGAATGCCCAGCTGTCCGTGCCCTTCCCGGCCATATCTTCCAGCCATAGCGCGGCTCCTCACGTGCATACATACCCATTACAGAATGGTAAGAACATACATGACATATATACACGTTATAACTCGGCCATAATCTAGTACAGCGCCATCATACCTCGTCCTGTGCCATATAAAGCCCAGCTCTGTCTTCCTCTCATGCACCGTTGGCTTCATTATTTCATATAACGCCTGCGTCTTTATCATCCCTGTCCCCGTCCAGCGATGCTTGCAAGCCTCGGACCTGTAAGGATGACATATCATAGTCCAGATAACACGCAAACCCCTGCATACGAAACTTGTGAACGTCTTGCCCCCTATTAACTTGACCTTGCAGGTGTCAGCAGCCTTTGGCACTCCAGCTTTTGTGAAATATGTCCGTTAGTGAATGCTGTGAGTTGTAGTTTCACTACAGCTGGAGTGCAGAAGGTTGCTGACACCTGCTCCATAGCCACTACCTGCAAGCTGCTGTTAAAGATAATCTGTCAGTAGGTTTTGCTATATAATCTGAGAGCAGCATGATGTAGGGGCAGAGACCCTGATTCCAGTCACGTGTCACTTACTAGGCTGTGTTTTGCTGTTTCAATAAAATTAGTGTTTTATCAGCAGGAGATTCACTACTAGATGTGTTGTGCCTCCTAGTCAATTGCTCTGCGTAACTCCACCCTCAACCGTTATTGGCTGCTTTCTGCCCATGCTCAGTGTACACAAATCTGCCAATCAGTGATGTGGGTGGAGTTATACAGAGCTCCGCATTCCCAGCTCTGCTAGATCTGCAGCAGAGAAAACAGGGATTGTATTAAAAAGACAGCAAGCAGCTCAGTAAGTGACACATCGCTGGAATCAGGTTCTCTGCCTTTACATCATGCTGACAGATTCCCTCTAAACTACAACTCTTAGCCACTGTCGGTGTATGATGTGAGGTTTAGTTTTGCGTCACCTCTTTTTATAGAGGTTTAGCAATGGTTTTTGCTTGGGGTGGTGCCAGAGATGGTACTTGACCCTTCATGAAGCACCCAGAAACCTATCGTATCTGGGGTAATTTAGGGTTACGGTGCTCCTTGTGAGGAGGGACGCCATGAAGCTCCCCTATAGCCCATAGGTCTGCAGTTGTGGTCAGCGATCTGCAGGAGCGTCATTGTCTTTTCTGTGATAACCTGCCATATTTCGTTCTTTGCAGTATCCAGCACAGACGCCCTGGGCATCAGTAAAAGTCCGCATCTTGGAAACTTCCAGCCAGAGGGTTCCCATCCGGCTCCACATCAGGTACGTCCTATTCAGGACGAATGCAATATATGGTGGTAATCCCAGTGTTATCGGTACGTGACATGGCGAGAGCAGGCACCACCATTATGTATTCTCAGCACGTCCGGCCAATTGAAAGGTCACTGTACTCCATGAAGACCTGTCACCGCTCAGGCGGCCATATTGAGGCATGGACAAAGACTTTTCTAAAGACCACTGTGAATGCATTCTGTCTGAAATGAATCAATATGTGTATTTCTCATGATTAAAGGGTTTCTCTCGTCGTTGAGGAGGTGCTGATCTCGTGGAGACATTGCTCACTTATCTTCATTTTTTTTTTCTCTTTAAGGAGCTGACATCAAGCAGGCAAAGCACCAGCAGTTCTTCCTCTCTCTCCACTCCGCCCCCTGATGGTCAGAGTCCGGCACAGCAAGTCCAAGGGGTTCAGAGAATCAATGGTGTCACCATGGGAACACTAACAAGTGGCATTCAGTCTGTCACGCCAGCTCTTCCTGCCATGCCGGGAATGGGTGCAATAATTGGAGCTCTTCCAGCAAACCAGCTGGCGATCAATGGCATTGTGGGGGCTTTGAATGGAGTGATTCAGACTCCGGCGACATTACCCCAAACCACTGCCCTGACCCACGGGGCGATATTACCCAATGTCGCACACCCAATCTCTTCTACGTTAGCAAACAGGTCAGTGATATGATGAGAGCGGCTGCTTAATGCACTTTAGTGCGGCCACTGTCGGCGCCAGCATTATTGATATTCGGGGCTGTTCCTTGTTGCAGTGCCTCGGGATTGGGACTCCTCTCGGATCAGCAAAGGCAGCTGTTTCTCCATCAGCAGCACCAGCAATTCCAGCAGCTCCTGAGCTCCCAGCAGCTGACTCCGGTAAGAGCGCTCCCACCCACGACGTGCGGGCGTTCTCGCGTACGGGTGCTCCTACATACTGGCGCTCCTGCAAGCAAACGCTCCCACATACAGACGGGGGAGGTCTACATGTTGCTGACATTTCATCGTACGGACTATTGACGATTTTTTTAGTTTCTATTTGTTTTCCACAAGTCTCTCCAATAATCGTGTTCACGTCCTGCAGGTTATGGCTGATAGTGATTTATGATAAGACGAGTGCTGCAGAGCAGACTGCCCCCCGGTGGTGGTTTTTATGCCATGGGAGGGATGAGTTTTGTGCATATAAATCACAGACATCTGTCTGACTTAAACAGATATTTGCGGACACATTTGTGGAGTCCAAACTGTGTCTTCATTTTCCTTCTTTGTCGCCCCCAGGAGCAGCACCATGCCCTGCTATATCAGATCATGCAGCAGCAGCACTCGCAGCAGCACCACCACCATCATCCAGAGCTTCAGCAGCTGCAGATCCCCGCCGCAGCTCAGTTACCACTCAACAACCTGCTGGTCGGAGCGCAGGCCGCCACCCTCCACTCTGCCGCCACCCTGCACTCTGCCGCCACCAACCCCTTCCTGGCCATGCACGCCGATAACACGGCTCACAAAGTCGCAGTAAGTGTCTATAAATGTGTCAGCAGTCATAGATCCGCAGTGATATTATCACAAAGGAAAAGCATTAAAGGAGTATTCCCATCTCCAAGATCCTATCCTAATATGTTGTAGGTTGTAGTAATAATAATAATAATATTAGCAAATATCTCCAATTAGAAATGTAATATAGTTTTTCTGATTAGCTAGGTCTCTTTCCTCATGTACAGGCCATTGCAGGACCTTGGGTATCCATGGTTACGACCACTAGCAACAAGCTAACTGTCACTATATCAGTTGTAACCATGGATATCTAAGGTCCTGCACATGAGGAAAGAGACATAGCGAATCAGAAAAACTATACTACATTTCTAATTGGAGGTATTTGCTAATATTATTATTATTACACCTACTACATATTGGGATAGGATCTTGGAGATGGGAATACCCCTCTAATGAAAATAACTGATTGTAAAGAGATTGTCCAGGGTGTGATGATATGTGACAGACAGTACAGTCATGGCCAAAAGTATTGAGAATGAGACAAATAGTAATTTTTCCAAAGTTTATTGCTTCATTTTTTGTAATGGCAATTTGCATATACTCCTGAATGTCAAAGAGTGATCAGCTTAACAGCAATTACTGTACTTGCAAAGTCAATATTTGCCCAGAAAATGAACTTTAACCCCCAAAACACATTTCAACATCATTGCAGTCCTGCCTTAAAAGGAGCAGCTAACATCGTTTTAGTGATTGATCCATTAACACAGGTGTGGGTGTTGATGAGGACAGGGCTGGCGATCAATCAGTCATGATTAAGTAAGAATGGCATCACTGGACACTTTAAAAGGAGGCTGGTTCTTGGTATCATTGTTTCTGTTCAGTTAACCATGGTTATCTCTAAAGAAACACGTGCAGCCATAATTGCACTGCACAAAAATGGCCTAACAGGGAAGAGTATCGCAGCTACAAAGATTGCACCTCAGTCAACAATCTATCGCATCATCAAGAACTTCAAGGAGAGAGCTTCCATTGTTGTCAAAAAGGCTCCAGGGCGCCCAAGAAAGACCAGCAAGCGCCAGGACCGTATCTTAAAACTGTTTCAGCTGCGGGATCGGACTACCAGCAGTGCCGAGCTTGCTCAGGAATGGCAGCAGGCTGGTGTGAGTGCTTCTGCACGCACTGTGAGGCGGAGACTCTTTGAGCAAGGGCTGGTTTCAAGGAGGGCAGCAAAGAAGCCACTTCTCTCCAGAAAAAACATCAGGGACCGACTGATATTCTGCAAAAGGTACAGGGAGTGGACTGCTGAGGACTGGGGCAAAGTCATTTTCTCTGATGAATCCCCTTTTCGATTGTTTGGGACATCTGGAAAACAGTTTATTCGGAGAAGAAGAGGTGAGCGCTACCACCAGTCTTGTCTCATGCCAACTGTAAAGCATCCTGAAACCATTCATGTGTGGGGTTGCTTCTCAGCCAAGGGAATCGGCTCACTCACAGTCTTGCCTAAAAACACAGCCATGAATAAAGAATGGTACCAGAATGTCCTCCAAGAGCAACTTCTCCCAACCGTCCAAGAGCAGTTTGGCGCCCAACAATGCCTTTTCCAGCATGATGGAGCACCTTGCCATAAAGCAAAGGTGATAACTAAATGGCTCATGGAACAAAACATAGAGATTTTGGGTCCATGGCCTGGAAACTCCCCAGATCTTAATCCCATTGAGAACTTGTGGTCAATCATCAAGAGACGGGTGGACAAACAAAAACCAACAAATTCTGGCAAAATGCAAGCATTGATTATGCAAGAATGGACTGCTATCAGTCAGGATTTGGTCCAAAAGTTGATTGAGAGCATGCCAGGGAGAATTACAGAGATCTTGAAGAAGAAGGGGCAACACTGCAAATATTGACTTGCTGCATTAACTCATTCTAACAGTCAATATAACCTATTGGTACTCAGAATATGATTGCAATTATATTTCTGTATGTGATATAAACATCAGACAAACACTAATAAAAACCAGAGGCCAGCAGATCATGTGAAAATATAATTTTGGTGTCATTCTCAAAACTTTTGGCCATGACTGTAGACGATGCGATAATCTAATAAAATGACCATAACTCTCCTTTCTTGCCGTTCCAGCGCAACAACTACTAGTAGTCCACATTGGTCACATGCCATGCCTGTACATGTGTGGCACGTGACCGCTGAGGCCAGTGATTGGCTGCAGTGGTCACATGTATGATTTATAGCATGTGACCAGCTGCGGTGGGGAAAATAAAGGTGAGTTATGATTACTTTATCATCTTATCACATTGCTTGCAGTCAGGTAAATGTCATTTAATTCTGGAAAACCCTTTTAAAAATATTTAGTTTAGAGGACCTCGCTCTGTTGCCCTTAGAGGGTTTTTCTATGTTTATCACCTTTCCTCAGTATTGGTATAAAGGGGTTAGGTGACATTAAATCCGTAGGATTGTTGGGGGGCTGCCTGTACAATCCCCATCAATAACAAGTACAGGGGTCTCTGGAAACAACTGGCTGAAAAAAAATCGCAACAATTTCCGAATCCCATTGCACATACTGCGACTGCCATACTGGTGCGATGGAACCGGAGACTTGTGATTTGGGGGAAGGGGTTCGGTGCGGAGTATAATATCCTGATTATTTCCTTTCTCCTCAGAGGCTTGGAGAAAAGAATGGACCAGTCATGGCAGATAAGAGCTGATACGTGAGGTGGACGGAGCTCCAGGCCTCCTCCTGGCACTTGACTTTCTGAAAATAAACTACGTCTTCCTTTTCCGTAGCAAAGAAACAATGCAAACGAAGACCTCTTGACTTTCTTCCATATTCATAGTCATCCTTCCACCAGGTGGAGAAGCAGCGCGCTGCCGAGTGCTGGCGAGGAGAAGATGGCGGTAGCCACACAAGGCTTCAGATATTTATTCACTGTAACGTTCTTGTTGCTTTGTTGCACTGATATTTGGCTGTATTAAGTCTGAGAAAGGTAAAAACACTGTCGTCCGGACGTGACGGGCGAGTCCCGACAGCTGGGGCAGGCGCTGGGGGACGGCGCTGGTGACCCCTCAGTGCAATTCTGCCACTGGTCACTTCTATTAACGAACAATACGATTGTTGCCGCACGGGTTTTCCTGCCGTTGACGTTCTGCTTTGCAGACTACAGGGAGGACAGACAGAAGGGTCGGTGCGGGGACAGCGCCATGTTATTCCCATGAAAGTGCCTGTTGCTGAGGTTCCCAGAGCAGAGGCGAGACATTGCACTGGAGGCTCCATCGTCGTCTATGCCACTAATGCCGACTGTGGTCACTGCTTATTTATTTTCTAGCAATGAGATATGCAACCGCGGGAAGGATTCCCACACTTTTGGGTTCTTGCACCGGACCTTTAATTATGTGGCACCATTTTTTTTTTTTTTTTTTTATAGTGCAGTTACAATATTGGAAGAATATGTGGAATTTACAAGAATTGACCATATAATGTAGGTATTCCTAGGACTAAGAGCAGCTGCGTTTAATGTTGGTACTCTTCAGCTGGGAGTACCACCATTTCAGCAGTGCACCATGCCAGCTCCGATTTATATTCCTGCCATTGCCGGAGCTCTGAATTATTACAGGGGTTGGGCCATTAGGACCACTTCTGTGTTGTATTGCCCATTTTGGGCATTTTAAAAGGAAGACCCCCTGCTCTGGCAGATTTGGGCTTTCCATGGATAGATACTAGGTTTGCTCTGTGGCCAGCTCTTTTATTAGGGGGGCTGACTGTGCGGAGGTGATGTCCTATGGATGGTGTGTGCTCATTGCGGTAACTTGCTGATCTAAAATAAATGGAAGATGTCGAGACCCACAAAGTAAAAAAGAAAGGGAATCCAGAAAACTTGACTTTTAAAGTCTTAGTCCCGCAAAAAAAAAAAAAAAAAAATTATATATTTTTTTTCCTTATTTCTAAGGAATGAAGCCGAAACAAAAAATACAAGTGAAATTATTTTTACACTCAATTCTCAAACGTTTAGAGGCTTCTCTGTGAAGTATTGCTGCGCCCCATTATAGATCTCCTCTGACATTAGCGAGCACCTGGTGAGGGAAAGTTTGCTGCAAGTACATCGGGTAGTGCGATGCTCTGCGGAGGAGCGTCCTGATCATTCCTTGCGGGGGAGGGGTGGGTCCTACAATTTTACGTAGAAGACCACTTTCTAAGGCTTGGGTTCATTCTTCTGTCCCTTTTACGGAGTTCATAGAGGGGATTGGGTGGGGTGGTCCTGATCGGAGGACACCCATCGGTGACGTTAATATGTTCTAAAAAGGGGCCGAGATCCAAACTCAAAGGAGATGGGAGCCATTTCCAGGACGGATTTGGGGTCACGTTTCGTTTCTTCTCTGAACGGTCTTCTGTTTTTTTGGTTCAGGAAAAGAATGGCAGAAAATGTATGTTTGCAGCAACATTTAGAGGGGTTCCTCCATAGACATTTATCGGTTATACACAGGATAGTATGATTGCTGGGACCCCCACTAATCTAAGAACAGGGGGCCCAAAAGTCCTGTGTGTGAATGGAACGGTAGAGAGCATTCTTGACCACGGGGAATGTAGCAGTGGTCGCACATGCTCAGTACCGCTTATTATTGGTTGGGTCGCAGCGATCATACAGTTTTCACCTATCCTGCGTGCAGCCGATATGGATCGTTATAGGGACCATCTACGAGTTGCCATTACTTGTGTTCTGAGCTCAATGGGCCGATATGCCCAGGAAAGTGACATTGGCTTTTGAGTTGCTCCCTAATGGTTCTTGTCATTGAAACCTTGCGGCCCGGCTTCATATCGGGATCGCTCGCTCGGCAGGACGACTGCTGATCTGTAGTTGGCTGTTTGCATTATTAATGGTAATAGACCCCACTGCAATTTCACCTCCGCTGTGACGGAGACCACACGGATCTCCAGTAATGTGTCTTGCAGGTTATTACTGCTCAGCCCTTACCTCATTCTGTACATACGGATATATTTTTTTCTTTTGTGGATCTGTTTTGTATTGTTAAAGTTGATTATGATAACAATAATATTCTGATTTGTAATATTTCTAATCGGCAAATGGAGAAAAAATAAAAATACAAATTAAAGTTAATTTATTTTTATATTTTCAGGGGGATTTTAAGACCTTGGTAAAGTGATTTTTTTTGTACACGCTCTTCTGTAAGACGCAGGCAGCGTGCTCCACTTTTCTACGGTCGCCGGCTGCTCAAACAAATTGGTTTGTGCTATTAGATGTCAAAATCCACGTGTATTAAGAGAAATGTACAGGAGTTTTCAGAATAAATTTTAATATTGTACAACACCGACTTGGCTGCATTATTATGTGATTAGCAGACGGCTCGGGCCATCGCGTCCTCTGCCTTCGTCTTCCCGCACGTCACGTGTGTACAGATAGCCGTGTGGGTGGGAAGCGGGGTCATCCGCGTACGGACGCAGCTTTTTATCAGGGATCTAGACTTCAGGTGCACAGAGCAGACAAAACTTCATTACAGCAATAAAAAAAAAAGCACATTTTGAAGATATCGCAATGGAAAGGAAACTCTATGTTCCGGTAATCTGTAGGATTTAGTAGAGTAATATGAGATAATATAGATAACGATATGAAAAAATCACAAAACTGGACCAGATTGTAAGGAAGGCAAAAAGCCTTCATCAGGCATTGCTCTTTAGCCTTTAAAACTAAAAATAATAAAATACATAAAAAGCTACATTAACAAAATGTATCACCGATCTATAGGCGGGGGCATTTATGCATATAGCATTTATGCATACTTTATCGAAGTGCCATAATTTAGCAAAGTGCCCTGGCAGTTAGAAAATGGCATTGCTAATATCCATCTTTCTTCTCTTCTTACAGGTATATATTTTTCACTGCTTGTGTGATCTGTCCTGAAAACTGCATTATATCTCCATGCAATGCTCTGCAGCCTATCAATTTCTGGTATATATTTTTCACTGCTTGTGTGATCTGTCCTGAAAACTGCATTATATCTCCATGCAATGCTCTGCAGCCTATCAATTTCTGGTATATATTTTTCACTGCTTGTGTGATCTGTCCTGAAAACTGCATTATATCTCCATGCAATGCTCTGCAGCCTATCAATTTCTGGTATATATTTTTCACTGCTTGTGTGATCTGTCCTGAAAACTGCATTATATCTCCATGCAATGCTCTGCAGCCTATCAATTTCTGGTATATATTTTTCACTGCTTGTGTGATCTGTCCTGAAAACTGCATTATATCTCCATGCAATGCTCTGCAGCCTATCAATTTCTGGTATATATTTTTCACTGCTTGTGTGATCTGTCCTGAAAACTGCATTATATCTCCATGCAATGCTCTGCAGCCTATCAATTTCTGGTATATATTTTTCACTGCTTGTGTGATCTGTCCTGAAAACTGCATTATATCTCCATGCAATGCTCTGCAGCCTATCAATTTCTGGTATATATTTTTCACTGCTTGTGTGATCTGTCCTGAAAACTGCATTATATCTCCATGCAATGCTCTGCAGCCTATCAATTTCTGGTATATATTTTTCACTGCTTGTGTGATCTGTCCTGAAAACTGCATTATATCTCCATGCAATGCTCTGCAGCCTATCAATTTCTGGTATATATTTTTCACTGCTTGTGTGATCTGTCCTGAAAACTGCATTATATCTCCATGCAATGCTCTGCAGCCTATCAATTTCTGGTATATATTTTTCACTGCTTGTGTGATCTGTCCTGAAAACTGCATTATATCTCCATGCAATGCTCTGCAGCCTATCAATTTCTGGTATATATTTTTCACTGCTTGTGTGATCTGTCCTGAAAACTGCATTATATCTCCATGCAATGCTCTGCAGCCTATCAATTTCTGGTATATATTTTTCACTGCTTGTGTGATCTGTCCTGAAAACTGCATTATATCTCCATGCAATGCTCTGCAGCCTATCAATTTCTGGTATATATTTTTCACTGCTTGTGTGATCTGTCCTGAAAACTGCATTATATCTCCATGCAATGCTCTGCAGCCTATCAATTTCTGGTATATATTTTTCACTCCTCTAGCTTTTTTATTCCATGATACTTAAAGGTCATCACACTTACTTTAAGAGTTTATGATCCATGCCGAGTTTACTAGTCTGTTTTTTTTTTTTTTTTTTCCCTGCACTTTATGGTCTCCTGTTGTCTTTTAAGCTAGTGATTGATTGTTAATGAGTTAAATCTGTGCAGATCTAAGCAGATACGTCCCTATATATTGAGACTTAGTTAAGGGGAGGCATTTATGCGGGGGCATTTATGCATATAGCATTTATGCATACTTTATCGAAGTGCCATAATTTAGCAAAGTGCCCTGGCAGTTAGAAAATGGCAGTTGGACAGGGCAGGAGACAGGTAAGACATGCAAGACAATTAAACAAACTTGCTTCCAGGTCATCTTTTTGGCAAACAGTATTCACCATTTGTATCTGTGCCATTTATACTCTGGTTGCTACAATCATCCACATTCACCGTTCACCCACAAATGCGGCAGACTTCATCCATATTAATCCCTCACTCCTCTCTTCTCCTATGTACAGTTGTCATGCTCTCTTCACAATGTTATACCACGCAGATCCATTCATTCCCACCATACAACGCAGGAAACGCTCTCACAAATCACTCAATCATCTGCTCACTCTCTGTATCTTCCTTCTATTAGTCGCAGGTGATATTTCTCCCAACCCAGGACCCTCCAGTAATAATAACACTAACTCTTTCCCTGTTACATTCAGAAACCCTGCTAATCTCATTAATATTCCCTGCATATCTTCTGTCTCATTCAACTGTGCCCTTTGGAATGCACGCTCAGCTTGTAATAAACTCTCTTACATCCATGACTTTTTCCTCTCTAATTCCCTCAACCTTCTGGCTCTCACTGCAACCTGGATCCAGCAGTCGGACACCACCGCCGCTGCAGCTCTCTCCTATGGTGGCCTACATTTCTCTCATACCCCGCGACCTGACAACAGATCAGGTGGAGGTGTTGGTCTGCTTCTTTCAACAAAATGTACTTTTCAGGTTATCCCCCCTGTACCCTCCCTTATCTTCCCGTCCTTTGAGGCCCACACAGTCAGACTCTACCGGCCCTTCTCCCTGCGAGTGGCGGTTGTCTATCGCCCCCCAGGTCCCCCCCGTCAATTCCTGGATCACTTTGCTGCCTGGCTTACAAATTTTCTATCCTGCGACATCCCCACGATAATCATGGGAGACTTTAACATCCCAATTGGCGATCCTCTTTCCCAATCTGCCACGCATCTTTTATCATTAACCTCCTCCTTCGGCCTTTCACAGCTTGCTAATTCTCCTATACATGAGGACGGGAACACATTGGACCTGATCTTCTCCCGGCTTTGCTCAGTACATGACTTTACTAACTCTCCCCTTCCACTCTCTGACCATAATCTTCTTTCATTCTCTGTCAAGAACTGTGACTCTACTCAAGACACTCCCACCGTCCACACTTATAGAAATTTACGCGCCATTAACACCCAGAAATTTATAAAAAGGTTGCAATCATCATTGGCCCCAATCTCCTCCCTCTCATGTCCCGAATCTGCATTGAAGCATTATAACAAAATAATGCTATGCGCCCTGGATGAAGCCGCACCTCCTACACAAAGAACAATTCGGCATAGACGGCGACAACCCTGGCACACGCCTCAAACACTTCTTCTCCAGAGGTACTCCAGGTGCGCTGAACGGCTGTGGAGAAAGTCAAATCTGCCCGAAGATTTCCTCCACTATAAATTTATGCTGAAAACATATAACTCTGCCCTTCACCTCTCCAAACAAACCTACTTTAACAACCTCATCATCTCACTTTCCAATAATCCTAAACGACTCTTTGACACGTTTCATTCTCTCCTCAATCAAACAGCACAGGCCCCGACCACCGACCTCAGCGCTGACGATCTGGCTAACTATTTCAAAGAAAAAATTGACCATATCCGACAGGAAATTTTCTCCCAATCCCCAAATGTTATGCATGCTCCCCCCCGCCACATTGTATCTTGCTCATTTTCTGACTTCGAACCAGTCACGGAAGATGAAGTGATCAGGCTCCTTGCATCTTCTCGCCCTACCACCTGCACCAGCGACCCTATTCCCTCACATCTCCTTCAGTCCCTTGCTCCAGCTGTCACCTCTCACCTAACTAAAATTTTCAACCTTTCCCTCTCATCTGGTATCTTTCCCTCTTCTTTTAAACACGCCAGCATACAACCATTACTTAAAAAACCATCCCTCGACCAGAACTGCACGGCCAACTACAGACCTGTTTCCAATCTTCCCTTTATCTCTAAACTCCTGGAACGCCTGGTCCACTCCCGTCTAATCCGCTATCTCTCAGACAACTCTCTTCTTGACCCTTTACAATCTGGTTTCCGCTCTTTACATTCTACTGAAACTGCCCTCACTAAAGTCTCTAATGATCTACTAACAGCTAAATCTAATGGTCACTACTCCCTGCTGATTCTCCTGGATCTCTCTGCAGCATTTGACACTGTGGATCATCAGCTCCTCCTCACTATGCTCCGCACTATTGGCCTCAAGGACACGGTTCTCTCCTGGTTCTCCTCTTATCTCTCCGACCGCTCCTTCTCTGTGTCTTTTGCCGGCTCCTCCTCCTCCCTACTTCCTCTTACTGTCGGGGTTCCTCAAGGATCAGTCCTAGGCCCCCTTCTTTTCTCCTTATACACCGCTCCTATTGGACAAACAATCAGTAGATTCGGTTTTCAGTACCATCTCTATGCTGATGACACCCAATTATACACCTCTGCTCCGGACATCACCCCTGCATTACTACAAAAGACCAGTGATTGTCTTTCTGCTGTGTCTAACATTATGTCCTCCCTCTACCTAAAACTGAATCTGTCAAAAACTGAACTACTCGTCTTTCCTCCCTCCATTAATCTACCTGTGCCCGATATTGCCATCTCCGTTTGTGGCTCAACCATTACTCCCCAGCTACAAGCCCGCTGTCTTGGGGTCATTTTTGATTCAGATCTTTCTTTCACTCCTCACATCAAATCACTTGCTCGTTCATGTCATCTACACCTCAAAAACATCTCAAGAATCAGGACTTTTCTCACCTTTAACTCGGCAAAAACTCTTACTGTCGCTCTTATTCATTCTCGTCTTGACTATTGCAACGCTCTACTAATCGGTCTCCCTCTTACTAAACTCTCCCCTCTCCAATCCGTCCTGAACGCAGCAGCCAGGATCATATTCCTCGCCAACCGCTACTCAGATGCCTCTTCCCTGTGCCAGTCATTGCATTGGTTGCCCATCCAATATAGAGTTCGCTTTAAACTTATCACGCTTACCCACAAAGCGCTCCATGCTTCAGTACCCCCCTACATCTCCTCCCTTGTCTCAGTCTACCACCCTACACGTGCCCTCCGTTCTGCAAATGACTTGAAACTAAAATCCTCCATAATCCGAACTTCCCACTCCCGTCTCCAAGATTTCTCGCGTGCTGCGCCAATTCTCTGGAATGCACTACCCAGGACAGTTCGATTAATTCCCAATACCCACAGTTTCAAGCGAACCCTAAAAACACATTTCTTTAGACTGGCGTATCACCTAAACACACTCTGTCCATCCCAGCTTTCCCCCATATTAAAATCTTCTTCAACTTCGGGTTCAAACCAACCATGCACATAAAAGCCTCTGTCAGGACTGCACACATACTGGCTGGCGACCAGTCCATGTATTATTATTTATCCTATTCAGTATATCAAGGCTGCATTATACAATATATGTACTTTTTACCTTTTGTGTCTCCCCCACTTCCTCATAGACTGTAAGCTTGCGAGCAGGGCCCTCACTCCGTTCGATATGAGATATGCTTATTCTGTATTCTCTGTATAAGTCCCCCCTAAAATTTGTAAAGTGCTGCGGAATATGTTGGCGCTATAAAAATAAACTATTATTATTATTATAGGATATATGATCACGGAGGTCTCACCGCTGAGACCCCCACTGATCCACAGCTACAATGGAGCGTGGTGCTGCACATGCGCCCTTCAGATCTGTCCATTGGAGTTAGCAGAATACGGCACATATATTCACCTTCATCAGCAACAATCTAACTACTCCCAGATCCTGCTCTGACCAGTAAAGGCTGAATATTAAAGGGGTTGTGCACTACTTGGACACCTCCTTCTCATACCCCATGCTTGGCTCCGATAAAATTAAAAAAAACTTACTCCCCTCCTGTGTCGGCACCGTTCCCCCGGTATCAGCACTCGCGGTTCCAGTGCTCTCCCGCGGTTGTTGTGACATGTGACCCCGACGCCCAATCGGTGTTGGCGTCACTGTCTCCGCCTTTGGACAAATCGAGCATGAAGAGGAAGCTAGGGCTGCAGCTGATCTGACTTCCGCTTCATGTTCAATTCGACAGGAGGCGGGGACAGTGACGCCAGCGCTGATTGGTCGCCGGTGTCACAACAGCCACACGAGAGCCCCGGGGAGAGCGAGTGTCGACACCGCGAGAGGCGAGTATAGGTTTTTAAACTTTTTTATTTTATGGGGGCCAAGCATCGGGATGACAAGGAGGTGTCCAAGTAGTGGGCAAGTTTTTTAAGGCTCTGTTCACACAGAGTTTCTTTACGACAGTCAAAAACAATGAGTTTTCCAGTGTAAACTGCTTCAGAAAACGCTTGTTTTTAAGAAGTTTTTGTTGTTTCCATTGCTGTTTTTTGTTCAGAGTTTTCCAAGCATTTTCAGAGGGGTTTTTTTTTTTGCATCCTTTTGATTGCACTGTAGCGTTTTACCATCAGGAAACGCTTCAGAAGTGACGCGCACTTTCTTGCCTCTCACCAGGCATTTTTCAACACCTGGAGCGTCTAAAAGATGCTCAAAAGCCTGAACGTAGAAACCGCAGGTCGTTGTTCCATAGATATGAATAGGGAGATTCTTGTAAGAGCTCTTTTCCTGCGGTTTTAGGAGCGGATCCGCTCAAAAAATAACATAAAAAGACGAGGAGTGCACGTACCCTTAAACTTCTTTATGCCCTTGAGGTATCTGTTTTATGTCCCTGTATGAAGCAATAACTACAACAGGAGTGGAACTATTTTCACCACTAGAAATTGAGCAAATATAAAAGTATATAAAAACTATGGACTCGATCATCAAAGTTTTACCCCAGAAATCTTTTTCTTAAGAAAGGAAACGTTCCCTAGAGAGTTGTAGGTTAGACTTTAAAGGTTCTGTCAAAAAGAAGTCGTCGTCCTTCAATTGCTCGGTCCGTCTGTGAGCAGCCATAAAACTTCAAGTACAACAGAAGCAAGTGTTCAGTTCTCCTACAGCTCCCCCACAGGTTGAATGAAGCATTACACCTATCCTCGTAATTCCAGGGCATGCTGGGTCCTCCAGATTGAGAGATGCTCTTTTTAAAGAGCGTGTGTAATTAGAAAACGCCTGATTACGTATATTTTTATTTTCATTTTCCATATCATTTTTTACTTCAATGTAAAAAAAGAAATCAGGAACCTTGCATTTTTCACAATGGCAACTGGGCCCCGTACTAGAATCACACTTCCTGAAGACATTCCAGCATTCTCACCAACAGGATTACAAAGACTGATCATACCACTATAACTCAGGATCCACCATTCACAATAGGTGATGTCACAGCTCACCTCTCCCCTCCCCTCATGTACAGTGACTGAATAACAACTCTATATACATTAAATAACACATTAGGTGACATCACAGCTCACCTCCTCCTCCTCCTCCTCCTCCTCTACAATGACTGATATCTATTGTATATAGAGACGTTAACACAGGATCCACCATTCACAATAGGGGATATCACAGCTCCCCTCCTCCTCCTGTACATTAACCTTGAACAGGGCGTATGCCCAGAAAAGAACTTTGAAACAAATAGGGTCTCGGACAGTGTATTGCTGCTAATGTGCATGTAATGACTGCCCCTTTAAGAAATGAAACATTCTAGAATGTTCTGTAAAAGCAAGTATTCAGGATATTTGGTAACATGATATGAAAAGTTTAGTACCCTGGATTTTTAACAGTTTAGTGACCAGTGCTCTGATACCTCCCTGTCCAGGTGCTGAGCAGATTATCTGGTTTCCAGACGATAGAGAGATGGATTTTTGGCTTTTATGTTGGCCTGAGGTTTCCTAATGGACAGAAGTGTGATACTCTGACACCCGTGCTCTAGTACCTGAGAATAGGATGCACATTGTACTTGTGCTCGGCCGGAGGACTTCGGCGTGGAATTTTCGAGTTCGTCGTCACTCAGTAAAACATTCTTTTGTGCGCGCAGTAAAACCAGCAGTTTATGATGTGGCCGGGACATTGATTTTACTTTTTATTAAAGATTTCGCAATAACCAGTACTATTCGTCTCCCCATATGTGCAATGCATTTAAAAGAAGCAGATCAAAGTAGTCCATATTTAATTTCACGATGCAGAGAGCAGGAATCCTCGCCCTAACGTTACTAGCACCCTATTCATCATGGGCTTGGCAGGTTACCACTTCCAAGATTACCGAATATAATTTAGTCTGATGGTATCAACATCTGTATAATAAATGTAGCGGAGACTCGGCTCACCCTCCCCACGAGGAGGAGGTTTTATTACTATGGATTTTTTTTTTTTTAAGATGGCCCTGCCAAAATTTATCTGGTCCAGGTGTCATCAATTGTGTAATGTGTATTCATGGTATAGCGTGGACCGAAAAGGTGCCCGGACCCAGAGCCTGTTCTGGTTAATGACATTAAAGGGGTACTCCTATCTCCTAACATGAGCAGTGCCGATGGGGTCAAGACCCCACACAATTGCTGAGACGAGTGCACGCTCAGCAGGTATGCACAGGTCCTGTTAGAGTGGAACATGTTCACAATGACCTGCCGACCGTGCACACAGCCGTGTAGGGTCATGACCTCATCGGCTAGGCAATACCCCTTTAAGAGCTCGATAGGTGTGCACCAAGCATGGCCATATTTCTAGGAATTGCTAACTTAGGATAAATAGGTCTACCCCCTTTCTTACAATACAGGTATGTCCTGCACCTTTTAGGCATTTATGACATATGGACAGGACAGCGTTTGGACCAGTTACAACTTGATAGCCAAATGCTTCTTGTTACCGCTGATGTTGAGGCTTTATATACCTCCATCATGCATGTGCATGGTTTGAAGGCTACATCGTGGTTCTTGCGCAATAGTAATTTAGATGTGAATTTGGTCGAGCTGATTTTGACATTGCTTGAATTCATCCTTACACACAATTGCTTTGTGTTTAAGGATGAGATATACCTGCAGGCACAGGGGACAGCAATGGGGGCGGCTTGTGCCCCCTCATATGCTAATTTGTTCCTTGGGGCCTGGGAGAGGGAGATCTTTCAGTGTTCTCCTTTACCTGGTAGCGAAAAGATCCTTGGTTGGGCCAGATACATTGATGATATCCTGTTTGTATGGGATGGGAGCATCAGTGATCTGGAGGATTTGATGTACCAATTGAATGACAATGATCTCAATATCCGGTTGACCTATGCTTATGGGCGTAGAGTAAATTTTCTTGATATTGATATCATGGTCTCTGGTGATGGCACGGTTCAAACAGACATTTTTCGTAAGCCCACAGCTACCAATTCGATACTCAGAGCAGATTCTTCTCATCTTCCCTCTACCATTCGGGGTATACCGATTGGGCAATATCTGAGGGCAAGAAGAGTCTGTTCATCTGATGAATTGTTTGAACAGCAAGCCTCTGAACTTTACACCAGATTCAGAGAGCGTGGATATGTGCATAGACAGATCCGACGTGGCTACCAACGCGCCAAGGAAAGTAGCAGAAACCAGCTTTTATATTCTGCTCAAACCTCTAAGAAAGCTAAAGACAGTTCAAATATGGTCAGGTTAATCACCCCTTACAATTGTCAATGGCATCAATTCACTGACATTATTCAAAAACATTGGCATGTCCTACAAACGGATCCAATTCTGAACAAAATAATATCTGACAAACCATGCATCACTGCTAAAAGGTCCAAAAACTTGAAGGACTATTTAGTTCGCAGTGAATATAAACCGGCAACATCAAAACCATTTTTGTTCAGTGATCGGATTCAGGGCTTCTGCCCCTGTGGGCATTGCAAGGCCTGCCTAAATACCATAAGGAGCAAGGAGTTCTTTGATTCAAATAAAGAGCGGAAATTTATCATCAGGCAATTCCTTACGTGCTCCTCAAAGGGTGTTGTATATGTGGCTGAATGTGGATGCCATAAAATCTATGTCGGCATGACCACTAGGGAATTTAGGATTCGCATACGTGAACATGTACGCGACATTGAAAAGGCCAAAGATTCTGATACAAATGAGCATTTAAAAACCCTTCCCCGACACTTTAAGCACTTTCATAATTCAGATCCCTCCTCATTACGGGTGAAAGCCAACGACCAGGTATCTTTGGGGAGTAGGGGAGGTGATTTGTTTAAATTATTGTCACGTATTGAAAGTCGGTGGATTTACCGACTAAACTCCATTGTACCTTATGGTCTTAATGAGAACTTTGGATTCGGTTCTTTTTTGTAATGCGTTCTTGTATATCCATATATTGTATTCTAGTGCATTTTAAGGTGGTCTTTGTTTTTATATTTGTTTTTAACTGCTATTGTTTTTATATTTAGTGATTTAATGTTTCACCTACCGGGTATGGTGAGCGTTGCTGCTGTTCAGCTTCTTGAGATCCTATCGTCCCATGATGACGGCGAAGTGGCGACACTTGGATGCATGTCCTCAACTGCGGCTTTTTTCTGGATGTGGAATAATAATTATTCTAGTTATATTAGTGGTCTCAGATGTATTTTTATGATGTCTGTATTTCATATTTTTTTTTTTTTTTTTTTTTTTCTTAATTATCACCTTACACCACGGCGCTTATGGTAGCACAAATTAGAAGTATTTCACTACAATACACAATCATTAACACTATATTGTTTGATGATGTTTATGTCAATTCTTTGACATGCTCACATCCAATCTTAGTAGGTAATTTACCTTTTGTGGTAATCTATTATGAATTAGTAATTTATTTACACACCCATTCACCTCACCTTCCCCCCGTTTTTATTATTTTCACTATTTCTGCACATTCGTTTGAATTTATTATGTGATTAATTTTACTTTTATACACATGAATTTATTTGGTAACTTATTATGTGATTAATTCTATATATGTTTTTTATACATACGAATCCATTTTAAATATATTTTGTTATGCAGGTATCATGAGAATATATATATAGTGTAGGATATTTTGACTGTTATATGTCTTCACTATTATTTATATTTAGTATTATTTTGTATACATATTTTCATTTCTGTATTGTTTGGTTTATTGGTCATTTATTCTTTATACTATATTCAACAATGACATTCCCACAATATCTGTTGATAAGAGCTGTCAGACAAAGACCCGTTGTTCGGGTATAGAATAATGTTAGACTCACAGTTCGAACTGATATTCTATTAGTCACTCCAGCACCGCAGTTTGGTCGCGCATGCGCGATTGACTGTGCTTCCGCCCCTTCCTAACGTGGCACATGTGACCCCTGGCACGCAGGTTGCATCGCAACCTGGAGCTTGCGTGTCACTTGCCGCGAACGGAAGTGAGGCTCTCAGGAAGTGGTCATCACGCATGCGCGCCGCATCCTCCTGCAAGCCTGGAATCGCAGCTGTATAGCGGCACGGATTAGTAACATCCCTATATATAACACTCAATACACACCACCCATTAAGCTCCTTGACAAAGGAAACGAAACGCGCGTCGGAGCGTTTTAGGGTGCCCCCATGCGTTTATCTTACAGCTCTATTTCAGGTAAAGTGATTGTCATTTCTATTGTAATGTGAGTCACAGTGGGTTCTCATTGAACATTGCTCTGTCTAACTTTAATCCAATGAGATACATGCAATTGATATAGGCTATGTCTATGGTATGATGAACTAATAGCTTTATTTTAGGTATAGTTATTGTCATTTTTTGAATGTGAGTCACAGTGGGTTCCCATTGAGTATTGCTTGGTCTAACTTTATTTAATGGGATACACATATTTGATATAGGCTATGTCTATGGGATGATGAACCTATCTGTTTCTTTGCATGTTGTGCTCTTACCTGTATGTTTATATATTATTTAATATTATATTACGCTTGGAGTTGCTCCCTAATTTTCTGAAGTAGGGTTTTTTTTTTTTTCTTATTTTGTTTTAATTTTTCTATGAATAAAAATTTATATTTTATCCTTAATACTTTGTTTTTGTGTGTGGATGGATTATCCTCTATACAAAATTTTGGGCATATGGACAGGACAGGCAGTTAAAGGAACCTGACAGTTGATACAGATGTGGCCCATGGATTGGGCCGCATGTATCGGACAGTGCATGCACGATCCCAGCCCTATACGCTGCAGCTTTTCAGAGAAAAACATACCTTAAAAGCTGCCAGAGACTGATCTTCTCAAGACAAGCTGGACAAGCGCATCCCCAGCGGCTTCTCCCAACCCGCTGCCCTGGAGTGATGGGTCTCTGCCCACATGCGCGTACATGCAGAGACCTGTCAGCCTAGGGCCGTGGGTGGTGAGAAGCTGCCGGGGACCCGCCTGTCCGGCTAATCTCCATCACAGCTTGGTTACTGGTGGTCTTTAACCCCTTTACAACCCAAGGTTGTTTGCACATTAATGACCAGGCCAATTTTTACAATTCTGACCACTGTCACTTTATGCGGTAATTACTCTGGAACGCTTCAACGGATCCCCCTGATTCTGAGACTGTTTTTTGTGACATTGTACTTCATGATTGTGGTAAAATTTCTTCGATATCATTTGCTTTTATTTGTGAAAAAAATGGAAATTTGGCAAAAATGTTGAACATTTTGCAATTTTCAAACTTTGAATTTTTATGCCCTTTAAATCAGAGAGATATATCACACAAAATAGTTAATAAATAACATTTCCCACATGTCCACTTTACATCAGCACAATTTTGGAACCAAATATATATATATTTTTATTAGGGAGCTATAAGGGTTAAAAGTTGACCAGCGATTTCTCATTTTTCAACAAAATTTACAAAACCATTTTTTTAGGGACCACATCACATTTGAAGTCACTTTGAGGGGTCTTTATGACAGAAAATACCCAAAAGTGACACCATTCTAAAAACTGCACCCCTCAAGGTGCTCAAAACCACATTCAAGAACTTTATTAACCCTTCAGCTGCTTCACAGGAATTTTTGGAATGTGGAAGAAAAAAAATTAACATTTAACTTTTTTCACAAAAATGTTACTTTAGACCCATTTTTTTTTTTTTCCGCAGGGGTAACAGGAAAAAAATGGACCCCAAAATTTGTTGTGCAATTTCCCCTGAGCACGCAGATACCCCATATGTGAGGGAAAAAAAACACTGTTTGGGCGCACGGCAGGGTTCGGAAGGGAAGGAGCGCCATTAGACTTTTTGAATGTAAAACTTGTTTGAATAATTAGCGGACGCCATGTTGCGTTTGGGGAGCCCCTGATGTGCCTAAACAGTGGAAACCCCCCACAAGTGACACCATTTTGGAAACTGACCCCTCAGGGAACTTGTCTAGATGTGTGGTGAGCACCCTGAACCCCCAAGTGCTTTACACAAGTTTATAACATGGAACCGTTAAAATCAAAAAAATTAACTTTTTCCACAAAAATGATGTTTTAGCCCCAATTTTTTTATTTTCACAAGAGTAAGAGGAGAAAATGGACCCCAAAAACTTGTGCAATTTCTCCTGAGTACACCAATGCCCCATATGTGGGGAAAATAGTGTTTGGGCGCATGGCAGAGTTCAGAAGGGGAGGAGCACTGTGTGATTTTTTTGAATGCAAAATTGGCTGGAATTGAGAGCGGACGCCATGTTGCATTTGTAGAGCCCCTGATGTGCCTAAATAGTGGAAACCCCCCACAAGTGACCCCATTTTGAAAACTACACCCCTCAAGGATTTTATCAAGGGGTATAGTGAACATTTTGAACCCAGAGGTACGACACAAAATTTGATATTAGGTCATCATATTGAATAAGTTGCCATTAGTTTTGAGCGCAAGTGCTCGCTACTTGAGTTTGCATCAAGTACTCAGGTATGCACCATGTATCGCACGTGCATGAGTGACATTGAGTCCCCGCCCGCATGTTTCATGGTTATTAGACACCCAAAAAAAACACATGAAGGGATCGCTCGTGCATGGCAGGCAATCCCCGTAAGTTTTTTTTGGGCTGCGAAGCATATGGGGCGGAGACTCGAGCATGTCACTCAAATACCCACGATACTCAGTGCATACCCGAGCACCCGATGCAAACTCAAGTAGCGAGCACTTGCACTCAACACTAGTCGCCATATCATGATCTAATTTCTTTTTTTACTTTTGAAAAAAATCCCAGCCCTAACGTTTATTTTTTACGCCGTTCATCGTGCAGTATAAGTGATTAGACAACTTTATTCTTCAGGTCGGTGCGATTATAGAGATACCAGAATCATATTGGGTTTTTGTGATTGACAGCTGTCACACACAGACACATTTCGTAAAATCTAGTTTTTGCATCACCATATTTTGAGAGCTATAATTTTTCCAGATTTTGGCAGACAGAGTCATGTCATGGCTTGTTTTTTGCGGGATGAGTTGACGTTATTGGTGCCATTTTCAGGCATGTGACATTTTTTGATCGACATGTGACATTTTTTGATCGCTTTCTATTCCGATTTTTGGGAGGCAGAATAAACAAAAACCAACAATTCCGGAATTGCTTTTTTAAAAAAAAAAAAAATATTATCAATTTTACCACACGCGGAACAGCATAAGACAGCTTTATTCTTCGGGCCAGTACGTTTACAGCGGTACCACATTTATATAGTTTTTTATGTTTTGGCGATTTTACACAATAAAAGCTATTTTATAGAAAAAAATATTTTTTTTGCACCGCTTTATTCTGAGAGCTATCACTTTTTATTTTTCGGCTGATGGAGCTGTATAGCGGCTTGTTTTCTGCGGGACAAGATGACGTTTTCAGCGGTACCATTATTTATATTCATCTTTTTGATCGCGTGTTATTCCATTTTTTGTTTGGCAGTATGATGATGAAGCATTGATTTTCGCTTCGTTTATTTTTTTTTACAGTGTTCACTAAAGGGGTTAACTAGTGGGACAGTTTTATAGGTCAGGTCGTTCCGGACGCGGCGATACCAAATGTGTACTTTTATTTAATTTTTTTTTTTATAATATTTATTGATGGGTACATATCTATTTTTGGTGGATTATTTTTTTAAATATTTTTTTCCATTAACAATTTTTTTGCTTTGTCCCACTATGGGACTCACTTTTTTTTATTCTGATCGCCTGTATAGCACAGGGATGGAGCACTAGCCCCGATGACTACATCGGGGAAGCCGCGGCAGACAGCGTTGGACGCCGGCAGGAGAGGCGAGTATCGCGATCACCTCCCCTTGCCCCTGCAATGCTGCGATCGACTTTCGAAGGTTAATGTGCCGGGAGCGGTGCGGGACTGCTACCAGCACATATTACCGGGTGTCAGCTGTGACAATCAGCTGACACTCGGCAGCAATCGCGCCTGCAAGCCTGTGTGCGGGCGAAATCAACAGCGTACTAATACGTACCTGGCTCTTAAAGCCCAGGGCGCAGATATGTATTAGTACGCCTTGGGCTTTTAAGGGGTTAAAAAGCTCAATCCAATCAATCAACTATAGGATCATAAAGATGAAATGTTTTATAGGAGACTTACAAATGCTTCTCACTCAATTAGATCATCAAAAAGTTAATTTATTTCAGTTCTTCAAAACAAAAAGTAAAACTCATATCGAGTCATTACAAACAGAGTGATCTATTTCAAGTGTTTATTTCTGTTAATGTTTATGATTATGGCTTACAGCCAATGAAAACACAAAAGTCATTATCTTAGTAAATTAGAATTAACAAAAAACACCTGCAAAGGCTTCAGATGCATTTAAAAAGGTCTTAGTCTGTTTCAGTAGACTCCACAATCATGGGGAAGACTGCTGACTTGACAGATGTCCAGAAGGCAGTTATTGACACACTCCACAAGGAGGGTAAGCCACAAAAGGTCATTGCTAAATAAGCTGCCTGTTCACAGAGTGCTGTATCCAAGCATATTAATGGAAAGCTGAGTGGGAGGAAAAGGTGTGGTAGAAAAAGGTGCACAAGCAACCGGGATAACCGCAGCCTTGAAAGGATTGTTAAGAAAAGGCAATTCAAAAATTTTGGGGAGATTCACAAGGAGTGGACTGCTGCTGGAGTCATTGCTTCAAGAGCCACCACACACAGACGTATCCAGGACATGGGCTACAAGTGTCACATTCCTTGTGTCAAGCCACTTATGACCAATAGACGCCAGAAGCGTCTTACCTGGGCCAAGGAGAAAAAGAACTGGACTGTTGCTCAGTGGTCCAATGTGTTGTTTTCAGATGAAAGTAAATTTTGCATTTCATTTGGAAATCAAGGTCCCAGAGTCTGGAGGAAGAGTGGAGAGGCCACAATCCAAGCTGCTGGAGGTCTAGTGTGAAGTTTCCACAATCAGTGATGGTTTGGGGGGCCATGTCATCTGCTGGTGTAGGTCCACTGTGTTTTATCAAGACCAAAGTCAGCGCCGCCGTCTACCAGGACATTTGAGAGCACTTCATGCTTCCCTCTGCCGACAAGCTTTTTGGAGATGGAAATGTCATTCTCCAGCAGGACTTGGCCCCTGTCCACACTGCCGAAAGTACCAATACCTGGTTTACAATCAACAGTATCACTGTGCTTGATTGACAGCAAACTCGCCTGACCTTAACCCCATAGAGAATCTATTATAGAGAATCTATGGGGTATTGTCAAGAGGAAGATGAGAGACCCCAGACCCAACAATGCAGACGAGCTGAAGGCTGCTATCAAAGCAACCTGGGCTTCCATAACACCTCAGGAGAGCCACAGGCTGATCGCCTCCATGCCACGTTGCCACATTGATGCAGTAATTGATGCAGTAATTGATGCAGTAATTGATGCAACAGGAGCCGCGACCAAGTATTGAGGGCATTTACTGAACATACATTTCGAATTTTAAAAACATTTTTCAAGCTGTTGTTATAAAGTATTCTAATTTACTGAGATAATGCCTTTTGTGTTTTCATTGGCTGTAAGCCATAATCATCAACATTAACAGAAATAAACACTTGAAATAGATCACTCTGTGTGTAATGACTCTAGATAATATACGAGTTTCACTTTTTGTATTGAAGAACTGAAATAAATTAACTGATGATATTCTAATTTCACACTTATATATGGAGAGTCTAAAACACACTGAAGTCAGAGCAGCGGCACTCACCACCGTCCATTTTAGTAAAAGGCACTTTATTTCGGTCACACGATTGCAGACAGAAATATTAGTGAATTGCGCAACAGCTGTTTCAAGTGGGTACATGTTTCTTCTGGCTAACACCAAAAGTTGTTTTAAAAAGAAGTAGGTGGGAAGGGGCATTGAACGTCTCGGTCACGGCAAGGGTGCACTAAGTGACAGTGCTTGGTTTGAACAGTCATTTTGTGCTGACAGACTGCTTTCAAGAAAACAAAGCATAAAACCTGGTGACAGATTCCCTTTAGCATTACACTTACACAAATAATTTGACGCTTGGTATTGGAAAAAGACACTAAGGTTGTAAATTCACCTTAAGAGCACGAGACTTTAGCTCTGTTAAAGACATTACCCCCTTCCAGAGATCCGGTAATACGGCCTTCCCCAGAGATGGGCACGGCCATGGGTTCTCTATTGCTGACTCAGCGGGAGCCACAATCGCTGTGCTCTCCTATACTATGCTCCTTGGCGCGTTAGTCTCATTTCAATATTGGTTTCTTATTAATGGAGTTTACTTTTACTTAATAAAATCCTCTAAATGTTACTTGAATCATTTTTTTTGATCCTAATGCAGGGCTCCCAGGGCCAACCAAAATACATCTCCAGACAGAAGCTAGAAGTTCATGAAAAGCCTGGAAAACCCGCTGCCAAAGAATGTAAGTCGTATAAAAGGGCATCATATTGCGCAGTATTCACGGAAAATATAATTACCTATTACTTTTTTTTTTTATATATATATATATTATAATACAGATTCAGAAAAAAAATATTGATGGAAGAATTATTTAATGTTCTGCCCCCAAAAAAAAAAAAAAAAATAAAATAAAATTCTGCTGCTTGTCTACATGGACAGTTCTAGGGACATTTCCTTCACATGCAACTAATTTTCTGTGTTTTTGGATTATAATGTAATGAAGTATAAATTATAACTCCATGCATTCATCTTGACGATTACCTATTCAAGTGAATGCACCAAAACGAGAACTGCCACTACTAAGTGTACGGCGCTCCGGGCTGTGGTGATAGGGTCGGCTCAGCGGCCCCCGAACAGTTGTCTAGTAAAGATGCCAAGAGTCATACCTTAGGATAGGCTACAGATATCTAATAGCAAAGTCTAGACCATCAATATTGAAAGCTGTTAAATGTAGTTTTTTTTTTATTTTTTTCAATTGCTGCAGTGCATAGAAAATGAAAAAAAAAAAAAATCCAATTTCTTATCTACAGCTCCAATGCAGAATCATGTGTTTCTATGGTGACAGACTACAAACAAACCTTCTGTAGTCACTTCCAATCTTACTTACCTAAACAAACACTTACAATTATAAAAAAAAAAAAAAAGTCTGCTTCCAAGAAGAAAGGAAAAACTTCAAGCCCCTGACTGGAAGTACAACCCACCCTATAAATGAAAGACAAAGGTGAGCGCTTCATCTATCCTCAACTGCAGGGAGTCCTTGTTCGTTGGCTGTTCCACACGAGAGTCAGCCATATATTTTTTCAGAAAGAATTGGGCATGTGTTGTGTTTTCTCCCAGAAAATACATTAAAATAGATGTCAATACAGCACTATAATACACAAACTGTTTTGAAGATGCACAGGATACGAAACTTGTGTGCTCCACAAACGGCGCCATAACTGTCTACAGGTTACATGTGGTATTGCAGCTTAGCCCCATACCTACTCCAGTGGGGCTTTGTCTGGTGTTGCAGCTGAACTCATGGACAGACATATCTACAGTGGGTACGGAAAGTATTCAGACCCCTTTACATTTTTCACTCTTTCATTGCAGCCATTTGGTAAATTCTAAAAAGTAATTTTTTTTTCTCATTAAAGTACACTCTGCACCCCATCTTGACTGAAAAAAAAAACAGAAATGTAGAAATTTTTGCAAATTTATTAAAAAAGAAAAACTGAAATATCACTGAAAATAGCTGTTCACCATCCAACCTGACGGAACTGGAGAGGATCAGCAAGGAAGAATGGCAGAGGACCCCCAAATCCAGGTGTCAAAAACTTGTTGCATCATTCCCAAGAAGGCTCATGGCTGTACTAGCTCAAAAGGTGCTTCTACTCAATACTGAGGAAAGGGTCTGAATACTTATGACCATGTGATATTTCAGATTTTATTTTTTAAGAAATTTGCAAAAATTTCTACATTTCTGTTTTTTTTTCAGTCAAGATGGGGTGCAGAGTGTACTTTAATGAGAAAAAAAAATTAACTTTTTAGAATTTACTAAATGGCTGGTCTGAATACTTTCCGTACTCACAGTATAAGAAAGTAGCCATAAACCTTGGCAACTTTTTTTTTTTTTTTAACAAAGGTTGCTCCCTTTCAGAAAAATCTTCACACCCTCCACATGCTGCAGATTATGAAAAAAAAAACCCCAAGCAAACTGCCCTTTACTCACCCTCCCCAGGTCCAGTGCCGAGTCTCTGGTGCTGCTCCCTGTGTCCTGTATTGGCAGTGGTGCAGACGCAAGTGTAGCTGGACCGCCCCCTTTCTAGCCACTGAGCTCACAGATTGCTGGTTGTTCTGTGGCTAGCACCACTGTCTATACCGGACGCTGGGACTAGGGCTGGACCTGGGGAGGGTACATAAAAAAAAATAAATAAAAAAAATCCGTGTGTTATCACAAACTACAACCGGGAATTAGGATTTTCTGAATTTTAGACCCAAATAAAAGGACAGATGTGGGATAACCTTTTCGGGTATCCTCTGGCCTCTCTCGATGGTATGTTCACAGCTTTGTACTCAACTTGTGGCCTGAAACAACCACCGGGATCAGTGCAGATAATGTATAGAAGAGAACATTAGATACATGGACGGTGACACGTCGTCTACGAACCCTGTATCTCCATCTCCTGGCCGGTGTCAGGATTATATTAGCGCTCGGTGATGGAGCATTGCACACTTAGACATCTTAAAAGTGGAACCCAGATTCCAATTTGCAGGTCTCGCAGAAGTCCCCCTGGGATGCTACATGTGAACATGATCAGATTCAGAGACTTCAAATAGCTCCTTGTTAAAGTCTTTCATCAATGGTGAGAGTCCTTACAAAGGTGATGATGAAAGGGATCTTCAAAGGCAGTAACCTAGCAACCGCACCCCGACCTGCCGCCTGTCCATCCTCTTCATCACGTAGAACTCTCCAAAGTCGCCTTCGCTCAGTGGATCAGGAAGTTTGTAATCCTTCAATCAGTTGTTCCAACACCGCTTGTTTTCTGCCTCAGTCTTCCCCAGACCTCCCAACAACATCCTCCCATAGGTCTCCATCTAACACTTTTCTCACAGCCTCCTCCTGTTCTTACATTTCACGGCCAGTGCAGATCAATACATTTCAATGGATATCATAGATTTCAATTACTAATGGCACTATAACCATAAAAAAAAACAAAAAGGAATATATATTTTTAGGGCCAGTTTTAAAATATCTGTAATATAAAGAGAAACATGAAATTGCAATTTTACTTAAAAAAAAAAAAGAAAAACGAAAAACAAACTGGAAAACTAAGATACACTTTTATATGGTATCAAAACAGAATCGGTATCTGCTCTTACGATCACCCACCTGATCAGTCATCGGGCAGATGGCAATATGCGCTCTGGGGAAGGGGGGGGGGTACATAGTAAATTGAACCATATAACCCCCAGAGAGCTTCAAGCTGGGGTCTTATCTATAGAACAGGGCCCATGCACAGAAGGCACTGCTAATGTTTCACACCCAGTGATGAGGCAGGTGATGGTAAGTGGGTATCACTTGAAGGCCATGTTCACACATTCAGTATTTGGTCAGTATTTTATACATCAGTATTTGTAAGCCAAAATCAGGAGTGGAACAATCAGAAGAAATGTATAATAGAAACACGTCACCACTTTTGCATTTTTCACCCACTCCTGGTTTTGGCTTACAAATACTGATGTAAAATACTGAACAAGTGAACGTGGCCTAAAGAGGATTTGTTGCCAAATTTTTCATGTTCAACTGGACACACGATGTAATAGTGGCTACAGAGCGTATTAAATTTCACCTCTCCGTTGCAGAGATATTAGCAAAGTATTTGGCACCTAATGAGTCAAGTCCAAGTGGGTGTTATCAGATATTTTTCACTGGGGGCGTTTACTTTTCCCTAAATGAGGGGCCCAATCATAAGTAAACTGTATCATTACATCTCACACAGAGAAACCTGAGCTACTTGGGGCCCTTGTAGATTTTGCTTTGAACCTGCGTTCTTTATCTGTTGTGCTGCTGCCTGCTTCTGATTGGGCAACTCGTACAGGGAGAAGTAGTACACGCCTCCAGTGAAGAATATCTGATAACTTTTTGTTCAGTCCAAGTATGTGTTATCAGATATTCTTCACTGGAGGCGTGTACTACTTCTCCCTGTACGAGTTGCCCAATCAGAAGCGGGCAGCAGCACAACAGATAAAGAACACAGGTTCAAAGCAAAAATCTACAAGGGGCCCTTAACGGTCATGTCTTTAAATATTAGTCTTACCATATGGGCCAGATATCATTTGCCTTCACCCATGCCAGGCTCCAGGAGCATCTGAAACCCCTGCAGCTACTATAGCTATGCCGACAAAAAAAAAAAAAAAAAGTTACTTTCCCTGTGGATATTTAGGTACTGCGGGTCTTGTTCAGGAAAGGTTTCAATGGTGAGAATAGGGGGAACTCTTCACTTGTCTCTCACAAATCACTGGATGGAAAGACTAGTGAGATGAGCACAAGTGCATGTTATTCGAGTTTGCTCGGGTATGCACAGAGTATTGCAGGTGCTCAAGTGACATGTTCGAGTCCCCGCGGCCGCATGTTTCGCTGCAGTTAGACAGCCACAAAACATGCAGGCATTGCCTGACCAACACGGGCAATCATGCGGCCGCGGGGACTCGAACATGTCACTTGAGCACCCGCAATACTCGGTGCATACCCGAGCACCCTCCTATATTATAACCGAAGTGCACCATCAGGTTGTCTCACAAATACTGGCCAACACACGGTCCCGGAGTGTTGTCCACAAACACGTGTGCTCCATCCTCCACTATTATCTCACAAGCCTGACAATATTTTGCACCTTCACATTCCATGGATCACAATCTGCAAATGACGTGGATTTTCCGCCCCTCCGTGTAATTGTTATGCCCAGCCATGTCTGTCCTCCAGAACATCGGTGCACACAAAGGACTTTCTGCAGCTGCATCTTTGAGGTTATTCCATATCACACGTTTAACAAGCTTATTTTTGTTACACAGTGATTGTTTTTTTTGCTGTGTTAACCATTTATTTGCTAGTACACCATTGACATAGAACAGGAATTACTAATTAATTAATTGTAAGTGGACTTGGTGCTATTCATTTTGACGGCTGACATCACCTGACTACATCTCGGAGACATCATCCGTGCACTTGTAGCCTGCAGCGTCTCTAGTTTCTCAGTTTGCCTGGAAGCTATCGGCTATAATGGTTACAAACATGGCAAGGAATGAGGATTTTTTTTTTCACTGGGTTTGGACGTGTAACCAACTGCAAATTGGATATACAGACACAAATGGCTGGAGCATAAACTGCATCTCTCCAGCACAAGATCATCAACTGTGACACCAGAATGACATTCAGTCTCTGCGAGCCCTCACTGCTACAAGAACGAGGCCCAGTCTCAGATTTATTTTTACTCATTTAATTCTGATCTTTATTACACTCTATGCTGTGGTTTGTAACTTTACATGTGCCACATGCATTAGCAGATACCATTAATAGGAATTTTGGCCAGCAACTGTGTTCTGTGCAGCAAAATAAGGGACAATTTCTACATTCACTGCAGCTATCAGGAAACGCTGCCGAGTGAATACGGCAAACATGTACACAGATCCAAATGGATGCGTTGGCACGTGCAGAGTTGACCTGCGTGTGGCATGTACAACTGTATGGCATGTAGAGGAATACTTTGAAGGTGTACAGCATGAGTATTTCCATACTTTAGGAGTAAGTACACTTAGTGTTTATAAGCCAACATTACAAAAGATGAGAAAGTTTGTAATATAAGACAAATGCTGTTTCCTTATCAGTCCCTTCTCTCCCTGCACTCATAAATTGCTCGAATCTGTCTACGCTTCTGTTTTAAGTGAACAATCAAATTACGCCTGATGCTTATAGAAGTCTATGGAGAGTTGGGAAGCTGGAGAAAGAAAAGGCAGTGCACAGAGAGAACTTGTTGAGGCTTCTAATGACTGGAGCCGGCAGAGGGGGAAAACTACTAATAAATGCAGGATACCATATATTGGCCAGAAATAGTGTTATATGTCACCAGCTTTTTCTGATGAATCACCCTGAAAGAGCAGTTTCCACCCCTCACCCCACAGCAAGTAAATGGCAATCCTTACTGGTGCTAGATATCCTGACCACACTCCCAACTTATTGGAAAAGGAAGACTTGATGCTTGTTTATGCCCCTGGCCATATCCTTTTCATGATCCTTGTGTTAATTGACTGCACTCTTGTGTAGGGCAGAGCTTATAAGAGCATCATATGCTTTATAAATGTATTCCCTGGTGAGCCATGTAATTTAATGGGATGGAACTAGAGGTGAGTGAAGAGACCATGTCCATGGTCCAGCGACCACATCAGTAGTCCGTGACCTCTGGAACATCCTACAAATCTGCAACATCCCCAGCACCTATTCTGATTAGTAGGCCCCGCTATGTCATGCATGCATTGCAGCATAATGTAATGAGGTTACAGGGCTACTGATCAGAAGAGGAGCCGGGATGCCGCAGGTAGGATTCGGGTTTACAGTGCTTTGGTCCAGCAGCTACAGTCCACTGATGTGCAGAACCCTGGTCCAGCAGTCACATCTACAGTGGCAACTAGAACTGATCAAAGAACAACCCAGTCTGAAAATTCAGTCCCCCGTCTCCACATCAGCTGCTCAATATGATCCCACATTGGGAAACTCCTCTATGATCAACATGTGCACTAAATCCTGCAGGGAATGTCACAGACACCGTGCATTACATTTTTTTTCTAACACAAATGTCTTTTTGCGGTAATGTTGCAGCTCAATGAGGTGCAGAATTTTTAGAGGGAGCCAGTCATCAGATTTATAATGCAATATTTCAGAGTAAACGTACCTTGAAATGGCAGTGGGGTCTATGTGTCTCAGCTGTTTCGAGGTAGGTCCAGGGCAGCTTCTCTCCGCCTCGGTCCAGTTGACTGGCAGGTCTCACCCTGTACACACACATTGGGAGAGACCTGTCAGTCAAAGGGATCGGGGCGGGAAGAAGCCAGCCAGGGACCTGCATTGGACTAGTTATCCAAGCTGCAGCATTTTAGAATAAGGGCTCATACAGACAAATGTTATCCGGACGTTTGCTGTCCTTATTAATAGTGCACGAACAGCACACTGACCAATGTCACCCAATAAGGTTGTTCCGATGATTTTTATGGATAAATTGCCATTATTAACCCAGGAAATTTGTATTTGATAATGTTCATTTTAAAATGTTGACGTATAAATGTAAAATGCAGACACACATGAAAATAGGACAATTTTTCATACGCTTGTCTGACCCCCATCTGACATATACCTGGTTACAATCGTGCTGCCTGTGGTTTGGGCAGCATAAGTCTGATGAAGGGTTCCCTTTTAACATTCGTTGGGTGCAAACAGACAAAGAAACAAAACATTTTGTAACTTGCAAAAGAATAAAACAGTAAAACGTTTATGATATAAAAATATGTTTTACTCATCTGCAGATAAAGACGGCATTTATTTTAAAATCCATATATTTAGTCTAAGGCACGTGAATGTGAAAGAGAATACTGAGATCCAAGTTACAGCTTGTACATCCGTCCCTCTCCATGCCTCCTCCGTCGTCCTGACTCAGCTTTTTGCCTGTTTCTTCTTTTGTACCAGTTCTACCAGCATCTTATACCGATATATACAGTCCTCCTGCAGGGAAAGAAGACATATCCATTACTGTCTGGAGTAACCACCAGCAAAGTGATCTGTTCCGCTATCAGAAGCTAAAGAAACAGGAGCAGCAACGTTTGAGGTTCTAGGTGGAGACATCACCAGCACAGTTGGTATCTGCAGATCCTAGACACTAAATCTAGAGTTACGTTTTAGGACTGAGCTTTGGATACAGAACATTTTTCTACAGGAGTTTATCAAGATTTACAGTATCCCAGACTCCTCAGCACTGACAAAGGCAGATTGTAGGACTCAAAGGGAAAGAATACAGGAAAATGATACGACTTTTAGAAGTGTGATTGCACTAAAAGGGTCAGAGGAGTGAGGGCATCTACCTACTGTTGGGTGACTCAACCTCTGACAAAGTGCAGAAGAGAGAAAATACACCAACTATACCAGATATTGTATGTATTACAATCACATTTTTCATCTATATATTTCTTGCTAAAGACCATGAAAAGATCCCATGAAATCGGTCCCAAGGATGAACAGTCTGGAAAAAAACTAAAATTGTTCAAAATGACTTTTCCGTAGATCTCTAATGTCAGGAAGAACAAGATCACCATCCACCACGCTGAAAATCTGGAGCATATTAGGAAGTCACATCTAATAGACCAGCTTTTTAATGTTTATAAGTTAAGAAACCTGCACTCATAATACATCGAAGTCTCCCGAGGCAGGGTTAATACGAGTGTAGTATTTTATGGGTTGTAATCGGACCACAACGCCCGCCTGGACTGGCAGTGAATCTTCTGCACCAGAACACACATCCTCATAAGTGTTTATGAAAACTAAATTTGGGTTGGGAGACCAGCGACCAGACCGGGCACTGTGGTCCGTATACGGCTGGTGAAAACATGCTCGTGTGATCTCGGCCTAAAAGCTATGATCATACAATGTAAAACCCCTATTAATAATGCAGCCAAGACCATAGTATTACGCACTAGACCCATGGCACGTACCCCTTAGATACCGTCACTGGTTGAGAACCAAGCGTCTAGTGTACAACTCCTGGTTTCTTAATTCATAAGGAATTACAGATTCAGAATAATTTTAAAGGTTATTCCAACCACCGATATCTAAGGAGTATTCATAATCTACATAATTAATGGAGCTCCCAGATACTAGAACGGCTGTAGACTTTAGAGGGGTTTCCCATCACAGATAATAATTGCCTTAATCCGATAGTCAAGAGTTTGGCTCCTGAGATACTCGTCATTCGGTTGATTTTGCTGGGATACGACGCGGTGTGCTCACTGCCCTTGCAGCAGCTACAACAATGGAAAGGCCAAAGAAAGTCAGAGAGTGTTCCTCCCGGGAGGCTCCCCTCCCAGTCTTAATGAGGCATATGGACACGGGACGTCTTCAACATGGACATATAGGCAAAGAGCGGTCCACGTTTCATCATTTTTTATTTCCTAGGTAATGATATGGTCAAGGATGCTCCATCCAGGTTCATCGCAGCCCAGAATGAACATCAAAGAGGTCTGTAATTTGGATACTTGTGTCTTTCTTGACAATGGGGCAGATGTTGGATCCTGTGCTCGATAAGAGCACGTAACTTCCATTGTGGCGCGGGGGAACGTGCTGGTAACCATGGCCACGGTGATTATAGGGAACAGGGGAAGGAGAAGAAAGCAGGAAGAGTAATGAGAAACTCTCAAAACTGCTTACAAAGAGCAAATATGGACGCCTGTCAAGTAGGGCCAAGCACTCGAGGAGTGGACTCTATAAGCCAGAATCAAAGGTAGAGAGAACACATGGCGCCCTACATTCTACGGGAGATCAAAGCCTCCGCCGTGTGCTCTAATGGCTTTCATGGTGGCCTCCAGTTGGTCACTGAAACCTTTGTCTTTGATATTGTTGAGACCTATGAGTAATATCAGCCCGGAGATGCTCCTTTAGGAGGAATGTGACATTGTTAGGTGGAAAATCCAGCAAACATGTCCGTCCATCACTACCTGGAGAACTAATGACCACCTGCATATGGTGACACCGCTCGAGTGTCAGCATCTCCAGTGCAACCATGAACACCACCACTGCCATTTCTCTGCTGGACGAGCCAAGTAATAATATGAAAAACGTTCCCACTAAAAGAAGCGATTTAAAGGCTTTGTTTGATGGCGCCTACATCATCCTCAGGAGATGAGAGGAGCCGATGACATTGTGTCCTCACATACCTGCCGATTGTGCAGACATCGCAGTCTCATGTGCTGGTCATTAGATCCCAGTTGGTATATGTGGACCCGACATCACCTTTCCACAAGGAAGTCCGCGGCGCTGGACAGACCCTTAGGCCATGTTCACTTGCCGCATTTTTTGGCTACGTTTTTTTATGCAAAATAAAAGCAGATTTTTACAGTACCAGCAAAAGCTTGGAGATTTCAGGAATCTCATGAACACGCTTGTTTTATTTTCCTTGACTATATTTGAGAACTGCACTATTTTTTAGAACTGCAGAATGTGAATTCTTTCAGCATTTTTGATGAATAAAACAAATTATTACACATGTACTGTAGACAAAGCACAAATGTTTTTTGCAGCGTTTTTTGGGTGCGGATTACATGACCGCCACACAGTGGAAAAGGTTAAAAAAACAGTTTTTATTGCCAAGAGAGTTTTGGCTGCAGAAAAAAAGTGCAGCAAAAAAACAATGCAGTGTAAACATAGCCTAAAAGAGTAACCAACATTTAATTTTTTTTCCCATAAAATAGTATGAGAGAAAATAAGAAGCTTTGCAATTACTCTTATTAGAGATATCTGCTCCTTTCTCCTCCGGAACTGATCTTTCTTTTTCAAAATTCTCAATTCAGGGATACAATTAAATTTTTTCAGTATTGAGATGGCATATACCAGTTGGTGCTCATTGAGTTCTATGGAGAACTGTGATTGGTGGTTTTTGGGTAAATTCACAAGTGGCAAATTTGTTGCAAAAACTTTGGAAGTGAAAACCAAAATCGGATCCATTCATGTAAATAGGGTTGGAAAGCGCATTAATTTCTGCAAGCTCCAATCACATGAATTGGACGAGCTGCACGATTTTCTGCAACAAATCTACCCTCAAAATACCATATAATACAGGGGCAGGCCGATGTCACCGGAGCTGGAGCCGCAACACCATTTAACCAGAAGAAAGTGATGGATCATCTCATATGTGAACTACCAGCAAAAAGTTATAGCAAACAATGGCTGTTTTGCAACTTTTTTTTTTCTTAATATTTAGGGAATTTCACCCAATTTGTAGTATGGGGCAATGTAACAAGTAGCTACAGGTCTGGTTTACCTTGGATTTCCCCGGGACACACTTGGCTATTTTATCCCATCGTTCCGCCGTGCCCTTTGGATACTGCTGCAGTGCCAGCTCCAGGAGCTTCTGTTGGTTTTGAGTCCATATCTCTTCTAATACTCGACTGCGCTCCCTTTTTCTGCCTTCGTCGTCGCTGTCCCCCATTATGTCGGCCTCCTGCTCCGTATCAAAGTCTCTCTGCCGCCTGCCTCTGACCTTTTCCTCTGCTTCTTCTTTGGCAAAGAGGGCAGGCTCTATTGTTTTCGTACTCTTCCTTTTGCGGGCTCGTGCTGCTGTCACCGGGGCCTCACCCTGACAAGCAGAGACGTCCCGCTCCTCATAATCAGGATCATCTTCCTCCCGCTGAGTGATTAGGCTGTCAGGTAAAGTCACACTCATCTTCGCTGTGCATTTCAGATCAGATAACCGAACGGTGCCTAAAAGAGACGCAAAAAATCTGTATTATCTGCAAAGCAAATGAAAGGTTTTATCACATCACACTACGGAAGGCAACGATATTTCAGATCGCGTAAACAATTTTTGGACTGTTCATAATCATAAAATAAACCTCAGCCAATTTCGTTATACAAAAAATGAACTTAAAGGGAATCTGGCAGCAGCATGATGTAGGAGTAGAGACCCTGATTCCAGTGATGTGTCACTTAGTTCACCGAGTGCAACAGTTGTGATATAATAAATCTCTCTCTCTATAAATAATAATAATAATATATAATCACAGTTTTCTCTGCTGCAGATCTAGCAGAGCTCGGAATGCTGAGCCCTGTGTAACCCCGCCCACATCACTGATTGGCTGCTTTTTGTGTATACTGTCCATAGGCAGAAAGCTGCTCATCAGTGGAGGGGTCAGGGCTGGACCAATAGGCACAAGACACCTAGTCCTGTAGTGATAATCTCCTGCTGATAAAACACTGATTTTATTTAAATAGCAACACACGGCCTAGTAAGTGATACATCGCTGGAATCAGGGTCTCTGCCCATACATCATGCTGCTCTCAGATTACATAGAAAAAACCTGATGACAGATTCCCTTTAAACAATCAACAGCAACAATAGCCTGCCAATAATCTTTGGCCATGGTGGATCAAAAATAAAACTATGTGGCATCATTAGCCACATTGCACAAGCCCAATTTTTTAAAATTTTACTTTTACTCCCTAATTGTCGCTTGTATAATCGGTTACGTGAATGATTGCGGTGATCGCAGACAATTGATCGGCCCGATTCTGACTGATGAAAATCAGAATTTGTGAAGATAGTGGACGTACCATAACATTTTTGTTATCTCATTTCTCAAAACCAGAAGCAGAGAAAGACTCAAGAATTAAGAGCACAGGTTGTTTCAGCCCTTCACGTTAGTCTGCGGTCGGCGAGGTCTACTACCGTTTTGTCACACTTTCTGCAGCCTTGATAATCCAGAATATTTTATACAGAAGGCTTTATACAGTATGATAACTATAATGAACCATTCTGCACTTTAACCTGTTCATTGCCGTTTTTGGTCACTGGATGTTCAGTAAAAGCTTTTTTTGCAAATAAAAGGATAATTAACTTAATTATTGTCACAAAAAGAAAAATACCCGGACGTGGTCATATAAACCAGAATATTGGCTCGCTTGTCAGTCTCTAACTCATCATTTAACCCCCCAGACTCTGGATTTGCTGGAAAGCATTTTAAATGTCCCCATATTTTCCATAGAGAGCCCGATATTTTCTCAGTGCCGCTGATACTCACCTGAAGAATGGGAGACAAAATCCTTTGCCTGTTTTGCTTTTGTTGTTACCTATAAAATAAAAATAAATGAAGTTGATTTTATTACAGTAATGACACATTATGGGATCTTGGGCGGGATGGTGGCTCAGTGGCTAGCACTGTACTATATACAGGGCAGCATGGTGGCTCAGTGGCTAGCACTGTACTATATACAGGGCAGCATGGTGGCTCAGTGGCTAGCACTGTACTATATACAGGGCAGCATGGTGGCTCAGTGCCTAGCACTGTACTACATATAGGGCAGCACTGTGGCTCAGTGGTTAGCACTGTGCTATATACAGGGCAGCATGGTGGCTCAGTGCCTAGCACTGTACTATATTCAGGGCAGCATGGTGGCTCAGTAGCTAGCACTGTACTACATATAAGGCAGCACTGTGGCTCAGTGGTTAGCACTGTACTACATATAGGGCAGCACTGTGGCTCAGTGGTTAGCACTGTACTATATACAGGGCAGCATGGTGGCTCAGTGCCTAGCACTGTACTATATTCAGGGCAGCATGGTGGCTCAGTAGCTAGCACTGTACTACATATAAGGCAGCACTGTGGCTCAGTGGTTAGCACTGTACTATATATAGGGCAGCACGGTGTCTCAGTGGCTAGCACTGTACTATAAATAGGGCAGCACTGTGGCTCAGTGGTTAGCACTGTACTATATATAGGGCAGCACGATGGCTCAGTGGCTAGCACTGTACTACATATAGGGCAGCACTGTGGCTCAGTGGTTAGCACTGTACTATATATAGGGCAGCACGGTGGCTCAGTGGCTAGCACTGTACTATATATAGGGCAGCACGGTGGCTCAGTGGCTAGCACTGTACTATATATAGGGCAGCTTAGTGGTTAGCACTGTACTATATAGGGAAGCACGGTGGCTCAGTGGCTAGCAATGTACTACATATAGGGCAGCACGGTGGCTCAGTGGTTAGCACTGTTCTACATATAGGGCAGCACGGAGGCTCAGTGGTTAGCACTACTATATATAGGGCAGCACGGTGGCTCAGTGGTTAGCACTGTACTATATATAGGGCAGCACAGTGGCTCAGTGGTTAGCACTGTACTACATATAGGGCAGCACGGTGGCTCAGTGGTTAGCACTGTACTATATATAGGGCAGCACAGTGGATCAGTGGTTAGCACTGTACTACATATAGGGCAGCACGGTGGCTCAGTGGTTAGCAGTGATGCTTTGCAGCGCTGGGGTCCTGGGTTTGAATCCCCCCAATGACGACATTTGCAAGGAGTTTGTATGTTCTCCCATGTTTGCGTGGGTTTCCCCCAGGTATTGATAGCCCTAGATTGGGTACATCACAGATTCCTAAAGGCCCCGTCACACTAAGCGATATCGCTAGCGAGATCGCTGCTGTGTCACGGTTTTGGTGACTCACCAGCGACCTCACCAGCGATGTCGCTATGTGTGACACTTTGCAACGATCAGGCCCCTGCTGTGAGGTCGCTGATCGCTGCAAAGTGTCCTGGACCATTTTTTGGTCGTTGGCCTCCCGCTGGCCAGCACACATCGCTGTGTGTGACCAGCGGGACCAACGATCTGGCTGGTAACCATGGTAAACATCGGGTTACTAGGGGCACGCGCGCACTTAGTAACCCGCTGTTTACCATAGATACCACTCTGCTACTGTGAGCGGAGGCTCCAGCTCACGGTAGCAGAGTGGTATCCATGGTAAACAGCGGGTTACTAGGGGCACACGCGCACTTAGTAACCCGATGTTTACCATAGTTACCAGCCTGCTCCTGCTTGCAGCAGGCTGGTAACGGGAGCAGGACATCGTGGAACGATTCTTTCCACGATATCGTTGCTCCCCTGATCGCTGGTGAGCCTGCCTGTTTGACAGCTCACCAGCGATGTATTAGCGATGCAGCAACGATCCCTGACAGGTCGTATCGTTGTCGGGATCGCTGCTGCATCGCTTAGTGTGACGGGGCCTTAAGACTTGCATTTCCTGTTCTCGAGACAAGGGCCACTACCCCTTTAGAAGAAGTGTTGGGGGTTAACTCCGTTTCATTAGTCACATTAGTGCTGGCGGCCCGCCAAGCCCATTGTAGTGAAGGAGGACGGGCAGATGTGAAAACCCAAGGGTCAGCGGATTCTTGTGAAGACAAATAACTGTGTTAAAGCAGCTCATGCCATGTTTCCACCAGCAGGCAGGAAAAAATAATAATGCATGTCAACAGCAAATCATAGAATTAATAGGGGGTAGGAGTGAAAGCCTCCCCTCTTGACGGATAGCCTCACGATATTAAGTGCCCAGCGGTCAACCCTAAAACAAAAGTTTGCCTACATCTGCAGCGAGGCCGCGGGTGAGACGAAATGTCACTTACTGCTGCTTTAATTTTCTTGCTCAGATTGGTAAGAGAATGGCGGCCAAAGATATAGTCAAGCTGTGAGACCCACAGAGAGGGAGGATCCCGGCCTCTACATCAGAGACCAGACATAAAAGAAAGGGGGTTGTGGGCAACAATCACCCCTTCTTCTTGCCCAAACATGGAGTAGGGGTGGGTGGCATTGATTAACAACAGGAAAGATGGTGATGCTTCGATGCCATCAGGCTGTGGAGCGCTCGTTCCCATGAATTTAATGAGGCTGCAAAGCATCAGGGAAACATGGCTACTTTCTGCCATAAACAGCGCCACATCTGCCCATGGGTTGTGTCAGGTATTGCAGCTGAAGTGACTGGGGCTGAGTTCTGACCCGTGGGCAGGGATAGAAGTGTTCTTGGGACAAAGTAGCCAAGTTTTTCTAATCGCGAACAATCCCCTCTAAGTCCTGGTTGCATTTACACAAACAAGCTCTACTTTGCCATATTCCCTAACAGTAGTGTTCAAAATAATAGCAGTCCAATATGACTAACCAGATTAATCACTGTGTATGGTATAAATTATATCACCACATGTCAAACAATTTACCAGTTGGTGCAGTAGATTCTAAGAAAACCACCAGACTCAGCATTCATGATCTACATGTTTTAGAGTCTGTATCTGAATAATTAATTGTACGGGGCCGTGTTCAAAATAATAGCAGTGTGGAGTTCAATTAGTGAGGTCAATCATTCTGTGAACAGACAGGTGTGAATCACGTGGCCCTTATTTAAGGGTGAAGCCAGCACATGTTTTACATGCATTTCTCCTTGAAAGACTGAGAAATATGGGTCGCTCAAGACATTGTTCAGAAGAACAGCGTACTTTGATTAAAAAGTTGATTGGAGAGGGTAAAGCTTATAAAGAAGTGCAGACAATGATAGGCTGTTCAGCTAAAAATGATCTCCAATGCTTTAAAATGGAAAGCAAAACCAGAGAGACCTGGAAGAAAACAGAAGACTACCATTCGAATGGATGGAAGAATAGCCAGAATAGCAAAGGCTCACAAATGATCAGCTCCAGGATGATCAAAGACAGTCTCAAGTTACCTGAGAGTTTTGTGACAGTTAGAAGACGCCTGTGTGAAGCTAATCTCTTAGCTAGAAGTCCCCGCAAAGTCCCACTGTTATAAAAAAGACATGTACTGAAGCAGATACAATTTGCCAAAGAACAGATCAACTGGCCTAAAGAGAAATGGAGAAACATTTTGTGGACTGATGAAAGTAAAATCGTTCTTTTTGGGTCCAAGGGCTGCAGACAATTCTTCAGACGACCCCCAAACTCTGCATTCAAGCCACAGTACACTCTGAAGACAATGAAGCATGGTGGTACAAGCATCATGATATGGGCATGTTTCTCTTACTGTGGTGCTGGACCTATTTACACCATACCAGGGATCACGGACCAGTTTGCATATATTAAAATACTTGAAGAGGTCATGTTGCCTTACGTTGAAGACGATATGCCCTTGAAATGTGTGCTTCAACAAGACAACGACCCTAAACACACCAGTAAATGAGCAAAATCTTGGTTCCAGTCCAACAAAATTGAGATTATGGAGTGCCAGCCCAATCCCCCGACCTTAATCCGATAGAACACTAGTGGGGTGACATCAAAAATGCAGTTTCTGAAGCAAAGCCAACAAATGCCAAAAAATTGTGGGATGTAGTCAAAGCATCCTGGCCTGGAATAACAGGTGACAGATGCCAGAAGTTGGTTGACTCTATGCAACATAGATGTGAAGCAGTTCTAAAAAAAACTGTGGGTATACAACTAAATATTAGGTTACTGATTCACAGGAATGCTAAATCCTTAAAGAAAATAGTACATATTATGAGTTTGTAAAGAGAAATGCAGACACTGCTATTTTTTAGAACAGCAGTTCATTTTTTGTTATTTTCTGTAAAGTAGTTAAAAATTATATACATTTCTCTTCATGTTTTCAATTAGAAAACAGTGTGCAATGTTCCCAAAGCATGGAAAGAAAAACTAGTATAAAGATTTTGTGCTTAACTCGTGTTTTTGAACACTACTGTACATAATAAAAAATCCCATATAAAATGTCAGACCAAAATCTTACACGTGGATGTGTCTCAGCAGCAGAAAACTAGCTGACAACAGTTCACTGATCATCCCACACAATTACTGGTAGCAATGAAATCGCCACTGCTAACTTTTAACATAACCTACAAAGGCTAAAGCCAATCAAAGGGGTCTGATCTTATAGCTCATCCCTATATGTATCACCAGTCATGGTAACAGTCCCACACACTTACAAAAGGGCAGGCGCTCAAGGGCTCTATACACATTAGACTAACATAGGCCAATCTGGTAAAACGGGTTTGCACAATAGTCTGTGTATCGGGGGCCTCAGACAGCTGATTGCTGGAGGTTTTAAGGATCCGGTATACCTGATTTTGAACTGCCAATCCTTTTGTTCTCCAGGAGATAAGTCACCGGTCGACTTATCAGCTGGCAGCTATCTTATAGAACTCCGGAGCACTTGGCTGAAGGAGAACTAAGAGTCTGACAAGATGGCTGCCGGCCAAACCATCGGTCAGCTGACAGCCATCTAATGTGTACGGTGGGCTTTATTCAAAGAAATCCCTGATGTTTTTATGCAGGAGTCCACTGAACGGTACTATTAGTGATTGACAGCTATCTCTACATGCACAGTTATACAGGGAAGACTGTCAATCACTGAGGAGGACCGCCCCCTGGACTCCTACACATGCAAACTATGAATAAAATGCAAGATTTACTAAAACTTTACTGATCAGCTCTATAATTTCCCATCTGCAGATCAGATAATATTCTCAACATGACAGGTTCCCTTTAAATCCACTCACTAAATCCTGGTCAAATATTGCAGTCAATAAAAACAGGGGTACATAAACCAAGTAAGATCAAACTTCTGGACCCCAAGCAAAAATCTACAATTGGTCCCCGTCAAACATGTGGTGCCATTTGTACTATTGGTGCCTTCCCAAAAACCCGAGTGCCTCCGCACTAGTCACTTCCCGCATATATACTATATTGTCCAGTACAGGTTTGCGAGAACCTAAATCTGAGCTCCCCCAACTTGGCTCCTGCAAAACACACAAATTGTAAAGCTGCGAACAAGGTGTGGACTATCACATAATTCACCCAGGACCCCTGAGCTGTAAAACCTCCTCGATGTCTCTGTAATACAACATGCAGCCATTGTCTACAACAGCTGTAAAGAAAAGTGGGATAAAAAAAACAAACTTCATAACTAATGTAGAAAGCGTCTCGGAGGAGAAACACGATGCAAATGTCACATTTCTATCTAATGTGGTCGGTTCGGCAGTCGCAGGGTTTAGTGTTGCTTAAATTAACTTCTACGATTTCTCTTTGGAGACAAGAGGGACAATTTATCTTGCTGAGCACTTCTGCTCACATGGCCAGGCTGGCCGGTAATTAAGAAAGTCGTCTTAAATCTATCCACCTGCCTGTTTTCCTGCCTACCTGAGCCCTTTTCCAGGCAGCAGGCAAATCCCCTATCAGTCTGCTATCGCAACCTGAATGCCGGAGATTAGTAACCACAGAGAGCGGCAGAATCGGTTTACATCCTCTCGGCGAGGGAGGCGGACTACTTCACAAGTAGGAAACCCGAGAATTTGTGGCCTTTAATTTAAAAAACCTGCAGCTAATAATCACATTATGGCCTGTTTTGCATGCCAGACAGTTTGTGTTTCCTGTTATTTTTACAATTTAAGTGGCCTTTGTGGTTACAAAAATCATCTGGTGAAAGCTATAAATTAACATTGTAAACATTTTACCCGTGCTAAGAGTGTGTGTGGCCACTGTACGGTGGTGTAATGATTCACATATTGTTCCTTCCAGCAGCTCCGCTCTACAAATGGGAGACTAAAGGGGAGGGGGCCGAGAATTTGTAGTAAATAACGTGGCCGAGTCCGAAGGTCCCAATCTGCTCAGCTCCTCCTGCTCTGTAACGTGCGGCTCACAGACCGCTCTGCAGGCTCAATGCAATGGCTTCACCTTAGACTAGGCAATTCATGTGTAATGTCTCTTGCCAATCCACCCAATTAGGAAGACAAGGCACCACTGCAATCTCTACATCCTCAATGTTTACTTTACTTTGTCCACTAGATAGGTGTGCTGATTTATTTATATGAGCATCTGTGTCTAGTACCATAACTAGGACCAGAGAAAGCCTGCGAGTCCTGCTCCCTCCTCCCACTCAGAGAAAGCCTGAGACATGCTCTGCCACTCACTCAGAGAAAGCCTGCGAGTCCTGCTCCCTCCTCCCAATCAGAGAAAGCCTGAGACATGCTCTGCCACTCACTCAGAGAAAGCCTGAGACATGCTCTGCCACTCACTCAGAGAAAGCCTGAGACATGCTCTGCCACTCACTCAGAGAAAGCCTGAGACATGCTCTGCCACTCACTCAGAGAAAGCCTGAGACATGCTCTGCCACTCACTCAGAGAAAGCCTGAGACATGCTCTGCCACTCACTCAGAGAAAGCCTGAGACATGCTCTGCCACTCACTCAGAGAAAGCCTGAGACATGCTCTGCCACTCACTCAGAGAAAGCCTGAGACATGCTCTGCCACTCACTCAGAGAAAGCCTGAGACATGCTCTGCCACTCACTCAGAGAAAGCCTGAGACATGCTCTGCCACTCACTCAGAGAAAGCCTGAGACATGCTCTGCCACTCACTCAGAGAAAGCCTGAGACATGCTCTGCCACTCACTCAGAGAAAGCCTGAGACATGCTCTGCCACTCACTCAGAGAAAGCCTGTGGGTCCCGCTTCCCTGCACTCACAGAAAGCCTGCGAGTCCCGCTTCCCTGCACTCAGAGAAAGCCTGTGGGTCCCGCTTCCCTGCACTCAGAGAAAGCCTGTGGGTCCCGCTTCCCTGCACTAAGAGAAAGCCTGTGAGTCCCGCTTCCCTGACCACTTATATATAAAAAAAAAGGCTGTGACTCCTGTTCCCCAAAACCACACGAGAAAGCCTGTGAATTCTAGTCCTGCACCCATTCAAAGATAATGGCAGCACAGTGGCTCAGAGGCCAGCCAGGGCTCAAATCCCACCAAGGACGACATCTGCAAGGAGTTTGTATGTTCTCCCCGTGTTTGCGTGGGTTTCCTCCCACACTCCAAAGACATACTGATAGGGAATGTAGATTGTGAGCCCCCAGTGATGAGGTCGTCTGTAAAGCGCTGTGGAATATGATGGCGCTATATAAGAGCAAAATAAATAAATGAACAGATGCCCAGTCCTGCTTCTCTTTCCACTCAGTGACTGGCAGCGCTTCCTGCATACAGGGTGACACTGAACAGATCCTGCCTCGCAGTATATAACACGCACCACCTTTTTCTACACACCTATTACTGACAAGTCTATTACACAATCTCACTCCGCATACATACATGGCCACAGTGGGACACGCGCTGTGTGCTTCAATGGGTTAGAGACCATTTCAGAGGCTCACAAAAAAATTCTTACTCTCGTGTTGGAATAATATAAGATGTTATAACTCACCTGTACCAAAGTTAGAAATGAAAAAAAAAAATGGTGTTACCCACATTGTACGCTCATGTAGCGTTTAAGGCAGAGAGAACAGTTATTTGTGTAGAGACACTGGACGGGGAAACAGACTGGTTGGATTGTGCTCAGGAAAGGCAGTGGGTAGTGAGCCCGGGGCGACACGCCGAGCACAGAAAATGGGTCAGGGAACAGATGTGAATTAGCTGATGGGGAGAACGGGGGCTACAGGTAACCAGGTCAGCAGGAACCACCAATACAGCAATCGCAATCTGGATTATTTTCATCATTTAGGGCAACAACCACAATTAACTCTTTCTGAAAATAAAACCGTATGAAATTACAGTAAATGACATGAAAGGTGCAAAAAGACAACTGTTTGCAGAATGAAACAAAGTGTGAGAGAGAGAGATGGAAGGGCAAACAATGGCGCTCCAATACTTGCTCTATTGCCCATTTATGGAAAAAAATGAGAAAATAAAAATATCTACAGTCAGGTGGGGCGGGCGCTGCGTACTACAATCTGCACTGTTAGCAGATAGAACACAACATAACATCTGCACATATAAGTTTGAGAATGTTTCCGCGTTACACCATCCGTACTAGACAGATAGAGCAGTGATATTGGGTAACATATCGAGCAATATCACCTTACAGCAGCAGCCCCAAAACTCCATTTGTATATATGTAGCACTGTCAATTACTTTGTATGGGAGGGGGAAGTAGGACTCACAAGATCTATATTATTGGGCACGGAAAGCAGGACTCACAGGCTTTATATATTAGAGGCCAGAGACACAGGACTCACAGGCTAATTCTATTAGTGGGCATAGAAGCAGGACTCACAGGCTAATTCTATTACTGGGCACAGAAGCAGGACTCACAGGCTTATTCTATTAGTGAGCACAGAAGCAGGACTCACAGGCTTATTCTATTAGTGAGCACAGAAGCAGGACTCACAGGCTTATTCTATTAGTGAGCACAGAAGCAGGACTCACAGGCTTACTCTATTAGTGAGCACAGAAGCAGGACTCACAGGCTTACTCTATTAGTGGGCATAGAAGCAGGACTCACAGGCTTATTCTATTAGTGAGCATAGAAGCAGGACTCACAGGCTAATTCTATTAGCGGGAACAGAAGCAGGACTCACAGGCTTATTCTATTAGTGAGCACAGAAGCAGGACTCACAGGCTTATTCTATTAGTGAGCATAGAAGCAGGACTCACAGGCTAATTCTATTAGCGGGAACAGAAGCAGGACTCACAGGCTCTATTAGCGGGCACAGAAAGCAGGACTCCCAGGCTTATTCTATTAGTAGGCACAGAAGTGGGACTCACAGGCTTACTAAAGTGACATGACAGAAGTGAAATATTAGTGGTTTTATTGGTAGACAATTTTTGCCATTATTTTGGCTAATATTTCCTTCTATGATAGCTGATTACATGCCATCACTGGGTTGTAAAATCAACAGAGACCAAATCAAGTCCCATCTCTGTTAAGACCAATAGGGCAAAACTGCATCTGCAGTTTCAGTAACCGGCGGAGTTCACCATAGGTTTTATTGAAAATTAAAGAGACATTGAAGGAACCCTTGCAGTCCCTGAAGGGGTTACTCTGAGCAGTATAAATGGCATTGTTTTTCTGTGATCAGGTTACAGTAGCCTAACCCTGCTAACAGTGCAATCCCCGGTACAGCTGATCAGTTACAGCTGTTAATTGTAGAGCAGGGGACTGTGCACACATCTGCTTCTCGCTCCAGTTAATGGTTCACTTCCAGGACCTAAAAGCATTGTGGTCACTTTGAAAAGACAGTGTCAGGCTTCACTCCCGCCTGGTCGGTCGGCCACCTCTGCCTTTTTTGTTTGGTTTGTCACTTGCTGAACGTAAACTGAAATCAACTCACATCTGCCACTGATCGACCCAATTCGTGTGCAATCTTCTCCCATCGGCCGGGGGTCCCCCCTGGGAACTTGGCCATGTTTCTCGTCAGCAGGCTCAGATCATCTTCGGACCATTCAGGGGACTGCAAGAGAAAGACATAATACAGCTATTAATATAAGTGCACTCACCGGTGAGGAACAGGGGTTAGAGCGAGAGGTTTTGGATCACTGAATAAAATAATAATTGGTGACGATCGTGTGATACAAATAGAAGGTCTGGTGTAGAAGAAGAAACATACTAATGGTGCACAGATACAAGTTGCACATCTGATATAAGGGGAAATCAGTTGGATACCCCTTGCCCTGCTCTGATATCTTCTGGAAAAAAAGAAACTGGACAGCCGCCAGGCAAAACGCAGCACTACACTGCAGCTATTAAAATGAAGGGTTGTTTATTTAATTTATTTAATTGAGACGTTACCCCCTCAGGTCTCATGCTTTACACTGATGAGTGGCAACGCCCTGGAACATGTGTCTGCAAATTGATATTCTGGTTTGGCTTTTATTCCAAGTCATACAGCAAGGCTCGTTAATGGGTCGATATTGACTTTTAAGATTGCTACTAGGTGGCATTATAGTTTAAGTTTTCTTCCTTTCTGAAGAGGCAATTTAATTTCCCAGTAAAGCAAAGCATGGCCTATAAGTCTCCTTACACTGGCATGTCATGCTCATCAAGGAGAGATGTTACCCCCTCAGATCTCATGCTTTAAACTGAGGAGGGGCAACGCCCCGAAACAAGTGTCTGCAAATGAAGATTCTGGTTTGCCTTTTATTCCAAGTCATATGGCAAGGCTCACGACTTTTAGGATCGCTACTAGGTGGCACTATAGTTCAAGTTCTCTTCCTTTCTGAAGAGCCAATTTGCATATTTATTTAATGCAAGAACGGGGGGGGCTACCCCTGCAGAGCAGCATGATTGGAGGATGCACGTGTGCCCTAATAGGGCAAGAATTGGGGTTGTCTTTATGCCCTATCTTAATATAATGCAGCAATAAATACCTGCAGTCACATGTAAAATGTAAACTACATCTATATATTTCCCATTCTCTCTTTGTCTTCTGGCAGCTGCAACATTGTGTGACCCCCCATACATGTCTGAGGGGACAGTAAAGGCAGAGATATTGAAAGGCATAACCTTTACAGATAAATACCTCATCTAATCACCTTTCCTGATAATGAACAGCCATGCATCAAGCACTTTCATTACCAAGCCATCAGCACAGCACAACAGTCAGAGGTGAGTGACCCCAGGGACTATCTCCCAAGCTACAGCAAAGCTTCTCCCTGACACTAATCCTCCCTGTCATTCTCCCACTGCGATCTAACTACACTGACATCCGCCTGCCGCACCGCAAGCTTAACGGGGCCCTTCCTGACTTCTTTCACCGTCTCCCCTAATCAATGGTTCAAGCGTGCTCTTTTCACCATGTCCAAATGGCAGCTTCACTCATAATCAAAGTGCACTGCCCCCTGTTAAAGGGCTTCCCGAAAGAATGGACCATTTGCATTCATTTGCAAAGCAAACTACTTTTATTCACTTTGTTCTGCTATCAGCAATGCTCCCTGAAGCAGACGAATTAGCATAAAACACAACCTGCCACTTAAGAGTCAGTAAATAATGGCCAATCGCAGGCAGGATTGTATCAATCATTCGGGATCGGGTTCACGTCATCCTTTGTTCGTTTTATTTAGAAAAAAAAACAAAAAACAAAATCTCAAATCTATTCCGTTATTGGGCTGCCGGCCTCCCAGTTCACCTACATATCACATCCACAGTAAGATCAGAGGATATTGTATACATTATTATGTATACATTGGATTTATCTCTATTTTATTTAAGGGATTTTTTTTTTATTTTGGTTAGCAAAAAAAAAAAAAAAAATGAAAAAAAAACTTCAAGTGCTACAAGATAGCAAACTAAGGCAAGAAACACGCTGCATCTGTGCCCACTGCCGGGTGCGAGCACTCAGCAGATGAGCCCGACACTCACCATAGTCGAGATGGATACAAAAAAAACAGTAATTAAAAATCACTATAGTGAAAGAACAGATACTTTTGGCCTTTGGTGAATGGGAACGTTACAGTATACAAGAAAAAAAGCTCCCGACATACTGTAAGTGCACAGACTTACTCCAAGTAATCCCAACCTTAACGATCCTGTTGCGCTCTGCATCATGGCCCCCAGAGATAATGCATTGACACAGACATGTGACCGCTGCAGCCAATCCCAGACGGCAGTCTGCAGGTGACTGCATCAAATGATCATCACTGAAAGTCAGAATACTGAGGCTTGAGGAGGTCCTGGGATGTGGAGGCCATCAGGACAGTATAATAATATTCTAAGCCATTGATGTGTGTGCATAAATAAATATATATCTACAAATATCTCTCTCTATAGTTTGGCTAAAATCCCTGTTTTCTCTGCTGTAGATGTAGCTGTGCTATAAATGCCGAGCTGTGAATTACCCCGCCCACACCCCTGATTGGCAGCTTCCTGTGTACACTGTCAGCAAGCAGCCAATCAGTGGTGGGGGGTGGGGTTATACACAGATTAGCCTGATTTCTTTACATGCCACACCTAGTCCTGCAGTGATAACTCCTGCTGATAAAACACTGATTGTATTGAAATCAAGCTGCTGACCTCCTTGGAATCAGGGTCTCTGCTCCTACATCATGCTGCTCTCAGATTAAATAGTAAAAATCTGCTGACAAATTCCCTTCAATTTTGTGTAAAAAAAAAAAAAGTTTTTTTTTATATACAGGGAATACATTTACTAAAACGTAAAACAAAATAGTGTCACTTCAGTACGCCAATGTTTCAGTGTTTACTTGTCATCTATGGCCAGGTACAAAGAGAAATAACAAGACCCCTTAAGTACGCTACACCAAAAGTAAAGAATTTTTCAGACAAACCCCATCACCTCTCCTGTGAATATCTGGTAATGTCTTGTAACCGGAATACCCCATTAATTATCTAGGATCTCAGAGGAACCAAGGTTCATCCTTTCCTATTTTACCCTCATCCCAGAGACCCGTTGTATTTGGCAGTCGCTCCTCGTTTCACCAAGAGCAATATTTTTTTTTTTTTTTGAAGCGACATAATACAACCCCAAGGAAGTCTATGGACTCCTGCTGCATATCTGAATGCTGTTTAATTTTATACATCGAGGAGATTTTTCCTATTAGAGTTCTCCTAAAAAAAACACAAAAATAACAAAATTTTTTACAAAAAATAAAATAAAAAATACAAGGCTTTATTAGATGCCATACACTAACATGGTGGCCTGCAGAGAGACACTATGTGATTACAGATTAGCACATTCTTGCAGTGTCTCGCTATAAATATGAAATTGAATTTTAGTAAAAAGTTATTAGTAGGTTAAATTATATAAAAATATTATTGTAAATTATATGGAAGTATCAAGGTGAAAATGGCACGTGTGAAGACAGCCTTTACTGCATGCACACGGAAGAGGGAAAAATACATAAAAGACAAGCAGACAAAGCAGTGGAGGGTCTGCTCACCCCCAGCAGCGGGTAACGGTATCCTTAGATAGGACAGAGCCTACCCTGATCAGACCATGAGGGTGGCCCTGGGGTGAAGGTTTTAATATGGAGCCAACTGTAGCTGTAATTTCAATGAATGCATAAGCAGACTGCGGTGTCACATGGAAACATGTGCGTCCAATATTACTGAAACATTGGGAAAAGAATTCATCGTTACAGCAGTGCAATGGGGTACACCACATGGGGAGCGGACAGCTGTCGTAGCTTCGCCAGCATTCACATTCTGCATAAAAAAAAAAGCTCCAGCTCTCAGATTGACTCTCCAAGATGAATACTAAATGAAAGTTCAGCAGGGACAGGGCTGCCCAAAAAATAAAAATTCATATCATGTCCCCACTACAATTATAAGAAAATAAAACACATAATGGACACAGTTTAAAGGGAGGAACATGGCTGGAAGAGCGACTCCAAAATCAGCCACGTTTAATTGCCATCTGTTCAGGACTTGCTATTACCTGTGCTCGGCTTTGTCTGTCTGTGTGTGTGTGGGTGTATACAGCGTATATATTATAGGTTCACCATGGGGGGAAAAAAAAGTTAAGACAGATCTCAACTGTTCCCAACAGGAAAAACACAATAAATAAATAAATACGAACACTGCAGCTTTGCTTCTTTTTTTCTCATATATCCAAAATTATATATAATATTTTATAGAGACTATAAAAAAAAAATCAATAGGGCCAAGCTGCAATACCATGCACAATCTATGGACATGAGTGGCACTGTAAAGGGGAAAAAATATATATATTTTTCATTTTTTAATCAATTTTTTTATTTTTTAATCTATTAAATTAAAAAAAAGAAAATTTAAAATACATTTATATATATATAAAAAAAAGAAAGAAAATAAATGTAAAAAAAAAGAAAATTAAAAATAAATTATTTATAATCATTTTTTTTTTTTTTAAGAAGAGAACCGGTCAACTTAATTATAACATAATATATGTATTTTTTTTCGAAGCTTTTTTCCCAGTAATTATGGTACATTTATCACTGATAGATTGATGGAGATTAGCGATCGTACATTTATCACAGATCCAGTGAATTTGTGATAAATATCTTTAGTGAAAGAACCATTTTAAATTTAATTGCAAATGTACAACAGATGTTGCCGTTATATATATATATATATATATATATATATATATATATATATATATATATATATATATATCATGATTAAGCTCTGCGGAGGAAGTACTTGGCTCATCCAGCTTCCTCTCTAGTGCACTCCCCAGTCAGTACAGATGAGGAAATAATATACAACAAGAAATTTCATTTTCACACCTTATGGAAAAACTTACGGAAAAAAAAAATCAGCTCTTGAGACAGAGATTTAATCTTCTAGGCAAACACATATGAAGATTTATCACTTTTTATTTTTTTATTTTTTTTAAATACAACTGATTGGATAGGGACTTTTTTTTTAGGGACATTTTTATTTTTATATTTTCCCTTAAAAGGACTCTGTCAGTAGGATAAACCCTCCTAAGCCGTCTATATGGGCATGCAAGTCATAGGAAGTTAAATAAAATGATACCTTGATATCTGCCGATCAGATGTTTTATTCCAGAGAAATCTACGTTTTTCTTAATATGTAAATGAGCTGGTAAGATCTATGAGTAGGACATAGATCTCCCCAAGAATCTGCCTCCAGAGCCGATTGTAAGTGAAAGGAGGCGTTATCAGTGTGAGACAAGTAGATGTGGAGAGCAGACTGTCAGTCATTACATGTCTCACACTGGTAACGTCCCCTTTCATTTAGAATAAGCTCTAGAGGCAGATTCTCAGGGAGATCTATGTCCGGCCCATAGATCTTACCAGCTCATTCACATATTAAGAAAGATATGGATTTTTCTTGAATAAGACACCAGATCTCAGACATCAAGGTATCATTTTATTCAACTTTCTATGACCTACATGCCCATATAGACAGTTTAGGAGGGATAATCCTACTGACAGATTCACTTTAAAGGCGTATAATATACTAAATATCTTTTATACAATTGGGTTTCATTAACATGTTTCCATCGTTTGGCTTTTACACGCTTTCTCGTTTCCCTGCACACTGCTGGCTGCATAATGAGTTAACTGAGAGTTCATCAGTGAGCAGATAATGACAGGAGAGTTTGTAACTTGTTTCCGGGCCCTGCTCTTGACGACGGACGCAGGTCTCAATAGTGGGACATACAACTAATGGACATTTTTGCAAGACTCAGCGCAGGTGGATCAGGAAAGTCAGAGATTCCATACAGTCCGAGTGCGCACACACTGAAGATTCACCAGCTGCAACCTTGGAGGCCACCGGCCGCTACCAGTATAACAGGACATAGCACATCTGTGTACAAGGAGCGGAGGGGCTTTATCAACTACTTCTCAAAAAAAAGAGCTCCAAGGCCACTAAATCCTTCAGATTTCAACATCTAATTCCTGGGACACACTTTGAAGGTTTTGTTCAAAGAGTATTTGATCTGGACTGTCTCACAGCTCACAATCATTAACCATTTACTCATCAGTCACCAGGAGAGGTTAGAAGAAGCTTTAATTTATTAGGAGGCTATCCTTACAATGAAGAATGGGGTCACTTCAGTCCCGGGAACAGGAGTTTTCATCGTAAAAAGACTTCTCAGATTATTGCAAATCCGCCATCATGAAATAGTAAAAGGTTACAGGAAAAAAAAAGCAACAATAGAGAAGAGCGAGGGCAGATTCACAATGGCAGCATTGATGCCCGCAATCTAACAAGACGATCGGTGCACTTTTAACATGCACCAATGGAAACTGTACTGGGGAAAACGATTGGTCGGTTCCCATATAACTGACATAATAAATACGTCCTTTATTGCTGGCAACAACCAGGATTTTAAACCCAAAGAAAAGGTTTGATCGGCTGACGGACAAGTATCAGCTGATCGCTGCCATCTTTACAAGGGCTGTGGATGAATAGTCCGCTCATCCGGCCGATCGAGTGCACTATATACTTATATGTGTGAGCCCTCCATTATAGGCTCGGACACGGTATACAGAGCCTTAGTGACTGCAAAGCATCGCGAGGATGTCCTAAAGAGCAAGCATGTGGAAAGTCCAGAAGAGTTCCGGCACAGTACAGAAGCGGAGCAGCACTTTATGGGCCCGGCTCATTCGTTTTATTTGCACTTGTCCTTTATATATTTTTTATTCTCTCCATATTCATCTTTCCATTTAAGCCTTTTTTTAAGCTAATTGTTTTTCTTTATTTTCTTTTTTGAGTTTTTCTTTTAAACTTGGGCAGAGTTTAGTTTTCTCAGATGTTATTGCCCCCATTTGCAAAAAAAAAAAACCCCACAAAGTTTGTGGGTATTGTTCTCCAGTTTCACCCTGGAGTGATTTGATGTACGTTTGAAATTTTGGCACAAATCTTTGCAACATTTTAGAGGAACATGTAAGTTTTTTAGCTTAAGATAGACAAGATAAAAAAAAAAGTATTTTTGATTTTGTGCAAAATTCAAGAGCAGCGAGCGCCAGTTTGATGAATTCAGCACAAACAGCAGCAGCAAATAACACAAGACAAAAAGAATAAAAGCAAGTGCTGAATCGATCGAGCCCTATAGCTACAAGTTTTCCTAAAAATCGATGATGAATGGGGTTCATTTAAGTCCAGAACAGAACTAAAATCCCCCAAACACATTAAAGTGGGATAAACGCGCTGCGTATGTGAGATGGATACACTTGAACTCGTGAGCCATTTCATTCTATAACTGGACTAATAAAATGATCATCATAATATCAGGATTTTACAACTGTTCTGACATGGATTTTCAAAGCAAACACATCAGTCTCAAAAGGTCTAACAAATTATTTAATAATATATCCATTTTATATTGTGAAAACGGGTAACAGATCTGCTTTAAGAATGAAGTTGTGCAGAATGAAGATGCCGCTGCGCCCTGGACATGCAGTACGCGGTGCGCCCCAAGCTGCACATGGACTCTCTGTAATGCACTTTACACATATGGCTTTAATAACTAAACTACTGCGGACTTTTAATGGATAGGAAAGTATATACTATATATAACTACCGTATATAACACTAGTCACTGCAACTGAACCATTTTACTACATAACTAAACTTTACAGTATATAAAATGCACACTAGTCCAGCGGTGGAAACAGAATTAAATGCTGCTGGGTTTTATATCTTTAGAAATATCAAATTAAAATTGTATCGGAATTGGAGATGGGAAAAAAAAGCTGCAATTCTGTGCAGATTCACTTCAGAATATATTTTATAGCAGTCTGAGCTTCTGTCTCGGAGCTGGGTATTAGTGAAAGATAAAAATCTGCTTCCTGCAGTCACCAACACACCACAACAACCCTCACAAACACACATTTATCCTCCCCCCCCCTGCTGGCTCAGGGCCCCGCCACAATACTTACCCCTCCCCGTGCCTCCGCAGCAGCTCCTGCACTGTGACGTGTCAGGTCAGAGGGCGCGGTGACGTCTCTCCTGAGCAGTCACAGCGCAGAGCGGGATGAGGCACTGGAGTCCGGAGCAGCGGCAGCAGGTGAGACGTGAGGTGAGTATTTGATTTTTTTTTTTTTTTTATTGTATGGAGGCCTGTGGCAGTATAAGGGAGGGGGGTGAGGTGGGGGTGTGTGACATCCTGCATGGAGCGTTATATGGGGGCCAGTATTCCATATGGAGCGTTATATGGGGGCCAGTATTCCATATGGAGCGTTATATGGGGGCCAGTATCCTGTATGGAGCGTTATATGGGGGCCAGTATTCCATATGGAGCGTTATATGGGGGCCAGTATCCTGTATGGAGCGTTATATGGGGGCCAGTATTCCATATGGAGCGTTATATGGGGGCCAGTATCCTGTATGGAGCGTTATATGGGGACCAGTATTCTGTATGGAGCATTTTATGGGGGCCAGTCTCTTGTATGGAGCATTTTATGGGGGCCAGTATTCTGTGTGGAGCGATTCGCTGGTTTCTGAGCTATTGTGGAATTTACAATAGATATCAATCATGTAATGTAAGAAGTGAAATCTTTGCATTGTACTATATATATATATATATATTTCTCTGCGGTATCTGTGCATCATGAATTGTGGTATGTGTTAAAGGGGCCCACTGAGACTCTTTCGCCCGGGGCCCAGAAAAACCTGGAGCCGGCCCTGGGCCCCCGGCCCCATGCTGAGCGCTAAGCGCCGGGACATCTCAGCCCTGCTTTCCACTGTGTAGCAGTGCAGCGCTGCTGCGGCAGCCGTCACATGCCCGGAAGTCAGAAGAACCTGGTGGCAGCGACGTGGACGAGCGCCAGGATTCTGCAGGGATCGCATGGGGGTAAGTATAACAAGTTTTATTTTTTTTAAATACAATTAATTAACTAGGAGTGGGGGGAATCAGATGCACGGGGGGGGGGGGGGATGAGAGATGCACGGGGGGGGGGGGGATGAGAGATGCACCGGGGGGGGGATGAGAGATGCACGGGGGGGGATGAGAGATGCACGGGGGGGGGGGGATGAGAGATGCACAGGGGGGATGAGAGATGCACGGGGGGGGGGGTGAGAGATGCACGGGGGGGGTGAGAGATGCACGGGGGGGGGTGAGAGATGCACGGGGGGGGGTGAGAGATGCACGGGGGGGGTGAGACATGCACAGGGGGGGGTGAGACATGCACAGGGGGGGGTGAGACATGCACATGGGGGGGTGAGACATGCACATGGGGGGGTGAGACATGCACATGGGGGGGGTGAGACATGCACATGGGGGGGGTGAGACATGCACATGGGGGGGGTGAGACATGCACATGGGGGGGGTGAGACATGCACATGGGGGGGGGTGAGACATGCACATGGGGGGGGGTGAGACATGCACATGGGGGGGTGAGACATGCACATGGGGGGGTGAGACATGCACATGGGGGGGTGAGACATGCACATGGGGGGGTGAGACATGCACATGGGGGGGTGAGACATGCACATGGGGGGGTGAGACATGCACATGGGGGGGTGAGACATGCACATGGGGGGGTGAGACATGCACATGGGGGGGTGAGACATGCACATGGGGGGGTGAGACATGCACATGGGGGGGGGGTTATGTTTACATAACTTCGCTGCCCTATGAAGGGCGGGGGGGGGGCAAAAATTTCTTGCACAGGGGCCCACTACAGTCTGTGTCCGCCCCTGGGTAGCCATGCTGGTTCAGTATGCCTTCAATTTTGAATAAATCCCCAACAGTGTCACCAGCAAAGCACCCCCACACCATCACACCTCCTCCTCCATGCTTCACAGTGGGAACCAGGCATGTAGAGTCCATCCGTTCACCTTTTCTGCATCGCACAAAGAAACGGTGGTTGGAACCAAAGATCTCAAATTTGGACTCATCAGACCAAAGCACAGATTTCCACTGTTCTAATGCCCATTCCTTGTGTTCTTTAGCCCAAACAAGTCTCTTCTGCTTGTTGCCTGTCCTTAGCAGTGGTTTCCTAGCAGCTATTTTACCATGAAGGCCTGCTGCACAAAGTCTCCTCTTAACAGTTGTTGTAAAGATGTGTCTGCTGCTAGAACTCTGTGTGGCATTGACCTGGTCTCTAATCTGAGCTGCTGTTAACCTGCGATTTCTGAGGCTGGTGACTCGGATAAACTTATCCTCAGAAGCAGAGGTGACTCTTGGTCTTCCTTTCCTGGGGCGGTTCTTATGTGAGCCAGTTTCTTTGTAGCACTTAGTTTGTTTTTGCAACTGCACTTGGGGACACTTTCAAAGTTTGCACAATTTTTCGGACTGACTGACCATTTTTTAAAGTAATGATGGCCACTCGTTTTTCTTTACTTAGCTGCTTTTTTCTTGCCATAATACAAATTCTAACAGTCTATTCAGTAGGACTATCAGCTGTGTATCCACCAGACTTCTGCATAACACAACTGATGGTCCCAACCCCATTTATAAGGCAAGAAATCCCACTTATTAAACCTGACAGGGCACACCTGTGAAGTGAAAACCATTTCCGGTGACCACCTCTTGAAGCTCATCAAGAGAATGCCAAGAGTGTGCAAAGCAGTCATCAAAGCAAAAGGTGGCTACTTTGAAGAACCTAGAATATAAGACATATTTTCAGTTGTTTCACACTTTTTTGTTAAGTATATAATTCCACATGTGGTAATTCATAGTTTTGATGCCTTCAGTGTGAATGTACAATTTTCATAGTCATGAAAATACAGAAAAATCTTTAAATGAGAAGGTGTGTCCAAACTTTTGGGCTGTACTGTACACATATATATATTATACACACATACACATATATATACATATACACACACACGTATACATACCAGTAAGCACAGCATATACATTTCAATCTGAACATGTGTGACTGTACAGTTTACATACACCATTCCATGCTCCTATACATCCAAAGAGGCAGGATAGTCCTCGAATCATATAGAATATATTAAAATACTGTCCATTCTCCTAATATAATGATAATTATTATTCTAATCCGATTATTTTAGAACATTTTAAAAAATTTGGATAAAAAAAAAAAAAAAAAATCTTGCACAGACTGGAAACTAAGCCTAATACCAGACTCCGTTTTTGTTCTGTATAGAAGACTTTTCAGCAGTGTCATTATATCAGAGACAGGATTACAATGAAAAGTAACACCTCCATATGCAGTAGGTAACAAGATTCACCATTCACAATAGGTGATGTCACAGCTCACCTCGTCCTTCGTCTGTACAATGACTGATAACACAGGATCCACCATTCACAATAGGTGATGTCACAGCTCACCTCCTCCTGTACAATGACTGACAACACCTCTATATACAGTAGATAACACAGGATCCACCATTTACAATAGGTGATGTCACAGCTCATCTCCACCTGTATAATGACAACAGGAGATGTCACAGCTCACTTCCTCCTCATCCTTGCATAGATTAAATCATACTCAGAAAATACAACTACTGATGCCAATAGGGTAGAAGCCATTCTAATGACAGGGGATAACATCCAAACTTGGTACAACCCCTTTAAGCAATAGGTCACTTTCTGATGACACACTCCCTGTAATGCATATGCGGAATGTAGTAGGCGCCCTCTAGTGATGGCTGTAGGCAGCAAGAAATTATTTAAAGAGGTTGTCCTGTCTGCATAAAATTTACGGGTAGGAGTGATGGTAGCAAAATAATAAAAATCAGGCATCATCTGCTCGCCAGGGATCTAGCACATGACACGCCAATCGTCTGCATTGGAACCTAACGGACTGTGAAGCCTGTGGTTGACTGCAGTGGTCAAGTTACCAGATCAGATGTGACGTTAACGACAAAACTTTTACTTTAGCTGGATAACCACTTTAATGCTTACCTGCCTGTATAAAAGCATAGCTGTGCAGGCCTCACCCGCACAACTAAGGTAAAACTGCTTTAGGTGCACATACCAGCCTTATATGTCCAGGAACAGTCCCTGAATATTGTGCTCTCTAACATCACTAGAGTTGGTGCGAATCGATTCATAAAGCCAGGTCCATTGGGCACGTCTGTAATCTTGTCTCTTACCCGACGGCATCCCTGACTCCTCAATTTGCTGGCCTGGTGCAATGTCATTGTTGTGGCATGATGCACATGTGATGTCGTGCCAGGTTGGCTAATTGAAAGAAGTTCTCAGGACTCCCATGTAGTGGGCACAAACAACTGGACCAGGTCCAGTGCATTGATTTTCACCCACTCTTTTTGATTATGTAGTACTCTGCCAGCACTATAGGTTCTGGAACTTGTCTAATTTCCTAGCATGTATTGCTCCAGGCTTTTTTGGTGTGAACTGAACTGGCTTTCTACTGTTCCTGTAGGTATTGTGATAGAAATCAGAGAAAGACCAACTCCCTATTAGATGGAATTTTCTTAAAGTTCAGGGATCGGACTATAATATATATATATTTTTTTTTAGAGAATGACCTTTGTCATAAAAATAAATGTTTTAGATACATCTATAAAGCTGAAGTGTGTGAGCGCTTATCAGGAGACCTGCTGATTGAGGTCCTCCACATTAGCGTGTCTGCACACGAGCCAGCACGTCTTACATATAAATATCCATCCTTTGAACATCACGTGAGGATTCACAAGTATGACTGTTCTATAAACAACAATATGGAAAATAAAAATCAATTACATAACGTAAAAAAAAAAAAATAGTGAACCCTCAACAGAGGACATGCAGGAATTCGGCATAATCAGATAGTGATTGATGGAAGACAGAAGAGGGCTTGTATACGGCAAAGGCGAGGCGGGAAGATCAAGGGAACAATTGGTAATATGAGCTTGACAAAAGAGCTAATCTTCAGAAAATAGCAAAAAAGAAGAGTAGGTTAGGGGGTCACTACAATGCTGAAATTAAAGGAAGATGAGTGATATGCAAAAGGCCTCTTGTTTAAAGTTCTTATAGGAATGAAAATAATTACGCTAGACATTGGAAATCATCGCCAGACACCAAACAGATGAAAGCTTACAATAAAACGGGCAATTCTGGGTCGGTGGGGGTTAACTTCATTTGAGAATGAAATCTGAAGTTATTCACACATGCAAGATGAGACAGAAACACAACCAGCTACGTCATGTCTGAGGGATAATGTCGGATACAATGCCCTTTATCCATGATCCAATAATCCAGAAAGAAGTAAAGATCACCAAATCCAGAAGATGCACAAAAAGTTAAACATCACAGAAATATCTATTAAAGGGGATATATCAACAGGTCACAAGTGGCCATTTTTTTAATCTTGTTTTATTCCTGCTGCTCCAGTCATTTATTTTCTTTTTTGCGTTCTTTAAACCCGCCATATGGTTCCAGATATATGGTCTTTTTTTATTTACTGCTGATTTTTATTGTCATTACAAGGGGGCGTGCCTCACAGGATCCTCCGGGGGCGTGCCTCACAGGATCCTCCGGGGGCGTGCCTCACAGGATCCTCCGGGGGCGTGCCTCACAGGATCCTCCGGGGGCGTGCCTCACAGGATCCTCCGGGGGCGTGCCTCACAGGATCCTCCGGGGGCGTGCCTCACAGGATCCTCCGGGGGCGTGCCTCACAGGATCCTCCGGGGGCGTGCCTCACAGGATCCTCCGGGGGCGTGCCTCACAGGATCCTCCGGGGGCGTGCCTCACAGGATCCTCCGCATTATTACCCTATGAGAAACGCCCCTCAAGATAAAGGCCCATATCTCTAGAACTGCATGTCAGATTACCAAAAACCAAACAAAAACATACTCCATGTTGAGTGTGTGGCTGTAAGACAACTGGCTGCAGCAGGAGCTTCCCCCCTTTGTCCTATCAGCTGATGGACAAAGCTTGGTAAACCTGACCCTCTATGCTAAGAGGGCATGACTTCAGTCAACCACCTACAGAAGATGGGACTCATCTGCAAGGGATAAAAAAAAAAAAACAAACTAAGGGCACTTTAGTTTTACAAGTGACTTTTCTATACTTTTCCATACACAACTGACAATTTAGCAAATAAGTTAAATGGTTATCTAGCTAATTCGATTATTCTATAAGCAGAGTTATCTCCTATTTTATGGACAGGCAATATTTTCTTGTACCCAGAATACCCCATTAAGTTCTCCCATTTCATGAAAGATGTACTTTGGATTTCCCAAATATATTTTTACTTTTTTTGTAATGTGAACGATAGAAAATCTGTGCTACATAACAGTATGCAATAGCTCCCCCTAGTGGTGGCTGCAGGGAGTCAACATGTTATAGTCAAATCTGGTTCTATGCAGAGGATGTAAGAAGAAATAACCCCTAATATTAAGCATTTCGTCAGTGAAGAATTTTGGACTTTTAAGTCAACAAGATGACTCAGGTTTTAGTGTGGAGGATTAAGTAGCACAAGTCCCGTAAAAACAAAGCAGAAAAAAAAATGCAATTGGCATGGTAACCTGTCCTACCACAAAATTAGATGAGCTCATGGTTAAAGTGATCTGTGCAATTAAGGAACCAAGCTCCTTCCTAAGGGAATAATAGAAATGTCTTAGCATAAGCCTTAATACGCCATCAGCGCAGAAGTGTCCCTCAACTCCCCTTCATTACAGAGAAGCCTTTTAGGATTAAAAGTAAAGGGTTATTAAACATGAAGAAAGTTTGCGGTGTCTGAATAAATCAGGGTCTTCCCCTAATTAGTGTGACCAGTCAGAAATACCTGGAGATATTCACTCTAATGTACAGGTGAGAACGCCATTGAATAATAAATGCATTAATTACAGTTTCCAGCTCTGGGACTTCAAAGTCGTGACTGGTTGTTGGTATTTAAATGTTTGCAAGTTTGTTTGAAGATGAGAAAGAGAAAAAAATAAGGCGACAGAGAGCGAGGGGCCACGGGGCAGACGGAGGGGAAGAGCGAGGGGCCACGGGGCAGACGGAGAGGAAGAGCGAGGGGCCACGGGGCCGACGGAGAGGAAGAGCGAGGGGCCACGGGGCCGACGGAGAGGAAGAGCGAGGGGCCACGGGGCAGACGGAGGGGAAGAGCGAGGGGCCACGGGGCAGACGGAGAAAAACAGCAAGGGGCCACGGGGCAGACGGAGAAAAAGAGCGAGGGGCCACGGGGCAAACGGAGAAAAAGAGCGAGGGGCCACGGGGCAAACGGAGAAAAAGAGCGAGGGGCCACGGGGCAGACGGAGAAAAAGAGCGAGGGGCCACGGGGCAGACGGAGAAAAAGAGCGAGGGGCCACGGGGCAGACGGAGAAAAAGAGCGAGGGGCCACGGGGCAGACGGAGAAAGAGCGAGGGGCCACGGGGCAGACGGAGAAAAAGAGCGAGGGGCCACGGGGCAGACGGAGAAAGAGCGAGGGGCCACGGGGCAGACGGAGAAAGAGCGAGGGGCCACGGGGCAGACGGAGAAAGAGCGAGGGGCCACGGGGCAGACGGAGAAAAAGAGCAAGGGGCCACGGGGCAGATGGAGAAAAAGAGCAAGGGGCCACGGGGCAGATGGAGAAAAAGAGCAAGGGGCCACGGGGCAGATGGAGAAAAAGAGCAAGGGGCCACGGGGCAGATGGAGAAAAAGAGCAAGGGGCCACGGGGCAGATGGAGAAAAAGAGCAAGGGGCCACGGGGCAGATGGAGAAAAAGAGCAAGGGGCCACGGGGCAGACGGAGAGGAAGAGCGAGCGGCAACGGGGCAGACGGAGAGGAAGAGCGAGCGGCAACGGGGCAGACGGAGAGGAAGAGCGAGCGGCAACGGGGCAGACAGAGAGGAAGAGCGAGCGGCAACGGGGCAGACAGAGAGGAAGAGCGAGCGGCAACGGGGCGGATGGAGAGGAAGAGCAAGACAAGATAATAAATTGAGATAATGGGGCAGAGAGATCATGATGATGGGGCACATTTGATTCTTTCCTCAGCAGATCACTTAGTGTTCCAAGTGATTAAAAGAAGGGTTGTTTGGTAACAGGGAAACACACAAGATGGGAGGTTACAGCGCCCAGGGTAATGCAACAGGACAGTCCCCAGCACATGTGAAGCATGTGAGATGTGAAGCAGGAAACAGACTGCACTATTTACATCCTGTGAAGTTATACACAAGCGACTGCATTAGTTTACACTGAATTCTGATGATTGGAGATCCTGGTTAGACTTTCAAAATCATAACTGAAAGCTTTCAAACATTTGTGATGCTTATAAATGGTGCTCTGGAGTAAAAGAGCTTTTAAAAAAACAAATAATGATGGCAGGGATATCATTCCACTGCTTCTACATGAAGGTAGGGGGAATGGAGATCTCCAAGCTTGCAGTATATAATCGCTCTTCCTGTTACCTTTAAACCCTTGTGCTGGTTACAATGTATTATCATTATTATTTATCATTATAGTGCCATTTATTCCATAGCGATATACATGTGAAAAAGGGGGTATACATAATAAAAAAACAAGGACAATATTCTTAAACAATACAAGACACTGACTGGTACAGGAGGAGAGAGGACCCTACACAGGTGAAGCCTCACAGTCTACAAGATGTAAGCAGAAATACCTATTTAGTGGAATCACTATGGACAATATACTCTGGGAAAAGCAGATATACTAAAGCTATGTGCCCACGATGCAGAAATGCTCCGGATTTTTCCTAAGCGTTTCTGCATCTCCCTGGCAGAAAAAACGCATGCGGATTGTACATGTGGATTGTACATGCGTTTTTCCTGCCAGGGACATGAGGATGTGAAGCGTTCTTCACATGCATTTCCGCATGCGGGTTGACAAGCGATTTCCAGGCGATAGCATCACTTGGAAAGTGCTTGACAACTTGGTCACACTATATAAATCCATGCAAACGGCATGGATTTATATAGTGTGACCGAAAAAATGGTAAAAAATAAAAAAATTAATCTATACTTACCTTCTGATGGCCCCTGGAGTCTTTATTCGCTCCATTCTCCCTTGTCAGCAGCTCGCGGTACACTGCACTGTAGGACCTGCCATCACATGACTATGACATCAGCGCAGGTCCTTCAGTCCACCGCGATCTGCTGGCAAGGGAGGATGAGCGCACCGCGGGCCGTCAGAAGGTAAATATAATATTTATTTTATTCTTTTTTTTACAGGTTCTATGGTACCCAGGTCCGGAGGAGAGTCTCCTGACCTCCACACCCGGGTACCATCCGCACATTAGAACGCATGTAATCCGCATCTACAGATGCAGTGATGTGGAATTGGCGCGTTCTAATGCAAGTCAATGGCGGCGAAAACGCAGCACTTCTGCAAAATAATTGGTAGTGCTGCGTTTTTTTCCGCAATGATAATCCGCAGCGGAAATTTCCGCAGCATGTGCACAGCACATACGGATTATCATTGGGGAACATGGCAGGCCTTCTACCATGAGTTTAAGCGTTTTTGCCGCTGCGGAAACGCTTAAAAAACGCATCGCGGGCACATAGCCTTATACGTCTACAGCACCCATGTCAAACTCTGGCCCGCGGGCCAAATCTGACCCTCAGGGTGATATTTGGCTCGCGATGCTAGGGACTCTGCGGGGCGCATTATGTAATGCTAATTAGTGGACACAACCGGATTTAACATGTCCCTTTTGTCACATTATTTTCAGGGGTACAATCATTTCTATCCAGGCCTATTTCAGGAGTTTAATTTTTTTTAAAATTCTGTGGAAGCAGGGTTGAAAAGCAATCTCTGACTTTCATTTGTTCATTTTCATAGATTTTAAATGTATTACTTTCTTTCTTTATCACTAGCTCTCTAATAAATATATATATATACACATTTTTTTATTATTATTAGTTTACAGCTTCCCGGTTCCAATACTAGATTACTGTCACTCAGAGAAGGGTTAACAAAAGTAGTACAGTTTTATTTTTATGTAACTGCACATTATAGACAGCTAGTAACATTAGGCCATTTAGTTTCTTGTACCTTCTTTTTCTGTGATTTATTCCGATTTTCCAACCAGTCGTCCATTTGCTCCTCAATGTCCTCTATGCTGACGCCTTGATCATACGACGGGATGAAAGCACCAAAATTAGAATCAGTAGCTGAATAGACAGGAAATTCAGATTTCGGCTTTTTTACTTTTGGCTTCTTCTCTTCTGCAAAACAGAGCAAATGAATGAAATCATTCCAACTACTTCTATTTAAAGCGCCGGTTTCACTTTAAAAAGACATTCTACAGTTTTAGTCTGGATGCACATCTGCATCGTGGTTTCAGTTTTAAAGTCGAAGATTGTCAAAGTCGTCGTATGTCGGACAATACTGGCACCTGACAGATCCCAGGGAAGACTGAAGGAGGCTGTTCTTACAACTATACTACTTTTCTGTTGCACTAATTTTGATAAATCATCTTGTTAGAACCTATTTTTGCAGTTCAAAGAGGAGTTTATAATTAGCAACTTGCATTATGTGAAGTATCTATTAAAGGGGTTGGACTATTGCTGGTGGTCCGACTGCTGGCACCCCCGCTAATCCAGACAACCCGATCTTATGAATGGGGCTGTCGTTGCCAACGGAGCAAAGGCGCGGCGCACGAGTGCCGACGGAGCAAAGGCGCGACGCAAGAGTGCCGACGGAGCAAAGGCGCGACGCAAGAGTGCCGACGGAGCAAAGGCGCGACGCAAGAGTGCCGACGGAGCAAAGGCGCGACGCAAGAGTGCCGACGGAGCAAAGGCGCGACGCAAGAGTGCCGACGGAGCAAAGGCGCGACGCAAGAGTGCCGACGGAGCAAAGGCGCGACGCAAGAGTGCCGACGGAGCAAAGGCGCGACGCAAGAGTGCCGACGGAGCAAAGGCGCGACGCAAGAGTGCCGACGGAGCAAAGGCGCGACGCAAGAGTGCCGACGGAGCAAAGGCGCGACGCAAGAGTGCCGACGGAGCAAAGGCGCGACGCAAGAGTGCCGACGGAGCAAAGGCGCGACGCAAGAGTGCCGACGGAGCAAAGGCGCGACGCAAGAGTGCCGACGGAGCAAAGGCGCGACGCAAGAGTGCCGACGGAGCAAAGGCGCGACGCAAGAGTGCCGACGGAGCAAAGGCGCGACGCAAGAGTGCCGACGGAGCAAAGGCGCGACGCAAGAGTGCCGACGGAGCAAAGGCGCGACGCAAGAGTGCCGACGGAGCAAAGGCGCGACGCAAGAGTGCCGACGGAGCAAAGGCGCGACGCAAGAGTGCCGACGGAGCAAAGGCGCGACGCAAGAGTGCCGACGGAGCAAAGGCGCGACGCAAGAGTGCCGACGGAGCAAAGGCGCGACGCAAGAGTGCCGACGGAGCAAAGGCGCGACGCAAGAGTGCCGACGGAGCAAAGGCGCGACGCAAGAGTGCCGACGGAGCAAAGGCGCGACGCAAGAGTGCCGACGGAGCAAAGGCGCGACGCAAGAGTGCCGACGGAGCAAAGGTGCGACGCAAGAGTGCCGACGGAGCAAAGGTGCACCACATGAGTGGGAATTGGCCATTCACACAGGGCTCACCAGGAAAAACTTCAAAAATTAGTGACATATGCAGATGTATATCACCCTGCATATGGCAAAATGACCTTATTTTGGCATATACTAGGTAAATGGGTTTTATGGGCACAGTAGAGCATAGAAAACCTGCAGTGCATATCTCCGATGTGCCTGAAAGACAATGCATGATCAGAAACTATTCATTTATACGCCACATGTACAGGTAATGGGATCCCTGAGGGATATAATGTCCATGGGTCTGACAGAGTAAACAAGGATCCAGCAGAGTTAACAGTATGTGATAGGCCACAGCCCCACTATCAGTATTTGTTCAGTATTCGGTCGGTATTTTACATTAGTATTTGTAAGCCAAAACCAGGATTGGGTGAAAATTTCAAAAGCGGTGATGTGTTTGTATTAGGCCACAGCCCCTACTATCAGTATTTGGTCAGTATTCAGTCAGTATTTTTTCTCAGGAGTGGGAGCCAAAACCATGTGAGGAACAATCAGAGAAAAGGTATAAGAGAAACAAGTCACCAATTCTGCATTTATCACCCAATCCTGGTTTTCGCTCCCACTCCTGAGAAAAAATACTGATTGAATACTGACCAAATACTGATAGTGGGGCCGTCGCCTTAGGCTAAGTTCCTATGATGACTACAGTACAGACCAAAAGTTTGGACACACCTTCTCATTTAAAGATTTTTCTGTATTTTCATGACTATGAAAATTGTACATTCAAACTGAAGGCATCAAAACTATGAATTAACACATGTGGAATTATATACTTAACAAAAAAGTGTGAAACAACTGAAAATATGTCTTATATTCTAGGTTCTTCAAAGTAGCCACCTTTTGCTTTGATGACTGCTTTGCACACTCTTGGCATTCTCTTGATGAGCTTCAAGAGGTAGTCACCGGAAATGGTCTTCCAACAATCTTGAAGGAGTTCCCAGAGATGCTTAGCACTTGTTGGCCCTTTTGCCTTCACTCTGCGGTCCAGCTCACCCCAAACCATCTCGATTGGGTTCAGGTCTGGTGACTGTGGAGGCCAGGTCATCTGGCGTAGCACCCCATCACTCTCCTTGATCAAATAGCCCTTACACAGCCTGGAGGTGTGTTTGGGGTCATTGTCCTGTTGAAAAATAACAGATGGTCCAACTAAACGCAAACCGGATGGAATAGCATGCCACTGCAAGATGCTGTGGTAGCCATGCTGGTTCAGTATGCCTTCAATTTTGAATAAATCCCCAACAGTGTCACCAGCAAAGCACCCCCACACCATCACACCTCCTCCTCCATGCTTCACGGTGGGAACCAGGCATGTAGAGTCCATCCGTTCACCTTTTCTGCGTCGCACAAAGACACGGTGGTTGGAACCAAAGATCTCAAATTTGGACTCTTCAGACCAAAGCACAGATTTCCACTGGTCTAATGTCCATTCCTTGTGTTCTTTAGCCCAAACAAGTCTCTTCTGCTTGTTTCCTGTCCTTAGCAGTGGTTTCCTAGCAGCTATTTTACCATGAAGGCCTGCTGCACAAAGTCTCCTCTTAACAGTTGTTGTAGAGATGTGTCTGCTGCTAGAACTCTGTGTGGCATTGACCTGGTCTCTAATCTGAGCTGCTGTTAACCTGCGATTTCTGAGGCTGGTGACTCGGATAAACTTATCCTCAGAAGCAGAGGTGACCCTTGGTCTTCCTTTCCAGGGGCGGTCCTCATGTGAGCCAGTTTCTTTGTAGAGCTTGATGGTTTTTGCAACTGCACTTGGGGACACTTTCAAAGTTTTCCCAATTTTTCGGACTGACTGACCTTCATTTCTTAAAGGAAAGATGGCAACTCGTTTTTCTTTACTTAGCTGCTTTTTTCTTGCCATAATACAAATTCTTACAGTCTATTCAGTAGGACTATCAGCTGTGTATCCACCAGACTTCTGCACAACACAACTGATGGTCCCAACCCCATTTATAAGGCAAGAAATCCCACTTATTAAACCTGACAGGGCACACCTGTGAAGTGAAAAGCATTTCCAGTGACTACCTCTTGAAGCTCATCAAGAGAATGCCAAGAGTGTGCAAAGCAGTCATCAAAGCAAAAGGTGGCTACTTTGAAGAACCTAGAATATAAGACATATTTTCAGTTGTTTCACACTTTTTTTGTTAAGTATATAATTCCACATGTGTTAATTCATAGTTTTGATGCCTTCAGTGTGAATGTACAACTTTCATAGTCATGAAAATACAGAAAAATCTTTAAATGAGAAGGTGTGTCCAAACTTTTGGTCTGTACTGTATTTGGTGAGATTTTTTCCACTGTATATTTTTGTGCACAAAACCACCCCCACAATGTATTAAAGTTCCAGCAAAGTGAATGGGATTTACAGAAATCTCATTCCCACTGCGTTTTTTCTCCCCCCCCTTAACACAGTGTAAATTGACCGGCGGTGCGTGTTTGACATCTGCAACATGTCAATGTCTCTTGAGGTAAATATGCAGCGTAAACGCAATAGAATTGCACGTAATAAACACATGACTATCAAAGTTTTAAAATAGCAATATAAGAAAGACTAAAAAAATGCAGTTTATTTAAAACATTACATACCTAAAAGGAGAGAAAAAAGAGAAAAAATGCTGATGAAAAAAGATGATAAATATGCATGTTAAAAAAAAATAGTAACCTAATTTAGTAAAGTAGTACAAAAACACCCCAAATACTCATCGTGTGAACTTAGCCTTGTAGAGTAACTAAGTAATACCTTTAACTTTTACAGGTTTTTTTTTTCCAGATTTCGGTGCCCTTATTATCACAAGCAGAATGGTGAGGGGCCAAGGTCCTGAGACCCCTGCCGATCACTCCACTCTCATCCCCGAGAGTTGCTCAGCTCAGGAGAATACGGCTGGGAAAGCTATGCTTTCTAGTGTGCGCACTCTCCTGTCTGCTGATCTGTGCACATCCCGAGGGAGGTCTACACTGATCCGGACCCTCACCGGTCTGCTTGTAATTAGAAGTGCACTAAAACACAAAGAAAACCTAATGGGTCATATTGACAAAATGTAAATGCTGCATTTTTTCTTCAGTTTTTTTTAGTGCAGAAAAGCATTGACCGTGCGCTTAAAAATGAAACATTTCTCACTTTTTTTCAGGTTCTCCATAGAAGCCTATAGAGATAAATCTTACCAAAAAAAGTACAATAAAACAGCATGTTTAGACGCGCCGTGGGCATCAGGTTTTATGAAATCACATTTACTTTTTGCTTGGACAGTTAAACTCAGCAGAATTTCTGCACAAAAAAAACCACAGTGGGAAATAATGCAGCATATACGCTTCAGGGAAACACCAAGTTTCCACGATGAACTTTTGATGCTGCAGAATTTTTGCACCTTTCATGTACACTAGGTTACTTGCATTTTTATCCAGTTTTTGACACTGCGGTTTGAGTCTCGTTTTGATATGTCAGGTTTTATATAATGCTGCTTTGTTTTTGATACTTGCTAGCACTTGGCTTTGAAAAAACGTCAGGTGCGGATTACTTACGTTTTTGAAGGGTCTCAAGACACGGAAAGGCGCTAAAAACACATTTCTATCTGTGGATTTTCTGCATCTAATGCAAGTCTATGGGGAAAACCTGCATATAAAACTCAGCGTACCCGCCAGAGAAAGTGGCGTGTTGCGGATTTGAAACACACACCGCAAAAAAAAAACACAAAAAAAACAATGGGCATGAGATTTCTATAAATCCCATCCACCTTGCTGGAAATGTAAGAAGCTGCATCTTTTAAGTGTGAAAAACTCACCGAAAACTCATCGTGGGCACAAAGCCTAAAAGGTTTAGATACTTTTAAGTGAGGACGATAACGGTTGTCAGAACCGCTGTTTTGTTTTCAGATCTTGGCCGACAATTTAATTTGGGCGGGCGCCTCCCAGTAGTCCCGGGCGGGCGCCTCCCAGTAGTCCCGGGCGGGCGCCTCCCAGTAGTCCCGGGCGGGCGCCTCCCAGTAGTCCCGGGCGGGCGCCTCCCAGTAGTCCCGGGCGGGCGCCTCCCAGTAGTCCCGGGCGGGCGCCTCCCAGTAGTCCCGGGCGGGCGCCTCCCAGTAGTCCCTGACAAACTATGTCAGGAGAAGAGAAGGATAAGGCCTGATGAATTTCAGCAGCTGATCCCTTTGTTCGGCGCAGAGATAAGTTGCTGCCAGAGCGATTCAGCCGCTTCCCATACACAGGAGCGTTCGCTCGCCATTATATATAATAATGCTGAGATTATAACACACAAACCTACTTACTTATAACGGCCTCCAGCTCGGCTTGGGCTGCGGCCTCCTCTTTTTCCTTCTGTTGCTTCTCGCGGTACTCCACATAAAACTGCTTTGCATCCTGTATAATGATTAGAATTAAAGCACATAAATATCAGACTCTGAACACTTGGTAAAACGCCTTCCATTCCTCTATTAACACCCCAAATATAAGCCATTGCTTTTCTGATAAGGAACATTTCTCACTTCTGAGTGACAAGTGGGATAACGCACCTTTTTCAACATCTTGCAAGTGAGAACATCACATCTGCTTCACTTACAGCGACGCCTGTAGCCGTCTCCTGGCTGGATACTACAACCCTCAGTAGTGGTATGCATGTCTGACTATCGCTCCCGCTCACATCTATGGGAGTGACCAAGATGGCAGCTGATCCACAGTCCCATTTCTGTATTTAGTGGCTATAAATTGTAAAGCTACTTGCACACTGGGAGAGTCTGAATGCATTGCAGATTTTGCCACTAAATTGTTACATGCGGATTTTGCTAAGAGTTTTCTGCAGATTTTGACACTTTGCAATCCCCCAAAAAAATGACATGCTGCCAATTTTTTTTAAAAGTTTTTTTTACATAATCACAAATTATACACTATCCACTTGATAGAGCATCACTTGTTGATCGTTGGGACCCTCAGCTCGGAGCTCCAAACTAGACAACGATCCGAAAAATGGGTTGCAGAAATGTCCTGCCAGAATGGAGCGGTTGAGGTAGTTAGTCCCATGAATGAATGGAGCGGCGGCATACATATCCAACAAGGCATTTCAGAGCCCCGTTCTCGGGGTCAGTGGGGGTCTCACTCAGAAAGTTATCATCTATCCTATCAATGTTCAGTGCACGCTTCTCTTTCCCACATTTCATGCATTGCTTACTAGGTAAAAACTAAAGCATAAAACATATCACAAAAAAAAAAAAAATAAAAATAAATTACAAAAATGCAATAACTCATTAGATAAGTATTATTTGGACGCAACGCACACGGTGTGTAAAATTTCTATTTTACATGTGAAAGGATGGTAGGAGTTATATTCCATAAGTATTGGGACATTGCCAAGTTTCCTCGGTCAGCTCGATAGCAGAGCCGCCTGCCTTCTTATATCAGTATCAGCCTCCGCTAACAGATCCTATCAGGAATAGCACGGCTGTTGTCTATATCTGGACAGCCCGTTATTACCTGTTGTGAGTGCTATTATAGCACAGTATCATCCGTGTTCCCATATGAAGGATGTAACTATGAGAATGACAGCTGCCAACTTGCCCCGAACGTAATGCATATAATTCACAACAGAACTGGTGCTTTATAAGATGGAAAAATGGATCTAGAAAACACCAGACGTGAAATTTCAACATCCAAGAAGGCAACATGGCAACGTGGATGAACGCCCACCCGAAAACAGCTGGTTCAATCTTCACATTACAGAGGGTGGAAAGGCAGGCATTAGCGGGCGAGCACTCGGGCCGATTACGCTGCCCTGCCCCGACGTGACGCTTACCTGGAAGAGCTGAGGCAGGGATCTGACCGTGAGATAAAACCACAGTCCCAGCTTGAATGGAAGCAAATCTCGCCATTGTGGTTTTTCGAAAGATCTTCAAAAGAGAAAAAAAAAAAAACTAAGCATCTGCAGCCATAAATAAGAAACATCAGGATTTAACACGTTGATGACAAGTGTAAGTATGGGAAACCACAAACTACGTCCCAGGCTCCTAGAAAGGGCTCGCAACCTGGACCCCTTCCCAATCACTACACCGCACGTGTGCAGAATCCAGTCAGTGGCACTGAGCATGTGTGACCACCAGCAGTGGACACCAGGTGGGAGTTTTTAAAGAAAAATCACAACAACAGGGGGTGGCGTAACAGATATGTAATGGCTATACCTAAGGGGAAGGGGGCAGGCGACAGAGGGAGGGAGGGAGGGAAGGGGGCAGGCGACAGAGGGAGGGAGGGAGGGAAGGGGGCAGGCGACAGAGGGAGGGAGGGAGGGAAGGGGGCAGGCGACAGAGGGAGGGAGGGAAGGAGGGAAGGGGGCAGGCGACAGAGGGAGGGAGGGAAGGAGGGAAGGGGGCAGGCGACAGAGGGAGGGAGGGAAGGAGGGAAGGGGGCAGGCGACAGAGGGAGGGAGGGAAGGAGGGAAGGGGGCAGGCGACAGAGGGAGGGAGGGAAGGAGGGAAGGGGGCAGGCGACAGAGGGAGGGAGGGAAGGAGGGAAGGGGGCAGGCGACAGAGGGAGGGAGGGAAGGGGGCAGGCGACAGAGGGAGGGAGGGAAGGAGGGAAGGGGGCAGGCGACAGAGGGAGGGAGGGAAGGAGGGAAGGGGGCAGGCGACAGAGGGAGGGAGGGAAGGAGGGAAGGGGGCAGGCGACAGAGGGAGGGAGGGAAGGAGGGAAGGGGGCAGGCGACAGAGGGAGGGAGGGAAGGAGGGAAGGGGGCAGGCGACAGAGGGAGGGAAGGCGGCAGGCGACAGAGGGAGGGAGGGAGGGAAGGAGGGAAGGCGGCAGGCGAGGGAGGGAGGGAGGGAAGGCGGCAGGCGACAGAGGGAGGGAGGGAGGGAAGGCGGCAGGCGACAGAGGGAGGGAGGGAGGGAAGGCGACAGAGGGAGGGAGGGAAGGAGGAAAGGGGGCAGGCGACAGAGGGAGGGAGGGAGGGAAGGGGGCAGGCGACAGAGGGAGGGAGGGAGGGAGGGAAGGGGGCAGGCGACAGAGGGAGGGAGGGAGGGAGGGAAGGGGGCAGGCGACAGAGGGAGGGAGGGAGGGAAGGAAGGGGGCAGGCGACAGAAGGAGGGAGGGAAGGGGGCAGGCGACAGAAGGAGGGAGGGAGGGAAGGAGGGAGGGAAGGAAGGGGGCAGGCGAGAGAGGGAGGGAGGGAGGGAAGGGGGCAGGCGACAGAGGGAGGGAGGGAGGGAAGGAAGGAAGGGGGCAGGCGAGGGAAGGAGGGAGGGAAGGAAGGGGGCAGGCGAGAGAGGGAGGGAGGGAGGGAAGGGGGCAGGCGACAGAGGGAGGGAAGGGGGCAGGCGACAGAGGGAGGGAAGGGGGCAGGCGACAGAGGGAGGGAAGGGGGCAGGCGACAGAGGGAGGGAAGGGGGCAGGCGACAGAGGGAGGGAAGGGGGCAGGCGACAGAGGGAGGGAAGGGGGCAGGCGACAGAGGGAGGGAAGGGGGCAGGCGACAGAGGGAGGGAAGGGGGCAGGCGACAGAGGGAGGGAAGGGGGCAGGCGACAGAGGGAGGGAAGGGGGCAGGCGACAGAGGGAGGGAAGGGGGCAGGCGACAGAGGGAGGGAAGGGGGCAGGCGACAGAGAGAGGGAAGGGGGCAGGCGACAGAGAGAGGGAAGGGGGCAGGCGACAGAGAGAGGGAAGGGGGCAGGCGACAGAGGGAGGGAGGGAGAGAGGGAGGGAGGGAGGGAAGGGGGCAGGCGACAGAGGGAGGGAGGGAGGGAGGGAAGGGGGCAGGCGACAGAGGGAGGGAGGGAGGGAAGGGGGCAGGCGACAGAGGGAGGGAGGGAGGGAGGGAAGGGGGCAGGCGACAGAGGGAGGGAGGGAGGGAGGGAAGGGGGCAGGCGACAGAGGGAGGGAGGGAGGGAGGGAAGGGGGCAGGCGACAGAGGGAGGGAGGGAGGGAGGGAGGGAGGGAAGGAGGGAAGGAGGCAGGCGACAGAGGGAGGGAGGGAAGGAGGGAAGGGGGCAGGCGACAGAGGGAGGGAGGGAGGGAGGGAGGGAGGGAAGGGGGCAGGCGACAGAGGGAGGGAGGGAGGGAAGGGGGCAGGGGACAGAGGGAGGGAGGGAAAGGGGCAGGCGACAGAGTGGGCATTATTGCAGATGAGCCCCACCAATCTTTACAGCACATGCATCATTACGGCAGTGACTATGTAGCATTATACTATAAATGTATATCATCTTATGGCTTCCGTCATTCCTGTCTGGTGTCCTTATCATGTAGACTTCCATTATTTCTTTTGACTCTTACAAACACTGGACAGAATAACAAACAACCTACAAAAAAAAATAAAAAAAAACACCTAATAGAGCGCTAACCTGGCTCCTCCACTCACAGATCTGGTTGGGGCATCCAGCACACGTTTCCATATAGGATGTTCTAACCAGAAGTCTCAACAAGTCATTATAGGAAGGCCTTAAAATCAATACTGAAATAACTAGTTTGGAAAGCTGCACAAACAAGCCAATGTCTTAAAACAACATTAATGTAATCAGCAGTTCAGTGAAGCATTACAGGCTGATGTCACCAGAATAGAGAACAGGCAGGACGGCCTCTGATCTCCTCTTTCCATTGATCCAGCTCTTGCCCCTGCTGGGCCAACTATTCAAAAATGCTTTAATTCTCTTGAAAAGTCAATAGGAAAAAATGGTTTTATCTTTCAGGACATCAAATGCCATTACCCATCAAGCTCTACATCCGTCAAACACGGCTTCTACAATCGCCAACTTTACAGGGCGAGGCTAGGAACAAAGTAGAAAGTTATCCAGCAGAAGCTTTCATCATAAACGTTCATTAGCGTCCACCACAACGTTTCCAGAAATCCAAGTAGCGCCACTACGGGTCAGTCAGTCTCAGTTATTTCAGTTTTAGTGTGCAGCATTAGATAGGACCTGTCTCTAGCCAAAAATATGGATTTGTTTTAACCTGCTGATGTCCTAAATTGGCATTTTTTTCTTTTACCTGCACCTCTGGGCTCAGATTTGGCCCAGTATGTAAATCTAGTCTAATCACATACAGGTGCAAAAAAATCTAGTCTTGTTACATACAGGTGCAAAAAAAAGTATTCTTGACACATACAAGTGCCAAAAACTTACCACAGCACTGGATCGAGGTTTCTTCATGAGAACAGAGGATGCCGATGGTCACTTTATTAACTTACACGGCAGTAATCCACGTACCCATATCTGCGTTGATGATGGAGTTCAGTGTGCACGCAGACACAAGCAGAAAAATCTCCCATGCGCAAAAACATTTTAGCACCAGCGCAGATGAGAACAGACCAGGGGAAACAGGCACTAAAGTAAATCATGCGATCATCGCCAGCTTTGGCGCTATGGAGGTGTTGTGCACTGTTTGGGTACTAGCTAGATACTTTTTAATTCTGATTTACAAAAAGTCTTGAAAGAAACATATCCAACAACTAATGGTACAAACTATTATACAAACTTTAGCATTTCCCTGGTCTTACCATATTGGCAGGTAAACTGTAAACACTTAACGTCCAAAAAAATTGGAATAATAGGCGGCATGTTAACCCCTCAGAGGCACAGACCGTTTTGGTTTTTATGACTGTCCATTATATTTTATTTTTTTAGTCACCATAACTTTTTATTTTTTCACAATGATTTTTGTTCGGGATGAGTTGCGCTTGTCAGTGCCATCATTTTAGTGCATATAGAACTTATCAAACTTCTATTAACTCTTTACACGAAAAAATGTAAATAAAAGCAATTCTGTCAATTTTTTTGCATTTTCAATTTTACTGTTAATTGCAGTGCAGCGCAATAATGGCAGTACCAAATTGATAGGTTTCAGCACTTTTGTACAATACACTGAAAAAAAAAATGTTTTTCGGCTGCCATATTCTAAAAGCCAAAGTTTCACAATCTTTCGGCAGTGAAGCTGTATTAGAGCTTCTTTTCTTGCGGGACAAACTGTACTATTCATTGGTGCTATTTTGCAACTTTTTGGTCACTTTTTATTAGACTCTTTCGTATCAAAAATTAACAAACAAAAGAAAAAAACCCAGCAATTCTATATTGTTTATTTTCTCTAAACACCGTTTGATATAACGTATGGTATTTTTATTCTGCAGGTGCATACGATCACTACAAAGCTTACCTGGTTTGTTACTTTTGCAAAATAATTTTTTTTCCCCCACTCATCCAATTCTGATAACCATAACATTCTCATTTTTCTGTAGACGGAGCGGTTATGCGGGTTTGTTACTTTGCAGGACCCTATTTACTGCTACCAGTTTTGTGTACATACAACTTTTTGACCATTTTTTTCTTTAGTAGACATGAACAAAACACATTAAATCTGGAAGTAGTTTGTGTGTGCGTTTTGTTTTTATAATTGACATGCTAACTATATTCTGCAGACCTATACAATTACAGTGAGACCCTACTGATATCTATTATGTTTTACTACTTTTTCAGAAAAATAAATAAATGAAAAAAAAAAAAAAAAAAAAGTCACAATTTTTTTGGGTCATCATATCCTAAAAGCTCAAACTTTTTAATTTTTTTCTTTGTATACAGATCAGTATGAGGTGTTGTAGTGTTAATTGGTGTACAAACAACCTTTTGATCACCATTTCATTTTTTGGAAGAGATTAACAAAGTCGACAATTATGTCTTACAGTTATACAGTGCATTATCTAACCTGTCAGCGTTCAACTTACTAGGCCACACCGCCTGCGGGATCTAATAGACTCAGGGTTATAGCAGACATGGATGCCATTGTTAGTTCTCTGTTTGCAATAGCAACCCATTAACACCCCATGATCGCGCCGTAGAGGGCAACGATGGGCTGACAGAGGGAGCGATCTCCCTCTGTCAAACTCCTCACATTATAAAGAGGTATGTTGATGACTGCTCCATAGCACAGCAGAGACTCCCGATATACCCTAATCATGACGTATACATGTATCTATAAGAATTCACAGAGAGCTGCTGTTTTTGACTTGATGAATAAAGTCTTTGCACAGAAGTCACAAACCTTACCGGTCATTTTTTTCTAGGAGATTCGTTTTCATATCTTCCAAAGATTTTCCTCCAGCTTTCTTCTTCTTTTCTCTTTTCTTTTTGCTGAGCAGCTCATCCTAAAAACAAGCAGTTCTTTAATATAGTGACCAATTTTTAAAAGTGAAAAAGTTGAATATCGAAAGCTCAACAGCAGGTACAGAGGCCCCCTCATGTATAGCAGGAGAGCTACAATTTAGCATCCAGTCATTCACAAAAATATTTAGTCGACTTTAAAGCTGCAAGAATCTCACAAAACTTAGACGGACACGGATAGAGATAATAGAGGCATATAAAATAAAATGGGAAAAAAATATGAAAAAAAACAATAAAAGGAGTGGGTTTATTTTGCAGACCAGGCTTCCTAGACTCCCCGCTGGGGGTGGTGCACTCCTGAATGAAGGATGACCGTTTGGGTCAATGACGCATCCATGCTGCTGGTCCTGATTGTGCCCTCTTCGATGTTGGACGCAGAGGCTGCTTTCCCTTTGCCACATCGAAGGAGCACTGAAGCAAGCCAGATACAGCAAGCTTCAGAGCAGCACATAAAAGCTGTATAGCAAAGAGCTTGTAAGCGCTGCTCTCCTCGCCTGGATAACCCACCACCACTTATAAACTGCAGAGGTATTTGGTAACCTAGGTAATGAGCAGTAACCAACAAAATGAATAATTCCACTGTTCTAGAACAAGTAAATTGCTAAGTTTCTTGCTTTTACGTACACTTTGCAATTTTACCCATTTTAGATGAGAATACAGCCCCTTTTACGTATATTGCTTTAAACAAATTATCTTCAAAGCTCGTTAAAGAGTCGATTTTAGAGTTCTTGTCCTCTTCCTCTCTGAAGAGGCAATTTGCATATTTAATTTCCCAGAGGAGCATTGCTTGGCCAATAAGTCTCCTGACACATGCATGTCACTCTCCACAAGGGGAGACGCAACGTCTTCGACACTAGCTATACTTACTCATAGATCCAGGTGAGTCCAACAACTAGCAACACCTCCTCCTCTGATCAGCAGAATGGAGGAGTATCTGTCTCCTGTCACCTTCCCAACTCACTCAGCCGCAAGACAGACTAAGGCTGCGTTCACACATTGCGTATTTCCCTGCGTTTTTTTACGCGCGCGTATTTTCCTGCTTTTTTTACCTGCGTTTTTTTACGCAGGTAAAAAAAAGCACCTCCATTCACACACTGCGTTTTTTCCTGCGTTTTTTTACGGAGGTGCAGGAGAAATGTAGTGTGAGGAGCATGGACACCTGTATGTAATGTAATGTAATGTATGTGTATGTATGTAATGTAATGTAAAGAATGTGTCTGTGTCTATGTGTCGTGTGTGTGAGTGTCCCCCTAGCAGTGTATGTACAGACAGCTTCTGGCTGCAGTACATACACTACTTTAAAAGAAAAAAACTATGGATACTCACCTATCTGATGGATGGGAGAGGCGTCCGGTCCGGTCTCGCGGCTTCCAGCATCTGCCGTGAAGCGATCAGCTGACTGTCAGCTGACCGGCTTGTAGATCAGCTGACCGGAAGCCGGTTACAAGCCGGCAAGCTACAGTCAGCTGATCGGTTCTCCGGCAGATGCTGGAAGCGGCGGGACCGGAACGGACGGCTCTCCCATCCATCGAATAGGTGAGTATCCATAGTTTCTCCTGCCCCTCCATAAAAAAGCGCTGGAATTATGCAGTGTGTGAACACCGCTACGTAATTCCATCGCTTATAATGGGCACAATAGGAGAAAGCGCAGGACGCAGCTGCGTAAAGAATTGACATGTCAATTCTTTACGCAGCTGCGCTTTCGCGCTGCGTAAAATCACACAGTGTCTGAACGGCAAAGTGAATTTCCCATTCACTTTGCTGGCAGACACAAGGCACATAGCGTATTTTGAAAAAGCGCGCGAAAATATGCAATGTGTGAACGCAGCCTAAGAGTTGGAGAATAGAGGACTAGTCACAAGTGAGCCTTGCTGCTCCAGTCTATGGTGCTGATGAAAATAGCGGAGCATGGCCCTCTAATCTTTGGCAGTGTCACAGACTTTAAATGGAGTGGCAGGATGCATACTGATGACAAGCAATCCCAAGAACATATTGTTTGTGGGCACATGAATCCGTCCGGACCGGCTGTGCACCAATACAAACAAGTTAACTCCACAAAACAATTACAAAGAACTAACACAGAGTTTTTTTCAAAGTTGTCTATAAAGGTAAATTCAGCTTTATTTATACATATAATTAATTTGATACAAAAATAGTAAAAACAGACAGGATATGGGCAGGAGGGAGATGGAAAATAGCAGCAAGAGGCGCAAGCACTGACAGGGGAACATGTGACAGTACCTGAAAAATTGTTGAGGGGTGTCGGTGTGCTCAAGTAACCTATAGAGCTATAATGCCTGAGACAGCTGAAAACATTAGTAACCAATGTATGTATAATGCAGTGTTGTCAGCTGCGCAGGCAGCAGCAATATAGTCAGTAGCATACTGAACCCGTGGATCTGTCAAACTGTGGGTGAATCGTGGGAACCAGGTCCCCATTCTGCCCATCGGTGGGGGTCCCTGGGGTTGGACACACAGCGTGACTGTTAAAGAGGGATTGTCTCAAAGATTGCAAAGTTCTTGTAAAAACAAGCAACTTTCCTTTTATTAAAATTTATTTCCTTTCTCAAGAACAGAGGGAATTTTAAATCTATAATTTTCAGCTTGCTGCCAAGGTTACCGGCCAGCCCAGAGGTGGCTTGTTTCCTAGGCAAGGAGCGTGCACTTGTAAAGCTGTTAGCAATACAACTTGTTAACGCTGCTCTGAAGCTGGCTGGAACGCTCATCTCTGCGCTCCTCCGATGCTGTAGAGGCAAAGCTGCATTGGAGAGACCATAATTCGGGCCGGCAGCTCGGCCATGCTGGAGAGTTAAACTGTCAATCATCAAGGAAGGCATCAGTCCCTGGCAAGAAGGAAGCAAGGTGCTTTCCACAAGACTGAAAGTGAGGCAAACCCTTTACGTAAAGTAGAATTGCGGTATAGCAGTTATTACCTATCCAGTGGATAAGTGACAGATTGGTTGGCCTAATAAATCAGAGCACCCCTTTAAATTTTCATTACAGAAAACGCCTTTCAAGGTTAAAGCAAACATCTGATTTTGCCAAGGAAAGACTTTTCTGACCTGATTTTCATTATCAGCCTGAATTCATAAGGTTCATGTCATTTCAAACACACAAATGCATAGGTCCCTGTACAGTCTGCACTGACCGGTGTAGCTAGGTGGCATAGACAATTTTTTAAGCTTCAAGCTAAAATCTAAAGCGCAAAGTCATGCAATGCACATTTCTTCCATTTCTCTAAATGAAAAAAAAATTCTATATATTTAAAGTCTAAAAAAATAAAATTTAAGTTGAAAAAGTCCAGGAATAATAAATAAAACAAAAAATCCAAATCTAGCAGTGTGCCAAAAAAAACCAGTACAAAAAGCACATAAAACATTTTTCCGCTGATAGATCCCCCCCCTAATGTAACAAAATGGAGAGACCGCTAGAAATAATGATTTCTTTTTAATTCCCATTTCTTATGAATACTCACCAGCTGCTTCTCCAGGTAGATGGACCAAACCACAGCATAATGGCCCACTGTGAAAATAATGAACAGGAGCAATGCTAGCTCGACATTGCTCATCTTCCTCACCCGCCTGTAATAGAACACAGGCTGTCGCCAATCCGGGAGGCCATTAATAAGGATATCATCGTACCTAGGGCAACAAAACCATTGGCAGCTTTCAGAATACAGCCAGGAAATAAACATCAATAATGCCAGGAGAGAATAGTGTGTTAATCATCACATCTAAACAGGAGGAAATGCTATGAAATCTCACAGAACATTACAGGGAAATCGGATTTACTTATTTACGGAATTCAATATTGTTCTGGAAAAGCCTCAGTATTTATCCACTATGGCCCTATGTGCACAGCAAAGCCGCGTAACCGAGCATGTACGGGGCCCACGTCTCCTACATAGCTGCATTATGTAGGATGCCCGTATAAAGTACCACAGTCTTCCCAAGAAGGAGATGAATTTTATTGCAGCCAATCATTGTCCTTACCATTGTTGCCCGCTTGGATGGCACAAAACCTCCGACACCAGCTGCACGTGTTAGGCGTTCGTCCATCCTTACTTTTTGCTAGCCAGTCCATTCCTTTGTTACCGAGAAATAATATACAAATAGTGGTCCTAAAGTGCTTTGGGACAGAGGGGAGGCAACAGAGCGAGGGTGGGCGGGGGAAGAGGCAACAGAGCGAGGGTGGGCGGGGGAAGAGGCAACAGAGCGAGGGTGGGCGGGGGAAGAGGCAACAGAGCGAGGGTGGGCGGGGGAAGAGGCAACAGTGCGAGGGTGGGCGGGGGAAGAGGCAACAGAGCGAGGGTGGGCGGGGGAAGAGGCAACAGAGCGAGGGTGGGCGGGGGAAGAGGCAACAGAGCGAGGGTGGGCGGGGGAAGAGGCAACAGTGCGAGGGTGGGCGGGGGAAGAGGCAACAGTGCGAGGGTGGGCGGGGGAAGAGGCAACAGTGCGAGGGTGGGCGGGGGAAGAGGCAACAGAGCGAGGGTGGGCGGGGGAAGAGGCAACAGAGCGAGGGTGGGCGGGGGAAGAGGCAACAGAGCGAGGGTGGGCGGGGGAAGAGGCAACAGAGCGAGGGTGGGCGGGGGAAGAGACATCATTTCCCACAAACATACATATAATTCTCCTCAGCTTATAACATGCTGTGCACAGAACGGACGTGACAGGTTCCCTTTAAAAGATCTGTGAAACCTCCAGCCATCAGAATTTTACAGGTGTGTGATTTTATTTTACTACATTCCCTGCTTTGAGGTAGGCTTGTTTTTGTTTTTTTAAATTCTGGACAATCCCTTTAAATTAGTTTCTCTCTTATATGTCTGTTTTATTTTTTTATGTACCCTCTAAATTCTAACACACTGTTCAAATCATTATAATTACTATTGAGCAACATTGGATCGTTAAAATAAATAAAAAATAATTAAACTATCATACACGTGTCTTAGAGTTCGTTATCTGGGTTATATTTCACAGGCTACAATCTTGTCATTCTTTTCGAGGGTCCGGAGTGGACACCAATTCCTGGAGGTTTCAGCCTACCTCCTTCTACAGACGAGGCGATGTGTTGGAGACGCTGCTTTGTCTTTATACATGGTATAACATAGTCCTTTAAAATGTGGAAATGTTACCCTCAAAATGCTTTTAGACCTTAAGAACCTAGTGAGTGCCGTAATTGCGGAAAGATGGCTCACAATTGTCAATGGTTATTACAATCATTATCATCTACAAGGGGAATAAATGCTGCTGAAAAAATGCCAAGCTCCTCCGACCGGCTCCAACCCAACATTGTCTACAGCCAAGCAGAAACGGAAGACATGTTTTACTTAAAGCAGATACACAATGAGATATTGAATGTTGTGCAAAAAAAATATATATTTTTTTTATCTAAATTAGGTTTTGTATCGACTCTTTAGGATTTTCACGCTCTCTTTTTGCAGTCATTGAACCCTTTGGCGTCACAGCCATTTTTTGCCTTTATGAGTAGGCAATATATATATATTTTTTTTTAATCCTCACAGACTCAACTTTATTTTTATGACGTAACAATAATGAGAGCACAAGAGATCAGCTAATCTGTGCAGGTCTGTCGGCTCCTAGAAAAATGTGGTATTGCACGGTGGCCATTCAACCGTTACATACGGTGGAGACTAGTCAGAAGCGCTGTCTGCAGTTGCTCTGCCTTATTAGAAGCAGGAGCCAGGGGGGGGGACTCCTTCAAAGTAGGCAAATGTCTAATTTGATATATAAACAGGAGTTAATAGACAGTTAATTCCCTTTAAAAGGGAATCTGTCAGCGGGATTTTGCTATGTAATTGGACAGCAGCATGATGTTGGGACAGAGACCCTGATTCCAGCGATGTATCACTTAGTTCACTGGGTGCAACAGCTGTGATAGAATCATAGTTTTCTCTGCTGCAGATCTAGCAGAGCTCGGAATGCTGAGCCCTGTATATTCCCGCCCACACCACTAATTGGCCGCTTTTTGCCTATGTAGAGTGTACACAGAAATCAGCCAATCAGTGGTGGGGGCGGGGTTGGACTAGGAGGCACAAGGCCAGTTGTCCTCTAATGATATTCTCCTGCTGATAAACCAGAAATTTTATGGAATCAAGGTTTGTGCCCCTACATCTTGCTGCTCTCAGATAACATACCAAAAACCTGCTGACGGATTCCCTTTAACAGGGGAAATATAGAAATAGACAGAAATTGATAGACTTCAGGATGCTTAGGTTTATACACATCGACACAAAATAGCTCCCACCCCCCCACACACAAAAGTTAAGTGCTACCAATGAAAAATGTCAAGGTGCAATGGCTACTAAATTCCTGAAGTTTGTCCAGCCCTGTGTTAATGGGGTTTTAACAGCTAAATTGCTAATAGAAAAAAAAAAAAAGAGAAACATACTTCACGTCAGGACCAGCACCGTACCTCCAATGTGAGCGCTGGACCCCTAGGACCAGGGTCACGTCACACGATGGGCTGTAGCCTTTCAGTATTCCGTCAGAGTGGACTTGTGATTAAATGGAATACTGAACGTTGCAGCCGATCAGGAGCCGCTGATTGTTATTCCAAGTGACCGTTGCAGGCAATATCATGCGACTCCAAGGGAGACAGCCAATATAAGAGGAAGAGGTCTAGGGTCCCAACAGGGAAAGGAATGACTTTTCGCGGCTGCTGGGCATACACGAATTAGTGAATTAATGTCATTTTATAAGTATATTCCATATAGCAGTAATGTAGTTTCAATTAGGGCTGTGTAGTCGGTAAGCCAAAACTCCGACTCTGACTCCTCAATTTCCATGACTCCGACTCCCTCATACACGGCTCATGTTTAAGTGATACATTTACTGTAGCACAGATTCATCTCAGCTAAAAGTCTAGACCCTTAGATCAGGAATAGGACAGACATTTATGGGACATTTCATAACTTTCACAAATTCTTATGAAAAAATATTCCCCACAAACTGCATTGAACTACTGTACCCAATTTATTACATATTTTAGGAGTCGGAGTTGGTCCATTTTATACCGGCTCTGACGCCACAGCCCTGGTTTAAATTTCATATATTCAGTGTTTTGCAGACATCTTAGCGCTTACAGAAGCTGCTGCACTCTTTGGTTTGGATATAACAGGAGTGGCGCTGGTCAATAAGATAAATAGCGGGATGTGCTTTTTTATTTTATTATGGGCAATTTAGTCCAGAGAAGTCTAATGGTGGAATACCCCTTTAGTGTGATTTTCCACAGAATCAACACTGATCACCTAACGACAGGATTGCTGGAGTCCCACTTATAATAGAAATAGGGGTCCTATGTCCTTCATTTGAATAAAGTGTCAGTCGAGATAGTAAGGACAGCGTGACCCTGCCAGATACTTTGAATGAAGTGATGGTCAAGCATGTGTGCTATCAATCTATCCCAACAGAAGACATGGCACCTGGTTTTGTCATGAATGGGATCCATGCATCACCCATCCAGTTGAAAGGTGACAAGTATTGCTTTCAGGAAAACCTATTAAAATTATATTTACATTGCACGATTCCCTGGAACGCTTGTTTCCCAACAGTTGTGCGGTGTAAAACGCCGATAATCTGTAAAATTATTTTTTGGTTTACTTAACCATCTCATTTGTCCAGTGCCAACAAGATGACGGCCGCCCAAGACGACGGCCGCCCAAGACGACTAAGCAGGTTTAGACGATAGTTTAATGCTGCCGATTGGCTGGTGTAAACCCAGCACACGACTATGACTGGTTTAGCAAAGTATTATACAGTGTTCATAAATAGAACATTGAGCTAATTTTTAATTCTCGGCTTATCATGGAGAGAAAACAAATCACACTTTAAAAAAAATGTTAAAAATTGTATTTTTTTGTACAACCTGTTAACCTTAAATTCAGCAGCAATCATTTGGGATTCTGATCACACTTTGCCAAGAATTAAAATCAGCCTTGAAAGGCCTAATTTGGAGCAACACATTGACCAAAATATTTTAATTAAAAATATTCCGAGTTAGTGGCAAGCCTAATTACAGGAATAGAAATGGGGCCTATATTGTCTTGCAGGTCACTAGGACTCCGTAGTAGGTTTTCCCCAAGTAAATTGACCAATCCAGGAATAATAGCGCAGCTGCTAAACTGCCAGTCTTGACATGTAAATCAATTTAAAACCAACAAATGTAGTTGCTACTTCCATACTTATTATTAAATTGATACCTAGTGTTATTTGGAGAGAGCGAGAGAGGGAGGACAAGCTCGTAGAGAGGTGCGGGAGGGGAGGAAAGAAAAAAATACATAAATATCACCTTTTTTTTTTTAATTCTAAAGGTTTTTAGGGCAAAATGAAAAAAAGGGAAAGTATATAAACATGATCGGAGTATGAAGCGAAAAACGAAGTTCCATTATAAAAACATGTTGCGGGGGTTGGGCGCCTTCATCAGGCTTTATAATGCGTTATAGCTATGCGGGGGTTAATGCGGTATACATTTAATGCATTAGATGCTTAAGAGAGCACTTTACTCAACAATGGCTGCTGCTCCGAGCAAACGTCTCCGAGGATTAATCCGTACGATCAATTCCCCATTGATTTTACTATCAATGAACATCATGGCTCGCACAACTGTCCATTTAAAAATAAATAAATAAATCACTTCCATTAAAATCCACTTTTATAATAGAAAAAAAATAAAAAAAGAAAGAACTATAACCTCAGCCTGGTAATGTGTAAAATATGGTATATAAGCATGATGGTATTCTGTAGTAAAAAAAAAAAAGTTATTTTACAAAAAAGATGTTTCAATGTCGCCACATCTGTTTTTTTACAATATGCTCTAGCTATACATATAATGCATTAAAAGGTTAGGAGAACGCTTTACTCAACAATGTATCGTCTCCGAGGATTAATCCGTACGATCAATTCCCCATTGATTTTACTATCAATGAACATCACGGCTCGCATAACTGTCCCTTTTAAAAGAAGATCGCTTCCATTAAAACCCACTTTTGTTACAGAAAATAATAAAAAAAAAATACCTGGCAAAGTAATGTGCAAGATAGGACATAGTATCCTGGATAAAAAATACAAAGGACTGGGATTGTCTATACTATATAGCCCGGATTCTTCGTTTGATCAAGTAACTTTTATTTAGTCTTGCGGTATTCATTGTTTTGTTTTTTTTTTGGCTCCAAATTTTTCAAAATGACACAAGAAGGGTTAATGAATTTTGTGCAAAATCAAGGATGCTCTTTTTTCAGCTCATCTCTTGATCACATGTTCCATGTTTGCCTTAAACTGTGCAAAAATAAAATACTTGTACTCCGCTAGGTTACTGCAGCACAACGGCACAAAACGTTTGCAGTGTTATGAACAGTCGCAAACGATGAATTAAGTGAAAACATCTAAAAAAGAAAAACGAAACCAAGTGAAGACCATTTAAAAAAAAAAAAAAGGAAAAATTAAATAATGAATAAGGTACAAACATTAAAGTCAGTATTTGAACTATTTTTTGTCCAAAAAAAAAGCACAAAAATAGTAATGAATTGAGGTTCCAATTCTTCACGTGATAGCACCGAAAAGGAAGGTGTCCTGCAGCTCATCCTCACAGGACCTTAGATCAAAGAAGGTTTCATCTAATCCAGAAAAGCCACTTTACATCTAGACTAATAGCATAAAATTTACTTTTTCATTGAAGGAAAAAAAAAAAAAAAGTTTTTTTTTCCCCCGACATATTTGATTATAAGTTTGGCAATAAATGCAATCACTAAATGTAGAGGGGGACATAGAGCAGCAATTGATTTAATTGATTTATGGGTGTTTATTTTATTGCATGTGCTGTTCTATATGTTGTGGCGTCACATCCCTTCCAATGATCGTGTATTTTAGCATTTTTTATGAAAACATTTCTCAAACGATACAATCTTATTATTCATCTTCAGGACAGAATATCATAGTGAACGCATGTTTCTGTTCACATTTGGCTGAGTAAACCGGCTAAAAAAATAAGCTAAACAGAACTATAGAACGCGAGAAGAAAAGCCTGTGGTCATTACATAGAGAAAGACTGATAAAAAGTAATTCCAGTTCTTATTATCGAGGTTTCAAGATCCAAGAACACATTTGATCTTGCTCCTCGAAGTGACCATTCAGCATACTGAACCAGTTCCCATGATAAATATGGTGTGCACGTTGATGCTAGGGTGAACTCGGGTGTTTTTTTTTTTTCCCTTTTACACAGAGATCAACAATGTGACCCACATGCCCAGAAAAGGAGCAAAGCCGGATTCTTCGCATTGTTAAGTGAACACGTGGAGTGGGGAAAAAAGAAGCAGCAGCAGCCAGTGTAAATGAAGTCTAATGAGCCCTCGCTGCTACACAGAACTGGAATACACTGCACGGCTGTACACAGGCTTTCACCACACAAGAACGTGAAAGGACGCCTCCAAAATGCAGCACGGGTGGTTAAAAACTCAGCCAGATACCAGCCCTCAAAAATTACCACAGAGGTTCTTCATCAACACAAAGTCTAACCTTTGTTATTTTAATCATCTAATTTTACATTGTTTCAATCTAGTAAAGTTTCCCATCTACCGATATAAACAAAGGAGGTTTTCATTCTAGATGACAAAATGTGTAAATATAGCTCAAGAGTTGATGATAGCAAATGTAAGATACCGGTTGGGCCACCCTGCGGAGGTTTTTTTTTTTGTATCATTCTCGTAAAAACTTTCATTGACAGGAATTGAAATTTTGCAAATTTTGGGTCATAAAATAGGTTTGATTGATCATGGGCAATAAGGCTAGTTTTTATGGGATTTTTGACTAATTGGGCAATTGGACTCTACGGACTTCTCTAGTTCTGATCTACCTGACATGGAGCATAAATATCACATTCTCCATAAATACCGGGAAAAGTTTCCGGTGTACATGTTGAATGTAGACCATTTTTGCCTTTGTCAGGGTAGCATGCCGAGACAAAACTTTTTTTTCCTCTGTTTAGGAAAGTGCTAGGGGCAACAATAAAAACACAAAGTGCAGTGCACGGTTTTCAGTAGGATGCTATGGGCAACGTATGCAGATATATGCCTATGGAGAGCCAAACGACAGCCTTCTATCGGAGGTATACAGTACCGCCGAAGAGAACGTCACTGATTGCCCATACATATTTGTTTCCAATCATTGCCCAGTGTAAACCCGCCAGCCATCAAATGACATGACAGTCGTTTATCACTTGATTGCATCTTTTGTGTGTGTTTGGCAATTGTTTTTGGTTGATGGTATATTCCTTCAGGTAAGCAGGGGGGGATGTGCTGAGACAATTATGTAAAATGTATGACGCCAGGGGAGAACGATCAGTCCTGATCAGGTAAACAATTACTGGTTATCTTCGTATATCGTCTAGTGGTGCTCATTGCAGGCAATTCATCAGCCAGTGTTAGAGGACCTTCATTCAACATTCGCATGTTAACAGTATAGCAGCATCACTACATTAAATACCAGTCATTGCCTGTGCACTGCCTCTAACATTATATGTCCTCACTGTAACGAATACTGATCTTTCCTCTACCAACCAAACAAAGCCAAAATTGCCATTTCTGTGTGTGGTTTTCCATCTCTCTCAAGCAGCACGCTCCCTGTCTTGGACTTATGTTTGACTCAGATCTTTCTTTCACTCCCTATATCTCTTCGCTCATGTCACCTGCACCTCAACAACATCTCCAGAATCTGTTTTTTCTTACCTTTGATACTGTAAAAATTGTTACTGTTACTCTGATTTATTTTCACCTGAATTATTGCAACTCTCTATTAATCGGTCTCGCTTACTAAACTCTCCCCTCTCCAATATATCCTGAATGCAGCAGCCAGGATCATATTTCTGTCCAGCAGCTACACCAATGCCTCCACCCTGTGCCAGTCATTACACTGGTTACCCATCTGCTACAGAATAGAATATAAACCTATCATTCTCACCCACAAAGCTCTCCACAGTTCTGAACCACCTTTCATCTCCTCCCTCATCTTTGTCTACCACCTTACCGTTGCTCTCCGGTCTGCTAATGACCCAAGATTGACATCTTCTATAATCTGAACCTCACAGTCCATCTCCAAGACTTCTCTCGTGCTGCGCCAGTTCTATGGAATGCACTGCCCCGGACAATACAGTTAATCCCCAGTATCCACAATTTTCAATGTATTAAAAAAAATGATATAGATATTATAATATATATATATTATAAATAAATAATTATTATTATTTTTTTTAAAGACTGGCCTATCACCTTACCTTAATTTAATTATTTCATGTTTTCCCTTCCTAACATTTCCTCACAATCCTGTCCCTTCTATCACCCGTTTTCTCACCCCCACTCACTCAGCAGCACTTTGCATCTGTACTTCTAAAGATACTGCCTGGTGACTATTCTTACAGGTGTATTTGAATGCCCCTATTTATTATACTTATGGCTGGACAATACACAACAACACTTTTTACCTTTTACGTCACCCCTCATTTACTAATGGTTTGTTAGGTTGCAAGCAGAGACCCTCACTACTTGTCAGAAATTTTGATTCATGTATTTGTGTAATTTCTCATACAGCCCGTCTGATTTGTAAAGTGCTGCAGAATATATTGGTGCTATAGAAATAAAATTAAATATTATTAAATATCAATATATATGAACAGAATACCTTCCCTATTCAAAGCTAGATCTTTTCAGATTTGCCCCCACTGTCAGGCTTCATCTTATTACATCCCAGTCTCCAGCTGCCATCAGCAGCCTTAATAATCTCTGTCGGATATTACAGTCCATCCTCACATAGTGTCACTCCCTGTAGGATCACCTACAGCGGCACATCTTATATAGGGGCTAATACAATTCTTCTATATCATTTTCTGTGGCTAAAATTTATCAGAGATAAAATGGAAGTAATGCTCCTAGCGTGATGTGCATTACCGGCTCCACATATTAATAGGAAGTGTGTCGTTCCAAGCTGTCTACACTTTTGCCCAGTCTCTTCCTTATTGGGATCCATCATAAACTGACATTCATTCATACTAATCCATACAATTCTTTTAGGTCCAAGTTTCTACTAAGCCATAAGTAGGCCCATCTTTGTAGCATGCCAGTTATTGTGGCATGGATGCCAGCCAACTGTAATAAAAAAGGCGACATTTAAAATAAATGTACTTGGAGGAGGCGATCGTGTAATCATTTCACAGTAAATGCAGCTTATGTGTTCGTATAAAATATAGACATCTTTTACCTTCTTTTTTGTGTTTGCCAATTTCTGTTCTGCAGGAAGGGGAGAAAGCGGTTACTAGTAATACCCCATGGGGAAATATAGCTAATTTGTTGGCTAAAATGTTGGTAATATATGATTTTTGGGAGAAGAAAAGGAAAGGAAGAGAGAAGGCGGCAAGGAAGAGAGAAGGCGGCAAGGAAGAGAGAAGGCGGCAAGGAAGAGAGAAGGCGGCAAAGAAGAGAGAAGGCGGCAAGGAAGAGAGAAGGCGGCAAGGAAGAGAGAAGGCGGCAAGGAAGAGAGAAGGCGGCAAGGAAGAGAGAAGGCGGCAAGGAAGAGAGAAGGCGGCAAGGAAGAGAGAAGGCGGCAAGGAAGAGAGAAGGCGGCAAGGAAGAGAGAAGGCGGCAAGGAAGAGAGAAGGCGGCAAGGAAGAGAGAAGGCGGCAAGGAAGAGAGAAGGCGGCAAGGAAGAGAGAAGGCGGCAAGGAAGAGAGAAGGCGGCAAGGAAGAGAGAAGGCGGCAAGGAAGAGAGAAGGCGGCAAGGAAGAGAGAAGGCGGCAAGGAAGAGAGAAGGCGGCAAGGAAGAGAGAAGGCGGCAAGGAAGAGAGAAGGCGGCAAGGAAGAGAGAAGGCGGCAAGGAAGAGAGAAGGCGGCAAGGAAGAGAGAAGGCGGCAAGGAAGAGAGAAGGCGGCAAGGAAGAGAGAAGGCGGCAAGGAAGAGAGAAGGCGGCAAGGAAGAGAGAAGGCGGCAAGGAAGAGAGAAGGCGGCAAGGAAGAGAGAAGGCGGCAAGGAAGAGAGAAGGCGGCAAGGAAGAGAGAAGGCGGCAAGGAAGAGAGAAGGCGGCAAGGAAGAGAGAAGGCGGCAAGGAAGAGAGAAGGCGGCAAGGAAGAGAGAAGGCGGCAAGGAAGAGAGAAGGCGGCAAGGAAGAGAGAAGGCGGCAAGGAAGAGAGAAGGCGGCAAGGAAGAGAGAAGGCGGCAAGGAAGAGAGAAGGCGGCAAGGAAGAGAGAAGGCGGCAAGGAAGAGAGAAGGCGGCAAGGAAGAGAGAAGGCGGCAAGGAAGAGAGAAGGCGGCAAGGAAGAGAGAAGGCGGCAAGGAAGAGAGAAGGCGGCAAGGAAGAGAGAAGGCGGCAAGGAAGAGAGAAGGCGGCAAGGAAGAAAGGGTGAAGTCCACCTCTCATTTATTTTCATAGAAGTGCTTCTTCCGTTCAATTTTTTCTACATTTAGAGGCTTTTGGCAGGTTACCTGTGGAAGTATGGCACCCAAAACATTAGGACTGTGCTGCTATTTTTCCTTCTAATTTTATTCATTTTTAGATTTTTTTTTATAGGTTTGACACATTTTTGCACTCAAGTTTTGGAAATGAATGGAAGCAAGTATCTGTCATCAGTGACCCATACAGAAGTGACTTATTACTCATTTTCATGCAACTGTCATATGGTTGAGAAATTGCGACAAATGAAATTACACGAGACTCCATATGTACTTTACAATGTAACATGGCTCAAACTTAAAAAAAAAAAAAAATATGTTCCACTTTTCTCTTGTACAAAACTTACTTTGAAGCTTCCCAGAAAAAAAAAAATTAAGGGTGGTGATAACAGGAATTCAGCAGATGATGTTAACACTCCGAGTGCCAAATGAACCAGAAAGAGTGGGTATACCTTGGTGCTATGAGTTGTACCAATAAAATGCACGCTCAATTTACTTTTCTATTATTCCTGACAGGTTTCATTAGTTGTGCTAAAAAGAAATCTGCAGGTTTTTTTTTTTTTTGCATTCGGATTCTCTACTTGTACGCGCTCTCGGGTTGGGACATCGCACCTTGTGTCAATACCGATAGCTCACTATCAGAAATGGCAGGTTTAAAAATGCAAGTTGTACAGCAAACACCAAAGATGACGTAGGACCAGAATTATTCACCCAGTGGTATCTGCCCAACATCTTTACATTAGCACCCAATTGGTGCATGCAGAACCGGACATCAAAATTTAACATTGGATTAAAGAAAAAAGAAAATAGTAATAGCAGCCATGATTGGAATTATTGCTACTGGTGCGACATTAATATGTCCGTACTATTCAGGAGTAAATGACCTAATTTTATTAACAACTATAAAATGGAGTCTTCCCCATATATATATATATATATATATATATATATATATATATATATATATATATATATATATATATATATATATATATATATATATATATATATATACACACACACACATACATACTGTGTCCTACTCCAAGCTGCATAGGCTTGAGAGCCAACTACCAATTAAGTAAATCTGGTGATGTGCATCTCTGTAATGAGGAGGGGTGTTGACTATTGACATCAGCACCCTATATAAGGTGTGCTTAATTATTAGGCAACTTCCTTTCCTTTGGCAAAATGGGTCAGAAGAGAGATTTGACGGGCTCTGAAAAGTCCAAAATTGTGAGATGTCTTGCAGAGGGATGCAGCAGTCTTGAAATTTCCAAACTTTTGAAGCGTGATCACCGAACAATCAAGCGTTTCATGGCAAATAGCCAACAGGGTCGCAAGAAGCGTGTTGGCCAAAAAAGGCGCAAAATAACTGCCCATGAATTGAGGAAAATCAAGCGTGAAGCTGCCAAGATGCCATTCGCCACCAGTTTTGCCATATTTCAGAGCTGCAACGTTACTGGAGTATCAAAAAGCACAAGGTGTGCGATACTCAGGGACATGGCCAAGGTAAGGAAGGCTGAAAAACGACCACCTTTGAACAATAAACATAAGATAAAAAGTCAAGAATGGGCCAAGAAATATCTTAAGACTGATTTTTCAAAGGTTTTATGGACTGATGAAATGAGAATGTGTAACATCCCTGGCGGCGTGCTTGCATGGCTTACCATCTCCCACCATGCAAGACCACAATCTTACCTATGAGGCCAGGCTGCACACTTTGCTCCAGTACCTGCTGTTTGTATGTCTCTTGTCTCCTGGCTTAGGGCGTCGGCGCTGTTGCTTCCTGATTCATAAAGCTACTGTTATGATCTGCTACAAGCACTAAGGAAAGACAGGAGATCTGTCCCTACAATAGAACTAAACTGGATCCCTACGATGTAACGGGGAACCTGATCCTGCGATCAGACCCGCTAAAGTCCTCGGCTAGTCTGTACGAAGACCTATAGATGCAAGGGAGGGATCCCTACAAGAACTAGGGACTGGGATAAAGTTGGACACCTCCTAGCAGAAATAGTAGCAGTCAAAGGCAAACACACAACAAAGAACATAGAGGTCCGAAGACCTAGCAAAACTAACAGAGAACGGTAACAGAGCACCAAGCTAGCTCAAGAGTAGTAAATACAATGAAGTCCAGCAAGGCCAGGAGGGTGGAGCCGGATTAAATAGGCAACAATGGTCATGTGACCAGCAAACTAGAAAAAAAACTAACAGGAGAGTTCTAACAGTACCCCCTCTTCTAAGAGGATCCTCCGGATCCCCTAGGACCGGGCTTATCAGGAAACCTCCTGTGAAACGCTCTGACAAGTCTGGAAGCAGAAACATCATCCGCCCTCACCCACGAGTTATCCTCGGGTCCGAAACTCTTCCAAGCGACGAGATACTGCAAACTCCCTCTATACCGTCTAGAATTTAGGATGCGGGAAATTTCATATTCCCCATCCTCCACCACCGGAGGAACAGTGGCAGAGGCGTCACCAACCGACACATCAGCTTTTTTCAACAGAGAAACATGAAACACCGGATTAATCTTCCAGGAGGTAGGAACCTCCAACCTAACAGCAGATTGGTTAACTATCTGAAGCACCTTAAAGGGCCCTACAAACTTGGGACCCAATTTTTTCGAAGGAATCCTCAATCGCAGATTCTTAGAGGACAACCAAACCATGTCACCAATAGCAAACGAAACCTCTTGCCGTTTCCTATCAAAGTACCTCTTAGATTTTTTGTTAGCCTCCTGAAGATTATCACGCACATCCGTCCAAACTCTCTCCAAATCACCGGAAAAACTCTCCTCCTCCGGCACAGCCGATACCAATTTGGAGAATGACCCAAAAGACGGATGTCTGCCAGTACAACGAAAAAAAGGCGAACACCCAGCAGAGGAGGATGTATGGTTGTTAAGAGCAAATTCAGCAAGTGGCAGAAACTCAGACCACCCCTCTTGATTGTCTGCCACAAAGCAACGCAAGAACTGCTCAACATCCTGGTTCTTTCTTTCTGTCTGGCCATTAGACTCAGGATGATATCCGGATGAAAACGACAAATGAACTCCCAACCTGTCACAAAAGGCACGCCAAAAACGAGCCACGAACTGAGGTCCCCTATCAGAAACAATGTCAGTAGGAACACCATGTAGTCTGACAATTTCCTTGACAAAGGCCTTAGCGAGTGTCTTAGCGCAAGGCAGTTTGATGAAGGGAACCAAGTAACACATCTTGCTAAAACGGTCCACGACCACCCAGATGACCGTGAAACCTTCAGAGGGGGGAAGGCAGGGGCGGAACTACCGCCCGTGCAGCCGGTTCATTGAACGGGGGCCCCGAGGGAGAGGGGGCCCCTCCAGCCTCAGCAGGGCCGCCATCAGGGCATGACTGCCCTGACTCCAGTATGGGGCCCGGCCGGTAGGGGCCCCCTCGGAGCCCCGTTGGGGGCCCCCCTCTTATGCGTCTCTCTCCTCATGGGGCCCCCGGCCCCATGCTAAGCGCCGGGTCCGGGACATCTCAGCGCTGTGCTGCGCTGCCGTGGCAGCGCCTTCAAGATTCCCCTGACTTCCGGTCATGTGACGGTGCCGTCACATGGCCGGAAGTCAGGAGAACCTGGTGTCAGCGATTTGGACGAGCGCCAGGATTCTGCAGGGATCGCATGGGGGTAAGTATAACAAGTTTTATTTTTTTAAAAATACAATTAACTAGGAGTGGGGGGAATTGGGAGATGCACATGTGTGTGTGTGGGGGGGGGGGAATTGGGAGATGCACATGTGGGGGGGGGGGGAATTGGGAGATGCACATGTGTGTGGGGGGGGGGAATTGGGAGATGCACATGTGTGGGGGGGGGAATTGGGAGATGCACATGTGTGGGGGGGGGAATTGGGAGATGCACATGTGTGTGGGGGGGGGGAATTGGGAGATGCACATGTGTGTGGGGGGGGGGAATTGGGAGATGCACATGTGTGTGGGGGGGGGGAATTGGGAGATGCACATGTGTGGGGGGGGGGGAATTGGGAGATGCACATGTGTGGGGGGGGGGAATTGGGAGATGCACATGTGTGGGGGGGGGGGAATTGGGAGATGCACATGTGTGGGGGGGGGGGAATTGGGAGATGCACATGTGTGGGGGGGGGGGAATTGGGAGATGCACATGTGTGGGGGGGGGATTGGGAGATGCACATGTGTGGGGGGGGGAATTGGGAGATGCACATGTGTGGGGGGGGGAATTGGGAGATGCACATGTGTGGGGGGGGGATTAGGAGATGCACATGTGTGGGGGGGGATTAGGAGATGCACATGTGTGGGGGGGGGGAATTGGGAGATGCACATGTGTGGGGGGGGGATTAGGAGATGCACATGTGTGGGGGGGGATTGGGAGATGCACATGTGTGTGGGGGGGAATTGGGAGATGCACATGTGTGTGGGGGGGAATGGGAGATGCACATGTGTGTGGGGGGGAATGGGAGATGCACATGTGTGTGGGGGGGAATGGGAGATGCACATGTGTGTGGGGGGGGAATGGGAGATGCACATGTGTGTGGGGGGGGAATGGGAGATGCACATGTGTGTGGGGGGGGAATGGGAGATGCACATGTGTGTGGGGGGGGAATGGGAGATGCACATGTGTGGGGGGGAAATGGGAGATGCACATGTGTGTGTGGGGGGGAAATGGGAGATGCACATGTGTGTGTGGGGGGGGGAAATGGGAGATGCACATGTGTGTGTGGGGGGGAATGGGAGATGCACGTGTGTGGGGGGGGGGAATGGGAGATGCACGTGTGTGTGGGGGGGGGGATGGGAGATGCACGTGTGTGGGGGGGGAATGGGAGATGCACATGTGGGGGAGGGGGATGAGAGAGGTGCACATGTGGGGGAGGGGGATGAGAGAGGTGCACATGTGGGGGTGAGAGGTGCTCGTGGGGGGATGAGAGATGCACATGGGGGGATGAGAGAGGGGCACATGTGGGGGAGGGGGATGAGAGAGGGGCACATGTGGGGGAGGGGGATGAGAGATGTGCACATGGGGGGTGGTGAGAGATGTGCACATGGGGGGTGGTGAGAAATGTGCACATGGGGGGTGGTGAGAGATGTGCACATGGGGGGGTTTGAGAGCTGCACATGGAGGGGTGAGAGCTGCACATGGGGGGGATGAGAGCTGCACATGGGGGAATTGGGAGAAAATGAGCTGCACATGGGGGAATTGGGAGTAGGGGGATAATGAGCTGCACATAATGAATGTGGGGTGGGGGAGAGTAAATGATAAATGATGATGGGGTGGGGAGAGCACGGACATGATATAATGAATTGGGGCAGGGGGTGCATGTAAATAATGAATGCGGGGAGCAGGAAGCATAGAGTAGGGGGCGTTGCGGATGCAGGAGTGTAACTGGTAACAAATTGGCGGAAAGAGTAGAGGTTCTAATTAAATTATATATTGAGTGCCTATTTACAGTTAATGGGGGCACCGTGGTGGATTACAATTTATATTTGGAATGGTAGGTGGCATAATAACTAACCATATATTGATGGTGGATGCACGTCTGTATTCAGCTGCGTAATGTAGAAGTTGGGGAATGTGCTCTAGATAACTGTGTTATTTTATGCAGAGATGAGTCCTGGCTGGAAGACGTGATGGCGGTCTGTGCTGGATGAAGGAGAAAAGCGTAGCTGAAGGACTTCACCTAGAGACGTCACCAGTGAGTCAGTGTATTACATGTACACTTACACTATATACTATGTACCGGGCTCCTGTGTATAATGTCACTGGTGATCACTGTATTACCTGTACACTATATACAGAGCTCCTGTGTATAATGTCACTGGTGATCACTGTATTACCTGTACACTGACACTATATACAGAGCTCCTGTGTATAATGTCACTGGTGATCACTAGATTACCTGGACACTTACATTATACATACCATGTATAGAGCTCCCGTGTATAATGACACTTATGGTAATATTAGTAATGTGGTGGTAATATTAGTAATGTGGTGGTAATATGTGGTCTGGTCATGGTGTGGCAGTTTTTCTCCCTTCTGTGTGGTATTATTCGGTCACTATGTTGTGGTAATATGTGGTCTGGTCATGGTGTGGCGGTATTCCCTGTATGTGGTATTATTGGTCATTTTAAAAAAAAATGTATATGACACATTCCCTTAAAGAAAACTAAATAAACATATATCTAAAAAGAGTATTGCATATTTTAAGAAAATTTTAATAGGTTAGAGTAGGGCCCGGCCAGAAGAGTCTACCTTATCGTGGAGGCGGCTTTAAAAATCTTTTGGCCAAAACAAAAGCTGATGGCTATGTATGTGGCGCCGTCACATGGCCGAACGTCAGGAGAACGTGGTGGCAGCGACGTGGACGAGCGCCAGGATTCTGCAGGGATCGCATGGGGGTAAGTATAACAAGTTTTATTTTTTTAAATACAATTAATTAACCAGGAGTGGGGGGAATCAGAGATGCACATGGGGGGGGGGGGGTGAGAGATGCACATGGGGGGGGGGGTGAGAGATGCACATGGGGGGGGGGTGAGAGATGCACATGGGGGGGGGGATGAGAGATGCACATGGGGGGGGGGATGAGAGATGCACATGGGGGGGGGATGAGAGATGCACATGGGGGGGGGATGAGAGATTCACATGGGGGGGATGAGAGATGCACATGGGGGGGGTGAGAGATGCACATGGGGGGGTGAGAGATGCACATGGGGGGGTGAGAGATGCACATGGGGGGGATGAGAGATGCACATGGGATGGATGAGAGATGCACATGGGGGGGATGAGAGATGCACATGGGGGGGATGAGAGATGCACATGGGGGGGATGAGAGATGCACATGGGGGGGATGAGAGATGCACATGGGGGGGGATGAGAGATGCACATGGGGGGGGATGAGAGATGCACATGGGGGGGATGAGAGATGCACATGGGAGGGGGATGAGAGATGCACATGGGAGGGGGATGAGAGATGCACATGGGAGGGGGATGAGAGATGCACATGGGAGGGGGATGAGAGATGCACATGGGGGGGATGAGAGATGCACATGGGGGGGGTGAGAGATGCACATGGGGGGGGTGAGAGATGCACGGGGGGGGTGAGAGATGCACGGGGGGGGTGAGAGATGCACGGGGGGGTGAGAGATGCACGGGGGGGGTGAGAGATGCACGGGGGGGGTGAGAGATGCACGGGGGGGTGAGAGATGCACGGGGGGGGGGGTGAGAGATGCACGGGGGGATGAGAGATGCACGGGGGGGGTGAGCTGCACATGGGATGAGAGCTGCACATGGGGGGGTTATGTTTACATAACTTTGTTGCCTTATGAAGGGCAGGGGGGGCCCCCAAAAATTTCTTGCACAGGGGCCCACTACAGTCTGTGTCCGCCCCTGGGGGAAGGTCAGTAATAAAGTCCATAGCCAGATGTGTCCAAGGTGCACTAGGAACCTCCAGAGGACAAAGCAACCCCGCAGCAGGAGCATGCGAAGACTTAGATCTAGCACACACAGTACATTGACGCACCCACTTAAAGACTTCCTTCTGCCATCCAGGCCACCAAAATCTGCGACCCACAAGTCTCTTGGTCTCAGAAATTCCTGGATGACCTGCCAACCGAGACTCATGACACTCAACAAACAAATCTCTCCTAAAGGTCCTAGGCACAAACAACCTCCCATGGGGAGTGTTAGATGGGGCATTCTCCTGAGCTTTAAGAATCTCATCCTCCAAAACCTCTCTCTCAGGAATAGTAAGATTAAATAAACGACTTTTAGGAAGAGTCGCTCCAGGGACAAATTCAATGGTACAATCATAGTCTCTATGAGGAGGCAAATTTGTGACTCCTCCTCAGAAAAAACTCTCCAAAAATCCTGAATAGGTACCGGTAATTCCCCTTTTTCCACCGCAGCAATACGTCCGTTACAACACTTGTCATAACATTTAGGGCTCCAGGACTTAATTTCATTGGTAGACCAATCCAGTACAGGATTATGCAATTTTAACCAGGGCAACCCCAATATTACTGGAGAAGGCAAATTATTCAATACTACCAAATCCAAATTCTCTTGATGAACACCATTAATAGTGAGGGGAAACTCACAGACCTTGTGAGCAACACTCTTCAAGGGAGAGCCATCAACAGAAACCACAGCAATAGGGGATGACAAAGGTTTAGGTTTTAATGTAAGTTTTTCCAAGAATCCCCCATCAATCACATTCAGAGTAGAACCACAATCCACAAATACCCGAAATTCAATTAATTCTTCCTGAGGAGCGGTAGTAGCAGATAGGAATACTCCCTTTGTATTTAAACAGGCTATACGTGCATAACTGACCATTTTTTTTTCTTTGTTCATACGAAGCACACAGTTCTTAATAAAATGACCAGAATTTCCGCAATAGAAGCACAAACCTTCAGAAAGCCTGCGGTCTTTTTCCTGAGAGCGGGGTGTCATCGCTCCAATCTCCATAGGCTCTCCTTTGTCAGCACAGACCCTCTCAAGACTCGGAGCTGACATAGCAGAGGATTTGCTCTCATTAACCCTTGCACGCAGTCTCCTGTCCACCCGTATAGCTAATTGCATAGCCTCCTGCAAGTTTCCAGGTGTGGGATAAGCAATCAGCAAATCTTTAACCCTTTCACCTAGCCCCGCAAGAAACAAACTTTTCAAAGCTGAATCGTTCCACCCCACCTGGGCAGACCACCGACGGAAGTGAGAACAATACTTTTCCACATTACCTGATACCTGCCTCAAACGTCTCAATTCAGACTCAGCAGATGAGAAACGATCAGGATCATCGTACAACAAACCCAAAGCAGAAAAAAAACTATCCACTGATCTAAAGCACGGATCACTAGGTTGGAGAGAAAAAGCCCATCCCTGAGGATCCTTGAGCAAAAGTGACATTATGAACCCTATGCGCTGTGATTCATCACCAGAGGATCCGGGTCTTAAACGAAAATACAATAAACAAGCATTTTTAAAAGAAAAAAAATCTTGTTGTTCACCAAAAAATAGATCAGGCAGACGTACCTTTGGCTCTACCAAATGTGCTCCAGAACAGCTACTCACGTGTTGTTGGAGCTCGGCCACCTCCAGAGAGAGTCCCTGCAAGCGTTGAGCCAAATCTTGAACCGAGACCATGATGGAAACTGGAGGTCTTTCCTTAGAGAAATTTTTTTTGGGCTGGACTTACTGTTATGATCTGCTACAAGCACTAAGGAAAGACAGGAGATCTGTCCCTACAATAGAACTAAACTGGATCCCTACGATGTAACGGGGAACCTGATCCTGCGATCAGACTCGCTAAAGTACTCGGCTAGTCTGTACGAAGACCTATAGATGCAAGGGAGGGATCCCTACAAGAACTAGGGACTGGGATAAAGTTGGACACCTCCTAGCAGAAATAGTAGCAGTCAAAGGCAAACACACAACAAAGAACATAGAGGTCCGAAGACCTAGCAAAACTAACAGAGAACGGTAACAGAGCACCAAGCTAGCTCAAGAGTAGTAAATACAATGAAGTCCAGCAAGGCCAGGAGGGCGGAGCCGGATTAAATAGGCAAAAATGGTCATGTGACCAGCAAACTAGAAAAAACCTAACAGGAGAGTTCTAACAGCTACAGTGTGTGCAGTCCTAATGCGTCCCCAGCCTATTGCTGTGAGTCACTGGATACTTAAACCCCCTCCACCCAGTAGGAGATGCCTGAGCAACACTTTCTTACAGTGTGTTTCTGTGCAACTGTGAGTTGCCAGGTCCTGTCCTGACTCTATTCTGTTTCCGCCAACCTGGGGGCTGAGTACCCAGGGCCACTACCTGTACCTCTGACTTCTAGTCTGTTTACGCCACCCTGGGGGCTGAGTACCCAGGGCCGCTACCTGCATCTCTGACTTCTTGTCTGTTTTCCGCCACTCTGGGGGCTGAGTTCCCAGGCTCGTTCTTGCATCTTGTTCCTGGTTCAGTTCCTGTCTGAACAGTGTCCTAGCCCGTTGCCTGTTTGTCTCTATGTCCGAACCTTCCCTTTTCCTGCAGTGTCTGAACCTGCACCTAACTCCTACTCGTTGTCTCTGTACTTCAGTTTATGAGTTTTGTGTCCACTCGCTACTTCATTCTAAGTACCTTGTGTGTATCTGGTTCTGCTTGTCCCCTTTCCCTACCTCCGTTTCTACCTCCTGTGTTTTAACTATCTTCCTGTATTTTCCAGTCTGTTTTATGTGAACACAGCCCTGTCCTGTCTGCCTGCATCTTCTGCTCTGTTCCACTCTGCTTGTTCACCGCATCTGCGGTTTTGCTCCGCCCTGCTTGCTCACCGCACCTGCGGTTTTGCTCCCCTCTGCTTGCTCACCGCACCTGCGGTATTGCTCTGCTCCGCTTGCTCACCGCACCTGGGGTTCCGCTCCGCTTGTCCACCGCACCGGCGGTTCCGCTCTGCTCTGCATGTTCACTGCACCAGCAGTTTCGCTCTGCTCGTTCACCGCATTGGCGGTTTCGCTCTGCGTGTTCACCGCATCTGCAGTTTCGCACTGCTCTGCTGTCCACCGCAACTGCGGCTCCGTTCCTGTGTCCCAGTCTGTACTGGTCCCTATCCTGCCTGCGTTCCTACCTGCCAGTACCCGCCGGTCTGCATACCAGCCGTGCCTGCCACTACCCACCTGTCTTCATACCAGCCGTGCCAGCCAGTACCCACCTGTCTGTATTGCCAGCCTAACCTGCCTGTTCCTGCATTCCCTGCTGTGGGTCAACAACTGTGACCAGGGTCTGACCTGGAGTAGCACCTGGTCCCTCTGCTCGGTTCCTCCCTGGTTCACGGAGTCGACTGAGCTGCCGTGTGACCTTGGTCGGACCGATCTGATACTTAGTTACGCCCCTCCAGGCACTCCTCGGTTCATGGTACAGTGGGATCACTAATCAAGCTCACTCCAGTCAGTCCGGGAGAGAGCGTAACAGAGTGACTCTTGATGGGCCAGATGGATGGGCCAGAGGCTGGATCAATAAAAGGCAGAGAGCTCCACTCCGACTCAGACGCCAGCAAGGTGGAGGTGGGGTACTGGTATGGGCTGGTATCATTAAAGAGGAACTTGTGGGACCTTTTCAGGTTGAGGATGGAGTGAAGCTCAACCCCCAAACCTATTGCCAGTTTCTGGAAGACAACTTCTTCAAGCAGTGGTACAGGAAGAAGTCGGTATCGTTCAAAGGTCTAAAAGAAGAAAAAATAATGACATGGCCCCCTTGTTCACCTGATCTGAACCCGATAGAGAATCTGTGGTCCATCATAAAATGTGAGATCTACAGGGAGGGAAAACAGTACACCTCTGGGAACAGTGTCTGGGAGGCTGTGGTGGCTGCTGCACGCAATGTTGATCGAAAACAGATCAAGCAACTGACAGAATCTATGGATGGAGGCTGTTGAGTGTCATCATAAAGAAAGGTGGCTATATTGATCACTAATTTTTTGGGCTTTTGTTTTTGCATGTCAGAAATGTTTATTTCTAAATTTTGTGCACTGATATTGGTTTACCTGGTGAAAATAAACAAGTGAGATGGGATTATATTTGGTTTTTATTACGTTGCCTAATAATTCTGCACAGTAATAGTTACCTGCACAAACAGATATCCTCCTAAGATAGCCAAATCGAAAAAAAAAACACTCCAACTTCCAAAAATATTAAGCGTGGATATTTATGAGTCTTTTGGGTTGATTGAGAACATAGTTGTTGATCAATAATAAAAATAATCCTTTAAAATACAACTTGCCTAATAATTTTGCACACAGTGTATATACACATATACATATATTACATACATATACACACACACTGCTCAAAAAAATAAAGGGAAGACGTAAACAACATAATGTAACTCCGAGTCAATAATACTTCTGTGAAATCTACCTGTCCAGTTATGAAGCAACACTGATTGTGTATCAATTTCTCCTGCTGTTGTGCAAATGGAACAGACAACTGGTAGAAATGATAGGCGATTAGCAAGATACCCCCTATAAAAGGAGTGGTTCTGCAGGTGGTGACCACAGACCATTTCTCTGTTCTCATCCTTTTTGGCTGTTTTGGTCACACTTATTTTGCCATTGCTCTCATCCCTAGAGGTACAGTAGCATGAGGCGGTGTCTACAGTACAACCCACAGAAGTTGCTCAGGTAGTGCAGTTCATCCAGGATGGCACATCAGTGCGAGCTGTGGCAAGAAGGTTAGCTGTGTCTGTCAGCACAGTGTCCAGAGCATGGAGCAGATACCAGGAGATGTGGAGGGAGCCATAGGAGGGCAACAACCCAGCAGCAGGACCGCTATCTCCTCCTTTGTGCAAGGAGGAACAGGAGGAGCACTGCCAGAGCCCTGCAAAATGACCTCCAGCAGGCCACTAATGTGCATGTGTCTGCACAAACGGTTAGAAACCGACTCCATGAGGGTGGTATGAGGGTCCGAAATCCACAGATGGGGGTTGTGCTCACAGCCCAACACCGTGCAGGACGCTTGGCATTTGCCACAGAACACCAGGATTGGCAAAGTCGCCCTGAGCTCTTCACAGATGAAAGCAGGTTCACACTGCGCACATGTGACAGACGTGACAGAGTCTGGAGACGCCGTGGAGAGCGATCAGCTGCCTGCAACATCCTTCAGCATGACCGGTTTAGCAGTGGGTCAGTAATGGTGTGGTGTGGCATTTCTCTGGAGGGCCGCACAGCCCTACATGTG